>NC_090935.1:425610238-426860238 GCF_040938575.1 Ambystoma mexicanum
TTAGGAGTGTTTCCTGTTTTTATTCTCTTATTGATGTATATATATGAATTTTGAAAACCTTTCAAATATTTGTAGATTTTTGTAAAATTGTAAAGGTTTATATAAACCAAAACAATAAAGATAATAATAATAATAATTTCTACCCAACACCTTCCTAGATTTTTCATGTTGGTGCTTTACCGGGGCAGGGAGGCTAATTTATCATTTTATCGAGGCATGATTATACCACACACATGGAGTAATTTTTACCTCTGTCAGGGGTATATTATCGCTTGTGAGTCAGTCTAAAATATTGCCTTTAATATAAGTTAGTTCCGAATCATGCACCACAATATTTTCATTTTTCAGCAGAGTTTCTAATTCAATTTTAGTAATAATAAAGTAGATATTTGTATATAACCTTCACTGGACAGTCCCTTTTATCATTGGGTAATCATTTTATTTTCGCTGTGTTGCAACTAATCACTGATCCGCGGCCTTGCAGAGATAAGCCTGCCATTCTCTCCACGTTACCAGAAATTGGACAAGAAGGTCTTATAATTCACTTGTATTCCAATCTGTTCGGATCCCTTCTGGTGTACTAGAGGTGTGGGATTGATTGATGGTTTAGAAAACGATATTCATCCCTGGACCAATGGTGCCCCGAAAGTTGATTCATCACAAAGATTTAATAACAGAAGAGTGATAAGGAAGAATTGCCAAAAATAGTTGGGGAATAAGATGCAAATGGAATGGATCAGCATGGGAAGCAATAGGATGGAGACTAGAAAGAATAATAGCTGTCTCAAAGTCAGAAACAGGAGTAAATAAGGACAAAGGAGGGTGAAGGACAGTGGGAGGGAGGAGAGGGAATAGTGGAGGAAGAAGGTAAGGAGGCATGTAGTTGTGAGATCTTAAAAGAGGAAATGTTAGAGTAATCAAAAGCAGAGATAGAACAAAGAAAAGCTAAATCAGGAGATGGAGGAAAAACCAAACAATCCACCAATTGGAAAAGACGTAGAGGGTGAGGGGAGAATTCTTGAATGAGATCAGAATAGTAGGAGGTTTCGGTTTGGAGAAGAGCTGAGTGGCAGGAAGAATTAAGAGAAGTGAGTGAAGAAAGATCAGAGAAGGAGTGAGATTTCCTATAGCAATGTTCCACGCGAGAAAAGAGACAGAGTAAGACTTTGAAAAAGAGGCAAAATTATATTCAAAGAAAAAAAAGGATGAAAGAACAGGATATCCAGAAGGGATAATAGAAGGAATGTAAAGCAAAGCATTTTGCTAAAGAGAGGACAGGGGGATGCTCACTTTCCTCTGTGGGCTCCCTCGTTTGGAGTAGCCTTCCCCTCTCCCTGCGCCTTCAGCAGGTTCTTCTCATATTTCAGAAGCTCCTTAAGACTTTCCTCTTTTCCTCCTCCTTCCCTTCTTCTCTCCTCTGCTAATCCCACAGTTGCTAAATCGGTGTCCTTGGCCCTTATGAATCCTCGGGGACTTGAACTCCCACACCAATTTTTCCCAGCTCCTGTCTATCCACAGCATGTTGCTCCTGCACACCCTCTGCTGTGGAGACTCCCATTTAGACCTTCCGCGGCCTAGGCTGTGTAGCACTCAACATTCCTAGCACTTCGTCCATGGCTCACCCACGAGCTTGGACTTCCCAGCACTTACCCAGCACAGAACAGGGCTTCCATCTTCCTTTCTGCACTTGCAGATTCTGAATACTTATATGGCATAGTAGGTTTGTCCCTTTCCCTCTTCTCCCTCTGCTCTTAATATTATGTTGTAATGTATTTAACACCCACCCTCTCTCCCTGCCCTGTGGGCACTTTGAAACAGTATATTCTTATTGTATAAGCACCCAACAAGCAAAGATAAATAAATAAATGGGCATGGGAATCCATAGAATCCATAGAAGGTATACCTAGACACTGTGTGGTAGCACACAGGACATGGATATGTTCCAGATTCCTGTCGGTGACATTACTCCAGCACATGCATCCACAAAGTGGCCGTTGACAGGTATGTCATGACTACCACCATTTTCAGTACACTGTAGTGTATGGATGGCTAGATATTTTCATGCTGCCATAAAACACTCCATGTTGCCATAGAGACCCTTCGTTTTGGATTTAGTGGACATGGCACAGGGTCCCATTGTACCACACCAATTACACACATACATGCCCCTTCCACAGTGTATTTCTTTGCTATACACAAAGTACATTGTTGGACCTGGCAGCCTGCTCTACATGCCATCTCCAATATTAGTTATCAAGGGGGCGGTGGGTGCATTGGATGGATTGCTCTAGTATCCCACTGCCTCAGACAGGTATCCATGGGGATTCAATAGCATTCCATAAGCCTATGTTTAAGGAATGATAGAGTAGGAATGCAAGGTGGTACTGGTACATTCACCACATAGCCCTGACATCTTAAAAGTGATTTTAAGGGATTTTATTTGTCATGACTCTTTCCTTTTTCTATTCGCCCACATGTGCACAAAGGCATGAATTATGACATTTGATGGGTCCCTCCCTCCAGTTCTGTGTCATCAAGCTGTCAGTGTATTTGTTTGTGGGCATAGTGTTGAGCGTTTTTTTGTATGTTCATCACACTGGCCATAAGTGGGCAGGTCAGAAGAATAGATGCATGTATCAAAAACCACTGTCCTGCTGAATGAGATAAGGGTAATCATTGTGCCAGTAAGTGTTGGCATGGGATTATTGCATGGTCATCAAGCCCTTTCACCTATCCATTCACATCATACAGTGCATGCAGAGTTTATTGGATTGGTTGTGGCTTGTGTGACAGAGATACTGTGTATGTCATCCCTGTGTAAGGAACACCAGCCCTGAATTGTAGCATGTATTTTGTGTAGACAAGGGTTTCTGCAGTTTTTCATCAAAAGGGCTTCATTTTTTTGTACTGGGTTCAATTCCTTTGGGCAGTGGGAAAGGATGGGCATTGCCTTCAACCCCATCTGAAGGAACAGGCCCATATCTTGACTAGGTGCGGGTAAACTTTCCACCCATTAAGTGAAAAAGTGTGGTATTTTCACTGGAAACCGCTTCCGCCCGTTCTGCAAAATCACTATTATGGTTCTGACGCCACAGAAATTTTGCCCGGATTTGTGTGGTTTCACATGTAACGCAGTGTTTCATTTCCATGTTGGTTTTGTGTAGGGAGATGAGAAACTTTGCACAGGTTTTATTTTCGATCCATTCTAGTTTCGCGCAGCGACACAAAAAACTTTGTGCATTATTTTCCAGACCGTGTTAGTTTTGTGCATTGCCAAGAGAAAGCTCTCATGTTTTTTTTCAATTCATGCTAGGTTCACGCAAGGACACAAGAAACTTTGCATGGTTTTCCTTGATCGGTGCTAGTTTGACACATCGATACGAAAAACTGTGCGTGTTATTTTCTATTTGTGCTATGTCCACGTAGCAGAATGAGAAACTTTGCACTGCTCTTTTCGATTCGAACTATATTCACTCAGCAACATGAGAAACTTGCATGGTCCTTTTCAAATTGTGCTGGGTTTGTGCAACGGCATGAGAAACTTTGCATGGTTATTTTTGATTCCTGCTGGGTTCACACAGTGGTACAGGGGATTGTGAAACGGCAGATTGGGGTGAAGCAGATAGAAATCAGACAGATTTTGCTACCGCGGCTGGCAGAAATAGAAACTAAGCATGTTGCCCAGCCCTAGTCTTGACAGCACACGAGATGGAGTCCAAGGGGGCAAGTTGGAAGGCAGGTAGAGCAATAAGAAGTGTAGAACAGAAGAGAAGCCTAAGCTGGAGAAGACGAGATTGGATATAAGCAGTTTGGTGGCATGTAAAGTCAAGTAAGGACAAGCTTTACATATGGTATAGAGCTGGAAGCAACAGAAGGGGGTGGTATTAGAGATGTAGCTACAGAAGCAGAGTTACAGACTACAACTAAAGTGCATGCCATAGTAGAAAGTGGGGAAGTCGAAGGGGGAAACAAGGCAGAAGGGGTTGGAAGAGGGGTGAACAGAGGAGGAGGAGAAGAATAGATCTTGATTTTGGAGGCATTCAGATGTAAACATGGGCATGCATCCAGGATTGTGTTTCAAGGAGACAGGAAAAGACAATCATATGCAGTGAATCAGAGAAGGAGGCAAGGAAACAAAGATCTAGAAGTTGTCAACATAGAAAAGAGAGGAACGTCCAAAAGAGGAAACAATGGCAGATAGGAGAGAGGTGGAGAGAGAGAAGAGAAGAGGACCAAGAGACTCCATGCAGTACAAGAAAGGCAGGGGAGCATTTGCCAGCCCAAGAAATGGGGAACAAGTGGTAATTCATATAGGTCTGAAACCACTGTAGAATTGAGCCAGAGAATCTGAGATAACTGAGAGTTGAAAGAGGGGAACATGATCACCCATGTCGAATTCTGCATAAAGATCAAGAAGGAGGAGAATAGAAGAGAATCTAGAATGACAGGAACATAGGTGCCAGTTACACACACTGAGGAGAGCAGTTTTGGTGGAGTTAACTGGGTCGAAATCCAGATTAGTGCTGAATTAGCATCAGAGTAAGAGGAAATTTGAGAATAGATTACTTGTTTCTAGAATTGTAGAAAAGAAAGAAGAGAAATAGGGCAATATTTGGCAGGAAGGGAGGGATCAAGAGTCACAGGCATGCGCCTTCCATGAAATACCCTGGAGCATGTCATTCTAAAGTCCATTATGTATGTAGGAAGTGGCACCTTCAGACATGCAGATCAACGCCATTCCACTATTAGTAAACAACACCTTAATCTGCTGACTAGCGATTGTTACATATGGACGGACACTGAGTCAAAAGCCACACATGTGACAGCTGTCAATGGTAGTGCACCACAAGCTATGTGCATGTTTACCCTGATGTCACCCTTCCTTGTTGGTGCATGTATGTGTTCACCCTCCATGCACATCAGAATCACTGGGAATGCACATATAACCTGACATGCACACATGTATATGTCCACAGGTTAATTTCAGTGGTGACTCCGTGTCCCTGATAGGGTCATGAATGTTTGCGGGTGACTGGTGTCTGTGATGTACTGTCCAGCACATTTCTGCCATTTTACATTGCAACAAGTAATGTTCAATGTGCCTGCCAGACGTGCGTGGTTTGATAAGTGTGGTCAGGTTGCACATACATGTGCTATATCTCATGTGGTAATCATCTTTCCATGTGTAGTATTGGTATGTGGACACAGACAGATTCACATTGGCATCAGGGAGATGACTTAGAGGTGCATAAGTGGGTGATGTCAGGTGTCCATTGTATAGTCTTATAGGGGTGTCTTTGGGACATGTGGGCTTATTTTGGGCCAATTGGTGGTCATGGGCAATCACACACTTTCTCTTTGAGGCGTTGCATGACTTTGTTCCATGCATACAGTGAACTCACCCTCAACCCCATTCTCGACTCCTCCAATTCCCTCAAGGACCCAGACATTGATAGTGGGCAGCACCTGCTCATCCCATGACTGCAGGCCTAGGGGTGGTGGCAGTGAGCCACCTCCTGTGACCAGGCACTGCCTGCAGTGCTTTGTGACCAGCCTCTGGGCATGCCTCTTCAGGTCCTGTCAGCTCTTCTGCGTCTGGTCCATCCTGATGGCCGTTTAGATTTTGTTGAATTGATAATGCGAGAACTTCAGACCCCCAGCAGGTGGTCTACCTCGTTCATGACACCCTCTCCCAGAATTTGGCTCCTCCTCTGTGAACTTGGTACAGTGTTGTTGAGACATGGTCTGGTGTGTGCCCAGTGTTGTTGGGTGGGGAAGGAGGCATGCTGGTAAGGCAGGGTGTTGCCAAGTAGTGGTGAGCCTAGGAGCAGGGAATAGGTCAATTAACTGTGGATTGGGAGAAGGCAGGTGATGTGGATGCAGTGACTATTGGCAATGGGTGGATGGTGCTGCCAGGGGCAGGGGAGTGGGGTGTGTGCATGTAATTGAGAGTACTGCAGCCAGGAGTTCATTGGAGTGTCAGTGCAATGTGGTGGTGTCTTTTGTCTTGGGGTGGGGGAATGTGTAGTCAGTGGGCCCTACGAGAAGCAGAAGTCAGGGGGTCTAAGGTCAGGTGGAGCCATGGGTCCTGGGGGCAGACGTCAGGTGCTCCTGTGGGCAGGTGAACGTTGGGTATCCTGGAAACATGCCATTAGGAGGTCTTTCATAGAAGGCAAGAAAAAATGGCCCACCATTCAGGAGGGACATTATTGACTTCCTCTGTCTGCCTTATGATCCTGTGACACAGAATCTTTCAGGAGAGAAGACATTCAGCAACCAATGAAAACTGATCCTGCATCAGTTCCAACGCCTGATAAAAACACATTTCTTCGCATAAAGTCTTTGCCTCTTTCATTCCAGTTGTATATTGCTGTTCAATTGATCTTGGTTGTATGTTTGTCCCATCTTCCTTGACAATGTCTATGTGTTTTTGGGTGCGCCCATGCTTAGGGGTCGTTGGGCGTGTTACAAATGAATAAACCCTTTTCTTCGTGTATTTTCTTTTTTTCTAATTTAAACGTTCTGTCTGAATTCATCTAGACCTAAAAAGACCTAGTTTCACAAACTGGCCCAATTCTGTTACATGAAGACTACCACATGAAATTCAGGTAAATCCTAAACCCGGAAGTATTGCATACGGCTTTTGGATTATGAATGCTAGGCCCTCCCTTTATAAACTCCCCCCCCCCAAGTTACAGCACATCTGTTTTAACATCCCCCAGATCCATGCTTTGGTCTGAATCATAGAGTAGGGGACCGTAAAATACTCATAAAAATGCCAGAATTTAACATAATGTATCATAGCATAACAACATAAAATAAGGTCCTTTTTTATTTCTATTTTTATTTGTGTTGGCTGAATTAAATCAACCTTTCAAATATAAAATACACAAAAATAAAATACAAAGAATTTCACACATTATGCATAGCTTTCTAAATCACATAATATACACATGCATGTAATATACACATAAAAATGATAAAATGTAACATTCTTTGCTAGCGCAACTATCTCGCAACTTCATAATATGTTTGTGCTACATTTCTCACTTCAAATGACAAATATCAAACTGTTTCTGCAGTATCTAATTTTAAACTTGATAAAAACTTAACAGTGGCAATTTGAAGTGGTAAGTTACATGATCCCAAAATTAGTGACCAACAGTCCTGTGAATCTATAATAGTCAAATATTTACAATGTCTTTTAAAGTAAATTTCTCTTATTGTTCGATGTAATAAGATGAGCCAAAGTTTTGTGGATGTCTATCTTTAGGCAAAATCGGCAGAAATTATCTGGGCTGGGCACAAGTCTGCGTTTGGCTTCAATATCTCTAGTGTTCCATAGATTAAAGTGCAATCGTAATATGTCAGCATGTAATTTGTGAGAGGGGCAACGCACCAAATAAGGGGGCAGATTTCGATATTTTTTGTGCAGAAAGCGGCACCCTGCTTCATCTTTATATGAGAGGCAAATTGTTCTAGTTTCTATCCAATCAGCTTAAAATAATTTAGATTTGGCTTTATCAGGGTTGGTAATTATAGATCTAGTGAAATTTCTGCCAAAATTAAAATGTGTTAGACCTTTGAGAGCCACGTTTTAAAAACACATGATTTGTGGAGAAAATGTAGTTATTTAACGTTTTCAACATTACATTGAGTTGGTTTGAAAGCAAACATTTTCTAAACAGCGAACATAAGCGCCAAGTACACAATGCATTAAGAGAAACCAAGCCTAGTTCATATCTTATCCAAGCGGCAGGTATGCACTGTGGAAGATGTAAAATCTGCCACCAAAATTTAGCTTCCCATTTTATGAACTGGAAGGGAGAATTAATGTGCAGTGTTTCAAGACCGTATAACAGCGCTGGAATTATCTTCATGTTCCAAAAATAACCGAAAATGTTCCAAACGTATACATAATAAGACGCGCTTGAGAGATGGCTGAGGCAAGTCTAGCCTCCACGTGTTCTAAGTGACCCTTCGCTCGAGGGGAACCCTCGAAAAACATCCCTAGATATGTGTATTGTGGCATCATTTGTATTATGGACTGATTGAATGCCCAAACATAGGCCAATGGACCAACTCGTCTAGGCGAGTAGGATACAATTTGCGTCTTAAGTATGTTAATTTTTAATTCATTCACCCTGGTGTAATTATAAAAGGCATCTAAAAGAGGCTGCAGACCTAGTTGAGTTTTGGAAATGATAACTATATCGTCTGCGTACATGAGTGTTTGAATTAACTGATTATTAAGTTTGGGTGAATCTGAGACAATAATGGAGAAAAAAAATCTAACGTCCTGAATAAAATAGTTAAAGATCGCAGATGCTAATAAGCAACCTTGTTTTAAACCACGTGCGGTGTTAATGGATTACATCGAACAGCTTTGGGGGACATTGATCTTTACGCAATTTCGAAAGTAGCAGCAGACGGCTAACTGAATCAAATGCTGCATTAAGGTCAACAAAAGCAAAAAACACCTGCTTTTAACTGCATTTAAGGCTAGGAGATTTATATTCGTGCACATTCCGGCCACAAACCCTGTTTGATGTGGGTCCCGTAAATTAGCTTTTAAAGTTCAAGCATTGAATACGTGTAGTATCAATTTGGTAAATATCTTGCCTGGTGCATCTAGTAACGCAATAGGCCGGTAACTGGAAGGCACACTCCAATCCCCTTTTTTAAAAATAGGTATTATAATGGAGGTTTTCCAAGAGGGTGGGATAAGACATGTTCTTAGTATGCCACAGAAGGTTTTATATAGGATATTTGCCCATTCAACAGGATGCGGTTTTAACATAAAATTAGATAGCCCATACAGGCCCCTCGCACTAGAGGAGCTGGCCTGCATTATGGTGCCTTGGATGATGTCAGGAGAAATCTCCAAGTGCCATGCAGATGTGGAGACAAGGTCAAATGTGGTCCTTGCAAAATGTGGATCAGCATATAAGGATGTAAAATGTTTGAGCCAACATTCTTCATGAACACCATTGATTTGTGAGTCTCCTTGGAGATGTGACGGGTGGTTATTTAGTAGTTGCCACATCCCAGAAGAATTTTTGTTGGCCATTGCACTTGCCATGGTTTCAGCATCTTGTTGGAATTGGAAGGCTTTTCGGCTTCTCAGCCAGTTTTTATAGCGACATTTAGCTGTTTGTAGATGTAAACAGCGATCTGGATGACTTGAATTCAAAAGGTCTTTCTTGACTTTCTTGAACTCAGTTTTAACCCGCTGCGTGTCACCATCAAAAGAATGTGGATGACGAACTCTGTTATGGCGGGGTATTGATACAGTTTTGACAAAAGTTCGTAATAGATCTGAGTATTGCCGCTTGTTGGACTGACTGGCATTGTCTTCAATTATATTCTCATAGGCCAATAAAGAGGACACGTTCCAACGTAGGCGAGATATCGCTCCATTAACTACAAGTTCACCCTGAAAAACAGCCTTTTTTTAGTTTTAGAGAAGTCCCAAATAAAATGTGCAGCCAACAATCTGTGATCGCTGTGCGGTTGGTCACAAATGGTCAGTTTAATAACACTTTGGAAAAGTTGATGATTAACATATACATAATCGATGCTGCTCGAACTCAAACCACGATGCCACATGAATTGAGGGGGAGAATCACCATTCACAGCGCCATTGAGCATGTTGAAATTGCGGTCATTCATAAAGTCACTCCATCTCTGTACCACATGATTATTTCGTGTCTTGTTCCAGCAGTCCAAATTAAGATCGCCCACAATGACTGTGTGAGAGATTTTAGGATTCATCAGTATCATGTGTAAAGTTGATGATAGGCCATCATAGAACACATCATCTGCCATTACTGCGATGTTACGATAAATATTAACTAAGGCTAACACCTGTGTGTGAATTGTAATTTGGACTAACTGGATCTGGGCCTCTACATGGGACCAAGATGCGATAGTGAGGCCAGCCGAGGTGTTAACAGCCACAAGAAGACCCAAGGATGGTCTCCCTCCACTAGGGAGGGCTGGAAGCAAAAGTAAATCCTAGTCATCCCATAGTGGTGAGGCAGTGAGCCACGTTTCCTGTAGCGCTATCACATGGTAGACACAAGATAAATTGGAGATGGAATGGTGTAGATGACAGTGGCCTCTAGTGTTCCAACTAGTAATTTTTAAAATAGATACAACATATTGCTTTAATGGTTAATGGCTCTGGGTAGCCGGTGTTGGAATATCCCTGCTTGCTCTATTAGTCCCTTGATAAATATTAGACTTTGGTTTGATGGTTTGAGTTTTAAACGAGTCACACTCTGGGTCTTCAGCTAAAAGAAAACCCATCTCAAAGAGCTGCATTCGGCAGCGCCAGATAGATTGCCATACCACTCCTGACGGAATCCACAGCCTTACTACTGAGCACGTCAAATCTGATATAAACTCAATCTGATCAATGTCCCGTGTAGTCATATTATATAACTCAGAAACATCACCAAACAGGTTCAAGACAGAGTATGCTTACGAGGTGTCCAATTCAGATTAGAGTACTCCTTGTCTGTGTTAATCCTAGGTTGTGCTCTATTGGCTTCCTCCCAACACAAAGATTCTACATTTGAATGGGTATTAGGAGTGTGAGCGAAATGTGCCTCTGCTGATGACGGAGGTATAATATTGACTAGTGTCTGGGCATCTGAGGGTTTAAGAAGCACTTTAGCCATACTTGCAGCCAAATAGTCATCCACTCTCTGTTTCAAACCCTCAAACATTGCTTGTGTTGGGTGGACTTCACTTGGCAAGTTGAGAGTAGCCTGTGGGCAAAAGGCAACAGACTTCTTATTAGCCTGAAGATCAGCAGGCAAGGACACTTGTTTTGCTGCAACCTGTTGCGATGCAAGAATTGGCCTCTGTAGCATGTCAACAGGTATGGAATCGCTAAGAGTGTTCACATGTGGACTAGAAGGTGGCAAATGTGTTTATTTATTGGTGCCATGTTGGATAAACCCTCAGCCTCCTTAAACTGCTCAATAGTGTAAACCAGATTCGAAAGTGGAGAGAGAGACATGGTAGGTTGAGCTTGATTAGCAGGAATAGCTGTAGAGGTTGTCACCAGTGCCCTTCACATGGCTAAAGAAATTGGGGGTATAGGTTCTGTCGAGGTCAATGATTCTGAATATAGTGTGGTTGACTTGCCAAGCGCTATGAAAAAGGAGTTAAGTGTGCTTTTGGTCGTTTTCAATTTGACCATGTTCTTTGTTTTCTTTATCAATGCTAGGGGTTTTTTCTTTGCAAACTTAGGATTTCTGGCTTTAAGCAAAAGTAAATGATGTGTGCCAGTGCTCGGTAGAACCCCCTCTTCAGTATCCTGGTTGCTTTTACAGATCTCCAAAATTTCACCATGAACTACTTGAACAGGGGATGATTCGTTTGTATCAGATATTGATGAAGTAGGTGATTCACTGATAGGGCGTATAATACCGGAAATGGTGGGTAGAGCACATGGTGTAGGACTCGTGGTATGGTTATCAACCCAAGCTTGTATTGAATGTTCTAACACACTCTGGATGTCATTGTGCACCATGGACTTACACAACACGGCAGAATTAGTAGTCATATGGTTACTCCTACTCATTATGAATGGCTGTTGTGCTGTCAGCCATTTAACCAACTCCTCAAATTGGGTTGATTGGTGAGCTACTTTGGTGTCAATTGCTTCAAACAGTTTACATAGGCTCATAATGGTAGTATTAAAAGCAGTGAGTGCTGGTTGGATCATCAGTAGGTGATGTAAACATGTATCAGAGGGAATAGGCTGAATAGGTCTGGGTGTGGGCAAGACAAAAGACTGAAGCATTGGGTTGTGATGATCACCAGAGCACTGGAAAGAAGCCACACCACCCTCACGAGAGCACTCACAGGAATACTCCTCTTCCCTCCAAGCAATTGGCGACTCACATTGACTGGCGTGTATGGATAAGCCAGACTGCTCATGGGACAGGGGGGGAAGTTGATTGGTGAAATTGGAATATGTATTGTTGCTGCCATTGGGCAATTTTTTGTTGATTCTAAAATTGTAGCATCTGATAGGGGCTGAGGATTCACACGGGCACCTAATGTATTTAAGAGAGACTGAGCATTGCCGCCCGTTAATGGGGATGAAGTGCCACTGCTTATATCGGATATGGTTGATTCTGAAGACACAGATACAGCCGTCTCTTTTGTAAGTCCATCAAAGGGAAATCTGGACTGGGGCCGAGAGGACATGCAAGTAGGTGTAATTGAGATTGCTGAATAGAAGGTTTGAGGATGAGCATCCATGCCAGAGTGTAACCATTGATTTGAGCCCAATAACAGATGCGGAATGTTAGGTGGCATGTTTGTAGTTAATTTATATGCCATATTTAGGCTAAATAAAAATACAATTGGGTAAGTTGTTAGAGTTCAAATACAAACAAATACAAACTAGTAAAGTATCAATGACAATAACACAAATCTTACTACCGATAATGAGATGGCATCATTCCTGTAGGTGTGTCATACAGATGAAATCATTTTTGTTAGAATGATTCATATTGTGTCACGCAAAAACTGTTCCAGTATAGATTAATTTGTTTTGATTAGTTCACATAATATTGCAGGATTTGGTCAAACACTATTGGAGAATCAATGTGAAAAGAATATACACGTGAAACTGGTTGCACTGCTTGCTTG
Source organism: Ambystoma mexicanum (assembly GCF_040938575.1). Taxonomy (NCBI): domain Eukaryota; kingdom Metazoa; phylum Chordata; class Amphibia; order Caudata; family Ambystomatidae; genus Ambystoma; species Ambystoma mexicanum. The sequence goes on from NC_090935.1 coordinate 425,622,914, forward strand.
CACTACAATGGTATTTCTCTTTATAAATAGGAGCTACTCAGGAGGAACATTGGACAAGGCAGTTGGCATACGCATCACATTCGGACAGGCAGAATAATCAAGTGGATTTGCCTGTCATAGTGGAAAGCTGGTGGTTGGTCCGATCATTTTAGGTAAAAGGGATTTTTACTCTGGTCTGGTTAACTAAGGCTAACACCTGTGTGTGAATTGTAATTTGGACTAGCTGGTTCTGGGCCCCTACATGGGACCAAGGTGCGATAGTGAGTCCAGCCGAGGTGTTAACAGCCAAAAGAAGACCCGAGGATGGTCTCCCTCTGCTAGGGATGGCTGGAAGCAAAAGTAAATCGTAGTCATCCCATAGTGGTGAGGCAGTGAGCCACGTTTCCTGTAGCGCTATCACATGGTAGACACAAGATAAATTGGAGATGTAATGGTGTAGATGACAGTGGTCTAGTGTTCCAACTAGCAATTTTTAAAATAGATACAACATCTTGCTTTAATGGTTAAAGCGCCAGATAGATTGCCATACCACTCCTGACGGAATCCACAGCCTTACTACTGAGCACCTCAAATCTGAAATAAACTCAATCTGGTCAATGTCTCGTGTAGTTATATTATATAACTCCGAAACATCACCAAACACGTTCAAGACACTCTGACGATTCAGAACATAAGCTGGAAAGTTTCCCGCTCTACATTTCAAAATAAATGTGTGAAAGTTCCTACGATGCGGATGCAGATGTCTGGAAAAAGGTTGCAGAGTATGCTTACGAGGTGTCCAATTCAGATTAGAGTACTCCTTGTCAGTGTTAATCCTAGGTTGTGCGCTATTGGCTTCCTCCCAACACAAAGATTCTACATTTGAATTGATTTTAGGAGTGTGAGCGAAATGTGCCTCTGCAGATGTCGGAGGTATAATATTGACTAGTGTCTGGGCATCTGAAGGTTTAAGAAGCACTTTAGCCATACTTGCGGCCAAATAGTCATCCACTCTCTGTTTCAAACCCTCAAACATTGCTTGTGTTGGGTGGACTTCACTTGGCAAGTTGAGAGTAGTCTGTGGGCAAAAGGCAACAGACTTCTTATTAGCCTGAAGATCAGCTTGCAAGGACACTTGTTTTGCTGCAACATGTTGCGATGCAAGTATTGGCCTCTGTAGCATGTCAACAGGTATGGAATCGCTAAGGGTATTCACATGTGGAATAGAAGGTGCCACATTGTGTTTATTTATTGGTGCCATGTTGGATAAACGCTCAGCCTCCTTAAACTGCTCAATAGTGTAAACCAGATTCGAAAGTGGAGAGAGAGACATGGTAGGTTGAGCTTGATTAGCAGGAATAGCTGTAGAGGTTGGCACCAGTGGCCTTCACATGGCTAAAGAAATTGGGGGTATAGGTTCTGTCGAGGTCAACGATTCTGAATATAGTGTGGTTGACTTGCCAAGCGCTTTGAAAAAGGAGTTAAGTGTGCTTTTGGTCGTTTTCAATTTGACCATGTTCTTTGTTTTCTTTATCAATGCTAGGGGTTTTTTCTTTGCAAGCTTAGGATTTCTGGCTTTAAGCAAAAGTAAATGATGTGTGCCAGTGCTCGGTAGAACCCCCTTTTCAGTATCCTGATTGCTTTTACAGATCTCCAAAATTTCACCATGAACTACTTGAACAGGGGATGGTTCGTTTGTATCAGTAATTGATGAAGTAGGTGATTCACTGATAGGGCGTATAAAATCGGAAATGGTGGGTAGAGCAGATGGTGTTGGACTCGTGGTATGGTTATCAACCCAAGCATGTATTGAATGTTCTAATACACTCTGGATGTCATTGTGCACCATGGACTTACACAACACGGCAGAATTAGTAGTCATATGGTTACTCCTACTCATTATGAATGGCTGTTGTGCTGTCAGACATTTAACCAACTCCTCAAATTGGTTTGATTGGTGAGCTACTTTGGAGTCAATTGCTTCAAACAGTTTACATAGGCTCATAATGGTAGTATTAAAAGCAGTGAGCGCTGGTTGGATCATCAGTAGGTGATGTAAAGATTTATCAGAGGGAATAGGCTGAATAGGTCTGGGTGTGGGCAAGACAAAAGACTGAAGCATTGGGTTGTGATGATCACCAGAGCACTGGAAAGAAGCCACACCACCCTCACGAGAGCACTCACAGGAATACTCCTCCCTCCAAGCAATCGGCGACTCACATTGACTGGCGTGTATGGATAAGCCAGACTGCTCATGGGACAGGGGGGGAAGTTGATTGGTGAAATTGGAATATGTATTGTTGCTGCCATTGGGCAATTTTTTGTTGATTCTAAAATTGTAGCATCTGATAGGGGCTGAGGATTCACACGGGCACCTAATGTATTTAAGAGAGACTGAGCATTGCCGCCCGTTAATGGGGATGAAGTGCCACTGCTTATATCGGATATGGTTGATTCTGAAGACACAGATACAGCCGTCTCTTTTGTAAGTCCATCAAAGGGAAATCTGGACTGGGGCCGAGAGGACATGCAAGTAGGTGTAATTGAGATTGCTGAATAGAAGGTTTGAGGATGAGCATCCATGCCAGAGTGTAACCATTGATTTGAGCCCAATAACAGATGCGGAATGTTAGGTGGCATGTTTGTAGTTAATTTATATGCCATATTTAGGCTAAATAAAAATACAATTGGGTAAGTTGTTAGAGTTCAAATACAAACAAATACAAACTAGTAAAGTATCAATGACAATAACACAAATCTTACTACCGATAATGAGATGGCATCATTCCTGTAGGTGTGTCATACAGATGAAATCATTTTTGTTAGAATGATTCATATTGTGTCACGCAAAAACTGTTCCAGTATAGATTAATTTGTTTTGATTAGCTCACATAATATTGCAGGATTTGGTCAAACACTATTGGAGAATCAATGTGAAAAGAATATACACGTGAAACTGGTTGCACTGCTTGCTTGCACTACAATGGTATTTCTCTTTATAAATAGGAGCTACTCAGGAGGAACATTGGACAAGGCAGTTGGCATACGCATCACATTCGGACAGGCAGAATAATCAAGTGGATTTGCCTGTCATAGTGGAAAGCTGGTGGTTGGTCCGATCATTTTAGGTAAAAGGGATTTTTACTCTGGTCTGATACGTGATCACAACAAAGTGTAAGTTATTTGACATATATGAACCAACAGCCAAATATTCGCAAATTGGGGCTCTGTTTATGAGCATTTGGGACTACTTTTATTTAGTACATTCGGTCGTCTTGGGTAGAATAAACTTACTTCAAACATCTTATGTTGAGCATTTATGCGGCCCAATTAAAATGCCAACAACGCAACTGCATTAGGAGAATTAGCACGCCTCGTTACTATAGTAACGCCATAAAAGTGAGCCACAAAATGGCGGTGGTTGCTATGACAACAATCCAACTAAGCCACTGTATGTTAGAATATCGCACACTGATTTGCTAGTAAGTCCCCCTTCAAGAGGGCTGCATATTAACGTGACCCAGTATCACTAATAAGTAGAATAGTACATCAAGGGTAATGCTACGAGGTTGAGGACCCATGCTAACCTGACGTACAGGGAACGGTCGTAGTATGGAAATGACTACGCCGCTTTGTCATGGAAACTCTTTAACAAAGAGTTCAAAAATGGTGTCGGCCGTACAGTCAATCCAAGCCTAGCCAATGCGAGTGATTACTCTGCTCAAGGTAAGCGCCCACAAGGATATTCGCTGATTTATTTACCAAGCTACAAGCAGATATATTGAATTGATAACAATAATAGAAACATGGAGGTAAATCCGATCCATTGGTTTACGGAGCAATGCTTTTAAAAAGAACACGCATAAACGAGGAACTTCATAAATGCAAACAGTCTGCATAGGAAGGGACACACTCATGCACATAAGTATAGTGATGTAATGCTGCATGCATAAATGGTACAATTACATAGAATTAATTTGTAAAATACAGGTTAAATAATTAATTACACAAACCTTATCAACCGGGGAATGTAGCAAGCAAATAGTGCTTGGAAACCAATTATGAAACGCAAGCATAGATAATAATGGGGGCAATTGTGAATGTATCATTTACAGGAAGGAATTCTGGGATTAATCCCAAGTAAAAATAGCATTGCTAACTTAATGAGCGAGGAGACGCAAAATACATTGGGTAAGTCACCCAGTTCTTATGTAGGGCATACATACATGATGAACAGTATACTTACAGTATTGATGAACATGGTGGTTTGAATATTTTCTAATCGGATACGCCTTTTTCTTGTTTTTTTGTTGTGTTTTTCTTGTCTTTCCCATGTTCTCTCTCCTCATTTGATGATTTGAATATGATTTCAATTTTCTCATTTCCTACACAATCCTCCCCAACGCCAACCCTTATTTTCTGTCACTACATCTGTAACAAATAATGTTTCGCAATGGCTAATTTTTGGGCATGGGGGATGTTATCGTGGATATTGTGATATATACTCTAGTCTTTACGAATGGCACAGTTTCAATTCAAGTTGAAAATATAGTCTGGAACATTAGCCCAGATTTGAGAAAGGCTCTGCTGAGCCGAAACATGTGTTATCATCAAGGGCACCTATCTGAATAAAGTACAACAATTGTGATTAATTGGCGCAGAGTCCTGCTGTCTCTCTTTCCAAGCAATTACTTAATGGGTTAGGCTTTGTACCGTTGTACTCCAGTGAATAGCGCCAATTTATATACTCACCTAATTACTTCAAAAAAATCTCTGGATTCATTAATTGGACGCTGTGGTTATTAAGTGAATTAGGTTTGATAAATTAGTCGCCTAGTAGACCAGCTGTGAAAAAAGCCAAACCCTTTCTTTCATACTTCAGAGACGTCCCACAAATCTCATCAATATGGTCGTTCAAGCCTCTTGCATTCAAACCTGGGCATCCTTGTCAATTTATAATCGCTTTTTTAGTAATGTGATCCTTTCAGGATCACATGCTTACTTCACTTATTGGCCTTTCACCATATATTTGTCTGCTGGCTTTCAAGACCACAGGGATTCCTGTCTCGGGCCAGGGGAACTGAGCCATGTGGCCTTGAAAGCCTGCAGACAGAAATATGGAGTGTCACACTGTCCCACCTGGAATCAAGAAGGACATCAAGACAGGATGCCATGGCTTACTTTTTTAAATTGTGGGATTGTTACAAACATGGGCAATTTAAAGTAAAATTAGAAGTTCTCAAATAACACAAGATTCACGATGGCTGTCTTCTCAATGCAGGTTGGGTCCCATCCTCATCAGGTACCTTCCCTTCTACAACTCCTTACCCTGCTTGTGTGCCTCTGCCCTTGACCCTCTACTATTTACCCTTTACATCTCCTACCACAGTCAGTTCATCTCCTCCATTGAGTTATTCTACCACTTATTTGCTTTTAACACCTACACCTTCCTCTCTGTCTCTGCTCTTACTCCCAACCCCTTTGCTCACGCATCTGATTGTGTATATGCTAGCTATCTGCCAATGTATGGCACTTCACTGGCTTTTTCTAAACTGTCCTAATACTGAGATTAACTGCCTTCTTTTACCCATCTGATTCCCCCTCACCCACCCTCTGCTCCCATAAAGCTCTCCATCTTGGATTATTTTTGGGCAGCAATCCAACCTTCATTACTTTATCACCCAAACCGTCAGAGCTGCCAGGAGCCACCCTCTCAATATTCGGACAATTTTGCTCTGTCCTCTCCTACAACTACACTAAAGCCTCACAGCTTATGTCCCTTAGGAAAGTGCATATGGAATGGGTGGGATCACACCAGAGTAATTCTGAGTCCAAATAATGGAACCAATGCAGAAAGATGGCAAAGTACTGTTTTATCTTCACACAAAATACATTCCTTATTATAGATAATGTGTCAGAATGATGTCATACTATGTAGCAATAGTGAACAACCTATCAAGGGTCGGGATTGGTTAAGGGAAACAGCTAAGTATACATTTGGTCAGGAGCTAGGATTGTTATTGGCTGCCTGGTATCAGGTGGACAATTTATGCCTAGCTCCAAAAACATGTAATTTTAAAAACATTAGATACACCAATTATCATTAGTTTTCATACTATAAGGTCTTTCTTTATATGGACCGATTTAATTGGTTGGTATGCTTGTGCCATGCTTGGAACATTCGGTTCATCTAGCAGCACGTACGCCCAGACCCGAGTGCAGGGAGGCAGGACATGACATTACCTCACCACCCAATTAGCCCAGCACTCGCTATCGTGTCTGGGACTTCAAGTTCAAGCTCTATTTCCATCCTTGGCTCAAGTGACAGGAGACCATGAATTGGTCCATTTAGCAGCTTTTAAATGCTCTAAATGAATTAAAGTTTGGCATCCTTTGTGTTTTATCCTGCACCTTAATGTGAGAAGGTTCATCCTCTGCATACTCATTCTTCTTTAGAATAGACAGCTGACCTTGCTTCTTGAATCTTGACTCCAGGACAGGCAGCCTTACCATGCAGCTTCATGAGCCTATTATTCTTGTTGCAACACCATTTTTTATTCCAGCTATATGGGTTCTTGCCTACTAAATGCATTTGCCTGCATTCTATTCACTACTCATAGCTATCTTCTATGGTGACGTAATCTACCTTGCATTTTATTGGCTGTAAACCTATTGAGCGGTTGTTTTCTGCAGCACTTTGTGCACCTGTAATCTTTTTCTTTTATACTTGAGAGTTCACAACTTTATTTATTTCGGTTACAGCGTTATCTATGCATTACATATGTTATTGTGACTCCCTTTACAGTTAATATGCATGCAAGTTGATCCTTTGCTTCACCTTTATCCTTCTAGGATTCATACATCATCTTCAGCCATCTTCAGCCAATGTCTCAAGACATCGTGCATACTTTTTATGATGTCACCAATTCACCTTCTCCTCATACTCCTTCAGGGATTTCCTCCTGTAAGTTATCATAACGTCGAAGGTACATTCAATAGGGTTGTCTCAATACTTATCTTCTTTCAAACACTCACTGCGGTATTGGTATTATGACTGGTGTTAGGCACAGCACCATCTGATATCTCCAATACATTGGATGTAGGTGGAGAGATCTCCTGCAGATGCACACAGCTGTTCCTCTACACCTCATTCAAACCTTGGTTCTTAGCCATTGGGACCATTGTGCAAGCAGTCTACTTGGACTCCCTTCTCTTTCTATAGAGTATTCAAGCAATTATAAAATTAAGAAATGTTTCCTTTTAATTGTGTTTCATCAATGGCTTATAATGTATCATGCTTTTTGTATTATGGTGAATTGTGCACTAGTGTCTTTTGTCCATGACTTCTGTGTTTTATGTCAAAGGTTTATGTATTTAACTTTATCACATTAAATAAAAAATAAATAAAAAAAGGAGGAAAACAATATCACAGGCACCTTCAGGGAGGCATTTGTGAAAGAGAGGAGAGGAGGACCAATATATAAAGAACCTTTTGAGTCAACATCGCCTGTGATGCAGGGACCAGTATGTGGGTAGTGTATGAAGAACCAGTGAGCCGGAGGGGAACTGTGATATTTTCATTGGAAGCACGTGTTGTAAAGTGGTTTGGGTGGAAGAAAAAGGAAGGATGTCAGGAAGAAAAGATGGATGTGGCCATGGTATAGTACTTCGAGCCTAGATTGGAGTATTCCACCCATGCACGATTTTGATTATCCCTGGTTAAGTGTTAAATATGCTTCTGCAGGTGCACAATGGAAAGAGGTTGAAGTGTGAAAATAAGCAAGGAGAGGAAGTTGGTTGCCACTGTGTGTCTCATCTCCCCAGATTAATTACTGTCCAAATAAGGTGTTCACCTTACCTCAAGTCCAGCAAATGATATAGCAAAGGAAATTGGACAAAAGAAACTACAAACACATTGAACATTGCATTTGTATAATCTGCACTTGACACTTTAAACAGCACTTTGCATTACATGATACTGTGGGAAGGCCCATATGAGAACACAGCCCACTGCAAATATCAACATCACATATTAAAGCATTAATTTGGATTATAATGTAGATACTGGGATCTAAACAAATAGTAGCACCCACAGATGGCTGGGTAAAGGTAAAGGTAAAACAGGGCAACCACTTATTAATGTTATAGAAACAATACTTTGGCTCATTGATAGCTGGCTCTTAGCTCATCTACTTAGGTGGAAATGTCCCCAGGTTCTGGGAATTGGAATGTAGGCTCTTTTCATCACCACAAGTATCACAAACAAGAACAGCATGAAGAGGGAAGAGGAAAGTATCTCATGCAATGAGAATGCGTATGGCACATCACGTCAGATGTGCCATTTATTGGTGCAAATGATGGCAGACAAGTCAAGAAATTGAGGCGGTGGACAGGTTTATGATGGACCATGAAGACACATCTACAGCACAGAAGGCAATGGCCCAGCACTCAGAATTTCAATTACAAGGGCACTCTTGGCTGAGCTGACAGCCAATGTCCATGTCTTGGTTATTGCTCCCAGGAAGATGAAAGAGACATGAGACGCAGAACCATGAATACATTGTCAGACATGTACCCTAATGCTAAGGACACAGAGGAGGACCTTCTAATGACAAACCTTTGACTCCAATGGAGGAGGGAGTGCCTGCTATGATCCACGCAGTAGCAGTGGTTAGCATCGGGGGACAGGACATAGCTGCTGGGGAGATGAAGTGGTGTCCTTCATGCATAGGCCACATTTACCATACACACACAATCAACCTGTACGACATAAGTAGGGATATATGGCATTGATTCATGCAAATGCAGATGACAGTGTTTTCAATGGAAGCAACAGAATGGGTGTAAATGCTGATGGCAGTGTTTTAAAAGCAGCCATTACAAAATGTGTGCAGATGACAAGGTTTTCAATAACAGTGTTTTGAAATGGCAGTGTTTTACAATCACCCAACAAAACGTGTGCAGGTGCAGCCAGTAAAATGGGTGCAGAACCTTTATCAGTTTAGGGATACAGGTCAGCATTTTTTTTAGTGGGTTTGGTCTATATGCAAAAAAAGAGATGGGCAGGTAAAATGCAACATTAGGCCTTACATGACAAAGCAGCATGCAGAAAAAGACAGTGCATTCAATGTACAGTACACATACAAAATTATAAGCATTCCCATCTGTGAAGAACTGAAGAAATGCATTGGAAAATAACATATATAACAAACTAACTTCCCTATTAACAAAAACCCAATAATTAATTAGTTCTCCTAATTAACATTGTAATGCAATTTCAGTAAACATGGATGGAAATTCTGGCTTGGTGTGCACCAGAGGAAAAGAAAATAAGAAATAAATGGCTGTCTTCTTGTGCGTTCTGAAACCTCTTTTGTTTGCACAGGAAAGATGTAGATACATGAAGGCTCTCGGAAAGTGATTGGACAGTGGAATCAGAAGTCTAGGAGGTGTCAGATATGACAATGGGCAGGCAGTGCTACTCTTGATTGACAGGGAGTTTGATTAAATAGAGAGTGGAACCGGAAGGCTGGGCATTCTGTTCTTGCCTGTGCCACTGCTGGGTGCTGGATTTTTCCTGGTCTAGTGCTGCAGTCTGCAGAAGGGAGTGCAGAGAGAGGTGATGCCCTGGCATTGAAGTTCGCTGGGATCCCAAGGATGATCCCGGGGGCAGAACGGGGGTTGTAATACTCCGGCACAGATAAACCACGGCAGAATGAGATTGTCTAGACGAAGCGCAGAAGTCTCATAAATAATTGTAAGTGAAGTTCAACATGAGGAGCATGGTTTGAATACAATTCCTTATCAGTTAGCACAGGGGTCTATTTTTGAAACAAAGTGTTTGATGTTTTCCTTTGCATGCGCTAAATGACAAAGGGACTGAATGTCACGTTTCCATGTACTGCAATGCTTGTTTTTATTTTCTCTCTTAGGTAAATGCAGCAGTATTGATGTGGGTAAGATTTGGGGAATGCATTGTTGTTGATTGAATTATGTTTTTATCGTAAATCACATGGGCCCTCATTACGACCCTGGCGGAGGTCCATGGTGCAATTTGCACCATGGACCATGGCGCAGAGCTGCCAACACCGCCATGGGGGTTGGCGGACTTACCGCCCCATTCCGAGGTTGGCGGGGCGGTAAGTCCCCAATCCCCATTTACCCTTCCCCATTCCCATTTTTGCCCCATAGGGTATAATGGGAGTGGGGAAGGCGTTAATTACGCCACCGTAAATTACGGTGGCGTAATTAACAACAAGTCCCGTAGCGCCATGGATTTTTCCGCCTGCAAAAAGCAGGCGTAAAAATCACCATGGCGCTACAGAATGTCGTAGTCTGGCGGAGAGGTACGCCATGCATTACGCTGGCGTAAACCCCTCTCCGCCAGGGTCGTAATGAGGGCCATGGTGTTTAACATATTTATAAAAGCTATTAAGATTGCTTTGGTGTAAGGATTTTTTTGTTTATGTTTGTAAAGCTTTATATTTCAGTGGGGAAAGATGACTAGGAGGCTCTGGTGTTTGCACTACAGTGATAAAATATTTACCACTTTATTTACCGCAGGCAGAGAATGCAAGCTAGAAGGTTGGTATGTTGTATGAATGTGTTTCACCCTGCATGATAAAAGGGGGAACAGTGCCGTCCAAGGGCATAACCTTCTGGTGTAGATAAACCATTGGCACAATCTATATGCAGTAATTGACATGATTTATGATCTTACTGGGTTCCCTACTAATGTGCTAAGCCTGGGTGGATGTTTACAATCAGCCCGAAGTATATCATAGCTATGAAAGGGGGAAGGTTTGTCTTATCATGTGGGGCAGAATTCTGAATTTGCTCACCACTATTTTACCACCAAAATGAGGTAATGCCAATTTACCACCCAAAATACCACAATACTAAATTGCTGCCAAATTAGGTAATAGCCCCAAAGACAAAATCTCTTACACACCAAGGCACCACCTCTGAGCCACTTTCAATGCATACAAACACGTCTTACTTCATCAATGAAAATTTTCATAGTGCCGAAAGGACACATGGGTGCCCCTGCAATGTTGTCCTCACATGTTTCCTAAAAGTGGTGATGGTAGGTGATGGTGGGTTAATACAAGAAAGTGGGCAGATGGACAAACAACTAGTGAAGCATGAATGCTGCATTAGCATTCATGTATGTTGATCTGAATGACATGTACAGGCTGGTCACACCTCAGTTAGGTAAGCAATTCATTTTCTACACTGATGCCAGTCCCTTGGATGACGCTGATCCTGAGAAGCAGTTCCTTCAGGGGAATGAGGAGGAACAGGCAGAGTCACTGCAGGATTCCACCATACTGAATTGAGCCGTTTGAGGCCCCCACACTGTAATTGGCCAATCAGAGTAAGTGCTAGGCCTGTCCACCTCATGCAAAATGTGAAAAAGGTACCATCCATGGTCTCAGGAGAAACTGGGGATGCCACTCTTGCTACTCACACACACACAGGTACAAAGAGGGCTCAGTAACAATAGGTGACATTCCAGCCCATACACTGCATTTGGTGAGGACATCCAGCAGCATCAGGTGGCCATACATCCGCACCTTAAAATTGTGGGAGAGGGATTGCAGGGAATGGTGACCCAGGTGTCCTCAGCCATGGACAGCCTAGTGCAAATGATGCAGCAGCTGATGAACAGCCAGATGCGCATGACCCACAGGCTAATCTGGTTACAAATGTGTCAGCACAACATAACCCTGAACACCAGAGGCCAGTCTGTTAGTTGCAGCAATTACCTCTATCTCCAGCAGGAGCTCTTGTCTCACTGTGGCATCTTTGGACACACAAGGGGCAATACCCTGCTAGCGTGCCTGACACACCATCTCACCCTACACCCAGCTGTAGGCCAGGCACTTTCCTAAGACGTACCCACCACCATTCGAAATTGCACCATAATCATTGATGTATAAGGTGGAATCTATTCTTAACACCATAACTGATCCTATATTTGACACTCCAGAAAATTTAGAAAAAAGGATCTCCTTCAATCTAGAAAATGTTGCTAATATCCTAGCACCTCTAAAGATGAAAACGGCTAAAACTGAAACCAAACATAATGCATGGTTTACTCCAGAACTCCAGTCATTGAAATCACTCACTACTAAATCATATTATATGTGGAAGAAGCATAGTACTCTACCTCTCCTTAATAAATATAAAGCTTCTGTCTCCACTTACAAAAAGGCTATCCTTAAAGCTAAATCCTGCTTTTTTAATGATAGAATTCAAAATGCACAGCATAATACGAAAGTGCTCTTTTGTATCTTGAAGGAACAGGAAAGAGCTAACCATACCACCCCAGACATATCTATCTCGGATGATGCCACTTGGTGCAATGTTATGCAACAAGCTATGCATACAAAACTCAATATTATAAAGGAAAACATATTAGAGAAAAGTATTAACCTAAAAGACACTAAGGCATCTTCAACGGAATGGTCTTTTCATAGAGCATCAACAATTCAAACTTTTAATCTATCCCCCATAACAGATAAGGATTTAGAAAATATTATCACTCAACTAAAGCCAACAAGATGTGAAAATTATATATATACTACTATGATAATTAAGACTTGTGCCCCCTCACTAATTACCTCCATACACCAATTTGTTAATACATCCATATCCACGGGCACGATTCCGCAGGATCTTAAGAAATCCTGGGTTATGCCAATCCTGAAAAAACCTGACCTATCTGTTGATATGCCAAATAATTATCGCCCAATTACCAACACTGCATTTCTACTTAAGATCTTGGACCATGTGGCGTACATTCAAATTGCAGACCATTTAAAGTCATACCCCATCCTTAACAACCACCAGTCTGGTTTCCGAGTTGGATATGGTACTGAAACAGCGTTTCTCGAACTCAAGTCTACACTGATGGCTCGTAAGGATAAGAAGGAGGCATCTTTACTCATGCTGTTGGATCTTTCCGCTGCTTTCGACCTGGTGGACCATGATATCATGGCCACCAGGTTGTCTGAAGTGGCCAACTTCTCCCCTCTAGCTTGCAAATGGGTTTTGTCCTTTCTCAGTAATCGTGACAGTAGAGTCTTTCATGGAAGTGCTGAATCGGAGCCTATTATCACATCTTGTGGTGTCCCTCAGGGTGCTTGTACTTCTCCCTGCTTCTACAATATTTTTACGGCCCCATTGTTTGCAATGCTTGACCACGAGAATATTATATTTACCAACTACGCGGATGACACTCAATGTGTCATCCCGCTCTCTGGCTCTCACACTCTGGACGAACTGGCCATCTATAGAGTCTTCTCTCTAATTGAGACCTGTATGGTTCATAGTAAGTTAGCATTGAATAAATCAAAAACCGAACTGTTGGTCATTGGCTCCCCACACACTATCACTAAACTTGGTCCACTGTATGATAATTTCCAACTGGGAGAAGAATCTATCAAACCACTAAAAAAAGTGAAAACCTTGGGAGTGACATTCGATCAACACATGACCATGAAACAACATGTTAGTAGCCTTGTTTCATCATGTGCCTACTATATTAAACTCTTAGCACACTTAAGGCCTCTTATTTCCCAGGACAATGCAGAGACTATTGCAAGAGCTATTATAAGCTCTAAAATAGACTATTGCTCTAGCCTTCTTATGGGAATTAATAAGGCTGATTGCAATAGGCTACAAATCTGTTAAAACGGGGCTATTAGAGCCGTCATGAAACTTAAATATAGAGACCATGTTACACCAGCTAGACGTGAGCTCCATTGGCTACCTGTGGCCTCTAGATTCCTATTCTGCACTCTGACTATTGTACATAAGTGTAGATCGGGGAATATGCCTGGATACTTACAACAGCTACTATCCACAAGAACTAGCTCAAGATCACTGAGGTCAAATAATCTACATCTCCTGTTCGAACCAAAGTGCCATACTGTTAGACCAGCCAATTCAGCTTTCTTTGCCAATGGTCCTAGAGCTTGGAATGCTCTTCCGCTGGAGCTGAGATCCATGGACTCCTTAGAACTGTTTAAGAAACGGTTAAAGACCTATTTGTTCCACTAGACAACCCTGATGCTGTTGTTATATTATGTGGTTGCCTGCTGTATGAACATGCTTTATTTTTTGTTTGTTCTGTCTTGTAGTGCCCTCACTGCCTCGGGTTCATGGACGCACTATACAAATGTATTAAAGCAAAGTAATGTAAAGTAAAGTAAAGATGTGATTATGGTGCAATTGTCCGTTTATGTTTGTTTGTTAGAACTTAATTGTGGAGAAATGGGTTCTTGGGTGTCTTAATTTAGTTTTTATATTCTATACATAGTCAGAGGTACAATAATACAAGAATAATTAGCACCTCAGTTGTGTGATAAGTACCCTTACTGCTTTTTATACTTTGTGGTATTTGCATCATGGCAGATGAGATATGGTTTGTGTCACCAGTGGATTGCTGAGGTTAAGAATCCGATTTGTGTGATGTGTATCACAGCGCCATCATGGCTTGGTTTCGGTGTGAGCGTCTTCTGGAGTGTGTTCCCGCTCATGTTGCCACTGAAAGGCACCAAGGACTTTCCGTTGCAGGCTTCTGAGAGACAGCACGAGAGGCAACACGGTAGCTCCTCATCTTGTCATTCCTGTCATTCCGTTTCATTTTGGTGAGGCGCTGAGTTATTTCTCCCTGCTGCCCTCCTGGGACAGGGCTTTTGGACCGACATTGTGTATCCCAGGGACTCCCCCTGGGGTTGGCCCTTTACCAACTCAATTGCTAGAGTTCTCTCTTTGCACCTCACTTTGCCAGTTCCCTCTTTGGTGGTTTGCACTCTGCACAGTGACTGCAGGGTCACTTTGTTGTGTCCCTTTAGAGCTGTGCAGATTTGGCTGTAACCATCTGGATGACTTGGATTGGTCTTTTGGCTAGTGTCTTGGTGACCAAACTTGGCCACGATTTGTTCTACAAGAACTTTCTCTATCATCTTACCTCATCCCTGCTGCTTTGCCATCAAGTTGCCGCTGGTTTTGAAGGCTTATCAATTGGGAGAACTTTGTTTCTTCCCTTTGTTCTGAACCATCTATTGACCGCCTGCTCCTCTGGAGGCCTTGGACGCTGCTCTGTCTTCCCAGCACGAGACTCTATCCGACACTATTTAGTGTGGCTGCTTGCTACCCAAAACTCAGTGTTGCTTTACCGTGCCTATTGCATCTATTTCAGCCTACTGCCTGTTGCATCAGTGTGTCCTTGATTGGGAGGTGAGATAGTTTGAAGATCTGCTGTCCCCTTGTGAGACTGCCTACTGACGCTTTGCCTCCCTGAGGGATCTGGGCAAGCTGCCTGTCTACTTTATGACATGTAACTCAAACTTTTCCACCCTTACTGTGGCCTGTGCATCAGTTCCATTCATCAGCAATGGACATTTGTTACATCAGCTCCTAGCTTGACCCATTGGTTACTTTTGAATGTTTTTCATTGTCTCTTCTTCTACTCTCTACTTTTCATAATGTTATTTATTGGTTCTTTCTCTTACATTCTGCAACGGTCGATTTTTCTGAATCCAGCACACCCAACTTGCCTTTCAGTTGGTAATTTTCTTTTTTATTCCATCTTAGGGCTGCTTCCATCATTGCAAGTAATTTCTGAGAGGCATAATAAGGCTATTTCTCCCTCAATGTCTAGTTCTATTTCTACTCGTTGGTCTTCTTACAGACGTTCTCGCTCTTTTGCTTCATGCAATATCTCTAATCTTGTCCATCCACTTCTGATTTTGGGGATTCCAGCATTAATGCTACACTATGGAATGCCTGATATATTTAAAAAAAAGCTCATTCCATTCTTGACATGTTTCTGTGACTCAATTTGCATTTGTTATGCATCCCTGAGACTTGGCTTTCATCTTTTAATTCTGCTACTCCTGCTTGCTTATCTACTTCTGATACTTTTTTACTCATACTCTTCGTTCTTTGGGTCATGGGGGAGGTACTGATATTTTTTATCGGCCTTCCTCCAAGATTCATTCTAACTCTCTCTCGTTACCTATCTTAACTTCTTTTGAGTATTCTCTTTCAACTTTTTCTAAGTCGTGTGCTGTGACTTTCCTTTTGCTCTATCGTCCTCCTTGTCCTCTTTCTACTTTCTGTGATGACATTGATACTCTGCTTACTGTCATCGTGCCTTGCTCTAATTCCTTTTAATTGTCAGGTGGTTTAAATCTACATCTTTCTTCTATCCACACTTCCTCTCCATTTCTTTATATTATTGATTCTTATTGTCTCTCTCCACTTCCTACCCCTCCTTCTCACATTTTCAGATCCTCCTTGGGTTTACTTTGACTTCTTCCATGTCTACTTCTGATGTTTCCATTTATATGGTTTACTCTTCTGACCATCATCTGCTTTTCTTTTCTATTTATCCTTCTCCTTGTGAAATTTGTCTACATCTTTCTGATCCTATCCCCTCCTTTTTTCATCGTGATCTTCGTTCTTTCAATATCTCTTACTTTGCATCATCTTGTATTGCCACTCTTCCATCTCATTCTACTTTTTCTGTTCTTCCAATGAATGAGTCTGCTTCTGCTGTTTCTACTTCCCTTTCTACCTCACCTAATACTTATATCCTCTTTCTGAATTTGTTCCTTATCGAAAACCTTCCCAGCCTTGGAATATGTCCTACGGCCCCATGCGAAGGGCTCTCCGTTGCCTGGAGCGTTGCTGGCATAGACCTCGATCTATCCCTAATGGTGTTTCTTTCTCCGCTTATCATACTTTATATGATGGTGCACTTATTTCTTCTAAACGTCTTTATTACTCTGATCTTTTACCTTCTGAATCCTCCCATCCCCGTTGTCTTTTTCAGTCCTTCTCTTGACTATTGTTTCCCCTCTGCCTGAACATTCTCTTCTTTCTACTCTTGCCACATCTGATTTTGCTGGGTTCTGCTATTTCTCTTACTTCTCCACCTTCGCCACCTTCCTCTTGTTTTGTTTCTTCTGTCTTCATATTAATATTTCTACCTTTCCTCTTCTATTTAAACATGCTATTATTCTTTCCAGTCTTAAAAAAACCTTTGCGGGTCCCTACTATTGTTTCTAATTTCTGACCTATTTCCCTTCTTCCCTATCTTTCTAAACTATTGGAACATCTTGTTTACTCCCGGTTTCTTCTTTTGCCACTCTTAAATCTATTTTACCTCATTTCCAGTCTGGTTTCCGACCTCTTAATTCCACCGAAACTGCTCTTCTTTCTGTCTGTTGTTCTCTTCTTTCTGCCTGCTATGCCAAACACTCCTCTATTCTCATACTCTTGGACTTGTCCACTGCTTTTGACACAGTGGATCACACATTAATTCTCAAATCTGTTGCTTCGTTTGGGGTTTCTGGTTCTGTACTCACATGGTTTCAATCATATCTATCTAATCACACTTATTCTGTATCTTGGGCTGGTGCTTGCTCTGACTCACTTCCTCTCTTGCATGGTGTTCAGTTCCACGAGGTCTTTTCTCTCTTTATATCTCTCCCCTGGCTAATGTTATTTCCTGATTTTGGACTGTCTCATCATGTTTATGCTGATGATACCCAGCTATTTCTATCGTGTTCCTTCTTTACTTCTGCTATGTAAATGAATCTTTCTGCCTGTTTATCTTCTATTAAAGTCTGGATGTCGGACCACTTTCTTGTCCTTAATCCATCTAAGACTGGAGTCTAAGACTTTTTTCCTGCTAATACTACTCTTTTGTCTGTGTCTCCTCCCTTCATCCTATGTTCGCCTTCTCATCTTTTTCTTCAACTGCACATAATCTTGGTCTTCATCTTGATACTAATCTTCCCTTTGCTCATTTAATCTCTATCGCATCCCGTTCTTGTCATTTTCATCTTTTTAATATTTGGAAATCTACGCCTTTTCTTACTTTCAGTGCAACTAACTTGTAATCTTTTCTTTAATCTGTGTTCGACTATTCTACTGCTATGTACTGCTCTTTGGTCTTCTTGTATCTCGCCTTGGTCCCCCAGAAGCTCACTTTCTCCAGAGCTACGGTTCTCTCTATGCTGGACTACTGCAACAGCCTCTTTCTAAATAAGCCTGCTTCTACTCTCCCCCTCTGCAACTCATCCAGAACAGGACTGTGAGACTTGTTCTTGGCCTCAAGCCCAGGTATCGTATCTCTACACTGGCTCCCAGTGGCTGCGAGGATTCAATTTGAAACCCTCTGCATTGTCCACAAGGCCTTCCGGGGTCTGGGGCCTCAGTACCTTCAGCTCTCTCTTCCTAAATATCTTCCATCTCGAGCTCTTCACTCATCCGCCTCCAACTCCCTCAGGTTCAGTTGCTTCTCCAAGCAATGAGTGGGTGGTAGATCTCTTTCTTCGGCTTTGGCTCCCTCTGGAACAGCCTCCCTGCCTTCCTGAAACTTGAGGAGAAACATCTCCTGTTCCGGAAGCACCTTAAGACCTTCCTCTTTGCTTCTGCCTTCTCTCTTCCTCTCCCCTGCTGAACTCCTGACCGAAACTGCACTGGTCACCTGGCTACCCTCTGATCACGGGCCCAGCCCCCGCCCCCACCAGCTGCACACCTGCACTGCCTCCCGGGCAACTCCTGCACTTGGGGGCTGTTTCTGTATCCTAAAGTCCCCATCAGCTCTTGACACTTGATGTCTGCACTTACTCCTGCAATTGCCACATGCTGGCCGCTCTTTTTACCTATTGTTTTTATTTATTTGATTTATTTATTACTGTTGATTCTATGTACTGCACTGCCCTCTCCTCCTTCCCCCTCCGCACTCCCACAAGATCTTAATGTCACCTGGCACCTGGCCTAGTAAGATCGTTGTCTCTGTCTTCCCTCTGTTCCACCTCCCATGCCTTGTCACACCTTGAAACACTTGTATATAGGCGTGTTATAAATGCCATATCATAGCCTCTTAAATCTGTTTTTAATTCCTCCATTCGCCTTTTGTATTCTTCATCCATTTGAGACCTCTTTGGCCTCTCTTTGATGTCTCTTTTTACATTCTCAACTTAAATAAACATTTTGTGAATAGTATTTAAATCTCTTTATGGACCTGCTCCTAGCTATCTTACTTCCCTGGTTTCTTTTTATGTTGCTACTCATTCTCTTCATTCTCAAATCCACTTTCTTCTTACTGTACCTCATCCTCCCTGTGCTTCTTCTCGATTCCGCTCTTTTTCTTTATTGGCTCCTTTTCACTGACTTGCTCTTCCTCTCTCTCTGCGGTCTGTTTATTCTTATCTTATTTTCCATGCTAACCTAAAAAGGTTTTTATTGCAATCCTAATTGTATGTTAAGTCTTATTGTAAGCTGCATGTTTATTGTATTAACCTTTTCACTCTAATTGCACTGTAATTGGTTTTGTACAGCGCCTTGGCGTAAGGCACTATATAAATAACAAATAAATACAAAATATGAAAATCACACTATGGGACTACATTCCCACAATGATGAATGGGGTATAGCTGATTCTCTCAAATACAATTGGGGAAGATATGCATATTGGCATATCAAATCTATTGACCATTTCATGTATGGTGGGGTCTGGAAATGTTTGGATACATGCAGGTACTGGCAACATTGGCATGGGCAGATGATGGTACAAATTGTCGGTTATGTGTTACATCTTTTACTTAACTGTTCACTTAGGTGGTAGAACGGCATGTTCTAGCATTGTATGCAAGGAAATGTCTCAGTTTCACTGTCTGGGATCTGCATGAGAAGGGGAAGGGGCCTCAGTGTGACCAGACCATCTATCAGTTCCAGTTGGACGAGCCACCTCATATTCCCTATTGCCCTCATAATCCTACACGTGGGTTTATGCTCCTGCATGATGCCTACTGCATCTGTCATTGTTGAGCATTGGGGCAGGATCAATGCACTGTCATTATTTACTGGGTGGTGTGCTTTGCTAGGAAGGGTGGAGTCACTTATTTGGGTGGGCTATGCATTGTTTCACTTGTTTAGGTCACTTGCTTGTGTTAGGAGCAAATAGTAGTGCTCATTTTGTGGCGCAAATCAGGTGCCAACGTTTTGTGGATTTGCTTTTTGATGCATTTGTGTTCCCTTTTAGTGGACACTCCCCTCTTTCATTGCTAATTATTTTGATTTACATGCTTTCCGCCCGCCTTGCTCATCTTTTGGGCTCATTGGTGCAGATTCGCAAAAATGAGCGCAAATGAAAAAAGCACAGAGCATGCGCTTTTTTTCATTTATGTTCGTTTCATGAATGCATGGCCCGCATTATTCTCAAAGGTGACCTGCACATCTCAGGGGGGCTGGAGAGTATCATGAAAATCCTCTGGCTGGCTACCCCCACGGCATAAATTAGTTTCTGGAGCGCACTCGTGAAATTAATGTCTGACTGGCTCTCACTCCGCATGTACGTGGTTGCTCGGAGTGCATTTCACAGAGACAGACCCATAAACAGCCTGTGCCTGTGAAATGCAGTAGAACCTGCATTGCTATCCTTGTTTGAAGGAGAGAAATGCAAGTGGGGCAGTAGCGGTTCAGACCTCTGCTCTACCACTTTAAAGACATTGGGCCTCATTAGACGGAAGGCGGTAAGGGTTAACGGTCACCGGTAAGGGTACCGGTGACCGTTAACCCTTACCGCCTTACTACGAGGTCCCTTTGCGGGACCCGACCTTAACGGCTGGTGTAGACCAGCCGTTAAAGTTGGGACCCGAAAAGGGACCTTTGTGCTAATTACGGTACCGCGATTTCCGGTACCATACTTAGCACCTTCCCCATTCCCATAGAGCCCTATGGGGCGAAAATGGGAATGGGGAAGGGCCATGGTTCAATGGGGAATTACCGCCCCGCCAACCTTGGAATGGGGTGGTAATTCCCCATTGAACCATGGCGGACCCGTTACAACACCAGCACCAACCATGGTGCTAATAGCACCATGGTTTAGTGCCGGTGATGTAATGAGGGCCATTGGATGAAAAGTTCAGAAATGAGCACCTTGTGGATTGGGCCCTTAACTGAGCGTAGTACGAAGAAGCACAGGGGAACGCATTTCATTGTTGAGCCTTTCAAAGGTTACCATTGGTGGATTTGGGATGCACGTTCAAATGTACTGCAATTGGCCCTTATTTAATCAAAAGTGCAAAGGGACTAAAAATGGGCTTTTGAATGTGAACACCTAGGATGAGCACATTCAGATGCCACTTGTGATGGAAGTGAGGGGATGCACCATTTTTGTTGAGAATCATCGCTATTTGGCCATTCTTTTGTTAATTTGGCGCATTTCTGATGTGCACTCCTCTGACAATCAGACACATCTGTTTGGGTATCTCAGATTTGAAGCAAGAACGTTATTTGAATCTGGCCCTTGGTACCCACATTCAAATCAGGGATTGATTAGACAAAAACTCTTTATTTTGGGTATTTTCAGGGTCTCTCACAAAGCACGTTCACGTTTTCAGGCAGATTGAGGAAGCCAAAGGGTTTCTTTTTCAGCTAAGAGTTGCCATAACTGCATCGTACGAGGACACCTGGTCCAATAATTCTAGAAAGGTTAAAGTAGCATTCACAGAGGAAGTGGGAGGCACTCGATTATTCAATCAGAAGGAAGGTGAGGTCAGGGATGAAGCAGCAAGTCTGGAAGGAAGTTTGAAAGCAGAGACAAAGGACTTCAATAGCAGTATCTAGTAACAGGGTCGCCGAAAAATTGCAGTTTTTACAAAAAATTGCGGCAAAAAGGCAGTGATGTGAACGGATAAAAGTGTTTCCACACAAGAAGAGCGGGGGTTGCGGGGTGTCCCCAGCTCCCCTTGTGCAGTATAATGGGTCCGGGGGCTGCAGGGGTGTCCACTTTATACATTACATGGACTGTGGTGGCCACACCACAACCTTTTTGTCGTGATTTTTATAAAATGCCCAATTTTGCAGCAACTTTATTACATGAAACCAGTTAAAGGCACAGGCAATGAAACACTGAAACAAATGGAAGAAAGCCCCCCACTGTGAAGTGTTAGTCTTAATGTGAATGCTTCAAATAATGTATAGAGATGCAATAATTTCATGAAATAGCTTGACTGGGAAAAGTTCAAATATATGTATTGCCAGAAGTAAATCTAGTGAGGGAGAAAAATATACATTTTGGAATTACAACTGAGTCTAGAGAGCTATCCAATCACAATGAAGGATGACATGCAGGGGAGTGGTTATCTTGGTTAGAAAACAATCTGAAGTAAGTGTGGTTAGCACAGAAACTGAAAATAGGGGCCATTAGTTCCTGAGTCATAAAGGTTCACCCTTTTGTCATACCTTTTCTCAATACGCGATAAATGCTGCTCATTGATTGAGACATCTTTGGTGTTTATCCCTTTCCCAGCTGCATAAACAAACAAACAAATAAATAAATAAATAAATACTAGGAGCAGATTTTAACATGGCACTGCCAGTGAAGGATAGATTTACTGGAAGAAATGGTGAACATTTGAATAAGATGAGAACAATGTTTGAAGACATAATGAGCCATTTCAAATTGGTAGATGTACAGCATCATTCACTTAAGGAGAAAATAAGATATACATTCTTGAGTGGTAACCAGAAAAGCAGTGCTAGCCTGGACTACATTTAGATCTCAGGGAAAACTGCAGTGTGATGGAGGCTCTTTTGCCCTCAAGATCAAGAGGTACAGAATAATTTAGCTAAGAGAATCAGAGAATGTTTAGGGAAGAATGACGTGACTGTCTTGAATCAGAATGTATACAACACTAGAGATGAAATTGGAAATAGCTGTAAAAACCCACAAACAAGAGAGAAATCCAGAAATTGATTGTTTAGAGAATGACATTAGAAATAAGCTAAACGAAGGGGAGATCCTTTTTACAATGGAATTAAAGATAGTGACAAGGAAGGCAACATTGTCATAATGGTAAGTCAAGAATATATACAGAAAGAAATGCAGGAATTTGATGGTAATAATTGTTAAATCAAATGTTAAAGAAATTATTCTACACAACAAGTTTGGTTGAAACTGCAAATTGGAGGCATTTCCTCACACATTGCATGCTTTTTAACTTAATGACAAACATCTGACACCACTACATCCACAGTTTCAGTGATTAAAACATGTTGGCTATACTCAACTAATTTGACTGACATCCTGGCTACCAGCATAACACATGAATTTGTATTGTAAGCGATAGTCAATCAACACTACAGCTAAGTCAATGCCTAGTCTGGGATGCTGAGGAAAACCCTTATTGATGTATTTTTATGTCCAGTTCAGTACTCTGGATGACAACCTTTGTATAACACCCCCCTCTTAGAATCCCCCTGACCCCACTGAGCCAAGAAGTAGGTTTGTTTTGCAAATTAA
This sequence comes from Ambystoma mexicanum, assembly GCF_040938575.1. NCBI lineage: Eukaryota > Metazoa > Chordata > Amphibia > Caudata > Ambystomatidae > Ambystoma > Ambystoma mexicanum. Next base: position 425,646,228 of record NC_090935.1, read on the forward strand.
AAGGTTTATTTGAAAAATTAAACAATATATATGTGTCACACTTTTATAACAAATTAATATCTGATAGTACACTTAGACATATGATGTGGATCCACAATGGGTAATGTTACAGTGGTACACTTGATTACTTAGGAGTAGTATAGAGGATGAGGAAGCTGAAATGCTTTATGATTTCAAGGAAATGCAAGGTGGAATAAATGCAGTACAGAAAATAAACTGATATGGTTTCATAAGAGATAATGGGCCTCATTACGACCCTTGCGGTAAGTTACCGCCTGGGCCGTGACTTTACCACCATGGCGTAAACTACGTTTACGCCATGGTGGTTGGCGGATTTACCGCCCCATTCCAACCTTGGCGGGGCGGTAAATCCCCATTTTCCCATTTTCCCTTCCCCATTCCCATTTTGCCCCATAGGGCATAATGGGAGTGGGGAAGGCGTTAATTACGCCACCGTAAATTACGGTGGCGTAATTAACATCAAGGTCCCTTAGCGCCATGGATTTTAACAGGTGTTAAAACCTCCATGGCGCTAAGGGACCTCGGAATCAGGCGGTAAGGGTCGGCGCTGTTTACGCCGCCGTAAAACCCTTACCACCTGAGTCGTAATGAGGCCCAATATGTTCACTTTTCCCCTGGTGGCAATTCACCCCCCCTATATGCAATGCAAGGAGATGGAAGTAACACACACAGTCTTCAGGAATACAATCAAATACAATACGGAACTCAGTTCCCCCCAGCAAGCTTAGAGGAAACAGGTAGAAGTTTGAAACACAGGCCCAAAATGCTTTTAAATGTGATGGCAATGGATGGGAAAATGTGCTAACTGATTTTAATTCCCTCTAGAGATTCAGGGTGAGTGAGAGATGCTTGTTGGTATTAGTTCAGGCTCACTTTAGCAATGCTCTATGAGTTATTACCAGGTTGCAAACAGATTTTAACAAAGGAAAGAATGGAGCTGCTATTTTGACAAGTGGAGAAATTGAGCGAAATCGCAAATCGCGGTAAATTTCGCGAGTGCGTAAATCGCGGTTGCGGAAAAAGTATAGGGAGTAGGGAGTTAGGTTAAAATAGCTTGAATTAGATTATTTTAACTAAGAGATCGGTTCTGCACAGTTCTGCTAGGTACTCACAATATAAATTTGAAATAGGCCTCGTCACGGATCTGGTCAACACGTCCGGCAGCGGTTCTGTCTGCTCAGCGGGTCAATCAGGCACCGGTTCTGCTCACAGCGATCCGGATCTCTGGTTCTGCTCACAGCGGTCTGGGTCAGCTCTGCTCTGCTGGTCTAGCCTCTCTGGATACAGCGGCCTCTGGTTCTGGATACTGCTCTGCTTTCCAGTCCGGATCAAGGGGATTCTGGATGTAATACTGCTTTCTGGGTACTGGCAAAGTTTCTTGGCAAAGAATTCAGACAGCTCGCCCGGCTGTGGAATAGTTTGAAGATGATTTATAAGGATGCTGAGGCCTGCTGAGAAGAGTTCTCAGTTTAGTTTGTGGGTTTAGGCCCTTGCTTTAAGTTCTGAAGTAAAGTTCTGGTCTTTGGAGATTGATGGATGTGAAGCCTGGAGTCTCCCGGCAGAGCGTCCCGCAGAAATTGTAATTGAATGTCTCTACCTGTCCCAGCAGTCTCTTTTTATGTGTTTTGGAAGTGGGTGTGTGCGTGGCATAACTGAGCCTGCCCCTCTCTACTTGTCATTGGCCCAATTCGCTTCTCTCCCATGATTGGGGGAAGGAAATGGATTGTCATCATGATGAGGTCTGTTTATGGGTCAGAGGATCCTCCCCTGGTCAATTTGCCCACAAATCTATATTTGATTCAAATACATATTTCCCAGATACACAATTTGTTGAAATTACATGTACACATTATATATTCCTTATGGTCCATGCTTGTTCGCCTCTGATCTTCCTGGGGGCTTGCATTCAAAAATGACAACATTTTGCGCTTTTTGACTGGTTTACCAATATCGCACATTTACCAAAAATTACACACATGTGTGCAAAGAGTATGGACATTAATTGATGAAGTGTCAGATTTTTAACATGCAGACATTTGGAGTAAGACCCTATTTTCCGATAGAAACCCCCCAACATACACCACAGGGTCCTAACGCCTCTTAAAGCGTGCACAGAAAAATCACAAGAATAATGATATTACTTATATAATTCTGACAAGTCCGTACTATGAATTATCCATCTTTTTTAAAATTATGCTCTGGCCCAGATGGGTGTTGTTTAGGTTCCAAAGCACATTCGGGAAGCTTATGTCTGCCCCCGCCTCCAGCTCGGGTGGCTCCCAGAGGCACTTCTCCTCCCACTTCTCCCAAGAGGAAGCCACGTTACGGCCCCCCCAATATAACATTTGCCTGGGTCCAGGACAAGGCGTTGTTCAACCTCCTGCGGTGCCCCTCCCCTAATCTAATCAGAGAGGTGTCAACTCCTTTTGGTGGGGAAGCAGGAGGCAGCTAGGCCTGGGAAGAGTGGCTGAGCAGGTTTCTCCTGTCGGGGGTAGTTGTCAGGCAGAATTCAGCTAAATGTGACTTTAGTTCCCAGTTTAAATCAAACTTACAATTTTTACCTATACATTAAATAATGACTTCCTTCAAGTCATTTCAGAATATAGTTTTACATTGTATCCACCTCTTAGCAAGTCTTTCCTTGGTCTGGTTTGGGTTCCTCTGTTCAGTTTTACACAAAAGTCTGGTGGTTTTAAAACGCCGGCTTTCTGATAGTGGTGAGTACCGGTATTGCAACCATTTTTGGGATTAAGAAAATGAATTCCCCACAGTTCTGAGTTGCTTTTTGGCAATCAGCATTGCCATTCCCAATGGTTTCAGGCTATTGTGTGTGTAGCCCAATGGTGGTTTTAGGCAGTGCCCCCCTGTGCTCACAACATAGGCAAAAATGGGTGGCAGCCTATTCTTCATGTTTTCCCTGGGCACTCTCTGGGGAGTTCTGGCCATCATGATGTTTTCCATGCCAGTACTGCACAGTTTTATGGCAGGGCTTGGATGCATGGGTAAAAACATCCCACAAGCCCCCCCCACTTGCGATGGCCATTCTGTCCTTTCACTGATGGAACTCACAAGATCTGGGATGTTCGTCCTCCTCTTCTTCCTATTCCATAGATGGCACAGTTCAGCTTCTTTTCCTCCCTCCAGTCGATCAATCAGTTCTCATTGCTGGTCCTGATGGGAGGATTGGGCGGTACCCTGGGCCCCTCGAATCTTCGCTCCCGGTCCCCAGGTCGCCTTCCGTGGTCAGTCTCCATGTTTTCTTTCTCCTAGGACGACAAAGGAAAGCGGCAATACCTATTCATAGACATTTCTCCCCCACTATTGATATAGTGGGGCGACATATACATTTTATACTTTAATAGACATAGCATTCCAATTTTTAAAAACAAGATATAATTCAGAGACAGTGGCTTACAAGCGTCATAATATTTTAGAGACTATATATGGGATATTTTAGGGTTGGAACTGATATACTCTGGAGCGGCCCCATCTGGTATTGCAGAGGACTCCTCCAGTTGCTGCAGAGTGTGCCTGGGATGGCAATACTTCAGCTGATTAATGTGGACCCACTTATCTTCCCCTTCTGCCAAATTACCTTTGGGGATGCGAATTTTGTAGGCAACAGGGGAGATCTTGTCTATAATTTCAAAGGGTCCCTTCCATGTAGGCAAACATTTTCGCTGTTTGGCCTGGTTCCTTTGGAAATTGTATAGATAGACCCGGTCTCCCACATCATATTCCTTCCTGGTGCGTTTTCATACTCTCAGCTGATCTTTCTAGATTCCGCTGAGCATAGTCAAAAGCATGTTGGAGGTGTTTCCTTAAATTCTCCACATACTCATGAGTTGTGGAGGCATTTATCAGTGTCTGCTCTTGGGTCCTGTAGAGCAAATGCTGGGGAAGCACCATCTTGCGTAAATGGTGACATTTTAGTTGCAGATGAAGGGGTAGATCTAATGGCCATTAGGACCAGAGGTAATCGGATATCCCAACTTGGCCAAGAATCTGCCACAAACTTTTTTAATATGCTCACAATGGTTCGGTTGTATCTCTCCACTGCTCCAGAAGAAGCTGACCTGTAAGCAATATGTAGCTTCCTTTTGACCCCCAGTATCTCCCACATCTTTGTCATTACCTCGCTGGTGAAATGGGTACCTCTGTCTTACTCAATCCTTTGAGGTAGACCAAAACGGGAAAAGATGTGGTTAATCATCAGGGCAGCTGCTGTTTCTGCCTTGCAGTTTGGGGCTGGGAGACATTCCACCCATTTAGTAAATAAGCATGTCACGGTCAACATGTACTTATTTCCCCTAGACGAGTGAAATACAGGGCCTACAAAGTCGATTTGTAAATCTGACCATGGCAGTGTCATCCCCCTCTTTTGGAGAGGCGCACGGTGTGTGAGGGATGATGGCTGTAATTGTGCACACACAAGACACCCCTTCAAGTATTGGTCGAGGTCCTGCCCCATGTGTGGCCAGTATGCAACCTCTCTTAAGATTTCCAGTGTTGTGTATAACCCCCTATGACCGGCTGTGGTCGCATCATGGGCGTGACTTAACATCAGACTTCGGAATGAGGTAGGAACCACCCACTGATCATGGCCAGCTTGGGATTTCCTTACCAACAGCCCGTCTTGGATCCAGAACATCTTTGGACATTTCATCAGCACTCTTAGGTCCTCTTTCCCAATGTAATCGGTATCCGTCAGGGGAAAGTTCTCAGGGTCCTCAATGTGTTGGTAAAACTTACCAATTATTGGATACCCCTTCTGAGCTGTAATCAAATCAGCATCAGGGGTCTCCTTACTCCATTGTGCAGTTAAAAGATCATTGTGAGCATTTGTCTGGGACCTAGTGATAGCAGTGACCTGGATTTCCCCCAACAGGGACTCTATTTCTATTAGATCCCCTTGGATGGCCCCGGTTTTGGCCAGCTGATCAGCTAAGTCATTTCCAGTTTTGTCTGGTCCCTCTACTTTGGAATGACCCTTGATCTTTTTCCAATAGATGGTCATCCCATTCAAGGTGACCAGATCATCAATGTTTTGGATCAACTTCCCATGTTTCAAGGGTTTGTTGTTAGCACATAACATGCCTTTGGTTTTCCAATTAACCAGGTGCTCCACGAACCAGTTCCGTACATAATCCGAATCTGTGATTATGACCAGTTCGTGGAGTTGATGTTGGGCAGCAGTGAGGATGGCCTGATGCACAGCCATCAATTCTGACACCTGACTACTTGGGGGACCAATTTTGTATCCAGCGGAGGGTTCTGGAAACTCCTTCACCCATGCATTCCCTACGCCTGCCACCAGTTCTTTCTCCCCGTTGTTGTCAACATGGGAAGAGCATCCATCCACATAGACAGTGGCCATTCCCTCACACTTGTCTTCTTCAAAGACTTTGTGTGGGGAATTGAGGTATGCCTCCATGTTGTCCTTTATTTTTAGACTTTCGTCCTCGAGACAGTTTTCTCCTGCACAATCATGCAAGTCAGCCAGACCTTGCACGAGGGGACTCTTCTTGTTTTGGCCATATCTGAGCTCCACAGGAAAGCCTTGCATTGACAGAATCCAGGAAGTAATTTGGGAATTACTCACATTTCCGGCCCAGATTCTGTCACTTTGGAGATATTGCAGAGGCTGGTGTGGAGTCTCCACTATGATGTGTTCCCCCTGGATGAACGGGCGGTAATTCTTCAATGCCCACACCGTGGCCAGGAGCGCCTTCTTACAATCGTTGAATTTTTCCTCCACAGAGGATAAAGTTTTGCTCACATAGGAGATTACTTTATTGACCTTGTCATGCTTTTGGTATAATACTGCCATCAAGCACGTATTAGGGAACCCTGTCTCCAGGAAGAACTCCTTGTTTCTGACAGGGTAAGCTAGGCAAGGCGCTTGTGAGAGGCTTCTTTTGAGTTGTCTTACTGCCTCGGCTTGTTCTGGACCCCATTGCCACTTGACCCCCCCCTTCAGGAGATGAATCAGGGGTCTGGTGATCTCTGCGTAGCCCTCAATGAACTTTCTGCTGTAATTAGTCAGTCCAAGGAGGCTCCTTAGTTCCCACAGAGTGGTGGGGTCTTTCAGTTTCTGAAGTGCTTCCACTTTCTTTTCCTGGGGACAGAGACCCTGAGGAGTAATCTCATGCCCTAAGAAATTAACACGGGTTCTACACCACTGTGCTGCTTTCTGAAAGGAAAGTTTTTCTCCGGCGGCCCTCAACTGTGTCAGAACATAACGGATCTCCGCTATGTGTTCCTCCACAGATGAACTTTTGATGAGGAAATCATCTACATAAGCCAGGTTACCCCTCGCACCCAGGTCGGGCATGGCCTTATGTAGGAAAATGTTGAATTCATTGCCGGAGTTGAGGTATCCGAAGGGAGTCCGGGTCCATGTGTACTGCTGGCCCCCAAAGGTAAAAGCCAGTTTGTATTGGTCCTCCCTACTGACAGGCACGGTCCAGTATCCATTGGTCAGGTCTATTGCTGTGAATACCTGTGACCCCTGAATCTGGGCCAGCCCTTGGTCAATGTAGGGCAGAGGCCACCGGGAAGTATGGACCCGTTTGTTGAGCTCCCTAAGGTCGGCGCAGAGTCTCCACTGGCTGTTTGGCTTCAATATTCCCAGCACCGGATTATTGAAGGTGCTGTGTACTGGACGGATTATTCCACGGGACTCAAGGTTCGTAATCATTTCAGTAAGGGACTCCATGGATGCGAGACGCAAGCGATATTGCTTCACAAACACTGGAGTCATTCCAGGGTCCGTGGGAATTGTTGTTGTGTGGATGTCGGTGCGACCACAGTCATATGAGTCTACCGCAAAGAGATCTTGGAAATCCAAGAAAACTTGTTTCAACTTTTGCTTCTGTTCCAGAGTCATGCAGGCATCAGCTAGGTTGACCCTCTCTTCCACCATCTGCCTGAAGCCTGGAAAGACTTCTGGTTTGGCTATCTCAGCGGCCTCCTCCAGCTGGGTGGAGAAGTCCCTGGTCAGAGTGCTGATTTGGACTGGAGGCTTCAGGTGGTAAAGGCAGCCCTCATGGACCTGGAAAATCACCTCATCCCTCCTGAAGTCACAAGTCACATCTTCCTTACCATAAGGGCAAGAAGTGTACACCCGGAAGTTCCCCCCATGCCGGGTAAAAATCCTGTCTGGTGTTGTATTGTCATCACTGTCACTGTCAAAACAGTCCTTGGGGATTGGTCCTAACAGTTCATTTCCTAAATCAATGGTATCATGTTCTATGTTGACTAATGGAGTTGGGTTTACCCCCAACCCTTGCTGTTGGAGAGAAGCATGTAGATGTATGTAAGCATCAGGGTTTTTCAATTTTTGTCCACTTTTAACTTTCACTTCCAGGGAGAATTGTCGGGTCCTTTCTGGGATGGTGACTTCCTCTTTAATCTGAATTTCAACTGCATAAGGTAGCAATTGAGCTGACCTAAATGCTTTTTCTGGATCATCAAAGCCCATGGGATTATCTGCTAATTGGGACCAAGCTTTGAAGTTTATTAGGTCCAAACTAATTGCGAAGCGATTGAGAATGTCCCTGCCTAATTAAAAGGCAGCAGTGACATCTCGCACGACCCAACAATTATGGACTATGCTCCTGTTGCCAATGGAGATTTTGAGCATACACCTGCTTGGCAGGAGATGTTTCGAATTGGGTGCTTCCAGGTCCATTTCCCATTTGTCTATCAGTTTGAATGTGAGAATGGCTGGATCTTTTGGGAGTTGGCACAACATGGCTTCACTGATGAAGCTCTTACTGTTGTTCACACACACTCGAGCGAGAACAGAGTCCTTCCCATCATTTAACTGAACAGGGATGAACAACAGCTCTCCAATTTGCTGAATATCAGCCAGGCTCTGAGCTGATTTCACATCTTTCTGGAATATAGGAGTGGGAGTGTCTGATTGTGGATTGGTAAAGAATTTCAGAGTGTTTCCTTCCAGTATGGAATACCACCTTAAACTGGAAGGAAGGTTGATTTTCAGAAATAGAGAGGACCCCCATCACCAGTCTGTTGTCCTACTGCTATTACTGTCACGTCTGGAATTTGGTTGTTCTGGAAGTGAAATTCTACTTGGTCAGATTTTTGTTCAACCATGTGGCAGGTGCCATTTAAACTAACATGGTTGACACTCTGTTTTAATTTTATTGGTCGGCTAGTCTGGGTCCAGAGGACCTTGTTTACACAATCTATTAGGGATGACAACCTTCTTAGGAGGTCATTCCCTAGTAAACAAGGGGTGCCCTCTGGAGCCACTACTATGACCGGGTGTTTCACCTTGTGTCGCCAAATTTTTGTGTCCAAATCTGCCGTCCGCTCGACGGGAATTTCCTTCCCGTCAAAGTTCTAGAGTTGTCCAGGAAGAGGTGTGAGAGGAATACGGTAATTCTCCCCCCCTTCCTGCATTCAGTTCATCAAAGGCCCTTCTGGACAGAAGGTTAGCTTGAGATCCAGTGTCCACCAGCGCCAGAATTGTACCCTGCCCCTATACTTGTACCAGGGCATAATATCTTCCCTCCTTCTCCTCAAGGGGGCACAGATAATGCACATTTTTGGACAACTGGTGGGCTAATTCTCTGGTTTTGGACATTGCTAGCGAAGAGATTTGGGCAGAATTCTGTGAAGAGCCTGGGGAATCTGAAAGAAAAAGTTGGCCACTGAAGATCAGAGCCATTGTGGGTTCCCCTGGTTCCAGTTCTGGGCCACTCCCCCTCCCCCTTTTCGGAGGCAGTCATCAGGATGGGTTTGAACCAGGGGATTTTGGCATTGTCGGTTCTGGGATGAGATGATGGGCGGCGGTAGCTCAGTCTCCATATCTCCCCAGTCTGGATTGGAATCCCTTGGGACCCATTTTTCTTTGGGAGGAGTACCCCCATCTCTAAAGGAGAAGATCCTTTTCCCAGGATCCTCTGAGGATTCCTCTCCCTCAAATTGGAAGATCTGTACCTCCTCCCCAAACTGGGCCTGTTTGGGTACTTTGTTTCTCCTAACCCCCCTCTGCTCCTTGGGAGGCAGGCTTTCAGGGGCAGGAGATTTTGTTTCCGGTTCCTGGTTTTCCAGGGGCTGTTTACAAGTTGGGAAGGAAGCTTCCTCCAAGGCTTTACACCCCCCTTCCCCTTGTGCCTCCTCCCTGGGAACCGGTGGGTTATCGGGGTGCTCCCCCCGTCATTGTTCTGGAGCACCAGGTCTAGAGTTTGGGGCATTCTGCGGTGGCATGCTCATCTGAGGGTTCTGTTGAGCCCTCAGTATGTGACCCAGATCTCGTGCCATATTTTGGACCTGGCGCTCAAGTTGTGAAACCCACTCAGGCTGATACGGGGCTCTATTTTCTCCCCTGGGCTGATCCCGGGAAGGGTAGCTATCCCTTCTCTGGTAATACCCCGGATTGGGAAGATTTGGGTACCCCTCCATCCTTCGCCTCCCCTCTCCCGGATCAGGTTGTCTGGGCTCAGGGAATTGGGGAAAGAAGGATGGATGATTTTGGGGCTTGAAATTGGGTGGATACCTGGGAAAAAAGTTCTGCCCAGGATTTGGTGAATTTCTGCCCTCCTGGGGGATGTTAAGAGGGAAGTTCCCTGGGTCAGGTGCTTGGCTGGATCCTCCCCCTTGGGCTGGAGGAGTCCACACATAACCCAGGATGGGTCGTTTTCCCTTGTAGCGGGGACTTACATAATCAGGGGAGCGAGGGACCCCATTTGTGGGACTACCTCCTCGACTCCCTGTCTGTGACTGGCCCGAGGGCCTTCTGGGCTTGGCATTATTAGGTGCAGGTAGATTTTTAGGCCCCCCCATCTCCAAATCCAAAACGGGGGTGACCTTTACCTCTGCCACCTTGGCAGCAGCAGGGGTGCTGTTGGTTTTGGGGTTTTTCTTTGCAATATTTTTTATTTTCGATGGGCTTCTGCACCTCATAGATCCGGGTAGCCTGTTCAATGACCCAGTCTAAAGATCTTTTCTCATGAAAATCTCTCACGAGCTGGGTCATTATGCATTTGGGTAAGGCATGGGAAAACGTATTGATAAATTCTCTGCTATCCATGCGCACCCTTCTGGTGGTCTGCGCAAAAGCACGCTTTAATTCTTGCACAAACTCTTGTGGGGCCTGATCCTCCCCACATTGCAGATTGTAGGCTGCCTTGCGAGCCTCTTGAGGATTTCTGTGCACAGAAAAATGTTTCAAGATGGCCGCCCTGTATGTGGACCACCTTGAATGGTTTTGATCCTCCAGCCCTGCAAAGAAACTGGAGTATTCTGGTGAGAAGGTCCATTTGACGTACTGGATGCAGCTAATGCTGTCCTTCAAATGGAAAGTCTCCATCATTTGCTCATAGAGCTCCAAGTGTTCCCAAACAGAATACTTGGCGTTCTTATGATAAGGCGTGATGACACTCCTTATTGCATTTATTTGTTTCAATGGGTCCTTAAGCAAGGCCTTTTTGCCTTATTGGCCTTTTTGGTTCGGGTAACCCTGGTCCATTCATCCTCTGACTCAGGAGCACTGCTCCCCGAAGTGCCCATCTGATCTTCCAGGTTTTCCCGGATTCTGCGAGCCTGGCAATAGCTGGCAGAATGTGGGGACCTGGTCTCCTGTGTCCTGTGACGCTCAGAGGAGTCTTCAGATCCCTCCTTGCTACCAGGATTTAATGGGTACCCCCCCCCCACTGACCTAACTGGGCAGAGGTTTTCAGGATGCCCTTAATGGGCCTCCTCTCCTGGGGTTCCCCACTAAATTGCACTGTGCTTGGGTGCCCATACCCGGATGCCCGCCCATCCATTCCTGGGAGGTACTGGCCTATGAGCCCCATACTTCTAGCTGGATAGTAATCTGCCATCCCTGTGGCCCTGGGCTCATGTGCGCAAGGGGACATGGGGGTGGCAGAGTCCAGGGACTGGGAGAGATGAAGGCCTCTGGTACTAGGGCTCCTGAGGTTATGCTCAGGAATTTCTCTTTCCCAGCGAACCTCATCTTTATCCGCCCATTGCTTCCTGTTGCAATGCAAGAGCCTGCGCTTTCAATTCCTCAGTTAAGGCCTTACTAGACTATCAGTCTCTCCTGCATCGCTACCTCTTGCTGGAGCCTATCATTGTGCTGGCAGAGAGCCTCATTCTCTCTCTGTGCCTCCTGATTGGTCCTGGAGTACTGGGCCAGTCTTTGCTGCAGGAGGGTTACCTCCTGAGCTGTGTCCCTATTGGCCTGCTCCTTTCTTGCCAGAGCATCATCCACCCTCCTGGTGTGCTCTAACAAGTTCTGGTGTTCTTTTTGGAGGTCACCCAGTCCCTGGAGGGCCAGGTGATTTTCTTCCATTTTCCTTTTTAAGTGGCAGACTTCCTGGCCTAAGGTATCCCTTTCCTGACTAAGAGCCTGCATCTGTGCCTCCAGGTCGTCCCTTTGCCTTTGGAAGGCACTAGCTTTCTGGCGCTCCTGGTCAAACTCTGCCTGGGTATCCAGGTCTTTCAAAAACAGTTTATTGCTCTCTGCCTTCTCCCTATCTAGGTGGCTTTGCAGGGTGACTACCTGCTCAGCACATGCCCTATTGAAGTCTAACTGTTGCTCCAGCTTTTTCTGGCTCTGCAGTAGGGAGTCCAAACCTTCTTGGTACTCCTTCTGCAAGGCCAGAAATCTGGTATCCTGGTCAGCCTTTTCCTGTTGCAGCACATCCACATCCTCCTTTATTTTAGTGATGTACTGTCTGCTGTGCTTTTCTGACTCCTGGCTCCTGAGCAGCCTCTGCTCAGAAGAGTCCAGATCAGATTGGGCCTTCTCTAACGCCATCTGTTGCCTATTTGCCAGATCTTGGCCTTCAGCACATTTGTCCTGCATGGCTCCCATATATAGGTACAAATATGCCGCTATCCTGGCAATCTTATTATGTTAATCTTTGGCTTTAGGGGCCATATATAGTTCACTCAGGGCCACATGTAGGGGACCCTGATCTCTCCATATATCTGACCCTGTTTCAGTGACCTGTTGCGCGATCGCCTGCAACCAGACCGTTTGGTCCTGATGAGTCCACTCACCTCTCACAAATAGCTTATGTAAAAAGTGCTCTCTGGCTATTTTGATGTCTACCAGTGTCATCATTCTGGAACTTGAGTTCCTTCCTGACTTACAGAAGTTTGTATTTTATTTTTGCAAAACAGACCGTTTCCTTAGAGCGTTCCTTTGAGGAGTGCTTTACAGCGTAACACAGCATGGTGATCCGACCGGATGTATGTCTCCTGTCAGTTAGCACACTGTATTAATCTGCACAAGTGATAGATCTAACCCAGAATCTCCGGCTACGAGCCCCCACTTTTGTAAGCGATATTCAATAAATACTAGAGCTAAGTCAATGCCTAGTCTGGGATGCTGAGGAAAACCCTTATTGATGTATTTTTATGTCCAGTTCAGTACTCTGGATGACAACACTTGTATAACACCCCCCTCTTAGAATCCCCTGACCCCACTGAGCCAAGAAGTAGGTTTGTTTTACAAATTAAAAGGTTTATTTGAAAAATTAAACAATATATATGTGTCACACTTTTATAACAAATTAATATCTGATAGTACACTTAGACATATGATGTGGATCCACAATGGGTAATGTTACAGTGGTACACTTGATTACTTAGGAGTAGTATAGAGGATGAGGTAGCTGAAATGCTTTATGGTTTCAAGGAAATGCAAGGTGGAATAAATGCAGTACAGAAAATAAACTGATATGGTTTCACAAGAGATAATATGTTCACTTTTCACCTGGTGGCAATTCACCCCCCCTATATGCAATGCAAGGAGATGGAAGTAACACACAGGCTTCAGGAATACAATCAAATACAATATGGAACTCAGTCCCTCCCCCCAGCAAGCTTAGAGCAAACAGGTAGAAGTTTGAAACACAGGCCCAAAATGCTTTTAAATGTGATGGCAATGGATGGGAAAAAGTGCTAACTGATTTTAATTTCCACTAGAGATTCAGGGTGAGTGAGAGATGCTTGTTGGTATTAGTTCAGGCTCTCTTTAGCAATGCTCTATGAGTTATTACCAGGTTGCAAACGGATTTTAACAAAGGAAAGAATGGAGCTGCTATTTTGACAAGTGGAGAAATTGAGCCAAATCGCAAATCGCTGTAAATTTCTCAAGTGCGTAAAGCGCGATTACGGAAAAAGTATAGGGAGTAGGAAGTCGGTTCTAGGTTCTTTGGAAAGCCTAGAATCACAGCTTTAAAAAGAAAGTTCCTAGCCCAAACGGTTCCAGAGATACGGACGATTTAATAAAGGTAGATTTTCAGATTTAAAGTAAAAATCAAAATGACAGGTGACAGCTTGCAGCTGCAGAATTGACAGGTGACAATTGTGCAGCTTTAAAAATGACAGATGACACGATTTCTAGGAGGCAGTTCTACTTAGGTTAAAATAGTTTGAATTAGATTATTTTAACTAAGAGATTGGTTCTGCACAGTTCTGCTAGGTACTCACAATATACATTTGAAATAGGCCTCATCACGGATCTGGTCAACACGTCCGGCGGCGGTTCTGTCTGCTCGGCGGGTCAATCAGGCACCGGTTCTGCTCACAGCGATCCGGATCTCTGGTTCTGCTCACAGCGGTCTGGGTCAGCTCTGCTCTGCTGGTCTAGCCTCTCTGGATACAGCGGCCTCTGGTTCTGGATACTGCTTTGCTTTCCGGTCCGGATCAAGTGGATTCTGGATGTAACACTGCTTTCTGGGTACTGGCAAAGGTTCTTGGCAAAGAATTCAGACAGCTCGCCCGGCTGTGAAATAGTTTGCAGATGATTTTAAGGATGCTGAGGCCTGCCGAGAAGAGTTCTCAGTTTGTGGGTTTAGGCCCTTGCTTTAAGTTCTGAAGTAAAGTTCTGGTCTTTGGAGATTGATGGATGTGAAGTCTGGAGTCTCCCGGCAGAGCGTCCGGCAGAAAATGGAATTGAATGTCTCTACCTGTCCCAGCAGTCTCTTTTTATGTGTTTTGGAAGTGGGTGTGCGTGGCATAACTGAGCCTGCCCCTCTCTACTTGTCATTGGCTCAATTCTCCCCTCTCCCATGATTGGGGGAAGGAAATGGATTGTCATCATGATGAGGTCTGTTTATGGGTCAGAGGATCCTCCCCATGTCAATTTGCCCACAAATCTATATTTGATTCAAATACATATTTCCCAGATACACAATTTGTTGAAATTACATGTACACATTATATATTCCTTATGGTCCATGCTTGTCCACCTCTGATCTTCATGGGGGCTTGCATTCAAAAATGACAACATTTTGTGCTTTTTGACTGGTTTACCAATATCGGACATTTACCAAAAATTATACACATGTGCGCAAGGAGTATGGACATTAATTGATGAAGTGTCAGATTTTTAACATGCAGACATTTGGAGTAAGACCCTATTTTCCGCTAGCAACCCCCCAGCATACACCACAGGGTCCTAACACCTCTTAAAACGTGCACAGAAAAATCACAAGAATAATGATATTACATATATAATTCTGCAAGTCCGTACTATGAATTATCGATCTTTTTTAAAATTATGCTCTGGCCCAGATGGGTGTGGTTTAGGTTCCAAAGCACATGGGGGAAGCTTCTGTCTGCCCCCGCCTCCAGCTCGGGTGGTACCCAGAGGCACTTCTCCTCCCACTTCTCCCAAGAGGAAGCCACTTTACGCCCCCCCCAATATAACATTTGCCTGGGTCCAGGACAAGGCTTTGTTCAACCTCCTGCAGTGCCCCTCCCCTAATCTAATCAGAGTGGTGTCAACTCCTTTTGGTGGGGAAGCAGGATGCAGCTAGGCCTGGGAAGAGTGGCTGAGCAGGTTTCTCCTGTCTGGGTTAGTTGTCAGGCAGAATTCAGCTAAATGTCACTTTAGTTCCCAGTTTAAATCAAACTTACAATTTTTACCTATACATTAAATAATGACTTCCTTCAAGTCATTTCAGAATATAGTTTTACATTGTATCCACCTCTTAGCAAGTCTTTCCTTGGTCTGGTTTGGGTTCCTCTGTTCAGTTTTACACAAAAGTCTGGTGGTTTTAAAACGCCGGCTTTCTGATAGTGGTGAGTACCGGTATTGCAACCATTTTTGGGATTAAGAAAATGAATTCCCCACAGTTCTGAGTTGCTTTTTGACAATCAGCATTGCCATTCCCAATGGTTTCAGGCTACTGTGTGTGTAGCCCAATGGTGGTTTTAGGCAGTGCCCCCCTGTGCTCACAACATAGGCAAAAATGGGTGGCAGCCTATGTTTTCCCTGTGCACTCTCTGGGGAGATCTGGCCATCATGATGTTTTCCATGCCAGTACTGCACAGTTTTATGGTAGGGCTTGGATGCATGGGTAAAAACATCCCACAGTATACATGCAATTGCATTACTCTAATGACAAAGGTCAACCAGCTTTATTTCAAATAAGACAATGGGCCTCATTACGACC
Source organism: Ambystoma mexicanum (assembly GCF_040938575.1). Lineage (NCBI taxonomy): Eukaryota > Metazoa > Chordata > Amphibia > Caudata > Ambystomatidae > Ambystoma > Ambystoma mexicanum. Next base: position 425,661,698 of record NC_090935.1, read on the forward strand.
CTGGCGGTAGCCGTGCCCTTCTTAAGGGCACGACTGCCGCCGGTAATGATTTTTTACCGGGGCCCAGAAGAGGGCAATAACCGGATCATGCCGATCAATACCCGTGTATTTTCTGAGAACACAAAATCTAGATTCATGTAGGTGACACACAAGCATGAGAGCATATCCTTGTGATAGGGAATACAATTGAACAAACTAAAATCGTCCGTACTTCACCTTAATAGGTGTAGCTATTTTTGAAATGTCTCTTTTTATGTAAACAATGCTTTGTACAGGTCAGTAAATTGCTCAACCCTTTCAAATCTGGGCATAAATTACCCATGTGAAAACATAGCAATTCATGTATTTGGTTAAGGTCAGAGAATATTATGTGCCCTGTGCAATCATACATTCTTGGCACTGTATTATACATATATTTTCAATAAGGTTTGCAATAGAGCCGAGTCTCTATTCAGTGACCCAGCTGGTAAAGGATTCCCTCAAAAGATTTCCAATTGCTATTAAGTGGATAGGAAGGGACATTACAAAATCCAGGCAGCTCAGCCAGGTAAGCACTGCACTCAATCTGTCCCATTTTCAAAATACCTCACAGGCAAATTGTTTTCGCCTTGGGTAAGGTTTCTGCTTCTGGCTTACTCTATAAAATGCCTTCTTAAGAAGAATTTTCATCCAGCTACATCCAGGGTGAAAACTCACTCAGCACTCTCCTTTTGGACAAGCTCACTTCCTCTGCAGATTTCCCAACATTTTTTTAAAAAATTCAGTCTTTAAATAACAGATAGCATTCACGCATGCAGCATAAATTGATGCAGAATGCCAGTGGTTCACGCCAGATACTAACACTTCCAATTATCCACCCCTTTATTATGCAAGTGTTTAAATGACCTGAACACTGTAAGCCATTATAAATGTAAATTGCTAATTTATTTTATATATATGAAAGTTGGGGGTTCAGAGTTCAGTTGTAATGATAAAATCAAAAATCTGGGGAGTGTTTGCTGAGTGTTTGGCAGTGGAGAAGGAGAAGGAGAAGCTCTGTTACCTATACCCTGAAGGAAGAAAGCCCTGTGTTGGAGTATGTTTTTTGTTTCTACCATTAGAAACCATAAAAACCACTCACAGACGCGGAGCGTAGCGGAGTGTTTGCCGAGTGTTTGGCAGTTGAGAAGGAGAAGGAGAAGCTCTGTTACCTATACCCTGAAGGAAGAAAGCCCTCTGTTGGAGTCTGTTTTTTGTTTCTACCACTGGAAACCATAAAAACCACTCACAGACGCGGAGCGTAGCGGAGTGTTTGCCGAGTGTTTGGCAGTGGAGAAGGAGAAGGAGAAGCTCTGTTACCTATACCCTGAAGGAAGAAAGCCCTCTGTTGGAGTCTGGTTTTTGTTTCTATCATTGGAAACCATAAAAACCACTCACAGACGCGGAGCGTAGCGGAGTGTTTGCCGAGTGTTTGCCGAGTGTTTGGCAGTGGAGAAGGAGAAGGAGAAGCTCTGTTACCTATACCCTGAAGGAAGAAAGCCCTCTGTTGGAGTCTGTTTTTTGTTTCTACCATTGGAAACCATAAAAACCACTCACAGACGCGGAGCGTAGCAGAGTGTTTGCTGAGTGTTCGCCGATGTGTGAGCAAATGGACCTTGAAACAGCAGGAGAAATGTACTCAAGAACTCGGAGTAAGGTACGTGCACTAGATGCCCCGGTTGGAAAGCAGCCTTTTGTTCTATCATCAGTCTCAACACCTACCCCACTTACTACAAAGACTGCTATGAGAAGTATTGAAAAACAAACTAAAAAACAATCTTAAATCTAAATTCACATTTTAACAAAGTCTGTGCACCAAATACAAATGAAACATTTTCACCTATCCCACCCAAAGATTTCTCCTCCCAGGTGCTTGGTGCCTGCCTGGCTCCTGGAGGGCCGTTGGCACGTTGTGAGGAGGTGTCTGGTTGCCTCTGTGGCCCCGGCAGCCTGTGTGGTGCAGCGCATGCAGCCGCGGTGGAGGGTGTCCTGTGTGACCAGCAAGAGGGGAGGTGTGTGGGAGCCACGGTGAGCGGAGCCGCCCGCAGATGCTGTGATGCCGGCGAGCATTCTCGGAGACTCACTCCCAGCGGCGTGCTGTGGGCGGGAGGGAGTGTGCTTTGAGGAGAGAGCTGCCGCTGGTCCTCCGTGTCCCGCTGTGGGCTCTTGGCGGGAGGGGACGCGCGGCTTGGAGGGTGCGGTCGCCGAGCTCCCTCGAGGCGGATAGCCTAGCAATCTGCTTCCTGGTGTGGGCGGAGCTTGCGCTCTGCAGGCGCAGAGAGCGGGATTAGCCCCCTGCAGCCTGGAGATGCAGCCGGCGAGGCTGGAGAGTGGGAAACCTCTAAGAAATTGAGGCAGACAGGCCTCTGTGGCGAGACAAACACAAATTATCAAATAGAAAAGGCGAAAAATCTGGATATTATCCACAAACTTAAAACACCAAATGAAATGCACAAAAGTAAAGCTCTACAAACACAAAAAGAAAATATAAACAACAAAGCAGAAAAAAAAACACCAGTACAAAAAACATGAACATTTGCTTAGAAGGTGGGCAAGGAAAAGGATCAGAATTATGTGGAATACAAAACCTGATGAAACATACAAAATAAAGGTGCCATTCTAGTTCCGAGATCGGAACATTACGATGGCATTTCAATGGAAAATCTGTACAAATTGAAGCGAATAAAGCCATAAACAACGGCAAAATGCAAATAAGCAATAACAGCCAAGAAAGCTTAACTTCAAAAATAGTGCTAGATGAAAGAAGCACTGCATTGAAAGGAAATGTTACTTTGGAAATAACAGATGATGACTTATTAACAAACACAGCTGAGATCATAGACACAAAAAAAACAAATCTAACCTCAGAAAAAGCCAGTTCTACGAACGCTAATTTAGAGAAAATCCCAAATGAAACAACTCAAAAAGAAAGCACATCAAAGCAAAGTGTGGAAGAGGCGCAAAACGCGCCATGGGCTCCTAAACGTCCCTGGATACATTCACCTGAGCAGAGTTCTTTCATAAACACACCGAGTGATTTCTCAGATCCTGTTGATAAAGCAACCTCGACGAGCGAAATTACAAACAAAGTCATTTCTGAGCTGCAAAGTCAAAGGCCAAAGTCTTTTGAAGAGGGAGAGATAAATAGACAACGTGCTCTAGAAATAAAAGCATTACAAGACCAAATCAAACCTTTCTACCACACACAAATAACGGCCCAAAAGAAACATGCCATCAGATGATAACTCTTCATCATCATCAGAGTATAGCTCAAACGAGAGCAACAGAAATAAAGGAATAAATTTACAAAGACGCAAAAACGGTGGCCCCTATAGGACAACAAATGAAATTAGGTGGCTAAAAGAGGCACAGGAAGCGTTCATATCCTCTGTATCAATAACTATGGCTCCTTTTCTAAAACTGTATGAAAGTCTAAATGAAAATCAACGAGATCAATCAACAATGATTGGACTAATGAACAGCAAAATTATCTATATAGAATCAGTCATGGAGGAAATCAAAGAAAAGCGAAGCCGAGAGAAAGAAATGGATGGAGTCATCCTAAAAACATTGATTGACTTACTTCAAGATGCAAAATCCGATAAACATCATTTCCTAGAAGGAATTTGAGAAATCATCACGACTTTAGCTCCCCAAATAAAAAGGGATGGAACAGGATTGGATACCATGCAGCCAGCTGTATGTGAAGAACAAAGAACTGCCCAATCTGTCTCACCTGTGAGCGAACCTGATACCACACAGCCCATTGTATATGAAGATCAAAGAGTTTCTGCCACCGTGACACAAAGTGCAAAAATGATTCCTAAATCAACACAAATTGAAAATGAAAATGACCATAAAATTCTACCTGAGACTTCAGATAAATCGTTGGAAAGTACAGATAAAGCAGTTAAAAGTGCCTTTCCAATATTCGATCCTAATGCAAATAAAAAGTCAGAGGAAATAAAAGTAACTAATATACAAAAGAAAGGCCAAAAAAGTACAGGTGAAACAAAAAATGTGAATAATGAAGAAAAGAAAAAGATCTGTGGATCAAGGAGTTTCTTACGAAATTTGAAAGTCACGGCGGAAGATGAGACACCTAGCACTTCTCTTAGCAGCAAACCTGTAGAGACGCCAACTCAGTTGGACCCGAGTAAGATTTTGACGGTATCCGTGTACTCTAAAAATTCCAGCTCACATGATGGCAGTCTACAAGAACTCTTAGACTGCTCGGTCTATGATGATGAAAATGCGCAAATAAATGAAACACAGGAAAGGGTAATCATGGATTTCAATATATATGAAGCCAAAGAAGTATGTATTGATCTTAGGGTGCCAGATGAAGAAAACTTCCTAACCTTAAGTGACAAATTAAAAAAATGTACAGCCAAATATTCCGGAATAAAAGGATTGAAGGAAAATTCCTTACAGAAAGGATTGCAATCTAACAACTCGAACAATGTCCAACACAAAGACATAAGAAATGAGATAGGAACACTGAGCGAAAAACAGGGAATCTTGACAAATACTGGTCAAAACCACAAATGGATGAAGCAAAAATCAAAACCTCCGAAAAATACGGTTGTAATACTCGAGAAAATAGCAAGGAATTCGGATGAGCTGATACTAAATAGATCAGCGGTCATGAAACTTGTACAGTACATTCCTCAATTAAAAATCATAAAATCAGAGGAAATTATGTTAGTAAGTTTCCCCTATGAAGCTCGTGTTGATCTAGTTGAAATTGTGACAAACTCGGTGCTACTAGCTTCCATCATGCTAGAGGCTCACGAAAATTTCAGGTTACTGGGCTTTAAGATCACAGAACCAGTAGATAACCAAAACCCCAATGAAGAGCTAGGGGTTCGCGGAAAAAACAAAACTGAGCATTCCAACAGAGATCTCTCTAAAGATAAGGAAATGCAATATAAAAAATCGAGAAATGAAAACGAAAAGCCAAAACAGAGAGAAAACTCGCAACATGATCAAAGCCACTTAGGCGGCAGCAAAGATCCAACAAGGGATATTTCAGAAGCAATGAACAGGACATTGAAGGAAAATGAAAACGAAGAACAAATTCAAAAGCATGAAAAAGAACACTTAAATAAAATAAAAATAACCATAAGAAGAAACCAAAAAATGGTAGATTCTAATAACCCAATACAAATAGCAAAAGAGGATCCGAAGTACTGGAATTGGCTAGCTGGTACTCTTGCTATTAAACCAAAACTGTAGCCATCCAAATAAATCCAAGCTTACCAATGGAAAATAGGAAGTTGGAATACCAGAGAATTTCGCAATCTTTTTAATGACTTCGACTCCTCCTTAAATGAGCTGGAAATAATATGCATACAAGAATCTTGGCTAAAAATTGCTCCGCTAAAGGAAGGATATACCGTGTTATGCAATCCAGCTAAAGGAGGCTTGCTTGGAAGACCATCTGCAGGTCTTTTAACCCTAATTAAAAATGGGTCTTGAATAATGGTGCTTGAATCTACAAATATCAATTTGTATATACAGGCAACTGTTGTACAATTTCAGTTGGAAGCTTCAAAAGCCACAAAAACAGTGCTAATACTGAACGTTTATTGGAATCCCTTAAAAAATGAAAGCGAACATTTCATAGAACAAATAACGGAATGCTTGGATGACAAAAGAGAAGCGTACCAAGATCTAAATATCATCATCTGTGGTGATCTTAATGCAAACTGATTTGAAGAACAGAAATTAACACAAAATGAAACTAAGCAAAAAAATGGCCAAAAATGTAAACGTGGGAAAACGTGGAATGACGAAATAGAAGCAAGGAGACTGCATAGATTAAATGGAAACACGAAGGGAGACATACCGCCAGCTAAGACTTGGACAAATGGCAATGTGAGCAACAGACTGGACTATATGTTTGTCTGTGAACAACTGCTAGTGAAAATTCAAGGTTTTAGGATATCTCCATCAATTCACAGCGATCACGAACCAATTATCACTGTAATCTCCCATTGGGAGACTAGAACAAATCCGATATGGGATGCGAAAATAGAGCTAGAACACGGACTAAACCACTTAAGGTTGAAAAGAAGTGATTTTAACACTGTATTGGAAAATCTGGAAAAGTGGCAAACCAAGAAAAATTGTCTGTAGAATATGATACATCGCTACAAATATTTAGACAAAGCACTAGAAAATACACAAAACCAAGAGTAAAAAAACTGCATGTATATGATCCAGAAGTATTGACACAAAAGAAACAACTGAGAAATGATCTATACGCATTAAAAATTGAAAAGAACAAAGGAACAAAAGAACTGATCCAAAAAAGAAAGCAAAACTACAAAAACTGGCAGAAATCCCATAAATCACAATTGTTACAACAGGATGCAGAAGCCATGCAAACAGCTATGAATAACATAAACAGCAGGACATTATGGGACCTGCTAAACGAAAAACAATCATCAACAGCGGCGCTCATGAATCCAATATCAGAATCAGAAATTGTTTGGATAGAGCACTTCACAAAATTGTTCAATGACATAGAAAAATTGGATTCCGAAAATAACACTAATGAAGAAGAAGCAAGACCCTGGAATATTCCATTCGACAAAGAGGACATAAAGTTATTAATTCTAAAAGCAAGTTCCTCAAGAGCCCCAGGGACTGAAGGCCTTTCGAATGCGGTGTTAAAAGAAGATCCAGACAAATGGGCAATTTTTTGTGAAAGACTGTTCAAGAGAATTGTTAAAGAGGGACAAATACCAGAATCGTGGAAGTTGCCCATTGTTGTTCCAATTTTCAAAAAAGGTAATAGGATGGATCCCAAACACTATCGGCCAATTGCCTTACTAGATTGTGTTGGGAAAATGTTCACCACTCTTTTGCTAAAACAACTGAAAGCATGGATCAAAGACTCCAAAATATATGATAAACGGTAATCAGGCTTTGTTGAAAATGTAGGGTGCAATTTAAATCTCCTGATATTAGGATTGATGAAAAAAAGAGCCTACACAAATAAGCAAAAATTATACACAGCCAGTATTGATTTGCGCCAAGCCTTTGACAGCGTGAACAGAAGACGTCTTTGGGAAAAACTGGCCTCTAAAGGTTGTCCTACAGATCTCCTGAAAGCAATTAAGGAACTGTACGCCAAGACTTCAATAAGAGTTAAATTAGATCAAGGCGGCAACTTATTAAAGGATATAAAAACAACAAAAGGCCTTAAACAACGATGTCCGCTAGCAGCCACTTTGTTCTGCTTTTATATTGAAGACATGCAATACTGCCTGGAAAACAGTAGAACTTTTCTACCTAGACTAAATGGCAGACCGGTCAACCATCTGCTATATGCTGATGACCTGATAATAATAGACCATACACAAATTGGTCTACAAAGAGCCTTAAATCAGGTTGAAAAATAGATAGAAAAAAATGAAATGACCTAGAAATAAATGCAGATAAGACCAAAATATTCAAATTCGGTGACAAAAGATGGAAAAAGAGCAAGAACGAGGAATGGAAAGTGAACAAAATGCTGATAAAACCATGCGATGAAATGAGATACTTGGGCATCCAATTAAGTGGAATAAAAAATGAAGAGCCCTGGAAAAGGATGTTAAAGATGAAAACAAAACATCTAACAGCACAAGCAAACATCATCAATAAAAGATATGGAAAATTCTCCCTCCGACCTGTTACAACATTCTACAGGCTCAAAGTAATACCAACACCAACATATGGAGCAGAGACTTGTATGAACATTTCAGAGGAGTTCTGGAATACCTTGGAAGGACTTTTCTGGAAAAACATCTTACCGATACCGAAAGCAACACCAATGACGGTAATTCGCCATGAACTTGGCTTGACAGCTCTATACGTACACATCCGCTATAATAAGCTGATGTTGTACAGAAAAACAAAGAGTAACTTGACGCCACCCCAATTCGAAATATTTTGCCAAAATAACACCTTCGAAGAAAAAGTAGTAGAAGATTGGAAAAGAGAAAATGTACGAATTTTGAGAGAATCTACCCTGAAAATTCAACCATTGACAGAAAATCTAATAGCTATAAAAAGAATGCTTTGGGCAGAGGACTGGTCAAACACTGAAAAAAGGAGCATTGTCAAAAACTCACACACTCTTGAAAACAAACTGTGGTGAGATGTCCATTATACCGGCTATCTGAGAAAATTCCCAAATTGTAAACAAAGAGATCTGCTACTACGCTTCAGATTGAATGTTCTTCAAAACATAACAACAAAGGCAAGATACACCAAAGAAAAGATATGTACAAAGTGCAGACTGTGTAAAAGAAGTGAAGAATCACTCAGTCACTTAGTGCTATTCTGCACAAAAATAAGAGATCTTCGAAATTTGTATTTAAACAGCAACATTGTTGATTTATGCGGCCTAGACTCAGAGAAATGGTGGAGTTTAATATACGCTTGTCAAATTCCAAAAATAAACTTTGTAACGGTCACATTTCTGGAATAAACTCTTAAAAGACTAGACCATATCGACAAAGAAAATGCATTGTAAATAGTGAATTTGGTATAGCCAAGATGATGCGTTGTTTTACTGTTTTATTGTTTACTGCTTGTTTTATCAGAATTTTGTTTTAAAACTCTCTTTAAGTATTCCATTTTTAATTCGAATGGCTTTTTAAGTTAGATTTAGCTTAATAAGGAGTTTTTTGCTCTTGATCTCTTTTTTCCTACTTGCCTGTGTTTGATGTTTGATTTTTGTTATGTTTGATTTCTTTGCCAAACAAATGTTTTCTTTGCTGATTGTGAAAGGTTTGTAATAAACCAAATACACTTAATAAAAAAATAAAAAAAAATATGTAAAGTAAAAGAGAAAAGATTTTTAAATGAAAGTGTTAAAATGGAACAGGTGAATATGTATGGTTACATTGGAATCCGGATACTCCATGAACTAACAGATAATCATCATATAGCTAAACAAGCTGGAAGAATGTCTCAGGCAATAGGTGGAATATTTCTCTTTTGCAAACATTTTGAAGCCCAATTAGTGGCCCAAATGCATAGGGTGCTTATAACCAATCCAAGAGGAATGGCTAAACATGGGTGAGTCTCTGCCCCGTCCAAAACGATGCAACACTTCAGATTTTTAAAAACAAGTTTCAAACATCTACTCAGAATACCAAAATTGCCTCATTCTTTTCTGGCTCATATCGAATTTAGATTATCATATTTGAAGACTGAGCTAAATACTGAACCTATAAAACTGTTCTTAAAACATTTAGTAATCCTGAAGCTGTTCTAACTAGATCAATTTTAACTTCTATCATGATACAAGACATTCTATTATGAGAAAATTTCATGGATGAAATATATGACATTTTAGGACTGTTAATGCACTGAATATGATTCATAGCTGTGATGGTACAGCCCTAATAACAAAGAGGATATCAAAGAAAATATGAAATCTCTTAGAGACCATACATAACTGTAGTAAGGAAAATGTGAAACTTGAAAAAGCATGAATAATTCTATCCTAAATATATCAGTATTTAACTGAAAAGAACCTTATTTGACCTGGTCTACATTTCGCTATGATTGAATCTTTGTGACAAGGATCTGGTTCATTCTTTAAGGTTTATTTTGGCTAACTGGTCAAAGGACCCTTTTCTGGATAGAAATTGTCCCTTTTGATAATGCAACCGAGACACCATTTAATGTATTATTTATTTTTCCAATATATGTATATCTAAGAAAATCAATGTGGGGTCTGATCTGGAGTCCTGTCACTTTACACCATTTATGGGCAAACTCAGGACACCTGAGCTCTGAATCAAATTTAAAACAAAAATAGCCTTAAGAAAAAAAAGTCTATGGATTTGTTTTTTTTAAATTGTACATAGGATTTGAATTATTGATATATATGCTTAATATAGCTTATATTTATGAATGTTAGATTGTTTGCCTCTTATTGATTATATTTGTTATTGGGTGTACTTTTATGGATTTATATATAAAATTCTGAACAATAAAGACAATAATGATGACACAACATCACAACATGGCTGCCTCCCGTCTTAAAAGTAGACCAAATTGGATCCCTAATTCGATCTTCTAACATTGACTTGGTAGTTGAGTGTGGTGAACAATAAAAAATACTAACATATTTATTAACAAAGCACTACATGATCACCTGGACACGCGATTCCATTATTTTGATTACATTAAACTTATACCTAAGAATTACATTAGTATTTCTCCCATAACCATTACCTTCAGAAGGCAGAAAGAGACATTGGCTTCTCTTTGTAAAGCTCTGACACTATTTGTAGCTATAATTTCAAAATGTATTTCTAACAAGCTTTCATTCATCCATTCTTTGGTTTTTGCTAGAGGTCCTTACGTTAATTTACTTGTGATGATTCGTCTATAATTATGTCTAACAGATTACATTGTCCGCAAATTTGGAAAAATGTGGGCTTAATCTTTTCAAACAGAAATTGGCCTTGAAAAGGCACAGCAGTTAGAAAAGTTTATACAGGGACCTATGGGTCATTGATATGTTTCCCCTTAACATTTCACACCACAATACATGTGCAACAAAGCCAAGGCCATTTCAAGTTTAGAATTTCTAACTACAATACCTGAGCATGTCAAATGAAAAATGTAACCAATCTCAATATAACTCTTCAAAAACAAAGGGCTTGTACACTGGGGACCCGCTAGCAGTCCAGGATGCTAACAAAGGGCCCATTGTTAGCATCCTCCATATTCCCATTGAGCCCTATTGGGGCTCAAATGGGAATGGGGACGTACCGGGTCCGGGTCCCGTAAAAGGGAATTACCAGGCCCTCCAAGGTCAGAATGGCCCGGTAATTCCCTATTTTTGGGACCTGGACCCCGTAACCGGTTTGGGGGTAGCCATGCCGGTAAGAACGGCATGGCTACCTCCAAACTCCTAATGAGGCCCAATATGTAGGACTTAATTGTCAACCATCAGCAGTGACATAGTCGCTGAATGGGGCTTGCATACTGTGGGAAACTTTATGAAGTATCTGCACAATGTCTCTACAACAACAACTTGTAATTTTACGCAATTTAATGTGGACTACTGGATTTTGTGATGAAGAAATGGAATATACTGAACAAAGTCTTTGAGTCAGATAAACTGTTGTTACAATGTCTTATTTCCCATAAATCATACATGTGATGAATTATGGGCTGGTGGTCGGATAAGAACACAGAAATTACGTTCTTGATGTTGTTTTTTTAATTTGTTTATTTAGTGTCTGTGTTCTTTTTTTATTTTTGCCATTGTTTGATATTTAAAAACACAAATGTTGTGTTTGGAAAAATGCCCAGAAGATTTGGGAAATCATGATTCACAATGAGAGAAAAAAAACACCTCAGCAAAAACCAAGTTCATTAAAATTGCACAGTGAATTATGATGATGTCTGAATGATGGTGCAATCTACCTTCTACTAATTCATAGATTATTTCATAGAATAATTCCTTTCCAACGTATTTGGAAATGCAGTAATCCAAGATTCTGATGTATTCCTCTCTGCATTCAGTAGAACATCAGCCATTGAACTCACACATCTCAAATTATGTAGACAGTTGTTTTTGTTTGTTTAATGCTGGAGCATTCTGTGTTTCTGAGAGAGTTACAACAGAATGGTGATTTAGTGAGATATTTGTTTGAATATGAGGTGAAAGAACGGTGTTTCGATTGGATTGTTTGAATGGTCAAAACATTTTCTTTTGGCAGCCATTGTATGAGATTATTCTTTAAGGTATTTATTGTGTGGTGAGTTAATAGATGAAGCCATTTTGTGGAGTTGAGATATTGGGCGTTTTCTTTGTTTGATGCTTAGAATTTGAACTGGTGTCCTTATGCCTCATGGAGGATCTTTTGACTTGTGTGCAGTGAACTTGGCAAATGTCAGATTCTGCTGTGATTCTATCATTTCTTATCTGTTTAAATTGACAGCAACCACATTTGGGAGACTGTGATTTTATTTGAAGATCTATTCATCAAACATAGTAAGTAGTTTTCATAGGCTGTTATATTTTGGATGTATTTTACGTATATGCATTAGTATTATATAGTGTTTAGATGTTACCTTGTTGGCATATTGAAACTGAGAAATAAAAAAAACACTAACACAAGGAAGAGGGAGGCATAGTTTTCTGCTCTCGAGCTGGGTGAAATTATTGAAAACAGTATACATTAAGGAAAGGTGCACTATGTTTGTATTGTACATGACCTGTGCAATTCTCGAATTTTGTATCTGTATAGTCAAACTCAAAAGTTATATTTAGGATGTTTTTTTTTTTAATCTGGTTAAAGGGAACTGTGAGGGGTAAACCAGGAATAGATGCATGCTGATAGTTCTTAGAAAGGGGCACTATGGTTGGAGGGAAATGTGCAGTGTTTTACATGATTTCTCGATTTGAGGCAGGAGTATGTGAGGCAGATGTAGATTTGAAATTTGTGACTAATGAAAATAGTGCATAAAGTTAAATGTGCATTATATGTTTATATGCAATTGTATATTGTTTTGTTTTATGATTCGAAATGCATTTCATGTGGTGTAGAGGTTTGTTTCTCGATTCAGTATACTGTACTATATTTGCGGTTCTAAAAGCTTGTATTTGTGTAGTTAGATTTGGTGTCATGGTCCGGTTTGATTCGAGGAGTTCACTAAAATAGTGCAGATTTTTCGTTAGGTGTTTTATACATTTTGTGAAAGTGAATGCAATTACGTTACTTTTTTTGAAGTGTTCACATTTGAGCTCTCTATTCTATTTGAGGAGGGGTTTTTGGTGTAGTTCTCGATTCGTAATGGCAAGAGCATATTTTGTGTAATGTGCAGTGATTTAAATGTCATATTATAATGGGCTACAAGGCGTCCAATGTGGAGTTAATGTTGCGGTATTAACGTATACTAGCATGTTTCCGCACATGGCCAACTACAAGTTTGCTGGTGAGGTGTCTGAATTACCTTGTAATTCAGGCACCTTACCTGCAAAATCCCCCATGCAGTCCAGTGGGACTTCATGGAATGGGGATTTACATCCAACACTGACACTCGTAATCCAGCAGTCCACTGGACCGAGTGCCAGTATTATTTCAGTTTGCCAGTATCTTGACAGATTTACTGCCAAGATACCGGAAAACTTGTAATGAGGTTCAGTGTCTTTTATTGTTGTTGTTTGGATACTGCTGTTGTTATGTAGGGAAGGAATGTGTTCAGTACAAAGGGTCTGGGGGTATAGGGGGTATAGGTTTATTTATTTAATTGTTGTGCATTTGTAAGGCACTCATACATCATACATCAAATTGTGTTTTCAAAGCACCCACAGGCAACGGGAAGGGAACATGGGAGTGAAAGACAAATATAATAACAATGAAGAGAACGAAAGAAGTGGTACTACTAGGCCTTTTGAGCATTCAGAACATGCAAGTGCAGAGAGAGAGAAGGGATGAGGGAGGGGGACAGGCCAGTGGGCACCAAAAGGCAAGTGCTGGGAGTGGGCAGAGGCTGCACGCAATTGGGGGGGGGCAGGACTCATAAGGGCCCTCTTCACCAATTTCTGCAACGGAGGGGTTTAGCAAGGGAGGGAGAGGGGGAAGGAGGAGGTGAAAATGAAAGTCTTGAGGAGCTTCCGGAATTTGAGGCGATCCGGCTCATGATGGAGAGGAAGGGGGAGGCTGTTCAAGAGGAGGGAGCCAGCCGAGTAAAGAGATTGGCCACGAGCTTGCTGTCTATAGAAGCGCTTGACACGCAGAGAGTTGGCGCCGGAGGTGCGTAAAGATCTTGAGGAAGAGAATTTGGTGAGAGCCAGTTATAGATAGCGTGATCCCTGACCCCAGAAAACCTTATGGATGGTGCATAAGGATATGAATTTTATCCTTGCCGCAACTGGGAGCCAGTGAAGAAATGTTAGGGTTGGAGAGATGCAGTCCCTGGGCTTCAGGCCAAGGATAAGTCTTGCAGCCCTATTCTGTATAAGTTGGAGGGATGCAGAGTGAAAGAGGGTAGATTATGGAAAAGGCTGTTGCATTAGTCCAGCCTAGAGAGTACCAGAGGTCTAGGGGCATTGAGCTTCTGGGGGAAAGTGAGGAAAGGAAGGATTCCTTTGAGGAGGTGGAGCTGAAAGTGGGCCTTCTTGGCAAGGTCCTGGATGGGAGGTAGGAAGGAGATAGAGGAGTCAAAGCTGACTCCAAGGTTTCTGGCTTCAGATGAAAGAGAAGTGGGATTCATCAACACATTTGTGTTCATAAATTGAAGTTAGGAAATAGAAATGTTCACATTTAAGTTAATGTGTTATGTAAGCTGGGTGTTTAACAATTTTTGTATGTTTTTTTTTAAATTATGAATTTAGATCTTTGACTGTTGGATGTTGATGTTCAGATTCTGTTTTCACCTGTAATCACAATTTGAAAGACTTTGTTCAAGGTCATATTTTTGCTAATTTAAAGGAATTGCAATGAAGCAAATATTGCAACAAAAAATTACACGAAGGGGGTCGAATTTTTCAAATGTTTTATATTTGAATGCTGTTTCATTTGAGAAGTGCTTCTGTTGTCAATGGTTATCATTAAAGATTTTACAGTGTACAATGGGGTCGTTTGAAATCTAAATATGCCATTGACATAATGGTTGCTTGTTATGTGGTGTAATTTGCAGTATGGCTTACTGTGTGTGGGGTATATGAAGATTTGTTTATTTGTTTATTGTGCATAGTTCTGGCAATAGGCCATTACTTGGGTGCCCTTTGGGGCTCAAAAGGTTGAGAAGTATCTCAACCTTTTGAGCCCCAAACACAGTATATTTTTTTTCCTGTGTGAGGCTGCAATAATGGAGAGGTAAGATGCTTGGTGAGTAAGTTGATTCCCTGGTGGGTGACACTGACTAAAAGCATGTGCATGGAGAGGTATGGTGTAGTGCATGGATTAGTATAGATCCACCAGGCGTAAACATGATGGCACTGCACACAAGGTTAATATGGCAAATAATGGATGAAGATTGATGTGACATGGTCGTAGGTATATTTGTTCAGATATTGTAGAGAGAGTCAATTTGCTTCGGATTTAGGGAAAGGTATGATATAATATTTGATATATATTGTGCTCCTACACAAGTCATTCAGAGCGCGACAAGGCAAGGGAGGGGAACAGGGGAGAACAAAACAGCGATTTTACTAGGCCCAGTGATATTGAGAACGCACAAGTGCATGGGACGGAAAAAAGGGGGAAAGTGCATGGAAGGGGGGAGAAGTGGAAAGTGTGGAACAAAGGAGAAACATAAATAGTAATAAATACATAAATAAATAAATAATGTGATAATGGTGTTAGTGCAGCCAGCAAGTGGCAAGTGCTGGGTTTAGCCAACAGGGTATGACTGATAAGTGTAGAGGAGAAGCGGGGTGGGGGACTGTATGGTTACAGATACAGACCCCAGTGCAAGGGGAGGCTCGGAGGCAGTTCAGGAGGGTGGCAGGGTGAGCAGGGCCCGGGAGACAGTGGGTGGTCAGGTGCACAGTGCCAACAGAGAAAACAGAACAGCAGGGGATAGGTGGGGCAAAGGCAGAAGCAAAGAGGAAGGTCTGTTCCAAAGGGAGGCCCCAGCCGAAGACAGAGATCCACCCCCAGCTTGTTTCTTAGAAAAATGACTAATCCTGAGGGAGTTAGAGGTAGAGGAGCGAAGAGCTTGCGAGGGGAGGTATTTAAGGAGGGATAGTTGAAGGCATTTTGGACCCAGGCTTCAGAAAGGCCCCAGAAAGGTGTTACTTTAGAGAGTATTTATATAGCAGGATAGCAGGTAAGATCATGCAGAATGTGCCAGCTTGGTTGATGAGATCAGGGAAGGCTGGAAGGCTGTCTCTGTTCAACTTGGGTCTGCCTCGGGCGAGGGTGTAGTTTGTTAAGTAAGACTTTTGACATGGTGGTGATACCTATATTATAGGCATCACTCTTGTGTTGTGGGTGTACATGTTTGATGAGTCATTGGCTAAGCGTAGACAGGGTTAAGGGAAAAGAGGGCCTTTGCAAGGGTTATGGTTGTTGAAGGACATTATGATGCTTTGAGAAGGGGCTGATTTCTATTTTCATCTTGTAGCTCTATCTGCGGTGTAAATATATTTTTTGTATTGATTGTTTTTCATTTGAGATTATCTTTAAATGCTGATTTGAATGTGCAGCTATTGGTGGTGTTCTTGATGTGAAGTGTTGGTGTTCCAGTGAAGTAAATCAAGTAGAGGAAAGTGAAGTGGGAGAATGGAAAACCAGGCTCCCGTCCTTCACCTCTCGCGCTTGGCCTAGAGGGTCACGACCCAAACACCCGCCACGAGAAGAGTTTGCCCATTTACCAGACGACCAGGTACCCTGGTACAGGAACATACGGATGTGTCCATCTGCTTGCCCAGCAGCCCGCACTGGCCATGCCGACACCTGCGGCACGGATCAACTAGACTAAAATCTACACGTCGTTAGAGATGCCATGACGACCTAGACAACGGGAAGCACATCTGTACAAATATACACACTGGACATTCCCACACCAACCTACACGAAGAATATACTCAGTGCTATGACGTAGGCGACAGGCATATTCACGGACGTGCATCTTTATTATTTTTATATAGGCTTTCAGAATGCAGAAACGCAAGACGCGTCATGAACTTTTATTAGCTTGCTCACGCTTCTCTTTGAAATCAGGTACAACGATGAGAAATATAATAAAGACAATACCGATTATGGAATTATATGCTCCTATAACCTAAAGCACCTGTGCACCAAACGAACAACTTATGCACCGGGCCAAAGTAGGCCTCAAACAAGAGCTCCCGTGGACATCAACAAGACAAGAGTCAGTTGCTGATCCTACAGAATGAGCTTGGCGAAGCAACCAGCCAAGGTCGCAATGTTGCAAACCCACGTTCCAAGAGCAAATCATCAAAGGCACGATGTTGCAATCTCGCACTCCGCGCACCAACGTTAAAGTCACACCGACAAATTAAACCAGACGCACAGTAGAAACACAATATTAATTGTGCAGAATTATGCCTTTTTCACGGTCCCTCCCCACGTGATCAAGCCGAACCTGACGAGATGCCAAACCCTGGAGAACAGAGGCGTCTGGATCCCTCGCTACGAGACACTGGCAGATACACTTGAAAGGCTCAATGGACATCTGCAACAGTGGGAACGGTACCCCGTCTAGCTATGAATAAGTCCTCACATTGTCTGCATGTACCCATAGTGAAACATTGTTGCAACTTACAGGTACACCGAGAGCTGGGAACGACGGTGGTCCCAGGCTGGGAAGCTCACGGGTGCACCAATCAGAACTTGGGGCTCTTATCACTGACGCCAGCACATTTAGCCAATCCTCAGGAGCCTTCATGTAACAATTTTCATGTATCTTATTGTAGGGACAACCCAGATATACCACCTGACTACACCTTATCCACTAATATCTTTCTCTATATGTGTGCTATACTAACCCTACCACTCGAACATCCAATTAAGAGTGGCGATAGGTTTTTTGTTAACTTTCTGAAGTGACGTAAGTAGCGCGTCATAATACAGTAAAAAGGGCCTGCGAGCCCCACAATTGTGTGTGTGTCAGGACGAACGCGTGCGCTCCTTGACCCATCCCTGCCGTTTTGTCTAATAAACAGCAGAGTCACCTTGCTCCTTGTGTGCGTCTCATACTCTATCTCATCTTATCTGGGATACACACGGGAGGAGTTGGGGCCTCCCTGCCTGGAGGTCTGCGGACGGCCCGGCCGACCCCGGCAGAATTTCCCCCCGACAAGTTGGAGGCACTGCTGAGATCTGTTTAAGATCGACTTTTATTTTTACTTTTTCCAGGCACTCCCGTTGCGAGGAGGCCCGGCGGCGCGGCCCCCTCTGCCGTTGCCCCCTTCTGAGGACTACAGGACCATCGCGGAGCTGCGAGAAGACCGGACAGCGCAATCCGGATATTGGCCCTCGGGAGCCGGTTGAGAAGTATCCCGCCCGCGGTTGGCGAGTGTCCAGACGTGGTCCAGACGAGGGGAGGTGGCGAGCCGCTTGGAGGGGTGCATGCAGTCGAGCGGCCCTGCATCGAGAGAACTTGGTGAGCATGGCACACACAACGAGCAATGCGAAATTGTGAGGGAGGGGGGAGGAATTAAATAAGGGAGGAGGGAGGTGTTGCACAGGTGCGCGGCGAAGGGTTGACAATATAGTGTTGGCAATGGAATGAAAGGGAGTGAAAAGAGTGCGAGAGCAGTGACGTGAAAGAGGGGGGCGGAGCACGAAACATCACGTGTGGTCGCTCGTAGACACTGATTGGCCTAAATCGCGACTAACGTGTAGGGGTGGGCGTGTGTGGTTTCCTACGATTTGGCATTTATTGATCAATGAGTAGATGAGGTTCCCTATTGTTCGAGCAAGAAACTCGATAGGTAGATGAGGTTTCCTATTGATCGAGCAAGAAACTCGATAGGTAGATGAGGTTTCCTATTGTTCGAGCAAGAAACTCGATAGGTAGATGACGTTTCCCTGTAGGGGGTAGCTAGTTGCATAGTTGCCAAATACGGAAGATAATTGGCTGGTTAAGCCCTCCTGTTGAGGGGCGTATCACACGCGAGGCGACGCAGCGTGTGCAGTCCAATTATATTATTGATGAGATTACCTTGTTCCAGGAGAGACAGGAAGACAGCTGTAGGGTTAGCGGGGATAAATTGCAAGTGTATTTTGAAACTAATAATGAGACTGTACTAGTAGCGTAGAGACATCGGTGACGTCACCAGTAGGGATTTTATAGGATATCACGAGCACAAGGAACATTGAGTTTTGAAAGTGGTGGGGAAGAGAAAAATGATGAGGGAGCGGATAAGAAGATAAACAATAAACGAGTGGATTGGAAGAGGAGAAGGGGAGAGGGGCGTGGCTGAGCACGGAGAACGCCAGCCACGGCAAATGTAAAAGGGGGAGGAGAACGAGGAATAAGGACGACTGTATAAGATCGTCGTAAGGGGTACGCAGCCACAGGGGGCTGCGTGCGCTTCGGCCGCAGGGGGCCGTAGGGGAAGGAATATACAATACAAAATTATACATATATATATATATTTGTGTTTTATTATTTCTTGTTTTTTTTTATTATTATTGCATACTTGGTAAAGGATTGTCGTAAGTCCCCACACTTACGGGGCCAGGTAAACAATATAAGGTTGTAAATTGTAAACTGATAACGAAGGGAGGAGTAACAAGTAGGGCACAACTATGTCATATGGGACAGGGTCAGGAGGGTGGGGGAACACCCTCACTACCCCACTACAACACATATGCACAACACTGCCACCCCATAGGGAGAAATTAATTAAGTACAGCATAGAGTGGACCCAGGGGACGGATAACAAAATGTTAACACCATGGCCGCCTAATGGTAGTTTCGATCCATATGCCCAACATTCATTGCTAAACCACCTGCATAATACATACAAGGGGAAGAAGTTGGCGAGCCATATGGAGGTGTTTAACTTATGGAGGATGTTCCAGGGATCCCGACCAGGACCAAATGGAATGTTCTCTGTGGGAGAAACACCGGAAGTAAAGGAGATTATGAAAGAGGGAACGGATGGGGAAAAGGGGTGTGAAAGAAAAAAGAATGAGGAGAATGAAGGAGAGGGAAGAAAAAAGATTGACACCTTAGAAGACATAAAAAAGGAACCGAGCAACGAGATACCCATAACACCGGGAGTGAAAACTGAGAGAGAAGGGTTGTACCCTTTAAGAGAACTAGGAGAAATGGAAGGACAGTTAAGGGCGGCTGAAGGATACTCGAACCCGGCTTACAGCCCTCCACCATATGTGGCTCACAGGAAGATAGTGGGGGAGGGGAGGATTGGAGAAGAACAGATTGTAGAGATAGGACATGATGAGTGGGTAGCTGCACAGATATTATTAAAATTACGGGGTTCACTAACGGGAGAAGAAAGGGAGGCTGTAAAGAGAACAGGCGAGGATAGTAGAAGGGAGAGTGAGATGAAGGGGGAGGAGCTACTAATACAAAGAGAAGAGATTTTGGAGGAAAAATTGGCAAAACTAAGGGATGAGCAGAATGAATTACTAACACAGCTTGAGAAGGGGGAAAAAGAGAGAGTGAGGAAAAGGAAAGAGGGTAAAAACGAATTGGACAAATTAAGGGAACGAAATGAGGAGCAAAGGATAGAAGATGGAAGGGTAAGAGCAGCAGCAGAAAGGGTGTCAAGAGTAGTATTGAGAGAAAAAAAGAAGGAAGAAGAGGAAAAGGAAAGGGAATTGGAAATATGGAGGAGGAGGGTAGTATCAGAGGCAGCTAAGAAATATGAAGAAGAGAAAGCAATAGAAAGAGAAAGGGTGAAATGGGAAAGAAAGAAGATGAAAGAATATTGGAACAGATGAGCAACGAAGTGATGGAAGAATTAAAAAGGAAAAGGGAGGAAAATAGTAGGGAAATGGAGGAGAGGAGTGATGGGGAAAGAGGAGGGAGAAATAAGGAGAGTGAAAAATGGGGGGATGTATATAGAAGTAGAGAAGTAGCGACAACATCAACACCCGGGGGAACAGTTGATAACAAAGGAAGAGGAGAAATGGAGCGAATAGACTTAGAAACAGTAACAGTAAAAGGGAAAAGAACAGAGTGGGGGATACCATCTATGAATGATTTTTGCAGTGAGGAGGAAGAAGGAGTAGAAAGGGTAGGAAGAAAGAGTGAAAGGGAAAGCTTAGATAAGCTGTACCTCACTAGAACCAATATAGACTCGCCATGGATCCGTAAGAGAAGGGAGGAGCTGGAACAAAGTGAGGAGAGGGTGCAACAACTAGTGGAAAAACAAACCCATGAAGCCACACCATCGCCATCTCCATCACGCCCTCCCCCATCGCACCCTACATGTTCAACAACCACACGCACGCTGCGCAAAATAAAGCTTGCGCCATTCATGGACGAAGTGACTCCCTATGCGTGCCGGCTTAGAGACCTCCCTAGCCGCAGGCAAGACAGACAGATTAGCATACCCATATTAAGCACAGAGGATGACGAAACAAGGGGAAGGGAAGGAGAGGTAGGTAGGAGGAGGGGTAGCAAGGAAGAATTTGATGTGGTAAGGGAAATAGGGGAGGAGGAGGGGTGTGAGGACTCAATATTATGGAACATAAAGGGTGACACAAGACACAACTTAATGCCACTGTTGGAGAGAGGAGGGGTTAGACCGCAGTATGTACCATGGAAGCATACGGATAAAGAAAATATAAAATGTAGGCTCCCATCACTAAGTGGAGGTGCGGGTAAGTGGATATATGAAATGGAAAAACATACCGCAGGGCAGAAACTAGCAGTAGGAGATGTGAAAGGCCTGTTAATATCAATATTAAGGGATAGAGCGGACGACATCTGGAAGAGAGCGGGATTCCATGGGATAACAATAACGAACACATCGCATGATGGGGCGCCATTTGCAAACTGCAGACATGCGCTATGGCAGGCACTGAGAGTACAGTACCCAGACACATCAGATATAGGAGCAATCACTTCCCGTAAGATGCGTGAGAATGAAGATCCCGTTGATTATATACAGGATATTCAAGAAAAGTGGCGCATGGAAACGAGAGAACAATGGGATAAAACACCAGCCATATTTTATCATATACTAGTACAAGGGCTCCCAGAAGGAGTACAGAAACAACTAAAGAAAGTAGTGGGAATGGAAGTAAAACCATGGCCTGAAATACAGCTGACAATAGTACATCACTGCAGGATATGGCAAGGAAAAATGAAACAAAAGGAAGAGGACAGGAAAACGGAAGAGGCCAAACTAGTACAGAAAAAATTAACTAAATATACAATGGAGAGGGCACTAATAACTGCGCCCACAACAATGGCCCAAAGCCCCACGCAAATAGTGGCTGCACAAGACCCAGCTCTAATAGCACCTCGACAAAGTATAATACAGCAAATGCCGCCACTACAATTACACGCACAAAACGTGGGAGGAGGGTACCAGATGCAAGGAGCTGGGTATTATGGGTATAACAGAGGGAGAGGAGGATTTATGAGAGGGAGAGGATACGGATATAATACCCAACAGCAGGTGGGGGGAGTTGGAAGTTCATACCCCACAGGGCAACAGGTATACCAGGACAACACAGGGAGCTTTCCATGGCAAAACAGAGAACCACCCGTGTGTTGGAGTTGTGGACTACTAGGACACATGTCACGCACGTGTAGGGTCAGGCCAGGGACACCAGCATGGAATGAGCAGGCACAACCTAGGCCATCGCAAGAACAGCAGGGCATGCAGCAACAGCAATTAACACAACAACAGCCACTGCAGCAACAGCAATTAACACAACAACAGCCACTGCAGCAACAGCAATTAACACTACAACAGCCACTGCCACAACAACAAGTAGTGATAACACAACAACCCCAAAATGAACAAACACAATTGGGTAGGGTGACGGTATTGGGACACAACCCTTACACAGGAAATGGCCAATCATTGTACCCCCAATAGGACAGCCCACAGACGGCCTTGGTGTGTCCCATCCTGTCAGTAACACCTAATAGTGCGGAGGAGCCACGCATAGAGGTAACGATAGGTGACAAAAAATTATCTTTCCTTGTTGACACCGGGGCAACCCGGTCTTGCATAAGGGAAGGTAAATTTAAGATGTCAGGCGAAGCCATGAACACCCAAGGATTTTCTGGGGCTAAAGGATTGGTTCCTTTTACTGATAACGTTCCCTTATCTATCGGAGATTACGATCTGTCAGTTCCACTATTGTATTATAGTGCCTCACCAGTAAATATACTGGGGAGGGACATAATGAATAGGTTAAATATGACAATCTCCTTTACAGAGGATGGTATAATTTGCTCTACTCCAGGGATTAACATGCTAGCAGCACGACAGATTATGCAAGCATACTGTGGGCAGACAGCGATTAGGGCGGAACCAATAGATGGCGAGATATTCCAGTATGGGACAGACATGGCAATTGCATGGATGCCAGGGATAGAAGGTAAAATATGGAGGAGGCCAGCAGCTTACCTGTTCCGACCAGAAACACCTGTTAATGAACAGGAAGGAAAAGTGTTTGCAATAGACATTGAAAGCATTATTACAACAGCTGAGTATATTGCTGTGCACGCCCAAGACAAAGAAGGAAGAGCATGGAGGGCAGTGATTGCACTAGCAGAAGGATGTAGGTTGACCCAGGTGTCAGATGAGGAACTGTTTTCAGAAGAAAAAGAGGAGGGGGAAATGGTGTTCATGATGAGTGTAGAAATATGGTTACGAGTGGCTCACAAACATATAGCGCAGAAAATTGCTATGGCACTTGAGGCACCTGCATGCACCCCAGTCCCCTTCTTTAAGGAGGATAAGGCAAAGGTGCCCAAATCATTATGGACCATTAGCCCTTATGACGTAGGATGCATTAAAAGCATAGGGGGTGTACGGATAAAATTGAAAAAAGGTGCAATACTACCAAGAGTAAAACAGTACCCATTGTCAAAAGAGGCAGATGAGGGCATATATGAAACTATAACGGCCCTTATAAACAATGGCATATTGGTCCCCTCAGAATCACCATGTAACACGGCTGTGTACCCAGTGCGCAAGGCTAAAGGGGGGTCTTGGCGCTTCATACAGGACCTAAGGCCCTTGAACAACATAGTGGAAGCAGAATATCCAGTAACAGCAAACCCGGCCACAATATTGTGTGGCATTCCAGCAGAGGCATCACGATTTACAGTAATAGATCTTAAAAATGCTTTTTTCTCAATACCACTACACCCCGACTCACAAGATCTAACAAGTTTCACTTACCGAAATACTAAATGGAAACATACCAGGTTACCACAAGGGTATTGTGAATCACCCTCAATTTTCAATAGAGTTATACAGATGGATTTGGGTAACGTTGAGGTGGAAAGCACAGTGTTACAATATGTGGATGACATAATAATTTGCAGTACAAATGAAAGTAAATGCAGAGAGGACTCGTTAAAAATGTTGACTATATTGGCTGAAAAAGGGTATAAAGTAGACATGGAAAAAATACAATACTGTCAGGAACAGGTACTGTACATTGGCCAACTGATATCCCAATATGGAAGAAAGATTGCACCACAAAGAGCACAGGCCATATCAAGCACTCCCATGCCACAGACTGTGAGAGAACTGCAGCAATTTTTGGGGCTATGCAACTACTGTAGAGCATGGGTATTTGATTACAGCTCATACATAGGACCCCTGCTTGAGGGGTTGAAGGAAGCAAATAAAGGGGAGAAAAGGTTGGGGTGGACTATGGAAATGAGGGAGGCATTTGACGAATTGAAGGACGCGATATCAACAGCTCCAGTACTGGCATCCCCAGACTATGAGCGACGATTTTTTATATTTTCACATTGCGACTCAGCAGTAATGAAAGCAGTATTGGCCCAAAAAACAAGCATGGGCTATAAACCAGTAGCATTTTATAGCGGTCACTTAGACCCCGTGATGTTAGGCCACTTCACTTGCGAACAAGGCCTCGCTGCAGCTGCTTTTGCAGTAGAAAAGGCATCAGCAATAACCATGGGGTGTCCAACTACACTGTTTGTGGAACATGCATTATTTGCAATATTGAATAAACCCAAGTCCACACTAACGACACAAAGGGCATCAGGTTATGAGATCATTTTGTCTAGGGCTGAACTAGCGATTGTTAGATGTAGCACTGTTAACCCTGCAAGATTTCTAGCAGAAATAATTGAGGAGGGAGATTACGCCCACGACTGCACCCAACTAAATGAAATGTATTCATGTACTAGAAAAGTTGAAGAGAATGCACTAGAGGGAGGTGAGCTTTTGTTTATTGATGGGTCATCAACTATTGATCAAGGAGATGGGATAAGGAGAACTGGGGCAGCAGTGGTAAAAATGATGGAGGCTCCGGTGTGTGTGGCTATGAAATGTGTACAGTTACCACAGCATTACTCTGCTCAAGCCGCTGAACTAGTTGCACTAATATTGGCATTAAAAGAAAGTTTTAACAAACGTGTAACAATATATTCGGACAGTGCATATGTTACATCCACTGTCCACTCAGGGCTAACAAAATGGAGGAGAAGAGGGTTTAGGAGAGCTGACGGCACTCCAGTGCAACATGCCCTCTTGTTGGCTGAATTAATTGAAGTAATAAACGACCCCCAAGAGCTAGCCCTAGTAAAATGCACCGCACACACCAATGGTGAAGACCATGTCTCAAAAGGGAATGCAGCAGCAGACGCACATGCGAAATATGCTGCATACTTTGGTGAGATATGGGACCCCACAGACTCACAGAGAGGGAGAGGGAGGGGAATGGCTAGGGAGATGTTAATAAGAGAAGGGTATACCCATCTCCCAGCCACACAGATTATGGAATTACAAGCAGCAGCACCAATGGCCGAAAAGGAAATATGGGTAAAAAGAGGATGTACAATGTCACCAACCGACGCACTATGGCGCCAGAGTGGTACTGGGAAAGTTGTAATACCATTGGCACTTTTAAATACCGCCCTGAGCCAATTACATCACCCAGCCCATACAGGCAAGGAAATAATTGCAGCACGAATTAGAGATGATTGGTTCTGTCCCGAGTTAAATTCTCATGTTTCAAATTTTATCAGCAATTGTCTCACATGCCAACAGTTTACGGCCGGTCATACCCTAAAAGTGATAAGAGGTACCATACCCCGGCCAGAAGGACCCTTTCGGCACCTCCACATTGACTATGTTGATATGATCAACATATGTCAAGGTAATAGATACATGATTGTAGTAGTATGCCCATTTTCTAGGTGGATTGAAGCAGGGCCCTGTTCACACCCAGATGCATTTAGAGCAGCCAAATTCATAGTAAGAGAGGTCTTCCCCAGGTGGGGAGTGTGCGAAGTATTAAGATCAGATAATGGCCCACATTTCGCAAACGAAATGTTCCAACATATCACAGCCCTGCTGAGCATAAAGCACAAATTTGCATGTGCATATCACCCACAGGCTAATGGCGTATGTGAACGCCTAAATGGCTTATTGAAGGAGGCAATTGCAAAGATACAACAAACAACAAAGAAAAGTTGGTTGTATTGCCTTCCGTTAGCATTGTTCGAGCTGAGGAACAGGCCAGGGTCCGACCACCACCTCACCCCACACGAGGTGGTTACTGGACGTCAAATGCGCCTTCCTCTAACGCCAACGTCAAGGGCATTCACTGACCACGAAAGTTCAGCGAATATACTAGGTGATGAAATGTATCAATATGTGTCATCTTTGATTACTAGTGTTGTGTTTGTGTCTCAACTGCTCGAGCGCACACGGGGCGGGTCCACCAGAGATAAAGAAGAAGGCGCCAGTACAGAATTAGAAAAAGAGAACTTGTGCAAAATTGCCAAAGGTGACCACGTGCTACTTCGCAATTTCAATAGAAGATGGAACGATAAAAGGTTCACCGGTCCACATCTGGTAGAAGACGTATCAACAAGAGCAGTAAAACTAAAGGATAAGCGTGCTTGGAACCACCTACATGATGTAAAGATATACAAACTGCAGACCCGCCCCAGCGCCAACGACAGGTCCATTGGAACAACAGCAACAACATCCCTGACAGCGGAAGGAAGTTCTACCACAGACAACGACCCAATTGTTCCCTTACCTTCTCACTACCCAGACACCCCAGAGACGATAACTGACGAAGAAAGGGGTGATCACTACACTGCCCACCCCATGGTCACACGTTCAAAGAGTACAAATAATTACGCCATCCCCCCCCCAGGACAGTTGTAACATAAACTAAAAGAACTTGGTCGCACAAATACACATGTAAACACGTGAATGTTCTCTTTCTCTCTCGCACATACAGGAACTGCGTATTATTGTATTGTTAAGTAGAAAGATAACTAACAAAGTCCACTGTCCAGGCGTAGATGGTACTCCCAGACGATAACTACCCAGAAGAATTGTCACACCAATTTGTATACGAAATAAAAAGGCCAACATACCTAAAAAGAAGAAGGGTACGTGTTTACTACACAGCCTTCCTCCTGGCCATAGAATATTACATGCCCCACCTCCGCCCATACTTGCCGGTCTTAAGAGACCAATCACTTAGAGTAGCGTGGGAGCAGCTCTTCGCCTGGGCACTGAATGACTATTTGATAGGGAGAGCTTAAAGAAAACAAAACTAACATTTAAAACGAGCATTTCTGAGAATTTTTAGGCGGGCAACTTTAACGTCGCAAGAATAAGCTGCCAGGACTGCAGCAAGGTAAGAGCAAAATGCCGGTGAGATTAGCAATTGTAATAAAAATAATAGGGATTTTGATAATCACCGGATTTTTGGCTGCTTCTGTATGGCAGTATAGCTGTGCTATCAATTTTGTTGCTGCACCCAAACCTAATATACCCCCGTTCCTTGCTGCAACAGGTGTTACGTCAGGTGGTAGTAGTAACATTACACCAAAGAAAAATAGAGTTAAACGCAGCACATACTCAGACAATAAAGGTATTGATAATTATGTACAAGATTCAGCACACGTCACAAACAATATATGGTACCAACACATGACCCGCATTGGTAAGCAGACAACTGAGGATAGCTGCTACGTCTGCTCATTAATACCATACGCCATGAGTGCGTCACGAACATTTGTTGCTACAGAAATAAATGAGAAGGTAGCACAGTGCATAATATACTTGGCACTGTTCCAGACGAAAGGAAGATTTCAAGGAACTGTAGTGCACATGACATGGAAAACACGAGACTCATACCCATATGAAAACAACTTCCTCAAGACCTACTTGAGTTATCACAAGACCAGTTTACATGCTGAAGCATTCAAATATATAACAAGTGGCCCTGCAAAAGGAGAAACACAGAAAGTAACACTAAAGTATCTACCATGTGATTGGTACGCCACTGAAATTCCGGGTAAACAAGGATGCTGGGAGAGGCCGCTACTGACGATAACGGGAAAGGTGTATCTGGATAACAGCTGGGAGATAGGAGTGATTGGCAGCAACATGGTAACAAAAGAAACTATCTCAACCATCGAGACACACAATCACCGATGTTGGACGACGTGGATCAAGTATGTACCAATGCTCACATGGGTAGAAGAAGATGAAGACCCAATAACGATACTACCGTTGACTGCGCCCAAGGTATGTTACCAGCATAAAGGAGAGGTGGACGTAGGATATAACACCAATTGCGCAAGTGTGACGGAGTTACCTGAGGGGGGAGCAGGAACAGCAGTAATAATGGATCATTATTGGGCCTGTGGAGAAAAGGCATACCATACACTGCCTCCCCTGTGGAATGGTGTCTGCACAATGGTACACGTCAATGTACCATCACTAGTGGTACCTAAGAAGCACGTCGATGTGGCGAAATTTCCTAGAATGAATGAGGGGGATAAGAGAAGAAAGAGATCTGCACCACTCCAGGAGGAGCAAAGGAACAGGACCAACAGCAATGACACTGTCCTAAATAGAAGAAAAAGACAAGGAGAGCCGCTGACAGGAAATTACCTATGGGGAAGGTCGGAAACGGCACTAACATCAATACCGCCAGAACACAGACTATTCAGCAGAGCAGCAATGTTCTTCTCCTCAATAATACACCCGGGATTACAGGCTTACGCAAACGCAAAATGGCTCCAAATAACTAGATGGGAACTAATGATGACCATCAATTCTACAGTAAATGGGTTCAACGCAATAAAAGAAGAGCTGCGAGCTGTAAGGATGGTAGCACTACAGAACAGATATGTATTGGACCTTCTCACAGCAATGGAAGGAGGAGTTTGTGCAAAGATAGGACAATCATGCTGCACGTTCATACCTGCCAATGATGCTGACAATGGTACACTGACAGAAGCAGTTTCACAATTAGCCCAAATGCACTCTAAAATGACGGATGAAAGCAATGGTGTGAACAAGGATGAGAGCTGGTTTTCACTATTATGGTCATGGATGCCATCCTGGCTGTCAGATGGACTGAAAATAATAGTGGGCTGCACCATATTGGCTGGAGCTACCCTGATCATAATTAGATTTTGGAAGGCACGAAAGGCACGCAATACTGACGAATTGCTGGAAATGGTGGGAATGCACCCCTTGATGCCAGCAGATGACGGCCAGCATACAGGTGTAATTATACAGGAAAGGGAGAAGCTGCGCACCCAAATAATTACCAACCATCTAGACCCACCGTCAGTAAAGACCGAGAACCCAAGAAACCCCAGGAGCTACATAGGAAGATGGGTATATTGTACTCCTGGGGGTACCTGTGAATATATGTATTGGTCATTTGAAGATCATGTAAACCACTATGGACATCTCGGAGGAATAACCAAGATATGGCGAGTAAGAGGAGATAACGAGAAGGATATGTTTGTGGTCGACAAGTCGACCAGAGGGGGGACTGAAGTGGGAGAATGGAAAACCAGGCTCCCGTCCTTCACCTCTCGCGCTTGGCCTAGAGGGTCACGACCCAAACACCCGCCACGAGAAGAGTTTGCCCATTTACCAGACGACCAGGTACCCTGGTACAGGAACATACGGATGTGTCCATCTGCTTGCCCAGCAGCCCGCACTGGCCATGCCGACACCTGCGGCACGGATCAACTAGACTAAAATCTACACGTCGTTAGAGATGCCATGACGACCTAGACAACGGGAAGCACATCTGTACAAATATACACACTGGACATTCCCACACCAACCTACACGAAGAATATACTCAGTGCTATGACGTAGGCGACAGGCATATTCACGGACGTGCATCTTTATTATTTTTATATAGGCTTTCAGAATGCAGAAACGCAAGACGCGTCATGAACTTTTATTAGCTTGCTCACGCTTCTCTTTGAAATCAGGTACAACGATGAGAAATATAATAAAGACAATACCGATTATGGAATTATATGCTCCTATAACCTAAAGCACCTGTGCACCAAACGAACAACTTATGCACCGGGCCAAAGTAGGCCTCAAACAAGAGCTCCCGTGGACATCAACAAGACAAGAGTCAGTTGCTGATCCTACAGAATGAGCTTGGCGAAGCAACCAGCCAAGGTCGCAATGTTGCAAACCCACGTTCCAAGAGCAAATCATCAAAGGCACGATGTTGCAATCTCGCACTCCGCGCACCAACGTTAAAGTCACACCGACAAATTAAACCAGACGCACAGTAGAAAAACAATATTAATTGTGCAGAATTATGCCTCTTTCACGGTCCCTCCCCACGTGATCAAGCCGAACCTGACGAGATGCCAAACCCTGGAGAACAGAGGCGTCTGGATCCCTCGCTACGAGACACTGGCAGATACACTTGAAAGGCTCAATGGACATCTGCAACAGTGGGAACGGTACCCCGTCTAGCTATGAATAAGTCCTCACATTGTCTGCATGTACCCATAGTGAAACATTGTTGCAACTTACAGGTACACCGAGAGCTGGGAACGACGGTGGTCCCAGGCTGGGAAGCTCACGGGTGCACCAATCAGAACTTGGGGCTCTTATCACTGACGCCAGCACATTTAGCCAATCCTCAGGAGCCTTCATGTAACAATTTTCATGTATCTTATTGTAGGGACAACCCAGATATACCACCTGACTACACCTTATCCACTAATATCTTTCTCTATATGTGTGCTATACTAACCCTACCACTCGAACATCCAATTAAGAGTGGCGATAGGTTTTTTGTTAACTTTCTGAAGTGACGCAAGTAGCGCGTCATAATACAGTAAAAAGGGCCTGCGAGCCCCACAATTGTGTGTGTGTCAGGACGAACGCGTGCGCTCCTTGACCCATCCCTGCCGTTTTGTCTAATAAACAGCAGAGTCACCTTGCTCCTTGTGTGCGTCTCATACTCTATCTCATCTTATCTGGGATACACACGGGAGGAGTTGGGGCCTCCCTGCCTGGAGGTCTGCGGACGGCCCGGCCGACCCCGGCAGAATTTCCCCCCGACAAAAGGAATTAATGTGAGAGGTAGGATAAAGTTGCTGAGAAATTGTAAGGTGGAGTGGGTTTGTGGAGAGGAGGGTATGCCTTGGGAGTAGCAGGAAATATGGGATGATAGGCAGAGTGGGGCTAGTCTATAAACCAATTTAAATTCAGGAAGTATGAATATGAAGCAGTAACACTTGAACATAAAGAACGAACAGTCTTGGAGACAGTGAGACAGGGTGGACAAGGACAAAGGAAGGTTGTAGGGGGGTGGGCATCAAAGTTGAAGATTTTGTCAAAGGGAGTGAAAGTGTAGAGAAGGAAACCAAGTAGTATGTCCAAACAATAGTCAATGTGACAAGAGTAAAGATAAGAAATGTTGTTGAGTGATGATTAAGGGTGGAGTCAATATTTCCAATATTAGGTAGGTTGAGTCTGGCATTTGAGGTCATTGTCAAAAAAAGGAACTTAAGGTTGCAAACCTAGGGAGAGAGGTGACACAACATCAAGGGGAAAAGTAAATGGGAGATGGGAGTTTGGGAGAGTATTTCTTGCAGGGCGATATGAACCCTCACTTTTACAAGAGCTAAGCATGAAGCACTGGGGCATCCAGATTAGGCTAGCTGAAAGTCAGTCAGAGACTTTCAAAGAGAATTCAGAAGTGAAGATTGGAAAGGAAAAGAAGATTTGAGTATTGTCGACAAATAGGTGATAAGAGAATCCAAAAGATATAAATTAGCTCCCCAAAGTAAGAGGTTTAGAGGTAAAGAGGCTGGAGCAAAGGAACGAGCATGGGGGCTTCACCAATAGCATAAGAAGAGAATGTATTCCGAGAGATGGATAAGTATTGGCCAGAATGATTAGGAGCAATCCAAATGGGAAGGTGAGAGCATTTCCCCGAATTCATAGGGATAGAGGAGAGTGGGACGTTTGAGAGTGGCCAAGGCTGCAGAAAGGTCAAAGAAAATGGGATTGGAGAAGAATGTATTGTGATGTGCAGATGTGAGGAAGTAAGAGGTGTAGCCTGGCTGTATTTTAGCAAAACACATATTTAAGTAGCTCAGAGAGATTATAAGAATCAAGGTAGTAGGACATCCTCTTGAAAGTGTCACATTCTAGGATTTTAGAGTACTCGGCGAAGAAAGAGGCAGCTTGATAATCATCATACTTGTCTTGGTTAGCTGAGGGCTCCTCCATGATAGGTAGACAATTTGAGAGTAAAAGTCAGTGAGGGATTTTTACTAAGCCTGCAAAAGGTTGAAGAAAAAGGGATGGTATGAGTTAGCCTGGGTTAAAAGATTCAGGCAAACCCTGAATTACCCGAATTGGCACTTTATTAAGGTGATTTGTCTTTGTCCAAAATGTTAAGATATTCAAGTGATAGATTAGGGTTAGTCCAATAACATGTTCAATTCATGCGGATGAAATGCTTCTGCAAGCAGTGGGTTGAAGATGTCAGACCTTTTACTGCTCACACATGTTCAAAGCAAGTAAAGTATACGATTAATGGAATAGTTCAGAATCATTCTTGTCGGAGATGCCAAAAAAAACAATGTTACAAATGTTTCAGCAGCAATATAGACTTGCAATTCCCATAAAGTTCATCCATTTGACCATTTAGGCCTGCAACAATACTATTATTGGTCTCTACTACTTCATAGAGTTCCCCGTTTCATTGTTCCTTCACGTATTCCAAACACCACATGTTTGATTCTAGGTCCTCACCAACCGTTTTAGTCTCTTCTACCATTGTGTTGCTATGATTTCTCATGTCCTATTTCTGAATCAATATGCCTCAACTTGGCATTTCTCTTTTCTCCTCTAGGTAGTGCCAAAGATTTCGATCTTATTGTTTTAATTCCTGTAGTTGCCTTCTTAATCAGTTAATGTATAATTTCTTATGTTCATTATACCATACAACTTAGTTCTCCTCTGAAATAAGTCTAAATTAACCTCACACATTACACATGCTTGTACTTCCTGTGGTATAAAAGAAGATTATTCACTTTTTCTTGCTAAATCTTACAACTTATTTTTGGTTTTTGGGCTGTGAGACTGACCCGGCCTTTCAGCTACTGCCAAGCCTATAACAATCAAGGGCTG
Organism: Ambystoma mexicanum; assembly: GCF_040938575.1. Taxonomy (NCBI): domain Eukaryota; kingdom Metazoa; phylum Chordata; class Amphibia; order Caudata; family Ambystomatidae; genus Ambystoma; species Ambystoma mexicanum. The sequence continues at coordinate 425,694,819 of NC_090935.1, forward strand.
AGCGCTGCTGTGTGCGCGCGCCTGCAGAGTGCCTGGAGAGTGTGGAGCAGTTGGCAGTAACGGTATACACCGTACAATTACCTTTTCTGTTTTCGGGCTGTGAGACTGACTCCGCCTTTCAGCTGCTAACAAACCCATAATAATCAAGGGCTGAGTGCTCCTGTTCAGTGCCTGGAGAGTGTGGAGCACTTAGCAGTTTGCAGTGAAGCTGTGATTGTCTTCCCTATTTTGAAGTAAGTGATTAAAAGCTGCACCACTGTTGGGAGCTATTGATTAAGATCTGGGTAACGATCTTAAATGACAGGAAAAGTGGGAAAAAGGGCTATAACCTAGGGAATGGTAATACACTACCTATTACTGCTGTAAATAAAATTACAGCAACTATGGAATGCTGCAAAGATCGTCTCAATCAAGCAGTGGGTCTTGTTAACTTGCCTGCTAAGGGAAACATTACAAACTTATTTAAAGGAGCTGCTGAAGGTGTGGTTGAAATATACCCGATGCCATGTAGCCTTGAGTCCATTGTTAGTGCACAAGCAAGTACCTCAGCTGAGATAGACAATAACTCATTTTAAAACCTTTGTCACAATATACAGTCTGAGGTCCAGCAATTGGAAGTCCCTAAATCTTTGCAAATGGAGACATCATTGCTAATTGAAAAAACAGTGACTGTCATTTCTAACCAGGCTAATCCGACAGTCAGGCAGTTATCCAGCTCTGCCTGCTTAACGGGTCTTGTTAACAACCTGACTCCATCTAATGTTACTATGACGAATCAGGTGGTGTGAGGAATCCAGTTGAGTCATTACAGATTCCCTGGCGGTGACCTCCTCTTATGTTGCCAGAGAATGGCAGCCACTACCTGATCCTGACCCTGGGGGCAGCTATATGAGGGAGCATCACATGGGAGGAGACAGCTACAGGGGGTATCTAATGACCTTACTGAATCAGACGTGGTATCTCCCCCTTTCCCATGAGGGAGACCCTCTAATACCCAAAGCCTTAATGGCATATTGTCAGGTGTTGGGTCTCCCCTGCAGAGAGAGTAAAAAAACCTCATTATTCCTTACGTCAAACACCCATCTTTGAACTAGACACACAACGTTCCAACAGAACCGTTTTTGCTTCTAATACACCTTTGGATGAAGATATCCGCACATGGAAAACTACAGAGAAAAAACTACCTAAATGCTATATATATCCGATGACATCTATGATCTCCGAATCCCATAATCTCCAAAGTACTGAGACGAGGAGGATGAAGGAGTTGGTAAAAGGTTACAGAGGCCTGAAGCTCAATGTGCAGACTTGTTGTTCTACAGAAATACCTGTGGGCAGGACATTTACAGATGGAAACCGCACTACAGACTCTGGCAGTGCATGTGGCGGGGCAGAGGTGCCGCAGAAGTAAAAAAGAGAAATTGTGATGCAAGAGCATAAAGTCCTGTGGAGACGCCGGGAGCTGCGAGAGAGTTCCTGGGTGCTCGGCAGTTTGAAGATGCAGCGTTTTCTAGACCAGGACCTGAAGGGAAGCAGGCGTGTGACCACAGAGCACAAAGGATACTAGAAGGACGTCTGTCGCTTCCAAATGGGAAGCAAGCGGCTGACTCATGCCACAGAAGCGTGACCAGGACCAGAGAAGCTGGAGAGAACCAATGAGTCGACCCGAAGCAAACGGGGACCCCGGGGCATTCTGGCCACCGCACCAGCAACAGTTTTGAGATTACTGATTCAGAAAATACAAGAAGTTTATTTGAATGCAGAAAAGGCAAAGTACAGAATTAAACCCCAATAAGAAGTTTCTTTGAATGTAGAAAAGGCAAAGTACAAAGTCAAGGCCCAATGAGATACAAGTGCATGAGATGCAATTGCGGGGCACAGTTTGACAATTATTACTGCAAACAGATATACCGAGTACACCACGGATATTGCAGTTCTGGTGATACAAGAGAACTTTGAAGCGCATAAGAAGTCCTGGCAAGGGAAGGATACCAGGCAATTAAAAAGCTTAACAAGTCCTGGCAGTGGAGTATATCAGGCAAGTGAAACCAGAAGAGAAGTCCTGGCAGGAAAGTACACCAGGCAGTGCAAATTGCATAAAGAGTCCTGGCAGGGGAGACTTCCAGGAGAGTTGCAAAGCTACAAGGAATACTAAAGAAGAACATTGTTTTGTGAGTTAAAGGAAATACTTGTGTTCAAGAAAGACTGTTGCAGAACTTGTTGCTTAACAGGAACATTGTGAATCAAAGAGAGTCAAAAAGGAACTGTTAATAAAAGAGACATTGCCATCCATTCCAGAATCCAGGGGAAGGGACCCTCTGGGTCCAAGGTCTTTCACCTTGGAGACAATTTTTGTTGGAGTTATTCTAATCTTCAGTTGTGAACAATTTTTGTTTGCGAATATCAGGTTGAAGACATTTGCTTGTACTCTTTTTTGTTTTGTTTGTAGTGTGAGTGTCAGGATATGACGTTTTGGACACAAGGACTGATTTTCAGATAATGACATCCTGACACAGACAGATCCTTCATTTTTGGTTAATAGGTAGGGAAACTCCTCTTTAGCATAGTGTCAGAGAGGCATTTTCCCAACCCATTTTCATTCCAATAAAAGACTTTACCTAAAAACATGACAACTTTGTGTCTGGCTTTCATTTCTGACCCCTCACTGTGGTCACTGATCAGTTGAATCATGACATGATTTTGTCAGATAGTTTAAACAGTGTGACACCTGGTGCACTAGAGGACCATTGTCTGGCAAAGAGCTTCACTTTAATAATTCTATTGAAACTATGCCATCATATTCACTGTGTAGTTCAAAAACACTATGTAGTTTGGGATAAAACGTGCAGCACCGGTTTATCTAATGATGTCAGTAAATCTGCTAGTCCGTTATGTGGGGAGACTGTTTATAATGGGACTTTAATACCTGATATCACTTTTGCTCGGTGTTAGGACGTGTTGGAATCTAAGAACGTTGAGGATAGATGTGATGCCATGGAGGAAGAAGAGGGTGGATCCATTCTCTCAAGGAGGAAAGGGTGAACATTAAAGAAAGCAGTGGATGTGCAACTGTCGAACAATGGTGATAATCCTGTGGTCACAGGTGCTGAACTGAATGCAAAAACGATGGCTGGCTCTAAGAAAGCAAGGAAAAAAGCTGCCAAGTATGTGAAAAGAGCGATTGATAAAACAGGAAATCTAACCCACTGGCTATTGGTTGAAAAAGAAAAGGAACATAACAAAGTTAAACATCAACAACTAATGTGGGCATCCTCGGCTTTTGAGCATGATGAAAGCATTCAGGTCAAGTCTTCAATTGATACATCTGTGATCTCTGTGAAATAGAATGAGATCCAGAAGACTTTGCGAATAATGAGGAATAGCCCTGATGGCCCTAGGATTTTACAGTGTTCGAGTTCCTTGCCTTTTACTTCATTTACCATTTTTCATCTTTTTGGGGATGGGAAGTCCCTTATTAATCGCAGTAGCTTGTTAAATCTTTTTGGACATCTTCTGTCTCTTAGAGTACCAAAATGTGAAGATTTTGACTATGTTGAACACATAGAGTCTCAAATTACCCCCTTACGAGAATGCACTGAGGTTCATCAGAGGTGGTTGCACTAGTTAGGGCTAATGTAGTATCCCTCCTAAAATGGGGACATGATTTTGATCATGCCGCTGTACATCTTGTTGGTGGCTACATGCATGTCATTGTGAAGATGGCCGGGGCAACTAAGTGTGTGCAGTATAAGAAAGCCCTAATGGTGGGTGAGGGGGCTGTGTTCGCATCTGATACCTTGTTAAAATTGCATTGTATTGTATTGTATTGTATTGTTTATTTGATAATGCGCACAAAACCCAGGGGTAGCCGGGCGCAGCAGGTACAAGGTTACTTAAGCTTGGGTTACATACAGAGTATAGGCGAGAAACAACATAACAGTACAGTAAGACATATCAATACTTGCCGTGTGGCAGAAGAAAAAGAAAAATTAGCATATTGTAGTTTTGAAAGAGTGTGCAGGTCTGAGAACAGACGTCATTTTGGACAACAGTGTTATGGACATTGGGTGTCTCAGGAGTTAGTTGTCGTTTGTCCAGAGCCAATTTTTTACCTTGCGTCTAAAATTGGAGTAGGGTAAGTTGGCTCTTAGTGCAGTGGGTAATGCGTTCCAGGCCTGGGCAGCTTTGACAGGGAAGCTTACTCCGCCTGCTTTGGAGCGTCTGAATCTAGGGGTTTCGAGTAGGTAGTGGTTAGTAGCCCTGGTATGGTGCCTAGATGATTTTCTCGTTAGTCTGGCTGAGATGTAGGGGGGAGCAGTGTTGTTGAGCCCTTTATGGGTAAGTGATAGTGTCTTGAGCAGGACTCTGTCGCTGATTTTGAGCCAGTGGTGGTCTTTCCTAACGTTTGAGATATGTGCTTTGCGGGGTATGTCAAGGGCAGCTCTAAGAGCGTTGTTTTGAAGGATTTGCATTTTATTTATGATGGACTTGTTGGCCCCTGCATAGAGGGCATTGCAGTAGTCTAGTTTGGACATGACTAACGCATTGGCAAGCATGATGCAGTTAGTTTTAGAGAGGTAAGGTCTGCAGGTCCTGATTAGTTTGCAGGTGTACGCTGTAGAGGATGCCAGGGAGTTGACTTGTTTTTTGAGGGATAGAGTGGAGTCGAGGTAGAAGCCCAAGGTTTTTACCTCGGTAGCCACCTTAATTGTATTGCCATCTATGTTAAAGTTACGATAGTTGGGGCTCAGTTTTTTTAGGTTGGAGTCGGAACCCAGTATTAGTATCTCAGTTTTGTCATCATTTAGGCAGAGGCCGTGGGAGGCCATCCATGCCTGAATGAGGAGGTAGATTTTGTTTACTAGAGCTGTATCTTCGACAAAGTTGCCTGATAGAGGTATGAGAATCTGCGTATCGTCTGCATAATTCGTGTAGGTTACCCCTAGTTTGTCAAGTTTGTCGAAGAGAGGCTTAGTAAAGATATTGTACATAGTCGGGGAGACACAGGAGCCTTGTGGGACACCACAAGTGATCTGGATTGGGTCCGCTGCTGCTACAGGGGAGAACACTCTCATTGAACGGTTAGCTAGGAAGGATTGTACCCATGCTATAGCTTCACTTGAGAAGTGAGCGGCAGACGCTAGATGGTTGCATAATACTGCGTGATCCACCAGGTCGAAGGCCGCTGACAGGTCAAGGAGGAGGAGCATAGCTATGTTACCTTTGTCCTTCAACTCGTCAATTTGTGTCTTAAGGTCAATGAGGGCTGTTTCAGTACCGTGCAGTGGTCTGAAGCCGGATTGCTGTGTACCTAACAGTTGGTGCGTCTCCAAGTGGTTTTGGATTTGGAGGTAGGCTACTCTATCAATAATTTTAAGGAGGAATGGGACCGTAGTAATAGGCCTATAGTTAGTGGGGATAGCTGGGTCAAGTGTCTGTTTTTTGAGGAGGGGGAGAACCCAGGATCCTTTAAGGTTGGTAGGTACAGTGCTCGTGTTAAAGGAGGCATTGATAAGTTTCGAGATGAAGGGTGCTAGATCTCTGGCTGCATCCTTAATGATTTGCGCAGGGCAATTGTCGCCTTGGCAATTTGATGGTTTAAGGGACAGAATGACCTTTTCCGTTTCCAGTATAGAGATGTTGGTGAACCTGAAGGGTTTAACATTGTTTTGGGGGGGTGTGCTAGGTAACTCCTTCAATGGGGTAGTGTGGGTACCGTGCGGGTGCAAGGAGGCTTTTTTCTCAGCAATTTTAGATTGAAGGGTTATGATTTTATTTGCAAGGGCATTTTGGATGCTGGTGCACCAGGATTTGTCCTTGGGGATATTGTCTATGGGGGCAATAGGGTTTTCTAATTCACGAAGAATAGTGAAGAGTTCTTTGGAGTTAGAGTTGGCTTTACTGATTCTATGATTGAATGAGTCTTTTTTCGTTTGAATGATTTCCTTTTTGTATTTTTTGGCAAAGTTAGCAAGTGTGGTTCTATTGTCGGCAGAGGGGGTATGCCTCCAGATAGCTTGGAGTTTGCGTTTTTGGATACGCATTTCTTTGAGATGGGGGGTAAACCAAGAGTTGAGGTGAGATTCCCGTTTACTTTTGTGGAGTTTGGTGGGGGCAATCAAGTCTAGCGCTTTGGTCATGGCGTTGTTAAATGATTCGACTAATTCACTGGGGTTGGAATCATTAGGGCTAGCTATGAGAGTTGGTAGGAGGAGTGGGAGTAGTTTTTCGGCTGTGATTTCTTTTTTACTTCTTGTTGGCATGGGGGGTGCTATTGTATTCTTATTGGGTTTGGGAGGTTCAATGTTGGCTGTGAAGCAAATAAGATGATGGTCAGTCCATATTTGAGGTAGGATACTGGAGATGGTGATGTTGCAGTTGTGGTTGGCTATCCAGTCTAGCGTGCGGCCTTTTATATGTGTAGGAGCTAGGACATTTTGGGTAATGTCGTGATTGGCTAGAGTAGATTGGATTGCTTGTGCTTGTTTGTCCTCAGCGTCATTAAAGCCTAAGTTAAAGTCACCTAGTAGTAGGAGCTGAGTGGAGTCTTTGATGCTGTCGGTGAGGAGGCTAGATAAGTCTTCCTCAAAATTGCCTAGTGGGCCTGGTGGTCTGTACACAAGAAGTATAGTTAGTGTGCTGTTATTTGAGATAGGTATTTTAGCTGAAAGAAGTTCGCATGATGTGAGAGCTGGGTGTGGGGTGAGTCTGGCAGCTAGATGTGTTTTGGTTATGATGGCTAGGCCACCTCCTCTAGTGTTGGGACGGTCGACTCTAAGGATATTGAAGTTATCTGGTATGGCAGTCGAGAGGGCAGGGCCAGCTGCCTCATGAAGCCAGGTTTCAGTGACGGCAAGGATATCTACATTGTCCGAAGACAGTATATCTGCTATTTCGGTGTTGTGTGCTATAATGGACCTAGCATTAATGAGGGCTCCTGATAGTGTTGGATTTATCTTGTTATCTTTGGCAGTTCTGGGATTGGGGTGGTTGTGTCTCCTCTGTTTGTAGTATGGGTAGTCAAGTGGTTGAGGACGATTTATCGTCACAGGACCTGGGAGGTTAGGATTGATGGTAGTGGGGGTGCGTGTGGATACTGGTGTGTTGGTTCTCTTATTTTTGATGTCATAAAGTCGTGAGAGCCTAGCTCTAAGTCGCAGGTTTCTCTCATGCAAGTTGCAAGGTGTAGAGTTGGTGAGGGCCATTATGATGGTGATGGTTAGGAGAGTCCAGGCTATGGTCCCACGTGGGAGTGAGACGCCGGTAGTGGTGTGCATAATGTGGGAGCGATGGAGGTAATGCTTGTATTTGGTGAGATTGGAAGGGATGGGTGCGAGTGTACTATCAGTCTAGGTTGGTAGATCCTGTTAGTATCTGTAAGGCGGATATGCTACAGCAAGAGTTCAGGCTTGGGAAGTCCTAAACGTGGCTAAAAAAGCCAATATAGTGGGGCATGGCACATGGAAATTGACAAAGGCATGGGGCACACATAGTTTAGAGTAGTCTGAAAGCGACCATAAGGCACAACACAATTTAGAAGTGGTCTGAAAGCGACCATAAGGCACAACACAATTTAAAAGTGGTCTGAAAGCGACCATAAGGCACAACACAATTTAGAAGTGGTCTGAAAGCGACCATAAGGCACAACACAATTTAAAAGTGGTCTGAAAGCGACCATAAGGCACAACACAATTTAGAAGTGGTCTGAAAGCGACCATAAGGCACAACACAATTTAGAAGTGGTCTGAAAGCGACCATAAGGCACAACACAATTTGGAAATGGTGAGTATGCTCAGGTCACACAGCCATACATTGACAGTGCGATACGACTGCAAAAATGGTTGGGGATGTATACTGGTATTGAGTTTCTTACCCTAAATAGGTGCCGGCATAATCAGGAGGTTGTAAGTGAGTTTCAGAGGGAGCATGAGAGCTGGTATTCGGCGCTTTATGAGACCTGGATCAAAGGTACTGTTGGGGGGAGGCAGGTTCTGTGGCAGGGTTCGAAGGGGGCGAGCGCCTTGCGCCTGCCAGCGGCGAACAGGGGCTAACAGGGTAGCTTGGCCTTAAAGGTGGCCGCCGGCTGTTCCGCCTGCCGGCGGAAGTTCCTGAATGTATGTGCGCGTTGCTTAGCAACTAAAACGAGGCCAAGCCTCGCTTTCAACCCGCATCGCGCCCGACATTTTGTTTTTTATCGTGTCGGCGCGAGCGGTTTAGTAGGGCAAAGAAGGTGGTGGGCCTGCAAGTGGGGCCCTGTAATGGTGGCAGAAGGGACCCAGGAGGGGTATGGGCTCCTACCCGCTCCGGTGGAGTAGCGGTGGGGGCTCCTGCCCGCTCCGGTGGAGTAGCGGTGGGGGCTCCTGCCCGCTCCGGTGGAGTAGCGGTGGGGGCTCCTGCCCGCTCCGGTGGAGTAGCGGTGGGGGCTCCTGCCCGCTCGCTGGAGGGATTCTGCTGAGGGCTAGCAAGGCAGCTCGCCCTTATAGTGGCCTTAAAGGTGGCCGCCGGCTGTTCCGCCTGCCGGCGGAAGTTCCTGAATGTATGTGCGCGTTGCTTAGCAACTAAAACGAGGCCAAGCCTCGCTTTCAACCCGCATCGCGCCCGACATTTTGTTTTTTATCATGTCGGCGCGAGCGGTTTAGTAGGGCAAAGAAGGTGGTGGGCCTGCAAGTGGGGCCCTGTAATGGTGGCAGAAGGGACCCAGGAGGGGTATGGGCTCCTACCCGCTCCGGTGGAGTAGCGGTGGGGGCTCCTGCCCGCTCCGGTGGAGTAGCGGTGGGGGCTCCTGCCCGCTCCGGTGGAGTAGCGGTGGGGGCTCCTGCCCGCTCCGGTGGAGTAGTGGTGGGGGCTCCTGCCCGCTCGCTGGAGGGATTGGGATTGGTTGTGTTCCTTTTTACCCCAGCGGTTCTTAATCCCTGATTTTCCATTGTACTTAAATCCTGGAACATGAGAGGGCATTAACACTTGTTTAGGGATGATGGGTCTGTGAATTTGCTGGTAGCAGCGGATATTATATTGCTTCAGGAAACATAGTTATTAGGAGAAGCTTTATTTAATGGTTAGAGTTGCTATTTTAAGAAAGACAAAAAGTGTGAGAGGGGCACCCATATGGAGACCTGGCAACATTAATACTGAATGGCCTAATATCTAGAGAAATTGTGTCCCGCTCTGCGAATTCTAATATATTAATGGTGGAAGTATCAGTGTCTGCTCACTGTAATATATTGGTGGCGACTATTTATGACCCCCCCCCCGGTGGCACTGGTACTTAGGGCATTCAATACTGCATTTATGAAATTCTGTGCACCAGACCTTCCCATGGCAAAACCTACAGTAATGTGATTGGTGGTGATTTGAATGCTAGCTGTATAACATATCTTTTGATGAATGTTCATTTGATAAATGGTGAAAGGAATTATTCTAGAACATTCTCAACAAAAAAGGCCTCCACGTCGGTCGAATTCTTTGAGGATCTAGAGGTAGATTAACCTTAATGCTTAACGGAGCAGTTAAGGGTGTTGTTCCAGCTGACACCACCTGGAAGAGTGGTCTTAAATCCTCCCTCGTAGACTATTTCTACTGTTGTGAATATTTCCAACAAAGTGTTGTTGAGATGAATCTTGGTAGATATTATAATGAGCCTCAAGCAGTCCCAGGCGCCGGGGCCCGATGGCATCTGTAAAATGGTATTGAAAGCTAATCCCACTATTTGGGCTGAGAATCTGGGCATGCTATTTGACAGGATCTTAGAGAGTAGAGATGTACGGGACTCATGGACGACATCCCATTTGATCCCTGTTCACAAAAGAGGCATGCAAGGTGACCCAGAGAGCTATCAGGTGCTGGTGTTGACTGATGGGGCAAGTAACATTTGTTTAACCTGTTTGCTGAAAGAGATAACCAGTTGGGTAGAAACTAGCACTATTCTGAGCTGTTTCCAAACTGGATTTAGAAAAGGTCTATCAACCAATATGGATATATTTGTCATTAATTCTCTAAGTGAGCAAACTAAGCACAGGGATGCCCTTCCTATATATGTTCTTTTCATTGATCTCAGCAGCATTTGGTGCTGTTTATCGATCCAAATTGTAGTCAAAGATGAGAAATCTGTGGTTGATGGGAAACTTGCTTTTTGCTTTACAAATTCTCTACTACTATAATACGGCTTGTATAAGATTGAATGGACTGGGTGAACTCTCTGCACTAGTGCCAACTAGGCGGGGCGGGTCACACAGGGTTGTGTGCCGGCATCTGTCCTATTTAATCTGTTTATGTCTGATCTGGGGTGTTTTATATCAGAACTTAATAATGCTCCTTTTACATTAGGACGGACAAACGTAGGGTGGCTTAGGTACGCTGACGACTTTGTTATTTCTGATAGCATCTTTATGGGGATTAGTCGGCGTGCCCAGGCCATCTTGGTACATGCAGAAAAGAATGAGCTTACCATGAATGTGAGAAAAACACAATACATGGCATTTGGTAAGAATAGTGGGACGTGCCATCAAATCCAGTGTAGGGAACGTGCTATTGAGAGAGTAGCTAATTATTGCTACCTGGGTTACGAAGTTGAGTCTGGTGGCAGAGTTGAAAACACAGACAAAGCCCTAGCTATCATTGTGGCAGTTAGGCAATTCTCTAGGTGTACTGCCGGATACAGCCACTATCCTCTATGCTTTAGAAACCTCATATGAAGATTATTCTGGTTGGAAGAATAGAGCTGAAGGGAGAAAAGGCCTGGGTCTGACGAATGCAACACCAATAGAGGCTGTAAGACTGGAACTGGGCTGGATCTCTTTGTCTACCTCAATTTAGATTCACCGAGGTAATTTATACGTCAAAATAATGATTGCATATGAAGGTACATTATTGGAGATAGTACAGACTGCCCTTATGACCCATAAGAGTGCTTTTCTACAAACTTTTAAAATGATAAATCATGCTTTTGTCCTACTCATTGGCTGGAAACCTGTCTGGGATCATGGCACAGGTACCATGAAATCATTTAGGAAAAGCACTGAAAAATGGGACTGGGTCAATGGTCAGGATAACATTGTAAAAATGAGCTAGCTCTGTTACTACCTTTGCAAAAATATTTTTTACATACAAGAAACCACAACATTACATCTGCCTAATTCCATCTACAGCAATGAGAAGATTGTTTATGCTGCTCAGACTTAATAAATTAGAAGTCCTGGCCAATAGTGGAGCGTGGCTTGGCATTTTAAAATGTAATCTTTCATGTAGGCTGTGTCGTCACCATGATCAAGTGGAAACTACATTATTCCCGGCTATGCATAGAGCTTATCTTCAATAAGATAATAAACATGTGGAGCAAATACATGTAATAAGAAGTGAGCATTTGTGCCTGAGATGTATATTGGGTTTTAGAATGGGTATGATAATAAGTTATGTTATGTTGTGTTGATTTATATCGTGCACTGCCACCACCCACTGGCAGTCTCTAGGCATATGGAAGGTGACTGCTGTTAGGTTGGCTAAAAGAGGACCTGATATAATCTGTGATTGATTTTAGTTTTTAGTGTGTTTTATGGCAAGATAAGGCTGTTTAAATCTGTGCCACTGATCACTATGCTACTGATTCGTTTTATTGTTGACTGATTATTATCTTGTGATGTAATGTATTTATGTTATTTTTATATGATATATTTGTTGAATTTGTGTGAAAAGATTTATAACTAAAGCACACTAAGAAAAATACAAAAATTAAAAAAATAATGCCAATTGAAGTCCTTTTTTTGTTCTGCCAATACACTTTCCCTATTATTCACTGTTGTATGCCTGTATAGACTATTTAGTAAATTAGTTAATTTTAAAAAGCAATACATCATGTAATTCCTTCCGGATACAAACATAATCAATGTGTGAATTTTGCTTATGTCTATTTGAGAAAAATATATATTCCTATTTTTGTGGGTTTTGAGCCCCCTGATGTCTTTCGTTATTGTTTGTGCTTGGGGCAAGTACTTTTTGTTTATTTGTTTGGCAGTCTTATCTTTAGTATGGTCCAATTCTCTATTAAAATATCCACCCATTGTACAAGGTATAGATAATATTGCTAATTCTTTTTTCATATATGACTCAATATTATTGGTATTCTGCCATACAATCCTGTCATTGTCAAATGTTGATTGTTAACAGAATATGTGTTATGCTCCATCTCCTACATGTGTTGATTTTACTTTTGTTTTCTCCTTCCAGTTGTATCTCTGGAAGATAGATGTTATGTGTGTCCTCGTTTCCTGCTGAGTTTCTATTACAAACTCGAAATGTGATTTTACAACTTAATCACTACTGGTATTAGTATATGTATCTTCTGCATGATAGGTAGACCACTGTCTTGTCTTTTAACTTTATGCTTTTTTTCTTTTGTACAACATATCTTTTATACTTTCCAATTCCTTCCTCTTCATGTTTTATCTTTGTCTCCTCATACTTAGTTGCAGCATTGAAAATAAAATACACTGCGGCCTTACCCTACACCCTGAAGCACACAATTACCAGTGTTGTATTTAGTCATGTGTCTTTGCATGTGGGGCCAGGAAGCACTGTGTCAGAGTTCTCTTTAGTGTTCCGGATCTCCTAATTTGGCTATGTAACCTTCTCAGTAGTTCTACTTGAAATCACCTCCACCAATCTGTGCCTCATTTTCTCAGGACTTTCTGAACACTTTGATCTTTGTTTCTGTTTAAAGGCATGAAGTAGTGTCAAAGCATCAACAAGATTATGTGCATATTTAGATTCTGATTGAAGCATCAGTTTTACATCTGTGGGGCATTATAAGTAAACCTGAGCACTCATTTTATGAAATGAGTCTATCAGTGATTGCAGTTCCCATCTCTTTTGGTCTGTGATTTGACAGAGATCTATTGTAACTATAAATCTCTCATCATTACAAAGATTCCAGAGTTTTGCCATGCTATTAGCCAAAATTGGGTGCCAGTATTTTATGAGATCTATTTGTCATAGGGAGTTTATGCACTGGTTTCCTAAATGCATGCTGATTTTGGCCTGAAACTATTTTTTTTATTTTTTATTGTGATATAGTTTAATTCAATAAAACCTTTTACACATCTCCATTTTTTTTTCCTGTCTCTCGGATTCGTGCTCATCGCTGTGTTGATTTTTTTTAAGTCCCCCTTTATGTCCTTTTGTCGACAGTTTTTTTATCAGTGTTAGAGCCCTTTATCCGTTTCCTCAGTGTCTCTTCATTTTGGGCTCATTTCCCTTGTTTGATCATTAATTTTTCCAGTATATTTATTCCTGCGCACGTTAATCCAAAGTCCTTCCCAAGCAAAAATGCACTCAACTACTCTTCCTTCGATCTTAATGAATATTTTCTTAAGTATTTACTTAGTGCTTTATATCTGTCGTTGTTTACAGCTTCGCATTCCAAAGCAAATGCTTCACTGTTTCTGGTGTGTTCTCAGTCTTTCACAATCTACATTGCCCCTCGTTCACTCCACGACCTCCTCTGGTGTGTAAGAATTTGTAAGTCGGATAGAGATCCATCCTTATTTTTAGCAGCTTCGCCCGATGGAATTTGTTGGGGTATCTCATCAAGTAACCTGGCATTGTGTCTCTTTTTCGATAGTCATTTGCTGCATTTGCTTGTGTTTTAATGGATAGTTTTGTTACTCTTGTGTTTTTCCAGTCGGATCTCTTCAATTTTTCTTTTACTTTCTTGGGATTCGCGATTAGTTCATCTATATTTGTGTCAAGCTGTGCGAGGTAGTTGCACCATTTTTTTTCACACTAATTTAATTCCTTTCCCCTTTGCAGCGAGAATCTTATAACCAATTACAGTATCATCTACTGTTATTTTTCTTAGTAATGCAAGTGATTTCCAGCATATTATTAAGTATAAGGATTGAGGTCCCAACTCGGCTCTTATTGCGGCTATTGGTAGACATCTTGGCAGCTTTAGGACTGGTTTCCAGAACCTACTTCCTAACTTATCCCAACTTTTCCATGATAAGTTGTGACCTGCTTCTCCTCCATATGTTATTATTGGAGGACTTTCTGTATATAAAAGGCGTGTAGCGGTATTAGTGAGAATTTGCCGTAGCGTCCATTTATTATAGTTCCTTGTGAGCATAGCATCGTAATCTTCATCATACGGTCTTGTTCCCATCTGTCTTCTGTAATTGACTGATTAAATAATATGCCCAACTATCAGATTTCTTTCACATATTCAATTTATTCTGTTCCTATCTTCCATTTGAATGCTTTTACTCTTGCTCTACTGTTTCCGCCAATTGTGAGGATCTTTGAATAGTCGGTGTTTATGACCAGATTGTTTTGCTCCATATACATTCGAAGTTTGTCCAGTAGGTGTTGTAGTCCTAGTTCTGTCTGGTTTACCAATACAAAGTCATCTGCATAGCAAATGATCGCTATCTAGCTGTTATTTATTTTTGGTGGATGATGGTTTGTATCTTTCAATGCGTCCGGTAGGTCTGCTAGGTACAGCTTAAAGAGGGTTGGTGTCAGAGGACACCCCTGCTTTACTCCCCTTTTTGTTCTTATAGCTGCAGACAGTGCTCCTTTGTTATTTGTTTGGACTTTTGTTGTGTTATTAGGTAGAGCTCTGATTGGTTGCAGAATCTCTTCCAGACATTTCCAGGTTTTTAATATTCAGTCCATCAAAGGTTTGCCTTAAGTCTGTGAAGGCTAAGCATAATTTCTCTTTTGCTCTTAGTATGTTTTGCTTCAATATTGAAAGTATGAACAAATTGAGCTCTGTTCCAGTCCCTTTCATAAAACCTGTTTGTATTGGGTCGATGATTCTTGTTTTTTTTTTTGCCCACTCAGAAAGGTTTTTTTGCAGGATAGACGCAAATAATTTACCAATGACATTGAGAAGCGCTATTGGCTGATAATTTGAGGGATCTTCTCGTTGGCCTTTTTTAAAGATTGGTACTGTTATGCTTGTTATCCAAGACGTTGGTATTGTCTTACACTCCTCAATCTGTTGAAAAATTGTTGTTATGAATTTTGCCCAGCCAATAGGATCTCTCTTTTAGCTCCAGATTTGTCAGCCCATCGGTACCTGCTGCAAAAGAGTTTTTTTAGCACTTTTATTAGATTTTCTATTTGATCTTCTTCTATTTTCAGCGTCCAGTGTTGGCTATTTGTTTTTTCTGTTACGCATAAATCTGATTATTCGCTGCCAAATACTTTGGAGTATGGGTTATTCTGTTACTCCGTTGTTTAGTCGACTCAACTGATTCAGGGTCTGGTTATTTAATAGGGTCCACATGTCTCTTCTTGAGGATGGCCCCATTGCTCTTAGCATTAGTTCCCCTTGCTCTTGTTCTCTTTGCCTTCTAAATCCGGTCAGCCATTTTTTATAATGTTGTTTCTTAGTTTTGATTAATCTTACTTTTGTTAATCTGCTTTCGCTGTTTTTCTTTATTTGTGATATTTCCTGTTTTAGGGCCTCAATACACGTTATGCGGTAAGGGATTAACGTTACCGGTAAGGGAATACCGGTATCGTTAAATACCCATGCCAATTACGACCCGGGTTACCGCTATTATCGGCACCGCTAAGTACGGTGCCACTAATAGCGGCTAGTTCGTGGGGGTGCGACCCTTCATCCCGTAAATAGCGGCATGGCGCTAATAGCACACCATCACAAGCCATGCGGACATGCTAATAGTGGCATGGTAAAGCCCCAAAATACCCTTACCGGCATGGCGCTAATACCGGCATCGCATACCACCCGTTAAGAGAACTGAGCAGTGTTCCCACCTGCCACAGGTGGACACAATCAGCACAGGTGGAGGCAATGGAGACTGTGGCAGCACAAAAGGAGCACACCACACCCCTTCACACACCCCTTCCCACACCAAGATGGTTCCAATACTAGCAGCAT
The DNA here is from genome assembly GCF_040938575.1 of Ambystoma mexicanum. NCBI lineage: Eukaryota > Metazoa > Chordata > Amphibia > Caudata > Ambystomatidae > Ambystoma > Ambystoma mexicanum. The sequence continues at coordinate 425,710,717 of NC_090935.1, forward strand.
TACATGGGCTGGAGGACATGATTGCAGTGCAGCAGCAACAACAACAGGCAGCACAGAGGAGACGCAGGAGGAGGAGGAGGAGGGCAAGACAGGCGCAGCATGCACCACCAGGGCACCTAGTAATACCACAGAGGCTGCCACCAATCCCCAGGATCCGAGCCAGTCCATTTAACCTAACCCCTGAGCAGATACACACCCTGTACGTCTAGACCGGGATACCATCACCAGCATCGTGGACATGATACATGACGACATTGTGAGCCTCATAGACATCAGAACTGCCATCCCCCCTCTACTGAATGTGGTGACTGTGCTCCACTTCCTGGCCACAGGCACCTACCAGCATACAGTGGGGCAGATGCATGGCATCTCACAACCAGTATTCTCACGCACGCTGAACTAGGTTCTCAATGCCCTCCTGAAGCATGCATGTGAACACATATTCCTGCCACAGACTGCCCAGGAGATCGCAAACACCAAAGTTGGCTTCTATTCACTGGCAGGCATCCCAAGTTGCATCGGGGCCATCGACTGTACCCATGTGGAATTGGTGGTCCCACATCACAATGAAGTAGTCTACCGAAACAGAAAGCAATTCCACTCTATCAATGTCCAAATGGTATGTGACGCAAACAAGATAATCACACATTGTTGTGCCCGATTTCCCAGATCAACCCATGATTCAATGGTCCTGCGGAACTCAACCATACCACGATACATGGAGCGACAAGCCGGACAACGTTCGTGGCTACTTGATGAGTAGCAGGGCAAGAACATGGCAGTGTGATTGTGGGGGAGAGATACATACTCTAACTGGGTGTGATTGGGGGGAGAGATACATACTCCAACTGGGTGTGATTGGGGGGGAGAGATACATACTCCAACTGGGTGTGATTGGGGGGGAGAGATACATACTCCAACTGGGTGTGATTGGAGGGGGAGAGATACATACTCCAACTGGGTGTGATTGGGGGGGAGAGATACATACTCCAACTGGGTGTGATTGGGGGGGGGGATACATACTCCAACTGGGTGTGATTGGGGGGGAGATATACATACTCCAACTGGGTGTGATTGGGAGGGATACATACTCCAACTGGGTGTGATTGGGGGGGAGAGATACATACTCCAACTGGGTGTGATTGGGGGGGGAGATACATACTCCAACTGGGTGTGATTGGGGGGAGATACATACTCCAACTGGGTGTTGACAGTCGCCCATAGGACAAATGGACATACAGATGTATGCCAATGTCCATCAAGGAAGGCCACAATGTACTTGAGAAGAACCCACATGCAATTTGAAGCTGCACAACATTGAGAACAATCCAGGTTTCCAAATATTACACATCCATCCACATCCACATTGCACATCATGTCACACCACATAATACACAAATCAGCAACATGGTGTCAAGATAGTAATACAGACTTAGCGCAGCACAACATCAATACAGCAATGTGCCCTTGAATGCCTGGAAAGGGATCACCCCTAGCCATAGCACTGAACCACACACCTATAGCACCACTGAAGTGATGCTTCACAGCATGGCATCATCGATGTCGGAATGGCAGTACACTAGCAGTGGGGTACCAAATTTGCCTGGCCCTAGGGACACCTAAAACCTGGCCTCAGCCAGGACATGGCAATTACTGTCGGAGGCATGAATCAGGCATTTCCACTTGCAGGGTCGAGATCACCTTTGCACATTGCAGTCACACAGATCGTCTGCATGCATGCTGGTAATCGTGGATTTCAATCACAATGCAAAGTCGATTTGTGTGATATCTACAGGCCGCACTTGAGGTGAACAGTAACAGGTCCCCATTCTTCCCCCCATACAGGTGATGCTGGCTATCCCCTGAAGAGGTGGCTCCTTACCCCTGTACGGAACCCACAGAACAGGCACGAAGAGGACTACAATTGTGCACATACCCGTACCCGCGTCGTGATTGAGCAGACATTTGGCCTTTTGAAGACACGGTTCAGGTGCTTAAGCAGGTCAGGTGGGGCGTTCCAATATGGCCATGAGAAGGTGGTCAAGATCACCATGGCATGTGTCATACTGCACAATATGTGTATCAGACGGAATGTGCCACTGCCCGCTGACGTTGAAATGCAACCACCTGATGAGGATGATGATGGTGATGAGGACGGAGGTGACGGGGATGCTGGTCATGCAAGAGGCGATGCCCAGGAGGGACGTGATGTGCAACAGCATCTGATCAACCAAATATTCTGAGACACATGGTTTAACTCTGTAGGATGGATATGGGTATTAGTGCACTGGTGTCTGTGGTGAAGCGCACAATGGACCCTGTCACCAATAAAGTACACATACACAATGACGAAGTCCAAGCCTGTGTTTTAACTAGTCACCAGTGTATTAAGGTATAATGAGATGAAAAAGTGCATGTCCCCAACTATCCCACCACCCTTTCACCCACCCCTCCACCCACAACACTCCCGAAACACCCTTTCCCCCCTCCCCCACAACAATCGCGAAACACCCTTTCCCCTCTACCCCCACAACACACCTGAAACACCCTTTCCCCCCTCCCCCCACAACGACCCCATGTGTGCCTTGCACAATGTTGGTGTCCTGCTGCACACGTGCCAGCTAGACCCTGCTGTCCATCATTCCCATTGCCACCACCACCATTAGGAGGTTGGGATGATGTGCGCCTCGTGGTGCGCATGGAGCGGCGGAGGGGGCATGTCTGCCTTGAACTCGCAGATGATGAGGAGGCTGTCTGTCCCTGTGGCGGTGGTGGAAACTGGCGGTCCATCGCGTCCACTAGGCGCGTGAGGACCTGCCGCAGTTGGCCAATCTCCATGCACAGCCTGTTGTTACAGGCTTCCATCGCCTCCCTCGACTGCCTAGCAGTCTCCGTGATCTCCCCCCTGAGATGGGCAGCCTCTTCCACATGCTGCCCAACCAGCACTGTAATGTCCTCCTGGCGCTGCCTGATGGTGGCCAGGTCATGGTGGTGTGGCTGCTGCGCCTACCTCTACGTCCTGGACATCAGGTGAGGCCACCGGTGGGCTCCAGCACCCTCCCGTGTTCTGGACGCCAGACTGGCCATGGACATTGGATCCTGGTGTTGGCCGTGGAGTTGCTTCTGGGCTTCCTGGGGCGGTGGGGGTGTGCATTTGCATGGTGAACTCTATAGGGTCCTCCACATCTGACAGCAGCGCTGTGGCTGCTGCCTCACCAGTAGAACTTGTGGCAGCGGAGGGTGGGCCCTCCGTGGGTGTAACTTGTGGTGGGGGTTCACATCATTGGGTGTGGCAATTGTTGCTGGCGTAGACTGCGGTATTGGTGCAGTGGCGCTCTTGCGATATGGTGGGGGTGTCCACTGTCTCCTGTGCCCTGGGTTTTTTCTTGGCAAGGGGAGCCTGAGTCGCAGTGGCAGGTTCTTACGCTGTCTGTATGTCAGCCTGTGGGGGACAAAGAGGGGGATGGCATTTGTGATGGTTCAACGTGCTTCATGCAGATTCAGTTCATCATGCTGTTCTGTGCATTGGGACTTCATTGGTGGGAATTCAGGTGATGGGGCTGTTGAGTGGGTCATCCATGCATGGGTCTGTGTGGCACTTGTCTGTGGTGATGCGTGCATGTGTGTGTGTTGGGGTGTGACACTAACATGGGCAGGGTTGTGTGCATGTATGATTGTGGCCGCATCCATGAGGTGAATCTGGGCTCACATTTGGGGGTTGCCTCAACATTCAAAGTGCATTGTTTCATGAGTACACTCACCTCCATCTGATGTAGTGGCCACACCATGCTCCAGGCTCCCGACACCCTCGATTGATTCGACGGCAATCGTGCTGGCGCAGGTCTCCTCCCACTCCTTCAATTTAATTGGTGAATCAGCGCCACCTCCTGTGGCCATGGCCAGGTTACGGTTCGCAGGCAGTATGCTGCGGACCCGGAGGCAGAGATCGTCCCACCGCTTCCCGCACTCCCTGACGGTGCGTGTGGTGGTGCCCACCGCAGCGACCTCTGCCCAGATGGCCTTTTTCTGGATCAGGGTCTCCCGCTGCATGTCGTTGGCAAATACCACATCAGAGTTTGCTGCAAGGGTCTCTGTCAGCATTATGAGTTCCTCGTTTGTAAACTTCTCTTTACGCTGGCGGTCGGTGTTTTTTTTTATGGCCTTCGGCATGGTGAGGGGATCCTTGTGGCTTTGGGATGGCACAGTTGTCGATAAAGGTCCAGGGGGCAGAGGATGCCAATGGATTGTGTTTTTAAAGATGGCCGCCGTGCTCTTTCCCGTTGCTGTGCGATGACGCTATTCCCGGTTCCGCTATTTAACGGTGACCGCTAATAGCGGTGACCGCTATTTGCGTGCTGCAGGAGGTCAGAAGTGCTATCAGCGCTTTCGTCGGTGCCGCTAAGGTTTTTTTTGGGGTCTTTAATGGCATGGTGGTAGGGTCATTAACGGCATGGCGCTATGCTCGTGTCCGCGTACTCGTAATGGTACGCAATTAGCGGCCTCTTGCCTAGGCGGACACGTTAATAGCGCCATGCCGGTAAATGCCGTTTTTTACTGCGTACCGTGTAATGAGGCCCTAAGTCTCTTTTTTCTCATGACAACCAGCTCACTGTATTGATGTTTCGGTTCCAGTAAGGGGTGTTTCATGCCGGTGTTCTTTGTTGTGTAGGTCGTTAGGAGCCAGTCATATGAGATATCATCTCCCACCCCTCTTGTTCGATCACTATATTTGTGTGCGATTGACGCAAGTTCTGAGTTTCTTAATCTGATTTGGTTACCTCCATAGTTTAGTTCTAAATTTTCCTTTTTTTTCCTTTTCATCTAGTTCTTTCTTACCCCTCCATGTTAGTCTTATGATGTTGTGATCACTTACATGTTGAGGGAGGATATCAAGACGTTTAACTTGGTCTAGATGATTTCTCATTATCCATATGTAGTCTATTGTGGACTTCTGATTTCCGTTTTGCCAGGTCTCTCTACCAGGGGTGTCTCCAATTGTTTGGCTGTTCAGCATGAATAAATTGTGAGCATTGCCCATCTGTACCCACCATGAGTTATTTTTTTCGCCATTCCTTAGTGGTTTAAGGTGTGGCATGCCTTCCTTATTCAGACATTTTATATTCAAATCTCCACCGACTACAATTGTTGGACTTTTCGCCTGTAGGGTCTTCCATTTACTCCTTTTAGTGGCAGGTCTATTAGCACCTCATGGCTTTCACACGTTGGAACTTCCTGCAGCCATGTTTCCTGTAAACATATTATTGTTGCACTCTCCACGTGATGCTCTGGTTGGTTTAGTAAATGGCTGAATCCCCTAGTGTTCCAGGAGATGATTGGTTTTTAGTGGAGGGACAGTTCGGAGTCGAGGCTGGGGCTGATGTTTTCTTTGCCGGGGATTCTCGGCCTGACGGCGGGGGGTGTTCATGAGCGTGTGGATCCATGCCAGACACATGCTGGAGAACAACAGTTACAGCTAAGTAACTTGTTCCTTGTACGCCATGGGACGACGAGTCATCACATCGGCAGCGACCACCATCAAGGCGGCCAACGCCTTTGCCATCGTGGCGTGCTATGACTGGGAGCTCTGGTTTAAGATCGCTCCCCTCTTGGACTTCCTTCCAGCGGAGAAGAGCACAGAATCTTTGGAGATACTACAGGAGGGCGAAGTGGCATCGTACCATGCCATCTGTGGCCATAGGCATTGCTGATACAGTATTCTGACAAATGGGCAATGGCGTTTGCTGTCTGCGGTGATGGTTGAAGGCCACTAACTTTTGTCAGGAGGTGCAGTCGAAGGTATTGGACATGCCTTCGATGGGGATAATTTGTTCAGAAAGACCGTGGATGAGTCCCTCCAGGCCATCAAGGCAGACCCCGAGACGGCCCGTACCTTGGGCACCCTGCAACAGCCACGGCCGTCCTTTCGGACCTCTGGAGGAAAGTCCCAAGGTTCCTTCAAGGGCTTCGGAGGAAGCTCGTCTTACTGTCAACCGTCCCGCTCTTCGGCCCAAGAGGCCTACAGGGGCCGCAGCAAGTCCAGAGGAGGTCGCCTTTGTCGCCAAGGTCCTCAAGGCAGCACCTCCATGGTGAAGCGGGACAGAACCGGCCGTGACATCGGGGCCCCCACCCGCGCACCCCGGTGGGAGGCCTGCTGGTGAACTTCGTCAGAGTGTGGAAGACCATCTCCACTGACCGTTGGGTGCTGGACGCTCTGACCCACGGACACACTCTGGAATTCCAACAAGTGTCCTCGCATACCACCCATGGCCAGGCAGGAAAACCACGTCCCTCAGCTTCTGCTGGTGGTGCGAGCCATGCTGAAGAAGGGCGTGATAGTTTGTCTCAAAGAGGCTCCAGGGCTCCGGAGTGTACTCTTGGTACTTCCTCGACACGATGAAGACGGGCAGTTGGAGTCCCATCCTGGACCTCTGCCGATTGAACAAGTACATCAGATCCCAGAGGTTTCGGGTGGACACCCTTCAGCACGTGCTTGGACAGCGGGAAGAAGGGGATTTCCTGTCGTCGCTGGACTTAGAGGATGCCTACTTTCACATCTCATCCACCAGGGACAGCGCAAGTTCCTGCTCTTTGTGGTTTAGGGGCAACCCTATCAGTTCAAGGCCCTTCCCTTCAGACTAAAGTCGGCACCAAGGGTTTTCACCAAATGCCTGGCGTCTACGAGGGATCCTGCGTGGTACAAATATCCTTTTAACATTAACATAACATCCATTTTGCCCCTACCTGGATGACTGGCTCATCCGAGCAAAATTGAGGGAGATCGCCTTCGCACACATGGCGGAAACCGTCCAGCTGCTGTTAGAGCTGGGGTCAGTGAACTAGGCAAAGTCTTGCTTCGTGCCATAGCAAGACACTTTTCTGGGGTCTCGACTCAACAGTGTTATGCCTGGCGTCTCCGTCGGAGGGGATAGTTGCCATCCTGGGCAAGGTACAACGGCTGTTGACCTTGAAGATCGCAGGGGTGAGGTCAATCAAGTCCCTCCTTCTTGGCATGATCTCGTCATGCATATACAGATCCACTGCAACCTCATCAATGCAAGATCAATATCAACAACACACCAACTCCGTCCGCGAAACTCTGCAACGACCTTGCAGACCATTTCAAAAACAAAATCACCAACATCCAACAAACCATACAAAACAGACAGTCGGATCTGGCCACAACCCCAACCTACACCCGGGAGGAACACCCAAAGAAATTACAAAGCTTTCCAGAAATATCAGTGGAGACATTCGTCAAACTGGTGAATGAAAGCAATAACTCAGGGTCCCCCGAAGACCCCAGCCCACCAGACATATACAAATCGATTCTTTTTTTTTTTAAACATCTTTTTATTAAGGTCGTGGCAGGTACATGACTCGCTCCAACAGAACAACAAGAATATCAAACAGTGGCACATTTTGCATTTTCACAGGTGATACATATTCACATAGAATTTTCATTGTCCGACGGCAGTTCACATAAGTACGTCCTGAACGGGCCCCAGATGTCCTTTGGTTGGCTCATTCTCGACTGCGTCAGTACATATTGTTCCTCATTGTCATTTACGTATGTCAATTCTCGTAGAAAGGTGTTCATGCTCGGAGGTGTAGGGCTTTTCCTGATCGCTTCAGCGATTTCTTCTATCGTGACAGGCAGCTCCAAAGCCCATTTATTTTCATCTGGGAGCGTCAGAAGACCCAGTGAGGCCAAGTATTCTTTTATCTCAGTGGGGGTTTTCCGGTCTCTATTCGCATATAGTGCTTTGTAGAATTCGACAAATTCATCATTAATACCCTTGTCGCTTGTGACCATTACCTTTGGAGCTGTTTGAATGGCGGGTATCGGGGTGTTATTTTTTTCTTTCCTGATCAAGTTGGCCAGCATCTTCCCCGCCTTATTCCTCTCTCCGTAGCGGCTCGCCCATATGGGGGGCGCAATGTATCGTACCTCCCTCGTGGCTAAATTGTTGAAGTTCCTAAGGAGTTTATGAATTTCAGCGAGGGTGTCCCTATCATGAGTGCGGCTATATACCTCTTCCAGTTCTTTCAGTTCCCGCTCCACCACCTCAAGTTCCCGTCTCACCCCCTTCAAGAGTCCCGTTGATTTGGACATAAGGATCCCTCTAACCGAAACCTTGAATGTTTCCCAGACCGTGGATACCCGATCTACCTTCCCCAGATTGTCAACAAAGAAGTTGGTTAACTCCTCATGTAGTGCCTCGGTCACGTTTGTATCTCCCAGCAATCCCCGCATTCTCCACCTTCTCGCTGGTCTGGGAACATCCTGGAACACGAGGCTCAGAAAGACCGGGGAGTGCGTGCGGGGGAGGATCGTGCAGAGCTGCAGCGTGCCCGAGATGTCCGAGGATATAAACCAGTAGTCTATACGCGATTCACTGTCATGTACGGATGAGTAATATGTATATTGCCTATAATCCGGGTGCAACACCCGCCAAGCGTCTATCAGTGACAACTGCGGAAGGAGTTGGTTCAGAGTTACCACCGTTTTCGTGGGTGCCCTCACCACATTAGTTGACCTATCCAGCATGGGGTCGAGTGCAACATTAAAATCGCCGCCCCATATAATAGTTGTTGTCTCGTGCTTGTTAAGAATGTTGAGTATTTTCAGATAGAAATCTGGGTCGTCTATATTAGGGCCATAGGTGTTAACCAGGGTTATTTGTCTACCTGCCATTTCCCCCCACACCAACACATATCTTCCCATTGGATCTGCCTCGTGTCCCTTGGTACGGAATCCCAATGCAGGATGTACGAGTGTTATGACCCCCCTGGATTATGAGGAATATTCTGTATAGCTTGCCCCATTTAGCCATTATACTTTTGTTAACCGCTCCCTGAGCGTGCTTCTCCTGGAGCATTAGGATCTGAGGACCGTGCCTGGCGACATAGTTCCCTACCTTCCTGGCTTTCCTCGGGTTGTTTAGCCCCCGGACATTCCAGGACAATAAGGTTATCTTCACCCCGTCACCTGTTCCCCCATACATATAATCCGTGCCGTGCCATTGTTTCCACCATAACTTAAGTTTACCTGATGTGGGCGCAGTGTGCACCCGCCAGACCTGGTTTCAACCAACCTGGAACTTAAATTAAACCAATCCACCCCCAGATCCCTAACATGCCCTGGTAGCAGTAACATTCTGTAACTTCCCGGTTTCCCCGACCCCACCCTCCACCCACATCATCCGCCCCAACTTGACGATGTACCCTTAAAACTTGTAGGAACTTTCCTGTGGGTGCCACGTTGTCGTCACGAGGCCACCAGAGCGGGCTCACGACCCGCTTCAAACGTTACTCAGAGCCCCCCAGCGGGAGAAGAATTACGTTACACATCAACAAAGCAGCAACAGAGGATATGCGCGCAACCAGATTCAGTCAACAGGGCCCGGGTTTCCCCCCCGGAGGTGATCTCCCGTTCTGGTCTGGCCCACAACCTCTAGGTGGTAGGGGTATAGTTGCTTCCACATACGCCAGAGCAGCAGCCGGGGTCTCGAAAAAGTGTGACCTTCCTCCATACTGAATTTGTATCTTGGCCGGGAATATTAGCGCATATGGGACCTGGCGTGCCCTCAATAGCCGCTTGACCGGCTCATATGGTCGCCTGCTAGCCTGTACCCCCGCAGCAAAGTCCGGATAAACATGTAAGCGGTTCTCCTCATATTGTAGTATCCCAATTTCTCATGCCTTCCTAAGTATTGTATCTCTGTCTCTGTAGTTCAACAGTCTAGCAATGATAGTGCGCGGCGGGGCCCCGGGTTTCGGCACAGGGGCTAGAGTGCGATGCGCTCGCTCAACCAGGAATTGGCTCGAAAAGGATTCTGTCCCAAAATGAGTCTTAAGAAGGTTTTCCACTTGTTGTTCCATTGCGCCTTTCCCAAACTTTTCTGAAACCCCCACAATCCGAATGTTGTTTCTTCGGGATCTGGATTCTAGGTCTTCACGTTTACTTTGCAACGCGTTCATGCCTGCCTTAAGCTGCGCTATGTCACGATCGTGTCGCGCAATGGTATCTTCATTTTTGCCAATTCTGTCTTAGGCTTCAGTGATTCTGAGGCTCTCCTTGTCGACTCTAGTTTTCAGTGCTCCAATAGTTTTGACAATGTCATCTAGCTTCACATTAAGGGATAGGAAGCCATTCTGTACTATCGTGGTAAGTCGATCAACCCTGTCGCCGCTGTCCACGCCAGGTTCAGCTGTTGATGTTGTTGACGGATTTGGTTCATGGCCGACTGCCTGGCTGCTGGTGAATGAGTCCATCGGGCCCTTCTTTTTCCCGGTTGCCCCCTCTGCTGCTTTTTCTTGTTTCCCCATGTTACCCATGTCCGCCACACCAGCCGGCCCACCACCACGGACCAACGGGGGTTATGGATCCTGTGGGACTATACTAGATATCCGTAGGGGTAGGCCGCCCGTGCAGTGTAGGATACTATCTGTCGAGTGGGCTTGTTCAGGCCGGGGTACCACAAAAATGGTGTTTTATGGGGCCATCAGTGTCCATGCGCCCGTGGCCACAGTTGAGCTGGTATACTTGTTAATTCGCCCACTTGCAATGGACTGTGTCCTCCCACGTAGAAAGGAGCTGATTATCCCAGTTAATGTTCGAGTCGGTGCAATGTCTAACTTGGGCAATTGTATGCGGTCACTCACCTGACCGTGCAATCTTGGGATCTGATTAGCGCACAAGGGTGATCAGCCCGTTCAGCAAAACAGCGACTAGGATCGGCGAGCGCCTCCGCCCCGTGTAGACCACAGAAGAGGCCTCCCTCGTTATTTATGCACCAATTGAAGCCGGCCTCCGCTTGTTGCAAGGGACCCCCGTGTATCGCCATCTCGGTCGTGCTCCAGCACAGTGCCGCCAGGTAACAATGGCACCGAAGGTGCCCGAATCAGGGCCCCGGCGTGGTGCTCCGAGATCCAGTCCGGCCCTATAGCGCACAGTGGGCATGGGGGAAGGCCTCAGGTACTTTGCCCCCCAACCGCTGAATGCCGTATAACTCACTGTCTCAGCAGCACCGAGCCCTGTGCCATCTCCACCGCCGTCTTGCAGGAAATATAGCATGCGCGGCGTGCCCCGGCTACAGGCCAGGAAATTGAGTCTTCCCTTCCCCTGACAGCGCCGCTCCTCCGGTCACGGTCCGGATCGGGGGGAAGGATGTCACGCCGTCTGACGACGGCCCGCTTCTCAGCAACCGCTGCGTCGCAGCAGGGAGCGCCAGCTCTCGCCCAACAGGATCGCCTCTATAACTGCAAAGGCAGGGCCCCACTGGGCTCCTCCGGTCACACCTCGCCGCCAGTCCGCAGCAGGGCCGACGACCCAGCAGCACTCGCCCGCACAGCCCAAGTGCACGGGGGCCACCTCAGCCGATCCGCAGTGTCCACGGGTCCAGCTCCGTGACCTTAGTACAGCAGCTCCTCCTCTCTATGCCTCTCTGGCGAGAGCGTCAGTGGCGTGGGGCGCAGATCAGCCGGACGTCCTTCGCGGCACACTCCCGGGCCCTCTCCTTCTCTGTGAATTTTAGTCCGCCGCTCCCAGGATTTCAGTCGGGTGTGGACTGGGCCAAAGTGTACCCTTTGCCCGACTCCGCTATCCGCTGGTGGCTCCGAAACAGGATTCAATTATAATTCAGATGTCTGTCAGGCCGGAGCTCTCACTTCAGGCGGCCATCTTGGTTGTGTGCAACAGCGCCCCCTACAAATCGATTCTTAAACAAGGAACGTCCTTGGAATATCACAGGAATGTCCTCAACCATTCCATTGCATCTGGGGAAAGTGCCACAAGCCTTCAAAACTGCATACATCAGTCCACTACTCAAAGATACAGCGGGAAACGTAGAGGACCTCTCCAACTACAGACCCATCTCCAACATCCCGTATACAGCCAAGCTGCTCGAAACATAGATATACAAAACAACCCAAGAGTTTATAGAAGAACATGGCCAACTAGACCAGGCACAAGTTGGCTTCGGACCACTGAGAGGAACGGAATCAGCTCTACTCTCAATATGGAAAAGCTGTGGTAAATAACCCACGACATACTAAAGAACCAAACGGGAGACAGTAGCAATACAACCAAAGACAGTAAACATAGCAAACTGATACAGAAAGACTATAAGGAATCAGCAAGAGGACCATGACCTAACTATTACCTTCCCCAACAGCCCTAATGACAAAACATAGAGAGGGAACGGAAGCAATGTACCACGGGCCCCAATGCAATGGGTGAGAAACAGAATGTTTCATCTCTACACACTGTTCCTCATTAGGACTCCGGCGGAAAACCATGGTGCTATTAGCACCATGGTCGATGTCGGAGTCCGCCATGGCGGAATAGGGAATTACCACCCCATTCCAAGGTTGGCAGGGCGGTAATTCCCCATGCCACCATGGCCCTTCCCCATTCCCATTTTTGCCCCATAGGGCATAATGGGAATGGGGAAGGCGGTAAGTACGGTACCGCAAATTGCGGTACCGTACTTACCTTGAGAGTCTCTTTGTGGGCCCCTACTTTAACGGCTGGTCTAGACCAGCCGTTAAGGTCAGGTCCTGCAAAGGGACCTCGTAGTAAGGCGTTAAGGGTTTAACGGCGCCGACACCTTTTACGGCGCCATTAACCCCTTAACGCCAGGGTCCTAATGAGGCCCACTGTCCACCAATACAAAGCAGGAAGCACAATGCCCCACCACACAAAACTATAACTAAACAACAGTCACAAGGATGTTCACCGCACGGAAACCAAAGAACCAGTCAGGAAAGAAGGATACAAACGTCTGAATACACAGGCTCACCAAGATGTATCCACTAGGACAACACATCAACACGAACATGACCCTGAACCATCCAAAGCATTAACCGACCAGGGTCACAATAGATCACCTAAGAATAGTTATCACCCACCCAGTCCCACACCTGAAGATTAGGTTCAGACGCACCTACCAATCCAAACGTTACTCAATAGGATACAGTTGGATCAGCACAACACTACCAGCGAGGAACCAGCAACATCCCAACCCACAGGTATACAACTCTAACGGAACCATAAGTACCTGAATCAGGATACAGACCCCACTAACCCAACCATCAACCGTCTGCATACTTAAACCCACCCAAAACCACACAACCACCTCTCCCCCAGCAATCCGCATGCACTTTACCACACCGCATCAACAACACATAAACTTCACCCACAGCACTAGAGGCCTTCACCCAATCCGATACTAACACCAAAGCCCAGCACTCGGTGTATACCGAGCTGAAGCTGCCAACAGCACACCACTTCTCCCACTCTCCTCCTCCCTTCTTCCCGACCAACCCTACCCACCCTTCCTGTTTACAGATCCGCCAGAGCGCCTGGGGACCAAATCCGTTGGTAACGGTGCGCTATACAAGTACCACTAACATAACATAACATAACATAACATAACATAACATATGCCTCGTTCAACTGTGAAGGCTGCGGATGCGGCCACTGCAAGAGTACCTCGACGCCAGTTGGATCCAGGTATCGGGAAGCTTTGAGGACAAGATCTCTCTCGATGAGAATTTCCGTCGAGTGGTGTGGTGATGGGGTGTCCGTGCACATCTGTTGGCAGGCTCGAACTTCCAGGCCCCCCCCATCAGGAGACGGTCACGACGGACACCTCCCTGGAAGTATGGGGCGCACACAATGGAAGTCTCCACGCAAGAGGCCTGTGGCTACCAGAGTTGGTCGTTGCAACGTTCTGGTACTACAGGCAGTGTTTTTGGCCCTCAAGTCTTTCCTTCTGCCCCTCAAGGTGGTACGGGTGTCCGGCAAGGGCAACCACCCTGCTGGGTGAGTGACAGCTAGGCTGGAATGAAAGGGAGAGAACTATTTCAGAGGCGAGTCTCTTGGACTGGAAAGCAGAGTCGACCAATGGAACGAAAGAACCGAAGAAGAGCTGGAAGAGGACAGATGCTGCAACTCCTGGATTGTTGCTTTGCCCGGTGAAGCCCTGCTGCAGGTCTGAATTGCCAAGTTCATCTCGACAGAGAAGCCCTTAAAGGACGACTCTTTGAGTTGGTGGGACCAATCAACTCATAAGCCACCTGGATACCATTCTCAAGGCTGGTTAGGATTAACCAGGGAGAGGGATACCAGCTTGTGTGCTTGGATCTACAGCTACTGGAACTGAGGTGACTCCACCTTGTTTGCTTTTTCGATGATCCCATGCAGTGCAGGAGTCCCCCAACATCCCCCAACATCTTGTACCCACGACTGAGGCTCAGGAACAGCGAGATCTGCAGGACCTGCCAGGAACCAACATCTTCAGCTGAATTTTGTTCTTCATATTAAAGTACTGTGCCAACCCGATTGAGAGAACGCCCCTCTCACAGTGAAAGTTTGTGAAACGTTCCCAATTTACAGGCCTAATCAGCTTGTGACCCGACATATGATTTTATATTTCGCCTTAACTACTTCTGAGAACTTTTGGCCTGGCCTATTGACTTGAATTGAACTCCCCTAGTGAACTGAAACTATTTGCACTGTCTAACAAGTATGTGATCTATTCTACTTACCTTGTACCTTTTGCTCACTTCTAAGTAACTGAACTTCTATTTGGCTTCTATTTCATGGGAGCTCAAACTGTCTAAAAATCTTAGTTTTGTATTGAAGTGTATTGGTATATAATAAATTGCCTCCTTCTAGTGAAATGTTTTCTAAATGATTGTGTAGTAAATTAATAAGTGTTTTACCAAGAAACCTTGAGTACAAGTGTCTACTTGAACCACTGTGATTGAAAGTCCTCTGTGAAATTACTTGTACTGCTCACATTCACTCTTGAGATAAGCCTGGCTGGTCAGCTCGCTACCAATAAATGTGTGGTACAGACTTATAACAAAGGTTGGTTTGGCTAACACCTGTAGTCCTAATTGTGTGTAGTGGTCCAAGAGGGTACTGCATGCAACTCTGCCCAACACCATTGCCAAGGGGATGTTCCTGGTCCTGTTTCATTTGGCAAAAGTGAAGAACATCATCGCCGATTCCCTCAGCAGGGAGTTGCGCTTGTGCCATGAGTGGGAGGTTCAGCAGGATCAAGTGGATCTTCTGTTCAGACGATGGGGCAATCCCCACATCGATCTGTTTGCGATGACGATGAACACCAAGTGCCTGAGGTTCGCCAGCAGGTTTCCCCAATCGGGCAGCATGGGAGATGCATTCTAATTCCCCTGGGATGGCCTGCTTCTCTTTGCGTTCCCCACCACCCCCTGTTGCCGTTGCTTCTGCGACTCATCAATCAATCAAGCTAAACTATCGTAAAAATCTTCATACTGTGGTGGCATTGCATTAAGAGAGCCCACCTAACAGCATTGCTAGGATACTATTGCATTGAGAAAGTGTGCTGAATAGCATATCTGTGTCATAGTTACACTTAGAAAGGGGAATTCACCGTGGAATTTTGAAAGCAACCCGAATACCTTCTCTGGGCATAATTGAACTTAGAAGTATGTCTAATAGCGTACCTTGATTGAATTTAGAAGTGTGCCAATATCCTCTCTGGGCATAATTGAACTTAGAAGTGTGTCTAATAGCGTACCTTGATTGAATTTAGAAGTATGCCAATATCCTCACTGTGCAAATCTTTAATCTAGAAATCTGCCTAGTATCCTCTCTGTGCAAAGTCAAACTTAGAAGTGTGTCTGATAGTGTGCCCTAGTTGCAATTAGAAGTGTGTCTAATAGCCTGCATTGATTAAATTTAGAAGTGTACCAATATCGTCTCAGGGCATAATTGAACATAGAAGTATGTCTAATAGCGTACCTTGATTGAATTTAGAAGTGTGCCAATATCCTCTCTGTGCAAATCTTGAATCTAGAAATCTGCCTAGTATCCTCTCTGTGCAAAGTTGAACTTAGAAGTGTGTCTAATACCGTGCCCTAGTTGCATTTAGAAGTGTGTCTAATAGTGTGCATTGATTGAATTTAGAAGTGTGCCAATATCCTCTCTGTGCAAAGTTGAACTTAGAAGTGTGTCTAATAGCGTGCCCTAGTTGCATTTAGAAGTGTGCCAATATCCTCTCTGTGCAAATCTTGAATCTAGAAATCTGCCTAGTATCCTCTCTGTGCAAAGCCAAACTTAGAAGTGTGTCTAATAGTGTGCCCTAGTTGCAATTAGAAGTGTGTCTAATAGCCTGCATTGATTGAATTTAGAAGTGTGCCAATATCGTCTCAGGGCATAATTGAACTTAGAAGTATGTCTAATAGCGTACCTTGATTGAATTTAGAAGTGTGCCAATATCCTCTCTGTGCAAATCTTGAATCTAGAAATCTGCCTAGTATCCTCTCTGTGCAAAGTTGAACTTAGAAGTGTGTCTAATACCGTGCCCTAGTTGCATTTAGAAGTGTGTCTAATAGCGTGCATTGATTGAATTTAGAAGTTTGCCAATATCCTCTCTGTGCAAAGTTGAACTTAGAAGTGTGTCTAATAGCGTGCCCTAGTTGCATTTAGAAGTGTGTCTAATAGCATGCATTGATTGAATTTAGAAGTGTGCCAATATCCTCTCTGTGCAAAGTTGAACTCAGAAGTGTGTCTAATAGGGTGCCCTAGTTGCATTTAGAAGTATGTCTAATAGCGTAGCTTGATTTAATTTAGAAGTGTGCCAATATCCTCTCTGTGTAAATCTTGAATCTAGAAATCTGCCTAGTATCCTCTCTGTGCAAAGTTGAACTTAGAAGTGTGTCTAATAGCGTGCCCTAGTTGCATTTGGAAGTGTGTATAATAGCGTGCATTGATTGAATTTAGAAGTGTGCCAATATCCTCTCTGTGCAAAGTTGAACTTAGAAGTGTGTCTAATAGCGTGCCATAGTTGCATTTAAAAGTGTGTCTCATAGCGTGCATTGAGTGAATTTAGAAGTGTGCCAATATCCTCTCTGTGCAAAGTTGAACTTAGAAGTATATCTAATAGCGTGCCGTGCCTGCATTTAGAAGTGTGCCTAATAGCGTGCCCTTGTTGAATCTATAAGTGTGTCCAATAACGTACATTGATTGAATTTGAAGTGTGCCAATATCCTCTCTGTGCAAAGTTGAACTTAGAAGTGTGTCTAATACCATGCCCTAGTTGCATTTAAAAGTGTGTCTAATAGCGTGCATTGATTGAACTTAGAAGTGTGCTTCATAGCATAACGTGATTGAATTTGAAGTGTGCCAATATCCTCTCTGTGCAACGTTGAACTTAGAAGTGTGTCTAATAGCGTGCCCTAGTTGCAATTAGAAGTGTGTCTAATATCGTCTCAGGGCATAATTGAACTTAGAAGTATGTCTAATAGCATACCTTGATTGAATTTAGAAGTGTGCCAATATCCTCTCTGTGCAAATCTTGAATCTAGAAATCTGCCTTGTATCCTCTCTGTGCAAAGTTGAACTTAGAAGTGTGTCTAATAGGGTGCCCTAGTTGCATTTAGAAGTGTGCCTAATAGCGTCCATTGATAGAATTTAGAAGTGTGCCAATATCCTCTCTGTGCAAAGTTGAACTTAGAAGTGTGTCTAATAGCATGCCCTAGTTGTTGCATTTAGAAGTGTGTTTAATAGCGTGCATTAATTGAATTTAGAAGTGTGCCAATATCCTCTCTGTGCAAAGTTGAACTTAGAAGTGTGTCTAATAGCGTGCCCTAGTTGCATTTAGAAGTTTGTCTAATAGCGTACCTTGATTGAATTTAGAAGTGTGCCAATATCCTCTCTGTGCAAATCTTGAATCTAGAAATCTGCTATTATCCTCTCTGTGCAAAGTTGAACTTGAAAGTGTGTCTAATAGCGTGCCTTAGTTTCATTTAGAAGTGTGTCTAATAGCGTGCATTGATTGAATTTAGAAGTGTGCCAATATCCTCTCTGTGAAAGTTGAACTTAGAAGTGTGTCTAATGGCGTGCCCTAGTTGCATTTAAAAGTGTGTCTAATAGCGTGCATTGAGTGAATTTAGAAGTTTGCCAATATCCTCTCTGTGCAAAGTTGAACTTAGAAGTGTGTCTAATAGCATGCCGTGTTGAATCTATAAGTGTGTCTAATAACATGCATTGATTGAATTTATAAGTGTGCCAATATCCTCTCTGTGCAAAGTTGAATTTAGAAGTATATCTAGTAGCGTGCCTTGCCATGCATTTAGAAGTGTGTCTAATAGTGTGGATTGATTGAATTTAGAAGTATACTTCATAGCGTACCTTGATTGAATTTAGAAGTGTGCTTCATAGCGTACCATGATTTAATTTGAAGTGCGCCAATATCCTCTCTGTGCAAAGTTGCACTTAGAAGTGTGTCTAATACCATGCCCTAGTTGCATTTAGAAGTGTGTCTAATAGCGTGCATTGATTGAACTTAGAAGTGTGCTTCATATCATAACCTGATTGAATTTGAAGTGTGCCAATATCCTCTCTGTGCAAAGTTGAACTTAGAAGTGTGTTTAAGAGTGTGCCCTCGTTGCAATTAGAAGTGTGTCTAATAGCGTGCATTGACTGAATTTAGAAGTGTGCCAATATCCTCTATGAGCAAAGTTGAACTTAGAAGTGTGTCTAATAGCGTGCCCTAGTTGAATTTAGAAGTGTGTCTAATAGCGTGCCCTAGTTGAATTTAGAAGTGTGCCTAATAGCGTGCATTGATTGAATTTAGAAGTGTGGCAATATCCTCTCTGTGCAAAGTTGAACTTAGAAGTATATATAATAGCGTGCCTTGCCTGCATTTAGAAGTGTGCCTAATAGCATACCCTAGTTGAATTTAAAGTGTGACTAATATCCTCTCTGTGCAAAGTTGAATCTAGAAGTGTGCCTAACAGCATGCCCTAGTTGACTCTAGAAGTGTGCCTAATACCCTTGCTGTACAAAGTTGCATTTAAAAGTGTACCTAATGTGCCTCTCTGTGCAAAACTGTACTTGGTTGCCTAAATATCCTCTCGGTCCAAAGTTGAACTTAGATGTGTGCCTAATAGCGTCCCCTAGTTGTCTCTAGAAGTGTACCTAATACCCTCACTGTGCAAAGTTGCATTTAGAAGTGAGCCGAATAAGCGTGCCTTAGTTAACTTTAGAAGTGTGCCTAATACCTTCTCTGTGCAATGTAGCATTTGGAGGCGTCCCTTATATCCCCTCTGTGCAAAGCTGAATTTAGAAGTGTGCCTAATATCGTCTCTATTCAAGATTGAATTTAGAAGTTCGCCTAATATCCTCTCTAAGCAAAATTGAATTTAGAAGTGTGCCTAATATCCTCGCCAAGCAAAATTGAATTTAGAAGTGTGCCTAATAGCGTGCCCTGGTTGAAATTTGAAGTGTGCCTAATATCCTCTCTGTGCAAGACTTGAAATTAGAAGTCTGCCTAGTATCCTCTCTGTACAAAGTTGAATTTAGAAGTGTGTCCAATAGCGTGCCTTGCCTGCATTTAGAAGTGTGCCTAATAACGCGCCTTCCTTCCATTTAGAAATGCGCCTAATGACGCACCTTGCTTGCATTTAGAAGTGTGCCTAATAGCGTGCCCTGGTTGAATTTCGAATTGTGCCTAATTAGCGTGCCTTGCTTGAATTTAGAAGTGTGCCTAATAGCGTGCATTGATTGAATTTAGAAGTGTTCCTAATATCCTCTCTATGCAAGATTGAATTTAGAAGTTTGCCTAATATCCTCTCTAAGCAAAATTGAATTTAGAAGTGTGCCTAATATCCTCTCCAAGCAAAATTGAATTCAGAAGTGTGTCTAATAGTGTGCCCTAGATGCAATTAGAAGTGTGTCTAATAGCCTGCATTGATTGAATTTGGAAGTGTGCCAATATCATCTCAGGGCATAATTGAACTTAGAAGTATGTCTAATAGCGTACCTTCATTGAATTTAGAAGTGTGCCAATATCCTCTCTGTGCAAATCTTGAATCTAGAAATCTGCCTAGTATCCTCTCTGTGCAAAGTTGAACTTAGAAGTGTGTCTAATACCGTGCCCTAGTTGCATTTAGAAGTGTGTCTAATAGCGTGCATTGATTGAATTGAGAAGTGTGCCAATATCCTCTCTATGCAAAGTTGAACTTAGAAGTGTGTCTAATACACACCTAGTTGCATTTAGAAGTGTGTCTAATAGCATGCATTGATTGAATTTAGAAGTGTGCCAATATCCTCTCTGTGCAAAGTTGAACTTAGAAGTGTGTCTAATAGCGTGCCCTAGTTGCATTTAGAAGTATGTCTAATAGCGTAGCTTGATTGAATTTAGAAGTGTGCCAATATCCTCTCTGTGTAAATCTTAAATTTAGAAATCTGCCTAGTATCCTCTCTGTGCAAAGTTGAACTTAGAAGTGTGTCTAATAGCGTGCCCTAGTTGCATTTAGAAGTGTGTCTAATAGCGTGCATTGATTGACTTTAGAAGTGTGCCAACATCCTCTCTGTGCAAAGTTGAACTTAGAAGTGTGTCTAATACCGTGCCATAGTTGCATTTAAAAGTTTGTCTAATAGCGTGCATTGAGTGAATTTTGAAGTGTGCCAATATCCTCTCTGTGCAAAGTTGAACTTAGAAGTATATCTAATAGCATGCCTTGCCTGCATTTAGAAGTGTGCCTAATAGCGTGCCCTAGTTGAATCTATAAGTGTGTCTAATAACGTGCATTGATTGAATTTGAAGTGTGCCAATATCCTCTCTGTGCAAAGTTGAACTTAGAAGTGTGTCTAATACCATGCCCTAGTTGCATTTAGAAGTGTGTCTAATAGCGTGCATTGATTGAATTTAGAAGTGTGCTTCATAGCATAACGTGATTGAATTTGAAGTGTGCCAATATCCTCTCTGTGCAACGTTGAACTTAGAAGTGTGTCTAATAGTGTGCCCTAGTTGCAATTAGAAGTGTGTCTAATAGCCTGCATTGATTGAATTTAGAAGTGTGCCAATATCGTCTCAGGGCATAATTGAACTTAGAAGTATGTCTAATAGCGTACCTTGATTGAATTTAGAAGTGTGCCAATATCCTCTCTGTGCAAAGTTGAAGTTAGAAGTGTGTCTAATAGCGTGCCCTAGTTGCATTTAGAAGTTTGTCTAATAGCGTACCTTGATTGAATTTAGAAGTGTGCCAATATCCTCTCTGTGCAAATCTTGAATCTAGAAAAATGCCTAGTATCCTCTCTGTGCAAAGTTGAACTTAGAAGTGTGTCTAATTGCGTGCCTTAGTTTCATTTAGAAGTGTGTCTAATAGCGTGCATTGATAGAATTTAGAAGTGTGTCAATATCCTCTCTGTGCAAAGTTGAACTTAGAAGTGTGTCTAATGGCGTGCCCTAGTTGCATTTAAAAGTGTGTCTAATAGTGTGCATTGAGTGAATTTAGAAGTGTGCCTAGTATCCTCTCTGTGCAAAGTTGAACTTAGAAGTGTGTCTAATAGCGTGCCCTGTTGAATCTATAAGTGTGTCCAATATCATGCATTGATTGAATTTAGAAGTGTGCCAATATCCTCTCTGTGCAACGTTGAATTTAGAAGTATATCTAATAGCGTGCCTTGCCATGCATTTAGAAGTGTGTCGAATAGTGTGCATTGATTGAATTTAGAAGTATACTTCGTAGCGTACCTTGATTGAATTTAGAAGTGTGCTTCATAGCGTACCATGATTGAATTTGAAGTGTGCCAATATCCTCTCTGTGCAAAGTTGCACTTAGAAGTGTGTCTAATACCATGCTCTAGTTGCATTTAGAAGTGTGTCTAATAGCATGCATTAATTGAACCTAGAAGTGTGCTTCATATCATGACCTGATTGTATTTGAAGTCTGCCAATATCCTCTCTGTGCAAAGTTGAACTTAGAAGTGTGCCTAAGAGCGTGCCCTCGTTGCAATTAGAAGTGTGTCTAATAGTGTGCATTGACTGAATTTAGAAGTGTGCAAATATCCTCTATGAGCAAAGTTGAACTTAGAAGTGTGTCTAATAGCGCGCCCTAGTTGAATTTAGAAGTGTGTCTAATAGCGTGCCCTAGTTGAATTTAGAAGTGTGCCCAATAGTGTGCATTGATTGAATTTAGAAGTGTGGCAATATCCTCTCTGTGCAAAGTTTAACTTAGAAGTATATCTAATAGCGTGCCTTGCCTGCATTTAGAAGTGTGCCTAATAGCATACCCTAGTTGAATTTAGAAGTGTGCAAAGTTGAATCTAGAAGTGTGCCTAACAGCATGCCCTAGTTGACTCTAGAAGTGTGCCTAATACCCTTGCTGTACAAAGTTGCATTTAAAAGTGTACCTAATGTGCCTCTCTGTGCAAAACTGTACTTGGTTGCCTAAATATCCTTTCGGTCCAAAGTTGAACTTAGATGTGTGCCTAATAGCGTCCCCTAGTTGTCTCTAGAAGTGTACCTAATACCCACACTGTGCAAAGTTGCATTTAGAAGTGAGCCGAATAAGCATGCCTTAGTTAACTTTAGAAGTGTGCCTAATACCTTCTCTGTGCAATGTAGCATTTGGAGGCGTCCCTTATATCCCCTCTGTGCAAAGCTGAATTTAGAAGTGTGCCTAATATCGTCTCTATTCAAGATTGAATTTAGAAGTTCGCCTAATATCCTCTCTAAGCAAAATTGAATTTAGAAGTGTGCCTAATATCCTCGCCAAGCAAAATTGAATTTAGAAGTGTGCCTAATAGCGTGCCCTGGTTGAAATTTGAAGTGTGCCTAATATCCTCTCTGTGCAAGACTTGAATTTAGAAGTCTGCCTAGTATCCTCTCTGTACAAAGTTGAATTTAGAAGTGTGTCCAATAGCGTGCCTTGCCTGCATTTAGAAGTGTGCCTAATTACGCTCCTTCCTTCCATTTAGAAATGCGCCTAATAACGCACCTTACTTGCATTTAGAAGTGTGCCTAATAGCGTGCCCTGGTTGAATTTAGAATTGTGCCTAATTAGCGTGCCTTGCTTGAATTTAGAAGTGTGCCTATTAGCGTGCATTGATTGAATTTTGAAGTGTTCCTAATATCCTCTCTATGCAAGATTGAATTTAGAAGTTTGCCTAATATCCTCTCTAAGCAAAATTGAATTTAGAAGTGTGCCTAATATCCTCTCCAAGCTAAATTGAATTTAGAAGTGTGCCTAATAGTGTGCCCTGGTTGAAATTTGAAGTGTGCCTAATATCCTCTCTGTGCAAGACCTGAATTTAGAAGTCTGCCTAGTATCCTCTCTGTACAAAGTTGAATTTAGAAGTGTGTCCAATAGCGTGCCTTTCCTGCATTTAGAAGTGTGCCTAATAACGTGCCTTCCTTCCATTTAGAAATGCGCCTAATAACGCACCTTGCTTGCATTTAGAAGTGTGCCTAATAGCGTGCCCTGGTTGAATTTAGAAGTGTGCCTAATTAGCGTGCCTTGCTTGAATTTAGAAGTGTTCCTAATATCCTCTCTATGCAAGATTAATTTTAGAAGTTTGCCTAATATCCTCTCTAAGCAAAATTGAATTTAGAAGTGTGCCTAATATCCTCTCCAAGCAAAATTGAATTTAGAAGTGTGCCTAATAGCGTGCCCTGGTTGAAATTTGAAGTGTGCCTAATATCCTCTCTGTGCAAGACTTGAATTTAGAAGTCTGCCTAGTATCCTCTCTGTCCAAAGTTGAATTTAGAAGTGTGTCCAATAGCGTGCCTTTCCTGCATTTAGAAGTGTGCCTAATAACGCGCCTTCCTTGCATTTAGAAATCTGCCTAATAACGCGCCTTGCTTGCGTTTCGAAGTGTGCCTAATAGCGTGCCCTGGTTGAATTTAGAAGTGTGCCTAATTAGCGTGCCTTGCTTGAATTTAGAAGTGTGTGTAATAAACTCTCTGTGCTTAGCTGCATTTAGAAGTGTGCCTAATATCCGCTCTGCGAAAAGTTGAATTTAGATGTGTGCCTAATATCATCGCTGTGCTAAGTTGAATCTAGAAGTGTGCCCAACATCCTCCCTGTGCAAAACTGCCCTGGTACTGTTACCCACAGAAAGAGTGAACAATTAACATCCAGTGTTTTAGATAAAGTGGGATCTATATTACAGTTACTAATCATGAGCGCACCCAATCCACCAAGGTCTGTCCAAAACGACCCCTGTGTACCGCCCCCACCCTCCTGCCAGCCCTCCCTCCCCGCCTCCCAAAGCATCCCACCCTCCTCCACATCCCCTACCCATCCACTTTCCAAACACCAAGCCAGAGTGACACGATGCAAGCCAACCACCCTAAAACCACTGCTCCTCCGAACCCCTCCACCGATCATCCTACTATGATCACACCCGCTCCCAGCACTAGCCTCCCAGACACCCCATACCCAGTAACCATTCACCCACCGCTTTTCCCATCAACCCCCTCCATCATCCCCCCCGACCTCACCCCTTCCCCTCCCTAAAAACTGCACGGCTAACCCTAGCAAGAACAGAAGCTGCATCCCTCTCCCCCTCCGACCCTCTACCCTCCCCCACACACCAATCGCAACAAAAACACTAAAGAGGAAACGTACCTGGTCCCCCTCAATCTCTCAGCACTCATCGCCTTTCCTGTCTCGACCCTCCATCTCATCCCCCAATCATCACCCTCCCCCCACGCCTCACCCTGCCTGAAACCCCTCTCCCTCGATTTCTCACTGACCACAACTGAAACTCCTAACCCCCACACCCCACCTTCAAATCCCCCATGCCAAACCCAATCACCCGAACACACGCGTCCCTCCACTCCCACCCGAAACCCACCAACTTTTCTGCCTGTCCACTTTTCCATCGACCAGCAAGCACCCCACCCCTCTCACTCCCCAGTCTCCACCCTCTCCCGCCCCACCCCCCCGCTCTGCAGCTCCTACACCAACCTCATCTACTAAAGTGAATTGTATCCTATTTAATGCCCGATCCGTAGCAAAAAACAGACACAGCATCTTTGACCTCCTTGCCTCTGACAAACCAGACCTGGTCTTCATCACCGAAACCTGGTTCTCTGACGACTTTGCCCCATCGCCAATGAAGCCTTCCCCCCCGACTACACCCTCATCCCTCTGAATAGCCCCTCCAGAGGAGGAGGAATTGCATTCGCCTACAAGTCTCACTTCCACGCCTCAGTTATCGACAATCAACCTTCCATTACTTCCTGCAAATCACTCTTCGTTAAATTATCCCTTTTCCCTTCTTTCTCATACAGCTTCCTAATAATTGACAGACCCCCTGGCTATGATAGACAATTCTCAAACAATCTCTGCGACTCTATTGCCACCCTTCAACTAAACCACCCCAACCTCACCCTTTGAGGAGACTTCAACATATGGCTAGACATTCCCACCAACCCTATGACACACTCTCTGGTTGACGGCCTAGATGCGATTAACCTCCAACCCCACACAAACGGCCCGACTCACTATTAGATCTAAATCCCCACACCCCTATGATCTGGTCCGATCATTTCATTGTTTCCTTCGCCATTCGCTCACCCGACCCGCTTCCTGTACCCGAACCTGAAGCTCCGAATCTACGCAAATGCTAGAAGAAACTAATAATCCGTCCTGACCTAGCCGACGCACTCCTCCAGTCTCCACCGCCTACCTGCCTACTCAATAATCAACTAAGCCCCGACGCCTTTGACTCATGGCTCAACGCCCCAATAATGCGGCTCACACCCTCTTGCAAACCATCAGCCTGCCGTGGCCTTTTCCCTAGATGTTCCCGACCAACCCAGGCCTGCGACCACTACCCAACCAATATTCGACTCCTTTAGTCCAATATCATCCAACCAATTTCTCAAACTTCTCTCTGCCCGCAAACCTTCCGGCTCTCCGCTAGAACCTTGCCCGGCCACAACTCTCAAAGAAATGTATGCTTCTACCTGTGCAGGAGAACACGCAAGATCCATCATAAATGACTCCCTTTCCTCTGGAATTTTCCCCGGCGCATTCAAAACGGTTCATGTCAAACCTCTTCTAAAGAAAACTTCCCTCGACCCTCTCAAGCCCAAAAACTACCGCCCCATCTCAAACACCAGGATCCTTGCCAAACTCATCGACCGAACAGCCTACTCCCAACTAAATGCTTTTGTCAAAGCCAACAATCTCCTAGACCCTACGCAATCAGGTTTCAGAGCCCGACACGGAATGGAAACCACCCTAACTTCAATCTTGGATGACCTTAAAAACACAGCAGACTCCGCCGGATGCGCCGCATTAATCCTTCTTGACCTATCCACCGCATTCGACACAATCAATCACTCAATCCTCCTTGACAGCCTCCACTCCCTAGGAATTTGTGGAACAGCTCTCAAATGGATAGCATCCTTCCTCAAAAATAGGAACCAAATAACCCTACTCTCCAGCTATTCCTCCCAAGCCCGGTCAGTCGACACAGGAGTCCCACAAGGAGCATGCCTATCAGCCCTCCTGTTCAATCTCTACATGGCCACCCTCCCACGAATAATTTGTTCGCACAACATCATCTGTTACAACTATGCTGATGACACTCAACTAATTCTAAAACTCCTGAACTCAAAACCCAACTGCCGACCTGACCTCGCCTCCTGCCTCCTCAACATAGAGCTCTGGATGACCACAAACCACCTCTTGCTAAACCCTTCCAAAACCGTAATTATGGTATGTGGCAACTCCGAACTTCTTCCACACCCACTACCCTGGCCATCTGCCATGGGCAACTCACCGACTCCCTATAATACTGTAAAAAACCTTGGATGCACCCTAGACTCTAACCTAACACTCTCGCGCCAAATCAACAACGTCTCAAAGTCCTGCCACTACCACCTTAAAACTCTTAGGTGCATTTTCCCATACCTCTCCTTTCCCAACAGACTCTCTGTGGTCCAATCAATTGTTATATCAAGACTAGACTACGCTAACCCCCTCTACCTCGGAATTCACGCTTACCAACTGACTAAACTACAAAGAGCACAAAACACCACAGCCAAACTGCTACAAGTGCTCGGCCCGAGAGACCACATCTCCCCAGCCGTCAAAACTCTGCATTGGCTTCCCGTTGCCCGAAGAGTGATCTTCAAAATCCTATGCATTTCTCACTGAGCACTGCATAAAACCGGACCTCAATATCTGCAAGACAAACTAAAACCCTATCACCCTCCACGTACTCTAAGATCAAGCTCTGCTGGCCTCCTAGCCATACCTAAAACAAACTCAGTCAGTTAGGCGGAGCATCATTCTCAGCCATGGCCCCCATGCTGTGGAACGCACTCCCACCCCACATCCGACTCACGGAAGACCTCATGTCATTCCGCAAACTACTGAAAACTTGGCTCTTCTGCTAAAACCATCCACAAACTCAAACTAACTCAATCTGGGTAACAGCATCTCAATGACTTTACCAAATACTAGATCATAAATAGCAATGCAGGATTTAGATTCAAGACTGGAAATCGAAAACTAACTAACATCTATTGGTTAGCTAAAAAGAACACACAAAATAGAATGAGTAAAATGAATCCGTGTACGAGAGCAGCAAAGTGGCTGAAATTAAGGAAATTGACAAAATAAATGTAATGGACCTCAAGATCAATGTGTACATGAGGAATAAAGCGTATAACAACAATCCAACTAACCCAAACTACCAGATCTTAAATGACAATAAAATAAATAACATTACAACATCAAGATCCAAGCGAGAATTCGAGAACGTATAACCTCTATTGTAAACTAAAAGGACAAACTGAATAGAATGAGTAAAGTAGACCAAAGGGGTGAAGTGGATAAAAAGAATACATTGTACGAAAGCAGTAAAGCAGTAAAGCGGGTGTAATTAATGAAATGGATGTAATGATTGCAATGATCAAAAGGAACAAAATGGATGAAATGAATAAAGTGAAGATGATGGAAAGATGAATACAGGAGGTGGATGAATACTCTGACAGATGACATGGAATGTATGAGTGCATGGTATAAACAGAAAGTACAGAACAGACGATTTGAGTACATGAGGCGGGTGTAGTGCATGGGACAGACGGAGAGGACGTAACGGATCAAGTGCGTACGACAAGTGACATGGCTGAACCGATAATGCAGGATGAATGAATGAAGTGAGTGGAGCGGACAAAGTCGTTGGAGTGGATGAAGCGCGTATAGCAGATGAGTGCATTGAGCGGATGAGTGTGTTGAACAAATGAGTGTGTAGAGCAGATGAGTATTTGGAGTGGAGGAGTGTGTAGAGCGGATGCGTGTGTAGAGCAGATGAGTGTGTATGAGCGGTTGAGTGCATAGAGCGGTTGAGTGCGTGGAGTGGGTGAGTACGTAGAGCAGATGGTTGCGTAGAGCGGATGAGTGCGTAGAGCGGATAGTGTAGTGCATGGGACAGATGGAGAGCAGGTGACGGATCGAGTGCATACGACAAGGGACATGGGCTAACAGATAATGCAGGAATGAAGGAATGAAGTGAGTGGAGCAGACAAAGTCATTGGAGTGGATGAAGCGCGTATAACAGATGAGTATGTTGAGCGGATGAGTGCGTTGAGCAAACGAGTGTGTAGAGCGGATGAGCGCATTGAGCAGATGAGTTTGTAGAGCAGATGAGTATGTAGTGCGGATGTGTGTGTAGAGTGGATGAGAGGGTAAGAGCGGGTGAGTGGATAAGAGCGGGTGAGTGTGCAGAGCAAATGAGTGCATAGAACGAATGAGTGCATAGAACGGATGAGTGCATAGAGCAGATGAGTACGTAGAGCGGATGAGTGCATAGAGTGGATGCGTGCATAGAGGGGATGAGTGCATAGAGCAGATAAGTGCGTGGAGCGGACGAGTGCGTGGAGCGGACGAGTGTGTAGAGCAGGCGAGTGCGTGGAGTGGATGAGTGCATGGAGTGGACGAGTGCGTGGAGCAGATGAGTGAGTGGAGCGGATGAGTGCGTAGAGCAGATGAGCGCGTAGAGCGGGCAAGCGCTTAGAGCGGATGAGTGCGTAGAGCGGATGAGTGCGTAGAGCGGATGAGTGTGTAGGACGGATGAGTGGATAAGAGCGGGTGAGTGCATAGAGCGGGTGAGTGCATAGAGCGGATGTGTGCATAGAGCAGATGAATGCATAGAGCAGATGAGTGCATAGAGCGGATGAGTGCGCAGAGCGGATGAGTGCGTAGAGCAGATGAGTGTATAGAGCGAACAAGTGCGTGGAGTGGATGAGTGTGTGGGGTGGACGAGCCCGTGGAGTGGACGAGCCTGTGGAGCGGACGAGTGCATGGAGTGAATGAGTGCGTGGAGCAGACAAGTGTGTGGAGCGGATGAGTGTGTAGAGTGGACGAGTGAGTCGAGCGGACAAGTGCGTAGAGCGGAAGGTTGCATAGAGCGGATGGGTGCGTGGAGCGGGCAAGTGCGTGGAGTGGGCGAGTGCGTGGAACGGGTGAGTGCATAGAGCGGGTGTGTGCGTGGAGCGGGCGAGTGCATGGAGTGTTTGAGTGCGTGGAGCGGATGAATGCGCAAAATTAATGAGAGCGTGGAACATATGAGAGTGTGGAACAGAGGAGAGCGTGGGGCAGATGTAGGTTGTATAAATGGATAATAGAATGGAGTGGATGTAGAGTGTTGAGCAGATTTAGGATGTCGAGCCAATGCATGACGTGGCGGTGTGGAGCAGATGTAAGATGTCGAGCATATGTAGGGTGCAGTGGTGTTGAGCCAATGTATGATGTTTAGAGGATGTAGAGTATGGTGCTGAGTGAATGTAGAGTGTTGAGCGAGTGTAGAGTGCTGAATGGGTGCAGAGTGCTGAGCGGGCGTAGAGTCCACAGCAGGTGTAGAGCGTGGAGCGTGGGAGCGAGTTGTAGAGCAAGCGGGTGACGTATGTGCGGGATAGAATGTCTGGAATAGATGGAACATTTGAAAGAGCATGGAAGTGATCCGTTTTGAGTGCTTGAAACGGTCGTAATGCATGGAACAATCGGAGTACATGGAACGGATGGAGTACATTGAACTATTGGAGTGGGCCCAACCTCAAACACCTAAGCTAAACCACCATATCACATCTCCACGCTTACTCTCTTCTTTACACCACCACTCAACTAGAACACAGCAATACTATGACACCATTCAGTATAGCTGTTCTCATACCATCATCTGCCTCATACTCCCCATCACCCTAATGAAACACTTCTGGTTACACACCCTCCAGCCTATGCGTTTCTCCTCAGGCCAAACACAGCCAGAATCGGTCTGGATAAAAACCTGCCAGAACGAACACATACTCCTGATCTTTCAACCACCACACCTACCGCTAAGAAGCAGCTGCACACATATCAGGTGCTCACACGCACATTTTGCCTCTCTCTATTTTCTCTTTAATGACTTGAACTTCGGTTACCAAGGGCGTTCAACCTACCAGCGCCTTGAGACTATACCAATGGTACATAAGGCGCTATATAAATGCAAAATAACATAACATAACATGTATCATCTCCTTCCTCCTCTTCTGTTGTTTGTTATTCCATGTCAGACTTTGCTAGAGCTTTTGAAAGCCAGTGCCAGTCGGTATCCTTTTTTTTGCTGTGACATTTGCAGAGCCAGATCCTTCTTCCTCAGCTTCTCTTCTACCAATTGTCACTCTTATTGGATTTCTTCTCATTTGTTCAATGGAGTATGTTTTCTTTCGTTTACTTACTGTCTTCTTTTGTGTTTTCTACTTTGTGATATCGTGATTTTTATGTCCCCCTTTTTGTGAATCTTGATCGGTCACCTCAAAACCAAATCTTGCCAATTCTGTTTTTCTGCTCAGCAGTTGCTTTTTCACTTTGATTGAGTTAAGATGTAGTATCACTTTATCCACTCGATCTTCGTCGATGTATTCGGCAATGGCAATGTCGTTCGATCAAATATTCCTTAGAGTTGGTATGCATTTTAATATATGGATAACTTTGTTTTGATTTAGATTGGTATCTCTCTTTTCCCTATGTATGCTTTCCAGTCTCACTTTTATATCTCTCTCTATGTTATCTTTGTTTAATTTCTCATCATTCGTGTTTGGATGTGCATCGCTGGGTCATTTGCGGCTTTGTGTTGTGTCTTGTTCCTTTACTGTTTCGGGCCTTCCGTTTTTGCGATAGTGTGCCCAGGTGATCATCTTCAATTGATTAGTCTGGATCTTTTTCATCGTCTTTGCCATCCATCTTAATGATGCTGCATGTTGACTTTGCTTTCTGGTCTGAGCCTCTTGCTCTTCAATCCCCTCATCTGATTCTCCCTTTCCTGACCAAGATTTGTTTGCTTCTATATAGTACAACGCGTCATCAATAAGATCGTATAATGTGTCTTATTCATCTTCATCTTGGTCTATCTCACTCTCTTCTGATGATGAGATGATTTCCTCTGATTTCATTTTTTTCTCTCTAGATTGTTCGTCTCTTTTTCTTGATCAGTTTCGGTTGGGCGTTGTCGGGGTGGCGTTTGAATGTTTCGCAGGAATGGCCAAAACCCATTTTCTTTCCTTTTATGTATGACTTTTATGTTTTTTGCTTTCATCTCTTTTGTTTTATTATCTTTGATTTTCTTACTGTTTCGTCTATCTCTTGAGTTTTTTTTGAAGTCTTGGTTTACGTGAAAATCTGAGCATACCTCGTTTCTGTTAATTTCCAATTCCTCTTCTTGGACCTTGTTCGTGCCATTCCCATTTTGCGCCCCACTTCCTATGTTCTCTTCTCCTTTTTTGTTTCATTTTTGGCATTCCTTCTTTTGATGTGTTATCTCTTTATTTGATTTAACGTCCATTTCACGATCTTTCCTCTGTCTTATATGGTTCTGACTCGTACTTTTTTCATTTATTTTGCTTGGATCAGATTGCTTTTGATTATATTCAATGTGTCTGCTTCTTTGTTTCTCACTGACTTCAGTTCCTAAACTGTTTACTTGATTTTGATGAAAGTGCGGTTTGCAGGGCCCCTTTAGCTGTTTTTCATCAGTTGTCTGTGTTGATTTATCTTTTTGTATTTCCATGTGTTGTGTACATATTGGGTTTCTTTGAATCTAAGTAGATTTTCTCTCCTTTTGTTCACCAGATTTTCTCATCCATTTTATTGTTTCCATAAGTTCCAACATAATGAGTTTTTTTCCCCTTGGTCACAGCTTGCCAGGTAACATAATCTCTGTTGCCACACTGATTATTATTCTGCCTCTTGGATGAGATTCTATTCAATTTTTGCTGTAAATGACTCCATTTGTGTATGGTGCCAGCGAAATGGTCATGGCGGCCATAACGTTGTTATGGATCTCTATCCCTGCTGTGTTTGCATCCTTTGTTTTTGTATTCCTGCTTGTCTTTTTGTGCCAGTCTCGTATTTCTGATTCGTCTGGTAGGTCATCCTCTTCTTCTGAGTTTGTTCCATCATTATGCCCATTTGTTGCGTCCATTGATTCTCCTCTTTTTGGGTAGTTAGCATCATCAGTTTTACGTTGTTTCTTATTTCTTGTTTCCTCCAATAATATTTGACCTGTGTTTTCCCTTGATTCATTGTTCCTTATTTTATGTCCACTTTTTGTAATGTACTTGTTTCCTTTGAGGGTTCATTCTCGTTTGTTAGCTGTATTTTTCCTCTATTTAATTTTATCATATCTGCTTTGTGTGTTGATCAGATTTCTTCCTGCAATTGGGGTTTTTGAGTGTTTTGGTTTGGTTGTCTTTTTGGGAAACAAGTGTCCCCAAGTTTCATTTTCTCAATGAAACTAGACCGTTGTTCAATCTCTCTAATTTCTTCGGCAAGTGAGATCTCATGCTGGCTTTCCCATCTTGTGTTTCACCTCTTCCCAATCATTGGCACTGACATGTGTACTCCTTGTGACTGAAAACTTTTTCCATGTCTCCTTGGAGGCCTTTGATCAGAAGAGCATGTTTGTTTGGGCACTCTGACATCAACGTTGTCCTCAAATACATCTTCACTGATTGAAAAGTAATCGTTATGATTCCTTGTGCATTGCCCATTCTCAGGGGGAACTCTTATCTGTTCTTTGCGTTTGCATGAGATGTTCTCCTCTTCCATCTCCATCTCCATAAGGTGTTCCCTGTTCTTTTGCTTTTGGGCTTCAGATGAATGTTGCTGCCGTTTGTGCACATCGTCTTCTGACTTTTTTTGTCAGTCATGTTCGTTCCATTCCAATTATTTGCTTCGTTGTTCTCGAACCCAGTCCCGGATGATCTTTTGTCTGGGCGCATTGCGTTTGTACTCATGAGGGCTCTGTGCACACGTGTGTCCTTGTACTTTCTTTTCCCCATTTGATTTGGCACTTTTCCCGTTCCTTGCTCACAACCCGCTGTCTGATTCCCAACTAGAGCTTCGCCCACAGCAAAATTTGCACTAATGTGCTCTGCAGCGGCAGTCAGTGAGACTCCCTCATGGTCTTCCTTTTCATTCACATACACACTTCCTGGATTTCGGTGTGACGCTGCGGGCTGCTCGCTGAAGGAGTCTGTCTACCTCCAGGAGCTCAGCGTCGGTCACATCTATATTTGCGTCAACGTCTTTGTTCGGGAATGCAGAAGTAAGCACTTTTATGGCATTCTGTCCGTCACTTAATAATGCTGCGCTACTTCCACTAGCATGCTCACTTGGTCTGCGTTTCCTCATTGTTGTTTCAGCTACTTCTGCTTCTGCTTCGTCCGCATCACCATGATGGGGGTTTGCTCTTGTATTCGGGCGACAGTCCGCTTCCGAGCCTTCAGTTACTCCAGTCGTTCCAGTCATTCCTGGGATAAGACTGGGGTTAGACTGGACTCCTGCCCAGGATTTGTATTTAAGGAGGTCCTTGGACTTAAAGAAACAGTCATCCAACTCCACAAAACACGGGTCAGAGGTTCAACACGTCTGTTCAATGTAACTACTGGGGTTAGACTGCACTCCTGCCGGACTCACCTGTGGCGCTACACACCTGTGATGTGTATTTAAGGAGGTCCTTGGACTTAAAGAAACAGTCATCAAACTCCACAAAATAGGGGTCCAAGGTTCAACACATCTGTTCACAGTAACTAATGGGGTTAGACTGAACTCCTGCCCGGACTCACGTGCGGCGCTATGTACCTGTGATGTGTATTTACGGAGGTCCTTGGACTTAAAGAAACAGTCATCCAACTCCACAAAACACGGATCCGAGGTTCAACACGTCTGTTTACAGTAACTATTCCTCAATAAACAGGGACATATCTTGCAACATTTTGCATGCAAACCCCTTGTTTTCTTCCTTTCTCCACCTTCTAACTTTGGCACATCAATTATTTGCAAGTTCAATCTACAGCCTAATTCTCTCGGTGAGCACAGTGCATAGGAGGCATATTTATTCTCTTTAAATGTTCTTTAAGATGCCATCATGCAAGATGCTTACAGCTCTCTTTCAAAGACTCTTTCTAATTTTTTAGTTTGTTCTTCCATATTGTTTTAAATTGAACAATCTAATCCCTTTACGGAAGAAGTGTAAGAATGCAAGGCGTCTCTATTTGCATGTGTATTAGTGTACATTCAAGTTTTCACTTATATTTGCATTCTTGTTAAGAAACTATAAACAGCCTCATTATCATTGGCTATCCCCTCGTCCATACTTCTCTCATATCATTCATTATCAATGCTGGGAGAGTTAAGTTGTCTATCCCCCTGGATATCCTGTGAGCCCCTTGGGCATGAGGTCGTACCTTGTTCATTTTCAATGCTATTATCTTCTGCCCTTTTCTTGATTAAATGTCTTTTGAGTCCAAATGTCCTTGCGTTTGGATATACATGTTTTCATTTAAGGGGCTTTAGAGAATTAAGTGGGTGAATAATTGAGGGGGCAGAAGGGGAAGATTGAGAGGAGGCACAACCCTAAGGAAGGTGAATTTAGGGGATTGAGAGGATGCAGAGACTTGATGGGACTATGAAAGCCTATGTAAGTTCAAGAGTTAGAGGGGTCAGCAGCTGTAGTGCCTGAAATTGGAATCAGAGGGGAAAAATACAAATACTTGAGACTGAGGAATGGGATGGAATACAATGGGCCTTATTATAAGCTTGCCGGTCCGGTAACAACGGTACCAGTAAGCTTGCCGGTACCATTGTTACCGGACAAGCTAATTATGAGGTCTGCTCAAGGGTGCCTTTTCCGCCAGCCAGCTCTGACCTGGCAGGCGTACCGGAACCTGTGAGCAGACTATGTCGGATGCACCAGCACCATTCACAAATGGTGGCGGTGCATCCGGCCTCCCCATTCCCATTGAGTCCAAAAGGGCTCAATGGAATGGGGAGGGTGCTAACAACGGTACCGTAAATTACGGTACCATTATTAGCTCTGAAGTCCCTTTGCAGATCCCGTCCATAACGCCTGGTAAAAGCAGGCGTTAAGGACGGGGCCGCAAAGGGACCTCGTAGTAGGGCGCAAAGGGATTACCGGCACTGATGTTCTCAATGGTGCCCGGTATCCCTTTGCGCCCTACTCGGAATAACCCCCACTGTCTATGTAAAGGTGTTCCCTCTGTATGTGCTGGAAAACATATTCAAAGGTTAGTCCCCTTATAATTCGGTTGTGGATGTTTAAATTGTCTAACATATAGGCTTGCTATTACCCCATTGTTATTAATAATTAGGATGGTTTTATACTAATTCTCTTTGTATTTAGTATCTTAGTATATTACCTTTTCCATGTTTGCCATCATTCAATCGGGTTTTCTAAGTTGACAATTACTAGTTCATTACTAAATGAACTTTGTTGTAACGATGGGCCCAATTTACAGGCCGATTCATGGAATAATTAGCGCGGCGCAAGTGGCCAAAAACGTGCGAATCGCAGTGGATTAGCGAAAATCGCAGTGCAAGTGCGAAAATCGCACGAAAAGCAGCGCACATCGATTCATGGAAGTCCGTGCGCGAGAAAACCAGCGGATGTGCGATAAAAAATAGCGCGGCGCACGTTGGCGCACAGGCCATCTAACAGCGTGCGCCAGGTCACAGCGAAAATCGCACAGGCCACAGCGAAATTCGCACATAGCGCGGCGCACGCAACAAAAGTAGGCGGAACACGGGCGTAACACTCGGAATGGGGAACAACTTGCCAAAACGTGGGCGTCACGGGGGAAGTACAGGGCACAAGTGCGCGGAACGCCCACACGCTCGCCTACAACACGTATTCATGGAATAGAATAGGCCAAAAAAGCGCACACTCAAACCAGCGCACAGGTACAAACACGACCGCCACAAGAAAGCAGGCGGTAGCGTCTCTGCGGCTGTAAGAAATTTGCGCCAAAAGGTGCGCCAACAAATAGCACCTATATACTGCCATGATGAATGTCCTATAATGTGGCCCTCCAGGACAAATGACGTGCAAAGGGGTACCCACAAACACGGACACCCGCTGACAAAAAATATGTGTGCGTGTATACCGGGGTGCGCGGGAAGTTCCACACGCGATTACAGCAGGGTACGTGTATTTCAGGGGTGCGCGGGAAGTTCCACACGCGATTGGGCCAGTGCGAGCAGGGTACGTGTATTTCAGCGGTGCGCGGGAAGTTACACACGCAATTACAGCAGGGTACGTGGATTTCAGGGGTGCGCGGGAAGTTCCACACGCGATTGGGCCAGTGCGAGCAGGGTACGTGTATTTCAGGGGTGCGCGGGAAGTTACACACGCAATTACAGCAGGGTACGTGGATTTCAGGGGTGCGCGGGAAGTTACACACGCGATTGGCCCAGTGCGAGCAGGGTACGTGTATTTCAGGGGTGCGCGGGAAGTTACACACGCGATTGGCCCAGTGCGAGCAGGGTACGTGTATTTCAGGGGTGCGCGGGAAGTTACACACGCGATTGGCCCAGTGCGAGCAGGGTACGTGTATTTCAGGGGTGCGCGGGAAGTTACACACGCGATTGGCCCAGTGCGAGCAGGGTACGTGTATTTCAGGGGTGCGCGGGAAGTTACACACGTGATTTCAGCAGGGTACGTGTATTTCAGGGGTGCGCGGGAAGTTCCACACGCGATTTCAGCAGGGTACGTGTATTTCAGGGGTGCGCGGGAAGTCACACACGAGATTGGCCCAGTGCGAGCAGGGTACGTGTATTTCAGGGGTGCACGGGAAGTTCCACACGCGAGAGTCCCAGTGCGAGCAGGGTACGTGTATTTCAGGAGTGCGCGGGAAGTCCCACACGCCATTTCAGCAGGGTACGTGTATTTCAGGGGTTCTGGGGAGTACCACACGTGAATTGGCCGTGTGGGCCCTCCCAGGTGTACGCTCCACAACCTCCACGGACCCTGCAGGCAGCCCACACCACGGGGAACTACCCTGCACCCATGCTCATGTCCCGCAGGCAGCCCATCCACCATGGGCATGCCCCTCAGCCAACCCATATGTCACCTTGCACTACTGATCAACAATGCATGTCTACCACCACCCCCACCCCCCTGCCACCATGGGCATCCTCCACCAGGCCCCCACTCATGTCACCCACCACCCCCACCCCCCTGCCACCATGGGCAGACTCCACCAGGCCCCCACTCATGTCACCCACCACCCCCACCCCCCAGCAGTGCAGGGGCAGCCTCCACCAGGCCCCCACTCATGTCTCCCACCACCCCCACCCCCCAGCCACCAGGGTCACCCTCCACCAGGCCCCCACTCATGTCACCCACCACCCCCACCCCCCTGCCACCAGGGTCACCCTCCACCAGGCCCCCACTCATGTCACCCACCACCCCCACCCCCCAGCCACCAGGGTCACCCTCCACCAGGCCCCCACTCATGTCTCCCACCACCCGAACCCCCCAGCCACCAGGGTCACCCTCCACCAGGCCCCCACTCATGTCACCCACCACCCCCACCCCCCAGCCACCAGGGTCACCCTCCACCAGGCCCCCACCCATGTCTCCCACCACCCCCACCCCCCAGCAGTGCAGGGACAGCCTCCACCAGGCCCCCACTCATGTCTCCCACCACCCCCACCCCCCAGCCACCAGGGTCACCCTCCACCAGGCCCCCACTCATGTCACCCACCACCCCCACCCCCCTGCCACCAGGGTCACCCTCCACCAGGCCCCCACTCATGTCACCCACCACCCCCACCCCCCAGCCACCAGGGTCACCCTCCACCAGGCCCCCACTCATGTCTCCCACCACCCCCACCCCCCTGCCACCATGGGCAGACTCCACCAGGCCCCCACTCATGTCTCCCACCACCTCCACCCCCCAGCCACCAGGGTCACCCTCCACCAGGCCCCCACTCATGTCACCCACCACCCCCACCCCCCAGCCACCAGGGTCACCCTCCACCAGGCCCCCACCCATGTCTCCCACCACCCCCACCCCCCAGCAGTGCAGGGGCAGCCTCCACCAGGCCCCCACTCATGTCTCCCACCACCCCCACCCCCCAGCCACCAGGGTCACCCTCCACCAGGCCCCCACTCATGTCACCCACCACCCCCACCCCCCTGCCACCAGGGTCACCCTCCACCAGGCCCCCACTCATGTCACCCACCACCCCCACCCCCCAGCCACCAGGGTCACCCTCCACCAGGCCCCCACTCATGTCTCCCACCACCCCCACCCCCCTGCCACCATGGGCATCCTCCACCAGGCCCCCACTCATGTCACCCACCACCCCCACCCCCCAGCCAACAGGGTCACCCTCCACCAGGCCCCCACCCATGTCTCCCACCACCCCCACCCCCCAGCAGTGCAGGGGCAGCCTACACCAGGCCCCCACTCATGTCTCCCACCACCCCCACCCCCCTGCCACCATGGGCATCCTCCACCAGGCCCCCACTCATGTCTCCCACCACCCCCACCCCCCTGCCACCATGGGCATCCTCCACCAGGCCCCCACTCATGTCTCCCACCACCCCCACCCCCCAGCCACCAGGGTCACCCTCCACCAGGCCCCCACTCATGTCTCCCACCACCCCCACCCCCCAGCAGTGCAGGGGCAGCCTCCACCAGGCCCCCACCCATGTCTCCCACCACCCCCACCCCCCAGCAGTGCAGGGGCAGCCTCCAGCAGGCCCCCACTCATGTCCCCCTGCACCCCCACCCCCCTGCCACCATGGGCATCCTCCACCAGGCCCCCACTCATGTCTCCCACCACCCCCACCCCCCTGCCACCATGGGCAGACTCCACCAGGCCCCCACTCATGTCTCCCACCACCCCCACCACCCAGCCACCAGGGTCACCCTCCACCAGGCCCCCACTCATGTCACCCACCACCCCCACCCCCCTGCCACCAGGGTCACCCTCCACCAGGCCCCCACTCATGTCACCCACCACCCCCACCCCCCAGCCACCAGGGTCACCCTCCACCAGGCCCCCACTCATGTCTCCCACCACCCCCACCCCCCTGCCACCATGGGCAGACTCCACCAGGCCCCCACTCATGTCACCCACCACCCCCACCCCCCAGCAGTGCAGGGCCAGCCTCCACCAGGCCCCCACTCATGTCACCCACCACCCCCACCCCCCAGCAGTGCAGGGGCAGCCTCCACCAGGCCCCCACTCATGTCTACCACCACCCCCACCCCCCAGCAGTGCAGGGCCAGCCTCCACCAGGCCCCCACTCATGTCACCCACCACCCCCACCCCCCAGCAGTGCAGGGGCAGCCTCCACCAGGCCCCCACTCATGTCTACCACCACCCCCACCCCCCAGCAGTGCAGGGGCAGCCTCCACCAGGCCCCCACCCATGTCTCCCACCACCCCCACCCCCCAGCAGTGCAGGGGCAGCCTCCACCAGGCCCCCACTCATGTCTCCCACCACCCCCACCCCCCTGCCACCATGGGCAGACTCCACCAGGCCCCCACTCATGTCTCCCACCACCCCCACACCCCAGCCACCAGGGTCACCCTCCACCAGGCCCCCACTCATGTCACCCACCACCCCCACCCCCCAGCCACCAGGGTCACCCTCCACCAGGCCCCCACTCATGTCACCCACCACCCCCACACCCCAGCAGTGCAGGGGCAGCCTCCACCAGGCCCCCACTCATGTCCCCCTGCACCCCCACCCCCCTGCCACCATGGGCATCCTCCACCAGGCCCCCACTCATGTCCCCCACCACCCCCACCCCCCTGCCACCATGGGCAGACTCCACCAGGCCCCCACTCATGTCTCCCACCACCCCCACCCCCCAGCAGCGCAGGGGCAGCCTCCACCAGGCCCCCACTCATGTCTCCCACCACCCCCACCCCCCAGCCACCAGGGTCACCCTCCAGCAGGCCCCCACTCATGTCTCCCACCACCCCCACCCCCCAGCAGTGCAGGGGCAGCCTCCACCAGGCCCCCACCCATGTCCCCCTGCACCCCCACCCCCTGCCACCAGGGTCACCCTCCACCAGGCCCCCACTCATGTCACCCACCACCCCCACCCCCCAGCCACCAGGGTCACCCTCCACCAGGCCCCCACTCATGTCACCCACCACCCCCACCCCCCTGCCACCATGGGCAGACTCCACCAGGCCCCCACTCATGTCTCCCACCACCCCCACCCCCCAGCAGTGCAGGGGCAGCCTCCACCAGGCCCCCACTCATGTCTCCCACCACCCACACCCCCCAGCCACCAGGGTCACCCTCCAGCAGGCCCCCACTCATGTCTCCCACCACCCCCACCCCCCAGCAGTGCAGGGGCAGCCTCCAACAGGCCCCGGCCCATGTCCCCCTGCACCCCCACCCCCCTGCCACCAGGGTCACCCTCCACCAGGCCCCCACTCATGTCACCCACCACCCCCACCCCCCAGCCACCAGGGTCACCCTCCACCAGGCCCCCACTCATGTCACCCACCACCCCCACCCCCCTGCCACCATGGGCAGCCTCCACCAGGCCCCCACTCATGTCTCCCACCACCCCCACCCCCCTGCCACCATGGGCAGCCCCCACCAGGTCCTCACAATCCCCAATCATGTGCGTAATGGTCAGCCTCCACAGCCAAAAAGCCATACCAAGTAACCCATTCACCCACATGGAAATGGAAATCACATGTTACACCCCCAATGTTCATCAAGCTAATGAACCCATGTCCGTCACACACAATGGTTGCAATAGAATGGGAAAACACACAACATGACATGCATGAAACCAATGAGATGATACCACACAGTGAAGTATGCAAACAAAATTGTATTTGAAAAAATTAAAGAATGCTAAAGAAAGAAAAATAACTACAATGTGAATGTGAAAAAAAATAGCTGCATGTCCGTATAAAAACGCAAAACTGCAAATCAGAATAAAAAAATTATTATGTCCAAAGTCAAATGTAAAAAAATCTCCATGCAAAAAATAAATATGTACAAAACTAACAAGGGTCCATGAGCCCAACTGAACAAAGGAAACCTACTAAAAAACCTACCTAAAAATCAACTATATACAAAAAGTGGAGCAGTGTCCGTCGACTCCAAATCATAATAAGAAAGAAAGGAAACCTAAAACTAAAGAACTATATACAAAGGCGGCGGGCAAGTCCAGCGGCTCACTCCGTGGTGTCCCGGGCCAGGGCATCATCGAACTCCTGTTCGATGTCCCGGAGGCGGTCCAGTTCCATGGCCCCGAG
The DNA here is from genome assembly GCF_040938575.1 of Ambystoma mexicanum. Classification (NCBI taxonomy): domain Eukaryota; kingdom Metazoa; phylum Chordata; class Amphibia; order Caudata; family Ambystomatidae; genus Ambystoma; species Ambystoma mexicanum. The sequence continues at coordinate 425,752,107 of NC_090935.1, forward strand.
GGTCCGCAGGGATGACGCCGTGTCCTCCTCCAACCCCCTGCGGATTGCCTCGAGGCACTCGGCCCGCCTCAGGGCCCTCCGCATGGAGTTCTCCGCCCTGACCATTGTGAGCCGCGCCTCTTCCGCCCACCGCCGCTCCGCACCTATGGCGTGGCCCAACCGCTGCCACACGGAAGACACTCTCTGTCCTGGGTCCCCCTGCCCTCCGGCCGATGCCTGCCCCTCCGATGTCAAAAGCCCCGAGCCTTCATGGCTCCCACCATGTTGCTGCTGCTGCTGCTCTGCCTCTGCCCGTGCACTGCCTCCTGCTGCCTGCACATCCTCCGCCGGCTGGGGTGCACTCGTTGATGTGGCCACCCCTGCTGGACCTCCGACTCCCGACTGTGGCAGGGATGCCTCCTCCACCAGCCTGGCCGCACCGTCAGAGGCAGCTCCACAGGGCACCCAGGTGACTGATGGGTGGGAAGATGGCACAGAGGACGACTGGCGCGTAGGGGGTCCAGTTGTGGAGGGGGTCGGAGCAAGCCCCATCAGACGGAGGAATCCGGCCTGGGTGACCTGTCCCAGCAGGCTGACGTGGTCAACGAGCCATTCGAGATGACGTGCAGTCTCTCCATGAAAAGACTGCAGGTCACCTCGCATGGCCCGTTGACGCAACGCCACACCAGCCAGGACAGGCTCAACCCGGACCTGGATGGCCACGTCCGCAGGCAGAGGAAGGCCAGTTGACGTCAGCTCATCCCCTGCCTGAAAACGGGTCTGGACGTAGGCATCCCTGCTGGTGCAAGATGATGCAGGGACAGGATCGGGGACAGGATTGCACACAGGCACCTCCGCGGCCGCCTGTGCTGCCTCCTGTCCCTGGTCCTGCACTGCACCACTAGCACCAGTGGGATCCCCACCTCCAGACCCCGTCTCTGGTGCTTGCATGGCCCCCTCCTCCACCAAACCCCCCACCAACCTGGATGACTCCGTGCCATCTTCCCCTGTTGGGCCCTGTGGGGTCCCAGCTGCCCCTTCTGCTGCCGAGGAGTCCAACTGCAACCTCCGCCTCTTGGACCTCCTCCCGGCAGCTGCGGCCTGGGACGCGGCACCGGACTCCTCACTCCCCGACGAGATGACAACACGGGAGGGGAGCCGGGCCTTGCGTCTCCGGCTGGCGGTGGGATCCCCGCCGCTGTGCTCCACAGCACCTTCTCCGCCCTCTTCATCAGTTGACGCTGCAGACAGGGAGAAACAAAACACAAGCATCAGGGCACTGTACAATGGACACATACACGCATGACAGTTGCACATGAGTGGCATTGGCAAACCTCAGACATGTCATCACAATCCCCAACACACATGTCATTGCAACTCGCACACATGAGCCATACCACAGCCATATTGCAACTGCCACCACCATCCATACACATACAACAGCATCAGCAGCCAAAGGGGAGCCAGACATCACATGCAACACAGGAAGTGCACCACACATGTACACAGACCACCACACTTGCATGCATGTCTACACCTCTGCCAAGTGTCGCACTGTTCAGACGGGCATCCATGTCACATCTGCCAATCAGGCTTCCACATACCGCTGTCACATGCATCCATGTAGCATCACTGTTGCACCCTTGACAAATACACACACATGCACATGTACACAGTGCTCATACATGCAGGCCAAAACAACATACATGCCTGACATCACGGACATGTCTACTTACATGCACATTCATCCAAACATGTATGCACGCACAACTGCATTTGCCATGCAAGCCCACACACACAAGCACCATCCATGTCTCACACATTACAGCCCTCGCATGTGTCAGACCCACGGCCCTGTACACCCCCACCCATACTCGACCCCATACAAACAGATGTGCAACCGGCACAATGCCGAATAATCAACACACGCACTGCTCACAATCAGGATGCATGTACACTCACCGCTCGACTCCAGACGGGTCTGCTTCTCTAGGACCTGGACGTGGAGCGCTGGGGATATGCGTTCCAGGACCCCCATCTGTTCTTCCGACAAGTGGCCCCGGCGCCCCTTGGCATCCGCTGCCTTCAAGAGGCGCCGGGCCTCGTTCAGGGTCCTGGACCTGAAGTCCTCCCAGCGCTTCCTGACATGTTGGAAGTCCCGGACTGCCACCCCCTCCGCGTTGATGGCAGTCACGATGTCAGTCCAGATCCGAGTCCGTCCTTCCTTGTCGGCGCGGGAACTTCCGAAGAGGGCATCATACTGCCCCAGGACTTGCTCCACCAGGACACCAACTTCGGTGGCACTGAAGCTGGTGCCCCTCTGCCTCTCTGGCCGGGGGTTGCCAGTGGTCACAGATGGTGTTTGCCCCGACATGACAACCCCAGAGGCAGGAGTGGGTGGGCAACTGGGTCCTGGGGCTGGGCTGTGGAGCGATGGAATTCCAGTCGGGAGTCTTCGGTTCCAGCAGGGGTGGTCACAGCAACAGCACCCCTGGCTGATGTGCAGGCAGCAAATGGCAGTGCACGTGGGCAGCAGGCAGTCAGGCAGCAGCAGATGGCAGGTGGGAGCGTGCTCGGGGCTCTGGGGGGCAGTAGTTCGGCCTTCTGGGCAGGAGCGTGGTCTTCCGTGTGCTTACGCGTGGCCAGCTTGGTACGGAGTGATTTGGCACGTGAAAATCCTGCACGTCAGCGTGAAAACCGAGGAAAGGCCCTTAGCGCGTAAGCGCGTCAGCACGCATACGCGATTCTATTGGACCAAAGGCCCTCAGCGCGTAAGCGCGTCTGTGACGTGAGCCGCACGGGTGTTTCCCACACAGCACGTGATGACAGAGCACACGTGGAAAGACTGCACGTCAGTGTGTCATCGCGTGTGATTGGACTAAAGTGCGCGTACACGCGATTGGCCTATGTACGTGTATATCAGGTGTGCGCGGACACTTACACATTCAAGTACGTCAGCGCACCTGTATCCCGGTGTGCGCGTGAATTTCCACACGCTATTGGACTGGGTACTGGATTTCAGGGGTGCGCGGGTCACACGCTCGCCTACAACACGCGCAACGCATAAATTTGCGCGCTAAAATAATAACAAGCTCACACCCAGGATGAACATACCGTTCCTAGCAGCAGTGGCCGTGGCCTACCAAAGGAGGAGGAGGAGGATAGTCAGGGCCAGAATATTCACACCCAGAACCAGCCTTTTCGGGATGCCTGATGACCAGGTGCATGGGAGGTACAGGTTTCCACCACACATCATACTGGACCTCGTGAGTGAGTGTGAGGATGACCTCACATCACCCACCCTGTGCTCCCAAGCACTCAGCCCCCTGGAGAAGGTCCTCAATGTACTGCACTTCTTAGCCACTGGATCATTTCAGCGGACAAGTGCCATTGTGGGTGGGGTATCACAGGCCACCCAGTCACGCTGCCTACACCAGGTCTTGAACATCATCACTGCACGCCCATCAGTCCGCAGGCACATATACCTGCCCAGAACACCTGCAGAAAGGCATGCTGCCGCCCTGGATTTCTGCGCTGTGGCACGATTCCCCAAAGTGCTAGGTGCCATCGACTGCACCCATGTGGCTCTACGTCCCCCCAGGGCATCTGAGCACATCTATAGGAACCGCAAGCACTGGCATTCCATCAACGTGCAGGTAGTATGTAATGCCAAGGGAATCATCACCTCAGTATATGCCAACTATCCCGGGTCAACCCACGACAGCTTCATTTACCGAATGTCCACCCTAAGCCGGGACCTAGAAGCTGGGCGGCATGGCGATACATGGCTGCTTGGTGAGTATGAATGCCACTGCACATGCATGCATGTCAGATACTGAGCAAGGTCACAACCCCACCAATGATACCAATCACCACCTCCACAGGGGACAGTGCCTACCCTCTCAGCCCCCACATGATGACGCCAATTCGGAACCCCACCACGCCACCCCAGGTAAGATACAACGCAGCCCACATTACAACCCGGGGCATAGTGGAGCGCACATTCGGAGTGCTCAAGTCAAACTTTCGCTCCCTTGACCGTTCTGGCGGGTAGCTGTTGTACGCTCCCCCAGTAGTGTGCAGGATCATAGTGGCAGCATGTGTCCTGCACAACGTTGCAACACGCCGGGGCCTGGCCGTGGACATGGTGGTGCCCCCCCATCCCCAACCACATGCACAGCCGCTGCGCATGGGAGGAGAAAGGGCACGGGGGGAGGCAGCCCGTACACAGCTAGTGGCTAATTACTTCACATAGAAATCACACCCCTGTGGAGTGCACACTGCCCTGGCACATTCCATCTGACAATCAATGATGACTCAACCTGACACTGATCCTGAATGTCTGGAGAAAGAACCGTGAAAACCATATCAGCCTGAGATTGTTCACCTGGAAGTGTCACAATGTGTGCATCCCTACCCACACAGACACCACCAATGCAGTTTGTTGAAGTTACACATTCAAGCAGCTAAAATGAACACCCACTTGCAAAATGCAACAAGAGGACAGTGCCATGTCAGCCAACCCAACCCCAGCACCGCCACACAACACACCGTGCCATGTCATGCTATTTGCAGGTAAACAAAGTAATCCACACAACATGACACTAGGGTCACAATGTACAGTGTCCCTATTAGAAACTTGCAACTCCTGAAATGCTCACAGTAATGCCGGACCAACAACAAAGTTGAGCACGTACTACCATTAACATGACATCACTAATGTTAAATATTAGTAGTCTCACCACCTGGAAATGCCTGCACTCCCACCACTACCAACTGTGCAGTGTTGGCGCCATGTAGAGTTGTAGGTGCACTGCTGCCAACAGGGACCACTTCTCCAGACTAGAGGTCCCTGTGTCGACATGAGGAAGGGACCTACAAATTGGGAGGTAGACACAGAAGATGAGTTACACATCAATGCAACATGCAGTGTACAACACAACAGCAATATGCACTAGGAATGTATACACAGTATTGACTACAGACTGCCCACACAGCTCATGGGAGTCCAACGTCACTGTGTAATTCACTGTCACTTCGGCACACCCTTTGCAAGCCCATGGAAACGGGAAGCAGGAGGGGTGTGTGTGACTCAAACCCAAGCATCGGAACCAAATACATTACAAGCCTGCATGTGCCCAGCCACAATGCAGCGTATGCCCACAGGAACCACGGAAGCCAACAAATCGTCCCAAAAAAATTGGGAATAAAATAAATAAAAATAAAAATAAAAATAAAATCAAAAATGGCCATTGAAGGGCCCGGGGGGGTTGGGGAGGCCACCCAGGAGGTCCGAGGACAGGATGCACACCAGAACCCACCTGCGTGGATCCTGGGAAAATAAAACACCTCCATGGGCTCATGGCCCACACGGCTACCCTATTGTGGGAGTATCACTGCTGTCGCTATTATCACCCTGTGCAGCTGCATCCGGAGGTGGTTGCACTATGGGAGGCAGCCCACGCAAGGCCCTAGTCTGCTCCTCCATGGCTGCAAGCATGCGGGTGTGGTAGGTCTGGTTCTGGAGGATGAGTGTGCGCAGGTCCCCATGCAACAACTCACGGGATGCCCGGACCTCCGCCCTCGTTGCCTGCATCTCAGCTGAGAGCGTACGGGTGAGACGCTCCAGCTGCTGTTCTGTCCTTTGGTGGGTTGAAGCCTCAAGCTCAACAAGAGTCGTCCTGAGGTGAAGGAGCTCCTGCCTCAGGGCTTCCCTGTGGCCCTGGGACTCAATGGAGATGGCCTCCTGCAGAGTCACCAGTGCCGCCCGCCTGTCCCTGTTGGACCCCAACATGTCCTCCCTGTGTGACTGGCAGATGGAGTCGGTTGCCTGCTCTAGTCGCTCCATCAGCCTTTCAGGGGGGACAATGGAAGTGGCCACCCTATCCATGGCCTGAGCCATCATCTCGGATGATGCTGCCTGTTGGGTTGCCATACCGTAAATGGATTGCTCCCATGCGGTATTGCCAGGTGGCGTACGGCCACCACGTCGGCGGGCACCACACCTGTCTGGGGCAAGGCAAACTGCGCCTTGCTGTGCCGGCACTGCCTGAGGCTGCAGGACTGCATTCCCCCTCTGATCTGCTGGCCCAGGAACAGGATCAGATGTCGCGGAGTGTGACCCTGCATCCGTAACCACCAAAGGCGTAGCTGCCAACACTGACATCCCCATTGAGGGTTCTGACCCTGGTGCAGGTGGGTGAGACAGAACAGAATCCCTCCCTGGAACACTCACCTGCGACGGCACGTAGGTCTCATCCGAATCAACACCTGAGTACAGCTCAGGGGAGGTGCAGCCAGAGACACCCCTTGAGAGCACGACCTGCAGCCCTTGTGGGTTCTCACCCACCACCACACCACGTCCCTCACTGGTGGTTGGTCGGCTCTCGGACCCCTCCTGGGTCTGCACCATCTCCACAACCCCAGCAGTATCAGGTGCGTCTTCCCCTGCAAAGACATGAAAACAAAGAAATGGAAACAGGCATTAGCACCATGGCACACAATGAGGGCTGAGAAGCAAGAGAAACAGTACTTGTTTGACACATGTCCCACATGACTAAAACCCTCCCATGCATGCACCCTCACTGCGTATGAAGGGCAGGCAAATGGCACACACTGATGACACCAAGATGGAAGATGAACACATTTTCTGCATGCTGCCTGGCAGTGGCATCACACATTGCCCTGTGATTGGCAGGTGAAGCACACATGCCATCACACAGATGGCATGTACCATTGCTATTGAGTGAAGATGGAGAGGAGGGCAGCACCTATTCATTCAGTCCAGTTCCCGCATGTAATAGCTTTACTAATTCAAACAGGTCAGATTCTTCACCTGGAGCTGCCAGTCCAAAATGGTGCAATTGCACAGGGACATGTCTGAACAAATGATATCCAGGTAACAAAGTCACTCCACTTTACCATAGCCATGTCAGACATGTGACTAGAGGACTGCGACATGCCTAGTAAAAGTGGTGGAATGCAAACAATCTGACTAAATGAACAGTGAAAAATCAGGCAAAAATGTTGTGGCAGGGTGACACTTCAAGGGCAACTGGCGTGCAGTTGGGCTACATGTCTACTGTTGGCAGAAGGGATACTGCTATGGCCAAATGCAGCTGCGCAGGACGTATTGCATGAAGCACATGGCTCACCCATACGACTCAGGTGCACACACTCTCACCTGTCACACAAACACAAGCCCTCACACACACCATGCACATGGATGACACACACATGCATGTGCACTCACCGGACAATGCCTCGTAATCAGCCAAATCTCCCATGCCTTGGATCTGTTCCTCCGTGACGTAGGTCCCAGCGACTGACTCATGTGGAGTGAGTTCCATGTCTACTACTGGAGACCCACCTCCAGTCACTAGAGTTGCGGCATGACTTGAGGCCAGCTTACTCTTTGCCCTGCGCTTTAGGTCATTCCAGCGCTTATAGCAATCATTGGCTGTGCGCCTCACGATTCCAAGGGCACTTACGATGTCCGCAACGGTCTGCCAGTGTGCCTGGCGTTGTGCAGGTGTGGTCTTGGATCCTGCAACAATGACCATCTCGTTGTCATGTGCGGACACATACTCGACAAGTGCATTCAGTTCGTCATCCGTGAAGCTGGGCTTCCTGGATGGGCCGGACTGTGTAGCCGTGTCTGGGGCATCAGCCTGTGCCGGACGAGCACTCTTCCTCTTCCGCTTGGAAGGTGGTGGTGATCCTGAGTGTCCTGCGCTGCTCTGGACACTAGCGGCAGGAGCCCTGGTGGACTCTGTATCAGGAATGTGGGATTGCACACTCAGCATGGGAGTTGGTGCAGGCATTGGCTCTAGTGTGATGGTGTCAGGGGGAATGTCAGCAGCATGGACTAGGACCGACACTGTCCGGGCTGGGTGTGTGAGGGCTGGGGTGGATGGAGCCGCAGCTGCCCCTGCAGCCTCTCCGCCCTGCCTACTTGGTGCAGCAGATGACCTTGCTGCCAGAGATGCACGTGGCATGGTGACATCAACGTGCACCAGCGCACGTGTCATAGGCCTGCTGACCTGGAAGTCAGCCATGGAGTCAGCCAGGTCTGGTGCCACAATGGGCTGGTCCAACAAGGGCTGAGCATGGATGGTGTCAGCCACATCAGCCTCAACGGGAGGGGGGGGGGATTATGGGTGCCCTTGACTGGTCCTCCACACATGGGGGGACAGGCTCACCCTGCAAGTAACGACCACGTCCCCTACCGGATCCACCACGGCCACCACTTGTGGCTCTTCCACCTTTGCCACCCTTACGGAATCCTCGCCTCCCAGCCATGGCACTGATGTTAATGTGCGTATGGGAGTGGGTGTAAAATATTGTCCTGGGCAATTGGGGGTCAAAGGGGTTGGGTACCAGATGGTAATTGTACCCTAGTGCTCTTGCAAGGCTGATTGTAACCCCTGGGGAAAGATGACGGGTCACGCTACGCACAGGAGCCCAAAAAAGGGAGATGACGTGCACGCAACCCCTCCTAGACCACGTGTGCAGAAAGAAAAACCTGCACTACGCTGTGGCACCCAGTAACACAAGAATGAACGTATGCGTGTCACACGCAGCCTAGAATGACCTCTGAAGGGTAGGCTACACACGGGGCAAGCACAGATGTTAGATACGTGCGTGCCTCACCGTCTGCCAGATAAAAGAGCGTGAAAAAGGAGCGCGTTTGGTTGGCAACACCCCCGCCAAAAGAAGATTTGTACGCTGTCTGAGGAGACAGGACAACAGTAGTAGGGAACACTGTTTGAGGGAACAGGCCCAGGTAAACCAGTTAAAGTGAAAAAAGAGAAAAAGCTGTCAGAGGTAACAGGGAATACGAACTTGAAACGCCGTGAAGTAAATCGCGTGTGAAACGACAAGAAGTACAGAATTCACCCACTCGCTCTCCACGAAAAGCACGTACAAGGAAATGGTGTTCTACGCGTACCTTTTATACAGGCCCACACGTCCAGCGTCACTTACGCGGCGTGTACGCGCTAGGCCCATTTCCACCAATTACACGCTTTGTCACTTCTGCGTGTAGGGCCATTTCCACCAATCACACGCGATGACACACTGACGTGCAGTCCAATTACACGCGATGAGACTCTGCTGTGCTGTCCAATTACACGCGATGAGACTCTGACGTGCTGTCCAATTACACGCGATGACACTCTGACGTGCAGTCTTTCCACGTGTGCTCTGTCATCACGTGCTGTGTGGGAAACACCCGTGCGGGTCACTTCACAGACGCGCTTACGCGCTGAGGGCCTTTGGTCCAATAGAATCGCGTATGCGTGCTGACGCGCTTACGCGCTAAGGGCCTTTCCTCGGTTTTCACGCTGACGTGCAGGATTTTCACGTGCCAAATCACTCCGTACCAAGCTGGCCACGCGTAAGCACACGGAAGACCACGCTCCTGCCCAGAAGGCCGAACTACTGCCGCCCAGAGCCCCGAGCACGCTCCCACCTGCCATCTGCTGCTGCCTGACTGCCTGCTGCCCACGTGCACTGCCATTTGCTGCCTGCACATCAGCCAGGGGTGCTGTTGCTGTGACCACCCCTGCTGGAACCGAAGACTCCCGACTGGAATTCCATCGCTCCACAGCCCAGCCCCAGGACCCAGTTGCCCACCCACTCCTGCCTCTGGGGTTGTCATGTCGGGGCAAACACCATCTGTGACCAATGGCAAGCCCCGGCCAGAGAGGCAGAGGGGCACCAGCTTCAGTGCCACCGAAGTTGGTGTCCTGGTGGAGCAAGTCCTGGGGCAGTATGATGCCCTCTTCGGAAGTTCCCGCGCCGACAAGGAAGGACGGACTCGGATCTGGACTGACATCGTGACTGCCATCAACGCGGAGGGGGTGGCAGTCCGGGACTTCCAACATGTCAGGAAGCGCTGGGAGGACTTCAGGTCCAGGACCCTGAACAAGGCCCGGCGCCTCTTGAAGGCAGCGGATGCCAAGGGGCGACGGGGCCACTTGTCGGAAGAACAGATGGGGGTCCTGGAACGCATATCCCCAGCGCTCCACGTCCAGGTCCTAGAGAAGCAGACCCGTCTGGAGTCGAGCAGTGAGTGTACATGCATCCTGATTGTGAGCAGTGCGTGTGTTGATTATTCGGCATTGTGCCGGTTGCACATCTGTTTGTATGGGGTCGAGTATGGGTGGGGGTGTACAGGGCCGTGGGTCTGACACATGCGAGGGCTGTAATGTGTGAGACATGGATGGTGCTTGTGTGTGTGGGCTTGCATGGCAAATGCAGTTGTGCGTGCACACATGTTTGGATGAATGTGCCTGTAAGTAGACATGTCCGTGATGTCAGGCATGTATGTTGTTTTGGCCTGCATGTATGAGCACTGTGTACATGTGCATGTGTGTGTATTTGTCAAGGGTGCAACAGTGATGCTACATGGATGCATGTGACAGCGGTATGTGGAAGCCTGATTGGCAGATGTGACATAGATGCCCGTCTGAACAGTGCGACACTTGGCAGAGGTGTAGACATGCATGCAAGTGTGGTGGTGTGTGTACATGTGTGGTGCACTTCCTGTGTTGCATGTGATGTCTGGCTCCCCTTTGGCTGCTGATGCTGTTGTATATGTATGGATGGTGGTGGCAGTTGCAATATGGCTGTGGTATGGCTCATGTGTGCGAGTTGCAATGACATGTGTGTTGGGGATTGTGATGACATGTCTGAGGTTTGCCAATGCCACTCATGTGCAACTGTCATGCGTGTATGTGTCCATTGTACAGTGCCCTGATGCCTGTGTTTTGTTTCTCCCTGTCTGCAGCGTCAACTGATGAAGAGGGCGGAGAAGGTGCTGTGGAGCACAGCGGCGGGGATCCCACCGCCAGCCGGAGATGCAAGGCCCGGCTCCCCTCCCGTGTTGTCATCTCATCGGGGAGTGAGGAGTCCGGTGCCGCGTCCCAGGCCGCAGCTGCCGGGAGGAGGTCCAAGAGGCGGAGGTTGCAGTTGGACTCCTCGGCAGCAGAAGGGGCAGCTGGGACCCCACAGGGCCCAACAGGGGAAGATGGCACGGAGTCATCCAGGTTGGTGGGGGGTTTGGTGGAGGAGGGGGCCGTGCATGCACCAGAGACGGGGTCTGGAGGTGGGGATCCCACTGGTGCTAGTGGTGCAGTGCAGGACCAGGGACAGGAGGCAGCACAGGCGGCCGCGGAGGTGTCTGTGTGCAATCCTGTCCCCGATCCTGTCCCTGCATCATCTTGCACCAGCAGGGATGCCTACGTCCAGACCCGTTTTCAGGCAGGGGATGAGCTGACGTCAACTGGCCTTCCTCTGCCTGCGGACGTGGCCATCCAGGTCCGGGTTGAGCCTGTCCTGGCTGGTGTGGCGTTGCGTCAACGGGCCATGCGAGGTGACCTGCAGTCTTTTCATGGAGAGACTGCACGTCATCTCGAATGGCTCGTTGACCACGTCAGCCAGCTGGGACAGGTCACCCAGGCCGGATTCCTCCGTCTGATGGGGCTTGCTCCGACCCCCTCCTCAACTGGACCCCCTACGCGCCAGTCGTCCTCTGTGCCATCTTCCCACCCATCAGTCACCTGGGTGCCCTGTGGAGCTGCCTCTGACGGTGCGGCCAGGCTGGTGGAGGAGGCATCCCTGCCACAGTCGGGAGTCGGAGGTCCAGCAGGGGTGGCCACATCAACGAGTGCACCCCAGCCGGCGGAGGATGTGCAGGCAACAGGAGGCAGTGCACGGGCAGAGGCAGAGCAGCAGCAACATGGTGGGAGCCATGAAGGCTCGGGGCTTTCGACATCGGAGGGGCAGGCATCGGCCGGAGGGCAGGGGGACCCAGGACAGAGAGTGTCTTCCGTGTGGCAGCGGTTGGGCCACGCCATAGGTGCGGAGTGGCGGCGGGCGGAAGAGGCGCGGCTCACAATGGTCAGGGCGGAGAACTCCATGCGGAGGGCCCTGAGGCGGGCCGAGTGCCTCGAGGCAATCCGCAAGGGGTTGGAGGAGGACACGGCGTCGTCCCTGCGGACCCTCGGGGCCATGGAACTGGACCGCCTCCGGGACATCGAACAGGAGTTCGATGATGCCCTGGCCCGGGACACCACGGAGTGAGCCGCTGGACTTGCCCGCCGCCTTTGTATATAGTTCTTTAGTTTGGGTTTCCTTTCTTTTTATGATTTGGAGTCGACGGACACTGCTCCACTTTTTGTATATAGTTGATTTTTAGGTAGGTTTTTTAGTAGGTTTCCTTTGTTCAGTTGGGCTCATGGACCCTTGTTAGTTTTGTACATATTTATTTTTTGCATGGAGATTTTTTTACATTTGACTTTGGACATAATAATTTTTTTATTCTGATTTGCAGTTTTGTGTTTTTATACGGACATGCAGCTATTTTTTTTCACATTCACATTGTAGTTATTTTTCTTTCTTTAGCATTCTTTAATTTTTTCAAATACAATTTTGTTTGCATACTTCACTGTGTGGTATCATCTCATTGGTTTCATGCATGTCATGTTGTGTGTTTTCCCATTCTATTGCAACCATTGTGTGTGACGGACATGGGTTCATTAGCTTGATGAACATTGGGGGTGTAACATGTGATTTCCATTTCCATGTGGGTGAATGGGTTACTTGGTATGGCTTTTTGGCTGTGGAGGCTGACCATTACGCACATGATTGGGGATTGTGAGGACCTGGTGGGGGCTGCCCATGGTGGCAGGGGGGTGGGGGTGGTGGGAGACATGAGTGGGGGCCTGGTGGAGGCTGCCCATGGTGGCAGGGGGGTGGGGGTGGTGGGTGACATGAGTGGGGGCCTGGTGGATGGTGACCCTGGTGGCTGGGGGGTGGGGGTGGTGGGTGACATGAGTGGGGGCCTGGTGGAGGGTGACCCTGGTGGCAGGGGGGTGGGGGTGCAGGGGGACATGGGTGGGGGCCTGGTGGAGGCTGCCCCTGCACTGCTGGGGGGTGGGGGTGGTGGTAGACATGAGTGGGGGCCTGGTGGAGTCTGCCCATGGTGGCAGGGGGGTGGGGGTGGTGGGTGACATGAGTGGGGGCCTGGTGGAGGGTGACCCTGGTGGCAGGGGGGTGGGGGTGCAGGGGGACATGGGTGGGGGCCTGGTGGAGGCTGCCCCTGCACTGCTGGGGGGTGGGGGTGGTGGGAGACATGAGTGGGGGCCTGGTGGAGTCTGCCCATGGTGGCAGGGGGGTGGGGGTGGTGGGTGACATGAGTGGGGGCCTGGTGGAGGGTGACCCTGGTGGCAGGGGGGTGGGGGTGCAGGGGGACATGGGTGGGGGCCTGGTGGAGGCTGCCCCTGCACTGCTGGGGGGTGGGGGTGGTGGGAGACATGAGTGGGGGCCTGGTGGAGGGTGACCCTGGTGGCTGGGGGCTGGGGGTGGTGGGAGACACTAGTGGGGGCCTGGTGGAGGCTGCCCCTGCACTGCTGGGGGGTGGGGATGGTGGGAGACATGAGTGGGGGCCTGGTGGAGGATGCCCATGGTGGCAGGGGGGTGGGGGTGCTGGGGGGCATGAGTGGGGGCCTGGTGGAGGCTGCCCCTGCACTGCTGGGGTGTGGGGGTGGTGGGTGACAATTTTGGGGGCCTGGTGGAGGGTGACCCTGGTGGCTGGGGGGTGGGGGTGGTGGGTGACATGAGTGGGGGCCTGGTGGAGGGTGACCCTGGTGGCTGGGGGGTGGGGGTGGTGGGAGACATAAGTGGGGGCCTGGTGGAGTCTGCCCATGGTGGCAGGGGGGTGGGGGTGGTGGGTGACATGAGTGGGGGCCTGGTGGAGGGTGACCCTGGTGGCTGGGGGGTGGGGGTGGTGGGTGACATGAGTGGGGGCCTGGTGGAGGGTGACCCTGGTGGCAGGGGGGTGGGGGTGCAGGGGGACATGGGTGGGGGCCTGGTGGAGGCTGCCCCTGCACTGCTGGGGGGTGGGGGTGGTGGGAGACATGAGTGGGGGCCTGCTGGAGGGTGACCCTGGTGGCTGGGGGGTGGGGGTGGTGGGAGACATGAGTGGGGGCCTGGTGGAGGCTGCCCCTGCGCTGCTGGGGGGTGGGGGTGGTGGGAGACATGAGTGGGGGCCTGGTGGAGTCTGCCCATGGTGGCAGGGGGGTGGGGGTGGTGGGGGACATGAGTGGGGGCCTGGTGGAGGATGCCCATGGTGGCAGGGGGGTAGGGGTGCAGGGGGACATGAGTGGGGGCCTGGTGGAGGCTGCCCCTGCACTGCTGGGGTGTGGGGGTGGTGGGTGACATGAGTGGGGGCCTGGTGGAGGGTGACCCTGGTGGCTGGGGGGTGGGGGTGGTGGGTGACATGAGTGGGGGCCTGGTGGAGGGTGACCCTGGTGGCTGGGGTGTGGGGGTGGTGGGAGACATGAGTGGGGGCCTGGTGGAGTCTGCCCATGGTGGCAGGGGGGTGGGGGTGGTGGGAGACATGAGTGGGGGCCTGGTGGAGGGTGACCCTGGTGGCTGGGGGGTGGGGGTGGTGGGTGACATGAGTGGGGGCCTGGTGGAGGGTGACCCTGGTGGCTGGGGGGTCGGGGTGGTGGGTGACATGAGTGGGGGCCCTGGTGGAGGGTGACCCTGGTGGCTGGGGGGTGGGGGTGGTGGGAGACATGAGTGGGGGCCTGGTGGAGTCTGCCCATGGTGGCTGGGGGGTGGGGGTGGTGGGAGACATGAGTGGGGGCCTGGTGGAGGGTGACCCTGGTGGCTGGGGGGTGGGGGTGGTGGGAGACATGAGTGGGGGCCTGGTGGAGTCTGCCCATGGTGGCAGGGGGGTGGGGGTGGTGGGTGACATGAGTGGGGGCCTGGTGTAGTCTGCCCATGGTGGCAGGGGTGTGGGGGTGGTGGGAGACATGAGTGGGGGCCTGGTGGAGTCTGCCCATGGTGGCAGGGGGGTGGGGGTGGTGGGAGACATGAGTGGGGGCCTGGTGGAGGGTGACCCTGGTGGCTGGGGGGTAGGGGTGGTGGGAGACATGAGTGGGGGCCTGGTGGAGGCTGCCCCTGCACTGCTGGGGGGGGGGGTGGTGGGAGACATGGGTGGGGGCCTGGTGGAGGCTGCCCCTGCACTGCTGGGGGGTGGGGGTGGTGGTAGACATGAGTGGGGGCCTGGTGGAGGCTGCCCCTGCACTGCTGGGGGGTGGGGGTGGTGGGTGACATGAGTGGGGGCCTGGTGGAGGCTGGCCCTGCACTGCTGGGGGGTGGGGGTGGTGGTAGACATGAGTGGGGGCCTGGTGGAGGATGCCCCTGCACTGCTGGGGGGTGGGGGTGGTGGTAGACATGAGTGGGGGCCTGGTGGAGGCTGCCCCTGCACTGCTGGGGGGTGGGGGTGGTGGGTGACATGAGTGGGGGCCTGGTGGAGTCTGGCCCTGCACTGCTGGGGGGTGGGGGTGGTGGTAGACATGAGTGGGGGCCTGGTGGAGGATGCCCATGGTGGCAGGGGGGTGGGGGTGCAGGGGGACATGAGTGGGGGCCTGGTGGAGGCTGCCCCTGCACTGCTGGGGTGTGGGGGTGGTGGGTGACATGAGTGGGGGCCTGGTGGAGGGTGACCCTGGTGGCTGGGGGGTGGGGGTGGTGGGTGACATGAGTGGGGGCCTGGTGGAGGGTGACCCTGGTGGCTGGGGGGTGGGGGTGGTGGGAGACGTGAGTGGGGGCCTGGTGGAGTCTGCCCATGGTGGCAGGGGGGTGGGGGTGGTGGGAGACATGAGTGGGGGCCTGGTGGAGGGTGACCCTGGTGGCTGGGGGGTGGGGGTGGTGGGAGACATGAGTGGGGGCCTGGTGGAGTCTTCCCATGGTGGCAGGGGGGTGGGGGTGGTGGGAGGCATGAGTGGGGGCCTGGTGGAGGATGCCCATGGTGGCAGGGGGTGGGGGTGCAGGGGGACATGAGTGGGGGCCTGGTGGAGGCTGCCCCTGCACTGCTGGGGTGTGGGGGTGGTGGGTGACATGAGTGGGGGCCTGGTGGAGGGTGACCCTGGTGGCTGGGGGGTGGGGGTGGTGGGTGACATGAGTGGGGGCCTGGTGGAGGGTGACCCTGGTGGCTGGGGTGTGGGGGTGGTGGGAGACTTGAGTGGGGGCCTGGTGGAGTCTGCCCATAGTGGCAGGGGGGTGGGGGTGGTGGGAGACATGAGTGGGGGCCTGGTGGAGGGTGACCCTGGTGGCTGGGGGGTGGGGGTGGTGGGTGACATGAGTGGGGGCCTGGTGGAGGGTGACCCTGGTGGCAGGGGGGTGGGGGTGGTGGGTGACATGAGTGGGGGCCTGGTGGAGGGTGACCCTGGTGGCTTGGGGGTGGGGGTGGTGGGTGACATGAGTGGGGGCCTGGTGGAGGGTGACCCTGGTGGCTGGGGGGGTGGGGGTGGTGGGAGACATGAGTGGGGGCCTGGTGGAGTCTGCCCATGGTGGCTGGGGGGTGGGGGTGGTGGGAGACATGAGTGGGGGCCTGGTGGAGGGTGACCCTGGTGGCTGGGGGTGGTGGGAGACATGAGTGGGGGCCTGGTGGAGTCTGCCCATGGTGGCAGGGGGGTGGGGGTGGTGGGTGACATGAGTGGGGGCCTGGTGTAGTCTGCCCATGGTGGCAGGGGGGTGGGGGTGGTGGGAGACATGAGTGGGGGCCTGGTGGAGTCTGCCCATGGTTGCAGGGGGATGGGGGTGGTGGGAGACATGAGTGGGGGCCTGGTGGAGGGTGACCCTGGTGGCTGGGGGGTGGGGGTGGTGGGAGACATGAGTGGGGGCCTGGTGGAGGCTGCCCCTGCACTGCTGGGGGGTGGGGGTGGTGGGAGACATGGGTGGGGGCCTGGTGGAGGCTGCCCCTGCACTGCTGGGGGGTGGGGGTGGTGGTAGACATGAGTGGGGGCCTGGTGGAGGCTGCCCCTGCACTGCTGGGGGGTGGGGGTGGTGGTAGACATGAGTGGGGGCCTGGTGGAGGCTGCCCCTGCACTGCTGGGGGGTGGGGGGGGTGGGTGACATGAGTGGGGGCCTGGTGGAGGCTGGCCCTGCACTGCTGGGGGGTGGGGGTGGTGGTAGACATGAGTGGGGGCCTGGTGGAGGATGCCCATGGTGGCAGGGGGGTGGGGGTGCAGGGGGACATGAGTGGGGGCCTGGTGGAGGCTGCCCCTGCACTGCTGGGGTGTGGGGGTGGTGGGTGACATGAGTGGGGGCCTGGTGGAGGGTGACCCTGGTGGCTGGGGGGTGGGGGTGGTGGGTGACATGAGTGGGGGCCTGGTGGAGGGTGACCGTGGTGGCTGGGGGGTGGGGGTGGTGGGAGACATGAGTGGGGGCCTGGTGGAGTCTGCCCATGGTGGCAGGGGGGTGGGGGTGGTGGGAGACATGAGTGGGGGACTGGTGGAGGGTGACCCTGGTGGCTGGGGGGTGGGGGTGGTGGGTGACATGAGTGGGGGCCTGGTGGAGGGTGACCCTGGTGGCAGGGGGGTGGGGGTGGTGGGTGACATGAGTGGGGGCCTGGTGGAGGGTGACCCTGGTGGCTGGGGGGTGGGGGTGGTGGGAGGCATGAGTGGGGGCCTGGTGGAGGCTGCCCCTGCACTGCTGGGGGGTGGGGGTGGTGGGTGACATGAGTGGGGGCCTGGTGGAGTCTGCCCATGGTGGCAGGGGGGTGGGGGTGGTGGGTGACATGAGTGGGGGCCTGGTGGAGGGTGACCCTGCACTGCTGGGGGGTGGGGGTGGTGGGAGACATGAGTGGGGGCCTGGTGGAGGATGCCCATGGTGGCAGGGGGGTGGGGGTGGTGGTAGACATGCATTGTTGATCAGTAGTGCACGGTAACATGTGGGTTGGCTGAGGGGCATGCCCATGGTGGATGGGCTGCCTGCGGGACATGAGCATGGGTGCAGGGTAGTCCCCCGTGGTGTGGGCTGCCTGCAGGGTCCGTGGAGGTTGTGGAGCGTACACCTGGGAGGGCCCACACGGCCAATTCACGTGTGGTACTCCCCAGAACCCCTGAAATACACGTACCCTGCTGAAATGGCGTGTGGGACTTCCCGCGCACCCCTGAAATACACGTACCCTGCTCGCACTGGGACTCTCGCGTGTGTAACTTCCCGCGCACCCCTGAAATACACGTACCCTGCTCGCACTGGGCCAATCGCGTGTGTGACTTCCCGCGCACCCCTGAAATACACGTACCCTGCTGAAATCGCGTGTGGAACTTCCCGCGCACCCCTGAAATACACGTACCCTGCTGAAATCGCGTGTGTAACTTCCCGCGCACCACTGAAATACACGTACCCTGCTCGCACTGGGCCAATCGCGTGTGTAACTTCCCGCGCACCCCTGAAATACACATACCCTGCTCGCACTGGGCCAATCGCGTGTGTAACTTCCCGCGCACCCCTGAAATACACGTACCCTGCTCGCACTGGGCCAATCGCGTGTGTAACTTCCCGCGCACCCCTGAAATACACGTACCCTGCTCGCACTGGGCCAATCGCGTGTGGAACTTCCCGCGCACCCCTGAAATACACGTACCCTGCTGAAATCGCGTGTGGAACTTCCCGCGCACCCCTGAAATACACGTACCCTGCTCACACTGGGCCAATTGCGTGTGGAACTTCCCGCGCACCCCTGAAATACACGTACCCTGCTCGCACTGGGCCAATCGCGTGTGGAACTTCCCGCGCACCCCTGAAATACACGTACCCTGCTGAAATCGCGTGTGGAACTTCCTGCGCACCCCTGTAATACACATGCCTTGCTCGCACTGGGCCAATCGCGTGTGTAACTTCCCGCGCACCCCTGAAATACACATACCCTGCTCGCACTGGGCCAATCGCGTGTGTAACTTCCCGCGCACCCCTGAAATACACGTACCCTGCTCGCACTGGGCCAATCGCGTGTGTAACTTCCCGCGCACCCCTGAAATACACGTACCCTGCTCGCACTGGGCCAATCGCGTGTGGAACTTCCCGCGCACCCCTGAAATACACGTACCCTGCTGAAATCGCGTGTGGAACTTCCCGCGCACCCCTGAAATACACGTACCCTGCTCACACTGGGCCAATTGCGTGTGTAACTTCCCGCGCACCCTTGAAATACACGTACCCTGCTCGCACTGGGCCAATCGCGTGTGGAACTTCCCGCGCACCCCTGAAATACACGTACCCTGCTCGCACTGGGCCAATCACGTGTGGAACTTCCCGCGCACCCCTGAAATACACGTACCCTGCTGAAATCGCGTGTGGAACTTCCTGCGCACCCCTGTAATACACATGCCTTGCTCGCACTGGGCCAATCGCGTGTGGAACTTCCCACGCACCCCTGAAATACACGTACCCTGCTGTAATCGCGTGTGTAACTTCCTGCGCACCCCTGAAATACACGTACCCTGCTCGCACTGGGACTATCGCGTGTGGAACTTCCCGCGCACCCCTGCAATACGCGTTCCCTGCTTGGCGTTTGCTGTTTGCCAGCCCGGTGAACTGGTCCAGGGTTAGCGCAGCCCTTTGCGATGATTTAGCGATTTGGATGGCTTTTCCTTGCGCGAGGGCGTTCTTGGGGGCGTTACTGGCGATGCTGCAGGGTCGCTGCGATTCTCTGCGCCACGGCTGGTTTGGGAGCCTGAAATCCATGAATACGCTGACTGGTGTTATTCATCATGGGAGGTGTGGCAAGAGGGATTTCTATTGGTTGGCACCTTACTCACCAACATTGGGCACGTTAATGGAACGCCAAGGTATGAGAGACACATAGGGTAAGAGGAGAGAGAAGTCCATGGTCTGCACTAATTCCAATGGAAAGTACTCCCCATCATTCCCAGGTCATGTGGCATATCTATTCCTATGTATTTGGCCTTGTGCATCATCTCATGTCTGCCTGCGTGCTAGGGAGTTCAGCGGGTGTCTTATCTGTACTTGGCACATAATGAATAATCAGTGTTCTTCATGTCTTGATCACATATTAGGAGACTATGTTAGAAAAATAATTTCTTGCTATTTACTGAGCATTAAGCTCATTCTAATGTGCATGTTGTGCTCTTTGTGACCACTTGAGACACTCTTTGTCTATCTGCAATAGAGTTTTTGACTTACTGTTATCATGCATCTGGGCATCAATGGCTGTTTGTGCTCCTATTGAACCTTAATTAGCTTGGAAGTCTACCTCTTCCTGTCCTGGGAACTGTCCCTGCATTCTGCACATCCACTACTCCCTTCCATGAATCTGACCTTGTTGCTTGCTACGAACTACTGTCTGGGCAGCTTCAAAGATTCTAAAATAAATGTGTTTTTATCAATGCAGCATCTTGTCTGAGGCCATACTAACTACTAGGCCTGCTGCATCCTTTGTGCTGGGAAAATGGCTGTACTTCTGCGCTTCTCGCCTCCATATTGGCAATCTATGCTCGTGTCTGTTCATGTTACATCCACCTTGTGCATCTGCCATACGTTGGTTTACCTGCCTGTGTGTTCTGCATCTTATTTGCCTATAATGTCATCTTCCCTATCAGTGTAGTGAGTCCCTCTATCGGTATTCCAGAAACCTCCTCCCTGCTATGCTGTATACAGCACACTACTTGTTATCTAACTGTTATCCCTACTAGGGTAGTTCATCTATTTGGGTATATCTGTGCATTTGCTCACCCACATTTACTAAGATTGTCATTTCCAGTGCTTTCTTGCTAGCCTTTTTACATTGGATAAAGCTAATTTCATGACACAGAAAGCTGTCAGGATCTGTATCAGTGTGGCCACTACTATTTTGAATGCTTTCACTAACCAGGTGGGTACCCATGAAAACAGGTAATTAAACCAGTGATCATCTTCAAGGTCCTCCACTTCAAACACCATATTAGTGGCCAGCTCCTATAAGGTTGTTATGGCCTCTGTAAGGGACCCATTCTTCTCTTTGTTTCCAAGTGTGTGCGTACAGCAAGACAAACCTATCTTAGCACAAACAACTCCCTGCACGGCCGTGATGACATCAAGAACACGCCTATTTTGGAGAAGTCATTAATCTTACTGCTCTTAACTCCTCTTTCATTGCATTGAACCCCTTCACTGTATTGTATTGTACACGTATTGTTTGCAACAGCTCCCATCTGGTTATTTCTAACCATTTGGCATTGCAAGCCAAAGGTAAGGTAGGAGGTAGAGAGCATTGCCGTTCTGGTAAACAGTTTATTTTCATCTAGTATGTTATCATTGGCCTCTATTGATTTTTGTCTATTGACTTTGTCGAAACATAATACTCCCTTCTGGTACGTTTTAGGGCAGGAGACCTTTTCTTTCTGGTGTTTGTACTCATCAGAGAAAAACCATGAATCTGTACCTCGCATTGTGGCACCACCAGAGTCGGTGTACGTATTGCTACTATGGAGCATATGCCTCCCCATTTTGGAGAGAGCTGCATATAGTCCTTTGAACCACAAGCCCAATAGATGTCCATTTTGTGATACATTGGAAACCCTTGTTCACTCCAACTTTCACTGAACAATTATTTATAAAAACACAGGGTTTCACTTTCTATTGGTATTATGGCTACTGGTCCTGCTTCATCTTCTACCCAGGTAAGCAATTTGGACTCCACTCTTTAAGGCATTCTCCACAGCCTCCATTGATGCTGTTATGAGTGCTTGTGCTTTACAGCCTATCAGCCTATCAGTCCATCAACCCATCCTCCTACGGTCAATACTTTCACTGCTATGTGTAACTGAGTTCTATTCCAGCAACCAGGTATTTCTTTCCCTTGCGTATTGGTATACTGCAACAACTCATGGTCCTCTATTTTATTTTTTCTGCTCTGCGGGTCATTTGTTTTATGAAACTATCCTTGTTTAGTCATCTGGGGCAATTGTTTTATGAAGCTATCCTCACAAAGGGAAATTGCCTTTGTTACCCATTGTATGGTAGCCTGTTTTCCCTGAAATTGCCCTCTTGTGGTGCATAGTGCTATATGTGTTAAGCAATGTGCTGTTTTCCTCTGTTGCTATGAACACTCGGAAAGCACTCATGGCATATGGAATGAGGGAACACATGAAACAGCTCTCATCATACTTTTCTATTCCCACCCTTCTCATGTGCTGACACCACACATTGTTTTTAACATGGAGGGAATTATGAAAATACTGCATCATGTGGTGCATGCCATTTTGAAAACTTCTTTTTACTCTTTTAACTTGTGTGCTTCCGTCAGATCGAATCTCAGTTTTCAATTGAACTGCTGTTATATCAGGAATTAAACAATTACAATAATCATACACGGGTAGTATAGCTCAGTGGCAATGCGCTCGTCTTGGAAGCAAGACATGGAGAGCAACACAAGTTCGAATCCCGGGTCCATGCTTATAAACCTCTTCAGTATTAACTGTGTTATAAAAAACAATTATAATAATAATTACAATACTTGTATAACACTCCATACATAATGGCCTTACCATAACATTGGTGCTAAATTGATTCACTGCAATACAACAAAGAAAATAAAAACAACAGAATGCTAAAAAATACAGAATCATTATAGCCTTTTCAGGTGTCTAGGTCTGTAAGCCTGTTTGGACAATAAAAGATCCATGTTACTTCTGAACGAAATGTCTCTTTTGTTTCATAAAAGAATAAGTGTCCACATTAAAACCTATTCTAAAGAAAGAAATTATTTTCTAAACCAATATATATTTTCATTGAAAAACTATCACATACATGTTCAAAACTCTTTGAAAAAAGGAAGAGTATTCAAAATTGTCTTTGGAGAATATTCAAGGGTCTTCTTAGAATTGAACAACAGCATACTGTCTCTACTTTTGCTGCTGCTCTTGAGGCCGATTCGCTCTAGTCATCGCCCTGGTCTGGGATCTTCGGATTTCTTCTTCTCCTTCTGGCTCTGTATCTTCTGACAGGGGGGCCTCAACCACAATGCCTATTAACATCACTAAGATGCAAAAAGCCTCTCCTACCCCTACCTTTTACTATAATTTTGACTGGACAGAGCACCTCCCAGCGCAGGCGGAAGAATTCCTCTAATACAGCTTAAGGTCCTCACCTGCTCCATGTTACCCTTTACTCGTGTTCTGAACATGGAAGCATGCCTGTTGTGTATGGAATTCTCGGCATCCTGCACAGTTAACACACTGGTAATAATGCAGGTTTTGTGCCCGACTTGTGGCCTTGCTTATTGACCTGAGATTGCAATATCCTTCTTTTTTCCTGCTCAGGTAGTTCAATCTTCAACCGAACAATGCTAAAGATGTGTTGGCGGCCAATTTGATTTCCTGCATGATGGACCTTAGTCTTCTGTAGCTTGTTGTTGGCCCCAAGCATATGTCTTGTAACACCCTTAACCTTTCTTTTTCTCCACCCGCTCTTGTCAGGATTTATAATTACTTGGCAGTTTCATGAATCACATGATACTTCCTTTTTCCATCCTGGCTGAGTCCGATCCTCGGCCTATTGTCCTCCTGGTCCAATATCACGATATTATCACTGCATTTAAGGGTCTGCCCAATCTCTCTTGCAGCATTTACCTCCAGCTCTAAGCTAGGGGTAAATGCGCTGCACAAATGCCCAATTTTGGCACAATTATTGGACTGAAAATTCCTAGTTGGATGCAATGGACCCAATGGGGAATGGGGAATTACAGTTACCGGCCAATCCGAGATCCGGCGGTAATACCGCCAGAGGGTTGGGCAGTAACGAAAATACAGTTGGGCGGTATCCCAGTCGGGATGCTGCCCAACTCGTTATGAAGCTGTTTGTCTTCTGGTCATCGTAGAGATCTCGACTCACTGACTATAACTCTGTGCATTACAGCTGATTTTTGGGCTCAGCGGAAAGCTTCCAAGCCCTGGGCTTGTCCTTCTGAACCCTGGTTTTAGGATGCACTAGCTGTGCTTCGCAAGCAGCACAGACAGGGGGAACATGTATGGTGCGCAGCTTCCTTTCCCCTAGCATGTCTGGCCTTTCAAAAGGAAAAGGCCACTTCAGTTTACCAATTGGCTATTTTTATAGCCAAGCAGCTGTTAACTCTCCTCGAGAGTTATTTAAAATGGTGCAAGCTCTGTCTTTCTTGCCCTCAGCTAACAAGGTTATTCCCTCCCCTCAACTCTGTACTTCGCTCTATGTTCTTTCGAGATAAAATTCCTGCTATTTGCCACAAGATCTCTGATTCTCTGGCCATCTGCAGGCAGGAGGTTCGATCCCCATTTTATGGGAGGATTTTCCTCTGTTCACTGATGATGATATTATTATGGCCACTCTGAGCTGAAATTCTATCTCTCCAGCAGACCCCATTCCTCATGCGATCCTGAAAGAGATTATTCCGTTGATCACAGCCTCGGTGTTGTCAGTGGAAAAACTCTTCTTTCACTAGCAGTTTTATTCCATCCTCACTCAAGCACCCATTTGGAATCCCGCTCTTAAAAAAACCTAACCTGGTTACTCTTCTGCTTTCCAACTCTCACCCTATCTCCCTTTTATCTTTCCCCATGAAACTGGGGGAATCATTGGTCACTCCTCTTCTACGCTCCTTTCTGGAGAGCTCTCACTGTCTGGATCCTTTCCAGTCTGGATTCCAGCCGGGTCGAGGCACCAAATCTGTTTTGGTGTCTGTTTCTGATGATCTGGCGCAGGCCGTTGATTAGGTAGGAACCAGCATTTTGATTCTTCTGGATCTCTCAGAGGTGTTGGACACCATTGACTATTCCATCTTGATCCAGAGATTTGACTCTGTGGGGATAACATGGTCGGGTCCTCGATTGGTTCTCCTCTTTTCTTGTTGACCATTCACAGACACTCTTTCTTTCCACTTTCACTTCTGCTCCTCTTCCACTTACCTGTGAGGTTCCCCAGGGTTCTGCTTTATCTCCTCTTCTCTTTAATATCTACAATCTGTCTCTGATCACTTTGATGCACTCTTTGGGTTTTTGGGTTATTCTTTCGCTGACGACACCCAGATCCTTATGCATTTGGATCGGGTTCTCCCTGATGTGGCTGAGCGCTGTTGTTGGTGCCTGTCTGCAATCTCTGCCTAGATGGGTTGATATTGGCTCTGACTTAATTGTGACAAGACTGAGTTCCCGGTCATCCTGGCCGACGCTTAGGTGTCACTGTGGTCCACCACTTTTTGGCAAGCTGAATTTGGCCCGCTACCACAACCCTCTGCAGTAGTAAAAAACTTGGGGGTCAAGCTCTTGGCGTCTCTTTATTTTAAACTCCATACTCTGTGGAAAGTTCTTCCTTTTCTTCCCGCAGGACTCCATCCTGTTGTGTCCACATTGGTTGTTGGTTCACTTGATTACTGCAAATCCCTATATTTGGCCCAAATCGGCTTATCTCCTGAGCCGTCTGCAGCTTGTGCAGAACTTGGCTGCCCGGCTGTCTATGGGTGTCTCTCATTACACCTCTGACTCTGGCATTCTCCAATTGCATCACTGGTTCCCGGTGGTCGGTCGGGTCAAATTTAAGGCACTGTGTATTGTGCACCGTGCCTTTTATAAAACTGGTCTGGAGTATCTGCAGGGGTTATTCCACTGGTATGTTCCCCCTTACCCCTTAAAAGCTGCCAACACAGCATGTATTGCAATGCCCCACATCAGGCGGGTTCACACGGGGGGTTGCTCCTTCTCAGTGGCTGCTGCCCGGCTGTGGAACTCTCTTCCCCTCTCTCTTCGTCTTGCTGAGGATCACCTCCTCTTTCAGTGTGCCATCAAAACCTGGCTTTTCACTACCTAATCATTTTGCGCTGCTTGTGACTTTTGCCTTAGAGCATGATGCCCTTTGGGGTGTACGTTTGCACTTTATCTCAGGTGGATAGCTCAGGGGCAACATGCTCATCTTGGAAGCAAGAAGACATGAAGCACCACAGGTTCGATACCCGGGTCCGGGCTTAGAAACCTCTGGGTATTAAGCATGTTATAAATAACCTATCATAACATAACATAACCTTTTGCTGCTGAAGGTGTTGCTATCTCGACCATGTACAGTGCTTCGAACCTCGGCTTGTGCCACTTTCTAGTGAAGTTTTGACAAAGGACCTGGTCTCCCAGATATAATGGGAGAGGTTGTAATAACCTAGCTGGCCAAAATGTTCATTTAAATCTTCAGTGATTCTGGCTAAGGCCCTCTGTTTTGTCCGCACCTGTTTGGAGATACATTTCAGAGATTTAGTCATAGCCACCAGATAAGCATGCATCAACACTATTGCTGAATTCTCAGGGTCTGTCCAGGCATGTGTGGGAGGAGCAATTGGGACATTCATTCTACATCATGTCACCAACTCATGTGGTGGGGGTGGGAGGCACTAGCTTGTAGCTAAACTTTGGATTAGTACATAACTGATAGAGAATTGATTAGAGAGCAGGTCTGATAATTTCAGGTGCAATAGGGCTTAAGCCTCAAGGCCACTTGAGGCAGGGAAAAGTAGCACAAAACGAAACCGATTGTTGCCTAAGGATGGCCAACAAATCGATTTTGTGGTGATCAAAGCCTGGCTGACTGTGTAAGGCAAAAAGAGCCAAGGGAAGGTAATGCAACCAATGTTTTGGCAAAGTGTCTTTTAGTTGGGCAATGCATCACCTCAAAGGCTATTTAGGCATCAGAAAATTCTATTTGCTTAGGGATGATAGGCAGATGAGAATGTGTAACTTATTCCCAATAGAGATGTAATTTTTTCAATAACCTAATTTACAAAACAGGGGCTGATGTCAGAACAGAGCCCTTTGCACACTCCCCATCTAGAAAATATCTCTCGTATGAAGAATTTTGCAGCAGATATGACATTTGGATGTGTGCAGGGACCTGCTTCTATCCAACAAGAAAAGGGGCATAATACCACTATCATGTGTTGGTGGCCATTATACGTTTGAACCAAATCCACATAATTGATATGCAAATGCCGAAATGGACAGTGTATTGTTTCTCTCACTGTTCTTAATGTATGACTGACAGTGAATTTATGAGATATTATACAGATAACAAAGAAATTAGCCAAATGCTTGTTCAGATTCGGGACAAAGAAGTCATTGAAACAGATGCTGGAATACACTCCCTTGTGGTATGTGCTGGGTAGTGTAGTTGTTCCAAAGCTACTGTGAGTAACACATTAGGAATGACAGGTTTCCCCATACTATCCTTTTGCCAAATTAGCTCTGCAGGGAATAATGAGCTCCCTATTTTCTGCCACAATTCCTGGTCTTCTTGTGACGCGCGTCCCTGCTACTGTACAATCTGTGTTACTGGCAGTGTATTAAAACATTCTTTTATCACCATCTTATATATGTACTTGTTTGGGACAGTTCTAACATCTAATATTTTGTGGGAAAAATGCTACCCTTTTGGCTTCTGTGTCCATAGCTTCATTGCATGGGAAATCATGTCTGCACATCTTGTATGCACTGTACACTTCACCACGAAGATCCTTGAGGGACATTCAAATGTGTCCAATAACCTCTCTAACAATGCCACATGCTTTACTGTTGTGCCTTCTGCACGCTGGAAGCCACTCCTTTTCCAATATGTCAGTGCTGAATGTACTGTGGTCATCACGTAGGCGGAGTCAGAATATAATCATGCCTACCAATTCTGCTGCTTGCGCTGAAAAATGCCCTGGCAATCTTGCACTTTTCACTACCTCGAACTCTCCATTCACTTGCGTATTCACTACTGCTGGGCCACTATGTCTCAATCCAGAACTTTGATATATCGTCGATGAATCATCGACATAGAGAATTATGGCTCTTTGAAATGGGACACGTCATCATAATAATCAGTGTGTGTAGTGCAATCATGTATATTATCTACCTCCTCCACTGTTTCCGCTATGAATTTTGCAGGGTTCACTATGCCGCAACTGACAATTTTGATTGATGAATTATATATTAGCACTTCATAGCCATACGCTGTCTGTGTGGTCAACGTGCTTTTAAGCTTTTCAAGATTGAAAAAAGGGCATGTTCATCATATAATCAGGCCCATTGTTATATTGGATGACCTAAGATCCTGCTGTAAAAGTCCAACGGTTTATAACCCAGTGAGGTGTGTGAGAACAGCCATTATCACAACCCCATTCAAATGAGAAAACAGGAAAAATTCTTGATTGTAATCTGGAATCCCTAACACGGGAGCGGTGTGTATTGTTTTTTGCAGCTCATCAAAGTCATCCATCACCTCACCTGTCCATACAAGATCACTTTTGTTTTTCGGTGCTTCCTTGCGTCCCTCTAAGAGAGGCTGAACATATGTGCTGTAATCAAAGAAACATGTACGACAATAATTGCAGAGTCCCAAAAACTGCTGTAGGTCTTTTATAGCTTTTGCCCTTTCAGGTGTCACCTTCCTCCACTCTTTTGAGATTATCTGGCCTAGATAGAATACTTCTCCTTGACAATATTACAGTTTCTCCTTGACTACTTTATACACTTTTTCATCCAATATTGTTAATAGTTTCACTGAGTCCTTCCTGCACTCTTCTATGGTGCTGCAGACTAGCAAGTCATCCAGATAATGTATGACTGTGCTTTCAGTGTGTACATTTCCCAAGTCCATCTGTGGCACCCTATTGAAAACACTGTAGACTCAGAGTAACCCTATAGGAGGTGACTGTGCTGTAGCCTGATTCTGTGATAGGTAAACACATTCAAATTATGTGAGTCTTCATGTAGAGGGATGGAGAAAAAGCATTTGTCAGGTCAATCACTGTAAACATTGAGCCCTGGGTGGTACATTACATAATATTGTTGCTGGATTTGGCACTAATCGAAATTCTACCTCAACAATATTGTTCAAAGGGCGTTAATCCTTTATAAATCTCCAAGACCCTTCTTTTGCCTATTTTACTGGATACACCGCCATATTACATGACGATTCTGAAGGTACTAATATACCTTGTTGCATCAGATACCCTTGTAAGCTTCTTTTGACATAGCATTACTCATTGTAAAATAGCACCTTTTTTCAGTTTTGTCTTGACTGATTCTGCTTCTTTTATTAAACCAACATCATATGGACTGCTAGTCCACAATGAACCCGGCACCTTTGCTAAACCTTCCTGCAAAAATGACTGTACTTTTCTCACAAGCATTATTGTTTGGTGAGCATCACTGTGCTCTATTTGCAACTGATAGGTAATACAGATGTTAAATTTCACCTTGTCATCTGAATAATCATCTTCAAACAGTTCATCATCAGTCATGTCAGTAAGTCTGTGTGCTATTACTGTGCACCAAGTAACTCCTTCGTCATCGAATCCATGCAACATTATTCTGTCCTCTGTTACTTTCACTGCTTCTAATTCACTTGTAAAAATGTGACCTTTTAGCATGTCCATGGGTACCTCTGGCCTAAAATAAATGCTGGCGGTAATCTCAACAATTTGCCCTGTATTTGTGGAAGTCATATCAATACAACTAGTACTCTAATAAGGAAACCATTCGGGTTTAGTGAACCCTTCTTTGTGCTTTCTGTCCATAAAATCCCCTCACAAACTCTTGCATATTCACATAATGAATACCTGGTGTTGAACATGTTATCCCCTCTTCAATGAAAGAAATAGTCATCAAGTCTCTTCCCAATATGTTAGCTCGTGTTTTCTAAGAATATAATAATGGCATAGCCAATTTATGTTCTGCTATTGTTATGGATAATTTATCTTTAAAAGGAACCATTGACATAGCCCCAGAGAATCCTTGTGCATCCATTGATATTCCTGATATTGAGAACATTCCCTCTGTAACACAGGATGTCGCACAGCGTAAACGAAGAAAGAAAAAGTTGTGTTGCCTATGGTCACCCACACCCTCAGTTCCACTTGTGGGCCTGGGGTAGTCGATAGACTTGGGCACATCAAGTCACTCTGTGGGCTGTCCTGTTGTGATTACATGTTCAGCCCTTTCCCCGTGAAGGGATTTCCTCCCACTACAGTCATGCCCTATACTCTAGGGGTCAGCGGTGCTTGCAGCAATATGTTTGCATTCCATTGTACTATTGTATCCGTTGGTACTTGTAGTTGTATGTCTGCTTGATGCATTTGAAACAGTACCACCTGTTGTGGTTGCAGTATTTGTGGTTGTACTTCCTGCTGCGTTTGCTGTATTAGTTTGCGCCTGTGTCTGGGTTGGCTGATACTGTGTGTAATCTTGGGCATTGTAATCCTGCTGTGTAGCACTATATAGCGGTGGATATGCGGACCCCCCTCTTGACCCAGATTGCTGCCAATTTTGTTGCATTCCTCCCCAACTTCTACAATCCTGTGCAATGTGTCCTACTTTTCCACATGTCCAGCACTGTGCTCGAAATCCTCTGTGGCTGTTCTCCATTAAACCCTCCTGTCCGTGGTGCTTGAAATCCAAACCCTCTTCCTCTTGGTGCTAACTTCCTCCCCCAGGGATAATAATTATATTCTCCTCTTATAGCAAAACTTCCATGCAAACATGGCTGCATTTGGTGTGCTTCATGCACACTGTGGTTCTTTCTGAACATTTGTCAATGCTGCTCCTTCTACTGCCATTTTGACAATTTCTTTTGGGCCAGCTTTGGTTCCTGTACCTTTGTTTCTTCAGCCTTCTTTCTGTCTTTCTCTTGTTTTAATCGACAATGATGAATAATGCTCAATATTATCTCGGGCCATGGTTTTGCCCCAATCCTAATGTTTTTAATTGCCTTTGTACATCTATGTGGAGTCCCTGACATGCAATGTGATAAGAAATTGTTATATTTTTATCCCGAGCTTCTCTTCTTGCCAAATGCCATTTCTGTTGTATGTCTTCTATGTAAGCAGCTGGGTCCTCATCTGGCACAATTTTTCCTGTAATTATCGCACCCATGTCTGATGTGTCTGGAAATTGTATTTTGAGTGTCCGACAATTGTGAAAAGGTGCCCATCATGTCTTTTATTTTGAGCTGTCACCCCAGGGTACCCAGCCCATTTCCAAATATGTTCTGATGATTTTGTGTCATTTCAACAACCACTTATTTTTTGTAATGCTGTAAGCCTTTAAAACTTTTTCTTATATATGTGCGGGTCCCTTCCCCAAGCCCCCCATTCACTATATTGTAAACTCACCCCAACCCTCTAAGTACCCCTTGTAATCCCTTCCCCCCAATATATTTTAAATTAATTTTTCAATGAAATTGTATCAACAAAAATATTTTGCAAAAACCCCTGGTGATAAAATATCATACCCTTCTGATTTTTCACCCAATATGGCAGCACACAAGCTTTTCATGTCACCTAGCATCAGTCATGCCTGCCATCTCCCTTTCCAACTCATAAATCCACTTCCCTGCACCTGCTGTAAGTTACAGCAATGTGTACATTAAGTTATATTTGTCTGTGCCCAGGGTATATAGTGTGTTAATTCTATGGGCATCATTAGGGCCATGGCACTCCCGTAATTAAGCGTGCCGGTACGGGACCGGCACCGTTCATTACGGGATGCCCTATTACGAGGCCTGCTAGCGGGTCCCGCTAGCAGGCCAGGATGCTAACAACGGGCTCGTCATTTTCGGGCCCGTTGTTAGCATCCTCCCCATTCCCTCAAATGGGAATGGGGGTTCATTTTTACCGGGTCCAAGAAAAGGGAAATTACCGGTTCACCAAGGTCGGCAGAACCCGGTTATTGCCCTTTTCTTGGACCCAGTTAAAAATTATTACCGGCGGTAGCCATGCCCTTAATAAGAGCACGGCTACCACCAGGGTCGTAATGAAGCCCTATGTCTTTCTGTAATAAGGGGAATTGTGTCAAAACACTTCTGCACATGGTTGCAGCCACACTCTTTGTCTTTGTTGGCGCTGCTGCCATAATAAACTGTTTACGGCCTGGTAGATCTCTTAATCTGTTTACATATGGTGTGTTCCTTCTGGACTTAACAGACGTCTCTCTGGGAGCAATGGACACTTAATGGGCTCTATCGCACCTCCCTCCTAATCTATCAAATCAGTCTCTCTTCCCATAAATGCACCTGTAGGAGGTGCTTGTGAAGCTTCATCCTCCCCACTCTTATTGTCATCTTGCCATTTTAACTGTCTTTTCTCTTCCTCTTCATCCTCATCTTCTTCCTCAAACTCTTGCCTTCTAAGGGGCTCTCTCACATACATCCCAATCACCATCTCCTCCAATACATTCCGATCCATACTTGTGGTACTTCCTCCAATTCTCTCTTCTATTCATGTTATCTCTTCTACTCCTATTTAGACTGTCACTGTTCCTTCTTGTAATACCTTCCCTTTCTCCGTCAGCCAATATATGTCTGCTAATTATTTAATAAACTTCCTTCCGGCGTCTCTTCCTCTTGTTTCTCTTCTTCCCATTTTCTTTCTTTTTCCTCTCTCTCCTTCCTGTTTGCTTTCTTCTTCCACCCTTTCCTCCTTTTCTATCCCCTATCTATTTACATCTTCTATTGCCTTGTCTTTAGAAATGTATATGCCTTTTCCATCAAGTTTCAATATTATTTGCCCTCCGACCCATTTTTCTGGCACAATTGTTTTCCCACGCGGTTCTTCCTGCATACCTCTCACTCTTTCACCATCTTCCTCTACTTCGGTTAGCTTTGCTTGCACACTATGCAGTGCATCATATTCGCCTTGCAGCAACAACGGTCTTAGCTTGTTGACTTTCTCTCCCCTTATGCTGTCATCATCACTATATGCTGGGGAAAAATGTTTTGGATTGCTATACCCTGCACCAGTCTTTAATGGGTATAATCCCAGTACAATCGAGGACGGGACACTGGTCAAAGGAGGAGGAGCCATGGGCAGCGTGTGCCCTCTGTCAGGCTACTTGCAGCACAATACTTGTGATTTCTGCTAACTAACTGTAATCCCTACTAGTGTAGCACAACCTAACTCATTCTTTAAGGCAGAGGTGTGTACATTGGCTATTTAAAGTATTGTTTCTTGTAACCTGCCTTAGATTATCTTGTCTCTACCCCCTAGATTCATGAGGTGGTAGGGCTGCCTTAGCTGGTATTGTTTCCCACCTGTTCAGTAATCATGTGGAGTAGGGACAGGAATTGGTAATTGTGCATTTTTCTGAGTAGGGGCAGTAGGTGATACCTGCATATTCATCTGTGCAATTACACTGGCTATGCCAATACTTTACTGAACTAACCAAGCAAGCCATTGTGCAACTGATTCTCTATAGCATTTCACACAATATGGTGCCAGGATTTAACATTTCCTACAATTAGGGTGCCAGGCTTTCACTGCATACAGATAGAGAGACATCCATCGTATCCTACTCTTACACTACCTGCTTCTATCCAAACACACTGAATGCCTTACTTCAGTTTTGTTTGGTTTTCCTGTTCTACCTAAGTGGAAAGGAGTGGTTTTGAAAGGGGATATAATACCAGCTAATGACCACATTTAGATGGTATTTTCTACACAGTATATTGTAAAACGTATTAATAGCCGGTCAAGTGGCACAGCGAGTAGAGCACTTGCCTTGACATTCGCGCAGAGCCTGCTAACGCAGGTTCGAATCCCGGCGGGGCCAAACTCAGCCTTTCATCCTTCCGAGGTCGATAAATGAGCACCACACACCGTGGGTAATAATAAGCAGCGCTCAGATACCTGAGGGTTCGTAGCGCTAAATAAATGCCAAATTATTATTATTATTATTATTATTATTATTATTATTATTAATAAAGGGAAGATCCCAACCATGTAATAAGCTGTATACCTATAACTACTGAGATATTTATGTTCCATGTATGTGAGCTGTTTCTTGTCACTGACCTATTTCATCTTCCAGGCCCACAGACTCATTATTAATGTTCTGCATCCCTCCTAACCCTCATCTCATCAAAAACGTGCAAAATCTCCCTGAAATCTTCTGCCCGCCCATTAACTCACACATCATAGCAGCCAATGAGCGCTGGAATGCCTCCCATTTCCTGCCCACTAAGACAAACAGCACTCCCTGTAAAGAAGAATGAGAGCATGCCAGGAGATGAGAGGGGCAACCTGGGCCACCGAGAATGAAGGAGATTGAGATGAATGGACAATAAAATGAAGAACGTGTAAAGTGAAAATAAGAGCCATTTAAATTGCCTCTGTCTGACTGGCCACTTAGGTAGGTTGATATTATTTCAGACCAAATGTCCTCATTTTTACTTTCCTCGTTGCAGATTTCCAGATCCAATCACTCACCCCAGTTGGACTTTAGTGTTTCAGTTATTTTTCACGTGTGGTCCTGGTCCTATTTCATACTCATATGTTTGCCTCCATATTTGTATGTGAATGACTGTACATTTAGGTGAATATCTTCCCCAAAACGTTAATAACAAGAACATCCTGAGGAGAGGTTGGGATTAAAGGAAACCATCCCCTCACTGAACATGTGTGTGAAGGTTGTGTTATGGGGAAGAGTGGGGACAAAGGGAGTGTGGGGACCCTCATGCAGTGGGTAAAACAGGAAAGGATGTATCTTCCTCAATAATGCTCCACAAAGATCCTGCCTCTGTACTATAGGGATAGGGATAGGGATAGGGATAGGTATCGGTATAGGGATAGGGATAGGGATAGGGATAGGGATAGGGATAGGGATGGGTATGGGTATAGGTATAGGCTGAGTCTGGATTTAAGCTACGACTGTCTTCTGCCTACTGGTGTCTTCTTGCAACAGTAGTGGTTCCTTAGAAGAGTTTGGGATATAGCGTAAAGGTGCCCACATCTCATTGCTTCAAGCATTTCTCGGTCAAATGCCTTCTTAGTATTCAGGCTGTTTTCTTTTTGTTGGTAACATTTGCTTATACAGCATGGTTAGTTCTTTGGTATATCAATAAGTGGTACATATTGTGTATACATTGATCGTAATATGTTTTATCTTTTCATACAGGGCACACTTACAGTTATGTTAAATACATCCAGAACTAGAAGATACAGCCCTTCGGATGCACTTACTTTTGAGAATGCAGCATGCCTTTTAAAGCTGTGAAGAGTTTGGATGCAAAATCAACAATGGCTGTTTCTAAAGTCCAGTCCTGAGATTTACGTATGGGTACAGCATATGTAGGTGTAACAGGGAATTGTTTTATGGTTACATACATTTCTTTCCATTATAAAAAAAAAAACATCCAATTAAACTTTTAATTTCTTGTATGATTTGAATGCTGTGGAACATTTGTCATTCCTTCTATGAGCAGTTGCAGCCCTACTTTTGAAAAACTGTTATGTAGACAATTGCTCCATTCACTAATACATGTTCTTCATCTACATTTCTGAATAATAGCTTCAGACCTGTACGCACAGGTTTAAAGCATTATCATAGCCAGCTGTTCTTGACAATGTGTACTCTATATCACGAGATAATGTTTTAGCCTGTTCATTCGTTTTACTCGTTAAACCGTGCTGTTTGTTTTGGTCTGCAGCTCTTTTGAGCACTGGTCCCTCATCATGAGTTCCGTGGCTATGTTAAAAGCGGCGGAACTGCAATTGCCATGACTTTTACCATACTGCTGAATAAGGAATTGGCTGTAATTCCGCTGGTGCAAGTTGCCCCAGCGGACTTGCGCCGGCAGAATTACTGCCAACAATGTGCGGAATCAGCACTGGGGATAATTCTGCCAGCGGTATCACTGCTGAGATCAAAAACGGAAATTCCTCCACATTTCAATTTTAAATACCACTGAAATACTACCAAAAATGGGTGGCGACTCCATCAAAAACACAGTGCTGTTAACTCCATCAAAAGGGTGGAGGTTAATGCATGCAGGTGATGGAAATTAAACTACAGGTGCTCCCAACCCGATCGGAAAGGACCATGGCATTCCCATACACATTTTACAACACCATGCTGCCATTAGCTGAGGCAAATGGGACCTGCAGCAGATACTGCTCAACATTGAGCTGCACAGGTTGGAACAGCAGCACAGGGTACCGAGAGGAGGAGGAAGTGACGCTATGCAGGGCGAGCGCACTGATGGCAGGTCAGGCCCTCGCTCTGGACTGAACTGACAACCAGCTGAACACCCAGTACCGGCTCAACAAGGAGACCATTGCTGAGCTACTCACCCTGATCGACAATGACATAGAGAGCAGGATAAACATTAGAACTGCTTCTGACGCTTGTGTTGGTCCTACATTTCTTAGCAAGTGGCACCTACCAGCACACCGTGGGCATGCTGCATGGCATGTTCTAGCCCACATTTTCACATGTGCTTGTGCAGGTGCTCGACCACCTCCCCGGCTGTTGTGAATGCCATGAAGGCAAGTTATTTTGCAGCAACTCCCGTGCCCAACATAATTGCCACTATGGACTGCACCCATGTAGCGTTAGTGGCCCTCCCAGGAAACCAAAGAGGTATACCGCAACAGGAAGCAGTATCACTCCATGAATGTCCAGGTCACCAGCGATGCTGACCTTGTCATCTCACACTGCTATGCCCGCTTCCCTGTTTCCACACACAGTGCCATGGTCCTGAGGAACAGCACATGCATATTGGGTGAGTACAAGTGCCATCACATAACCTGATCTTGCAGCACAAGTGAAATGCCATGTGAAGGGGTGGGGAGGCATAACCACAACTGAACAATGCATTCCCTGTCAAGGTCCTGTACAACCTGCACATGCAGTAGTTGAGGTACTCAGTGTGTTACCTCATCCTCTGCCCGACTACGGTGATGGCAGCAGTGGTATAGAGACTGAGAAATACTCCTGCATAATCCCTGGAGGCAGTCCCTTATTGCCTGCAGATGCTGAACCTGCTGGCCTGCCAGTTGTTCCAAGGATGTCTGTAGCTGCTCATGGCTTCCAGCCTCGCCCATATCACTGCCATAGTGTGCTGTGGCCCTGGTGGTGGGCTCTGGTGAAGGATGGAGCTGAAGCAAGGTCGGTGGAAACCCTTGTCTTTCTCCTCCACCTCTGCATGCAGAGAGCCGTCACTGCCTGTGTCTGACACAGACTAGCGCTGGCGTTGCATGTCCCACACAAGTGATGAAGTGGTGTCAGGGGCCAGATGGGTAGGTGCTGCAGTGTGGTGGAATCCTTGGAAATCTATATAGGTGTCAGCTGTGGAGTGGCACTAACTGAACCTGCATTGGCATGTGCTGTGCCATCTGCATGGCTGGTGGATGGGCCACTGGTTACTGATGTGAGGACGGTGGGTATCTCCACCCCTGGCACAGATGACACAATAGTGGACTCCTTATGCCTTGCCGCCTCAATCCTGTTCTTCCTCCTGTTGCTCTCCTGTGTGGAGGTAGAGGTGGAGGCACTGCCTGCAGTGGAGTAGTCCTGGGCAGTGGTGGGCCCAGCTTCTGTTTGTGTGTTCTGGGTATTTTTTACTGTACCCATTTTTTATTGGCCGTCTATATAACAATTCTTTATCACTTTCACTTTTTCCCCCCCAATTCCAATTTTTTTAGTATAGTACCATATGCTTTATGTCTGGAGAGATGACTGTGTTATGTCTATTCACAATAATTAAAGTAACTCAATAAAATGATGTTGTCAAAGTCTTGTGGGGTAATGGCTTGGAGTACCGGTTGTTTGTATTACAAATATTTATTGAGTAAGGATCACACAACATTTCTCACAGGATGTGTGAAATTTCACTTGGTTACAGTTTGTAGGTAAAATGGCTTATTGGTGTCATAAGCCATTAGTATTAAAGCAATGAAGCCACAATTCATCTAAATACAAATACCCATTTGCACTCATTGTCAGAATCAACCTTCCTTAAAAGTAAAAAATGATGTTTGAATTCTTGAAAAAGAAATAATATTTAAATTCTTTGAAGAAATCTGAACTACTGGTTGACAATTTACTAGTATGAACTGTAGTAGGTTGCAAAATACAATAATGCATTTCCCTCCAAAATGTGTTCTCATATGTTTGGAAGATTTCTTGAAATCATTGGGGGAGAAATTCAAGAATGATGATGGAAATAAGGCTACAAGGACTTCCTCCAGGCTGATCTTACAAGATGAACCAAATCACACGGGCAATATTCTGTGGGCCTAAAAGATCTTGCAAACATTGCCGACAGCCGAAATCAGTGCTTCTAATCATATATGAGTATTTTCCTTCCATGGCTTTTTATTGGTTGAAAGAGTAGGAGGCAAAACTTTTCTTTTTTTTCTTTTTTTTTGAAGACATCAAATTGCCTTTATTTCAATTTTACAACATGGACACAGAACATGCCAAATGCTTGAAGTTATTTTTCAACTTCAAAGGGTGAATCGCTGCAAGATGGTAGTGATAACATATTTGGCATACTTTAGGTCTTAGCAGATAAAACTTGGAATGTAAGAAAGAAAAAGAAATTGGGGCAACAATTTGTTTAAATATCTGGAAGAGATTACAATCACTAGAGCCTAGGTTTTTCCTTTGGTCTAATCAATAAGGAGCAAAACCGCTTGTAGTCTAAATTAGCATGGCCCAATTTGATCGATAAAACCTGGACATTGTGTTCATGAACATTAAGTTTAACAAGTGAGACAAATTGTGGCAATATTTCGGTTTATTGAAAAAACAAACAAAACCTGTTCCAAAACATTCCAAAATAGTCTTCCATGTGTAGCTTGTCAAAATGATCACCTGGGCCCTCCTCTGCCTCTGCCACGGCCTCGCCCTCTTCTACGGCCATGGCCTCGCCCTCTTCCAGCAACCGCTTCTCTTTTTTTGGATCTAGCTTTGGGTTCAACATCCACCAGTAATGTATCAAGAGGCAGGCTGTCAGGTAGAATAAAGTACCGGATATTATTTCCCCGAATACTTAAGGTCTCTAGTTGTACAGGCTCTCTTTTCTTCAAGGTCATTTTTACCGCTTTAGGATGTGTATTCATACTCATATCTACACCTGTAATTGTTCCATGGACCTGGGTTCCGTTTTTTAGTTCAATAGTAACAGTTTCATGACTTAATTTCATCAAAAATCTCACAAGCTTCATCCTGGCAGCGCTTTCGGTATGAACCGCAGAGAAATGCTCCTGCCTGTAAAGCAGAATAGAAAAAATTGAGCACTGGAGAGTCAAGGCCGCAAAGCACAAGACGGTCTGGCACAACAAAACGTAATTAAAGGAGGTGTGGAGGACATTGATGGACTTTAGTAAAGTTTGTGGTATTTGCTAGTCTTTGTTGTTGAAAATGAAATGTACCTATATTTCTTCCTCTTATGTATTCCTTTTTAATCACCCCAAATCTATACAAACCCACAAACGTTTCCCAGCCCCTTTCATTTTTTACTGGGAAAGGTTTAGCATAGCAATCACCCAAAGCCAAAATAGGTGTGGGTGGAGGTGGAAGAGTCATTGTGAGACAGATCAGGAAGAGGGGGAGGAGACAAGGCTGGAAAAGGAAGTTTGCCTCTGCCATGGAAGGAGGTGCATAAAAAGAGGAGCATAAGGCAGGGCTACCTGAGTTGGTCTTGGTTTTAGCACACTTGACCACTGCTTTACTCTAAGTTCAAGAATTTGAGGGGTTTGGTTTGATGCAGCATTTTTGTTGGACTTAGAGAAGGCATTTGATTCCATCAACAGAAACCTATTGTGGCAGAGGTTACACAGTATGGGGATACCTCCAGCACTTTTAAAATTATTTCAGATATGTTATACAAAGTGGCCACAGTGAGACATACTAAATTAGGCCTTAAAACCCAGTATTTCTCCAGGAATATGGGAGCTACGCAATGATGTTCATTTGCCCCACTACTATTCATTATTTTCATGTCTGACTTCGATCCCAGCAAAGCTGCTGCAAATATATTTCCACCTTCTACGAAGTTCCTAGATTACTGTGCCATTTTACAGGATAACGATACCGTGGGCCTCATTACACGGATGGCGGTGAACCATGGCGCTATTAGCGCCATGGTTCATGCCGGTAAAATACCGGCACCGTCTTGGTGGAAAGGGGAATTACCGCCCTATTCCAAGGTTGGCGGGGCGGTAATTCCCCCTTCCACCATTGCCCTTCCCCATTCCCATTTTTGCCCCATAGGGCTCTATGGGAATGGAAAAGGCGCTAATTACGGTACCGCAAATTGCAGTACCGTAATTAGCTCCCTGGTGCCTTTGCGGGTTGGTTTTTAACGCCTGCAAAAAGCAGGCGTTAAATTCCCCAACCCGCAAAGGGACCTCGTAGTAAGGCGGTAAGGATTTACCGGTACCGGTAAAATACTGGTACCGGTAAATCCTTACCACCATCCTTGTAATGAGGCCCAGTATTTCTTTCTCTCTTTAAGACTGGTGGCCTTGACCAAGGGCTCAGATATGCAGAAACATATATGGACAGGCATAGGTTAAAATTAAATAAATCTAAGACCAAGATAATGGTCTACGGCAAACCAGGGAAAAGCTATAAATGGTTTCTAGATGGTGAAAATATAGAGGAAGTAGAGAGACATTTTATATGTCGCCCTCCTATTCACAAGACATGGTTCCCGGTACACACATATTGAACACCAGTTGAAAAAGGCAACACTTAGATTGAACGTTTTAGCCAGGTTGTATGTTATGTATGGGGTTTAGGGCTAGTCACGTCCTTGGAGGTTTTCAAAATAAAAGTCTCAGCGGTAGTTCTGTATGGATCTGAAATTTGGGGCTTTAGCAATTACACGCGCTTAGAGACAATTCAGAATCCATTTTTGCGTGAACTGTTAGGGCTCCCCACAGGCACCATAAGCAGGGACATGCGAATAGGGTTGGGATTACAGAGCATAGGTTCCCTAGCTTATTGTAGATGTTTTACATATTTTTCTTTTTATTAAATTGTGCCTCACATCAAATCCCAAAACTATTTCTGCCTTCTCCGAAATGGAATCCTCGCAGAGTAGCAGAGAATATCTTTAGCTCAGAGGAGGTAGGAATATTAAAAATGACCTGTTAAGGGTCTCTAGGTGTGCTCCCCAACCTATACAGTATGAATCAGATTAAGTTAGCTGTTGAAGTGTGGGTCAAAAAGAAGGCAAAAGTGACTTATATACCGAAAATGTAGTCCATAGCATCAATGCAGACATATGCAAGTTTAAGATTGCACTCTGAAGAAACAGGCTATTTGCAAGATAAAGCCCTCATAGGTCAGGAGGATATTGGTAATGATGCATACAAACCAATTGCTCTTGGACATGAGGAGGATTTGTTACATTTCCTCTTAATTTGCCCACCCCATAGGCTTGCACGGGGAAACTGGCTGAAACCACTAGAATGTTGGATCCTGCGCCGAAGCTATTAATTAACACTAATGAGCCAGCGTCTCTTTATTCTTTTTGTTTAAATGTATTTATTAGCATTTACGATAAACATTCACTACAGTGTTCACAAGTACAGTTCACTAATCACTGCCAGGTGCTTTGTGTATCTGCAAAACACCGCCCACCCTCAACTAACCATCCGCACCTTCCTCCCCATTACGCAAACCATTTCAACATATATTTTACAACTTCCAAATCACGCAAATGTGATAATGTACCGCATTCTTGTGATTCCCCAAAAGGCGCTATTCTTTCCACCACCACAATATTCCCACCTCTATGCTATCCTCATCGTGGTCCAACATCCGAAGTATACAGCAAACCCTCAAGGAGAATCACCCATTCCATCATGTTTGACACATTTACATTTACATACATCATTTCCAATCTACGCAGTATCACCAATAGTGCATAAGCCCATTCCTTTAATCGGGGGCACTCTGTTTAAAACCAACACATTGCTATGTATCTCTTACAATACCAGTGCCAGATCTACCATTTTATTTAGTGGTTTCCTATTGTTTCCCCTGTGGAATTGTCCAGGAGACACAACAAGGGCCCTGGTTATAGCCATGTGGCTTCCATCTTATGCAGTTTGTCCACCACCCCTTCCCAAAATTCTCTCAGTTTCATACATGACCACACCATATGTAAGAACTCTTCTTCTGCTTCTCTGCACCTCAGGCAGTCAATGATTATGGCAAAGTTAATTCTACGCAACCCTACTGGTGTGAAGTATGTTCTATGCATATGTTGCATTGTATTAACTATAGTCATGCATTATGCGAAACCACTTTTGTATAATTACAAATTGTCTCCCATTTGTCTTTTTCCAGTGGTATACCCACATCTTTTTTCCAATCCTCTTTCACTTAAATCTTTGTCTTTCTTTTGTTGTCCAAAAGAATATGAAATATTATGGATTCCATTCTCCTCCTATCTTCCATGTCATACAA
This sequence comes from Ambystoma mexicanum, assembly GCF_040938575.1. NCBI lineage: Eukaryota > Metazoa > Chordata > Amphibia > Caudata > Ambystomatidae > Ambystoma > Ambystoma mexicanum. Next base: position 425,794,136 of record NC_090935.1, read on the forward strand.
GCATTCCAACAGTTTACTACTCTTAAGTTCCTCTGGAAGGCTTGGCCACACCCTGCGTGTTCTACCCATCAATCCCGCATCATGCAGGAAATGTCCTTTCTCACCCACCAGAGATCTAATTTCAGGATTCATCTCATCTGACAACCATTGCGCTACAACCCAACCGTAGCACTGCAGCCAGGTAGTAAATCTTAAAGTCTGGTACTTGTAGTCCCCCGGGTTGGGCTCTACTTTGCATTCCAGATAATGCAACTCTGCTCATGCCTTTTACCATAGAGCTTCGCACATCAAGGGATTTAGCTTCTGGAACGTACCCTTTGGCACGTTGTAAGGAACGTTTGTGAAATAATACAGAAGGCGTGGCAAGGCAATCATCTTCATGAGCGATATTCTACCCATCAAAGAGAGAGGTAGTGTGTTCCGAAAAACGATTAATTTCTCAACTCCCTCAATTGTTCTCTATGTATTGTCCCTGTAAGTATCTAGGAAATCATGCCAAATCGTAATGCCCAGATATGTAAATGGCTCAATCTTCCACAGAACCACCAGTCTTGACAGCTCCAATATCAATATACCTGCCATTAGCGCAAGCGGGTAAAGACAAGAATTTTTCCTATTCACTCTAATTCCAGACAAGTTTGCAAAAGACTCAAAAATCTCCATTACTATGGGCATATTTATGTCCGGATTGGTGACATAAATCAACATGTCATCAGCATATAGTGATACAACATGTGTAAACCCTTTCACCCGCATTCCTGCCTCTTCCATATCTTTCTGTGACATACATGTCAATGGTTCCATTGCCATTTCAAACAGTACCGCTGACAGGAGTCGTTCATGTCTCACACCTTTCCCAATTGCCCCAGGTTCAGAAACCAAGTTCTCTGTTTTAACTCTAGCTGTTATAGAGGTGTATAACAACTTGGTTCACCATGTTAGTACTGACCCAATGTTACATTTTCCAATGCTGCCCACATCCAGTTCCACCTCACCGATTAAATTGATTTCAATGCATCTAATGATATTACAACATACCATGTTTATCCTTCCTAGTTTGCACTATCACATGGTGCAGGTGAGGAAGGTTGTGAAAAGTAGTTCTACCTGGCATAAAGCTACCCTGATCATGATGTATGAGACTCATTATCACTCTTTGCAATCTATTAGCCATCACAGTACTAAGGCTTTTGACATCCGAGTTAAAAAAAGACAGAGGATGGTAGGCTCCCATCACAGTGCCGTCTCAGTGCCATTCTTGCCTGGTTTTGGTATTGCAAGGATCAATGCCCCTCTCATAGATCCTGGCAATATTCCCTTTTCAAAGGCATGTTGGTACCTTTTAAACAGTCTGGTAGTTAATTCCTCCCTATATGTTTTAAAAAGCCTCACCCAGCAGCCAATCTTGCCCTGGCGTTTTACCCCAGGTAGATTTTAACTGACTTCCACAATTTTGGTGTCATTATAAGTTCATCTCGCTTTGCTGCCACTTCAATCTAGCCATGTCTATTAGTTATAGCATATCTATTATATCTGATCTGACAATTGTAGGGCTCTCCCCATATAATGCACTATAAAATTGTGCAAATGAATCATTAATATCTGTGTCTCTGTGTACTATGCACCCTTATTGGTTGTGATTCACCATCACTGTGCATGCCCTTTTTCCTTAATCACCAATCACGCCAAAAGTGTACCCAGCTTATCCCCTTCCTAGTTAGTTTACTCGCATATACACCATAATCATGGTTGCCCAGAGACTCCCTTGCCAGCATGCAATGCTCTCTCAGGCCTTGTATCTCCCCCTCCTTTCCCACAGGGCCAGCTTACCCATTTTCAATATTATCAATTTTTCTTTCAATCCCCACTAGTTTGGCATAACACCAATCTCACCCCATATCTAGCAGATATACATAGCCCCCTTATCACTAGTATGAAGGCATCCCACTCCAATCCTGAATCCTCCAAAGAGCCCTCATTCATCTAAAAGTAGTCTGCAATTTGTATCCTCAGTTCATCCCTATACACTGGGTCTGTAAGAGCTTCAGCATGCAATTTCCATGTGGATATTCTGTTCCTGCAACACCCAAACTATATCCCCATCACCATTGGTGAATGGTCAGACAATGTTCTCCCCAAAATATTTTGTGTCACCATGCTTGTTAACCTGGTCCATATTGATAAAAAAAAAGGTCTATTCTTGTGTATGTCCCCTGTGGCGACCCACTGTAGGAAGGAAAATCCTCTTCCAAGATGGCCACCATCTTGTACAGAGCACCTCTTCCCTTTCCATGGCAGCCTGCAGAAGGCGAAGTCAGAACCCTTAGACCATATTACCACGAGCAAATCCGCGGACCAAACAGGGAAATGGGTCAGTGGAGCAAAGCCAGATATCACAAATTTTTTTGGACCTACATTTTACCTGTTTTTTCAAAAACTACTGGACGGATTTTACCAAATTTACAAAAGCACGCTTTTAGGAACAAGCCACCGCTCCCGTCGCAAATTTGGTGAAAATTGATCCAGCGGTTTGGTCTGTGAGTATGATCACATTTTTTTCCAATAATTGGGACCCCCTCTATAACTTTGCCTCCCCTTGACAAAACCTCACCAAACTTGCCAATACATTTTAGAGCGGGCCATATACTTTTTTTGTAAAGTTTGGTGAGGGTTCGTTCAGGGTGAGAGAAGTTATAAGCCACCCAAAAAGTGCTCTTCCTATGCGTTGAGCAAATTAACCATAACTACACGCCCGCCACCGTAGGCCGTGTAAGATATAAATATATACATATATGACCTATCTGTCTCTTATTCCATCTCGTCCCCTTCACCCTCCAGTCATATACCTCCTGTCAGCTTGTCTCCCATCAGTAGTAGGTGTAACTCAATTTCCCTATATTAATATAACTCCCCAACAATACTACCATACCTAATTTGCAAATGACCATTTAAGCGTCCCTGAGCCTCAAAGTCCCTGTGCTGCATCCCCTAATGCCAGCGCTGTCACCCAATAAGGGACAGCCACCAAGCGTCTTGTAATGCATGTACAAGTAGTTATAGCTGTTACGTAACTACTATCAGGCCTGCCCTTGGGGGTTGAAGAGGGGCGTTTTTGTTTTGTCCAACATCATTTTAACCCACTCCACCCTTTCATCTTGTTGTCCTCCCCCACTTCGTCTTCTCATTTATCTCTACATATCGTGCCATTACTTATTTATTAATTTATTTATGTATGTATTTATTTACATTTATAGAGCGCTCAGCAGCGCTTAGGCATCGTGGCGCTGTTACAGAAAGACTTGCTGGTTACAACGAAAGTGGTGTGCATAGTGGTTACAAGGCAGCAGCTTAGTTTAGTGGTTACAGGCAGCAGCTTAGCTTAGTGGTTACAAGGACTTAATATGCATAGTGGTTACATAGGATACAGCAGAATTTAATTACATACTTGGCTTAGCAATTACCTGGGAAGCAGAGGGGCATAGTTACAGATTATGCTTGGTGAGCCTGAGGAGTTAGTTGAACAGAGTGGTTTTGAGGGTTTTGCGAAAGATGAGGAGGGATGGTTCTGCTCTAAGTTCTCTGGAAGTGCATTCCATAATTTGGGGGCTATGTGGGGGAAGCCTAGACCTCTGGTGTTGGCTCTTTTCATGAGTGGGACTTGCAGTTGTTTGGCATGGTGACTTCTTTTCGGACGGGTAGAAATGACTCTGTTGATGGTTTCAGTTAGATAGGATGGTTCTGTTTGACTCATTCATTTGTGTGTGATGTTTAGGATTTTGAAATTGACATGTTCCTTGACGGGTAGCCAGTGAGCAGCTTGTGCGGCTTGAGTGATGTGTATTCTTTTGGGAATGCTGAGAGCTGCACAGAGAGCATTGTTCTGCACTATTTGGAGCCTGTTGAGATTTTTGGCTGAGGTGCCTGCAAGGATGGCATTGCAGTAGTCCAGCTTGGCTCTGATAGTGGCACGGGCGATGGAAAGGCAGTTTTTTGGTTGGTTAAGAAGGATTTAATGGCTTTTATGAGTTTGGTGGTGTGGGCTGATGCTGAGGTAATGGTGCTGATGTGTCGCATCATAGAGAGGGTTGAGTCAAGGTAGACGCCAAGGGTTTTTACGGATGTGGAGACAGGGATGTTGGTGTTGTTGATAGTGAAAGTATCATACATTTTGTTAAGTTTAGGTAGGACTTCTTTGGGGCCAAGGAGTATGATCTCGGTTTTGTCCCCGTTATGGCAGAGACCATTGATTGCCATCCAAGTTTGGATGGTGGTGTAAAATTGGAGGAGTGCTGCTGCATCCTGGTTGTAGTCACCAGAGAGGGGGAGCAGAACTTGTTTGTCATTGGCATAGTTCGTGTATGCTATGCCGAGCGAGTCAAGTAAGTCAAACAGTGGTTTGGTAAATAGGTTATAGAAGGTGGTTTCAATGCACGGTCCTTGGGCACTCTGCAATAAATGGTGTCAGGGGCTGCGTTGGCCTGGTCAGAGTAGACCTTCATGGCTCTACCTTCTAAGAAGGAGTTTATCCAGGAGGTTGCTTCTTTAGAGAAGTGGGCTGCGTTGGAGAGGTGGGAAGTCAGGATATTGTGATCTACGAGATCAAATGCGGCTAAGAGATCTAGGAAAAGCAGAAGGGCTGGTTTGCCCTTGTCCATGATGTTGGTGATTTGTGTTTTGAGATCTAGTAGGGCGATTTCTGTGCCGTGACCTTTACAGAAGCCTGATTGTCTATTCCCCAAGATGGCGTCCAGATAGTGGTGGATTTGGGTGTGGGTGGCTTTGTCAATAATTTTGTTGAGGAATGGGACGGTGGTGATGGGGCAGTAGTTTTTGGGGCATGTGGGATCAAGGGAGGGTTTCTTTATGAGGGGGCAGACCCAGGCTTCTTTTAGGCTTTGAGGAACAATTCCTGAGGAGAAGGAGGCATTCATGAATGCAGTGATAATAGGGGTTAGAGTGTTGGCACTCTTTGATGACAGTAGGTGGGCAGATGTCTCCTTTGCAAGTGGAGGGTTTGATGTGTTGAGGAGATCAGTGACTTCCTTTTCTATGACTTCTCTGAATGAGAAGAGTGGGGTATCGGGATGATGAGAGGGGGGGTGAGCGGAGGCAAGTTTCCCTGGTTAGGTAAAGCTTTGCGTTGAGATTGTTTTTTTTCTTGAAGAAGCTTAATTTTGTTAATGAGGGCTGCTTGAATGCTGGAGCACGAGGCTTCATCTTTAGATATTTCATCTGATTTAGTGGGTGGGGTGATGAGATCTTTGAAGATTGAACACATTTCCTTTGTTTTGTAATTGGCATTGGTTATTCTGAGATTAAATGACTCAGATGTAGTTTTAGAATTTGCTTTTTTGTACGTGGAGGAGCAGAATTTAAATTCTGTCAGGGTGGAGGGGGTGGGCGAGCATGGCCAATTAGCTAAGGCAAGGCTTTTGTTGTTGCATAAGACTGCTCGCTCTTCTGTGAACCATGAGCTGGTGTGCATGGATTTGTTTTTCTTTCTTGTCCACTAAGGGAGCTATGGTCTCAATTGCATTGGTAAGAGTGAGGGTGTAGATGTTGGCGCATACCGCGGGGTTGTTGGTAAACGGTGGTTTGAATTAAGGAATGTCAAGAAAGGGGAGGAGTTTTCCTTTGTTACTTTTTTTGGAACTTCTGACTTTGGCCGGTTGTGCGAAGAAGAGTACTTTAGTGGTGGGTTTAGTGGGAATAGTGAATTGTATGCAATGGTGGTCCATCCATGGGAGGGCTGAGATCTTGGTGATGGCAACTAAGCAAGTATGGTCAGCGACCCAATCAATGGAGCGACCTTTGAGGTGAGTAGGCTCTGAGATTTATGGGAGAATCCTAGGTCAGTGAGGTCTTTGGCAAATGATTGAGGTCTCCGAGTAGGAGGGTTTTGGTGGAGCTTTTTAGGTTGTTTCCAAGAATTTGTAGGAGGTTCTTTTGGTAGTCAGGTGCTGTGCCAGGTGGTCTATATGTGATTAGGATATTTATAGTACAATTAGGAGGAAGCGTGAGCTTAGCATTAATAAGGTCAGTGTTATTTTCCCAGTGTTGGTTGCAGAGTCTAATGGATAGGGACTCCTTAGCGATGAGAGCTACGCCTCCACCTTTGGAGGTCTTGCGGTCCTGTCTCAGAATGGTGTATCCTGATGGTAGAGCAAGAGAGATGGCTGGGTCTGAGGCTTCATGTAGCCATGTTTCTGTGACTACCAGCAGATCGATGTCTAGAGAGCTGATGAGGTCATTCATTTCTAGAGCGTGTGCAGAGAGAGAGCGAGCGTTGACCAGGGCACATTTGAGGGCGGTGGTGCATATGGATTTGCTGATGGTAGGAGTGGGCGAGTTGGTGTCTGGGGAGAGCTTGTGGTTGGCAGTGGTGAGCAGGGATTGCTGGGCCAGGAGGGGAGGTGAACAGGCTGATGAGTTGGTGGGGCTCTGTTGTAGGTGGGTTGATGTGATGGGGGTGCGTTCCAGTTCACAGGTTTGTCTGCAAAGGGTCCCTTCATCAATTGTTCAAGCGTTCTTGTAGAGGTATCTCCTTTCTGTCGCTTCCATCCACCAAAATATCTTTACCGGTTAGAAGTTCTAGATCTTGTGCTTCTGCTTCCCACTGTTGACCATACATTTTAATTTTGCTTCAGTCAAGATATCTTCATTCTCCTATTCTCCTTTGGGTCGCCCCTGTATAAAGTCCCTCAGACTCATCTTCCAACTTATTTCCCAATCCTTGTTGGTGCAGCAAAGACGCAGCTTCTTCAGGGATGTCAAAAAACAATAATTACTCGTTATGCATTATGTACTGGGGTTGTGCTTCCTGTAGGGCCGCTTTGACTCTGTCATAGGCTCTGTGTTGTGTTTGCACAAGCCAGGTGTAATACAGAAAGATCATCACTAGTTTCTCAGCGAAACAGACACTTCCACCTTCTCTAGTATTCCTCAGGATCAATTAATTACCTTTTTAATTGATACATTTTTCTATTGTTTCTTTCGCCGGGGCCCATGACAGCGGTCCCCTAGTCAGTCCCCTGTGTTCCCTTTCCACTGCAAAGCCGTGCAACAATTTACCCATCCCTACAGATTTTTAAAACATATTTACATATTTTCCACATATCCAGTGTGGTCGGACCCTTCCTTTCCTTCCTTCAAGCCAATAATGTGGATGTTGTTCCTCCTGGCCCTACATACCACATCTTCCACCCTTTCATACATTTCTGAAGATCTGATGATTAATCATGCAGTGAACCTGTCATGTCCACAATAGTACAGCCATGTCTCACCACTATTTCTGAGAGGTTGTTCCTCCTGGCAATACATATTGAATTTTCCACCCTTTCTTCCAAGTATTTGATACGTTTGCGAAGATCTGATAATTGATATTGCATTGTTAAGGATTTCCCTGTCAGGTCCACAATAGTACGGCCATGTTCTGCCACTGTCTTTGAGAGGTTACACAGATCTTGCCTCAGTAGTGATACATCCACTCTAACTTCATCCACTTTAGTTTTGAAGGAGGTACGTAGGGTGGCTATCGCCTCCAATACTACTTGTTCTGATCCCATCTCCTGTAATTGTGGTGCCAAAGTGTTCACCTGTGTGTGGGTTTGTTGCAGAGATTGTGTTTTCTTGTTAGATGGGCCTCCTTGCATAAACCGATCCATCCTCTCTCCCGATTATTCGCCCCCAGCTGCGCCACTTGTTTATCCCCTCCTTTGTGCCAAGTGAGTAATGGACATAAACACCTTTTCAGATCGTCTGTTATTAGGGCGCCCCAGGCCCCACAAGAACCCCTTTACTCCTGTACCCTCCAGCCTCTTCAACCATGCAGTAGGGTGTTTATCTCCTTCTGTTCATGTCTCAGTAATCTATGTGCACCTCTCTATTCCACTTGGGTACTTCAGTGCTCTGGTCTGAAGCCTGATTTACAATCTACATGTGTCGTCTGCTCACCAGGAGGCACATCTGCTCCCCTTGAGTCCTCCGATGTTCTGTTCTGCACTGCCACCTTTAATCCTTCCTCCCGCTTCCATGCCTGCTCGATTTCTCATCTTCCTGTCCTCAGAGTCTGGTGGCCATCTTGCTCTCCTTGGCCCCGTCTCTGTTTCTCTACAGTCCTACCAAGGATCTGCATCTACTTTTGCCCACACCTCTGCCAGGGCTTTCATGAACCATCACCAGCCAGCACAAATTGCATATATGATCAAAGAGGGCAGACATGATGGATCAGCAGGTTCACTGGGAGCTGAGCTCTCTCACATCCACGCTCTCGGCTCCAAGCCACTTCCCCACACCCATCATAACTTTATAAAATAGCAATATATCAAAATGGATCTTAAAATAAGGTCTGATTTATAACAAATATTTGTCCTACAGTTAATGTTTTAAGATCAAATTATCATAACAGCTATTTAATAACTGTGTTCAATTGTGGTTCGATATTTGTTGACTATGTGAATGTAATTTATTAATTATTTTTATATTAGCAGATGTAATGTTTCAGCTTTTTGCCTGAATTACAATTTTACATATTCATACTTTTTGTGGTGATGGAGAGGAGAGATGTGCCGGTTTTGGCTACGCCCCCAATGGGCCCACATGTTCCCAATTCACCTTTCCCAATTATAAATGAAAGTATAAGCTGAGAAAGGGTCAGTAAACTGTTAGCAAAAGACTAGTGGCAGCCGCCATTAAGAGTAGAATAGGTTGTGCGACACAAGTAGGGCGACAGTTGAATTCACATAAGTAGGAAGCTGCTGTATGCAAATGCAGGGAATGATTAAAAGGCGACACGCAGTAGACACAGAGAACACTCACATGTAGACATGAAGAACATTAACATGCAAGGGAACCAAGACATGAAGAACACAACATAGCGGAGGAGAATGAACAGAAGTACCACCATTACGCAGACCAAAAACAGCTAGGCCTTAATTCAGAAATACTGCAGTCTGACATAAAATAGCTTCAAACAAGATTCCAGGCCTCATGATGCTCAGACGAGCCCCATACATCAATGTCAGGACGCCAAGTGGAGTTCTGCTTAGCAAGCTGAAACCACACCAGATAACGTTTCCAAAGGCATACAGCATACAATTAATAAAGTTAATTAGTTTCAATTGGTAACAGTGAGAAATAGAGTCATCCATGAATGCCAGGCAGATGAAGCTGCAGAGCCAACTGATCTCACAATGAATGCACACACAGCGCCCCAAGATACCACCGAAGGATAGGAAACACACGTTAGAACAGCAGAAAACCCAGTAAATAGATGCAATTGAGCCCTGAACAGTGGTCTTCTGCTATGTTGTCTGAGCAATGATTATTCATTCCAGGCCCAATTATATAGTGCACTTGCTATTTTCTTAGTACACTCAGACACAGAGATGAGGCCCCAAGGCCATGGACAGACTGGCAGATAAGGCCTCCGTCCTTGGACGGAGTTGGGAGTAGCTCTTTTGAACTGGATCATATGGGTTTGCCCATCTCTCCTTTCACAACACATAACGTGTCACTGTGTAAAAGTGCTGAAGCCAATGAGCACATAACTGGCCAATCAAATCCTGTTCCTCTTATCGATTAGTGCAGTAGAATTTCAACCAATATCATGCTCGATTGAAATATAATATTTGTAGAAGGATGAACCTAGGAGGATTTATTAGTTGTGGAAGAACAAACAAAAAAGGTTCACTTACAGATAACTATATTTTCTATACTCTACCAACAGACCGAGAATAGACATATGATTACATCAACAATGATGTCAGCTATAACGATTTCTTTGTTTAAAACTATTCAGGCCCCGATCCCTATCACACCCTTCCTGGGAAAACTCCTGGAGAAGTTGACTATCACTCAGCTTACCCTCCACACTGGTTGGCTGCATATGACCATCAGTCTGACTTTAGAGATCCAGAGACATGGAAACTGTTCTTCTGAACACCCGTAAAGACCTACTCTCAAATCTTGACTCTAACTCTCCCTCTGTCCTCATTCTGCTTGACCTTGCTTCTGCTTTCAACACAACATCCTGATCTCACATCTATGTTACACCCTGGGGATCACAGATCAGGCCCTGGCGTGGCTTGCCTCCTTTCTCTCTGACCGTCCTTCCCAGGTGGAACTTGGGTCTTTTGTCTCTGCTATCACTCTCTGTTTGGTGTCCCCCAGGGATATAACTCATCCCTCTGGTTCTTCAATGTCTGCATGGCCCCACTAGCCCACAGGATCTCTGCCTTCACCTCCAACTTTCAGTGTTATGTGGATGACACACAGGTCTCTTCGGGATACCCTCGGCCTCCTCCTCCTCGCTCATTCCTGACTGTCTGTCCGCAATTCAGTCTTGGTGCGCTGCGAACAATCTCTGCCTCAATGCCAGCAAGAAAGAGATCATCCTCATTGGGACTCCTGCTCCCGCTTTCCCACTTTCAATCTGGCTGGCCTCCCTTGGCCCTGACCCCTCACCCACTAGTGAGGCAAAACATCTAGGGTTCATCTATGACTCCACTCTTTCTTTCTCCTCTCACATCTCGGACATCGCTAAAAAATCCCGCTACCAGCTGAACCTCCTCAGAGGTATCTTACCGTTTCTCACTTTCCCCCAGAGAATTACCGTCGCCAGAGCCCTGGTTCTTTCTAGACTGGACTACTGCAACATTCTCTTTCTCAATCTTCCTACTTCTACTCTCCAACCTCTACAACTCATCCAGAACAGACACGCAAGACTTATCCTTGGCCTCAAGCCCATGGACCACATCTTTCCGGCACTGAAATCCCTCAACTGGCTCCCTGTGGCTGCAAGGATCAAGTTCAAGACCCTCTGCATAGTCCACAAGGCTTTCTGTTGCAAGGACCTGCATAACCTACAACTCTCCCTAAATACTCTCCTTCTAGAGCCCTCCAATCATCCTCTTCCAACTCTCTGACTCTCTGCGGTTGAGTCGATTTTCAAAACAGAGATTTGGGGGTAGATCATTAGCCTCTGCAGGGGCTTCCCTCTGGAACAACCTCCTTGCCTCTCTCCGTTTTGAGCCTGATCTCCTTAAGTTCCGGAAACTCAGCAAGACCTTCCTCTTCTCTTCCTCTTTCTCTTTCCCTCTCCCTTTTTTATCCCCTCTCTACTCTTTCCTCCGTCCTCTCTCCCTAACTACTCTCCATTTGCTGACTGGTCGCCTGGTGCACCTTCAGAGCCATACAGGTCTCAGTGCCCCCCCACCAGTCCCTACACTTGCCCCGAGGCCTCTGCACTCTACTCACCACTACTGTTCTTCTGGAAATCATTCCATGAGAAGGGTAACCTCTCTGAACTTAACCCATGGCCCTGCTGGACTGGGCGCACTTGTTCCCTTACTCCTCCCTTTCATCTCCTGCCTGTGCACTTACATTACCAGGAATGCACTAGGCATAGTTTGCCAGGCCTAGTACAGTAGTTTTCTGTTCTGTATGTTCTTCTCCTTCTCCCCCGCTTATCACCTCACTCTCTGTCAAGCACTTGCACTATCTGAAATGCTGTTGGCCTAGTACGGTAGTTTAAGGATTGTATGTTCTTCTCCACCCCCCCTTCTCGCCTTCCTTCTAGTCTTGCACTTGCAGTAGTAGTAATGCCGTCAGGGCTAATTTGCTAATCCTTTTTGCTAGATCTTTCGGAAACTTCAAGGCCTAAGAATGTTCCCATCCTGCCTTGAAGTACTTTGAAGCACTTCACTTGTGTATACGCGCTTTACAAATAAACAAATACATTTACATTTACATTTAAAAACGTGTTGTCCCTAATGCCATTTTGAGATTTTTTCTTTTGTACGCTCTCCCACGGCCATTTGTATTGGAATAAAGCTCGGGATTCTCATGCATTTGGAGGTGCTCCGTTATTGAGTATTTTCTTTCATTGGTATACTTGGGCCTGTCTTAACATTTGGAGGTTCTGTTGAGATACCCAGTGTCTATTGGAGGGTTGAGGACTCATCGCGGTGGCTAACTCGTACAGCGGAGTTCGCCTGCAGAAAGCGGTTTGAGCGCACACTTAAAGATAAGGTTGGCTGGAGCCCAGTTTTAGCAAAACTCCTGCCTGGTTTCGCAGGCAGCATGCTGGCTGCCGAGGGAGGAAGCAGGCAGATAGAGGAGACTTGAAGCCAACATACCTTGAGAATCGTAGGATGCGAGTATATCCATGCACAAATATACCAGCGGATGAGAGTATTGTGCTGTTGTTGAAAAAGTGTATTGAAGAGAGAGAGTAATAGATACTTCTGACAATAGTTAGGCAAGGCTGCAACACAGGGCTTAAAGCCCAGCCTCCTTCAGGGGCAGTAAAGAGATAAGAGGAGGAGATACCCTGTATAGTGAAGACAGTTGTGTAGAATGGGTCTTATTGATGTTGTTATTGTTTTGGTATATAATAGAACAGTAGAGGTGTTTTTGTGTGGTGGTAGAGTAGCAGTTAGGATTGTTTGGAGGTAAGTATGGAATAGATTGAGGTTGTGTATTGTTGGTGTGAGTTTGGGGGGATACTGTTGGATATTGTGCGGGAGGGGGTTGAGAAAAGGGAAAAACGGTGGGAGTGTGTTGAAACGGCGATTGTTGAAAATAATTTGTAAATTGAGTGTTATACTATTACAATGGCAGCCACCCCCATTATCCATTTGTGTAAGTCGCTTCCCCAATGTAAAACGAAAGATTCTAAAATATGTAAAATATGCTCCAGTCATGGCCCCAAAAAGAGACACACACGAGGTATCTGCTGCAATATATGACACATATTTACGCACCATACATAAGGGAAAGAAATTACATAGTAAACTAAGCATACTAGACTTATGGAAGATGTTTAAGGAGGAGGAGCAGATCAAAAAAGAAAGTATAGGTAGAAGAAACAATGAAAGAAGGGTGCAACCCAACTTGCCTCCTCCCCCTCAACCATGCACTCCATACTCGTCCGTGCCAGTATTATAACCATTACAAGCTGTCACAGGTTATAGTAATCCCAGATACGTGCCCACATAGGCGTACGGTAATATTAATGACAAGGAAAAAGCAGGGGGCACAAAAAGAACATTGGCAACCTGAGTAGAAAATGATAATCAGTGCAGTTTAGAATCACAGCTAAAGGAAGTGAAAGAGGAGTTGAGAAGGGTGAACAACATGAAGGGAGGGGAACAAGGATCATCTGTTATACCAGACAAATGGGTGGGAGTACAAATATTATTCAAAATAGATGGACCAAGAACTGACAATGAAAACGTGAAGGCTCAGGAAAGAGAGGATGAGCAGGATAGGAGGAAGAAGAGTACAGGAGGGATGTGAAGGTCACCATCATTATAAAGCGCTTTGCATAGGACAAATGTACATACATCACTATTATTACCCAATCGAAATTGGTACTTATTTATCGACCTTTGAAGGGTTAAAGGGTGAGTTGGCCTTGCCATAATTTGAACCTGCAACCTGCTGATCACACACAGATCACAACAACGAGCATTTAACTTGCTGAGTCATTTTACCCTATCAGTAATCAGGGAGTATCCTGGATACCTCGCTGTTGGTTTGTTTTTCACAAATGGATTTTCCACACTGTTAGTTATTGGTGATACGTGCAAACAAATATTGTATTTATCAGTTTGTTTAAAACGTGGGCTTGTGGTCCCAGTAGTGATCAGCTGACATGTGTTTTGACCCGAGGGCCTTTATCAAGGCTGATTCATGTTTAAATTTAGCACACCTGTGACCCAATTGAATGTGGGTGGCATTTGTGACATATACATGTGTGTCAGTGCCCAGTCCATTGAGTGGCATGGTTATCACGTCAGTGAAAATAAAATTAATAATTGGCAATTTTTTTTTTTTATAAACATGTCACATTAGGTTACATACGATTATGTACACGCAATCCATAAGTAATGCACAGGGGAAGGAAGAGGGAGAGAGCAGAGAATTGAGAGTGAGTTGACGTGTCACAGATGGAGCAGGATATCAGTTATATTGATATGTAAGTTGTCCTCATACCTATTTGCGAAAGATGAGAGCCCCCTCTGGGGTCCTGAATTGATTGTAGAAAATCAGTCTTGTCGATGACAGCTGGGCTCCTCGTTGGACCCTGTAATAAGGTTGGGTTGTCAGGCTGGATCTCGTAACAACCTGGAAATGGTGTCTAATTCTGCAATACGGATGTGCACTCAGTGGGATGTGCTCCAGTGTTCAGGTAGATCCGAATCAAGTGCGCTAATGGCAGTGAGAGGGTCCAGGAGTGATTGTGCTGAGACGCGATCCATGCAAGTGCATGTGACCACCTGGAATTGCCGGGCCCAGGGGCAGCTGAAGCATATACCCAAGATAGGTCTGGGTCATAGAAAGGGGCCCATGAAAATGTGTGTGGCTATGTTGGTAGGGAGCCATGTTGCGGAAGGAATGGCTGGGACCTGCCACATATGTTTGAAATATACGTTATAGATCATGTTGCCGACTGGGTTAGGTCAAGGGCTGGTTTGGCCTAGTGATTGGCTAAAGTGTGGGGTTCCATAGTGTACTCGGAGCATATCCATGTGCACCGGATTGCCCATGGCTAAGCAATTCTGCGTACTACCATTGTAGATGTGCAGTTCAATTGCATGCAAAAATAATACTTATAACCCGCGTGGCTGCCGAAGAATAGGGGGAGCATGGTGTGGGCCAGGGTATTTCTGTGTTGGATAATGCAAGTTAAGGTTCTCAACTACGGAGTTAAAAAGGGGCGTTACGATGGGCGTGCCGTAGTTGGAGGCAGGGGGAGATTAATGGATAAAAAGGGCCGCCATGCGGGGAGCGCCTGGGCTGGGGAGCTAGCTAGGAGGTGAAGTGTTAAGCCGTGGTGGGGAGACCCTATCAGCAGAGAGTGACGGGACAGAGAAGGGGAAGGGGGTTTGAGGGGAACTGCAGCTAGAGGAGGCGATACAAGCTCCTCAAACAAGAGTGCCCAAAAACACCAGGATATCCACTAAAAGATTTGTGGGATGATGAGCAACTACAGAGCAGGTACCATTGTTCCTGGAGTGTCTCCCAATAAATTCATGAAGGAAAACACAATTTCTTATTCTCCTAGCCTCTCAGTGACGTTTTACACCATTGTTCATACTATTCTGTGTCACACACTGGTGCAGCACTGGAGTGGCTGAAATCCTTTTTATCAGATCATTGTCAAACACTGTCCCTGCCCCGGTTGAGGTCACCTTCTGTGGCGTTGACATGCCGAGATGTGCAGGGCTCGGCAATATCTCTGCTACTGTTTAACCTTTATGTTAGTCCCCTGGCCGATCTGATACACAACCAGGGCTGCCAATTTTACACATATGCTGATGACAACCAACTCATTTTGCGAGCTGACCCTAATCCTAGGGAGGCAGCTCCCTGCTTACGTGCCTTTTTAGCGGACATTGGTGCCTGGATGAGTCATAACTGGTTCAAACTTACTTGAGATAAAACCGAGGTCCTGGTGGTGGGCCCTCCATCGGCTCAGTCCTTATGGACTGATGAGTTTTGGCCTCCCTCCTTGGGCACTCTTCCTTCTCCTGCGGAGTCAGTCAAAATTCTTGGGATTAGGTTTTCTGCTACTCTTTACCCTGAATTACAGATTAGTAGTAGATGTAGTTGGGGGTTCTTCAAGTCGAGAACTCTAAAGAAGCATATGCCATTCATCCTAACCAAGATCAAAGGCCCAGTGGTGGCCAGTGCAGTTATTGGTATTTTGCATTATTGCAACACCACTCTGATTGATCAGCCCAAATACTACATACAGAGGCTGCAGATTTTCCAAAATACGTCAGCCTGGCTAGTGCCTGGCCTTCCTAAATTTGTCCACATGCTCCCATCTTGAATAAATTCCACTGGCTCCCTAGGGTACAATATTCTGCTGGCCACTGATGCCTATGTGGACGCCGGTTTGAAAAACATATTATTGGTGTTAGGGCATTCTCTATGGTGGGGCCCCTAACTCTTACTGATGATTACGTACATTTTCCCAAGGCTTTTAAAACCTTTCTCTAACCCACTGTCCTAGTTAGTCCCCCACCTCCCTCTTTCCTTCTGAGTTACCCTCTTGTTTTTCAGTGACTGGGCCATGATACCTCAGGGTAATAGTGCGCTGTATCAAGTTATGGGGCACATTACAAATCAGGCGGTCCGGAAATAACAGTGGCGCTAAACCTGCCGCCACCGTTGTTTCATGGCCGCCTGATCCCGACTCCTGCAGGCGGGAGGTAGAAACACCGGCAGCATCACGAGATGCTGCCGGTGTTTCCATGATCCCCATTCCGCCTCCGTGATTCACGGGAAACCGGGGTTGTAATGCCCCGATAATTCCGGGAATCACGGAGGCGGAATGGTAATACGAGTCCGGCGGTAACCAGGCGGTTTTAATGCCTCGGTCACCGCTAGACTCGTAATGAGGCCCATGGTAACATAACATAACATAACATAACATATGTGAACAGATTAAGAATGTTGCAAGGCCGTCAAGCAAGCCGCATGACGCTAACATTGAAAGTGTACTCAAGGCGTTATGATTGTTCCAAAGGGACAGGGGGCTGGCTCAGTATGTACCTCAGTATGTACCTCGGCAACAAACAGGTCAAAAAAATGTGATGACTACCTTACCATCATTGACAGCATGGGCAGAAAGTGGATTTATGAGTTGGAGAAAAAGACAGCAGGAATGACCTTAGCAGTAGGAGACGTTAAGAGTTTACTTGCATCGACATTGGGAGAACAATCAGGTGATGTATGGAAAAGGCAGGATATCCTGCTGTGATGGTGCAAAATAATGCACATGATGGTTTAACAACTGAAGAGCAGACATTTGGAGGGCATTACGTTAAGGGTTCAATACCCAGATACATCAGACATGAGTAGGATTATGACACTCAAAATGAAGATTGATGAGGATCCAGCTGCACATATACAAGAACTACAAGAGAAGTGGTGTTTAGAAACAAAAGAAGGCTGGGACATAGATATACCTTTATTTTATCACATGTTATGCCATGGTCTTCCCGATGAAGTGCAAAAATAGCAATTGTAGGGATTGAAATGAAACAAGAGCCTGAGATACAGTTGAATAATGTCCATTATTGCCGACTGAGACAGGAGAAAGAGAAGAACAAGATAGAAGAGAGGCAAAGAAAGGAAGCTAAATATGTGCCAAATAAATTGTCAAAGGTAATGGTGGAGCAGCGATGATATCGAACGTTATGGGAGAAAATTATTAACAGGAATGTCAACAGCAGAGGATGGGTGGATATATAGGAGGAAGATGAGAAAGTAACTATTACCCCAGGGGGAGGGCATATGCATCGAGTGGAAGATGGTATTGATTTGGAGGCAGACATGGAGGAGAGTTTGGTGGAACAGGACTACGATTTGGAGTGTTTGGAGGTTTTGGAGTACTGTGTTGGAAATGCAGGAAGGTCGGCCATTATGCACAGGCATGTCGGAGCAGGGGGGCAATGAACAAAGTATGGCAGTAACCTGGTCCATGCAATATTCTGCACAGACACAGCCAGAGCAGGGCACATTTCAATGTATGCAGCAGGAACCATTACTACAACTGATGCAAGCACAGCCACAGCTGCAGATGCAGCAGCAGATGCACCATAAACTACAGCAGCAAATGCCACAGATACAGCAGTTACAGCAGCCATATCAAGCACTGAATCCATTACAAAGGCAAACACAACAGTCCAGACAGTAGGACATAAACGTATTGCCACAAACTACAGTATCCACAGCCAGGGAACAGGGAGTAACATTTATCCACAAGAGAGCAGCCCACAGAGAAGCTTGATGTGTCAAGTGCTGTCAGTAACTCCTGATCCAGAAGAGGCACCCCGGTGTGGTGGTGAGAATAGGGATAGGATGCTTGTGTCAGGGAAGGATAGTTTCCACTGTCACAAATAACGATGGACACACAAGGGTTCTCTGGGGCTATGACAAAGGTTCCATTCACAGAAGAGCTACCTATAACAGTGGGAGAAGATACAATGGCATTGCTGTATTCCCAAAAGACACCGGTTAACATATTAAGAAGAGTCTTAATGAGCAGATTAAACATAACAATTTCATTTAGTGAGGATGGGATAATATGTTCAACACCAGGCATACATTATGCAAATGCTAGAGAATTCCTACAAGCATTTCATGGGTGAAAAGCATTACGAGGGATACCCCTACATTTAGAATTATTCCTTTATGAAGTATAGGTGTTGTTAGGATGGCTCGCACAAATACAGGATAAATTGTTACGATTACTCGAAGAGGTTTTGTTCAGAGCAGAAGTACCCACATAACAGAAGGGTAGATCATTATGATACATTTGGAAGAAGCAGTGGTGCAAAATGACAGAGTAGTGCTAAACGGGACAGACAAGCAATGTGTTAGCTGACACACAGCCACAGCACTGAACTCAACACAGCAGCTAAGTGACATGACAGATGATGAGCTATTTGAAAAGGACGATACGGATGAGGTAGTCATTTATGAAATTTCCATTCCATACCAACTGCAAATACAGTATAGAGAAATACCTCAGATAATATTGTTGGATACAAGATTTGGCAAAAGTACCCACCGTACTATGGACTAGCCGCCCTTTATGATGTAGGACTGCTGTAAGGGATTGGAGCAATAAGAATAAAATTGATGGAGAAAGCAAAATTACCCTGAGTTAAACAGTATCCCATGTCAAGAGAGGCAGACAAAGGCAATTATGAAACTATTGCCGCCTTGATGTAACAGAGTATTATAGCACCATCTGAATCCCCATGCAGTATGATGGTGTACCCAGTGAAAAAAGCAAAAGTAGGATCTTGGAGATTCATACAAGATTTATGGCACTTCAACAATATTGTGGAGGAATAGTTTTTCATTGTGCCCAACCCCTCTTCAATTGTGTGTAACATACCACCTACCACTACATCTTTTACAGTGATTGACCCAAACACGCTTTCTTTTCCATTCCATTGCACATGGATTCTCAGTTGTTTACTTATCGCAGGATCCAACCCAACACAAAATAATCCCACAGGGGTACTGTGAGAACCCCAGTGTCTTCAACAGAGTCCTACAGATGGACCTGAGAAATATACAAACACCCAGTAGCATCATACGGTATGTCAATGAGTTGTTAGTGTGCAGCAGTAAACAGGAATAGTGCAGGCCAGACTCAGTAACATTATTAACAGTACTGGCTGAGAAGGGTTACATGATGGACAAAGACAAAATGGAGTATTGCCAGGAAGAAGTACTATATTTGGGCCATATAATATCAAGGGAAGGGAGGCAGATGACACCTGAAAGAGCAGATGCAAAAGCAACACAGCCCATCCAGTGACAGTGAAAGACTTACAGCAATTCCTTGGCCAATGTAATTATTGCCGCTAGTGGCTCTTTTTTTACTACAGGAAGTACGTTCGGCCCCTTTTAGAAAGACTGAAGGAGAAAAACCCCATAATGTGGTCAGACAAGATGATCAATGCATTTGAGTCCCTGAAAGAAGCAATAAGTACAGCCCCTGTGTTAGGGATGCCGGATTACAAGGAATAATTTTATTTATTCTCACATTCAAATGGATACATGATGATAGCTGTCTCCACTCAAAATACTTCAATGGGACACAAACCCTTGGCATATTACAGTGGTATCTTAGACCCAGTGATGAGAGGGCATTTCCTATGCGAAAAAGCACTGGCTGCAGCAGCCTTTGGAAAAGAGAATTCATCTGCAATAATGATGGTCTGTGTAGTAACATTGTATTTGTAGCACGCCCTGTTTGCCATCCTTGAGAGACCGAAATCCATGCTCACTATACAGCGTGTATATGGACACACAGTCATACTGACTAATCCATCAATAAAAATTGTTAGATATCATACAGTGAATCCAGCGAGATTCATTGCTGTACCAGTATAGGGAGGAGAATGGGTTCCTGATTGTTCTACATACACAGCCATGCATAACTCTGTACTCCCATTAAAAGAAACAAAGTTAAAGAGGGAGAGATAGTCTTCATTGATGGTTCATCAATGATAGGTCATTGCACGGGATAGAGGCATTCAGGAGCAGCAGTGATGAGGCGTAAGAGGGTCGATTATGAGATAGTGCCAAGTATCAGATTACTAGCAAACATTTCTGTGCAGGCAGCTGAATTAGTAGCAATGATATTTGCATTTGAAGAACATGAGAATCAGGTAGTGACGATATACTCATACTTGACCTAGGTGATCTCTACAGTACACTCTGGGCTGTCACGGTGGAGAAGGAGGGGCTGCCAGCACGCAGACGGCACACCAGTCCAGCTGCCCCATTATTAGGAAGATTGTTAGATGCATTCGAATAACCCACGGTGCTGCCATGTAGAAGTGTGAAGCCCATACAAGCTGCACAAAGGGCAGCATATTACCAACAAATAGCAGACATAGCAATCCCCCACACAAAATGATGCTAAACAAGGACGTACAGGAGGGCTATAATGCATTATCGTTGACACAAATAGTGGAATTACAGGGACGCACACCACAGACAGAGCACAGTCTTTGGATAAGAGCACACCACAGACAGAGCACAGTCCCTCAGACTTGGTGTGGCAGCAGGATCACACAGGGAAGCCTGTAATGCCACTCGAGAAACATACAGTTGCATTAGAACAGCTGCACTACCCAAGATATTGTAGAACACTGTAATCATCCCAAACTTGCATGATCATGTTGTTAATTTAATTGTCAATTGTGTCATATGCAGGCAATGTACTTCTGGCATACCTTGAGAACAGTGAAGGGAGCAATGCCCCGCCCTACACGCCCATTTTGGCATTTGCACATCGACTATGTTGATATGCTCCAAAGTTGTAATGGATACCAAAATATGATTGTGGTGGTGTGTCCTTTTTCACGATAGATAGAAGTGGGACTGTATACCCATGCTAACCCGAAGTGGGCTGCCATGTTCCTCGTATGTGAGGTGTTTTCCGGATGGGGAGTTTGCGTAGTGCTGCCGTCAGATAATGGACAACACTCTGTAAATGAGCTATTTATTTTTAAATAATATCCCTGCTTGGCATCAAGCACAAGCTTTATTCTACCTACCACCACCAAGCCAACAATGTTGTGGAACGTCTAAACAGACTGTTAAAGGAACACATTGCAAAATTGAAAGATACGATAAATGAAATTTGTTTGCCATGCCTTTCCCTGGCTATTTTGGCCCTAAGCAATTAGCCAGGCTCAGACCACCACCTCACACCCCATGAAATAGTGATGGGCAGAAGGATGCACATCCCCATTGCTCAACCCATGCGTGATCGATAAGATGCAGATAATTCTCCTGTGGTAATAGGGGATGAGATACATGATTATTTAACTGCCGTGACTTAAAGTCTGAAATTCATTTCTCAACAGATCAAGGTGCGCAGGGAGCCAAGAAGCAACCAATGACAACAGAGAGGGAATTGTAGATATAAATACTGTGATACCCTCTTTACAGCTTTTCTCAGGAGATGTAATATATGTGAGGAACTTCATGCCCAAGTGGCACACGCCACGATTTGAGGGCCCATTTACTGTCCAGTATTCTGCCCGCACTGCAGTAAAGTTGCGGGCAAGAAAGTGCAGGTGCATCTAGATGATTTCAAAAGGTTTGTAGGCACAGTCAGTCACCCTCTCAGTCTAACAGGAGCCAGAGGAAGAAGAAGAAGGAGCTCCAACTATCTACAACGCTCTCTTCCCAAATACTAGAGTGCTCTGCTCGGCCTCCTCAAACTCTCTGTGGGTGAGCCATTTTTCCAAACAGAGATTTGGGGGTATATCCTTATAATCTGCATGGGCCTCAGTCTGGAATAACCACCCTGCCTATCTTCGTCTTGAACCGACCTCCTTAAGTTCCAGAAAATACTCAAGGCCTTCCTTTTCTCTTCATTATTTCTCCCTCTCCCCTGCTAACCTCCTCTCTCCTCGCCTCTTTCCCTCCTTCTTTCTCCTCCCCAACCTGCTCAGCTCACTGACTGGTTGCCTGGTGCACCTCCAGAGACCTACAGGTCCCAAGGTACCCCCTCTAGTCCTGCACTTGCCTATGGGACCCTGCACTTTGCTCGGCACTACTGCATTATGCTCCATGAGAGGGGCAACCACTCTGCACTTAACCCTGGCCCCTGCTGGACTGGGAACACTTGTTCCCCTCCCCTTCTCTCCTACTTCCTGTCTCTGCGCACTTGCACAACCTTGAAAGTACTAGGCTTAGCAAGTATGTCTGTACGGTCCTCCCTCTGTCTCCCCTCCCTATCCAGGCCTAGTACTGCAGTTTATTGTACTGTATGTTCCTTTCTCCCCCCACTCTCTCCTCATTCTTTGTCACACACTTACACTAGTAGATATGCCTCTGACCTAGAGTGCTAGTTATTGTTGTTTGATCATTCGGAGTCTTTAAGGCCTAAGAATGACGACTTTAATCGCTTGTTCCCTTACTGCCTTGAATCATTTTTGAAGCACTTTACTTGTGTATAAGCGCTTTACAAATAAACAATTACAATTACAAAAAAGTGACCCAACCCCAGACGAGGGCAAGAGTAGGGATGACCAGCAACGTGGCACTTCACCTCCATAAATGACCTTCTCAAGAGCTAGAGACTCTGGGCCTCATTACGACCCAGGCGGTAAGTTACCGCCTGGGTCGTACCTTTACCACCATGGCGTAAACTATGTTTACGCCATGGTGGTTGGCGGACTTACCGCCCCATTCCGAGGTTGGCGGGGCGGTAAGTCCCCAATCCCCATTTACCCTTTCCATTCCCATTTTTGCCCCATAGGGCATAATGGGAGTGGGGAAGGCGTTAATTACGCCACCGTAAATTACGGTGGCGTAATTAACAACATGGTCCCTTAGCGCCATGGATTTTTTTTTTTTTTAAAACATATCTTTATTAGTTTGCATGGATACAACGAGAATTAACTTTGAAACTTTGGTTAATAAACCCTTCTACCCCCCCTCCCTCCCCCTGTATCGGAGAGCTCTAATTGTCTCTGGCTTTTATTAGGCATTGAAAATATCTGAGACTTTAATATTGTGGGGGCACCACTGTTCCATAAAGTCTGACTGGAGGTATTGCAGGGTTCCTTCCCATTCTTTTCCGAATTTGTCTCCGGAACCTTGTATTTTGTGGGTGATTTTCTCCATTGTAATGTGGGCCCAAACTTTTTGCAACCATGTGAATTTCAGTGGAGTATCCTTGCTCTTCCACTTCTGTGCTATGGTGGTCCATGCCGCGATGAGTAGACCTGTGAATGCTCTCCATTGTGATCTACTGTATAGTCTTGCAGTGCCATCCCTGAGTCCACATAGCCAGACCTCTTCCCCAAGCAGCCCCACATCTGGGAATACTTTGTCCAAGTCGTTTCTGATTTCTTCCCAGAATGGTTTAATACCCTCACAGTCCCACCAAATATGTCTCCAGGTACCCACTTCATCACATCCTCTCCAGCATAGATTTGACACGTTTGGGTACATGGAGTGGAGTCGCTCTGGGGTGTAGTGCCATTGAGTCATAACTTTGACCCACATCTCCCTGGTTTGTGCCGAGCGGGTCATCTTGGGGATCTGCTTCCATAGGTCCTCCCATTGTCTATCCGTTGGTTCTTTCCCTAATGTTCTGCCCCACCTTATTCTATAGGACCATTTAATATCCTCCCCTTGTGTGTTTATGAATTTATAAAGAGTTGCCACCCACTTTTTTTCCCCCGTGTTGGATATGAGGTATGTCTCAAAGGCAGTGAGATCTCTGGTTGCTGCTTCCGTGATATTCGGGGAACTTAGCCAGTGTTTCAGCTGCTCATATCTATATCTCTCTCCTTTTGGGGGGTTTGAGCCAGTAAAACAGGATTCCAGTGGGATAATTTCTTTGTCTGCAAACATCTCCCCTATTTTGGTTATGCCCTCCTCTTCCCATCTGTCATATGCCCCTTGTTCCATCCCCGGGGGAAATTGTGGATTTCTACAAATGGGAGTAAAGGGTCCGAGTTCCGTGGTCATAATACCTGTTCGTGTTTGGTGGTCCCATGCTTTTAGCGTGGTCCTCATAATTTCGCTAATCCTCAGATTTTCATGTCTGTATTGCCTCTGTTTCCAAAGGAGTTCAACCAGTGGGGTCCTAGCTACTGCCCTATCTTGCTTGGCCCATATCCTCTGCGGGTTCTCCCTTACCCATTCCCTCAGGACTTTGAGCTGTGCTGCCTGATAATATTTTTTAAAATGTGGGAGCGCCATCCCCCCATCCCTGGTTGGGGCCGTTAGGACCATTTTTGCTATCCTGGGGGTTTTCCCTTTCCAAATAAAGGATGATATTAATTTGGTCAGGGTCTTGAAAAAGGTGTCTGGGACTCCCACCGGGATAGCCTGGAAATAGTATAGGACCCTTGGGAGGATCGTCATTTTGACAGTTTGTATTCTGCCCCACCACGAAATCTGTAGCGGGTTCCATTTTGCTAGTTCCTTTCTAATGTTTGCGATTAGTGATGGGTAGTTTTCCCCGTAGAATAACTCGATGTTATGTGGAACCACTATTCCCAGATATTTTATGCTACTTTTTACTATCTTAAGGTCCTGCAACTTGGCTTCCCTTTCTATGTTTGCGGTGTCTCCTGCCAGGATCAGGATCTCTGATTTTTTCCTATTGATTTTTAGACCCGAGATGGTTCCATAGTGTTCTAATTCCCTCACCGCTACTGCTAAGGTTAATTCGGGGTCCTCTAGGGTTATTAGCATGTCATCCGCGTAGGCGATCACTTTATGTTGTTGTCCCGCCATGTCTATCCCTTTGATGTTGGTTGACCCCCGTATTTTTATTAGGAGTGGTTCTAAAAATAGAGCATAGAGTAAGGGTGAGAGGGGGCATCCCTGTTTCGTGCCTCTTGATATGATTACCTTATCCGTAACCTCGCCGTTAATGACAATTCTACTGGATGGGGAGTTATAGTTCGCTCTGATGCTCGCTATGTACTGTTCCCCAAACCCCATACGACTCGGTCAAAGGCCTTCTCGGCGTCTACAGACAGGAGAATCGCAGGGGTGTGGGATATGCCTATTTTTTCCACCAGGTGGGCGAGTCTCCTTGTATTGTCATGCGTTTGTCTACCGGGGATGAAGCCTGATTGATCTTCGCCGATTAGTTTCGGGAGTAGTTGGGACAATCTTGTGGCCAGAATCTTTGTGTAGATTTTTGCATCCAAGTTAATCAGGGAGATTGGTCTATATGACGCCGGATTCGTTGGATCCTTACCTGGTTTGTGGAAAACGAATACTTTCGCTTCGTTCATTGTGGGAGTTATATTGCCCTTCTCTCTAAAGGAGTTTAAGAGCCTGGTTAATATCGGGGTCAGTATGTCAGAATATTTTTTATAGAATTGGGCCGTAAACCCATCTGGGCCTGGGGCTTTGTTAACTGGGAGTTCTTTTATTGCTTTCCTGATTTCCTCTTCACTAATAGGGGACTCTAATGTCTGTTTCTCTTCTTCTGATATTTTCGGAATCGGTAGGGCCTCTAAATATGAGTCTTGGGCGGAAGTGTCTGGGCGTTCTGTGGAGTAGAGAGTTTGATAGAATTGTCTCAGTGTTTCCCCCATGTCGTTTGTGCGTGTATGAATGTCCCCCTTCGCATCGCGTATGGCCTTGATCGTTGTTTCTATATGTTTTGTCCTGAGCTGTCTCACCAAGAGTCTATCCGCTTTGTTTGCTTTAATGTAATATCTCTGTTTCAGATAGAGTAGGTTTTTTTCTGCGCCTCTCGTCCGTAGCATCTCTAGTTGGCCCTGTGTGTGTTTTAGTGATTTTTTCAGTATCTTCGTGGGATGTGTTAGCATTTTTTCTTGAATGTCCTCAATCGCCTTTTCCAATTCCCTTTCCCACTGAAACCTTTGTTTGTCTCTCGTAGATTTCAGCGCAATCATCTTTCCCCGCAGTACTGCTTTGAACGCGTCCCAGACTGCGCTCAGTGCTACCTCCCCTGTGTCGTTTTGAATAAAGTACTCTTCGATCGCTTCCCTGATTGCCTCCCCGGTTATAGGGTCCTGGATCAGATCCTGGGGTAGCTTCCATCTCCACAGCCCATTCTTTCTCCCTGGGAAAGTCACGTCTAGCCAAAGGGGGGCATGGTCTGAGAGGGCTATTGCTCCCTTGTCTACATCTTGTATTTTTCCCAGCAGGCCCACTGACACCCAGAAGTAGTCAATCCTGGACATGGTGTTATGGACATGTGAGAAGTGGGTGTAGCCCCTTTGTTCGCCTTTTCTCTCCCTCCATACATCATTTAGGGCCAATTGGTCCATTTGTTGTCGCAGGCGCTTTGTAGGTGCCCCCTGGCCTTGTGTTTTACCTGTACTCCTATCGAATTGTGGGTTCCACGTCATGTTAAGGTCCCCTCCCAGGATCACATCCCCCCTCGCGAAGACCTCCATTTGTGACAGAGTATCCCTGAGGAAGCCATCCTGCCCCTGATTTGGTGCGTATATCGAGGCTAGTGCGACGAGAGATCCCTCGATTTCTGCATTGGCGAAAGCGTATCTGCCTTCTTTATCAACTGTTATGTCTAGAAGTTTGAAATCTTTCCCTTCCTTCGCCGCGATCAGGACCCCTGCCTTTTTTTCCTTTGCCGTCGCTTGTGCCCATATTTTGTAGCCTTTTATCCTTGTTTTCTGTTTGTCCCTTGTTCTGATATGGGTTTCTTGAAGGAGTAGGATGTCGGCCTTCCCCCTTTTGAACTGTTGCTCCAGTTTCGCTCTTTTCGTTGGGTGGTTCATCCCCCTAATATTGTATGAAACAAGGCGTATCATCCCCATGTTGTATTGTTCAAGTGCCGTTGCTTCGGTGCGCCTGTGATGTATGATTCATTAATCAGAGCTCTCCGACTTTTCCCCCGCCCTTGAACTCCCTCTCCCCCCCAACCATTAACTTTAAACCCCAACAAAAACTGTCCCCCGAGTGGGGCAAGGGTTCCTATTGACGCTAGGGCATTGCGCCCTTCGCTCCCTGCCCTCCCATCTCTCAGGGGGTATGTGGTGGGGATTCCTAAACCCCATTGTTCCATTGGACTTTACCGAGTTCCAAGCCGCCTGGACTCCGCCAGACCGCCTTCAGTGTATTGTCCGTTCGACGCAGCATCCGCGCCCCCCCCACCCGGTTCCGGTGTCTCCATACCCGAATCCGTTCCCTCAGATATACTTTTATTGAGATCTTCAAGGTATTTTCCTCCTCGTCTCCCTCCCCGTCATTGCCTTCTTCTGTTTGGTTGTTTCCCAGCCCATAAGCCTTTTCGTGCGCTCACTCCTTTTAGCAGCTTCCCCCCGCTCCGTCTCCCCTTCCGGTAGCCCCAAGGTGCTTAGGCCTTCTTCCAATGTTGTCACCCTCCTCTGTTTCCCTTCCCAGGAAAATAGGAGTCCGAATGGGAACGTCCATTTGTAGCGGATTTGTTTTTCCGTAAGCACTTTCACCAATGGGGCCATTGCTCTTCTTTTTTGAAGGGTAATCAGAGCCAGATCCTGGTACAGTTGGATGTCTTGCCCATTCATTTTGATATGTTCCATTTCCCTGGCCCTACTGAGTATCTGTTCTTTCTGCGGGTAAGAGGAGAGGGCCACTAGGACATCGCGTGGTCTTTCCCCTGGGGCCCCCGTTCTTTTTGGTCCAACCCTATGGACTCTGTCGACTCCGATGTCTTCTGTTTCTTGTACCCCCAGAATGTCTCTAAACACTTCCTTTACCGCCAATTTCAGATCTTTGTCTAGTACTGTCTCCGCCATGTTCTTGATTCTGATGTTGGAGCGTCTTGAGCGGTTCTCCAGATCTTCACATTGTAGTTCCATGTTATGTGTGAGCGTCACCAATTGTTCTTGTGTCTCGCTTATCTGTCTCGTGTCTTCTTCAAGACCTTGTACTGCTTTCTCCACCACGTCGGTTCTCTCCTCGAGGTTATTTATGTCTATTCTCATGTCTTGCACCACTTGTTTTAGTTCATCCTTCATGGTCGTAAACTGCTCTTGGACTGTTGACATGAGATTTTCCTGCAGGTTCATGAGCCAGCTTTGCATGCCTCCCTTGGTCAGTGGTTGTTGACTCTGGGAGTTAGCCTCTGCTTCTCCCATCGGTTCTCCCTGAGTTCTCCCCCTTGATTGCGTTGACCCTTCTGTTGACCACAGTTGAAGTATATCTGCACCTTGTTTCGACGTTTGGGGTGTCTGTGGGGTGGGGTTCCCCTTACCTTTTGCTCTTGACATTGTATTGTGCTTCGTTGGGGTGCCTGTGGGGGGGGGGCGTTGCGTCGTCGTGTCCCCCTCCGGTTCTGTTCCCCTATTGTGCTGTTGTGGGTGGGGGGGGAACCCTGGCTTGGAGTGGAGACTGCTCCTTCCCACGTCGGCCCGTCGGAGGATTCTCTAGTGGCTGATTGTGGTTGCTTCTCGGGTTTTCCCCTCCCGAGGCCCCCACCCCGGTTGCCGTGCCCTCTTGGGTCGGGCTTTGTGGGTGGTCGGTCGTACAAGCCCTTAGTGGGCAAGTCCTTCTGTCTGCCTAGGCCTTGGTGGGCCTTTGTTGTGGAAGATCCCTTCTATGGGCCCCGGGGGAAGCCCAGTCCATGTGAGGGCGGATGGGAGGTTAATTTGTGCCCCCCTCCGCGGGCAGGCTCACCTCTATTTTTCCGGCTTCTGTTCAGGGCGGCCCCCGCTCCTCCTCTCCAGCGGTCCGCCCCGATCTCCTTGATGCCGCTTCTCCCTCCCGGGGGCCCCCGGAGCGAGGCCCCACTCTGCCTCCGCGACTGTAGCGCCGCGGGCCGCTTCCCTGCGTCGCTTTGCCCTGCGCGTCGATCCCCGCGCGGGAGAGCCGGTCCCACTCGACCCCAGTGGGGGAGGGGGCGGCTGCGCTTCTCCTGGGGCCCCCGGAGCGAGGCCCCGCTCTGCCTCCGCGATCGTAGTGTCGCGGGCCGCTTCCCTGCGTAGCTTTGCAGTGCTCGTCGATCCCCGCGCGGGAGAGCCGGTCCCACTCGACCCCGGTGGGGGAGGGGGCGGCCGCGCTTCTCCTCGCTTCCTTCTTCGCGCGTCCGCTCGATAGGCGCTCCAGCACCCCCCGGGGGAGAAGGGCGGGGAGGCCTTCAGCAGTCCGTGGGGGGGAGCGGGGGGGCGCGAAGCCGGCCGCTGCTGCTGTGGGTAGTGCTTTAGATTGGCGGCCCCTGCGGAGCGCCGATTATGTGCGACTGCTCTCGCCGGCGGCCATCTTGGATCACCAGCGCCATGGATTTTAACACCTGCTAAAAGCAGGTGTTAAATCCTCCATGGCGCTAAGGGACCTCGGAATCAGGCGGTAAGGGTCGGCGCTGTTTACGCTGCCGTAAACCCCTTACCGCCTGGGTCGTAATGAGGCCCTCTGTCACGTTGATATCTCAAAACGTAAAGAAAAGAAGATATCTGAACAAGATGGACTCCATTGCCATTATCATTGTTGCTTTTTTCTTTTCCTTTTGTTGTTTTCGGGTTACTTGAACAATAGTAGGAAGATTGTTTAGTGTGAATGCAACAAATGTAGAGTGAAGGATTGACTTGAGTTAGGCAAGCAGTGGTTAATGATGAATATCTTTTAAGACAAAATTTTCAAGGTCATGACTGAAGTAGAAAGGGCAGAATCGGCTGAAAACTGCTTGTTTGCTTACTCCTTCCATACTCTTTGAGATGGAGAAGTAACAGTAACTGTCATCCATTGTCGAGATGTACTGACAATCAAGGAAGAGAGATAACATTTTTCTGGGGTAGACCACAGTTATACATAGCAGGAGAGGTATTTAACTCACAGGGTTGGGTAGATAGGATGAATAGATATAGAGAAGAGGTGCTTATAGGATTCACATGTCATTTGATAGAAAATGCTCACACAAAATGCGTAGAAGAATGGAAACCATATGCCAGACTGTTGACATGGATGGAGGATGAAGAAGGGCCAGTACACAAAACAAAGTTAGAAGACCCAAAGGTTATCAGAAGTCCTGGCACTAAGTGCCAAGAGGAGACAGAAGCTCCAGCAAGATCTCAACTCTCTTTTTCAAAACTCCTGCTTATTAGCAAGGACCTCAATAATGCCCCAAAGAATGATGTAAAAGTGGCTTGCCCCCTTTTACCTACACTCAAGTTTACACAGCTCAAGACTGCTCACCCCATGCTCTAGTAGTGAATTACGGGACTGACCGTTTGAACTCAGAGTTTGATTACCCTGACAGTGACATCACTGTCAGTGCCCATTGGGCGCCCAGCTTGGGTTAATTCCACAAATATTAAAAGGGGTGAGGCTTAGGGAGAGACCAACAACAGGCCCATACATGAGGCTGGCTGACCCCTTGATACCAGCAACTTGGCAACTTTTGAGGGATCAGATGATGCGGGACCTGGTGACCTGTTCTACCATCGAAGACTTCAAGAGATGGGTGGCATCTGTAAGCCCAAACACGCTGATCCCAACTTCGCCACACCTGCAAAAGCCTTCTCAATCAGAACCTGATCTTGAATGCTTGGAAAAACCATCGAAAACCCCCCTCCACCAATACGGTGCCCACCAGGGATGCCAAACAAACCCTACAGAATTCCCCATTTCAGTCCCGCCCCTGCAGTCGAAAGCTGTTACGCCTGCCTTCCATTTGACTGTTGAATTACAACAGGAGGCTCACCCTTTGCTTGACCCTAAACTCTGTCAAAACCCTGTTAAACAAATTGTAGCTGCAAACGCTAAATCTAAGCAGGTGACCATAAAGAGTTTGCACTTAAGGAAGTCCCAAATGCCTAACACTGATAATTCATGTACAAAACCTTTGTCATGGATCAAAGGAATTTTGTGATTACCAACATCAAGAAGGTGGATGCAAAAGAGTCTAGAGAAGCTCTGTGAAATAAAGTGCTTGCCTGGCTGCGTCAAAGAACATGACTTGGAGTTGTCAGGGTGTCGGACCTGATGATCCAAGACAGGATCGACCTGAGGGACTGGTATGCGCAGCAAACAAGTGACTGTGTCGTAGTGGGCTGCGGGTTTAGCACTTTACCCTCACATCTCAGATCATGTAGTTACCTCCCCATGGGTTGCTCGAACTGCAAAATAATACTTGTTTTGCCTGTATGCGGCATCATGCCTCTGGGTCCATTGCTTGTGATATAAATTCAATAAAGTAAAGTAAAGTAAAGTAACCGTTGGACAATCAGAGGGATCAGAAGGATCTTTGTCAGTTTGGTTCTACGGGACTATCTGAGACCCTTTTTGCATGCAATGTGAGAAACCAGAAGGTGTCTCACCCACTAGCCCCTGGAGAATTGTCATCCAGGTGGCCATGAAACAGCCATCGATTTTGGATCCAGTTGCTGGGGGTGGACCAGTGCTGGAGGATCGCCTGGGTGAGGGGTCTTCGGGGAGTGGGATTGGGACATTGGGTTGCGGTATCCCCTTCCTTATAAAAATAAAACACCTTTAACCCATCCAACCTGCCAGGATATTTAGGAACTCTACCCACCCCCCCATTAAACAACATGAATACTTTCTCACTGACATCCTGCTCTAAGGGAAAACAGGCTAACAACCGAGCCGTGTTCCTGACGTGTCCCAATACTATGGTCGGGCGAGGTAAGGCAATTATCGACGTTCACTCACACCTGACTTCCATTACACTTACCCACACGGATAAAAGGCAGAGCATGAGCATAATCTGAGCAAGGCAAAGCACATGAGGAACCAGAAGTTCTGAGATGGTAGTTTAACAGGAAGAGAAAGACGGAGAAACAGACGGGGGTCGCAAGGAGGAAAGTTACTTTAACCTTTTCGACAAGGAACCACTACTTTCACGAGACCTCGAGACATAGCGTAAGACAAGGAAACTAGGCTGAAGAATCCTGCATTGTGTGTCGGTGGTACCGGGGCCCTCTTGCATCAGTAATCAAGGTGAGGATAATCTCCAGCCACACTGATACTGTCCTTGGCTCCAAGAACAAAGCTGCTTCTGTGAAAGCAACACAGCCAGTGAGTTGGGGAGACATATACAAGACCGGTCTGTGTTGAAGCCAAGGTTGTAAGCAGCAAGATTGTATGGTGAGAGCTGGAACGAACCTTGTTAAAATGTGGGTGATAATAGACGCGAAGGAAGTAAAACTGCTGATGAGTGATTGAACTTTAAAGCAAACTATAATACCATTGATAGAGTGAACCGGCACTGCGTGGGTGCTCAATTGAAGGTCTCTGTAAGGTAGCCAGCTAAGAAGTGATTAAAGTAGATAAAGTTGGTCCAAGCCCAGTGGAGGGAGATCAATTGAGAGAGAACGAATACATGTAAATCGAAGTGGTCCTGCCACGGGTCAAGTGAAATTCAAAGCACAGTTGAAAGTCTTCGATTTTGATGGAGTAGATAAAAGTTTGGAAAAGTACATGGATGTGTCCCGAGCACGACAAAGGGAGATCAAGTGAAAGCATTGTGTTAAAGTGGGGTTGAGCCCAGCAGAGGGGGCCCAGGGAGAGTCGAGAATCCTGACCCTTGCACTTGCCACCTGCTGGCTGTACTTACTATTGCTATTTATTCTATTATCCCATGTACTGCACTCTCCCCTCCCCTGCATCCTCATGATAGAGAAGCCAGAGACTGTGCTTAACTCAAGTGCGCTGTCTTTTCCCATGCTGAAAACATAGGGAAGGGAGGCCACCGGCTTGAAAATCCTAACATATCATTTCTTGAACACTTTTCTTTTTTCATAACATTGTTTGCCATGCTATTTGTATTTAGAAGTAAGGATTGGCGATAAGTTTATTAATAATGGGTCTTTTATTTTGACAGACTCGACCAGGGGTGCATCATTATTATTTGATAGTCGCAGCTTTTTCCCATCTTTAGATTTAGGATTAGATTTTCAAACCCCATTGAAGTTCAATAAACACCTTGAACTGTGGCCACTTTATAGCATGCCTTCCTTACAGTAATAAGCCTTGTTTTCCCTTGCCAAGAGGTGCTGTGATTATTTTGTCATTTGGATTGTTTTTATTCCCCAGTTTTTCCTTTCAAGTTAACGCATTGTAAAACTCAAATATTAATTTCCCCTCTAAGGATTTTGAATAGGCAAATGTCATGATCAGCGTCTCCTACTTTAGCATTGCCAACATTAGCCTATAATTGGAGAGCAACATTGCAATATCATTTACTTGGCCTGCAAGGGATAATTGGAATGGATTCTGCATGGCATTATTCGTATATAAAACTAGTGCAAACATATTTAGATAACTAGAATGTTTTTCACACAATCTGTAACCTTTCCACATTTTCAGAGTTCCATGGGGCATAGACCTTAACAAATTATATGATAACTCACTGCGATACAAAAAACGGTTTCACTCAGCACTTGCATAATCCAACCCAACAATTGAAAGATGGGTGTATGTTGCAAACAATCTTGTGTTCACTTCATATTAATTGTGAATCATGACCTTGGGCCTCATTCCGACTTGGGCAGTAAGGGATAACGGTCACTGGTAAGGAGACTGGTGCTGTTAAACCCTTACCGCCCAATTCCTAGGTCCCTTAGCGGGAGCCGCAAAGAACGTGTGGTCTATTCGCAGGGCCGTAATTAGGCCTTCCCCATTCCCATTGAGCCCTTTGGGGGCTCAAATGGGAATGGAGAATGGTTGGTTTAATGGGGATTTACTGGGTCCGCACAGGTCGGAATGTCCTGGTAAGTCCCCATTGAACCAGACCGGACCCGGACCCGGTTTTGGAGGTAGCCATGGCGCTAATAGCGCCATGGCTACCTCCAAACTTGGAATGAGGCCCCTTATCTTAAACTGCACATAATATCATCCTGAGGCTTTACGTTGGATTTGCTTGCAAAGTATTGTGGGTATGCAAATATCCCAGTTAGTGCTTTACTGCTCCAATCCCTCACATTTTACAGAGCTCTGTCAACTAATATTGGAAGCTAGCACAGGAGCCAGGGTGGGGCCCAGGTGGAAGGGCAGAGGAGAACAGTCCATCAGGTGAAGAACAAATCAGCAACTTTCAAAAACCAAATCAGATGTGTTAACAGTAGAGTAGAGTGAAGGAAATGTTTGTCTAGCAACCCTAATGCATTTTATTCAACTGAAAACAGTGCATTTCAGAAGAGGAGTCCATAGTTAAAGAAGAAGGTACTTAATAGGGTAGACTTGCGGGCATTGCTGCCATTGACTTAAAAGACAAATACATGTGATTTTCTTCAACACGGCACCAGAAGAAACCTCAATAATGCTCTTGTTGATTTTAGGGTACGTTGTGGTGAGCAAATCTATAAGTTGTATTATGTGCCCTGTAATTTCACTTCCTATGTCAGGGTTCCAAGCAGGCCACTGATACGATTTTACTCTATACTTGGAATCAAAAGATTTTTCAGGGAGTAAGAAAGTAATTGGCTTTGCCAGTAGGGATATTTCATGTTTATTAAAATATGTTCTTTTGTCTCAAAATTCCTCTTGAGATTGGGCAGTAATATTATTTCAGTTCCTACCAATGCCACTGCTCTGCTGGTCACTGATTAAAAAAAGATATCAGTGGAACTTTGTGGGTAGAAGAGGGGGTAGATTCCTATATGTTCGTGGTTTCCTATTTTTGTTGGGCGCATTGCCCTTTTTTTAGGGAGTAACATGGATGGTGCATATGCCTCTTACCTGTAAGCCTGGTTGTGAGTAAATGTTGTCACAACTCACAGACCAACATAATGTGGATTATAAGCAAAGGCCCGGGAATTCTGATCATCATGTACTGTGGTGTAGTTATTCTGATGCAATTGCCGTCCTTACACAAATTATGAGAGGCATTTTCTCCTGGCCTTTAAATTACTCAATTAAAGTGGCAGATAAACTCCTATTGGCATGTTTTCTGACACATTCCTTTCAGTTGCAATTATTCCATTTGCAAAAAGTGCATAATGTCTGAATTCTTTAACATAAGAAAAACAGAAGAGAGTCAGAAGCTACCCCTGTTCAGAGACACATTTGGGGATTAGGTGCGAGTTGCAGCAGAAAGCTATGGTTTAACAAATAGTAGCCAGAAGACAAGGTCACAAAATCGGCAAGGTGAATCCAAAATTCAAACTTTAATTAATATATGGACAGACATCTAAAGGTTGCAGTCCTATAACACAACACGAGGCCTGAAAAAAAACATGGGCCCGTAGGGGCAAAGACAATGATACTTTTAGCTACAAATTGTAGTGAGGG
The DNA here is from genome assembly GCF_040938575.1 of Ambystoma mexicanum. Lineage (NCBI taxonomy): Eukaryota > Metazoa > Chordata > Amphibia > Caudata > Ambystomatidae > Ambystoma > Ambystoma mexicanum. The sequence goes on from NC_090935.1 coordinate 425,829,380, forward strand.
TTAGTAACAACATTATTTGTGCAGATTCATGTACTACTTAATAGTAGTAATACGCCATTGTTGTCGACACATTAAGCAGTTGGTGTTTCTGGTTCGGAATTAAAATGACCCTCAGAAGGTGCTGTATTGTGGCAAGTTGTCTGGAGGGACCGAACTGTCATCAGGACGAAATTGGTGGAAGAACAGGTAGTGTGAAGTACCTATAGAAATAGATGACATGATGTGTGTCAGGGGCAAGTGACCAAAGGGTATAGATTGTATTAAAAAGCTGCAGGTCGAGGACCTACCTTGCTATGTCGTCTTGTGAACTTAAATGAATGGACGGCAGCCGTGCTTGGTACTGGCAAAATTAGTTAGATACTGTTGTGTGCAGGATCTAGGCGAGGGGTACATGAATGTATCATATTGCAGTAGAGCAATTAATATAACAAAAGAGTACCTGGGATGGTTAGTAAGACCAGGTGAAAAAGGGCTGGCTGATGATGCCGCGATGAGATGAATCGCTACGCTATGGTTAGGGTAACAGGATCACCTAAAGAATGAACACAATGCATGGCTTAGTGGTGTATTTAATTATCTGTGGACAACCTAGATTAAGTTGCCATTGGCTTTTTTTAAATTTTTTTATTACTACTGGTGACTGTGACCCATAACGGCCCCAGTAAGAGAAAAGGGGGGGACAGTTCATGTAATTACTGTCATGCATGTTGAATGGCGAGTTAGGATCAGGAGAATTTAATAGATAAATTAGCTCTTTGTGATGGGATGTGCACGAAGCAGAAGACGTACTTAATGGCAGACACACGTGTGCTGGGGCTGCGTGCATCTTCTCCAAGGAAAATGCATAAAGGACAGTGCCAGTGATATTGTCTATTATTAGTACTGGTGACTGTCACCCGGAATGGCCCCAGCGAAAGATAGAGTGAGGGCAGTTCATGTAATTACTGTCATATATTTAAAATTCCCGAAAATGACAAAGTGAGATCGGAAGAAAGGTGCACGGAGCAAAACTGCGCCTGGTGGTGGACAGGCGTGCGCTGGAGCTGAGTGTGTTTCGCAAAAAATTAATGAATGTCAAAACCGGAGTGAGGAAATTGCCGGCTAATTCAACAGTGAAAGGTGGGCTTGGCGAGTGCGTAAGGCACTCAATACAGCTTACCTCGTACAGGGGGCTGGAGAGCTGTGGCTCTGTCGACCGCCAGGTAGTGAAAGCATTGCGCGCATGCGTATCACGTGGCTTGTGCATTAGGCTCAGACTGTTTGAATGAAGCTTAATTGTGCTTCAAAAAATGACACCGGACGGGGGGAACACAGTGTCTGAGTGGGTGCTTGTAGGTTGTAGTCAGAGAGTGGAAGAATGTCTTACACTGCAGATTCTATGTGGCATTGGAATTACACAGTATGTTGGGAAAGATATATATATATATATATATATATATATATATATATATATATATATATATATATATATAGCTATTGGCGTGCACTCCAGAAAACCGACCTGCGTAGAAGTTCCACACTGGACCCAGAGTTCAAAAAAGACCAACGAAGCTCCAAGCATCCAAAAATATTATTTAATTAGTAAATGTCATGGACAAGAGAAAAAGTGGACGAAAACAACGCATTTCGCGGCAAAGCTGGCCGCTTGATCACGTTTAGGGTGCAGAAACAGAAGAAAGACATTTAAACATGCGTGCTCTCTATGGTATGTGTGGATAGAGTCATGTGCCTAATTGTAAGCATGCATTTACACAGAATCCGCCATGTTTAAACATATTGTATACCCTTGTGGGTCATGTGAAATACACTAAAATGCATGAAAATACATTTATTTAAGACATCAAATAAACTATCAATATTTCTCTTTTCTCAGTATTTGTAAACCGTGCAAAATAAGCATTATTGTATAGGTAATTTGCACATGCTGCACACTTTCGTCATACTAAAATTTCTGCGTGTTGGACCTGCTCTACATATAGAGCTAGTCGTTAACCTTGTTTATCAGTTCGGACATTTTGAACTGTCTCCATGTAGATTTATGAATCCAACACATATGGAAACTATTTGGTAAATTCATAAACAAATGGATAGTTAACTTTGAAATAAATGTTAAAATCAGTATTTATCCTAAACCATGTTATTTAGCACGATAACAAATAATGTTCCTAGAATTCACATTTCAAATTACTGATGGTAATGTCAGGACATAATATGTGTAGTTTATTGGAGTGTTTGTCCAGATGATTAAATTAATATAATAATGGGCATTGCTACTTTAAAATACAGATGCCTCTGTGGGCTACCTGTGCAGTTAAGCCGAGGCCAGTCTACTACTAATATAATGCTCAATGCATTAAAAGCAGCTTTTTGAGTGTACCACATATAAGAATACGTAAAGTGCAAGTGCCTATGTGCAAAAATGCATAAGCAAAAATGCAATAGCCTACCCAAGTGGGTAAAGTGCAAACAGCAATATAGCAGCTAATGATGTATCCTATATGGAGGTATATAAAGTGCTTAGTGCATGCAATGACTGAGTATTTAATCAAAGAAAACCGCACTGCCATATGAAAAATAGTTCAATTAAAATATATGGCTACAACAGTAGATAAAACCTAAATGGTAAAAACATGCAAAGTTATATACTGTCCATATGTGCTTTGGAGAAAGAACATATTAAATACATGATAGTTAATTACGGCTGCAGGTTTAACTGATGTTCCAAGATAGCATAGCAAAAGAATTGCTCACCCTTAAAAAAGAAAAAGAACAGATTTAAAATAAGATAGCTAGAGGAAAAGAGAATCTAAAATTCATTCAATTACTGTCAATAAAATATTGAATTGATAGACTCAGTATCCTACAAGCTAATGTGAAAAACTGTGGTTGTGTCAACTAAATATAACATATAAACCTTTATGTGATATATGTAAGTAACATAATAAGATCCCCTCTCTGTGAGACTAACTAGTAAAAATGCAGATAGTATTGAAAATATAGCAGAAAGAAGAAGAAAGGGAGTTTCAAAAGAACACATAAGACTAGATACTGTATATCTACATTGCAAAGTGTGGTATGGATACAGACTATTTGTTCAAGTGCCCAGGAAGGAATAAAGTTCCTCATCAAGGTTATGGCCCTTTGGTTTCTTGGTTTCTAAGTCCAAAATGTATTTAGTCTCTGATTGTCTTAAAAGCAGCTCTCGATTACCTCCTCTTGGTGCCTTCAGAATTGTATGTATCCCAAAATAGGCGAAGCCTTGCAGATCACCTCCATGTTTTTCCTGAAAATGTAGGGCCATCGGATACGTGGGATCAATATTCTTGATGGCTCTTATGTGTTGGAGTATCCTGAGTTTCAATTTGCCAATAGTACTACCAACGTACCATTTGTCACATGGACAAGTGAGCACATACACAACATACTCAGTTTCACAAGTGATATGAGATTTAATGATCATGTTTTTGTGTAATATGGGATGGAGGTAGTTTTTGGTGTTTTTGGCAAAATTGCACGCCTTACATTTCATGCATTTCTGAAAACCTTTAGGTATGACACCGAGCCAGCTTTGGCCTGCTGGGACAATCCTAGGACTCATATAACTGGATGCAAGGTTATCCCGGAGTGAGGTAGAGCGTCTAAAAGTAATGTTGATGTTATTGCCAGAATGCTTCCTAAATGTTCATCTTGTTTTAATATATGCCAATGTTTGTGCATTATGTGACGTATATTATTTGAAGCCTTGCTGTACGTTAGAATTAATCTGGTGTCTCCTGTTTCTGAGCTGGTCCCAGTTGAGACTTTAGACATCAACAAAATAGAGAGGTCTTTTTCTCGTGCCTTACTATGCGCTCTTTCCAACACTTTCTTGGGGTAGCCTCTTTGTAAGAACTTTAAAGCCATACGTCCGCACTCTTCCTCAAAGGTTTCAAGTTGGGAACAGTTACGTCTTATGCAAATGAATTGGCCATAAGGTATGCTCCACTTCAGGGTCGTGGGGTGGTTATTTTTTGCATGTAGGGGTATGTTGGAACTGGTTGGTTTACGATAAAGTTCTGTCACTAGTTCACCTTGTGCCACAGTAACAAGAATATATATATATATATATATAGTCCTGGCTTAATGGATAAACATTAATTAGTGTTGTATAGTATGCATTGATACATATAAATTACAGTATGTAAGTGAAAACTGTACAGTGTAATGATATTACACAGTGTTTGACCACCAAAAAACATCTGACTATGTAGTCTCTTTCTACATCATTGTGTGAAATAAGATTGCATTAACGCGTTAATTAAGAGTGCAAAATGGTTTAATATGTGATGACCAGGCCACATCAACTTTCATAGCAAATACTACAAAACACTACAATGAACATTCCTTAAACATTCCTTAAACCACGATGTATATGGTAACTTAATATAACTCTGTATACCCTGCTGTTTGAAATGTGTTAAAACATTGTGTTTTATAATGTTTCAGCATCTACTGCGCTATAGGTGGTTGAACCACGACTTATAACTCTGTGTGACCTGTATTATGAATGTGATACTATGTTTTCATATGTATCAATGCATACTCTATGACAGTAATTAATGTTTATCCATTAAGCCTTGACTATATATATATATGTATATATATATATATATATATATATATATATATATATATATATATATATATATATATATATATATATATATATATATTACATGGCCATGTAGTTATGGTTAAGTTGCTGTTTCCATAGGAAGAGCACTTTTTGGGCGGCTTATAACTTCGCTCTCCCTGGACAGATCCTCACCAAACTTTGCAAAAAAAGTAGTTGGGTCACTCTGAATTTCTTTGCAAAGTTTGGTGAGGATTCGTCAAAGGGGGGCAAAGTTATAGGGGGGGTCCCAAAACTTTTTTTTTTCCCATAGACTGAATGGGAAAAAACTTTGCGCACGGCTACAGCCCGAACCGCTGGACGGATTTACACCAAATTTGCCGCAGGAGCGGCGGCCTGGTCCCAAAAGCGTGCTTTTGTAAATTTGGTGTAAATCCGTCCAGTAGTTTTTTTAAAAAATGACTAAAATGTAAGGCAAAAAAATTAGTGATATCTGCGTTCGCTTCGCGGACGGACTTCCCTGTTCGCTCCGCGGACAGCACCCCGTTTGACCCGTGGGCTTGCGTCATGTCCATGGACATGCGATGTGTTCGCTGATTGGACTTCGAGGGGCGTGGAGCGCGTCAGATTTTCTGTGGCACCCGCCATCTTGTATTCACAGTCGACCGCGTACAGCGCAGTGAAACGTGGATAAAAAATTGTATTTAGTGCCGTGTGCTGGTGTGTAAGAGTGTTTGGGGAGGGTGGGGGAGTATGAGATAGGTTCAATGCTTTGTTTTTTTATGTGCTAGACGTTTTTGTTGCGTTCGATTTGTCCGTGGAGAACACGGCTGTTCTGACATTTTGTAAATAAACTAAATGGTGGGGTGTTTAGAGGACGGAGTATGTGTCATTTTTGTTCGCAAGGAAGGTAAAAATGAGCTATGAACACTCACGGTGTACTTAATTGTTCGTAAATACACAAACTGGGGGTGTCCTCAGGACGCTGTTCGTATTGTAATTTGTCTAGTTGAATGTGTTCTAAGAACACTCCCAGTGTCCCGAAATGGTTGCAATTACACATAATGGGGGTGTTCTGAGAACGTTGTTTGTATTGTTCGTTGTCAGGGTGAAAGTGTTTTAAGAGCACTCCTTTTGTCCGCTAATAGTACAATTTCCTAGGGGCGTCAACCGACTTTTTGTCCACTAAAGAAACGATAAATCCGGCTGGTGTGCGTCGACATTATGTGATAATCCTATGACTGGCGCTATTGAACTGGCTGACTTGCTTTTGCGACACTAAATCATATCTCCCGTCACTAAGCCTGATATTATCAAAGCATTCATATTCCCCGCCTCTCTCCGTGACGTTATAGGGTGCGTAATGAAACGCGCCCAGTCGTCTCCAGTACTACGCGACTTTACACAGAACCCGGAAGACAACACACATTATGTCACAACACAGCCCGCCACAATTCAGAAGATGAAACTGTGATTTAAAAGCAAAGAGCAAGATTGTAAATGTTGTAAAGTACATTTATTTGACATCAAATGTTTAGAGAATATTCAGCAATTTGCATTTATCTTTGTTGTCGATCCGCAAAAGTTCATGTTGAGACACGCAATGTTCCTTTGCGGTACAGAGAGTGTTAGATCAGGTTACAACTCAGTGCGTCACAATTCGGATTATGAAACTGTGGTTTAAAAGTAAACAGCAGGATTGTACACTTGGTAAAGTACATTTATTTCACATGAAATGTTTAGTGAATATTCAGCGATTTGCTATTGTCTTTGCTGTCGATCAGCAAAAGTTTATTTGGAGCCGTGCGTTGTTCCTTTGCGGTAGATAGGCTGTTGGTTTATGATAAAAGCAGTAAATGGTCTCTCTGATAATCGGAAGGTTGCTCCAACAACGAGCCATTAGACCACCGTATTGGTTGGTATGTTGTTTGTAGCCGCTAGTACTGCGTAAGGGCATATTGGTCCTTGGCGATTGTCCCATAAAATGGTGAGGGTCATGAAGTTGCATATTTGGACTTGCACCTAGCAGTTGAAGAACCCATCCGCTGGAGTCTGTAAATTGTGACATAGACAAAACGGGGCCACGTACCTGTTTTAAAAAACATAAATTAGTCTCACCAGCCGATCTTCATTAAAAATCATCATTTTATTTATTAGGGCGTGAAACTATTTGCTATCGAAGATAGTGCAACAGAGTATGTTAATAATAAAAAAATAATATTTTCCCATTCATATAGCGCTAAGAACTGTGAGGTATCTAAGCGGTGCTTATTATTAACCACGGTGTGTGGTGCTCATTTATCAACCACGGAAGGATGAAAGGCTGAGTTTGGGCTTGCCTGGATTCGAACTTGCGTTAGCAAGCTGTGCACGGATGTCAAAGCGAGCGCTGTACTCGCTGTGCCACTTGACAGGCTACAGTAAAGTGGCACAGCGAGTAGAGCGTTTGACCGCCTATAGACCGTTTAAATTATTTCTATTAACCTACTCTGTGTCGTCTGCCTTTTTCAGAGCCCTCTAAACGACAGGGGATCAAATCGGCGGTGATAATACGCGGTAGAAAACATTATGCCACTTTCAACGAACAAGTTCAACTTCAGCGGTCTTTAATGCTACTCTATTGTAATTATATTTGGTATAAAGTAATGTAAAGGGTTACTTATAGTACAATTGCAATTTTCATTGTCTACGAGTGGTGCAGTCCGAAAATACGACTCCGCGTGTGCCAACGATCTTTCGCATAGTGATATAATATGTAAAAGTGGTTTTGTTTCAGAAATTTCATCTTTATGTTCTCTTACGTTTTAGCAACACTCCTTCAAGAGAAGTCTTTCATCACAATCTCTGTCTGTCAAGGTCAAAACACAATACAACCTTATAGTCTGCTTCGTGAGCCTCTCCGGGGCCCGAGAAAAAAATGAAGCAGCTGACTTTCACTGTGAACGAGCATAAATTCTTACTTTGCAACATTCTGTGTAAAGCCATCTGTAGAAGTTGGTTTTTGCACGCCATGTTTGTATATTGTTTGCGTGATATTAAAAAAAGTTTGTTTAAAGGACGTTATGGTTCTAAGTACAGCCGAAGGACCCCTGAAAATAGCAAGTTATGGTAAGCTATGAAAAATAACTCACGCCAGCAGCATGCACTGCTAAGACTAACACCCAGGACATCAAAGATGACATCGCAAATGTCATTGATGAAATCATTGATGACATCACATGTGTATGTACTTTTCATGGAATTTGTGTACTAGGGATTTTCATTATGTTCCGAAAAAAGTGTCAAGGATATTGCAATAAATATCATAGCGTTATTAGTGCTTTGCACGATGCATTTATATCAATAAATAGCATTGTATTATGGGATTCTATGTAGTATACTGAGCTGCTAATGGAGAAAGATAGCATTGTGTGCAGAGTACAAGATAAAAGTATAATATTTGTAATGTTAATATGTAGAATAATGAAATGATAATTGTCCTGAAATGTTGGAAAATTCACAAAATGGGGGTGTTCTGAGGACGTTATTCGTATTGTGTGATTGCTTAGCTGTATGCAATGAGGGAATGGTACAGAGAGTAAAGTTGACGCGGTCCGCGGACACCGCGGTGTTCGTGGACAGGGCGTGGTAAATCCGGGTTTTTCCAGGAAATCCAACATGGAAAGAAGACTGTACGGAGCAGCCAATCAGATGTCGAGGTTGTGGATTTGTGTTGAAAGAGACTGTGTGTGGTGAAGATGGCAGAAGTGGAGAAAGTCAGGGTGTTGGTGCTCGGAGATATGTTTGTGTATGGTTTACAGCAGTACGCTGAATGCAGGCATGTTGCAAAGAACTTTGATGTCAAAGGAGTGGTGGTGGTGTGGAGCACTGTGCCTGATTGCAATGAACAGGGAATTGTACAAGTTTGTGCGGATATGGCCACGATGAACAGTCCGCATGTGGTAGTTTTGCACTATGGTGCTTTCCATTTGGGCAACGTCAGTGCCCCTACTTGGTTGGCTGATTTGGAATGCTTGGTTCAAGCCGTAGTGAAGATCCTTCCAAATGTGAAAGTAATTTTTTCTGGATTACTTCCTAGGGCAATATGGGACAATAGTTCAGTTTTTTGTCCTCAGCAAAACATTGCTAGGTGTGTCATCAACCGAGGCATGTGTGCCTTCATGCTTAGAGCTGGTATGTTCTTCTGTAACAATGAGAATATTGATGCCAGTAATGCTGTTAATTTTAAAGAAGATGGCATTTCTTTATCTTTTACCGGAAATGCCTTTTTATTTTGGAATGTAAGGGTTGCTTTGGAGAAGGTTATGTGAAGATTTTAGGAGTAAAGTAAGAAAAAAAACAAGAAAAAGAATATAAAATAACAGGTGTCTGTCAAGCATCTGTTAAAAAAAATGGCTCTTTTCAGAGCCAACTTCAAAGGGGAAATGGGGCACACTATTTAAATTTACATTCACCACGCTCAGATTTTCGATGTGTCCGCGGACATGGCGGTAGTCCGCGGACATGAAAATCACTACGAGGGGGTTAGTATGTTCTATGTTACATGTCAGGGATATTATGGTTAAGTTATGTTACTAAAAACCTATGAAATTCAGTGAAAAAACTTTGTTAAAGGGACGTTATGGTTCCAAGTAAAACCGAAAAACCCTTGAAATTCGCTAGTTATGGTAACATAAGCAACCATAACTCGCGCCACCGTGCACTGCTAACACTAACACCCAGGACATCGAAGATGACATCACAAATGTCATTGTGACATAACTGATGACATCACATGGCTGGCTTTCCCTTTTTATCCTTTACTGACATATCGAAGCCACATAGTTTTCTGCAGTAACAGTCAGGAAGTAAAAGTTGAAAAGGTACTATATTTGTAGACTTGGGTTCCTGTCACATCATATATGAAACATGTACGTAGCGTAAGATACAGGCTTGAAAGAGAGGAATCCTTTCTGTGCATGAAGATAATCATTATGGTATCAGCACTTTGTCATAGTTTTAGTTTTTATTACTCTACCTTCCCTCTATATGCTCATATTTGTATACATTATAGTCACTCTCCATAGAGTGAATGGGAAAAAAATTTTGCTTGCGTCTACAGCCCAAACAGCTGGACGGATTTCCACCAAATTTGGACCAGGGTCAGCGGCTTGGTCCCGTAAGCGTGCTTTTGCAAATTTGGTGAAAATTCGTCCAGTAGTTTTTTTTTAAAATGACCAAAAAGTAGGTTAAAAAAAATTAGTGATATCTGTGTTCGGTTTGCGGATACACTTCCCTGTTCGCTCCGCGGAAAGTGTCCTGATTGGCCAATCCTCTTGCGTGATGTTCGCGGACATGCAAAGTGTTCACTGATTGGACGGCGTGGAGCGTGAAGCGCGTCAGATTTTTCGGTAGCGCCCGCCATATTGGATTCGCGGACGTCCCGGACAGCGCGGTGAAACTTTGTTCAAAATGTGTATTTTGTAGAGTGTGTTGGTGTGTAGGAGTGTTTGGGGAGGGTGGGAGTGTGTGAGATAGGATGAAAGTTGTGTTTTTTATGTGTTAGACGTTCTTTTTGTGTTCGATTTGTTTGCGGACATCACGGGTGTTCTGAAATTTTCTAAATAAACTGAATAGGGGGTGTTCTTAGGAGTCAAAATGTGTCCGTTTTGTTCGCAAGCAAAGTGAAACTGTTCTAAGAACACTCACGGTGTCCGGGGAGTGTTCGTAGGTGGTGTACTGAGGACGCTGTCCGTATTATTCTCTGTCAAGTTGAATGTGTTCTAAGAACACGCGCGGTGTCCTGAAATGTTTGCAAATAAAGAAAATGGGGGTGTTATTAAGATGCTTCTAAGAACACTCACGGTGTCCGGGGAGTGTTCGTAGGGGGTGTCCTGAGGAGGCTGTCCGTATTGTTCTCTGTCAAGTTGAGTCTGTCCTAAGAACACTCGCGGTGTCCTGAAATGTTCGCAAATAAACAAAATGAGGGTGTTCTGAAGACGCTTCTAAGAACACTCGCGTTGTCCGGGGAGTGTTCGTAGGGGGTGTCCTGAGGACGCTGTCCGTATTGTTCTTTGTCAAGTTGAATGTGTCCTAAGAACACTCGCGCTGTCCTGAAATGTTCGCAAATAAACAAGATGGGGGTGTTCTGAAGACGTTTTTGAGAACACTCCCGGTGTCCTGGAATGTTCGTAGGGGGTGTCCTGAGGATGCTGTCCGTATTGTTCTCTGTCAAGTTGAATGTGTCCTAAAAACACTCGCGGTGTCCTGAATTGTTCGCAAATAAACAAGATGGGGGTGTTCTGAAGACGTTTTTGAGAACACCTCCGGTGTCCTGGAATGTTCGTAGGGGGTGCCCTTAGGACGGTGTCCGTACTGTTCGTTGTTAAGTTGAAAGTGTTCTAAGAACTATCGCGTTGTTCTGAAATGTTCGTAGGGGGTGTCCTGAAAACGGTGTCCGTATTGTTCGCTGGCAAGCTCAAAGTGTTCTAAGAACACTCACATTGTTCGCGGACATTAAAAGTTTCCCATAGATCATAGTTGAAATGTTTGACTCTATGGATGTGATATGCTGCGGTGGTTGTTGCCAGGGCATAGAGTCTTGGGTGCATGGCCATTTGGCCATGCACCCAAGACTCTTTGCCCTGGCAACAACCACCGCAGCATATCACATTCATATTTGTTTATAAGTTTGGGTGAAAAACAAATGTATAAGGAACAAAGGTATTAGATAATATGGATGTGATGTGCTGCTATGGTTGTCATTATTGTATACTTACTGTTTGGTCTAGTAATGGGAGTCCATGTTTTTTTTTCTTCATTTCTGTGATAAAAGAAAATAGCATGTTAGTATTAGTATTTTGTAATGACTTATTACATTGTATAAGCAATATACTTTTATTTTTTTTCGACCCTCATATTTAGTAGAGTACAAATCAGAGTACTGTGCAATTTGCTCAGTTTCTGTATTTGTTGCTAAAATCATTGGGTCTGTGGGAGAAAAAAAAATCCATGTTGGATTTAAAAAAAACCCTTTTTCTGTTATGCTACAGTTTATTTGTTTGTTTGTTTTCAGTGTTCACTTGTTGTTTCTGGCTAATGCTTTATACTTTGCTTTGTTGTATTTCTTTTGGAACAGTAACAGATTCTTCATTTGTTTTAATATTATAAAATTTTGGAGCAGTTAGATACCAATTGGCGTATTCTAACTGTCTATTTTTTTAATATATAGTAGTGGTTTTCATTTACCTATTTGGATATTGTTAAATTTTGGGACAGTTAGATACCATTTGGCGTATTCTAACTGTGTATTTTTTGGCCTAATTTAGTGGTATTCATTTATCTGATTAGTTGTTGTAGAATCGTTGAGTGTTAGATAGCTTTTGGAGTATTCTAACAGTTTATATAACTTTAACACACATTTATAATTTTGGGACAGTTAGATACCAATTGGCATATTCTAACTGTAATGTTTGGTCTAATTTAGTGATATTCATTTATCTGATTAGTTGTTGTAGAATATTTGAGCAGTTAGATAGGTTTTGGAGTATTCTAACAGTTTATATTTTTGTAACACAAATATACTGAAAGGTTTAAATACAGTTTATTTATCAAATTTTGGTTTTAAGAACATCAAATAAGCGTTTGTAAGATTTGCTGGTAATCTCTGCTTTAGAGTAATGGTACTATCATTACATTCAAACCATCCACATTTCTTTTTTATGTATGCAGTGTAGTGCCCTGAATTGGTTGTGGCTCCTGCGTGGTAGATTATACCTATTGTTGTGAAGGTTTTCTTACCAAGTGATATTTGACCATGTGTGAATCCAGTCAGCTTGCAGTTATTTTTGGTACCATCTGCATTGTAACGTAGAAGCATTAGTATTACGTATTTACTATGTGTTTGTATTACTAACGTGGAGCGATTATCTGAATTGCAGGTAGAGCATAATCTACCATGGTTTGCATTTTGTACAAGTTGCTGAAATGGAATGGATTCACAATTTGGTATTGATATATATATGAAGCGTTCATTGGGGATTTCTTCTTGTGTCACATTGTTGCAGAGAGTGCATTAATGTTTCCACATGTATGAAATCTGAAAGATTTCATTTATAGGTATGTTTTTGTTTTCCAGTACTTGTAGTAAGTACATTAGAAATTCGTGTGGATCTTCCTGTGAGTTTATAGTGAATTTCACCATTCCAGCACAGTAGTCCAATTGTCGTCTTATTCCAAAAACACTATATCTGTTGTCAGGATTGTTTGCTGCATTTCTGTGAAGTACTAACATTTGCAAACACAATGGGTTTGCACTGTGTGAGTAAATGTTATCAACAATTGGTGGTAATTGAAATAGAATATTCATTGCTACATTTGCATAGCAACTTACACCAACTATATTTGAGAATTTAAATGGTCCAGGTATTTCTGTATCTAACTGCTTTTTTTGGAGTTTGTCTTCCTTCTTTAAAGAAGTACCTGGTTTACTTTCTCTAATTGATTCTTTTTTTGTGGTACTTGATGGAGTATTAGTTTCTTTTACTCTCTTTGGAGGATTTCCAGTGACGTCCTGTTTCATTTCAGTTTGATTTAGTTTTCTTTTACAACGTTTTAGTTTTTGTGGAACAGAATATGTGTTTAGATGGGGAGTGTATAGTGAGCGAAGTCTATTATATTCTAAAATGCAAGGAATATCAGCGTTTACTTTACTTGCATCAAAGTTGATTAGAAATAGACCGTCAAGTGTACGTAAGCGTGAAAGTGCTACGTAGCTCATGCCTTCTTTAAAGACTGTGTTACCAATATCTATCATTGCTTTGTCTAGGGTAAGACCTTGTGATTTATGAATCGTGACTGCGTATGCAAGAGTTAGAGAAAATTGTTCTCTGCGTACATACATATCTTTGAAGAGAAGGAATCTAGCTGTTGAGCGTCCTATCCGTTTTATTTCTGAAAGTTTGTCAAAGAGTATATTGACAAACTGAATTTTGTTGTTACGTGGGCATGTTTGAAAGCCAACAACTGTACCCAGTGCTCCATTAACTAGTCCTTGGTCCACGTCAAGGTTACATTTAATCATTACTCTGCAATTTAAGGATAATTTTAACATCTTTTCTAAGCCTGCTGTGTTTGAGATTGATTTTTCTAAATTATTTAGTCTTGTTGTGGCTTGGTCACACATGGGTAGTGTCATACCATGTACATCTAGTTTGTCTGTGGCGCTAATTTCCATTATTGGTTGCATTTCTTTACTTAGCATGATTTCATTGAATTTGAAACAGCTTGCAAGAGTTGGCATTAAGGCCATACAATTGACATTTTTGTGGGCTAATTGTTCTATAACATCTGTAGCACATGCATTATCGCCATAAAGTGCATTAATGTGCCGGGTTTTCAATGTTGCTTCTGCTTCTTTAGAAAGTATAGCAACTCTCAAACTTTTTAAAATGTTGGCATAAGTGAGATCTGCAGATTGGCGCATGTTTTCTGTTAATTCTCTGTATTGGAAATGTTGCCAACGGTTGACAATTTCAATGCTGCCAACAGTTTTACGGCAGAGTTTGTACCCTAATGTTTTAAAAGTAGGTTCCCTTTTACTGGTGTTAATTGAAGCAGATCTCCAAAAACAAAAATGTGTTTTCCTGCAAAGAGCTCTTCATAGTCTGTTTTGAGTACTTCTTGTAATCTGAGGTGAATCAAAGCTAACATCAGGTTGGAGACCATGCTCACTTCATCTATTAGTAGCATTTTCATTTGTTTCAATACTCTGCGTAATTCCATTGCAGCTTCTGCAGAAAGTTTGTAATAGTCTAATTTGTTCTGGTGTTCTACTGGTAATAGTAGTAATCGGTGTAATGTAACACCACCTATGTTGTAGACAGCTAAACCTGTGGGGGCAGTGACAACAGCTGACAGTTTGTTGTTTGTCAATTGTTGAAGGAACTTACTAATGATTTTGATTAGGAATGTTTTGCCAGAACCAGCTTCACCACTGACGTACAGTAGTATAGGTTTAGAATTATTGCAGGAACATTCTTTATTTTCATGTTTTACACCATGTGCAATTTCCTTTGTTACTTCTTGAAAAATGCTACTTTGCTCATTGTTTAGTTTTGATTGTAGTATAGTTAAGTCTTCCTTATCTTCATACTGACACATGGTGTTTTCTACTTCTATCATAGCTAATTCTGCCTCATTTGTTATTAGTGGTTCTCCCAGTGGTTCTTGGCTTCCTGTTACAGAAGGTTGACTACTGTGAGGAGTATCCTTATCTAGTTGGGCTTGGAGTTCTTCTTCGTGTTGCTGTTCATTGTGCAACATTGTTTTGTACTGTGTAAAGTTTACATCAGTTATAGTGCTTTCATTTGCTTTGAAAGCATCCTCATATGAGTCATAGTTATCTAGTAATTGTTCTTCTTTTCTCCATGGTTTGAAGAGTTGCAGCAGGGACATGTAATATACTTCTTTATGTTGAGGAGTCTTCAATGACAATTTGATATGATTAATTAAATTTGGTTTAGTGAGTTTAACTAAGCTGCCTTCACAGTTTGTCACTCTATATTTACCTTTTTTTCATCGGGTTTCATATTATTTTTGTATGTGTAGTTTTAGGCTATTTGGTATAGACACATGTTTTCCAAAGTATTACTTCTGTTTGGGTAGTATGTGTCCGATAAATTGTTTTTTAAAATGTCTTGGCTGTTGGGATCATGTTTGGCTATTGTTTCTACATCTTCATATGATTTTAGAACTCTTTTTCTAGATTTAGCTGGACCACGACTTAGCCATACTATATTTTCAGATTTACCATACAATGAAGTACCAGTTAAACGATCAGCTGCTTCATAAGATCCACATTCTCTATGGGTGAGGATTTTTATGCCCAAGCTGTATAATTTCTGAGATACTGTTTTATCTGATGACAGGTCATTCCAGAGGTCTTGGAGCTCTGTTTTTTCTGCTTTAGTTAAGTATGCTGTGACATATCGTGCAACTGCAGTAGAATTGTCTGCAATGTACTGCACATCTATGTTTGCATTCCATAAGTGGGCAATGATTGCATTATAATCATTGATATATTTTTCTTCTTCTTTTCTTTTTATGTAATATGTATTTTTAGGTGACTTTCCTTTAACAGTATGTCTAACTGAAGACATGAGGTTGTTTACTTGACCTGTATTTGTAACTGGTCTAGGGAAACCAAATCGGCATTTGGTGTACTATTTGCCTTTGTTTTTGTATTTGCGACGACAATATTTTCCACATTCGTGTCTTTGAAATTGTAAGATTTGTGCACAAAGATCACTATTTATGGCTTCTGATGGAATTTCACAAGTGACATATTTTTCAATAAACTGTAAAACAGTGGCATCACTGTCCTGACCAAATTTAGGAGCATCTTTAATCCATAAAAGCATGTGGATATGTGGTGCTCCTCTGGCTTGGTATTCTTTTCTCCAAAAGAAGTGTTGCACTTCTCCAAGGGGAGGAACAGTTTTATTACAAATAAAATGTAGCATAGCAATGAAGCGATGGTGAAAATATCTTGAAACATTAACAGGATCCAAAGAACAAAGTTCTCCAGGTGTTAGAATATCTATGTTTGTTTTGGTTTTATTTGAAATGCTTAGGAAATCATGTAAATCTTCCCATGCATATTCTGCACAACTTAATGTAACACACCAAGTGGGTGGGCCAAGGTTTCTGATCATACAACGTACATCTCCATGACGTCGAAACCAGTACTCTTTAGTACCACGCATATTTGCTAATAGATTAGTAATATTTGATTGTAAAACCTCATCCTTTTGTTGCACTTTCTCTAATAATTGTGTAGCTGTCATATTTTGAAAGTGTGATCCTGATTTTAATATGTGTGCAACTCCGTAACATAAAGTTGCTAGTTCACTTTCAAAGAGTAGGTGGAATATGTATTCCACATTTTGTCTAAATCTGGGATCTTCAGAATACATCCGTAATGAGCGGTATTCTGAAGCTGATATTTGAATAGGTCTATCATCATACCTTCCTCCTTTGCCAGTAGGAAAGAGTAGAGGAAAAGCACGTGCTTCTATACTTTTTTCCCATATACTGATTGGCGATCCTTTTGTTTGACGCATTTGGTAAGTTTCCAGTACATCTTGTACGGTGTCATTACAGTGCAAAGGATGAATTGTATACTGGTCTAAAACATTTGATATTGTAGCAGGATCTAGTAGCCCAAATTGACCAGCTTCTTGTGTTTCTTGAATTATTTCAGTTGTATCTTTCAAGTTTTCTTCAATATTAATTTCTTTGTAATATTCATTATTCTCTTTGAGATATTGGAAGGCTTGTCTAACTTTATATAAATCTACCAGCTGTTGCCATATTTTTTTGTCTTTTGTAGGTACTCCATTTACTAATATAATTAAAGATTGGTGCATTGGACATTGCACTCCTAGAGTATGCACTTTTTCTTTTAGATTTAATGGTAAATAAACTACTTTTCCACGAATGCCGTTTACCAATTCAGAGGGAGGTAATTTTGCTGTTTTTGGTTGAAGTCGTATTATTGCTTGAAATGGGTGTACAGTTTGAATTATGATGCTCTCATATAAATTAAGTTGTTGTAGAGGTTTTGGTACTGGGTATAATTCCAAATTATTTGTGATAGAACGTGAAAGAGTTTGGTTGTTGTCAGGTTTTGTGGTGCAATAACTGCAAAGTATTAAGGGCTCAGTTATTTCATATTTGTTTTCTGCTAGAAGGTAGAGAGCTAATTCAAACCATTTAGAATCTTCATTGTCTTCTATTTTGTATGATAGGTCCACAGTTTTTGTGTTACTTTTATAAAAAATTCTACGGCAACATACACAATCATGGTTTGGTACTTCAGCTGATGTACTTTTAAATTTTAGTATTTCTTTTTTGTATTTGTTTAGCAAAAGGTTGCCATGTGTAGAATTGTTGCTTAATTGGTTTAAAGCTATTTCATTCTGTAAATGGCTTTCACTTCCAAAAAATTTTTTCTGGATATAGTGAATTTCTTCAAGTAGGTCTTTTGCTGTACCATGTAGAAGGATGTTATTTAACTTTGCTAGTGCTAAAGCAGGACTTTTAGCATAGTACAGTTTATAGACTAGATTTCTTATAGTTGAATGATGTGTTGATATCCTTTTGATATCATGGAAAGTGGTTTTACAAGTAGGTCCTGTAATGCAGGCCAATGAATGTCCTTGTAGTCCTGTGTACTTGCACACTGGACAGGTATCTATATTTTGCAGTAATTTAATTTTGATTTTGTCTTTGCTTTTTACATATTTATTGAGGAATTGGTGTAAAGATTTGAAACATTGTTTGGGAATGTTACACATTGAAGTGCATGGCCATTTGTACACTAGACTTTCTGATTCAGTTGAATGGAGGGGTAATTCTAAGTTTTCAGGGCATATTTTTGTAAGGAGTACTTCTTGTTCCATTATGGTATTATTCACTTTTTCATAACCTCGACCACTACTATTTATGGCAATTGTATTAGTTTGCTTTTGTTTGTACGCTTCTTCATTAAGATATGGTTCTGTGCTCGTAGTGTGATTCCATTCACCTCCGCAGATACATAAGAAGTTCTTTCTGTTGACATTTTGCTTATTGAGAAGTCTTTTTTGTAATTTAGTTATTAGTTTTGTTAGTGGTTTCATTTGGTTTAACAGTAAAATAAATACATTTCTTTTGAGAAGAATTGCACTGTCCATCAATGCTTCTAAGATTAATTTCCTACGATAGGTTTTAAGCTTTGAACCTGATTTCTCTCCTGTTTTTATAAGATTTTGAAGGACTTTGTGACGGTATATTTTGGCTAAAATTATTTTCTTGGTATGCTTACTTTGCACTATATTAAAATTTGAAGAAGTAGTTTTATCTGTACTGATAGCTGATTTTCTGTTAATTGTTTTTTGGTTTGTTTTACATTTTGATAGAGGAAGCGAAGTTGTTGTACTTGAAACTTCTTGTGTTTCATTAAATGATTGTATTAGCTGTTTTGTTTCAACTTTTTTTACAAATTCTGCTAGAGATGGATGCTTATGTTGGACTCCTTTATTTTCATTTGCTCTAATTTTGCGCTGCTTTCTACGGAGTTGTCTTTTGGTAGGCATTCTTTAGGGTCTGTTGAAAAAAATAAAGAAGATATGGGTTGGGGTGTTCTGGAATGTATGTGTGCTGTGTGCATGAGTGTTTGAGTAAGATGATAAAGATGTATGTAATGGTGTGTGATTGTGTATTGGGAACTAAAACTAGTAGGGATAGGTATTCTTGAATTTATGTGTCACTAAACTGGGATTCAGATGACAAAAATAAAGTAAGCTAGTGGTGTGGAAAAGTACAAATAGTAAATCTAATGTATACAATTAAAACAGTTGTTTGTTCTATAATATGAAAATTGTAGTGGTTCAGTTGGCTAATTTGTGTGTCCAAAAATAGAAATTTGTGGGCCATTCTGGTTGTAAATCGCTGTTTACGACATGGAAATTTTTGGACAAAATGGTACTAAATCTCTATTTTAAGAAACCAAAATAGCTGGTATTAATGTTATAGTATATTCGATTAATAATATAAATATTATGGTGATATTTTACTTACTTTTTTTTTTAAATTAACAGGTACCTTCTTAGTTTTTCTTTCTTCTTTGAATTCAGCTGCTTCTTTTCAGGAAACTGGTCTTCACTGCAACTGTAAAAGCTTCAAATTAGTAACTTTGTTTGTATATAGCACTGTTTTTAATTTAGATGTTGATGTTTTTAATTGAAATCCTCAGTGCCTTCTGTAAAACCATTAAACTAATTTATTTACATAAGATACATTGCATTAGTTCAGTGTATATGATATGTACTTAATGAACAAATTGTATTGAATGACTAACTGTAGCAAACATAAAATATCTTTACTATGTCTTGTGAAATTTATAATATATTAGTGAATACCACTATTTCTGTAAGTAAACTGTTCTAGGTAATAGCGCCTCAATGTCATGTCTAATTTAAAGTAATTAAGTCAATAAATAAATAAAAACAAAAAATATGAAATTGTATAAGTATTTTTGTAAAGGTTTAAACATAGATTGTGTTTGCATGCAATTTTGTTTGAATATATGTAGTCTATATATTTCATTTAAAAAATGTTAGTTTAACATGATTTGAGTGTGTGTGTGTTTAAAGAAAGTAAAAAGTATAAAGGTGTATAAGTGGTAGTTGATTTTAGGAAATTGAAAAAAGTACAGTAAATTCATTTAACAGATTTTACAAGGTAAAAGTCTGTTTGAAAATGTGTTCATCTACCATAGCTCTCAAGTCACACGCTTTTGGCGGGTGTCACACGCCTTGTAAAGGGCAGACTCACCCGCCAAGCCTCCTGGACGCCCATTCATTCCAATGGGCGTCTCACCCGCTAAAAACAAAATCGGGTGATTTCACCCGCCTGTAAAACAAAAATGGTTGAGAGCTATGTCATGTACTATACAGAAAATATGCATAGCTGAAGTTTGTGTTCATGCATATGGATATGCGTGGAGCTGCAAGTAGAAATCTTGAAGACTTGTACAGTATTTCTGGTAGATGCTGCTTGCCAATGATATGACACTTGTACTCAGAGAGATTCAGAGTACATTTGCAGTGCTGATCTATGATGATGCAGTTAGATGTAGAGGTCTTGAATGTGATTGGTGCATGGTCATGTGATTTTTGAGGTACATCCAATGAGGGAATGGCAGAGAGAGTGTAGTGGAAATGGTAGAAGGGCTGTTCATGTTACGATATGTCCGCGGACATGGCGGTAGTTCCAGGACATCGGGAGTTACATCCGGGGATTTTTGGGTTCAGAAGTCATGCAAATGAGAATAAGCACTGAAAGGGATTGGTCAGGAAGGTTTGGTGGGTGTGTTGTGCCAGGAGAGATTTTTTGAGATACTCTTTTTGCTGAGAGAACAAAAGATATGGCTGTGTGTTTCAGAAAACAGATTGTTTGGATTTTAGGAGATTCGTGGATACATTGGTTGAAGGTGCATGCAGAAAGCTGTGGAGTAGCTGTAGACCTTGGATTCCCACATGTGGAAGTACACTGGCATGGAGTACGTGGAATGAAGTGGTTGGACTTGCTACCTCTCTGTGCTACTTTGGAGACAGAGCAACATCCAGACATAATTGTAATTCATTGTGGAGGGAACAGTTTAGGGCATGTGACTGGACTTTTTTTGCAATTTGCTATGAAAGAAGGACTGGGGAAGGTTATGGACATGTTTCCTAATTCGCAAGTGATATTTTCACGGATTGCGCAGAGACAAATGTGGCTTCGTTCTTCTTCATTTGGTCCACAAATGGAAAAAGCAAGGCGCAATGTTAATAAGGCTGTTTGTGGCTTTCTAAGAAATTTTGGCATGTCTTCTTTTCACAATGAAAATATTATGTTTTGTAGTACATACATTTTTCGCAGAGATGGAGTCCATCTTACTTATGCTGGCAATCAGATTTTTCTGACAAATGTAGAAAATGCATTGCAACCTTTTTTTGGAATTACAACAACGATTTTGAAGTAGATGTTAAGCATTTACAATTTTTGACTTACAAACACCACCCAAAGGCTCTTTTCAGAGCCACCACTTCTTTCCAGAGAAAATAACAATGTTTGTGATGGAGTAGTAACCCAATTTTTTAATGTTCGCGAACTGTCCGCGGACTTCTAAAAAATACAAAGAGCCCTGCTTCATTTATTTTCACTTCTATTTTTTAACTGGGAATGGCGGCTCTGAAAAGAGCCTTATTTGTTTTTGATTTTTGTAATTTTGTATTTTTTTTGGTTTTTCAGACACGACACACTAAGAGAGGAGGGTAAAGGAGGGTGAAGGGGGGGGCACCAACCACAGGGATAAGAAAGGGCGAGCTGAGAGAGGAAGATGTAGAGTGGGTTTTATTTGGGTAGTGAGCAGGTCTTCTCGTGCTCTGAGACGATAGTCTCAAAAGCACTCCGAAGTCGCTCCCCCCTGCAGAGTACTGTGTCACAGTACATACATACAACTGTGACCCTCGAAAGGTAAGGGTCATCAGCATTCTGTATGGCCTGTGAGGCAGCTTCAGAAAGACGCTGTCCCACAGAGGTGGTCCTTGTAGTGACAGGATCAGAAACAGAGGATGAAGTAGAGGAAATCAACCTGCTACGTTCTTCGCAAGGTACAACCATGCGAATAGCCCCAGAGTGAAATGACCTCAGGTGTCTCTTCATAGTAGTGGTCCCAAAGCTGTAGTTACTGTGCTTCCCGCGACTGAGTATCATTTTGCACTAATTGCAGGCAACATGGTTCGCACGAGCCTTAGGAACATTCCCATGAATGGTAAATAACCGCCTCACCCAAGACTCACGCCTAGTGCGGGTAGTAGGGATTTCCTCTACCTCATTCTCATCATCCTCTTCTTCCTCCTCCGCATCCTCACTCCTGTTCCCCTCTTCAGACACTTGGGGAGGTGGTGGTGGTGGAGGGGGTGGTGGTGGTGCTGAAGCAGGTGCAGCACCAAGTGGCAGTTCAGCAGCCAAGGATGCCATGTCGATGATGGTGTAGTCTGCAGGTGGCAGCAAAAATCACTGTGTTCTGAAGAATAGCCAGAAACACAATGGGAATAAGCTCTTGGGCGTGGTCTTTTATAGGGGTGCTTGTGCGCGGTCCGCGGACATGCGCACTGTGCGCGGACAGATCGAACACAAAAAAAGGTTCAGAAAGTTTCAAAAGGTATATAGAAACTCAAGATTGCTATGTGGTACTTGTGGCATAGTGAGATTTTATTGAAAAATATTATGGATTAACTGAAAATGTACTTTTAAATTGTTCGGGGAAACGAACAGTGTCCGCATTTCAGGACACACGATGAGCGTGGGCGCGGTCATATGATCTGTTTGCGAACTAGTCTGTGAAGGAAGCGCCTGTCCGCAGGACACCAAGTGCACGAAGATTGGTTAGCGCATGCGCATTGGTGTCCTACGGACACTGTTCGGGTTCTGAAGTAATTAAAAGTGCGTCACACGTGAAACAAACATTTCAGGACACCGCATGTGTTCTTAGAACAGTTTAAACTTGGTAGCGAACAGTAAGGACAGATATAGTGTTCTTCAGGACACGTGTACTTTAGTTTATGTACGAACATTTCAGGACACCAATTGTGTTCTTAGAAAACTTTCAATTGGGTAGCGAACACTACGAACAGTTGTACTGTTGTTCAGGACACATCATTTTCGTTTATTTACGAACATTTCAGGACAGTAATTGTGTTCTTCGGACAGTTTTAAGTTGATAGCAAACATTACGGACAGATATAGTGTTCTTTAGAACACTTTCATTTTTGTTTCTTTACGAACATTTCAGGACACTACGAGTGTTCTTAGAACATTTTGAACTTGCATGAGAACATTACGGACAGATGTAGTGTCCTCAGGACAGTTACATTTTCGTTTCTTTACGAACATTTCCGAACAACCGCGGTGTCCGTGGACACCTAAATTGGTTTTATTACAAGGAACTGAAAGTAATTACAACACAATATAAGAAAAGTAACTTTATTTAACATATATAAACAATTTATGACTGAGAAGATGGGGCAGAAACGGAAACAAAAACAGGAGAATTAGGGTTTTCAATATTAGTGGGATCAGGTGAAGAAGGGATGCAAATCTCATCAAAAGATTGTGGTCCATGGAGAGAGTTTGGGGATAAATTAATGGGATATGGTGAGGGGGGACAAGTACAGGTGGGACAATGGTATGTTGTTGGTGGTTTTAGGTGATCTTCCACAAAGTTCATAAAATTTGCCATAAATTGGTTCATTTTGTGGGTAATGTGTTCATAATGTGTTCAAGAGTGTTATCCATCACTTCTTTTTCTTTGGTAGTTGCAATTTTTGTAGGGTCTGTAAAAAAAGAATGTATATGTTGAATGTATACAAAATAATATTTATCAATTGGTTTATACAGTAAAGTGTGTACCATTAGGTGGACTATCTTCTAGCATTTCGTCTCGTGGGAAATGGTCCTCTAGCCAGTCCAGAGTACTACACATTTCTGTGAGAAAACAAAGAAGTAATATGTTTTTTTTTTCTAATATAGAAAGTTTATAAATATATGAGTAAAAAGAAGTGCACTTACTATGTCTGGTGAGATATGTAATCAGTAGTGTATAAGTCTGGTCTTGCTGTTGGTTGTGGAGCGTCTGTGAGGTAATTATGGTGGAAGCCACTTTATCTTCTTTTGGTATATTACATTTTAAAACATATTGTATTTACATGAATGGTTAGTGTGTTACATATATGGGTAACATTTTTTAAGTATTACTACATATACTTTGTATGTGTGCTGCTTTGTTAATTTGTTAAATGTTCCTATGTTATGATATAACTATTACAAATACCTCCCCAGAGTTTTTAGGTGGTGGTACTGTTCTCCGAACATGTCCGCGAACATTAAATAAGTTCACGGACATCAAGTTCATAAGAAGAGATCTAGTCAGTTCCATATGACATGTATATAAAGTCAAAGTCATTATTGTTAAGTTGTGCTACTAAAAAACTATGAAATTCAGTGAAAAAACTTTGTTAAAGGGACGTTATGGTTAAGTTGCGCTACTAAAAACCTATGAAATTCAGTGAAAAAAACTTTGCTAAAGGGACGTTATGGTTAAGTTGCGCTACTAAAAACCTATGAAATTCTGTGAAAAAACTTTGTTAAAGGGACGTTATGGTTCCAAGTAAAACCGAAAAACCCTTGAAATTCGGCAGTTATGGTAAGCTAAGCAACCATAACTCGCGCCGCCACCGTGCACTGCTAAGACTAACACCCAGGACATCAAAGATGACATCACAAATGTCATTGATGACATCACTGATGACATCACATGTGTATGTACTTCTCATGAAATATGTGTAGAAGGGATTCTTATTATGTTGCGAAAAAAGTGTCAAGAATCATTGCAAGAAATATACCCTAATAAGTGCATTGAACGATGCATTGATATAAATAGCATCCTATTATGGGGTTCTATCTAGTATACTAAGCTACTCATACAGAAACATAACATTGTGTGCAGCGTACAAGATGAAGGTATGATATTGGTAATGTTAATATGTTGAATAATGAAATGATAATTGTTTTTTTAATAGATTTTTGTATACTGTGAAATATGTAATAAGTAGCTAATAAAACCCATGTATTACATAATTGCATTACTATAGACAAAATACAAAGACACAAGAACACATACCAATATGGGTATATACAGGGAAAGTGAAGTTAGCAAAAAAGCACAAGTAGTAGCAGAAACAACTCATAACTTAACTGATTAGTTTCATGCAAATAAATGATTGCTCTGTTTCAAAGCTGCTATTTACCCTATGTATATGTATCACTTGATGTGATTGGACCCACAGGGAAAGTACAGCCATACAAAAAAAACAACAGAACTATCAGAAAGTGCTCATAAATCTAGTGATTATCTTTATGCACAAAAAGGATTGCTGTCTTTCAAGCTTGTGTTTTCCCATATGTATATGTTTCATATGATGTGACTGTACTCTAAGAGAATTACTGTAAGAACCTACTAGAAGGATACGTCTACAAATAAAATATAATTCTTAGTTTCTGACTGTTACTGAAGAAAACCATGTGGCCTAGATATGTCAGCAAAAGAAAAAATAGTGAGCCAGACATGTGATGTCATCAGTGATGTCATCAATGACATTTGTGATGTCATCTTTGATGTCCTGGGTGTTAGTCTTAGCAGTGCACGGTGGCGGCGCGAGTTATGGTTGCTTAGCTTACCATAACTGCCGAATTTCAAGGGTTTTTCGATTTTACTTGGAACCATAACGTCCCTTTAACAAAGTTTTATCACAGAATTTCATAGGTTTTTAGTAGCGCAAGTTAACCATAACGTCCCTTTAACAAAGTTTTTTTCACTGAATATATATATATATATCTTTCCTAACCTAATGTGTAATTCCACTGCCACATAGAATCTGCAGTGTAAGACATTCTTCTGCTCTCTGACGACAACCTACAAGCACCCACTCAGACACTGTGTTCCCCCCGTCCGGTGTCATTTTTTGAAGCACAATAAATCTTCATTCAAACAGTCTGTGCCTAATGCACAAGCCACGCGATACGCATGCACGCAACGCTTTCACTACCTGGCGGCCGACACAGCCACAACTCTCCAGCCCCCTGTACGAGGTAAGCTGTATTGAGTGCCTTACGCACTCGCCGAGCCCACCTTTCACTGTTAAATTAGCCAGCAATTTCGTCACTCCGGTTTTGACATTCATTTATTTTTGGCGAAACACACGCAGCTTCACTGCACGCCTGTCCGCCATCAGGCACTGTTTTGCTCCGTCCACCTTTCTTCCTATCTCACTTTGACATTTTCGGGAATTTGAAATATATGACATTAATTACATGACTGCCCTCACTCTATCTTTCACTGGGGCCATTCCGGGTTACAATCACCAGTACTAATAATAGACAATATCACTGGCACTGTCCTTTATGTATGTTCCTTGGAGAAGATGCACGCAGCTCCAGCACACGTGGGTCTGCCATTAAGCATGTGTTCTGCTTTGTGCACATCCCATCACAAAGAGCTAACTTATCTATTAAATTCTCCTGATCCTAACTCACCATTCAACATGCATTACAGTAATTACATGAACTGTCCCCTCCTTTTCTCTCCACGGGGACGTTCTGGGTCACAGTGATCAGTAGTAATAAAAAATAAAAAAGAAGGCCAATGGCACATTAATCTAGGTTGACCACAAATAATTAAATACACCACTAAGCCATGCATTGTGATCATTCTTTGGGTGATCCTGTTACACTAACCATAGCGTAGCGATTCATCTCATCGCGGCATCATCAGCCAGCCCTTTTTCGTCTAGTCTTACTAACCATCCCAGGTACTCTGTTGTTGTATTAATCAATCTACTGCAATATAATACATTCATATCAGACATTAAGGTAATCATGTACCCCTCTCCTATATCCCGCACACAACAGGATCTAACTAATTTTGCCAGTACCAAGCAGGGCTTCCGTCCATTCATTTAAGTTCACAAGACGACATATCAAGGTAGGTCCTCGACCTGCAGCTTTTTAATGCAATCTATACCCCTTGGTCACTTACTCCTGACACACATCTATTTCTACCACCAAATTCGTCCTGATGACAGTTTGGTCCCTCCAGACAACTTGCCACAATACAGCACCTTCTGAGGGTCATTTTCATTCCGAACCAGAAACACCAACTGCTTAATGTGTCGACAACAATGGCGTACTACTACTATTAAGTAGTACATGAATCTGCAAAAATAATTTTGTTACTAACCCTCACTATAATGTGTAGCTAAACGTATCATTGTCTTTGCCCCTGCGGGCCCATGTGTTGTTTAAGGCCTCGTGTTGAGTTATAGGACTGCAACTTTTAGATGTCTGTCCATATATTAATTAAAGTTTGAATTTTGGATTCACCTTGCCAATTTTGTGATCTTGTCTTCTGGCTAGTATTTGTTAAGCCTAGCTTTCTGCTGCAACTCGCACCTAACCCCAAATTCTTCTCTGAACAGGGGTAGCTTCTGACTCTCTTCTGTTTTTCTTATGTAATCCTCCCTCTCGAGTCAGGCACCCCTTAAACAAAAAAGAAGGTACCCTTGCCCCACCTATCTCTTGAATTCTTTAACAGCCACATAAGTGATTAGCAAAACATTTTTTTTGTAATAAACATGAGTTTTTTTTAACATTGACACTAAACACTTTCTGTATTATCTCTGTGCATTGTTGACGAATACATAGTCACAACTAAAAGCATGCAAAGCTTGTTTTGTGCCTACACGTTTTTTTCTCTGTGCAGGGGTACTTTTGGTAGGTACTATGGTATATATGAAGACTTGGATGGGTTGATGAGCTCTCCTTCACGTATAAAATATTTGTTTTTTTTAACCTATATGTTTGGAAAAAGAGTTATGAGATGCGCCTTTTACACTGATTTGTAAATAATGTTGGTGGTTGGGAAGAGGAAATTGCCTTCCAAACCTTTCGAACATGGTCTCTCAAAAATTACGCATGCTCACAAAGTGGCTTACCACGTTATTCGGTTGCGCACATGGAAAATAATTTGCGCTCGAAGGCTAATCATTTCTGCACTTAAGGAAAAATAATTAGAGGGAACATTGGACAATCTGAATTAGTTGCAGAACTCTCTTTCACATTTTATTTTATTCCAGTAAAATATACCCATACATACTCACTGCAAGTTGCACCACTGTCTGTGGGGTGACTCTAGAATGAACGTTATGAGAAACACTTCTAGCCTGTCTAGATGGGTTTGGAAAGCATAGAGCATGCCGTGAAAATGAGGAGAATGCATGCCTATAATGACTGGTTTGGGAAATATAGCACCACTTTGCTCTTTTCCGAGGGATTTCTATAATGTCAGTGGTTTCAGGATATCTGTTCATATCTTCATGAACTCATTATCTTGGGATGTACAGAGACGTCCAGTGATGATGCATGTTTGCCAGCTCTAGAATTACTTAGGTATTTTCCCATTATGAGTAGATCCTGAAAATACTAGGTTGTTCCTGGATCTTTACTGGTATCATATATGCGGGATGTTTTTACCCATGCATCCAAGCCCTACAGTAAAACTGTGCAGTACTGGCATGGAAAACATCATGCTGGCCAGAACTCCCCAGAGAGTGCACAGGGAAAACATGAAGAATAGGCTGCCACCCATTTTTGCCTATGTTGTGAGCACAGGAGGGCACTGCCTAAAACCACCAGTGGGCTACACACACAGTAGCCTGAAACCATTGGGAATGGCAATGCTGATTGCCAAAAAAGCAACTCAGAACTGTGGGGAATTCATTTTCTTAATCCCAAAAATGGTTGCATTACCAGTACTCACCACTATCAGAAAGCCGGCGTTTTAAAACCACCAGACTTTTGTGTAAAACTGAACAAATGAAACAAAACGAGACCAAGGAAAGACTTGCTAAGAGGTGGATACAATGTAAAACTATATTCTGAAATGACTTGAAGGAAGTAATTATTTAATGCATATGTAAAAATTGTCAGTGTGATTTGAATGTAGAAAACCGGGAACAAAAAGTGACATTTAGCTGAAACCTGGCTTAATGAAACTGGATTCAGCCACTCCCCTTGCCAAAAGGAGTTGTCACCTCTCTGATTAGATTAGGGGTGGAGCAGCTGGGGACTACAGGGAGTTGAACAAAGGCCTGTCCTGGACTCAGGCAAATGTTATATTGGGGGGCCGTAAAGTGGCTTCCTCTTAGGGGAAACTGGGAGGGGCAGTGCCTCTGCTAGCAGCTGAGCTTGGGGGAAGTGGATAAACCAGTTATTCCACCCTGTGATGTGGGAAGCCACACCCCTTTTTGACCAGGGCATAATTTTAAAAAGATAGATAACTGATAGTGCGGACTTGTCAGAATTATATAAGTAATATCATTATTTTTGTGATTTTTCTGTGAATATTTTGAGAGGCGTTAGGACCCTGTGGTGTATTCTGGGGGGTTGCTAGCGGAAAATAGGGTCTCACTCCAAATGTCTGCATGTTAAAAATCGGACACTTCATCAATTAATGTCTATAATCCTTGTGCACATGTGTGTAATTTTGGGTAAATGTCGGATATTGCAAAACCAGTTAAAAAGCGCAAAATGTTGTCATTTTTGAATGCAAGCCCCCAGGAAGATCAGAGGCGGACAAGCATGGACCATAAGGAATATATAATGTGCACATGTAATTTCAACAAATTGTATATCTGGGAAGGATGTATTTGAATCAAATATAGATTTGTGGGCAAACTGACCAGGGGAGGATCCTCTGACCCATAAACAGACTTCATCATGCTGACAATCCATTTCCTTCCCCCAATCATGGGAGAAGGGAGAATTGGGCCAATAACAAGTAGAGAGGGGCAGGCTTAGCTAGGCCCAGGCACACACCCATTTTCAAAACACATAAAAAGAGACTGCTGGGACAGGTAGAGACATTCAATTCCATTTGCTGCGGAGCATGCTGAGCGACGACTTCACATGCAGAGATCCTACACTTAGACTTCCAAGCTAAACAGAGACTACAGAACTTTGAACCAAGAAGGCCCACTGCAAGCAAAAGTATTTGTCAGCAGGCCTCAAAATCATTTGCGAACTATTCCACAGCCGGGCGAGCTGTCTGAATTCTTTTGCCAAAAACTCTTGCCAGTACCCAGAAAGCAGTGTTACATCCAGAATCCACTTGATCCGGACCAGAAAGCAGAGCAGTATCCAGAACCAGAGGCCAGAGATCCAGAGTGACCCAGACCGCTGTGAGCAGAACCAGAGAGCTGACCCAGATCACTGTGAAGTGCCGAGACCAGAACCGGAGTCCAGTCCAAAACCTGACCAGATCCGTGGCGAGGCCTATTTCAAATTTATATTGTGAGTTCCTAGCGGAACTGTGCAGAACCAATCTCTTAGTTAAAATAATCTAATCCAAACTATTTTAACCTAAGTAGAACTGCCTCCTAGAAATCGTCTCGTCTGTCATTTTTAAAGCTGCAAGCAGTCACCTGTCATTTTGAGTTTTACTTTAAATCCGAAAAACGACCTTTACAAAATCGTTCATATCTCTGGAACCGTTTGTCCTAGGAACTTGGTTTAACTTTCCTCTGAAAGCTTAGAATCTCACGATTCACGCACTCGCGAATTTTGCGAATTTTGCCACGATATGCGATTTGGCCTGATTCTTTACCTGTAAAAAGATAGCAGCTTTTTGCTTTCCTGTGCTAAAAATTCGTTTGTCTCTTAATAACCATCCCTGAATCATTGCTAAAGTGAGCCTGAGCTCATCCCAAGTATCTCTCACTCACCCTGAACCGACTTGCTACTCCTTGTACTTTTGCCGTAATCACGATTCACGCACTGGCGAAATTTGCCACGATTTGCGATTTGGCCTGATTCTTTACCTGTAAAAAGATAGCAGCTTTTTGCTTTCCTGTGCTAAAAATCGTTTGTCTCTTAATAACCATCCCTGAATCATTGCTAAAGTGAGCTTGAGCTCATCCCAAGTATCTCTCACTCACCCTCAACCTCCTGAAGGGAATTAAAAGCATTTTCAGCATATTTCTCACTTCACTGCCACCCCATTCAAAACACTTGGGCCTGTGTTTTAAAACTCATACCTGTTTTCTCTAAGCTTGCTGGGGTGGGAATTGAATTTCGTATTGTATTTGATTACATTCCTGAGAACTGTGTGCTCCTCTTTCCATCTCCTTCCATTTCTTACATTGCATAGGGGAGGTGGGTGAATTGCCAGAGAAAAAGTGATTATCTTATCTTTTGCTAAAATCATATCAAGTATTTCTGTACTGCGTTTTATTCCTCATTGCATCCATTTGAAACCATAAAAGTATTTTTGCTGCCTTATCCATCCTACACCAACTCCTCGTTGATTATAAAGAAGTGTGCTAGTGTCAGATTACCCATTGTTGATTAACATTATATTTATAAGGGCGATATCGATTATTAATTTATTATAAAAGCGTGGTATCTATATTTTGTTTTATTTCTCAAATAAACCTTTTAAACTTGCAAAACAGAACTACTTCTTGGCTCAGTGGGGTCAGGGGGATTCTAAGAGATGGGTGTTTTATAGGGGTAGTCATCCAGAACTCATGAACTGGACATAAAGATATATCAGTAAGGGTTTCCATTCAGTATCCTAGACTAGGCATTGACTTAGCTCTAGTGTTGAATTGAATCCTCTTACATATAAGAGACTTATTCAGGAGGTAGAATTATTTGGGTGTATGTCTTGTCTTCTCCTTCCCTAGATTGCTAGTAAAGTTAGAAGTATGTTGAGGATTTGAACCATTCCTCTTAATGGGCACACATGGTGGATTTTGTGAGTTATATTCCTCCTCATTTTCCCATGCTAAGATATTCTGCCACCTGATTCCAATTTCTATTAGTTTACTTAAAACAATCTTCAAACACATGTATGAGATGTAGCCAGATACCCAACAAGGAAATCACATTGGTTATTAGGTCAAAACAAAGTTAGTTCATTCATTTCTGTGCAATGGAATGTTTGGTTGGAAAACTCATTTCAGAGACTTGTAGACAGTCAGGACATTAAAGATGTTATGTTATGTTACGTTAAAAGCATTTATAGAGCACACGTAAGCCAAAAGGCATCACGGCGCTAAACTGGCAGAGAAACAAAGAGAGCGACGGATGAGAATCTAAAACAGGAGAGGTTTAAGAGACCAACCGAAAACCAGATGATCAGAAATGGCTCGCAAGGAATGAGGGAGAGCATTCCAGGCCTTAGCTGCCACAACCGAGAAAGCACGTCCACCCACACAGGAAAGCCTGAACCGAAGGACGCAGACCATAAGAGCAGACTGAGAGTGGAGGGGGTGGGAAGGAACATACATCGGGAACTTCACCTGAAGGTAGTTTGCCCCCACTTTATAGAAAGCACAGTGAACAATGCATAAATATTTAAAAAGCACACGCTTTTCAACAAGAAGCCAATTAAGCTGTCGAGGTAAGGGAGACATGTGATCACCCATCGCAGGGTGAAGAAATGACCTGGCTTGCTCTTCTGGCTTGCTGGGTGAAAACTCGAGAAAGTTAGCAGAGCATTCCTATCAGTGGGTTTATTAAATACCATAGTAGTTATGGTGTTATTTCGCACTTCAGTTTTTCACCCAGCAAGCCTGCAGAACAATTTGCCCTTCGGTCAATTCTTAAGATGCAGAAGGAACTGTTCGAACATTGTAGACTTTGAAAGACAATTGGATCACTTGGATAACAAACTAAAAAAGAGAGGATATGTGAAAAAAACATCAAATTGGCAAGAAAGAGGGCATGTAACATTCCACGTGATAATACGGTCAGGGCTTTAAGTGGGGTAAGAAATCGAGGGGGGCCCTCATTTGGGGGCGTGGCTTGTGGGGGAGGGGCGTGGCCTAAAAGTATGCAAATCGTAGGGTATACACACAAATATATATAAATGTTATATATTTGTGTGCATACCTTACTATGGTTTGTGTACTATGCAAGCCATCTTTTCTAAACATAGAAATATGTAACATATTATATGAGAAATAATAATAATATGAGAAATATGAGATGGACCAAGAAGTGGCATGGTTTTGTTTATAAACCTTTAGTTTTATATACCAAAAAGAGAACCTATCTATCCATAACTCTATGATGGTTTTCCCTGCCTCAACCTAAAACTAAGGAAGTGTCAGAATGTCTGTCAAATAAAATTCACTCTCCTTGTCCAAAACCCTACATCTATCCTTTACATTTAAATCTAATAATGCTAACTAAAATAAGGTCTTCCACCAGGAGAATATCTCTCTTCTCCTGGTATTCGGTGTAGTAAAAAAGCCAAGATAGTGGGCATAATTACAACTGTGCCAGTCCGGAAACAACTGTGCCAGTAGGCCTATTGGCACTGTTGTTTCTAGAACGGCACAGTACAACTCTGTGGGCAGGTGCCGTCATGCCCGCCAGGGGAAGACCTGCTGGGCAGGACGGCACCCGCTCGCAGAATTCTTACGGAAGCACCAGCACCATTGTTGACAGTGCCTGTGCTCCTGTGTCCCCATTCCCATGGAGCCCTGTTGGACTCCATGGGAATGGGGACTAACAAAATTACCAGCGCCTGACTTTCTGGCCACCGGACTCGGAATAGCTCAGTGGCACTGGGAAGTCAGGTGCTGGTAATTCTTTTTGGGTTCAGCGGCAACCCACCTGTTTTATTGGTAGGGTTACTGCCGGGCCCCTAATGAGGCCCAATGCCTCCCTTCTCCAGGCACAGTTCAAACAAGAAGATCTTCAACCAAGAGAAGGGCTCCCTTCTTCTGGTACACTCAGAAAAGTTATCTTTACAAAATGGAACAAACCAGGCGGAATGACTCTCTTCCCCATACATTTTATTGACTTATTATTAGTTCAGCTTTCAGATTCTTTATCAGGAAAATGCCTCCCTTCTCCTCGTAGGTATGGCTGTATCACGGTGTCCACACACTTTGTTGCTGGGGGAATTACTCTCTTTCCCTGACTCCTGACACTTACTATAACTTTTAATGTTCTTAACTACTGCCAGCTTGTCAAGTCTGTTGGCCTCTGTTCCCAGGCTCTTACAGTGTCCCAACTCTTTCTATACATTTCAGTGACGTCCTTCTGGTCACTGAATTGGGGATGTTTTCCTTATTTTGTATTGCACTTTGCTTTATGTTCCCGATCCTTATCCAATATTCAGTGGTCTTCCTGTGGCCACTGGGTTGAGGATGTCCTCCTCTGTTCTTTCTTTCAACTATTTAAGGGTACTGACCAGGTCTGTTGCAAGCTCTGGAAAAGTTCTGGGGCTCTCCTAATGTCAGAATTGTCAGGACCCTGGCTAGCTAGCTTTTTAGTTGTAGCCCCTGAGCTTCTATTCATGGCTACAACCAAAGGACCCCAGGCTATAGCCCCCTCAACCGCCCCAGCAATGTCTCTGTTCCAAACCCTTCTCTGGTGGTCAGTGTTTCTTCATCTCCACTGAAATGAGGAAGCTCTCCTCAGATGCAGTCTCTATTCATTTAAGGGTCCCCGACCCTTCTCTGGCAGTCAGTGGTTTCACTGTCTCCACTGAGATGCAAAGTACTCCTCGGATGCACTCTCTAGATGTAATAGGGCCCCCCACCCTTCTATGTTGTTCAGTGGTCTCTCTCTCTCTCTTTACTGGGTGAGGACATACTCCTCGGGTGGGCTCTCTATTCGTTATAGGGTCCCAGACCCTTTGTGGGCCACTTTTAGGCTCTGCCACATTGATGGCTGGAAGCTGGGACCCCTCAACTCTTCCCTTGTCCTCACCAGTCTGCCCGTGCCACCTGTTACCTGTTGAGAGCTGCTTGCACAGTGCTGGCTCTTCCAGGGAGTGCCGTTGGTCTCTTCTTGGCTTCCTGCGGTTTTCAGTGGCTTCGGTTGTTTCATGGGGTGTCTGCATCTGTTGGCTTCAGCATCATTGTGAGACCACATACCACCCCGCACAGGATGTCATGCCACCGCCTCACTTTCTTCCACCGGTCCTTGGATCTGCTGCTTTTGGACCCACTGGAGATGCTATCTGCTTCCCACTGGCATCCTCCAGTCTCTGGTATTTGCCGCTTCTTGACTCATGCGTTTTACAGCTACCTTGCCTCTCACTACTCCGAGGCTGACTTGACCCAGCTGGCCTTGACTGTTTGTATAGTCCTCATCTCTTCTTACACTTTTTTGCCAGCTCCTCTCTGGCCGAACGTACTTTGTTCCTTATGACATTTGCTTCTGTATGCCTCCTGGGGGCCACCTCGTACCAGTACTTGCCTGGCAAGTACTTTTCACGTCTTATGCAATCTTTCTCATCCTAATCTTTTCTACCTGGGCTCTACTGAAGGTATTACAATAGCACATATGTTTATCCTCAAGAAAGGGGTTTGTGATAGAAGAGGGGCAGAGAATGTTGGGTTGTGACAACTGAGGGCCTATACCCTAGGTGGTTGTACTTGTGCCCATGTGGGGAGTCCCTCCCCATGAGGTCCTCCTACATTAAACCTCCATTCTGGGGACTATTGGGTAGAAGCCTCACCTTCATGGGAAGCGCCCCCCGCCCCTGGCGAGACATGACGACACCTGGTGAATCTTCACAAGTCCTATGGACTCCATAAAATGGGGATTTTCACCACCTACAACCACTTGTGATCCTGTGGCAAACCCACAGGACCAAGTGGCAGTAACAGTAATACCATTTAGCGGTAATTCAGTGGTATTGCCAATGGATTACAGCCAAACTTTTAATGAGGCCCAATTTCCTGTAAAAAGGTAGAGCGTGGAGTCTTACTAGTAACCAGGGCCCTATAAGGCAGACCAGGGGAACAGAGCGCTTCAAATACCTTGAATAGTTGCTCTTGTGGCTCAGAATCATTGAACTAGGCTTTTAGGCACTTCAAAGCTTTAAATATGTGATGGCAGCATTGAGAGATTTTGAGTTGGTTTTTTCCAATGGATCACTTGCATCGAGACAGTCAAGTCGCCTTAAGCCGATCCAGCGATGCAGTGTGGTTCTCTAGCAGTGATCAGTTTGAATCGGATGAAGATCCGGAAGGTGATGGGTTGAGTCAGCGTATCAAATCAGTGAACTCATCTCAAAAAGTCCAATGATGTGATGTAGTTGTTTAGCAGCAATGGGCCCAAAAACAGCTGAAGCACAGGCACGCGATGGGTCAAGTCAGCAGATCGATGTGTAGACAGAGGATCAAAAAGCGGCAAGTGTTAACAGCATCTCTTGGTGCTTGTAGCAGCGCAACAATTGTCTTGAGTTTGCTGCACCAGCTTTAAAATTGATTGAAGCTGAAACACATGGTTCAGAGCAGTTTCTTGTCTTCTGGTTGCTGAAATACCCAGTCCAAGGTCACCAGGGGCAAGATAAGTCCTTTGTTCTGCAATTCAAAGTCAGAAAGTTTTCTAGAGAGCACACGCATCTGTCATCTCTGGTGAGCAGGTTTATCGGTACCAGTGATGTCAGCTTGCAGAAGAACATATCCAGCCATCATGGGTTCTATCTCATCCATGTGTGATTGGCTGGCTCTTTGTTACAAATGGAGCTTGTGTTCTCTATGGCAAATGCTATCTGTGCGCTTTTTATTGTGCCAGTTTGGGGTGTACATTCAGTACATATCTCAAACTCCAGGTACTATTAACATTTCTGGTGTTCAGTAAATTTGCATGTGTATCATATACATCTTGTAAATGGATGGTGCAGGTATGATATATCTGCATGTTATTTAGGGTGTCATTTGGTAGGTTGTGAGTTAGGGGAATGTTGTCTAAGTTGATGGAT
The DNA here is from genome assembly GCF_040938575.1 of Ambystoma mexicanum. Classification (NCBI taxonomy): domain Eukaryota; kingdom Metazoa; phylum Chordata; class Amphibia; order Caudata; family Ambystomatidae; genus Ambystoma; species Ambystoma mexicanum. The sequence goes on from NC_090935.1 coordinate 425,865,910, forward strand.
AGGCATTCACTATAGTTTATTTAAAGTTGTTTTTTATGTTTTCCTGTGTTTTTCTTATTGAGAAATGTTTTAGCATGACTGGTTGGGAACATGTTTTAGGATGGAAGGGTGTCTGGTGTGAAGTGGTTCCTCGTATATGGTGATGATGCAAGAAAATAGCTTCAACATGTTTCCAAATATACATGAGCACAGTCCTACTCACATTTTATGCTATCCAAATGTTCTAGTATCTACCATCACGTATTAAGATCATGTTAGGTGTTATTGCTTGCAGCCCCAGTCATACCTCTCCTAAAAAAGCAAGGGTCAGACCCGAACATACCGGCTCACTTTCACCTTGTGTCTTCCACATTACTCTAAAGTGCTCATAAGGGTTGTGTTCAAATGTCTTACCAATTTCATAGACATCCACAACCTTTGAGATCCCCTACAAGCAGGTTTCTGCTCCTGTGACTCCACAGTAACTGCCCTCAAGAATGTCTCCAACTTTATAGACTCTGCTAATCACTGCAACCTATCCTCTATCCTAACTCTCCTTAACCTGTATGCTGCCTTTGGCACTGTCAATCCCACTGATCTCCTTAGTACTCTCTTTCTTCTTGGGATTTGCGATCAAGCCCTTGCCTGGATTGAATCCTACCTTGCATCTTGCCAATTCTCAATCTCCTAAAGCAACAACTCACTCCTCTAACTGTTGGTGTTGCGCAATGCTTTGTATTGGATCCACTCCTCTTTACACTCTACACCTCTGCTCTTGGGGCACTCATTTCCTGGTTTTGATTCTTGTACCAACTGTTTGTGGATGACACCAAAATCTTCTTCTCTTTTCCTGAACTCTCCCCAGATCTCTCTATTAAAATGTCCAACTGTCTCTCTGCCATTAAATGAGCTCTCTCTCATCACTTCCTCTGCCTATCCAGATCCCACCTAACACTCTCCCCTACTCTTCTTCAGCTAGAAACCGTGGATTCCTCTATGACCCTTCTCACACATGCTCTACTTTCTTTTTTTATTATTATTTTTATTTGATTTACAATTTATACAATGTACAGTTTACAAGTTACCCCCCTTACAAATTAACCCCAACAAACAGATTCAAACACAGTGTTAGTTCAATTCCACGAATCTACCTCAAATGTCCTCAAATAAGGCTCCCTTCTCAAGTCGGTTGAATATTACTATCTCCATAAAAGCAAGTTTATACATTTCCTCCAACCAATCCCCCTTCTTCTGAGACACCTTCACTCATCATCCCCTAAGATTAGGGTTGCAAAATCAAAGTCCATAGAGCTTCTCAAAGTCCTGTCAAAAGTCATGCAGACTTTACCCCAGAAATTCCTCACTTTGACACATTCCCAGAGCATATGTGGCCAAGCATTAGCCCCAGGATTTTCCAGTTTCTTTCTCAAACATTGCCTTTCTAAGAATCAAGCCAAAACAATGTTTCTATTGTATTGTGAATGTTTTCTATTGGTTAATTTGCAATTATATCTGATGTAAGTTGTGACTGCATATTTCAAAATTGTACCTGTGTTGTTTTAATAACGGAATTTAATTTGGAGTTGTGACATTGTGTAGTGCCACAGCATTGGTGGTTGGTGCTGGTTGCTAGTCTTCTTTGTCAAACGTTAAATAAATATATATATTCTTACTATACATTGGCCTGGTTCCTACTCTATTGGTGACATAAGGTATTTGTTGGGGTGCTGCGAGATGGGTTGTTTTCCTAACTAAAGATGAATCTGTAAAAGCACTTTGGGTGTGCGCTATCTTTGTGGGGCGGGGGGAACTCACTGAGTTGAGTGTGACAGCCTAATAAACTGTGACACCACTAAACAACCACAGAAGAACTAACAATGTCAACAAAAACTCCAACCAACATCACAGGACGGCTAACACCTCTGTGATCCGATCCAATACATTAATATATGCTCCAAAAACCCAACCAAAGCACAGAAAGAAAGAAAAGGAAAACAGGAAAACACAATAAACCGTGGTAGGCGCCTCACAGACACAACTACAACTATCACACTTGCTAAAAAACCACAAAACCCTGCTAATAAAGAGGAACAACTCAAACTCCCAGGAAGGAAACTGCAACAGTGAACCAAAACACACCAGGACACAGAAAGGAAAACGCAAGGAGTGACATAAGAAAACCCCAAACTCATGAGGACCACCTTGGGCAAAAAACCAAAGAACACACCATTATAAAATACCGAACCTCAGAATCACGGGAAGTCATGCGTAATCATGAGATATCCTGAGCTTCCAAGTATTCTAAAGGAAAAGCACTAGAACACTTAGAAGGACAGAAGATGCCAGAGGAAATGACGAAGCATGAGAAACCACAGAGAAAGCATAAGCAAAATGGAATCACATCAGGCCACCACGCCAGCAAACACCAACACAACAACAGAAGACATGCCCACGACCCTGATGGTAAAAAGAACCAGACTGAAAACAAGACATAAATCACTGTACCTAACACCCTATCTCGCAAAGGAACACTCGCCAGAGCAACAAACAACATCCAGAAAAGTTAGACACATCATCAGGATATCGGGACTCCAAAGGGAAAAGGCAGAAACAAACAGAAGGAGAACTATGGGAATAATACCTTCACTCCATACATCCTTAAAACCCAAGGGGACAATGACAACACCAACCTGAGACAGAAGAGGATCCATAAGAAGACATGAACCCAATATGAACCTAGCCAACCTACTTACTGATGAGATCTATTTCTAAGCACACAACAGAGATCTACAATCAACTTTGAGATGGGGGAATCAACACCCTATTTGTCACAGAAACATGGCTGGGTGAAAACTACAAAGTCATAATGCATGGCTGTCTACCTGACAATTTCAAATGCATACAGGCAAACAGAAAAGGAAAAACAGTAGGAGGACTTGCAGTTGCTTACAAAGAACACCTGCAATAAAAAACAGCCGACCCACTGAACAACCCGAACTGCAAATTCCTCATCCTTCAGCTGACCTCAGAGCACAAACAAACCTCACATTTAGACTTATTTATAGATCACTGATTTACGACACAACATTCCTAGACATCTTCATAGAAGCTGTGACTAACCTGGCCATTAAACATGGCTACTTGATCATTCTCAGGGACTTCAACATATGGTTCGAGGAAAAGAACACAAATTCACAGAAAACCCTAACGAAGCAGCGTGAGAAAATGAAAGTATGACAGATGGTGAAAGGAGCGACGCACATAGCAGCACACACACTGGATGCAATACTTGTCAATACAAACTTGATCACAACAGCACCACCAAAACAAATGCTATGGAGCAATTACCTCATTATACATTTCGTGATCCAAATACCAACAAATGCATTCAACAAGCCCCAAAAGAACCACCATGTCTGGAAAAGAAACTGGAGAACAGTCAAAAGCAGTAACCTAGAAGAAAAACTAGAATCCTTGAAGCCAACGATTGCAACCCTGGACGCAACTGACATGGTTGAAAAAAAAAACAACATATTCCTGAAATGGATCGCAGAAACCATAGACAGCATCTTCTTGGAAAAAACCCTCATCCCACCATGAAAGAAAGCAGTGGTGAGATGGTTCATGCCTCACCTCAAAGCAATGAAAACAACAAACCAGAATGTAGAACATGATTGGAGAAAGAACGACAACCAAGCCAAAAGAATAACAAATCAGAAACAAATCTGATAATGCAAAGTGGAAATTCTCAAAGCGATAAAGAAATACTACAACGACTGGATCACAAAAGCAACAAACAGAAAGAACTATTTAACCTCGTAAACCAGATGAGAAATCTCACCAGATGCAATAACACCCTGGTACGCAAAACTATGCAATGATCTTGCAGATCACTTTAAGATTAAAATCATCAACATACACCAGATCATATTAAGTAGACCGATCAACCAGATCACTCACTTTTCTCACCCACCCACTGGGCCACAGAACAGACAGAACAGTTTCACCCAAATGTCCAGAAAAGAATTCCTCAGATTGGTGAACAAAAGCAACAAGGCATGCTCCCCAATGGTCCCCTGTCCACCAGACATCTACAAATCGATCCTTACACCGGGTGCACCCTCGGAATACTACCGAAACCTCTTAAATCTGTCACTTTCAACAAGAAGAGAACTGCAAGAATTCAAATCTGCCTACATCAAACTACTCCTCAAAAAGATACTACGGGCGATGTGGAAGACCTCTCAAACTACAGACCGATCTCAAACATTCCTTACCCGTCAAAACTATTAGAGAACTATGTCTACGAACAAATACTGGAAAACTTCAAAAATAACCAACTATTGGACCAGGCACAAGTAGGCTTCAAACCCATGAGAGGCACAGGGAACGGCACTACCCACTATATGGGATGACCCAAAGACCAACTTAGACTCCAACACAAACTCGCCACTGATACTACTCAACCTCTCCACAGCATTGGACACATTCAACCATAACACCCTCGTCAAGAGACTGGAAAAAATAGGGATCTGCAACATGGCGCTGCTTTGGATGAAATGTTTCCTGTCCAAAAGAAGAGAAGCAGTATGGCAACAACCATTCAAATCTGCACTGTTATCCCAGCTACTCTTCAACATCTATATGACGCAACTAATCAACCTCATCAAAAGACACTGCTCACATGCTACAACTATGCAGATGATACCCAAATTATCTACACAATCGTCAATAAACAAGAAGAGAACCCCACGCTAACAGAATGTCTCAAAGAACTCTACCAATGGATGAACACCAATAACCTCAAAATTAACCCGGACAAAATGGAAATCAAGATTACGCCTGTCAAGCAAGGAAACAACCAGCACATTCTGTAACCCACAGAACTCACACCGTCCAAAGTAGTCAGAAACCTTGGAATCCTAATGAACAACGCGTTGATACTAGAACCTCAAGTGAATGCAATAATAAAAAAAATGCTTCTTTCATCTTCACATGATCAAAACGATTCTATCATTCCTCGTCTTCAGGTGAAAAACACTGACCATCATCTCCCGCATCATGTCCTGGATAGACTACACCAACAGCTTATACCATGGAATGCCGGACTACTTACTGAGGAAACTGCAACGGATACAGAATGCAGCTGCCACATCGCACCAGAGCTAAAGATGCTACATTAGCTCCCAGTCAAATAAGAGAATCACCTTGAATACAATGTGCATAACACACAGAGCAATCCACGCCCAAGGAGCAGAATTCATACAAAGAAAATCACCATCTACAAGCCACCAACAATAAACACTTAGATCCAGCAACAACGTTTGCCTAGAACCTAAACTCTCGATGAGGCAAAAACTTGGTGGATCATGTGGGGTGCATTAAGCCCTAAGAAGAAATCCCCTTCACCTAAACCCACATTTAAACAGTGCCACCAAAACAGCTGTGCTTTTGTCTTTCTGGCACATGTGTGGCAAGCAGTTGAACACTGCTTTGAAAATTTGCCCTGCGTTTGCTTCATTTTCGTCTACATAACTAGAAGTTATGCCCTGCCTTAAGAGCCGTGCTGCATCTGTTTTTCTTACATCTGGAGAACAAAAAGTATGCAAAACATCCAAAGGAGCATTGTTCTAGTGATAAATCACATGAGGGGTAAGGGTTTCCACATTACAACCCAACACACCTTTTGTTTCCCTTTGATGTGAACCATAATTCTCAAATTACTGCAAATGAAAGAAATGCACGGTTTTCTCTTTTCTGTATCCAAATCAAAACAATCCTGTGCAGTATACCTCTGTGTCCATGAACCAACCGTACATGCAAAACCCCTCTAAAGGATCTAATTTAAAGACAATCCTGTGACCGTCAGAACCGCATTTTGGAACTTTAAATGAAAGACCTGCACATGTGTGAATCTGCTCTTTGGAAAATAAGGAAAAATCTCATTTAAAGGTCAACGTTGAATGACAGCTTTTGCTTGCACAGAAATGTCTGAATATGTGTGGGTGGGGCCTTGGCTATACAATGTGTACATTATATTTGTTCCCACAAGATTTAGTTACATTGGAAAAGGCTCAGGAACCAGTAAAACTGGTTTTTGGCTCAGGCAAAAAATTCAATTGCAAGCCTTGGCTCCCATTGAAAAGTCGCATAAATAAGTGAACCGGCCCACAATGGCATGTGAGGTGGCCAAGGGTATGGGGATTCTCTGCTCTACCAGACTAGCAGGCATTACTGGAAGAGGGGACAAAGGAAGCCAGTGTGGCTAGTGTTTGACCAAGAAGTGCGATTTCCTCCAGCACCCACTCTGAAAGAGGAACTGTCAAACTTCAAAGAGCATCATAAGTCCTTTGTTGCAAGCCGAGCCAGGAGGAGACAGTTTGTTGTGGGGGTCTGCAGCACCACCCCCATATGTGAGAAATCCTCCCCATTGACATTAAAGGACTTCTTCCTTTCCTTATAACACATTTTTCCCAGCACCGATGAATAAGTAGTAATTTTGTATTATGCTAGTTTTCCATGTGATTTTTAGATGCAGTTAAAGAGACCAAGTGCATGTTTCTAGCACTTTGTAAACTGAAATGGCCAGGAAAGACATGTTTCTGGCTAAATTATAAATGGGACAAATATGAAACTATGTGGAAACGTGGGAAATGTAATTATGAATATGTGTAATCATTGGCATAATTTTAACTAATATGAATTTCATGAAAAGAGCCAACCTCACACAGAGCCGGCGACCGGTTTGTCCAAATCCTATTGACCCATTGAATCTGCATATTTACTTCTTATGGTGGTGGCTAGTATGAGTCTGAAGTTTTTATTCATAATTTATTGTTGTTACAAAGTAGACTTGGGAGACAAAGAAGGGTCAGAAATGCAAATAGATGAATTATGCCTTTTCCCCTGAACCAATAGGGCTAGGGGTGGGAGGAAGAGAGGAATGGTAGGCTGTCCAATCCCAGGATAGGAGTAATTCCAGAGTACTCCCCTGCAGACTGTAAAATAAATGATGTCATTTGGGCTATATAAGAGGACCACAGAGAGACACAAAGGATCCATCCATCCCATCTACAGCAAGATACGCAGATTCCAGATCCAGACACACATGAATCCAGGGAAAAAGGAGAGGAGGAAGCTGATTTCATCCAATAGAGTGCAGAGACCAGACCTTGCCTAGCTGACCCCATCTAGGAGACCACAGTTACCAGACCTTGGCATAGCTGTCCAGAATCCATCCAGAAGAGTGCAGTGACCAGTTCCCTTGGCCTAGCTGTCCAGAGTGACCAGGTCCCTTGGCCGAGCTGTCCAGAGTGATCAGAAACCTTGCTGGCTTTCCAGAATCCCAAACTCAAGCTTACATTTTAAGAATCAAATAACCCCAGTCCCAAATTGCATTCCCCTCTCTTTTGAATCTTGCATCCCATAGGAAATCCCATTCAAAGTCCCAAATTGTCAGTATAATCCATTCACCTCCATTCTCAACAACACACACGATATGCTCATTCCGTGGTTGGCAGCGCACCTCTGGCCAAGGCATGTGGCCACCATTGAATGGCCCATAACTGTGCATGTTCCAATAGCCACGAGACTCCATTTTGTTAACTACCAACTCCATTTTGTAATAGGCACCGGGTAAACACTGAATACAGGCCTGCACCTCTCCCCACCATTCTCTGCGCACAAGCCAGCATGCCAACCCCCCACCTCCTCCCCTCTGCCATCTTCACGGCTGTCCTGTTCTCACGGAAGCATTGGGCATAAACTGTAACAAGCTAAACACTTGTATCTCTCTTCTTTCTTTTACATCAATGCCCTGTGTGTGACCGTGCTGAAGCATGGTCCTGGAAAAAAACATCCATCTCCACGACCCTGCCTCTGCACCAGCAGACCCCTTCTAAAGAAATATAGACCAGAAGCCACCTAACCTTGCACCTCTTTTGATATAACGGGGGCGTGCCCCTCACCCATTTGCCACTCCAGTACACACCCTATCACTAATCCCATGTGTGGTCATATATTCTCCTTGTACTAACAAACAGTAAGAACACCCCTAATACATCTAAGGAAACACTTGATGAATGTGATACTGAAATATTGTTTTAGATAAGACACTTGGACCCATGTACCCTTACTTTTATTGTTCAGGTCAAACGTTTAATCATCTAAATATATTGCATGTTGGGATTTATGAATTGTGCTAAAAGATGTGTGGCCAAAAGGGCAAATGTTAGATAGAGTTAATCAAAGCGATGAGGACATCGCCTGACCATTCACCCCTCCCAGATGAGCCCAGCTTACCCGCATGCTCCACAAAGTTGCCAGCTCTGCACTAACAAATCCGGGAGCACCGACCCTACAGCATCAATACTGTCCTGTACCCTTTGTCCAACAACCACGACTTAATGTATCCCCTGTAGTACACGTCAAAGATGATGTGTTTTTGTAATATAACATGTATTTTTTGTTGTTTGGGCAGAGCGCTCTCGGAGTAGCAGAGTCCTCTGCGTGCCCCATTTTAACTTTATATAAAGCCTTTTCTTTTACCTCACTTGCATTTGGTCCTGGTCTCATTCCCTACTGGGGTGTATCCATTAGTGTCTCTTATTTGCTTATTTTATTAAAATTGTGGGCAATGCCAGCTTTCACTTTTCATAGATTAATCTGTATTAGCCTGTGTATTTTAGTTTATTCCTTTTATGAATCTTTCAGTTGTCTGTATACATCCTTAATATTATTTTCAAGTAAATTAATGAATTCCCCTATAAAGAGATTCATTGTGTGAGTTGGTTGGAATTCGAAAATTACCCACCTCATTCCAAATGCCTTTCTTTAATAACTATAGTCATTAAAATAACTTTATATAAATTATTTTCTTTTACCTCACTTGCACTTGCACTTAGTCCTGTCTCATTCCCTGCTGGGGTGTGTCCATTAGTTATTTGATTATAATTGTGGAGAATGCCAGCTTTAATTTGTGACCCCGATGAGATTGCGTTCTTTCATTCGTTTTGGCGCGAGACGTCCCCTGGCCACAACGGCGAGATCCAGGGCGCGTCCCCGTCACGGCTACACACTTATGGCAACTGGTACCCTTACAGGTATGCACAATTAGGCCAGAAGGTTCCACGGGTCCCGGCTTTGCAAATACCCAGCCGTACTGCTCGCCAGAGCCGGGTATGGCCTTGAGTGTGGGCCGGGACCTTGACAGACCGGGTCCGGAGGCTCTATGATCAAGACGGACACGGGAATATCAAGTGTGCGAGACCCTAAAAGAAGGTGAAAGGGGGAAAACCGGAAGGGAGTCAGATAGAGGTGTGTTGGGAATATATGGTGGGGATTGAAACAGGGGACTTTCCTTCGAAGATGGGAACTTTTTCTTTACTGACCTTTTCTGTCGCAGATGGCCATTAGGGTTTTATAAGAGGATAAGAGGTGAATAGAGGTACAAGAACTTAGCTCCGCAAGGGGGTTGAAGGCGGCACCACATAGTACTATCTCGACTAGAACAGGGATTAAAAGGTGACAAAGTGAACAAAGTAGGAGTCTTGTGTAAAGAGAGGACTCTGAGAAATTTTTAGAAAATGCTTTCTTCTTGTTCATTCTTCCTTACGTGCTCCTTAGAAGATGGTCTCGAAGGGGCCAGTATACAGGGGAGACTCTGGGTGTAATAAGGGGAGGGGGAATGTAGAGGACAGTAGGCAGGCAGGGTCCATAGTTGAATGTTTGTGCATAACTCCTTGTTTTAATGTTGCATGATGTGCGTTGTATCTGTCTAATCTAATCGAATTTTATATGTCCTGTGGCCAATGTTTTATTTAATTTGGGTTCAGTAATGACAAAGTGTGGTAAATGAAGTGGAAGAAAAGTGCCATGATCCCTGTCCCTAGCCCTCTTAGGCATAGCACTGGAGCCAGGCCACGATTCCCCACATGGATCCAAAGGCCTCCCCATCTCATCTGAGACCCACTTGTAGTCAGACCTGGCACCTGTGGCGCCAGGTTCATACATGAGGCAGAGGACAGACTTGGAATTGGACTTGGTAATGCACTTTGGGAAATATGGATGCTGCCACATAACTCAGTTCCATGAACCGAGCTATGCGGTCTAGCTTTTTGCGTGTGGTTCGACCTAGGGATACATGGGATACCTTGAGGTTATATAAACCATGCCCGGGCAGAGAAACACGCTTTGCATTACTCTGCGCCTGCAGCATGACACTCACCGTGTTCGGATCGGTCTCCTGAGGCCTTCGCCTTTCCTCCGCATCCCACGTACCTGAAAGAACAAGAACAACATTAATATCACACTTACCGTGGAGAATTCTGTTTCCATCCATCGTTCCTCCGGTCCTGTGGACAGCATTTCAGGGCTGTTAGGGAGAATTCTCAGTTATGGCTAATTTCCCTCACCTAGTGAGTCCCCCAGCAGCTTTGCTGGACTTCTGGAGTTTATTTATTTCACTTGGTAAGAGTGTGAGCTTTTCCCCCACTCTTACCCATGTTTTGCCATTTGTCTTTTACCTGTTTTTTGATTGTGGACTCTGGAGTACACCGCTTCAGTAGCCCCCTTCTTTTGTGGGTTACACAGCACCTTCAGTGCAGTGACACAGGGTTGTCTTTTAGACTTCCCGCCGAATCCAATTCTGGGGCTGACTACTACAGTCCTCCAGAAAAGGGTAAAGTTGCCATTAACTTTACTTAGCCAATTTACCACAGATCCAGTACACCCCATCTTCCATGGAGTACTGGAAAGGGTTACTTCGTATCCCTTTGTATCTGTACCTCCTAGAGCATTGTTTCGCTCTTTTAACATTTAGACATGGCTGGTGGCAGTGGTATCTACCTTAACTTTTCTACCGCGATTATATTAGATAAACGTGGTATTGTTTTAGGCTATTATATTAGCCTCGCATTTAAACCAGCTTGACCAAATACTTTTTCTTTTGGCTCCTGTCGGTTTATTTGCCATTTCTTTTTGTTACAGTCCTTCTTGTGTCTTACTTTGCGCGGCAAACCAGATTTGCCTCCTTTGTTCACCGTCTTTTAGCAGGCTTCTGCTCAGAAGCCCTCCTCGAGGCGCCTGGGTGTCTAGATGGGCTGAGGGCGGGGTGTAATCACCCCCTGCATAGGGTATCCTAGGAAACCCAAGTCACACTTTGCCATGATTGGCTGAGGTGGTTGTACGGGCCGACAACCCCCCTGCTGCGTGATTGACAGCCAGGCTGTGTGAATGGGGGATTTTCGCATTAAAAAAAGCAGGTCTCTTGGGCTAGAAGTCAGAGAGTCGCCACTGGAACTACAAGGAACCGAAGAGAAGTGAAGAAGAAGTCGACTGCTGCAACTATCCCGTCCCGGTGAAGCCCTGCTGCAGTCCTGAGCTACCTACCCTTCGACGACCAGAGAAGATCCAGTCTGGAGTCTTCTTCCCTTGAGCTTGGTGGGGATAACCAGCTCATCTTCCACAGCCAGAGGATCCTCTTCGTGGTCGAAATCGCTGCACATGGCTGTAGTGGTCCGGATAGCCATCTGAAGAGCCTCTCCTGTTTTTAAGGAGTGCACCTTTTATTCATCGTCGCTGCAGCCGGCTTCATCCCTGTGTGGTGCAGACCTCTCCAGACGTCCTCCTTCACATCGAAGCTCCAGGAACCGTAGGTCTGCAGGAAACCACCAGGAACAACTGCCAGGGTGCCAGCTTCTCCATTGAATAAGGTACTGTGTCCTGCTTAAGGAATTAGGGTGAATCCCTTTTCTTCATCTCCAAGACAATATCAAAGTACTCTTGGCTACGCTGAATCGTGAACTGTCTGACTGCATGATCCTCGACAACAGGCACCCGGTGTTACTTGATCCTGGCTCCGGCCCTTTGACTCTTGAATTCCTGTCTATGAGTGTTCTTCGATTCTGTCTGCCTAAGTATAATATTGCCTATGATTTTTGCCTCCAACTCCCTCTGTGTATCGCAGGTGCTAAATGTGTTTTTGCCCCGGTAGCATTTCTTGTTACGGATACGCGTTTATTTAGTAGACCGAACTGTCAAAAAGTGATCGCAATCGTACTCACGGTAACGTGTCTTGTTTCATAACACCTGTCCATTCAAACACAGGGTACTTACCTTGAGGCATACCGTACAAAGTGAATTGGTTAGTTGTAGTATATTTACGTGTGGTTTTGAATTTAATAGAAGTGTTGTGTTTATAACAAATGGCTTAGAAATAAATGTACTTATATTTTTCTACCTGAAACCTTGAGTCAGTGTTTGCTTGAGTCACAGTAATTGTGGTCCCTTTGTGTAATCTCTGCTACTGCTCATATACTCTTGAGATAAGCATTGCTGCTCCTCTACTGCTACCACTTTAACATAGTAGTACAGGCTTGTACCAAAGGTAAAACTCTTATTGCCACCTGTGGTCTTAATTGTGTGTAGTGGTCCCTAAGGGCACTGCACAGGATTCTGCCTAACAGCGGCGTCATCTCCACTTCGGAACGCTGCATCCTGGGAAGAAAATAAGGAAGGGAAAAGACATTAGTAATCATTCTTGTATCCCGATTCCTTAAAACAGCAAGAAGAGTCAAACGCTTACCTGGACTCAAGCCGCTCATGGTAACTTCAGCTCCGGAGCGCGCCATCAACCTAAAAAGGGAAAAGACAATACAGGTTAGCACATAAAGGACAAGAAGGTGCTGCACATTGCGCTTTACTCACAGCACCTTATACTCTCACCCGGCAGCCATACTGGGACATTCCAGCGGCCTGAAAGGGACAAAGAGAGACATAGGTCAGCACAAGAAAAAACGAACAGCGCTGCACATTGCACTTTCACTCACTGCTTAGCGCTCGGCTTCCCTAAGTGGCACGACACCATCACCGTCCCCCTCCAACATCTAAGGAAGAAAGAGGAGACATTATTACGGGGCAAGAGACAAGAAAAGGACAGCTCATCAAACCTACCTTGTCGGGCTGGAGTTACAACAAGCCCAGACTCATTGGGGCAGCACCAGTGGAGCAACTAGGTCGCGCAGCGCCCACATCAACTGACGCACCCCTGCACCGAAGAGCAGGACGGAGAGGAAATCACACAAGAAAACAAGGTGAGGAGAGGACATAGGGGAAGGTTTGGTCCTCAGGGAAGTGGGGGTCAAGCAACCAGAGACTATAAAGTTACCATCTGGAAATCCTGTATTTCAGGCACAGTCCCCAGTCGAACATATTCCAGGGAAGGGTTTGAGATCGTGAGTGGTCCAAACAGGCTGAGTGGCATCCCCGTGGATATCAGGTGAGCGTTACAAAAAGGTGTTTTTGTAAACTGCATTGCAATAAATTTCGGGAAACAAGGAAGAGTATTGTTGTCAAAAGGTTGATTGAAATTGATATTGGAGTGTCCATACTTGCACGCAAACACATAATAGGCTCAAATTAAAACACAATGGGGGTAGAAACACCACTTATGCATATAAGCCAATGTTTACTATGGTACAGAGACAACATTATAAAGTATCACGAACAGTGGTTCACAGAAATGAAAGGTATGCCCCAAGTATGGCCTGATGGTGGGTCATTTGATAAATCCATACTAGACATGGTAGTAACATATTTGTTCATTAAGTACAAAGGCAGACTGTTGCAAAACAGAAGAGAAGTGTTAGACTTGTGGAAGTTGTTGGAAGAAATACCCCCAACTAAGAATAAGGGTCAAGGTACGTCTCCCCAGGCAACTAACAATAGTGAGGGGAAGGGGGCATGTGCAGAAAAGCCAATAGAAGCTGTACGACTATACCCAATGTTAACAAAACCTGCAGAGGGATATAGCGACCCATTGTATGTATCAAAACCAAGCACAGCCCTCGTGCCACAAGCAACAGCCCCAGCCCCACCCCATACGACCCAAAAGGTTCATTTGGACAGACATGCACCCCTCACTGAATATAGAACAGCCAACACAAGGCATAGAAGCACGATTAACAATGGCACAAGCTGAACTAGCACTTATCAGAGGGATATGTGAGCAAAGCACACCCGTACAGAGGGGCGAACAGACGTTATCACCCCAGCAGCCTGGTACCCCAGTGAAGGTAGTGGGTGATGACTGGAAAAAAGGAGAGATTCTATTTCGAATTAATGACACCCCCACCAGAATAATACAACTAGGGCAAGCAGAGGAGCAGGTGAGTATGGGGCAGGAGAGTGTATCATCCAAAAGGGAGGAAGAATATTGGAGTGATTTAGATGAAGAAGAGGAGGGGAATGGAGATGGTGAGATGACAGGTGGGGCATGAGGTGGAGCGTCACTCCTCGTGGGCTCATCACCCAGCACAACAGGAGAAGAGGAAGGGTGGCAAGGGAGACTAAGGAATAGAATGGGGAAGGTAACAGTAGTAGGCAAAAAGGGAGTAAGGGTGAGTATGGGAAGAGGGAAGGGCAAGTTACAGATGCCATTGATACACAAGGGGGCAGGGAGGCCGCATTATGTCCCATGGGCACAAATGGACAAAGCAAATCTATTGAAGACATTGCCACCACTTTCAGGGGGGGGGCAAGCAAGTGGATATACGCATTTGAGAAAAACACCGCCGGGGTCCCCCTAGCAATTGGTGATGTTAAGAGTCTATTGGTTTCGGCAGTAGGTGATCAGGTCTTCAGGGTGTGGGCGAAGGCGGGGTTCCCGGGGGTAACACTGGATTATGAAAGCCATGATGGGGCATCTTTTAACACTGTGAGGGCCTGGGTGTGGGAAGCACTGAGGGGTACATTCCCAGACACCCCCGGTTTGCAGTCAGTAATGCAGTCCACTATGGTTTGTTTTTTTGTTTTGTTTGTTTATTTTATTTGTATGGCGCTCCAAACCCAGAGGTAGAAGGGCGCTTAAGAATTTGGTTACAGCATTGTGAAGTATCTTAGTTTTGCATACTTCGTACAAGTTTATAATATAAGCATATATCTGTACAGTGAACAGTAAACAAGAGCAAATGCGTACAATATGCAGTTTTCAATATAAATACAGATACTGCACAGGTCTGGTGTTAATGGTGTTATTCTTTGTTTAGAAGCCAGCTGATGACCTGCTTCCTAAAGATCTGGAAGGATTCGATCATTTTGATGTTAAGCGGTAGGGAGTTCCAGAGTTGGGGGTCAAGCACTGTGAAGCTTACCCCTCCAGCTCTTTTTAGGTGGAACCGGGGCACTGATAAGCAGAGTGTTGGAGGATCTGGTGGATCTGGTGGCTGGTTTCAGGGTGAATTTATTAGCTAGGTAAGGTGGTGCTAGGTGATTGAGGGATTTGTACGTGAGGCAATTGGTTTTTAGATCAATTTTTTGGCATATGGATAGCCATTTGCAGGCTTTCCTAGTAGCGGTGATGTGCTCACGTCTGGGAAAGTTGAGGGCTGCGCGCAAGGCGTTGTTTTGTATTACCTGCAACTTGTTGAGTACGGATTGATTAGCACCTAGGTACAGGCTGTTACAGTAATCGAGTTTTGATTGTATTAGGGCCCTGGCAAGGGTGAGGCAGCTGTTGGGTGATAGGAAAGGTCTGCTGGCCGTAATGAGCTTGCCAGTATAGGCAGCAGCTGAGGCAGTCATATTGGTGTGTTTGCTAAGGTTGGTGTTGGTATCTAGATAGAAACCAAGGGTTTTTACGCTTTTGGCTATGGGAATGGCGTGGCCGTCTATAGTGATGTTGTTATAGCTAGGGTCGAGTTTAGTTAGAGTGTTGGGGGAGGCGACGATTAGGAGTTCTGTCTTCTTATCATTCAGGCAGAGGCCATGGGAGGCCATCCATGCCTGAATGATGGAGAATATTTTGTTGATCCGGGCGGCGTCTTCTTGGTAATTACCAGAGATGGTGAGGAGTATCTGGGTGTCATCTGCGTAGTTTGTGTAGGTGACACCCAGGCAGTCCACTTGGTCAAATAGAGGCTTTGTAAATATGTTGTACAAAGTGGGGGATACACAGGATCCTTGTGGGACCCCCCATGTGATGGGGATGGGGTCTGCTGCAGCTGTGGTGGAAAAGACTTGCATGATTCTGTTTGCCAGGAAGGATTGTATCCATGTGATGGCGGAGGGGGAGAAGTGGGCTGCGGTGGCAAGGTGATTACAGAGGACTTCGTGGCTGACCAGGTCAAAAGCCGCTGAGAGGTCTAGTAGGAGTAGGATTGCGGCATTGCCTTTGTCTTTAATTTCATCAATCTGGCTTTTGAGATCAACAAGGGCGGTTTCAGTTCCATGTTGAGGTCTGAAGCCGGATTGACGTATTCCTAGCAGTTGGTTGGATTCCAGGTATTCCTGAATTGGGATGTAGGCAACTCTGTCCAGGATTTTCAGTAGGAAGGGGACTGTGGTAATGGGCCTGTAGTTGGTGGGTATGGCCGGGTCGAGGGATTGTTTTTTCAGGAGTGGGAGAACCCATGATTGTTTTAAGTTGTTGGGGATAGAGTTATTGGTGAAGGATAGGTTGATGAGTTTGGTAATGAAGGGGGAGAGCTCTCTGGCTGCATCCTTTATGATCTGAGCCGGACAGCTGTCTCCTTTGCAGTTAGAGGGTTTTAGGGTGGTGATGATTTTTTGAACTTCCGGGATGGTGACTTTCTTAAACGAGAAGCCTGCGCTAGGGTTGTTGGGTGTGGGTAGGCTAAGGTTGGTGACCTTATTGTTGAAGAGTTGTTGCCGTTTGTCTTCAATTTTAGTTTGGAGTCCTAAAATTTTGTTGTTGAGGGCGTTCTGGATGTCGGTGCACCAGGATTTGTCTTTCAGGCCGGTTTCTGGAGGTGAAATAGGGTTTTCTAGTTCCTTCAGAATTTTGAATAATTCTTTAGTGGAGGATCCTGCCTGAGTGATCCTGGTGTTGTAAGCATCTTTTTTGGTTTGGATTATCTCACTTTTGTAGCGTGAGGATAAGTTAGTGAGGTTGGATTCGTTTACCGCGGTGGGGTTTGTCTTCCAGGTGTGATGAGCCTTAGCTTTCTCTTTCCTGAGTGTTTTGAGCTCAGGGGTGAAGGATGAAGTTGCTTCAGCTTACATTCTTCAAGTGCAGGACATGTGGAAAGCAGAGACAGGCACGGCCCGGGCTGGCCAGAAATACAGAGCATCATAGTGCACCATTGTAGGAGGATCAAAGAAAGGGAAAGCAAGATAGTACAGAAAAGGTTGGCAGACGAGGCAAAATTAGTTTAAACAAAGTTGGTGAAGGTCGCAGCAGTAGCTGCCACCCTGCCCGCAGTGCGACTTGGAGACGGGGAGGAGGGGCCAATATCAATACAGGCAAGAATGGCAGCAAATTGGTCAACAAGCGGACAGGAGCAATGGGCTGGTGAAGAACAGTATGCAGGGCCACAATGGCAAGGAAGGGTTGGAAGAGGAAGATGAGGTGGGTACAGAGGATCAAGAGGGGGTATGGAGGTCAAGGGCCCATAGGAGGAGGGCAAGGTGTGTGTTGGATCTGTGGTAGATGGGGCCATTTCTCAAGAGAGTGTCACAGCCATCCCATGGCGCCTTACCAAAATGAACAACAGTATGGTCACCCCCACCGAGGTAGCCCCCTATGGGCTGCCAATGGGAGGATATAGACGTGAAGAACAAGCATACCCCCAGTATGGATATGAACACAGAGCACCCATGCAAGGTGCACAGCAACACCCACCACCGCAGGGTCACATGACGCCTATATGCAGCACCCCATTCGCCACGACAGCAAACGGTGCACCGGCACCATTTATGGTGCAGCAGTGGTAGGGGATAATGTCTTCCACAAACATGACACACTGAGACACCCAGCATAGGACAGCCCACAGAATGCGTGTCCACTACTATTGACGACCCTCCGCTCAGATGAGGAACCACTGGTGGGGGCGGAGATAGGAAATAAACAATTCATCTTTATGGTGGATTCGGGAGCGGAAAAGTCGTGTCTGAAAGAAGGCCGGTTTCCACTTTCAAATCAAAAAATGGAGACGCTGGGATTTTCTGGGGCGGTGGTCGAGGTTCCATGCACTGAGGATTTGGATGTAACGGTAGGGGGAAAAACAGTACGAGCACCCCTGTTGTACTATGAAGATTCACCCATAATTATGCTGGGGCGGGACCTCCTCAGCAAACTTAATATGACCATATTGTTTACAGAAAGAGGAATAGTGTGTTCAACACCAGGGATATGTGCCATAAGGGCCATGTTACTAATACACACGCAAGCCAATAAACTAGCAGTTCGGGGATACCCATCGACCCAGACATGCTTGTGCAAGGGATACAGGTACTAGCGAGGGTAGTACCAGAAATAACGCACCAAGAGTAGCGTGTACCATCAGAATTTGTGTTCCACCCGTGGCAACCCCCGAGATGGTACCCAGGTCGATAGTGTCCATAGAAATACATGCAGCACAAGTATCAGCGCAACGAATTGCAGTAATGGGAATGGACATGCATGAGTGTGAGTGGTGATCAGTGTTGTGCATAGACCCCAATGTAGTGCTACGTGACTTGTCGGATGAGGGGCTGTTCACTGACAATGACACTGATGGAAAAATAATAATGGAAATTTCCATCCCATGTGAGAAAATGATTCAACATCGGCAGGTGACGACACCCGTCATGGCCATTGTCAGTGCACCGCTGGCATTTTTTGATGAGGACATGCAACAAGTACCATCCATATTATCGACCACAGGCCCTCATGATGTAGGACTCCTGCAGGAAGTAACCCACGTCAGAATCAAGATCAAGCCAGGTGCAATACTACCCCGTGTAAAGCAATACCCACTATCACAAGAGCAGAAAAAGGGATTCGCCCTGTAATACTTGTATTTATCTGATAGAAAAAAGTGAAGGGCGGAGCTTGGAGGATGATACAGGACTTAAGGCCTCTTAATGATGTCATACAAAAGGAATTTCCACTTGTTCCAAACCCTTCATCAATTTTGTGTAGCATCCCAAAGTGAAAAATATGTTTTTTCCGATATTATTGGACCCAGAGTCACAATATTTAACAGCATTCACCCTGGGGGGGAAGAGGTATGAACACTGCAGATTTCCACAGGGATACTGTGAAAGTCCAAGTATTTTTAACAGGATGCTGCATGAGGACCTTGGAAACATTGGCACAAAGAGCACAATCATTCAGTATGTTGTCGATGTGTTAATTTGCAGAGAGACTGAGAACAAGTGCAGACATGACTCAATAGTTCTGCTCACATTGCTGGCACACAAGGGATACAAAGTAGACAAGCAAAAATTGCAGTACTGCCTAACTGAAGTATTATATTTGGGTCAGCTCATATCAAAGGATGGCAAGAGAATAATACCAGACAGAACAGCAGCAGTGCACGCAGTAAGTGAACCAAACACAGTAAAGGAAATACAAAACTTCTTTGGCATGTGCATTTACTGTCGTGCCTATATATTAGACTATGTAACATGCACAAAAACTCTACTGCATGCATTAAAAGAAGCACAGAAAGAGAACACAACATTAACATGGACCACAGAAATGAGCTCAGCCTTTGACACACTCAAAGAATTTATTTCAACAGCACCCGCTTTAGCAAAGCCTGATTATGACCGTGATTTCTACTTGTTCTCACACTGTGATGGAATGTTGATGACAGCAGTACTGACACAAAAATCGTCACTAGGGCACAAGCCTCGAGCCTACTACAGTGGGACACTCGATGTGGTAATGCAAGGACACTTCGCATGCGAACAGGCTCTCACAGCCGTGGCGTTCACGATTGAAAAAAACACCACAATTTTAATGGGATGCTCGTTGTTTGTTGAGCACTCATTGTTTGCCATACTAGAAAGATCAAAGTCCACACTGACAACACAGAGAGCTACAGCATATAAAATTATCCTGTCCAGCCCAAATATACACATAGTGTGTGTAAAACAGTAAAACCAGCTACCTTCCTCACTGAGGCCTGTACCATAGAAGATATGCAAAACCATGACTGTGCCACATACAGGGGGGGGATGATGACATGTCCAAAGCAAACAAAAATGCCCTGGAAGAGGGAGAAGTGTATTTTGTAGACGGTTCATCATCAATAAACTCAGAGACAGGAGAAACACATGTAGGGGCAGTAGTACGATTGGAAGATGGGGAGTATGAGACACTAGTACAAAAGAGGCTACCAGCCCATTTTTCAGCACAAGCAACAGAATTGGCAGCGCTAATTGAGGCACTACACACAGCAAAAGGGTGTGCTGTAACTATTTACACAGATTCGGCTTACATGACAACAACAGTACATGCTGAGCTTCTATAAGAGCTCATAGAAGCTTTAAAAGAGCCAACAATGGTGGCCTTGGTTAAATGCCAGGCCCACACTTACAACACTGACGTCATTCCCTTGGGAAACGCCTTGGGAAACGCGGCAGCGGACGCTGCTCACAAAAAGGCAGCTTACCGAGCTAAAGAACTACAAGGAGAATTCATAATGAAAGGACATGTAGAGGAAGAGAGAGGTGAAGGTTACAACTCAATGTCAATTTCCCAAACTTTCAAAAAAGAGCCCCACCAGAATAGCAGGAGTTGTGGGCAAAAAGAGGGTGTATACAGTCTTCCACTGACCTTCTGTGGTGACAAAGTTGTAGAGGAAAAATAGTAATTTCTGTGGAACTATTAGAGATGGCATTCCAGAAACTACAATTCCCAGCACACACTGCAAAACAACACATAGCCACAGACATTCAGGAAAATTGGTTTGTGCCAGGATTGCAGGAACATGTGGCAAAATTGGTTTTAGAATGTACAACATGTCAAACATATAACTCAGGGATGACTTTGAGAACACTAAGAGGATCATTGCTCCACCCCATTGGGCTATTCCGTAAACTGCACATTGACTATGCAGACATGGGAGAAAGGTTTAGTGGAACACGATATCTGATTGTGGTAGTACGCCCCTTTTCGCAGTGAGTGGAAGCGGGACCCTGCGCCCACCTGGATGCAAAATGCGCAGCATAATTTTTGGTGAGGGAAGTATTTCCCCGGTGGGGCATCTGTGACATCATACGATAAGACAACGGAACGCATTTCGTCAACGACTTGTTTAAAGCTGTGACTGCGCTGCTGGGGATAAAACACAAATTGTTTTTTATTTATCGGCGCAAGCGAACAGGATTGTAGAAAAATTAAACGGCCTCCTTAAGAGCAGATTGTCAAAATTGTGCCACACCCTAAAGAAAAACTGGGTGTACTGCTTGCCGTTAACCCTATTTGAATTGAGGAACTAGCCTAGCAAAGATCACCACCTGTCACCCCATGAAATAGTGACAGGGTGACGCATGCACACGCCAATATCACCCCTAAAAAGGATGTCAGATGCTCGTAGAACAGCCACAGTACTGGGCGCGGAGTTCCAAGATTACCTAAGAAAATTGACCAAAGCAGCATGGATAGTAGCAAAGAAAATAGCACTGCCCTTTACGTGAGAAAGTGAAAGTGACACAGTAACCTTAGCAGGAGATAGCCCAAATACACAACTAATGCCTGGGGAGACAGTATATGTACGCAACTTTGTGCGGCGATGGAATGCTCCAAGATTTCATGGACCATACGATGTAATTTACTGTACACTCACAGCGGTGAAAGTAAAGGTGCTGAAATACTGGATACATCTATCAGTCCGAAAAAGCATATGACAGCGTTGTAGTGACAGCGGAGAGAAACGTTGAGGAAGTAACAATGCAGACATAGCTGAATAATGATGCCGAGAAATAATACAGAATCAGACAAAAGGATAAATAAGATAAAAGGTGAAAATCAATAAATGAAGAAAAGGTGTACATAAGATAATGTAAAGGTGTACATAGAAATGAAAGATATTAGCAAAATACAAGAGTATATATGTCTAAGACTTCAAGAATAAACTGCCTATCTCTCTCTCTCTCCCTCTTTCACTTGCTCTCTCTCTCCCTCTCTCCCTCTGTCTCTCTCTATCTATCTCTCTCTTTTTCTTTTTCAGAACCTTGCCACACACTAGTCACTCATTCTCTTTTTCAATTTTTATCACATAATATGAAAAAGGTAGATGAAATGTAAATTATTGTGTATGAGATATTTCTACGTAGATGATTTCAACCAAATTAAATCTGCAGTGAGTACTTAACATAATTATATCTCACTCTGTAGGCATTGAAAAGGCAGAAACGAGGGTTCTCAATGCCAGCGATGCTACAGTAGATAGTTATAGGAGAAATATTAGTAGTACTAGACTATATTCTTAAGAGTGCAGCATTTGTTTTTCGGCAATTTTTTTTTTTACACCATTTTTTGGTTTAGTATTGTACTGGGCAATATCTTTCATATATATTGATATGAAAGAGGGGGGGTTAAACTAATACAAGAAGGGTCCCAACTAGTTTGGGATGGTTTTAAGCTAATATGGTCCCACAATTTTCTGACAAACCTAACTACCCTGCACAAGAATAAAACTGTTAGATACCCACTAATGAACTACTCCGTAGGTGACTATTATGAGCATGAATTCAAGGTGTAAGAAATGAATGACCCCAACCCTCACGCATATACGGTGCCATATGATGACCTCAATACGACCACACTAACTTCCTCAGGCAACGACTATGTAAATGATGAACACCAAACACCTGCCCTGGCTCATGAAAAAGTGGGTGGGAAGCAAGGTGAAGAAACGTAGGCGGAGGTAATGGCTGGACTATTCCCAATCCTATATCAGGAACTGATAGAACTACAAAATGGTCCAGGGGGTAGAACAGGAACCGAAAAAGGGTGGTGGGACGGAAAATGTATGATGAATATCACAGCCTGGGTCTAGATACAGTAGAATACCCGCGCCACCCGCACGAGTCCAACAAACGGTATGCAGACATGAGCACAATAGCAAAGTAGGCTACCAACGAAAGCTGCTTTGTGTGCTCCTTGATATCCCATGCCTCGGAACACCCATGGCGTTGTTGCCACAAGAGGCGCCTATTGCGGATGCTCAGTGTCTAATTCATCTTACACTGTGTAGAATTAAAAGCACGTATCAAGCACACACTGTTACCTTGCAAATGCTGAAGAATGAAAAAACATGCTACAACAAGACACAAGGAGTAACCTGCATTAAGGATCCCTTTTTTGTAATACAAGGGACAATGTTTTCTGACAAAAAATGGCATTAAGAGCAAGTACCGTGTAAGGCAGAGGCGTTGCGAGGACTGTCCGACGAGAAGCTACAATGGATCAGAAGCACATGTGCTCCAATATGGTCCCAGCACAACGCCAAACTCACATAGGTAACAGCTCTCGAGAAACCAATCAAGTTGCAGAGTGAAATATCTTATGAATAGTGCATCCACGGAGAAGGGAAAGTGCCCTTAGGAATGAATAAGAACAGAATAGCAAAACTCATCATTCCAGACATTAAAAAAGGAACAGCAGCGTTAATGGATACTTATGGGTGTGTGGCAAACAGGCGTACCTGCACCTTCCGAAGTCATGGAGGGGCACCTGTGCTCTAGCACTGCTGCATTCAGCCCTAATGGTGCTTCCAGAAAGCCACATCTGAGGGGAGTGGGTGCCAGTAAAGATGTCCCAGGCACCCCCGTCAACAACCGAAGAACCCCCAGCATATGCTGTTATATCTGAAGAACAGCTACAGAACACAGTATCCCAAAAGCAAAGATCATAAAATTACATTGCCACAGAATCCTCTGGACTTTTGGCACAAATCCAAACAAGTTTACGTCAGCTGAGACATTTTTTGTGTCTCTTATTCCAAGCATCCAAGCTTGAGCAAATGCAAAATGGCTCCAGATCACGCACTGGGGGCTCATCCAGCTGGCCAACTACACAGAAGAAGGAATCAATGTCATTAAAGTGGAGTGGAGAACCCTGCAGTTGATGACCATTCAGAACTGCCATGTCCTCTACCTGCAAACTGCTATGGATAGCGGTGTTTGCCGAAAAAATGGGACAGCATGTTGCACGCTCGTACCCTCTGCCGATGCGGATAACGGGACATTATCGCATGTGATAGCAGCAGTGCATAATCTCAGCGAAAGAATGAAGGAAGAAGGAGGAGTGCAATCCAGCATATGGTTCGACAACCTGTTTGAGTGGGTCCTGACATGGCTTGGAATGACAGTGAAGCTACTGATACCCATCATCGTCTTTTTTTTGCAGATTTTTTGTGTGTGCCAATTTGGACTCAGGTGTTGTGCATAGTCTATTCCTAACAGTGCATTGATGATGGTGACAATGGGTAGTGCAGCAGGAGTAGTACAGATAACACACGAGGCTGAGGTCCAAACAGGAGAAGATTCAGAACCAAAATATCCAATTACTGCTATTTATAACACTGTGTATATTGTAGACCCACTCTGGCACACAACAATTAAGGAGCCCCAAGAGTTGGAGTGGTATGATGAAGTATGCGTAGATCTGGAGGGGGATGCAGGATGTATCTACATGATGTGCACCCCTGATGAATATGCAGAGGTGGGGGAGAGCCTAAGGCTGTATGTCAGGCCTGAATGCAAAGAAAGGGAACCCTGGCTTGGGACGCTGCTGTAGCTGAAGAAGCTGAACAGAGACGTTTGGGAGAGTTACAGTATTCGTTACTTAAGTAACGAAAGGGGGGAATGTAAGGGAGGAAGGGTCTTCCAGGCCTCCCTTCATTCCCAACAACGTACGCGATATGGTAATAGGCCACAGGTAAATACAGGCCTGCACCTCTCCCCCCCATTCCCTGCGCACAAGCCAGCATGCCAACCCCCACCTCCTCCCCTCTGCCGTCTTTGCAGCTGTCCTGTTCTCACAGAAGCATTGGGTGCGAACTGTAACAAGCTAAACACTGTATCTCTCTTCTTTCTTTTACATCACTGACCTGTGTGTGACTGGGCTGAAGCCTGGTCCTGGAAAGAACCATCCATCTCCCCAAACCTGTGTCTGCACCAGCAGACCCCTTCTAAAGAAATATAGACCATAAGCCCCCTAACCTCGCACCTCTTTTGATGTAATGGGTGTGTGGCCCTCACCTGTGTGCCGCTCCAGTTCACCCCCTATCACTAATGCCAGGTGTGGCCATATATTCTCCTTGTACTAACAGACAGTAAGAACACCCCTAATATACCTAAGGAAACACTTGATAAATGTGATACTGAAATATTGTCTTAGATAAGACACCTGGACCCATATACCATTACTTTTATTGTTCAGGTCAAACATTTAATCATCTAAATATAATGCATGTTGGGATTTATAAATTCTGCTAAGAGATGTGTGACCAAAAGGGCAAATTTTAGATAGAGTAAATCACAGCGATGTGGACATCGCCTGAACCTGCGCCCCGCCCAGCTGACCCGTGTGATCCAGGAAGTTGCCAGCTCTGCACCAACCAATCCGGGAGCCGGTGCCTACAGCATCGATACTGTCCTGTCCCCTTTGTCCAATAACCACGACTTAATGTATCCCCTATAGTACACTTCACATATGAAGTGTTTTTGTAACATAACATGTATTCTTTGTTGTTTGGGCACAGCGCTCTCGGAGTAGAAGAGTCCTCTGCATGCCCCATTTTAACTTTATATAAAGCCTTGTCTTTTACATCACTTGCACTTGGTCCTGCTCTCATTCCCTACTGGGGTGTGTCCATTAGTGTCTCTTATTTGGTTACTTTATTATAATTGTGGCCAATGCCAGCTTTCACTTTTCATAGACGGATCTGCATTAGCCTGTGTATTTTAGTGTATTCCTTTTATTAATCTTTCAGTTGTCTGTATAAATCCTTAATATTATTTTCAAATAAATTAATGAATTCCCCTATAAAGAGATTCCCGGTGTGAGTTGGTTGAAATTCGAAAATTAACCACCTCATTCAAAGAGCCATTCATATTAACTATAGTCATTAAAATATAGCTTCAATAGAATTTGTCTCTGAGTAACAAAAAACAAATTTGCACGTGTGCTGTGTGCATTCGCATGAATTCTGATTTATCATCTGTCCCATAGAAAAACCCAAACTGCAGTCCCAATGAGAACCATCCATGTCTGTCAGAATCCTATCCGTTATGTCCCTTTGTCCTCCTCCTTGAAACCGATTTCCAATTTTGACAGCAAAGCCCTTTCCGTGGCTGCCTATCATCACAGGTCCCGTGTTAAAACGAATTTCCATTCTGCCGCGTGTATTTTTCTTTAGCATTTATTTTCTTCCCCAAAAAACGATCTTCTTACCTGTGTTCATGTTGCCTTGGTGGCCTGCTTAGTAGTCTGTAAGCTTTCTTATCTCTCGAGTGTAGAAACACAAATTTCTTTTCCAGCTGTCCCACCCCACCGCGGTTGTAAGATGATGTGCGAGTAACAAGTAAAATCTGATTATGCCGTTTTGCTCATAAATCAGGTTTTCATTTTCTTTTCTGGTCTCCCATCTTGGGGTGGTGGGCTGACTTCTAAATTCGATTTTCCCCTCTTTATCCTGACTCCTTGCCACTGCCTTCCATCCAAAAGGAATTAAGTGAGCAGATGTTTGGGGTGAGTGTTGCAGGGGGAGTGCTTAACCTTAGTACCATCACGCGCTTCAAAATCATTTTTCCTGTTTTGCCATTAAAGATCCATGTGAATTGTGGGGATTTTGAACTAACTGTGTTGAAGGAATCTTTGCATTTGTATTGCCACAACATTGGTGGCTGGTGTCCAATTGTTTGATTTTGCTTTTATTTTCTTTAAACCATCAAATTAATAAATATCATATTGATACAAACCGGCCTGGTTCCTTGTCCACTGTGATACGGGGTGTTTGTGAAGGTTGGGTGCGAGACGGGTTGGGGGCCTACTCAAATAAAAGAACCTGTGGTTGATTAACGATAGAAAGCGTTTTTGTTGTGTGCCATATTCATTGTCAGGGAAAGCAGTACCTGGCTGGAGTGTGCTGTGTTATAAAGCCGTTACAATCAGCATTCTCTTGCATAGCTGTTAAACTTTGGAACTCCCTCCCGAGAGAAATACGTATTATGGAGGACCATCTAAAATGTAGAACACTTCTAAAAACCTGGCTCGTCAGCTCCGAACGGGATGAAGGAGTGGGACGGACCAGAGTGGAGAGCAGGGGAGAAAAATTGAGTCTAACTAGGAAGGGTGATTGGAGACCAGAAGTGTATCTCATCCGGTAGAGGGCCAAAGGTGGAAACAGGGGAGAGGGATGTGTCCGACTTAATCGTACCACTGAGTGTGTGAAACTCGAAACACAAAGAAATGCGGCTGGACGCTGAAACCGTGCAGCTCACGGACTGACTGCAGGGTACAGGGTGCAAATCACTCCTGGAGGAACGTGTGGGCGTCGTAATTGCTACACACTAGAATGAAGGACAGGGGAAGGGATACAGGTTGCCTTTAGTCAGAAAAGTGGGGCTAGAAAATGTACTGCCACTAACTAACCCTACTAAAAACTCACCCTTCTGCATACACTTCTCAAATGCTGAACTAAGCACAACCATAGCTCTACAGCATCACAAACCACACACACTGCACAACACCACGACAACAAAACAAACCACACATAATATATCCCCACACCACATGGCAACTACCAATTGAAAAACACACCTATGCTCAGTGACCGGTTTCTCCGAACTGAACCTGCCAACAGCACATCACAGCCCTCTTGCTCTTTTTCCTGCAGAGACCTACTAACATACCCGCCACGGTCCTTGCATTACAGTTCCACCAGAGCGCCAAGAGACCACACAGGTGGCAACAGTGCACGATATAAGAACCTTTAACATAACATAGCAACATTTAAATAAATATTGTAAGAGAACAAGAATAATTTCCATTTGTTTTTGTAAAACGGTCAAGGTACGATGTACTAACATTGTTCAAATGATATCTTAGCTAGCGTAGGTCATATGATATTTTAGCATGGTTCTAATTGAACCTATTATACAATGGAAACGTTTTCGTATTTAGGCCATTTTGGGATTACCTTGCTGCCAATGTTATCTGTTGTTGAATTATTAAGTTGGAAGGTGTGCTGTGTCTTGTCAGCAGTGTATGAGGTCATGTCTGAGGTCACGAGTGGAACACTGAGGTCCTGCTGTTCTACGAGTGCTGGTTGGTGTCAGTCGCAGGTGTTCAGCCTGGGTGCTGGGCACCGGGATCAGGGCAAGGTCAAGACTGCACATAACGTGTACCCAGGCCTCAAGTCGAAGGTACACGCGAGTGGACGAGTCCCCCCACTTTTTTATGAGGGTGTCTTGATATGCTAATTTCCGGTGACACCACGTTCAATTGATATGTTCATGAGCCCCCCCAGTTGTTGTTTTTTTAGGACTTGACCCCTGCTTGTACCAATAAAGCAGAAGTAACCACCGACCTCAAGTCTGCCTCCCAGTGTGTTATACGTAAATGTCACCCGCAACATGTATACAATAAAACTAAAATGCGCAACATTGTACTGTGAACACTCAGTGGATGCCCATTCTGCAAATATCATGGGCATAGCGTAAACCCAACACTTCGTACCATCCCTCTTGCCAGCTCCCAAAGTGGCTGCGCGTCAGAAGTCAGACGCATAGCTGCACTTTGTTGTTGCTCAGTACCCCGTGCCGTCGTATCTGTGCTGCTTATCATAAGGACTTTCTGTAGGTTATCGCATATCCGGGAAACCAAAAACTGAGCACAATCACTTTGGGGGAAAAAATGGATGAAGATGCTGTACGGAATTGTGCTTGACAGGGGGGAAACGTTATGATGGAAAAAATATGTTCTTTATAGCAAAGTTGCAAAGGAAATTGCATGAAAAATGCAGACACTCGACGCTAAGGCGGGTTTTATGGGGAAATCGCCGGTAATAAAGAGCGCTAGCTTTGAAGTGGAAGCCCGATTCAGTAAATGAGTCATGCGGGCAATTAGAAACCGGGCGTCAAAGTCGTCGCTTTCATTTTAGGAAGGATGGGGGTGGGAGGGCAGTTAGAATTTAAGGGGGTCGATAAAATGCGCGCCTTGGGAAGGAAGGGCGAAGAGTAACGTGTGAACTTTTGATTCCAGCGACGGAAGTGCCGAGGCAGCGGTTCGTTAAGTGGGGGGAGACCTCCGTGCCAGCTGCTGCCAGTGGCAGGGGTTAGGAAAAGGATGCTAATAACGCCCTCCCCGCTCTGCGTAGCCAGCATCCTCTAATCTACCCCCCACCCCCTCCACCCTTCAGGAGGACTTGGTTGCCCTTCTCCAGCAGTGAAGCACAAAAAAGCAAACCAACAACAAGCTCCAGGTGGCTCCCGATCGCTTTACTGCCAAAAAAAGAGCCTGTGTAGAAAACAAGTTTTTTCAGAAAAAAAGTGGGGCTCCCTAGAGGGAGCGGCTCAGGCTGGAAGACAACAGAATTGGGAAAACACTGCGAATTGGAGCCATGCTGGTGGGCAGCGGGAGGAGGCGAGCGCCCAGCAACAATTAGCAGAGACTGGGGGCTGCTGGTCTGCAGAGCAGAGCTCTCTCGGCTCCTCGCGCAGCCCCAGAAGGATTTCCTCACTCCTGCAGACGTCCACCGCTGCTTGACCTCGGTGCCCATCAGAGAAACATCCCACCTCTGGCTCCAGTAATCGCCGAGTCCTGCGAGCAGCGGCTCCCGACCTGTTCACAAGCGAGAACAAAAGCAGCACTTCGGAGGGTCTTCGCAGCCAAGCGGCCCGTCCCAGGTCTGACATGAAGAAGGGTGTACAGCTGGACCGAGTTCAGTGAAAAAGAGCACGTAGGTGCGGGCAGAGCTCCGGTGGGCAGTGCCTTTGGTTGGACATGCTGCCCCTCTTTCTCGCGCTGCCGCACTTGAGCTGCGGCATCTGACAGGCTGTGGAGATCACCATCACGAGGAAGGCAGTGGCACCACCTTAAACAATTGACTGCAGGAGAAAAGTGCGGAGGCGAGGAGGCCAGTTGGTGAACAGGGTTTTATTGTTTGGGTTAAGGACAGCCACCAAGGGTAACTGGGGGAGAGCCGCTCCCTGGAAGTGATTGGACCCCTGAGTAATGGATGTTGGTGCACTCTCTTCATCCGAGGTCCGAGCCCCGCGGGAGATAGGTGTCCGGCGGCCCCCCTCTTGCCTCCCACCAGTGAGCATCCTTCCAGCATGTTTCTTCTTGTGAGGCGTTCTCTGCTGCCGCGAGCTCCAGAACGATGTGCGAATGGGTACTGAGGAAGGGTGCCGCCGCCTTGTCCCAGCTGCCCTGCCTGGCGCTGCTACTCTGGGTGTCCTGCCTCTCGGTCACCTGCCATGACCTGGCCAGGGACATGCTGTCGCCGGAGGTCGCCAATAGCTCGGTGCCTGTGGTCGGGCGACAAGTGCGCAGCTACAAACACCTCGAAGGAGATGTGCGCTTGAGGAGGCTCCTGTGCGTTACCAACTACTTCCTCAAGATTGATGCGGACGGCAAGGTCAGCGGAACCACCAAAGTGGACTGCCCGTACAGTAAGTACCCATCACATGTGCCCTTTAGAGTCACCCGCAGGGGTCGTGTTGGACACAACGATACGTACTTGCTGTGCGAGGGCACAGCCAGGGGTCTGTAGATGGGAGAAAATGGGCGCGTGCCCCAATTGCATTGTATTTGAACACTCAGTTGTTCCTAGCGCCACTCGCTGTTAATGAACCGCACCGCAGACGTCTGAATGTGGCTGCCAATTCGGCGTGCATATTGCTGCCTGCGTAAGAAGGAAGAAGGGCGATGAACTTGCCATTGCGGCCCGTCCACGGCAGTTCCCTAAACAATGCTTGATTTAGGGTCGGGGGGGGGGGGTGTTTTGGTTTGGATTACTGTCTTGCATGCCTTAGACGATCATGGTTAGCAACAGTCCACCACGAAAGAAGCCGAGCACAGGCAATGCCTTCGAGGTCACCACAAACCACCCACTCGGCCACAGTGACCGCAGCGCAGTATAAGCGAGTCTCGCCTACGCAATGCCACACACGCACCCCTACTATAAACCACTCGCAAGAGCACAATATGACCTCGAAAACGTAGAAGTGTCCCTCTGTCTGTCACACACACAAACACGCCAGGGCACACACAATGCAAACCAATCCAACATCATATTCTGGCCATGCTGTCTGCAGTATAGTAGAAAGACAGGTTTCACACAGCCACACTCAAACACACCCGCGCACACATACACATAATGGCGCACTACTAATCACCTCTAGTATTACATTCTAACAATTATAGAGGTTCACAAACATTCACAACACACGCGGGCACATCTTAAGCCACTGGGGGCGGCGGGGCTGGGGGGTGTGGGGTGCTTTCTTTAACATTTGAGTCACGCAGGCCACAGGAAAGCCCTACACTGGCACTCTGAAAATCTGACTACACCACAGTAGAAGCCGTCACACACTGGCATTTTGCAAAACTATCTTTTAAAGGTTTCCAATGACCAGATTATCCAAGTAACCACACATTGCCCTTCTTTCGTTATATAAGTCCCCCCGTTTTGAAATTCTACTTTGTGGTCGTATTTTGGTCACACTGGCTCACGCCAACCTATTCAGTATTCAGTGCGCTCCGTAACTACGTCACACAGTGCACTTGGGAACTAACTACTCTGGCACACAGAAACCACACTCACATTTCTGCCACTAGAATCGGTGGCCACCTCACGTTATCTACTTGGGACACGTGCACGCAACACACTAGCCGCTAGAATGTTCCCTTTTTCAGACGCAAGAGAAAACGTGTTGGACTGTCCAGCACCTAGCCTAGCGCCACTTCGAATGCTCTTGAATGTACAGTCTACGCCAAACCCATTGCAGCGAGTGGTACTTAGTGACATAGCATGACATCTGGACCAACGCCATTGGGTGTCTCTCGCTGGGTGGGACATGGTGTTACACCAATGTCACAGGCCTCAGTGAGCACGCGCAGAGTTCTCCTAGAGCACGCAGTGGCTCATGCCAAACCGATTCCAGTAACGCGCACTGTCCACAGCACAGGTTTTAAAACTGCGTCTGATTGCCACCGCGCATACTTCGCTCATGTCATGCTCAGATACACAGCAACGTCACCCCAAGCGTTATCACTGGCATCAGACCGACCCCACGCCAGAGGCCACGCTCGAGAGTCTTGCCATATGGAAAGCACCGTGTTACACAAATGAACAACGCACACACGTTTCTTCTAAAACAAAATGTAAATGAAAAGTGGTCGCGAATACATTATACCTTTATCAGCATCATGCATACGACGGTTTGGACGTTTTCAAAAGGAAATAGGACCCCCCTCGTGCCCTAATGCGAGTAAACCAAATCAGGCCATGGGCTTTGTGTGGTCCTCGCCCTATCAGTAATATTTAGCCACACAGCTTGGGTAGGTGCCTGCCTTCTGACAGTTCATTTAATTCTGGATTTCTCTCATCAGTTATCAGTTGGGCGGAGTACCCAGTCCCTTAATCTGGATATACATTCACCGCGCGCCTCCAGAGATAGCCTGGAAACACACAGTGGCGTGGGCCCTACTGTGGGGCACGGAACAGTCCTCGCTCCAGAGCCTCCTGTTGCACGGAGCTTGACCTGTATCCTATATGCTGATAGCGTGGCTTGCTTGGCGGTGACGAGCTCTCGGGGCGCTGACAGAAGGCCCGGCCCGGAGCCCGTCGACAGAGCGGGCTTCCCCGGCTCCCGCTGCTCAGGCCCCGGCGCTGTTTGTCTTCGCGTGCCCCCTTCTGGTAATCGGATCCTCGTGTCTGCCTGTCAATAGCATGCGCGCTGACTTGTGGCTGTGGCCTGTGCTTCTGGAAGCGTTGGCCCGGGCTCCCCAGCACGGCAGACATCTGGGCCACATTTATGCCGACCTCATACACATGCCACCGCTGAGTTATCGTGCTGCTCTCTCAGGGCGCAGAGCCAGTCACCCAGGTAGCCCTGCTGCTGCGCGGGAGCTCCCGCCTCATACCTTCCAGTAGTTTCTCCAGGCACCTGGAGATGACGCAGATGCATATTCTGCGCAGTCGCGGGTTCGAATCCAGGCAGAGCCGTCCAGCTCCTTTATCCTTTCCATACCGAGTACCGCTGAGGTTGCCATTAGAAACCTTTATTACGAGAGAGGGGGACCCGTGCTGTATAATACATGATACTGTTATTGTAATTAACTTTATTATGTCCTCAGCCTCTCCTCGGTCATGTATCTTGGAGTGTGTCTACATCGTTCCTCAACCGAGTGTTTTGTCTGATGTATTTATTGTCAGCATGTGGTATTTTTTGTTGCACAGCCACGTGAACGTTTAGCACTCGGGTACATCGAAGTGTGTCCATGATCAACGAAACGTAGAAATACCCCTTAGGCACTTGGGTACAGACCACCCGTTTTTAATACGGGCCATAATGGACTGAGTCTGTACCTATACGAGAGAAGAAATTCAACTGGGGGAGCAATTACAGCAGAACATTTCATTTGTTACCCTTAGTGGCAAGTATTGGGTGCCACAGTGTCTTTGACTGTTATGCTTCCCCCATTTTACCTCATGGCCACTCTATCCAATCAAATGCTTATTTTTGTTGATGCCCATGTCATCGTATACAATGTGTTGAGTTTCATATTTGCAAATAAAGAACAACTGCATCGTTCTGTTGGTGAATCATGTCCCCCGCGTTGCGGTTTTAAATGTGTGGTCGATACTTTTATTATTGGCATTCCCGGAAGGGCCTGGCGTGGGCTCAGTAAATGGCTCCAGCCCGCTGCGCGCGCGAGCGGGATTCCAGAGCACTGTGAACAACGCCTCCCGTTGAACCACTGGGGCTGGCTGACAGGAGTCGGGCTCAGATGCTCTCTACATAAACCCGAGGGAGGGAGGAAGGGAGGGAGGGGACTAAACGCACCATTCTGTAGTATAGAACGTCTAGCGCTATGTTATCCAGCCCCCGAGAAACGCCTGTCTACAATATACGTGTGTGTGAGTCGAGAGGGGGCTGATAAACGTTTACAACCAAACATGCTTTCCACCCCACCCCCGAAAACATTATAATAATAAAGTCGAGGAAATGCATTTAATTGACGATGCCGATATTTTTACTGCAAATAAATCGCCCGTCAACATTAATGGCTGGGGGAACACTATGAGTGAAACGGGACGAAGAGACCCCACGTATATGCAAACCCAAACCGTTTAGCAAAACCTCCAAGAATACACAGTGCAAAAGATCTCGCCCTCATTTCCTGCTGCTTACTTTGGAAATGAAATGTCCCCTAGAACTGTTTTGTGGCCAAAAGGCGGCAATGTTAGAAGTTGCAGTTGTCAAATGCACCCGGGTGCATTTGGCAGTGTTTATATGTAGGGGCCAGTAAAATAAACCCGCAGACTTTAAACATACCAATTTGTGCAGAGACTAAACTGCCTTGCGTCCATTACCTTAATGAACAGAGCCACTGGATGGTATTTAACGCAGAGACATTCATTTTGTTAGGGTTTGGGGTACCAGATCAAAGAAACCGAGCTGCCTAATACTTTATTTAATAGCGCCAGTGATTATTTACTGGAAATGGGTGTGTCTCCTCAAGAAGCAGATCCCTGACAGCCCGTGCGAGCCTGTATAGTATACTACCCTACAGGCACACATATCTATGTGAACAGATTATCTCTTTAGAAATATATATATATATATATATATATATATATATATATATATATATATATATATATATATATATATATATATATATATATATATATATATATATACACAGCCCATGACTGAGCCCCCTCTGCTTTCACATATGGTTGTGCAATCAGGGAATGGCCATTGTTTCCAGCTGGAGAAGATTGTGTGCTTGCACACGTGTCATTAAGACTTTGTCTAAATGTTGTGTAATTGCATGGGAACAAATCTATTGCATGGCTCCAGGGTAGACGACTAGGCCACCAAATTAGGGTGACCTATTAGGGTGCTTGACCTATGAACTGGTATCCGTTTTCACTAAGAAGTTAGATTTTTTTCAGAGGCATGCTTCCACAAGCTTTTTGAGAGCGGTGTATGTTCAGGAGAGTTTCTAACCCGTGCTCCCCAATCAGAACAGATAGGGCCTGATTCGCAAAGCTGTTGTCAATGGGATGGCACCCCTGTAAAATGCTTTAGTAAATGAGGCCCATAGTGTCTGTCATTTTTGAGGTACATTTCAAATCATGGCAATTAATGAAAGGTGCTTTTGACAGAAGAGCATAAGGGTAAGACTGTCTAATGGGAAACAATGGCTTCTTGGCTGGCTGGCTGGCTGCCTCTAGAAAGTTAACACTGGAGGCCCGATTTGGATAAAACCCGAGAGCAGCGTGGGCTCTCGGAGGTAGGAGTGAGGGGTGCAGAAGATGCTACGAGGATTTTGAAAGGGCACTTGCGCTAACCTACCCGTGACGCAGAGGTGCTAATTGGGGGTGTACCAGTGTCCTGTGTTTTTTTTCAAGTACTGCACACCCATATCCATCATAGTGCAAATCAGGGGGACAACAAAGAATGGGCCTGAATTGAAAGTGTTTTTCAATGGGGGTTTCCCAGTCAAAGGTGCTTCTGGGAATCAGGCCCATAACGTGTTGCTTCAGAAAAGCATGAGTCTCGCCGGTGCATGTGCGTTAACCATCCCCGGTGGAGAACCGCAGTGGAGGCTGCATACTATTTCCTCTGAGATGATGATGCTGATGGATTAGCATACCAGTGTGTCAGATACATATCTTCCCTTTTGTATAGGCCTTCTATCTTTTCTAGGAAATTGCAAACGCAGCAAGAAAGTTGTGCAGTATTTCATCCATAGCGTACCATGAAAACAATAATGAGTTGCTGTTGGTGCACTGAGCGACCATATGATCACCAACAACAGTGCATACGTCCCTAGCATTGTTACTGTACATTCACTGCCATACATGACAAAACAGAGAGCACAAATACGACGAACAGAAGAAAAGCCTTTGCTGTGAAGCCAGTCTATGTTGTGAACACAGAGAGGACTTTGAAGCCCTGCCTCGCTTTCCTTCAACATGCAGACACCTACAGCTGTGAACTCTCAACAGTGCAGCGATTAACATGATAGCCAACCACTGCTGTAATTTAAGCCAGCGGCCCTAGCTCTGCTGCTCAACTAGTGGATCACAAGGTCAGCCAAGGCTTAGCAGCAAACTCTCCATATTCCATAACTCCTTACTTTCACTGCAGGTTGCGTCATGCTGTGTTTCGGGACCCCTGTGGTTCAGCACTATACTTGCGTATGCAATAGTCATATTTTGCCACCTTAGGGATCTTTTGAAAAGGTCATGCTTCTCTTACCCTTGAGACATAGCAGCAACCAGTTTTCAACTTCTATATGTGCCAAAAACATGCCACTGTACAGACAATGTAGAACAATGGCATTCCATGTAGGATTTGGTCTGGTATTTAACAGGACAGGAACCAAGGACCAGGGGCACACGTTTGAGAGGACATCTTTACGGTGGAATGATGATCTTGACTGTGATGTGCTCCACATAGAACGCTATATTGTGTGGTTTACGAGCAAGTTAAGGAGACAGGGTATATATATAATAAGAAGTCAATTGGGAATGAGTACACAGAAGAGATTTTCCTGTGGTATTTTGACACTTCGATACACAGGAAGATTTGCAAAGAAAGGTTTCAAGCCATGTTAGTCTAGTTTTAAATTGACAAAACTCCAAAGGTAGATTTTTCCTGGGACTAGAGATAACTAGTGCACTACAATGACACAATTAGTTCACTTTCAAAGTTCTTTAAAAGGTGGAAGTAAAAGATTGGAAAGAAGCAACAGCAAAACAGGATGGGAGTTTCTCTGCCCAGTGCTTTGCCCAGAATCACTGCATTGTTAATGACGAACTATAGTCCAGATTAGGATTGAGATTTTAAAATTCCAAAGGTAGCAATTTAACTACCACAGCACCTTGGCCCACTATGACAAGCCCCTCTTAAGCAGCAGCGATTTCCATTGTTCAGGTCTTCTTAGCAGGCACCTAGGGACAGAGCCTGTGGCCTGATAATACGCTGTGCTCCAATACCTAGATTTAGATGCTACATGCATTTCTCTTTCTGATAGGCCAAAGAGGTCGCCCATGGAGGTAGATGCATAGAATGATAAAAGAGTGAGACATAAATTGAAGAGAACCATACATAGAAGGCTAATGGACCCTGCGCAATGTTCTCTCACACACGAGGTAGGAGCTGCCCAAAGGCCCACAGACAGTGGGGTAACTTTGCTGAAAATTTTGGGGGGGACATGACCTCTGAACTAAAGCTTCCCCAGCCAAATGAATGGGGACAAAATGGTGTGCCATGAAAGTTGGGGGGGGGACAAACACCGCTGTCCCCACTTAAAATTACGCCCATGCCCACAGAGCACAGCCCGTGCACGTATCAACACAGAGAGAGATCCCACAGAGATTTGTAAAGACAGAGCATGCAATATTTCATATTATTGTGTGTTATATAAGCACAACCTGCATTTCATGGCCTGTTGGTGCTTTATAGAGTCCTAATGAAATGTGCTCATAGCTGCCTGCAATTGCTGCAAATATGGGGGCATGTTGACAGTTTTCCAAAATGTATCAGCATTAACTTGTGTTGCAGGCATCGAAGAAGAACCCGCAAAGCATTCGATGAAAGTGTTTTCACAGTAATAGATTGGATGAAATCCCATAGATTCGAAAGGAGCACAATGACCAGCGCAGTGCTCAGTTCAGCCTACCAGGCAATGGCTTCCGGACTTAATGTGAGAATATATGCCTTAACAGGTCGATTTGGCCAATCTTAAATGGGCTCACAAATCTATTTGAAATGTCCGTTAATAATGGCTTAAGAGAAAGGCTCTTACTATGTGCTATTATTAGGGTTGTCGAGTGGAGACCCAGCTTTAGGAAGCAACAGAGTACTTTACAATCATAGGGCGAAAAACACAGTGAAGGAAGCAGTGTCCCCCAGAAGCAACATTATGATAAGACAATTTACTCCAAGACTAAGATAAATGTGTTCAGACCAAAGAAGTTTAAAGGGAAGAGAGATTTTGAATTTAATCTACAGTGATTACAGAAGCCTTTCAACATCAATGGGGCAACTACATTTTACAGAGAGCAACAACGGTATTCCCAGTGGAATGACTTGTTAACCGAGTCTAAATATGGCCTGCTGTTACTGCTTGCATTCATGCATATTTTTCTTCTAATATGTGCTATGTTGCACTACTACTACTACTACCACGCTCGGTCGCTATGGCATATCTGAGGGAAATATGTATGCCCCTACACTTAAAACATTCACTAGCCATGCTGGCACTAGGACTATGGTGGGAGCAGGGTGGGAGGAGCTCAGGCACTCTGGTGGGAGCAGGATGGGGGTAGCCAAGGGATAGGGGTGGGAGTAGGATGGGGAGAGCCCAGGATCTGTGGTGGGGTGGGGAGAGCCCATGGACTGGGCTAGGCATGGGATGAGGGAGTCCAGAGACTGTGATGGGAGCAGGTGGGGGAGCCCAGGGATTATACTGGAAGCAGGTAGTGGCGACGGCACGCAACAGTTCATAACCATTTGTACTTACTTTCCATTTGGCATTTTTTGCGGGTCCTGGCCTGCCCACATTTTGCTCTGGGTCTCCAGGCCAAAAAAGTTTGGAGATCGCTGCCCTAGAAGGATGACCTTGGGCAGCAATCAGTTATATAACTGGTGGCTTAGAGAAGGCTTCAGTTCATCAAAACTACTATCAACCAATGTCTGCCCATCCGACGTTCCCATACTGCCACATGACAAGTAGTTAAGGAGAATTTACTGCAGTGAGTGTCTGTCATACATTATTTGAAGGTCTGGTGGTTGTGGTGTCAATATCATTCGTTGAACTCTGAGTAATCTGAAGCTCACTGCTGCTCTCTATTACCCAGCATAAATCAGGCGCTGAAATGTTCTTAATGTGTGTTAGGAAGGCCATGTCATGATGTGCTCTGGAAAGCAGAGCTGTTCACTTCGCTAATGTCGATGGGTAAAGCCCTTCATTACAGTTGACTTTCTCTCTCTCTCTCTCTCTCTCTCTCTCTCTCTCTCTCTCTCTCTTTCTCTCTCGCTCTCTTTCTCTCTCGTTCTCTCTCTCTTTCTTTCTTTCTCTCCCTCTCTCTCTCTCTCTCTCTCTCTCTCTCTCTCTCTCTCTCTCCCTCTCTATCTCTCCCTGTCTCTCACTCCCCATCTCTATCTGATCTCCATCTGGGATTAGCTCATTCTGCTTCACTGAAAGGAGCCCACATCTCTGCTTTAGGATTTTCAGGAGTGAACCCATTAATGTCCAGCATTGCATTGCCAAACCACTGCATTCAGTGTCCCGCTGCAATGTAGAAGACTCTCTTTCATGCCTTCTTAATATGTGGACTGAAGTTTGATGGCACATCGCTGTCATGATACTCCAA
The DNA here is from genome assembly GCF_040938575.1 of Ambystoma mexicanum. Taxonomy (NCBI): domain Eukaryota; kingdom Metazoa; phylum Chordata; class Amphibia; order Caudata; family Ambystomatidae; genus Ambystoma; species Ambystoma mexicanum. Next base: position 425,905,254 of record NC_090935.1, read on the forward strand.
TAACCTTATGTGTATCTCCCCAGGCAGGATGTAATACTCATTGGACCACTTATCACTTCTTGGTGCTCCTGCCAATCCCATGTGATAGAAAATGGAAATGAGGTGGGATGTTCCTTTTTGCTTTCCACCACCATTCCAGTGGGAACGAATTCTGTACTACCATCAGTCAGCTCACTGCATCAGTCACACTAATGTGGGGAATAATACACTTTCTCCACGTGTGTGAAACCCCAACATATGGATTCTTTTCTTGCTCCCAGGTGCTGCTTTTTTAAGGTGTAACATTCACAGGGCCGGGGCACTGCTTTCTCTTTTGTGTACCCTCCCGGTACACCCATTTTTGAACCATAAGGGCTGCCTATTGATTTATCTAGGCATACCGCATAGCTGAAGTCTTGACTCGTTTACAGCGTTTCTTTGAGGGCACTCCTCTTTGGAGGTAATGCAGAGGGATACGGGATCTGAGCGGTTTCTCTGAGGGCTCCTTCCTGGGAGAGCAGTGTGTTTAAGTGCTGCGATTCTTGTGAGGACCGCCCTGATTCACTTGCACCAGCAGCGCAGGAAGGACAGGGCTTGTGTACACTTACTGAAAATGAAGTGGCTCTTCTAGAGCCCGTGGTGTGGAGGCAGTGTGTACACCAGCCGAGTGTCATGTGTGTGGTTACACCTATCAATCCCATATAAATGTACGAGCTTCAGAGGGTGAAGCACACATGCATGAAAAAGAATGGGAGACAGCAGTGAGAAGAGTTAGGAAGCAGACAGGGGGATGACCGCCGAGTAGGTTTTTTCTCGCACAAAAGAAACATTCCATGTCAGTGCAGCGTGAACAATGCCAATTTTATGCAGGTGTTTAATTTGATATAGGTCGTCTGTAAAATAACACTGATTGCACTTTACTTGTTGTCAACTCCCTTATTAATCAATGATGTTGTGAGGTCTGTCTGCTGCCTCTGTTAATGCTGCACCGTTTCTGCTCCTTTCAAGGGGCTACACTGTCCGGAATGCCATGCCTTTGCCCCCCAAACCTGCCCATCAGCCCAGCGAATACTCCACCCCCAACCGACCCGGCCTTCTCCACACTATCACTCGCCATTTTCAAACTGCAATCTATACTGCTTTTCTTCCTGCATGCCGGCTCATTTCAGGCGACACAACGTTCTGACAGTTGTGGCATGCACTATGTTGTCAGGACAATGTTGGCATTATGTACCTCTATTGTTTTACCACTGATGTATTGACCTGAAATAGGTTGATCAGGAGAAAATGGTTAAAGGTTTCAATGCCTCTGAAGGCCATCACGTCGCCCCTCGCGCCGCCTGATCGCTACATGCAGCCCGCGCCGCTCCTGCCAGCCTGCCAGCCTCCCAGTACCGATCCTCTGCCGCACTCTGCATCCTACCCCTGCTGTATATATGTTCTGTTGTTACCACTGAAAAGCACTCCGTTATGCATCTATGATGCTGGACACCCCTGTAAAGTGCTCCGTTATGCATCTATAATGTTGGACACCTCTGTAAATTGCTCTGTTATGTATCTATAATGTTGGACACCTCTGTAAAGTGCTCTGTTATGTATCTATAATGTTGGACACCTCTGTAAAGTGCTCTGTTATGTATCTATAATGTTGGACACCTCTGTAAAGTGCTCTGCTATGTATCTGTATTGGTGCATACCTTTGTAATGCACCCCCAAGCTAGGTCCGTGCTCAATGAGTACCACAATACCATAATAATAATAATAGCAGTGTTTAATTTGTAAGAAAATAAGTGCCAGAGCCCAAATATTTTCACGCCTGTTACACATTGGGGTGGCCAACTCCCCGCCCACTGTTGACTCTACCCACGGCTGCTGCATAGTGTGTCAACATATTTGTGGTTAAAGATGCAACTCCCACTGGTTAATTGAGGGTGATGGATCCATTGTGCGATTTACAGTTATCAATCGTATAATAGTTGTGTCTTGAAATAAATTAAATGTTTAATGGTTTCTTTAAAACACATAATCATTAACATTTAGCTCTGATCGTATCGGTAGCAAATGGAACATGTTAACCATCTATCCACAGAAGAAAGAGAGCATGCATGCTTTCCTCCTACGGTAAATTGATGGACACATGCAGGCAATGACCCTCATTCTGAGGTTGGTGCTAGTCATGGCGCAATTAGCGCCATGACTAGCACCAATACCGGTACTGCCACTGACTTGGTGGTATGGGGATTTACCGGTTTATTCCGGCCATTGCGGGACCGGTAAGTCCCCATTTGAAAAGCCGTTCCCCATTCCCATTTGAGCCCCCATAGGGCTCAATGGGAAGGGGGAAGGCTTCAATAACTGTACCGCAAATTGCAGTACCATTATTGACCCCAGTATCCCTTAGCGGGTCCCGTCCATAACGCCTGGTAAAACCAGGCGTTAAGGGAGGGACCCGCAAAGGGACCTCGGAATAGGGCGCAAAGGGATTACCGGCACCGGTGTCATTACCGGTACCCGTTTTCCCTTTGCGCCCAGGTCGTAATGACCCCCAATATCATTAATTAACTGACAGACTTGCCTATAAAAGACTGCTGCAGGATTGTTTTATAAAGGTTGTCACTCATGACACAATCTCCTCTTCGATATTGGCCCTTTCAATGAACTTGTCCCTGTGTTGGGGCTGCTGGCTGGTGACTGGCCTGTTGTTGTGAACCCACCCTGATGGTTACTTCAGCAGAGAATCTGCAGCAATATCATGCTGGAGCAGAGTGCGGGCATGGCTAGCATCAGTGCCCAGCATTGTCAGTGTCCAACTTATTGATACATGAAAATGGATAAATAGCCTTGCCAACCGGGGTCATCACACTTGCTGTTATATTGCTATGACTGACTGACAGTTAAAATAATAAAGTTGCCAAAACACCACAACATATTCAAGCTGGAATCAGCAATAAGTGCAGGGACTCACACATAAGTGCCAGGAAGGAACCCTGGCAAACCCCCACAAATTAAGCACTGGCTCAGAGGTAGATTAAAATTGGTTTGCTAACACTGCCAGAATTCATGTCCATTGGCAGATCACATCCAGTTCCCATCAGCACAGACTCAGTTGCCTTGCCATTGTAAATCCTGATTCCCTCTTGTCCAGAAGATTGTTGCTCTTAATAAAAGATTGGAGCTGCTTAATCATAGCTAACTTGACTCTACAAGGTAATTTGGCAATTTAGACACAAATGACCGGATTGAACGGATCTGCGTGTGGCTTTCTTAATAATGGAGTTGCTATTGCAATTGCTTAAAGCACTGATGTAATAGCCAAGGGGATCGCAAAACATTAAATATTTTCAGAAAATGGTAGCCAAGTAGAGAAGTCATGATGTAATTCTGAAAATGTTTGCTGGTATTACATCATTGGGGAATCTTAGTATTCAAATCCATAAGTTGCTCTAGGGGCACCAGTGAGAATTGATCATGGGTACTTGTTGATATAGCCATTGAACGTTTGGACTAAGGTACTAATGCTGTAATCTGTGTTAGCTTTTTCTTGGATATCTTCATATATCAGATATAGTGGTTGAATGTTTTATATTAATGACTAATGGTTGTCTTATCTTCTCAATAATCAGGCCATACTTCTTTTGTGATAAATTGGACGTTGTGTTTTAGGCCAGAAAATAATGCATTTTATTTGCCTATCAAGACTTTGTGTTGCCCAAGACAGTAAATAGTATATTTTAGTTAAGGTGGTTAGTATGTTCTTCATTTCTGTTCAAAACAACTTTGAGCTTTTCGGACTGCTTCATGTTCATGTTCTCTGTGAACAACGTATCGCACCCATTCTTTTTAGTAATGCCATTGTGGCCATCCACGAAACCGTCGCCGACTTCTCTAAGTCTTGGAGGCGTCAAGCTTCGCTAATTCTGCTGGTGGGAGGTGAGATTCAAGTTCATTGGGCTCAACGTTTTTCCTTGACTATTTTCAGTTACAGTCACAGGCACAACTTGTGCTATTTCTAGTGACCCAAAGAACCTTTGCAGATTGATATTGCATGTGTATATATAACATTGAAAACACTGTGCACATTGATGTTCACCATTCTGTGCTTACCAAAGGGTGTATTGAATGGCAGAGGGAGCGGTTCTTACCTTCAGCGCCTCAGTATTCTACTGCTACTTTGTTGACAAATAAAATATGCATGTAACAAAATAACATCTGTATAATGTGTTACAAAAATAATGCCTAGAACGTTAAGACAGTGGTGGGGTTTCTAGAATCATCTGCTTTCCCCTTGTCCATAGCTATTCTTATAATTATAATTGTTCTTGTAATACACTGCCCTAGGTGGCCTCCAGCTTTACCTCTCGATTGCAGAGTTTTATTGTTGTCTTGTATCTTTGCAGCACCCTTTAGGAGTTATGTATAGCGTTGGACTTCAACAACCTTGATGAAAGATACATCCATGCACTTGCTGTTCATTCCATGCCTATATTTACAATACCATTTATGACCTTATGCATGTAAGTGCATCAATGGTGACCCGAAATGCAAGGGATATCTCCTCACTGCTGATATTGATACAGGATTATAACACCTAGGGGAATGCACATAGTAAATGCAGTAGCCCTTCTCACATATGCAAGGTCATAAATCTAAATGAAGGTCTTCCACTGCATACATGTTTAAATTCGTGTCAAGCATGACGTATTTTTAGGCTATGACTTAAACGTGAATGAGTGCTGGAAGGAAAACGATTTCTATAGTAACGGGACACTTGAAACTTCTAATTGAATTTTTTCAGGACTGTTTTCTTTTGTTTTTTATATCATCAGATTGGGGAGATTGTGCTGTTCTTGTATATAATTACTATTATGATTATTATGATTATTTTTCTTTATTGTGTTCTGATTACAATGTAGCCGCACACAAATAAACTATGTACAATCAATTTAAACACAATTTTATTTGTATAATCTTAACAAGTAATATTCTATACGGTTTATAGTGATAATGTTGAAAAACATTTTGTCGAAAGTCAAAATGTCAAAAACATAATGTCGAAAAAAATATTTTCGAATGTCTTTTTTTCTTTGTTTTTTGTTCGAAATGGGGGGGTTCCCCCAACCACCTTTTTAATGTTTTTTTCTGTTTTAACCTTTTTTTTTACTTGCGGAACCCAAAAAAATAATAAAATTAAAAAAAGCATTCTAAAAAAAAATTTCCGACATTATTTTTTCAACATTTTTGTAATTCAACCAAATGTTTTCGACATTATAACTGCACACCATTCTATACATTTCACACATAACCACTATCAAAAATGCATGTATAGATCTCTAAAAAGTAAAATGCAAAATAAAAAGTTCTTTAGTAGAAAACAGTTTGTAAATAAATTGTACTACAGCCAAGGTAAATGCGACTGAGTCCCCCCAAGATCTCCTTCCATAGAATTTGTGAGGAAAGGCACGTTTATTTACAGACACATTTGCTGAAGTGCCTCACATGCCTAGAATGAACAGAGGGACAATAAATCAAATGTTCCATCGTTTCCATGGAATATTGATTTCCACACTGTCTGCAGACATATTGGGGGTCATTACGACCCTGGCGTTAAGGGTTTAACGGCGCCGTAAAAGGTGTCGGCGCTGTTAAACCCTTAACGCCTGATTACAAGGTCCCTTTGCGGGACCCGACCTTAACGGCTGGTTTTACCAGCCGTTAAAGTAGGGTGCCGCAAAGGGACCTCGGTACTAATTACGGTACCGCAATTTGCGGTACCGTACTTAGCGCCTTCCCCAGTCCTGTTGAGCCCTATGGGGCAAAAATGGGAATGGGGAAGGGCCATGGTGATTCCAAGGGTGGCGGGCGGTATTTTCCCATTCCACCATGGCGGACTCGTTACAACACCGGCACCAACCATGGTGCTAATAGCGCCATGGTTTAGCGCCGGGGTTGTAATGAGGGCCATTGAGAGCAATCTAGACCCTGTCTTTACCCAACTATTTCAAAGGTTGGACAAAGATTTAAACAAAATCTCTGAACTGTTCATCTGAAATTACAATTTGGTAATTCAATTAAGTTTTGAGGGCGACAACCCCTCTTTTTTTCTGAACCTGAAATATATTTAAACAGAGTATAGTTTTGAGTCTGATATCTTATATCTGTCCAATGGAAGTCTTCTAGCTTATTCTTAGGGTTAGATATTAGAAGAGATTCATTCATTGCCAATAGAAATGAACTGCAGACAGCTGCACATTTGTATAATTCTCTTGAGGTGTTTCTTAATAGAATTATATTCAAATCACTGTATAAGATACTCATAGTTGGTGGCATAATCTTAAGGTAAATAGAGAGCAGCTGCCACTGTGTATAGTGCCTTATAGACAAACTACCCAATTTGTTTCCAGTTATTGCAGGTGGTACAGTTTGGGAATGTTTAAGACCTTTCTCGATATTGTCCATCTAGTAGGTTTAAAAAAAGACCAATCAGAATTCTACAATATCTCTAAACCATAAATCAGCATTGTAATTATCTTCTGTTATTAAAAGTTTAAGACAGGAATTAATGTGACTTGGCCATATTTTTGTCCTAGTGAATTTCAATGAGCAACAAGCAGCAGCATTTTTAACCCTGCTTTTTGGGACACCATAATAGATAAAATGATTTTAAACCAATAGTTTTGTCCACTTTAAATGCCAATTAAGATGACTAGGATTTCTTTTTAATGAGGTGCGCATTAATGTCGATTTGGTGATATTTATTGTGAGATTATGGTTGGTAATATTATCAGACATATATTGTCATACCAAGTTGTAAACCTATTGGAGTATGATCTAAAATAATTAGGTCATCACCATATGCCAGCCATCGGATATGTAAATATCCATTTGTGGTGAAGACAAAGTGGAATTAGAAAGATATTCACTACGGTTGCTAATGTAAATATTAAATAAGGCTTGGGCCAGAACATAAACCTTTCGTAACCCACACAATTTCAAAACCATACCCATTTAGTCTTACTTGGGCAGTGTTTATTCAATGTAGGAGAGTTATGATGGTCAAAAGACTCAACGGAATCCCACAGGATTCTAGTTTAGACCAAAGTAATGATTGATTTACTCAATTGAAAAGTGTTAGTTTTACTTATACTGTCCACTAGGAAAATATGTCTATAGTTGTTTGGGTCATCCCTATCACCTTTTTTAAATAGGAAAATGTTCATGGAGGACTGCCAGGACCAAGGCATCTTCTTGGTTTCAGCAATTTGTTTAAATAGTGCAAATGGAAGTGAGCCCCAAAGGTCAGGATTTGCTATTAGTAGTGTAATCGGAATGCCAACCAGGCCATTAGCTCTAAATGGATTTGCCTTGTTTATAACGTCATCGAGATCCTCCCGATCAAATTCACATGACCAAATATTACCACTTTGTAAATCAAAATCTGAAATATCTAAATTAGAAGGCTGTAGAATTCCTCATAGTATTTTTCTAAACCTCATCGGATATCGGGTTCAGTTGCAAAGAGACTTGATCTACATGGTCGCTCTTTATAATCAGCCAAAAAGAGTTAGCATTTAAATTAGTCATTGGGGAATGCTCTGCGTATCCACTGTGTCTTTTCAGGATATTTTCTATGTTCTTTCAATTAATTGGAATTGTATAGGCAGTGAAGGAAACTCCAATAAATAGAAGGATTGGAATTATTGTCCACCTCATATGACACAGAGGCTAAGGTTGGATGTACATCTTTTATTATACCTCTTTACCTATGATGGAAACCATTTTATTCTATTCCCATTACCATTCACACTTTAACCGATGACCATGGGAATGGCAGGGGATACTTGGTTTTTCCACTGAATAGTAAGATCACTTTTGTCTGTAAACTCATATTGCAAATTAAAATAGAATTAGGGACAAAATGTAATCCAAGATGTAATCCAGATGGAACTACTGCCCGCTCGTTTGCAAGTCGGGTGACCTGGTATATCGTCTGGGACATTACCATTAATTTAGGTCAAATTCAAGAAGCAAGAGCTGCTGTTTAGGCAGAAGGAGCTTGATTTCAATATGGCCAAACTAAAAATCGAACAGGCAGAAAAACAGAAAGACAGGGATCACCAGTTGGAACTGGCCAAGCTTCAAGTTGCCAATGGATCCAAGGGTCCTGGACATGGGTCTGGGGCCTCCTCTCATCCAAGGTTTCCAAAAGATCTGCTCAGTGTGTATGAGGAAAAGAATGACATTATGGACTGGCTGAATACATTTGAGTATGCATGTGAAGTTCAACAAGTTGACAATGCTGATAAAATTGCAGTGCCATTATGGAAATGTCGAAAGCTGAGAGAGCAGATCTTGCAATGTTGAAGCAGACTCTCATTTTAAAGTTTGGAAAGACTCCTGCCCAATACTTAAAAAGATTCAGAGAGTATAAGAAAAAAGAAGGTGGTACTTGGGTATCTTATGTCACTGAATCCTTAAAAAACTTGACTGGCTGGGTCGAAGGTTATAAAGTTTCTACCTTTGAAGGTATGATAAGTCTTGTCATGCTGGAACATATTTTTGCATTTTCTTCTCCTAAGCTTAAGCAGCATTTGGCCGATTCAAAGGCGATAGATCCTAAGAAGCTCGCCATTGCAGCAGATTTATGGGTGTCACATTGAGTGTCCCATAAGGACAAGACTCATCCTGGTAAGCAGGAGGAAGGGAAAAAGTCCAAAGATAAGGAGGGTGGGGGAAACTGATAAATCTTCTTCCCAAAAGGGCCACAAAAAGAAAAATAAGGGTAAGACACAAGAGAACTCACAGGGTAGTGGAGGTCAGCCTCCAAAATAGAACTCTTGTTATAATAAACCTTCCCATGTAAACAGACCCAATGGATCTTGTTTTGCTTGTGGAGCAACTGACCACGTGAAGGGGATCCCAAATGTAAGGTCAAAACCTTTGGGGTCCACTCTGCTAATCTGGCCTTCTCCTCCTATGAGGAAGAAGAGATTAAAGGAGCATCCTTCTCCTCCGACTCCTTCCCCAGTGGGATAGAAGCTGAGGTAGTTTTAGTTTCCCTGGGTTCCTGCGAGCCTAAAGTCACAGAGGTTTATGCTAGGATTCCAGATAACACCAAGCACTACTTTAAAGACAGGGTGCTGATCAATGGAGTAGATTCTCCAGCTCTTAGGGATAGTGGGTGCAGTCAAACTGTAGTGGATTCTACCTTGGTAGACTCAGAGGAAGTTGCCAGAGCTACTCTGATGCCCACTAAGTTGGCTGACGGCCCACCTCTCATGTTCCCAGTAAAACCTGTAAATCTTACTATTAATGGTACAGCAGTCAGGATTCCAGTGAGCATTCCGAGGAGTGTCCCAGGAAAGGTCTTGTTGGGCAATGATCTCAGAGCTTTAGGGCTTGTGGGAGATACTGCTGACAGACCCTGCACAAGGTCTCAAACGAGGGCAGCACTGGCCAAGACCAATGCTCTGCCCCAGCCAAAGGGAAACCCAAGGCTAAAGGAGTCAAGAAACCAAAAAGAGGGAAAGAAAATATTCCCCCTAACTCGCCTAACACTACGGTGGAGGTAGTTGGTCAATCACCCGGACCTGATGAGGAGGTGGTGATGCCTGAAGTATTTGACCCCAATGACCATCCCAAACTAAACGATTTGTTAGTAGAAGGTGGTCCTGACAGGGAAGAATTCAGTAAAGGCCAACGTGAGTGCCCATCTCTGGAAGGCCTAAGGAGATAGGGCTGCTCCCAGCTTGAGGGTGAACCTCCTTGGAAGCATCGGATTTATTGGGAAGGTGGACTCCTGTATAGTGACCCCACAGAGTCTACAGAAGGGGACCATAGGAGGTTGGTGGTTCCCCTTGCTGTAAGACCCTTCCTCCTGCAGCTGGCGCATGAAGTGCCGCTTGCTGGTCACCTTGGTATTAAGAGGACCAAGCAAAGGTTATCCATGCACTTCTACTGGCCCAAGATGGGGGTGCAAGTAGAAAGTCACTGCAGGAGTTGTGCCTCCTGCCAATTATCTGGTAAGAGTGGTAAAAGTGGTTCAACAATTCAAGCATCATTGGTACCACTCCCAGTTGTGGGAGTACCATTCGAGAGGGTAGGGATCGACATTGTTGGTCCCCTTGACCCCCAAACATCCTCAGGCAATAGGTTTATCCTGGTATTGGTCGACCATGCCACCAGATATCCTGAGGCCATCCCATTGAAGATTGTGACTGCCAAGTCAGTCGCAAAAGCTTTACTCAGCATCTTTACTGGCTTCCCTAAAAAAGTTGGGTCTGACAGAGGCAGCAACTTTATGTCGAAGTATATGCAGGCTATGTAGAAAGAATGTGGGGTCACCTACAAGTTCTCCTCTGCATACCACCCCCAGACCAATGGTCTGGTGGAACGGTTTAACAGAACGTTAAAAAGTATGATGGGGCTCTGGAAGAACCTCAAAGAAGAAAATGGGCTCTTCTTTTACCATGCTTACTGTTTGCCTCCCGAGAGGTACCACATGAGGGTGTTGGCTTCAGCCCCTTCGAACTTCTGTTTGGTCACCCTGTGCTGGGACCCTTAGCCATAGCAAGGAGGGATGGGAGATACCCACTCCCCCTATTACTACCAACGTAGTAGACTATGTGTTAGGGCTCGGAAAAAGGATGGTACTCCTGATGGGTCTGGCTAGTGACAAGTTGAAGGCAGGACAAGCCCTGGTGAAACATTTGTATGACCAGAGAGCTTCCCTCATCAACTTCACACCTGGTCAGCAAGTCCTGATCATGAATCCCATACGGCCTAGAGCTTTACAGGATAAGTGGTCAGGCCCTTACACAGTGGTGGAGCCTCTGGGTGAGGTCAACTATTTAGTGGACCTTGGACGGCCTGGACAGGCTCCAAAAGTGTTCCATGTAAATAGGCTGAAGGCTTTCATCCCAAGAGTTGAAATCGCAGCACTGCTATTAGCTTCAGATGTTGAGGAAGAGGAGTCTGAACCTCTCCCTGACCTGTTTCAAAGCAGTCCTTCAGATAGCTCCTTTGAGGGTGTCCGAGTGGCCCCTCACCTGACTTCTGATCAGCAGGCTGAGGTGAAAAGTTTGCTTAGGCAATTTTCCCCCCTGTTTTCACAGTCCCCTGGTTTGACACCTTGGTGCAAACATAACATAGACACAGGAGACAGTGTACCTACCAAAAGTAGGGGATACAGGATGTCAAACAAAGTACGGTCTTACATTAAGACGGAGGTCAACAAAATGTTAGATCTTGGGGTGATTGAACCCTCTAGTAGTCCTTGGTCCAGCCCTGTGGTTTTGGTTCCAAAAGCAGGTACTTCCGAATTGAGGTTCTGCGTGGATTACAGGGCTCTGAATGCTGTCACCAAGACAGATGCCCACTCCTTGCCTCGAACAGATGAGCTGGTGGATACCTTGGGTGCCTCCAAGTACCTCAGCACATTTGACCTCACTGCAGGCTATTGGCAAATAGCCCTCGCAGAACATGCCAAGTAGAAGACAGCGTTCTCAACTCCAGAAGGTCTTTACCAGTTCAGGGTAATTCCTTTTGGGTTGAAGAATGCACCTGTTACTTTCCAGAGGCTTGTGAATCATGTGTTGAATGTGTTGGATGAATTCTGTCTTGCATATCTGGATGATATAGCAGTTTTCAGTGCCACCTGGGAAGACCATGTGAAACACCTTGGGATTGTGTTACAGGCTCTTCAGAAAGCCCACTTGACCATAAAGGCCAGTAAATGCCAGATTGGACAAGGCTCAGTGGTTTACCTTGGACATGAAGTAGGTGGAGGGAGGATACAGCCTCTACCCAGTAAAGTACAAGCAGTACAAGCCTGGCCTACCCCCACTACGCAGACCCAAGTGAGAGCCTTCTTAGGACTCACGGGGTATTACAGAAATTTCATGGCAGACTATGACACCATAGCTGCCCCGCTGACTGCTTTCACCACTCCGAAGAAACCCAAGACGGTAACTTGGATTGAAGAGTGTGAGACGGCCTTCAATGGCTTAAAAGACTCCTTGTGCCAGGCCCCTGTACTCAGGGCCCCTGATTACCAAAGACCTTTTATTGTGCAGACAGATGCCTCTGACACTGGGATAAGAGCTGTACTATCACAAGTAGATTAGAAGCGAGCTCAGATGGTCCACAGTAGAGAAAGAATGTTTCTCTGTTGTGTGGGCCCTACGGAAGCTGAGGCTCTACCTCTGTGGGACCCACTTTACTCTGCAAACTGACCATGAAACCCTTAAAGTGGCTAATGAACATGAAGGGAGAGAATCCAAAGTTGCTTAGGTGGTCCATAAATCTGCAAGGCTCTGACTTCACTATTGAGCATAGGCCAGGTGTCCAACATAGCAATGCTGATGGATTGTCCAGAATGTTTAACCGACCTGAACAAGAAACTCATCCAGGGATGGATTAGTTCCCCCTGTCTTTAGTCTGGGAGGGGCGAGTGTTAGGAAAGATTTCATATTGAAGGTAATTTTCCCTCCATGTGGCAACCCCCAAACTTTTTGCCGTTGTTTTACACCCTGATATAGACTTTCCCAGAGAAGCGCAGCCTTCCGCCACACTCCTCTGGGCTTTCACTCAATTCTTATGGGGAAACTGACATGCCCTTAAGACAGTCAGTACTGGGAGACTTTGTTTCCCTTAGTCCTTTCCTCATGTTGCAGCTTTTGTGCAGCATGAAACAAGAGTGCACCGTAACTTACATTACCGCGCTCTTGGGTCTCTAGTCATTACAAAGGCCCGAGAAACAATCAACGGACTTATTATGAACTGTGCAAGTGTGTCACGACGGGACTGGTGGCAGCTATCGTTTCTCTTGTGTTTTGAACCCTTTTTAACAATAATAACAGACATAGTGTAAATATGTTAATACACCACTATCTATTAAGCATTTATACCCGATCTGGCATGCCGGATCAGGTATTATCAGCCTGGGGCCAGAGTTAAAGGCCCGAGCTTAGCAGGGGCTTTTAATGAGGGTCCCTGGGCCGATAAGATCAGATCCAGCATGGTGGAGATGGTATAAATGGTATTAGCACCCAGCTTGCCAATCCGGTAACCCGGGGTGTTAAGAGCATTGTATTTTGTTTGAATGAACAGGCGCCTTGTGGTGTTTCGTTCATTCAAACGATATACTTTAGCAAGATGCCGTGATGGAGCTGGAAGACGGGGCTCCATACAGAGCGCCTCTTCCATTTCCATTGAGACCAGCACTGACAGCAGGAGGAGGCAGCAGCATCAGCGGAGTGTGTCACCACTGCAGAAATCAGGTAAGTGTGGGGATTAAAAGAAGAAGGTAAGGGAGGGTGAAGGGAAGATGGCAGGTGGGGGGAAGCAGCCATCAGGTTGCTTGGAAAGTGCAGGGTTAGATCGGTAGCTTGAGCCCACGTTCTGGGCAACGTGATTGGTTGTTACCCCACCCCTAGTGCTATTATACATTTTATTACTATGTCTACTACTGATGTTTTGTTTTTGCATTCACAAGCTTCATACAGATTTTGACATTTTAAAATTAGTACTGGGTATGCAAGTCCCAATTATTTGCTGCATTCATGGTCCTAAATGTAAAATGCAATACAAAACTCCAAATGCAATGACTATCAGCTTTTGCAATGCTTCGTCTGGCCAGCGAGAGTGGATGTACAGTGATATAGTTTTGCTGGTCAGCACAAAACGAGCTGTCCTGTACTCTCTTCCCCCATGAAAAATGAGCTCATGGCGGAAGAGAGTGCAGGACATGGGGTTGGCGATCATACTTAAAGCTGGGAGGGGGACATCACTTTAAAGGAGGATCGTTAAACGTATTGACAAAAACAAGGCAAGATGGATGGGTGGCAAACGAGTTGGGGCATGAGAACCACTGAGGGGACGATTGATTGAGAATTAAAGAGATGTAAACATTTGAACAGCCACAGTGTATATGCAATGAGTTGATTCAAAGGACCTAAGTAGGAAGTGTTTTAAAAGCTGGGGTACGGTGATGAAACAAAGGGGCCTAAGGATATTCCAGATCTGAGACACTACCTCAAGAGGTGCTTAGTCCAGATCTCCCAGTCATATAACTAGTATCTGCTGTGGAGCAGACATTACAGGTCTGTTGCACTGAAGAACCATTGCTTACTCATGATCAGTCACTCTGTTGTTTAGTCAGATACCATTCCTCAAGAGAGCCGTTGAAAACGACAGACTACCTAAATGCAAGGTTATTTGATGCCAATGTAGACACACGGACCTTCAAGAGCACAAATCAGACTGACATCTTCCTTATTGAAGTCAACATGTTTTCAAATGTGGGCAAATATCTATGTTTCAGTGCAAGCACAGTTGCCTTATAATACAATTCATCCCAATTGTTGTAGCCGCCCGTGCCTCGGGTGGCTCACATGCATACATGCGCACACACACACATTCAGAGAGACACGGGACGCGATGCTGCCTGCTACGCGTCCCGGCGGCAACTGCCTGCATGAGCGCGGTTTATTAACCTGCGCATGCGCGGGTCTCAAACGAGGCTCGCGCATGCGCTACCACTAACTGGGACGTCACATCCCTTATTTTTTCCATCAACAAAACAGTTCAACAACATGGTGCTCTAACAATGCAAAATCGGTAAATTACAAACTGGATACTTCCATTACTGGGGACCACCCTTGGAAACATCTGCTCAATCCCCGGAGTCCAGGACATAGTCCTTGAGGTGAGCCGGCAGTCTCCGGTCTCTCCGCACGGGATACCTCGAGGTGCTGGCACAGTCCCATGGTTACTGACGTCCGCAGGGGCGATGTCCCTGGTGGGATCCTCGACTGGGGCCTCAGGGATAGTGTCCTGGTGTGGCCTTTCCTCTAGACCTGTGGCCCCCCGTGAAGTTTCCACTTTTTTGAAGAAAGACCTGTTGCGGGTGACAGTGCCGCAGTCACAGGCCGTGGTCACCATGGTTCCTTTCACGTGGGTGACCTTCCACGGGCGAGGCTCGTAGGGTAGAGACAGTTTGCCCTCGGGGTGTCGGTTCTGAACCAACACAGAGTCACCGACACACACATCGGCGTCGTGCAGTCCTCGTCTCTCGCTCTCCTTCTGATTGCGCACGGCGCGCTCCTCTCGGACTTTGTCATTGTCTATGACACCTGGCCTCCTGCCCTCCACTTCTGGTATCATTCCCCAGGGCAACGCCCGAACAGCACCTCCGCAGGGGCAACCCCCGTCGATTGGTGAGGCGTGGTGCGATATTCTCGCAGAAACTCCACGAGCTTTTTCAGAAGGTCCTCACCCCCACTGGCGGAAATCCTCAGTACCTTATTCAAGGTACGCATCATCCTTTCAACCTCTCAGTTCGCTCGAGGCCACAGCGGGGATACCCTGTGGTGACGGATTCCCCTCTGTTGGAGATACTGGGCAAACTGGCTGCCGGTAAACGGCGGTCCATTGTCCGAGCAAAGTATCTCTGGGAATCCATGGGCGGCAAACATTTTGTCTAGGGCCTTCGTGGTAAACTCCGTCGCTGTGGACTCCACTACCTCCACCTCTGGATACCTCGACCACTGATCCACCGGCACCAGAAGATACATGCCTCGACCCGTCGATCCAAAGTCCACGTGGACGGTTCCCCACGGCTTCTCGCTCCGTTCCGTAGAACTGATAGGTGGGGCCTTGTCTCCTGGGTTGGCTGCCTGACAGGACAAGCACTTTCTCACGAAGCTCTCCACCATCCCCTCCAAATCAGGAAACCAGTCCTTGGGTCGAAGTCTCGCCTTGGTCTTGACGACCCCTTGGTGCCCGATATGCGCCAGCTCTAACACGCGCCCCCTTAACGCCTGCGGGATCACGATCTGCCTCCCTCTTAGGATCAAACCATCATCTGAGACCGACAGTTCGTCCCGCACCTTCCAGAGTGTCTGCAGGTCCTTTTGGGCATTGGACTGTCGCCTTGAATTGCTGCGCAGCACCTCTCTCCAGTCGCCACTTCTCACGGCCGCCTTGATGATGCCGAACACCTCATCCTTGGATGACTCCGTCGCTATAGCCAGCCTCGACAGGGCCACCGGTAGCGCTCCATCCACCACGTGACAGAGCAAACCTTGGCAGTCGGACACACCACTGTCCTTGTCCGTATTCTCTGTGTTGGGGTGTCGTGAGAGATAGTCCGCCGGGTTGTTGGTTCCCGGCCTGTAAATTAGTCGAACCCCATACTCCATTAGGGCTAACATCCACCTCTCGATCCTGGGCTGTGGCTTCGAAGATACCCCCGCCAATATAGGCAGCAGCGGCTTGTAGTCCGTCACCACCATGACAGGCTTGCCCAGGATGTACAGTCGAAAATGGTGACAGCCCCACAGAATTGCTAGCGCCTCCCTTCCAATTTGGGAATATCGCATTTCGGTGTTGGAGAGAGCCTTGCTCGCGTACGCGATGGGACGCATGTCCCCCCTTTCATCAGGCTGCAATAGTACTGCCCCAACACCCACGGGGCTGGCATCCACAACAATTTCCGATTCCACAGAGCGGTTAAAGTACGCCATGGTGTCCCCATCGGACAGAGCATTCCTGAGGGCCTGAAATGCCTCCTGTTCCTTGCTCTCCCACCTCCACACGGCATCGTTCCTGGTCAGCGCCCTGAGGGGTTCAGACAAGGAAGCCAAACCCTTGATGAAGCGCCCACAGTAGTTCACCATCCCCAAGAAGCTCCTTACCTCCGTGGGGGATGATGGTGCCGCGACATCTCGAATGTCTCTGATCTTAGCTGGATCCGGTGACACACCAGCGGCGTGAAAAATAAATCCAAAGAACCCTATCCGGTCTTTAAAGAATTCACACTTTTGACGGTGTAGGGTAAGTCCCAGAGCACTCAACTTTTTCAGCGTGCTCTCGAGCCTATTCATGTGTTCGGCTTCCGAGTCGGCAAACATCAAAATGTCGTCACTCATATTCAAGACGCCTTTGAGGTCTGCCAGCGCCCCCCTAATAGTGTTCTGAAAGACTTCGGCGGCCGATGAAATGCCGAAGCTCAGGCGCTTGAATTGATACAGGCCATCGTGTGTGGTGAAGGTCGTGATGAATCTAGAGTCTGGGTGGAGCTCCAGCTGGTGATAGCCCGCCCGTAGATCCAATTTCGAAAAAACATTCGCCCCCTGCAACTCCCCAATGATATCATCGAGGGTCGGCATTAAGTGTCTCTCTCTCTTAATCGCGACATTGGGGAGACGCATATCAACACAAATTCTCACTGCCCCAGGCTGTTTCGGTTTGGGCGCCACCACAATGGGCGTGACCCAGGGCGTCGGTCCTTCCACTCTCTCGATAATGTCCATACTGACAAGCGACCGGAGCTCTTCTTCCACTTTCTCTCGCAGATGAAACGGAATACGCCTGTGCTTGAGAGCTGTTGGTCTGATCGTGTTGTCAATGTGCAGACGAACCGGGGGCGCCTTCAACTTCCCAACTCCTTCGAAAATGCCCGCAATCCTGTCCAGCAGTGTCTCGATATCCACCTGATAGACCTTTAATGCAAAGTGAACCAGGTTCAGGGCTTCGGACGCCGCACAACTGAGTAGAGAGTGTGGACTCACATCAGTAACGAAGAACCGGGTCTTTATGGTCTTTCCGCCCCTGGATACAGGCGCTACGAACACACCCTTGATGGGGAGCGGAGTGTCTCCCCCAAACGTGAAAATCCTCGCCGTCGAAATGTCCAGCAAGGGAGGGCCAGGAATCTTCTGGTAGTGTTCCAAGGCCAGCACGCATACTGAGGCCCCTGTGTCAGTTAGCACTTGTGTCGGCACCCCTTGAATGTTCACGACACATTTGGGCTGTCTTTTGCTCTTCGCCCCAGTAGCGATGCTCAAGATGAAAAATACTTCGTCTTCCTCCTCTTCTTCCTCTTCAGCTAGCTTAAGTCTCTGCATTTCTTGCTCCAAAGCCGCAATACTCCTCTGCCTTCTCGAACCACCTCCACGTACCCTGGCCGGGCCCCTCTGTGTTGGCACAGGACCTGTGGCACGACACATACGGGCGTAGTGTCCTGGTCCGTTGCACCGACCACATGACCTCAATTTGGCGGGACACTCCTCAGAATGAGGTAAATCATATCCACAATACTGGCAGATCGATCCAGGCCCTGTCGGGGAGCGAGATTCCTGTCGTTTCTGACCCCACTTGTCTTTCGACGCAGTCTGTTTACTGATAGCAAATGCCTCTTCCGATTTCCCAGGGCGCGCTGCTGCGTCCATCTTGGCACCTCTCGACTCCGCCAGTTCATAGGTTCTTCCACTGTCTAGGATTTGTTGCAGAGTCCAGCCCGGTTCCCTCAACACTTGCCTTCGTAGTTTTCCCGAGCTACACCCTTGAAGTACTTGATTCCTAATCATCGACTCCTCATTGTTCCATCGGCACGTGGTGGCCATGAGCCGCAGTTGAGCGCAAAACTGATCCAGTGACTCCTCCTCCTGCTGTTTTTCGCCACAGAAGAGAAATCTTCCAAAGTCGACGTTAGAGAGTGGTATAAAGTGATTTTCCAGAGCAGTTTTGACAGCATCATAGGTCACTACCTGCAGGTTCAGGGATTCATATATGCGTATGACCTCCAGGCCTGCCGAATACAAAAGAGTGGCCCTCTTCGCGTTGTCATTGGTTATCCCAGTCGCTGCAAAGTACATATCAAGTTTTTTTATCCATAGCAACCATCTTGGGCCCAACGTCGAAGGGGGACCGGACACATCAAACTCCTGCATGGGTAGCAACGACCCCTGTTGTGCTTTCACCACCACTGTCGCCACCTCTGCCTCTCTGTCACTTTCCGCCATGTCTACAGGTCGCACAGGCACCTCCCTATGGCTCAGAGGCTGCAAACCTGACTCGGGTGGGCAGCGTACGTACCTCCAGTTACTGTACGGTGGAATTCAGCATGTCATTGCTCTCCTCCAACTTTGTGTGTCTTCCTTGTTGCCAGCTGAGCTGTCCAGTCACCTTTTGTTCGGTGGCTCTGCGATGTTGGCTGTCCTCTGGGTTGTAGAGGACTGCCAGAGTTCCAAAAATTCTGTGAATGTGGTATGAGCAGCGCACAAGCAACTTTTCAGGCCGCTACTGCTGCATACCAGATGCTAGGGCACCAGGGATTTGTTCCCACCGGGTCCGTGACTCACCACCGTGTAGCGTCGCCGATGTAAAACACGCCGTGTTCATCAAGCAAGCGTTGCGATGGTATCCCGCCTCGTCGCCAGTTGGTGTATAGCCACCCGTGCCTCGGGTGGCTCACATGCATACATGCGCACACACACACATTCAGAGAGACACGGGACGCGATGCTGCCTGCTACGCGTCCCGGTGGCAACTGCCCGCACGAGCGCTGTTTATTAACCTGCGCATGCACGGGTCCCAAACGAGGCTCGCGCATGCGCTACAACTAACTGGGACGTCACACCAATGTCTTTCTGATTCCTCTGGATAAGGCACAGCAAAGCTCACTCACCTGAGTTACGCTCCACCTCTCTTAATTGGTGATGTCTTCAAAGACCTTTCAACGTGCACGTTGCAGGGTGTGGTGATTAATAGGCAACACCATTTCATGTCTGGAGCCATTACATTATTTTTCTATGTCTTTTAATACTTGTTTTTGTATAGCTGCCTCATGGCTGATTCATTGCATCCTGTTAGCAAAATTATTGTGTGCGGGAGGGGGAGAATTTGAGGATTAGTTGAGCTAACTGTTTGGGAAAAGGGTAGGTTTTGTTTTAGTATTTGCTGAGGTCATTTTATTAGCATACTGTGAGGGGCAGGGAGTGCAATAGTGTTGAGCCTCCCTCATGAGTGAAGGGGTCTTGCTACAAAATGTTTACTGTTACATAGGACTGAACACATGACTGTTTTTTCAGAGTCGCACTTAAGAGTTAAGCTCCTCTTCCAATTGTCTAGGTGCATCATGTCTGTAAAGTGCCTAAGAGCAGGCCAATTTGGTGCTTTCGTATGAGGAAGGGCACCACAAATTCCACCCACATCGTTACTTGCAGTCGGGTGAGTGATTTCAGTGTTGGGATAATGCGGTGAGGCAATTCTGGGCTGAAGTGTAGTCGAGCTGCTTTTGAGACAGCTGAGGTCTCGCTGGCGTTTTGGCCTGACGGCCACCCTAACCCCCGCTGCAGGAGTCAGTGTGGGGTGATGCATACAATGGCAAAGGCAATTCACTGAGGCCTCTGCACCCAAAGCAAAGGTGGTAGTGGCCCAGAGTGAATGAGCATTTGCAGGCTTACATTTTGCGTGGTCTGTGACCTGTCATGCTGTGAGCTTGTGTTTATTACAAGGCGCTTAGATCTCCCATATTTCAACCCCCATTAGTTTGCTGGGTAGGCCTCACATATTTTGCACGCTTGATTTCCCCTCGCGTATTTTCAATATTGTGCCACTTTGAGAGGTGTTTTTTAAATTACGCCTCAATGCCTTTACCATCTGGAATGTATAACCTGTCCCAGTAATGAACTGCTATTTAGATTAACTGATTATCTTGTTAACAGACACACAGCTCGAATTAAGAACAATAGGAAATGTACACACTGCCATAAGAGATAACTTATTTCTACTTCGGAAATGCCGGCTTGTTTACAGCAGCTTTTCTAGCTCAGGTTTTTCACCTCTGTGAAGTTCAGCTTTGCAATTTATAGGCAACAGTCTATAGTGAGGGACTTTTGACATTCATGCCTGCCGACAGAACTATATTGCCGTTCCCACGACCCGGACCCTCCACATTGAGAACCTTATCACAGATCTGCACAAAAAATGTGCAATTTTAAATCTGATTTATGACCACCTGCTAACTGGAGGCTAAGAAAACATTTGGTGCTGTATACATTGACAGCATAAGTACATGACACCAAGGTCTTGAGTGCTTAGCTGTACCAATCACGCACTCTTAAGCAGTTCAAGGAGACTTTGAAAAAGTGCAGGCCTGCTGAGTTAACACCTCTTATCCCCGGCACATGGCAGGACCCTTTCTTTGTAGAGTTTTACGGGGCACTATTCTCCTTCGCGGACTTTCTGAGTAACTCCAGAATGAGAAGGGCAATAAGGCCCACAAAAAACACGGCCTAAAATGTTCAAGTCGCCGTGTTTCATTTAGTTATTTTACGTATCTTTATATAGTACACACCGGCCACAAAAGTGACTACTTGGTGTTAAGCTTTTAAAAGATCTTAATTCAAGAGGGAGGCTATTCCACAGAGTGGATACCTTAAGTGAAAAGGTGCAGCCTCCAGTACTGACCACCCTGAATCTAGAGACGTGCAGAGTTACAGATGAATGGGAGAGCAGGGGTCGCATGGGAATGTAGTGTGACAATATCGCTTTTAGAAAGACCTCAGATATAGAAGATATGATACCATAATACCTTGAGTTTAATCCTGTTAGTATTGGGGAACTAATGAAAAGAGACTGGCACGGGGTGATATGCTTGTAGTATCCTACGTGGATATTTGGGATGCTCTGGACTCTGTTTCAGCAGATATGATCTGCATATGCAAGATATTTTTTGGATCAGAAAATGGTTGTCTTGATCTGGTGTGGAAAAGAAAAATTATTTTCAGATTTTATTTAAATTTTTTAAAAAATGCGTTGTTCCACTTCTGCAATTACTTTGGGGGGCAATGAAGATGTCTGTGTCACATTTCTCTGATAGATGTCCTACTTTTGTGGTTTGCACGGGTGAAAAGGACAGAGGAAAGAGAGCCATGGGGCAAAGGCAAGATGCAGTCCGATTGCCAGCATTGCACATCTGGCAGGTTGCTGCTCATTTTCCTAAGGGAGCGGCACGATTTTTGGGATAGGATGTTTGGGGACTTGGAGTGTGACTAGACTTGGGATGGATACCTGCGCTAGCAAATAACAGCCTGGGTCCTGCCACCAGGGGAAATCCAATGCTGTCAACCTTGGAAACGGAATTTTGATGCAAGGTAAGATGCATAGCAAGCACGCGTTTTTGTCGTTTATGTAGGATAAGTCACCACCGGCTATTTTCGTGTTTTTCACAAAACAGCAGTTTTTCGCAGAAATTTGTGTGCTTGCAAAATCGCGGAAAGCTGTGGGGTCTGATTAATGATTTTTTGGACTATTCTAATCCTAAATGACACAAGGCCACAACTAAATGGCATTCAATTGGATGACTGCATTGCTGTTTATTGGCAAGCGCATAAAAAGTCTTCAAATAACCTTTACGAAAATCAACTTCAGTCAGTAAATAGCAAATCCAGTACATGTTATTTTCTACAGTACCAGAAACAAGTATTGGTACCAGAGAAAAGTTACATAGACAAATGGCATTTATATACACATAATTGCCTACCTTTTCACTCATACATGAATGTGAGATTGTGAATTTCAACGCTATATGCATGCCATTTATGTGCAGGCTATAATAAATTGGATCAGACTACCATAAATTTGAATCAGGAGAATGGCACTATCAATAAAGAGGGTACTGTATATTCTCACCCAGGGAAGGGCGCTTAGCCAATCAGAATGGCTGGAAGAGCGGGCGAGAATACACAGTGTACTGCCCGCTCTTTCCAGCCACCTGTGATGCTTCCCCGCGTGGCACCATCATCATTGTGAGGAGACAACAGGGAGCCTCTACCTGTGGCTTCCCCACTTCCCCACTCTATCCTTCACCACCAAAACAAAACATACCCTTTCTCCACCCCACCCTCCCCACTTACCTGCTGGACCAGACTCTGGTCCTGTCCTCCTCCCACCTGCAGCCACCATAGAAATGGAAAAGGCACTAAATCACCTTTCCAATAGTGGTGGCCATCTTTTTTTTTTCTCGTGAGATTGGCATTGCACAATATGCGCACAGCCCATCTACTGGAAAAAATAAAAAAAACTATTTACACCCCAGGCAAACCCAGGGTGGAAATAGCTACTAACCCTCTCCAGGAGTGCTTACATGGCTTCACTGTGGCTTGCGTAGGCTCGGGCTGGTGAGCTGTCACTGGCCATGCTTGCCCCCAGACTTGGGGGTGATTGAGAATAGAGAATAAATGGGGAGAAAGAGGCATCTTAATCTCAGAACTGGTGGACCGCGGGGCACAGGGAACGCTTCTTTCCCTGGAGGAGCTGGTGGTTGTGATGGTAGCTGCACAGCATGGTGCGCTAAGGGGGAAGGGATAGGGGCAGCACTTGTTCTGAATGCTGGGGGTGGAAAGGTACTGCCACTGAATAGCCCATTGAGGACCCACTCATCTGTACACAACATAGGAGTGATAAGTGTACCACACCAGAATATATGTCAGGGGAAGGGACAAAGGAGGCCATAGTCAATCAAAAGAGTGGGGATAGGGTAGTGTACCGCCACTAACAAACCCTACTAAAATGCTAACCTTTCTGCATACACCTCTCAAACTCTGAACTAAACACAACCATACCTCTACAGCACAGCAAACTGCATGCACGTCACTGCACCGCAACAACACAATAAACCACATATAGCCTCGCACAACAGCACATGTTGGCTACCAACCGAAAACCCACCTACGCTTAGCAAATGTTGTAAACTGAACTGAAGCTGCCAACAGCACATCACAGCTCTCTTGCTCTTTTTCACCCGCTCAGTCCAACTTAACGAACAACCCATCACCCTCATGCTTTACAGATCCACCAAAGTGCCAAGGGACCATGCAGGTGGTGACAGTGGACAGTATAAGAACCTTTAACATAAGATTACTTTGTGAAGGGGACAACCAAATTGTATTGTATTGCATTGTTAATGGAATAGAACATGATGTTTCACCCAGAAGCACAAAAGATTTCAACAGAAAACATTGTACTTTAGCAGGGAAGTCAGTAAGCAATTGACCGTAGGATGATATGGAACAAATGGTCCAGAAACCAGTGACATGACAGACACACGATAGACCATGATTCAGGGGGAATTACTTTATACAGGGTAGCATTTACAGTGGAGTTAGATGGAGGGTAGTCCGAGAGGTGGGGTAAAATGGGAGTAAGTGAAGGGCAAGCCTTAAAGGCTAGGTGCAGGGAAAGGGGGCTGTAGCTTTATTCAAAGCTTTGAACAAGTGGATACTGTATTACTAGCATTATTTACACAGAGGGAAGTGAATTCCAGTAGTGTGGGGCAAGAAAGGAGATGGATCAGAAGAGGAAGCACAGGGTCAGAATGATTTGGGCCAGTGCAGTATGAGAGTGGATGATGCATGGGGGAGATTTGTTGGAATCAATGTTACCTAGCAAGGGGTGTGCAAGCTCATGCAGGGATTGGAAGTCAAAGAGAAGAAAGGAAAAAGGGAATGCTTTTTAATGGACTGCCCACTGGTATAAGGTGAGTGTTTGGAGGTGGGAGGAGAGTGGGGAAGGCAGGGTCGGTCTGGGGCATACAATTGTCTCCGGCCTTGTGACAGACTGGTTGTGTTGTACTCCGAGACCCCCGTCTAAGGGGAGCTTCACGGTCTACTCAGCCAAATGGCAAGGATTTGTGATATTGCCGAAGACCTAGAGTTACTTTATGTCGATGGTCAATGGGTGTCTTATTCTAATAGATAATCAATAACCATCCTCTGCTACCAAGTGTACTCTGAGACTCAAGGCCGTCCCATAGAGCTGAGGCTTGCTCAAAAGTACTTTAAGATGAGATAGCTGCACCCTTGAGATGGATGGGGTGCAGATTCATTACTCCAACACCAACCGATAAGGACAACTCAATGGTTTGGCAAAGAGAGTCCGTTTAATGACAAGTACAGAAAACAGGGAGTCATGGATATCAGCAGTGATGCGATCATCTTTCTTGCTTCAAACTCCAATGAACTTCATACAAGTTGCAACATTTATACTCAAAACTCGTCAACTCGTCACTCAAAAGTTAATATGCATTTCTATTGGTTAGCAAAAGGTAACTTTACTATAGGTACTACATTTGTATATGGTAACAGAGTGAGGGATTGGGAAAACACTGTCAGGTGGGCATCTAAGCCCTTCCTTCAAAATGACTACTGCAGACGCCACTAAAAGTACGACGTCCTGTTGGTTCTA
The DNA here is from genome assembly GCF_040938575.1 of Ambystoma mexicanum. Taxonomy (NCBI): domain Eukaryota; kingdom Metazoa; phylum Chordata; class Amphibia; order Caudata; family Ambystomatidae; genus Ambystoma; species Ambystoma mexicanum. The sequence goes on from NC_090935.1 coordinate 425,930,262, forward strand.
CTAACTATAGGACCCTAGATTATTTGGTCCATTGTGATTGGGTTGGCACCACCCCATGCACACTTTTCCACTTCGCTTAGCAGCACGCAGAATGGTCGGCCAGGTGTGGGTTGCCCCTTAGTTACCCGGCCTTCCTCCGATTATGGTTACAATCAATCATCACTTTAGTATCCATGTGTCAATTAATTCACAGTGGTTGGCCTCGAGACTGCATCTTCTGTCTGGAAAAGTTCTGATATCTCTGCCTGGTCAGGTTTCAAGCGCAGTTGTGAACCCTCGCTTCTCCCTGCTCGGCTCGTCACGTGATTCCTACGCCATGAATTTGTCTCTTTTATCTCAATTTGTGTATTTGATTCTCATTTAGCCTGACACCTGCCTTCCTCTTCTTATCTCGACCTTTCAGAGGCAGGATATTCTTTTCTCAGTTTCAGTTTAGATGTAGCTACTGTTCGCTTCCTTTATTGGTATGACCTTGGCTTTCCTGGCACGAGTTGCCTCTGCCGAGTTTCGATTCAGCCGTCTTTTCCCGTTTTGCTAAATATGAATCTTTCTTATTTGGCCTTTAGTAACTTGGGTTGATTCTGCTTTTTGTGCAAAGTAGAAATATACTTATAATACTGTGCTTCGTTTGAGGTAGATTAGGTATAATGGCACTTGCCACACTATTCTTCTACTAAGCATAACAAGCCACACTGTTTTCTTAGCTTTCTTGCAGTTCCAAGCATATTTACAGGTATAAACGTGGTCAATATCTTCATCTTGCTTACAGCTTTAAACTTCTTTGCATTTTGACATCATCCTTTCACTTTAGGTTCACAATATGCTCATTCATGGCGTTTCGACTCTGTGTGTCATTCTCTGGTTGCTGTTTCTTCTATCTGCAAGTCAGTCCTGGTCCTTATGACGTCACCATTCATCTTCCCTTAAGACCTTTGTGGTTTCTTCCAGGAATGTACTTAGGCAATCTTCATTTCATTTAATTTGTTGGTAGGGTTTTCTTAATGGAAATCTTACTGTCCATGATTTTCTTAACATTGGTACTTCAATGGGTGCTGTTTTTCTAATAGGTACTGGACAGAGTCCTACTGCGGCTCTCTGCTGGTTTATTTGTTCTTCTGTTCTTCTCTATTCACCTTCACTTCATCGCCTGGGTTCATTCCTTCTTCATCTTCTGGATCTATACATGATGGTCTGAGGAATTGTCTCTTTGGGGTCCATATTTTTATCACTCCTTTCAGGCTTCCTGCTGTCCTTAGATGTTCGTCTTTATTCCAGGTCATCAATTGACATTGTCCATTTGGGCTGCAGTAAACCCATCTTCCCACATAGTTTCGAAGTTTCTTGGGGTAGAAAAACGTCGTTCCCTCTGGTGCGTGAATGCTAGATTTCACAAAGTCTCTTATTTCTTCATCAGTCAGGTCTTTAGGCTTCCATCCTGGCTTGACATCAATCATGATCTTCATCCCTATGGCTTTTTTCGCAGTCTTCTGGCATTGAGAGATTATTACCTTGATAACACAAAAGCCTATTAATATCATCACTAGCAGGGCTCCCAGGAACTTGAATACATCTGCCATCCATTGTGGGACCCATGAGAATAGTGATCCAAACCAACTGTCATCATCAACTTCGTCAGTTTCATCAATCATCTGGTTCTGTAGTTTTGTCAGCATACCTATGGCATCTGTTAGGGTTCCATTATCCTCATCGGGAGATGGCATAAACGTGCAACATGATTCTCTGCTATTTGCACAAACTCCTCCATCCATAGCTGTGATCATGTCAAGCACATATCTGTTCTGGAGGGTCATCAGTCGGATGGCTCTTAGCTCTTCTTTGATTGCATTTAATCCTTTTATTGTCGTGTTGATGGTTTACAGTAACTCTCATCTGGTTATCTGCAACCATTTAGTATTTACTCCAACCTGAATTCTTGGCATGAAGATTGTCATGAACACTGATGAGGTAAGGCTAAACAGTCTGTGCTCATATGGGATTGCATGAAAGGCTTCTTCAGATTTGGTAGAGAAGTAATTTTCCCTCTTCAGTCGAGTTATGATTTCTACAGACCTCTTCCTCCTCAGGTGAGCATATGCTTTCAGGAAACTGTCAATATTCAGGTCGCCTTTCGGGATCACCAATGCTGGAACGTGGACATTTACTATGGTGCATATACATACCCAGTTTCTCGGCAGTCTGATGTATGCTTTGGATCCACATGCCCAATAGCGATCCATAATTACTGCAGTTTATGCATCATGCTTGGGGCACCAAAGATTCGTCCACAATTCTGATTCTCTCCCATCTTTCTTGTGCCATTGTTCCTGAAGCACAATTTTGAGCTTTCTAGTGGCACTATCTGCAAAGGTCCTCCTCTGTCTTCAAACCATGTCGGTAGTTTTGCAAACTTTGGACACAGTGGTTTGCATATCCTTTGTGAATTTTCAATTGCTTCCTTGCAGGCTCAGAGGACCATCCGTGCCCTGCAAATCACTACCCCTTTTTCCCACCCATCTGGTGAAAGCACTGTTCCCCAAATCTGCATCTGGCCTCTGTTTTTCCACTTTTGAGCCTCTTCTGGAGTTTTTCCTTGGATGTTCATTTTCTGATGTGCTTCTCGTCTAATCTCCGCTCCTTTAATTTCAGGTTTCTCGTATCTGATCACAATGTGTTTTGTTTTTCCACTGTTTCTTGTCTTTATGTCCTGGAAATAATCATCTACATTTGGATCGGTTTCTTCAGTTGCCCATTTTAATGAGGCATCATTACCCATGAACTGGCCTCTGGCTTTGCACATGGCTATGTGTGATAGACAGTGTGCTGTCTGGACATCAATTTTTACAGCTACAAAGATCTTTGATTTTCTCATGCTGTAAGGTAGGAGTGCACAAACAAAGCATTCCCCCTCTGAGTTTCGTCTTCCAACTTCTTTTATGTGCTTGTGCCAAATGTTGTTTCCCAAATGTGCTGTGCTGTCCAAGTAATCGTTTAGTTCACTGTCGTCTCCATGCATGCCTCTCTTGATTCTCAAGGTTTTCATGTAGTTTGCTATTACTACATCCCTGAATGCATCTGTACCATTTGATTAGACAAAAGTCTGGCAGTTCTGTCCTTGTCCTCTTGCATCTTTTTTCTTCTGGTTAGAAATTCCCATATCATCCATTTTGACATTGGTCCAGTATGTGGTTGTACTGTGGAACTTGTACTTGTCCCTTTCACTGGAACATATTGGTTTGTCCATGTTGTCTCTGCTGGTCGATTCTCTAACTCCTCTTGTCTCTTCAGGGGTTCAGCTTCTTCCTGTCTTTTTACTTCGCTTGTAGTAGGATTTCTCATAGTAGGCAGTCTTTTCTTCTCCGAGGCTTTGAATTGTGGTTCTGCAGTCATTGACACTAGGCCTGTTGCGTGTGCATTCCCTGTTTGCATGCATGTGGTTGTCAATAATCTTGTCACATTCATACTTTGCCGACCCTGTCTCTGGCTTCTCGATTTGTTTGTTACCCACTTTAGTGGGTTTTACGTGTGCATCATTAGGTGGGTGCACTGGAATTGGACCGCTTTGTACACCAATAAAAAATGCAGTTCTAATCGTTAATGACAGTAAAACAATGATGAATATAATACACAAATGCATTATGCCCCTGTATGTCTGGCGGCAGCATTTACTTCCAGAGAACTGTGGACGTCTTTCCTCCTGTGGGAGGACAAGGTTGCTGCTCTGGATCTCCATCTCGATCATTCGCTAAAATGTTAACTTTTACTATACTTCTTTAAACAGTGTTGTCTTTCGGATTCTTTGTTGTGAGTTTCAGGTGTTACACAATTGTCCCCCCTCTTGTGAATAATACATTGTCTATTATCTCAGGATACAGTTGCTTTACTAAACATGAGAAGTGTCAAAATTAAGTGATAATTCAGCAAAACTCTTTACTGTGCATGTTCAAAGTATGTCAGCTCCCAATCCATGCCCCTGATCTCCTTCAGTCTCGAAGACATGTTGTCTTTGTTAATGGAAAATAAGAAAGGAAATCTCTGGCAATGCTCTCTCGATCCTTCCCTTGGTGGAAAGCTTTTAAATTCTCCTCAGATAGTTCTGCTGATGGTTAGAGAGTTCCATTTGTAGTACTTTCCATGCAAGAGCATGCCCATTTGTGCAACATTGGCTGGGTCTCTACTGAATGTGAGGACGTCAACATCGATTGGTCTCCCCACTAGCTCTGGAAAATCAGTGACTAAACGAAAGAGAACGTTGTGGGCCAATCTACTGTCTTCTGGTGACAGGGACATTTGTTCCATTTTGCTGATGTTTAAGACTGTATGCTTTCACTTCAATGTAGACAATGTCTACACTGTCCATTTGCGTGGAGTGCAACTAAGATCACAATTTTATTTAGGAGTTGCTTAGATGTTCTGCATTTGCTGGGTCTCGAAGAAACGTGAGTACATCAGCTGTTCTTCCGACAAGATTCGGACAGCCTTTGATTATACGAAAGAACAATGTATTGACAGGCTCATTTACTTCCTTCTCTGTTTGGGACATTTGGCTTCTCCTCGCTGTATTCAGGAAGTAGTAGTAATTGTTTGGCAATTACAGTAAGCAATCTTCTTATTGTCTTTTCATTTTCAGGATCTTGAAGAAAGTCAGTGACACTGGTGAGCCTTCCCACCAATGAAGGCTATGATCTTAGCACTAGATTAAAATATGTTACCACATCTTTGGTGATGTCACTACAGTGGGACACCATAAGTGATTCCGAATAGGATCTTGGTGTGAAAGGAGTCTGGATACTGTATTTTCTTCCAATGTATGTGACCTCGATCAAAATTTGACATGTTATTTCCTCGTCACATTTTTAATGTGTCTCGATCCAAAGTTCAAGTTCAACAGACTATGTTGTGGTTTATAGATGCAATTATCTTTTTCACCCTGCATCTAGGATGCACAGAGAGTCCTTCGTTTATGTCCTTATCCCCCTTTTTTGCTCAGAGGAATATCCAAAGTGAAACCACAACTATCTCACAAAAGTTCGTTGTCACTTTTGCTGCTTGCTCACACGTCCTTCTTCTTCGTCATGGATCTCGTCTGCAAGTGTTGTTGTTCTTCCCCGTTGCTCATAGTCTCCTCATGCTGGGGTGCAAGCAGGGGGCCTTCTCTGATGTAGGGTTTGATATCGCCCAGGAAAATCCAAGCTCTCCTGCGTTGTAGTTTCACTGTGGAGGGAGTGCAGTCCTCCACTGTAAAGGGACCGTTAAATCTTGGCTTGTCCCACCTTTTCCTCGTATGGTTCCTTACAAGGACGGTATCTCCAGGGAAAATGGATGGTACACAAAGACTTTGAACCGTGTCTGTAGTAATATCTCCTTGTGTGTCCCATGCTGCCCTGCACCCTTTTCGTCATTGCTGCAGCTGGTCTGAAATTACAGTAAGGCAAGATGTCATGCAATTCAGGTAATTTTGCATTTCAGACCCTAAGATTTCTCCTGTTGACTGGGCATCACATCTAGCTCTATCTCAGGGTGTCAGGGGACTATGCATTCTTCCTGTGGCTATCTCGTGTGTCGTAAGATGATGGTCGGAACCGGGTTGTTTCCTGAGTGTATACAGTGCCAAAGGAAGGCAGTGCAACCATCCCTTTCTTAGAGTAAGCTTCAGCTTGGCTATCCTTTCCTTTAATAAGCCGTTCAGCTTCTCACAGACACCGTTACCTTGCGGATGATACACAGATGAGAACTTGTGCTTTATACCAAGCAGCAAGCTAATCTGTTCAAATACTGCATTAACAAAGTAAGGGCCATTATCTGATCTCATTACTTCACATACCCCACACCTGGGGAATATCTCTCTCACTAGAAATGTGGCCGCACAGGTAGAGTCTGGGTGTGTACATGGACCTGCCTCTATCCATCTAGAGAATGGACACACCACAACAATTAAGTATCTGTACCTGTTACACACTTGAATCATGTCGACGTTATCGACATGCAAGTGCTGAAAAGGCCCATTTGGCCTTGGGATTACTCCTCTTATTACCTTCAATGTGTGCCTAGCTGTGAATTGTTGGCAAATGATACAGTTCACTATAAAAAATGCAACATGCTCGGGTAAATTCAGTATGAACCAGTTTTCTGCGAGCATTGCCGCTAGATTCTCTTTTGTCATGTGTGCCGGATATGTTCCAGCACTCATTATAACAGAGCTATAGTCATCACTGGTTTACCAGTGCTGTCTTGTCGCCACAAACTGTCAGAGGGGTTTAAAGAACACCTTCACCGTTTCCATAGATTTTTCTCTTCCTGTGGTGCCTTCCCTTGGAGTTCCATCAACTGTGTTTGCCCAAGACTGCTATAGCTTTCAGGTGTAGTTCGTGCATACATCATTCTCTCATTGGTATGGGTGACTTCCACTTCCATGATCATCTTACTCTTGGATGCCATACTTTTGGCTTCTGTGTCTGCGGATTGATTTCCGCGTGAGATAAAAATCTGTCCCTTTCGTGTGGGTGGCGCATTTCACGAACACTATGCCCACTGGGAGCTCTAGTGGCTTGATCAGCCTGTCCAATAAGGCTGCGTGCTGCACTGGCATGCTGTCTGCTCAGAGGTAGCCCCTCCTTTTCCAGCCCGCTAAGCCTGCGTGCACTGTTGACGTCAAATAGGCGGAGTCACTCTTCACCGTTACTTCCAGGTCTGCATGATTCTCAATGGCAAGCATCAATGCCAATAATTCTGCAGCCTGTGCTGAATAGTGAGATGGTATTCATGCACTAAGGAGTAGTCGAAATTCTCCATTTGCGGTGCGTTTCATTACAGCGATGCCTGTATATCATTGCCCATCATTTTGATCGATTATCAAAGAACCGTCAATAAGGACAATTTCTCCTTCCACCAAAGCATTTTCATTCACTCTGGGGATTTCATCATAGAATTCATCATAGTTCGCACAGTCATGTATTGGCTTTCCTTCAGTGACTGGCTCTGCTATAAACATAGCTGGGTTCACTATCTTGCATTGGACTACCTTAATCGATGGATTTGATATGATCACTTCATAAGCAGAAACTCTCTGAGATGTCAGTGTGCCCTTTGGTTTCTCTAGAATAGCAAATAGCGAGTGCTTGACGTACAACGTCATTGAGCATCCCATTACAATGGTAGTAGCTTTGTCAATGGCGAACACTGCAGCAGCCAAACCTTGTTCGCAAGGGAAATGGCCTTTCATCACTGGGTCCATATTCCCACTGTAATATGCCAGGGGCTTGTACCCCAATGTGGTTCTCTGTGTGAACACTGCTGTTATGATGCTGCCATTCATGTGTGAAAACAGGTCAAATTCCTCTGCATAATTGGGAATCCCTAGAACTGGTGCTGTGCAAATTGCTCTTTTGAGTTCGAAAAATCCTTCCTCCATGGTCTCAGACCATTCAATCTTTCCTTTCGTCACTTGGGTCTTCTTTAAGGCCTGAAGTAAAGGCTTAGTGTACGAGCTATAGTCGAAGACCCATGCCCTGACATAGTTGCACAGGCCTAAAAAGCTCTGCATCTGTTTTATCGTGTGTGGCTTAGCCATGTGTTCATGGATTTCCCCCATTAGCAGTGTTATTTCCCATTCCAGGGTTCATGGTCTGCCCTGAGCTCATCGTTTGTGACAATTGCAGCAGTAACTGTTGGGACTGCCCTTGTGGAAAACTCACTATATTCTGAGGTTGCAAACCTTGTTGCGCTCCTGGTGCTTGTTGTTACACTGTGTGATTCTGTGCAACCCCAGTTGTAAAGGCGCAGGTGGATTTACCATGCCTGCCCCTATTCCTTGACTGTTTTGCATTATGCCTTGATTTCTGCATGTGCGCGCTAAATGCCCTGTCACCCCGCACAACCAACATACTGGTTATATTTTAAAACCCTCCTTGATTATTCTGGAAACCTCCCTGATTACTCTGCCATCCTCTTCCTCTAAATCCTCTTTCTTTCTCTTGAGTAAAACCCTGTACCGCCTTGATTATTCTGTTGTGGATTATTGACCTGCTGCATGCTCGATTCAGCTGTGCTAGTTATCATGGCTCCCTCAAGAGCATCTTTTGACAATTTCTTCTGCACCAATCTTGCTTCCTGACCCTTTCATGCAGCTTCCTTTTTACGATTCTTTTCTTGCAGTAGCCTGCAATAGTGTGTGATGGTCAGCTGTATTTCTGCCCAAGGTTTAGCCTCCATTCCTACCAATTTCTTGAGCTGTTTCTATACCGGCTTTGGCAGTCCTTGGCACAATATATGGTAGAACGCAGGTATAGATTTTGTCCAAGATTCATGAGTCTCGAGTACCTACGCATCTTGAAAATTCTGTATGTAAATCAACGGATCCTCAGACTCCTTCATTTTACATGTCATTATAGCTCCCATATCAGAAGTGTCTGGGTAAAACACTCATAGTGCCTTCCATACTACGGCTCTGCAATTGTTAAATGGAGCTCCGTCATGTGCTGTATTAATTGTGGTCACACCAGGGTAACCTGCCCTTGTCCACACATCGTCTGCTCTCTCACCAAGTATGGCGATTAAGAGACCCCTTGATTTCAACTATAGCTAATGTGTTCCCTCCTGTCATTTTTTCTAACTCATGTATCCATTTTCCAGCTCCCGATGTCAGCATTGGAAGCTTATTTTTCAAATTTTCTCGATTCATCTGTGGCCATGGAATATATTATGGTCTCGCCCCCCCCTTTTTGAGTAACGGAAATTGGGAGGAATAGCCCTCTCTCTCGTCTCTCATTATTCTCCTGTCTAATGCAGGGGTAATATTCCCGCATCACTGCCTGCTTGGCAATGACCTAAGACTGTCCACATAGGGCGGTGGTAACACCCCCCTCTGACCGTGAGATACTTCTTTGTATCGGTCTGACTGTGTGGCTGACTCTGATGCCCTCAGTGCAGATTCGCTAGTGTCTGACCACCTTATCCCTTTCTTCCTTGGGAGTCATCTTTCACTCCTCTCTTTCTCCTTTTCCTCGCGCTCCTCCCTTTCTGAGTCGGACATTGTCTGTGTCCAACCCGTGCCACTTTTTGTGTCTTCTTTGTTCCTACTTATTTCTAGTCTACCCAGGCATAGTTCTCTATTCCCACTACTTCGGGAAATATCCTCAGTGTCGTACAGCTGAGTGCTCTCTAGGCGCTCGTCTTCCCCCTCCACTTAAGGTATTTGTTCTAACCCCATTTCGTCATATATTCTATTGATCTTTTCTCCGATGCTTCTGGTGTCGAAGTTATTTTCAATATTTGCCCTAGACGTGCCTGGTACTGAATCGTGCGCAGGGAAGAATTCTTCAATGTCTTCCCAATCTACCACTTGATCAGGTTTTTTAACCTCTCTCTCCACATATGCAAGATCGCATGTTCTCTGTCTTCGCTTACGTTCTACATCGTCATCAAATTCTCTGCACTTCCTTGCCTCTTCTCTGACCCTATCTTCTTCCTTTTTCTTTTCATTTCTACGTTCATCTGCCCTTCCGATTTCCTCATCCCTTCGTCTCTTTATTCTCTTCTCTCGTATTCTCTGCTCTTCCTCTAATTTACGTTGCTCCTGTCTGTCTTGATCATTAGCTGCTCTGTTTGCGATCGAGCTGTCTTTCTTGCTCTTCGCGATATAACTGTTCTTATCTCTGTCTATGTTTTTTCCTTATTCTTTCATCTCTCAATTCTTTCTCTTTCTCCTTTCTCTGTACATTGTCTAGCCTCTCCTTTTGTTTTGCATTATCAATGCCTTTGCCATCGAGTTTCAATAAAATGTGCCCTCCCATCCATTCGTCTTTTGCGAATGCTATCTCATCAGTTCTATTTTCGCTTCCCTTCCATCGTTTGCCTTTTCTCTCCTTGTCGAGAGATGCACTTGTCTTGTCCGGTCCCTTCTCTCTTCATCGCGTCTCTCCCTGTCCCATGGGACTGAGGAGGTGATATCCTTGTCCTTTTCTTTCCCTTGATTTTCATCACTACTTTGCGTAGGTGACTCATATGCCGGGTTGCTATACCCTGTAGCTGCTTTAAGTTCTCTCAGCGGGTATAACTCCTCGTCTTTATTTTCTTCAATCTTCGTTTCAGACGGGGCGGGTGGCGTGGTAGGCGTCTCACCCCCCTCTGTGCATACATTAAGAATCCAATCTGTTGGCAGTTTCTCTTCCTTTCCCTGTTCATACATTTTCCAAAGCTCCAGAACAGCAAGGCATCTCTCCAACTTTTTGCCCGTCTATGTGGCGTGCAAATATGTCATCATATGCTGCAAAACAGCTTTAGATAAGGACACGCCCTGTGGCCATGGCTAAACATTTTGTGGGTTTTTCCTTTAACCCACTCTGTACTGTATGTCTTCAGTTTAGGTGCATGTTTTGGCAACTATTTGCATAGGTGTGCCAATGAAGTTAAGTCTTCCATGCTTAAATCTATTCCCTTTCTCCTTATATGACACTTGTTAAGGCTTCACGCGACTTTAAAACAATTCCCACAATATGGGCAAGCACCAATCACTGCAAGCCCCAATCCAGATTTCCTCACACAATTTTATATCATCTATTTTACTCAAAAAACATCAATTTGTATACTATAATATCTCAGTTATTCAATTGCGTAAAATGTAAATCAGTTCTTTTAAAGAAAATGTTCAACTTATGATGTCACAACAAACAAAATGTAAGACGGACGTTTAACAGACTAGAAGAACACCAGCTGGTCACATGTATCTCTGCCTCTAAAGTTACCCCGACATGGAGTTTAAATGTATCCCTTTCACGGCGCCTTTAATCGCTGTGGTAGTCTATTTGTTGCCATTTTATTTGGGACTCTGTATACACGTTTCTTCTAGCTGCTACATTAGCGTAGGAATAAGGCAAATCGTCTCTCTTATCAGGTGTCCTCCCTGGTAACCTCTCTCTTCTCGGGTGTCTTCCCCGGTATCTTTTCTGTAGTTACTTCTCAGTTACTCTTGAGTCATTATTCCCTTTCCTTTAGATATATGCATTCTTCTCTGCTTCTAGCTATATTTTGTTTTCCCGCCTCTCTCTGTTACCTTTTCCCTTTATTTGTTCTAAAGCATGCACTTTTGCCAAAACACTTAGGGCCTCATTACGAGTCCGGAGGTAACCGAGGCGGTAAAACCACCTGGTTACCGCCGGACTCATATTACCATTCCGCCTCCGTGATTCCTGGAATTACCGGGGCATTACAACCCAGGTTTTCTGGGAATCACGGAGGCGGAATGGTGTTAATCCCCATTCCCATTGAGTCCTATGGGACTCAATGGGAATGGGGATCATGGAAACACCGGCAGCATCTCGTAATGCTGCCGGTGTTTCGCCGTCCGCCTGCAGGCGGGCGGTGTTTAACCTGCCAGGTCAAACCTGGCGGGAACATCACCTCCCGCCTGCAGGAGTCGGGATCAGGCAGTCTGGAAACAACGGTGGAGGTGGGTTTACCGCCACCGTTATTTCCGATTTGTAATGAGGCCCTTAATCTTTTTTCACTCACCGTTCGCATGGTTCCTCTCTGGACCCTCGGGATCACCGCCTTTGTTATCGCCTTCTTCGGCTTTTCTCTTGTTCAGATGCCCGTAGGAATGGGAAGGGGTTGCATGGGGAAACACAGGTCCCTTCAGACCTTGTCCTGCAGGTTTATTTCTTACACTACCACTGTCTACGGGGAGCTTCACGGTCTACTCAGGCGAATGGCAAAGGACTCGTGATATTGCCGAAGACCTAGAGTTACTTTATGTCGACGGTCAATGGATGTCTTATTCTAATCGATAATCGATAACCATCCTATGCTACCAAGTGTACTCTGAGACCCACGGCCGTCCCATAGAGCCGGGGTTTGCTCAGAAGTACTTTAAGATGAGATAGCTGCACCCTTGAGATGGATGGGGGTGCAGATGCATTACTCCAACACCAATCAATAAGGACAACTCAATGGTTTGGCAAAGGGAGTCCGTTTAATGAGAAGTACAGAAAACGAGGAGTCATGGATATCAGCAGTGATGCGATTGTCCTTCTTGCTTCAAACTCCAATGAACTTCATACAAGTTGCAAAAGTTATACTCAAAACGTGTCTTCATTGATGTGTAACACTCAAAAGTTAATATGCATTTCTATTGGTTAGGAAAAGGTAACTTTACTATAGGTACTATATCTGTATATGGTAGCGGAGTAAGGAGATTGGCTAAACATTGTCAGGTGGGCATCTAAGCCCTTCCTTTAAAATGACTACTGCAGATGTCACGAAAAGTACGACATCCTATTGGTTCTACTAACTATAGGACCCTAGATTATTTGGTCCATTGTGATTGGGTTGGCACCAACCCCATGCATACTTTTCCACTTTGCTTAGCAGCACGCAGAATGGTCGGCCAGGTGTGGGGTGCCCCTTAGTTATCCGACCTTCCTCCGATTATGGTTACAATCAATCATCGCTTTAGTATCCATGTGTCAATTAGTTCACTGTGGTTGGCCTTGAGACTGCATCTTCTGTCTGGAAAGGTTCTGATATCTCTGCCTGGTCGGGTGTAAAGTCTAGGTGTGAACCTTATCTTTTCCCTGCTCAGCTGGTCACGTGATTCCTACACCGTGAATTTGTCTCTTTTCTCTCAATTTGTGTGTATTTTATTCTCATTTAGCCTGTCACCTGCCTATGTCTTCTTATCTCAACCTTTCAGAGGCATGATATTCTGTTCTCAGTTTCAATTTAGATGTAGCTACTGTTCGCCTCCTTTATTGGTATGACCTTGGCTTTCCTGGCACGAGTTGCCTCTGCCGAGTTTCGATTGAGCCGCCTCTTCTCGTTTTGCTAAATATGAATCTTTCTCATTTGGCCTTTAGTAACCTGGGTCGATTCTGCTTTTTGTGCAAAGTAGAAATATACTTATAATACTGTGCTTCGTTTGAGGTAGATTAGGTATAATGGCGCTTGCCGCACTATTCTTCTGCTAAGCATAGCAAGCCACAATGTTTCCTTAGCTTTCTTGCGGTTCCAAGCATATTTACAGGCGTAAACCTGGTCAATATCTTCATTTTGCTCACAGCTTTAAACTGCTTTGCATTTTGACATCGTCCTTTCACTTTAGGTTCACGATATCCTCATTCATGGCATTTCGTCTCTGTGTGTCATTCTCTGGTTGGTATTTCTTCTATCTGCAAGTCAGTCCTGGTGAGGTCACCATTCGTCTTCCATTAAGACCTTTGTGGTTTCTTCCGGGACTGTACTTAGGCAATCTTCATTTCGTTTCATTTGTTGGTAGGGTTTTCTTAATGGATACTATAAGATAGTCTTATTGGGGTAAATTTGGGATTTTGTGGTATTTTCTTACCGTGAAAATGTTGGCGGTAATTTGGTGGTAAATTTTGTCTTGCATTTAGTTTGGGTTTGGCCTCACATTATTTTAGTGACCGTACCTTGTTAGCTTATATTGGTGGTAATTTAGTGGTATTTTGTTTTGCAGTATTTATTGTGAGCATGGGTTTCTTCCTTATACTATAACCCCATCATAAAACAAACTTTCCTTTCTATTAGAATACCTCCTAGTTGTCTGTAGAGAGCTCAAGGCATATGCATTTGATAGAAACCCAATGATTTTATTTAGAGCGCCACCTATAGGTTGTGGCTGGTATCACTGGCTTATATACATCCAGTAGTCTATGTCATAAAGTATCACTGGTTTATTTACATCCAGTAATCAATGCCTTTCCCATCAGCATGCAAGAAAAGGGCATTCATCATACTGCACACCAACCTTCGTTTATCTGCATTGGTAAATTGATAGATGCACTACTGCACTAATATGAGTCTCCCCTTTATATATCATCTATTGGAGATAATTCACAGATGCATGAATGACACAAACTCATATTTGTTTTCATAGGTACTTATTATATTGAATTACAATTACATGTCATCAAGTCTTACCTAGGTTATTTACAGCAGCCTCTGGAATACAAAAGAAGCAAAACAGAACAGGCAGGTGTATCTGAAACGTGGATTAATATTCCCACATTCTGAAATTGACAAAAATAACATGCAGTGATTTTCTGACCTTTCTACACTATATAAATTGTAGCCAAACATACGACATTCAAATGATCCTCACTTGGCACAACTCTTACCAAGATTAGCACTTCTGTGAAGTTCTCAGCACGACCTTGTGCCACTTGCAAAGGCAGGCCCATTCAGCGCGAAATGCTTCTGTAAATCTTGTGTGGGGAACACAGCAAGATAATTCTCCCAGCCAGTGCTCTGACCCTTTTGAACTCTGTCAGCCTTCACAGATCAGCCCGAACAAACTCTTCTCCTCATGTTTTGCCATTAGCTAAACTCGGATCCTTCCCACTTTTTTACGTGGCATGTCTGCCTATAATTCTCCCCAATCAGGCTAACAAGAATGCATAATGTATCAACCCTCATGTTCCAAACATTGAGAGCTTCAGAAAAGAATTATTGTATCTCATTGGTTTCCTGCTGCCTCTTTCCCTCTGCTCTCCACAAGCTAACACAGCATTTTAGTGTTAGAAAAGTTAGAGTTCGTATTTTAGTAATATTAAATTAGGTTAGTCAGTTATGTATATTCTAATGTAGTTTCCTTGCATGAGGCATCCAAAGAAAATGTTGCACTTCAATATTTTGGCCTAGCAGCACTAAACTTTTCTATTTGTGCATTTCATTCTCTACAGTTTCAAGTTGGGCTTGGCGGGGTTGTAAAACCTGTACCTTACGTGCCACCAACAACATATTTACATGTTATACTGGCAAAAAAAAAAAAAAAATATATATATATATATATATATATATATATATATATATATATATATACATATACATATATATATATATATCATATTACTGCTGGCAACAAAATGCCACTACATTTGCAATAAAATATATGTATGCCATCACATTTAGTAAAACGCTATATATATTCTTACAATACCTTACTGTCCATGATTTTCTTGACATTGGTACTTCAATGGGTGCTGTTTTTCTAATAGGTACTGGGCAGAGCCCTACTGCGGCTCTCTGTTGGTTTATTTGCTCATCATAAATCGCATATCTCGGTGTGAACGTTCCTGGTACTTCAAACTGGACGATTGGAGTGCAGGCTTTATTTGGGACCTTCTCTACACTAGTACCCAAAGGGGAGGTTTTTGATCAAATGTGATGGAAACTGTGCATTTTAAAGAATATTTATTCAGCACCACTGGCAAATATGTATTCAGCAACACTGGCGAAAACTACTAGCCGCATGGTGAAGTAACTTCTCAAACTGGCCCAAGTGGACCAAAAGCATGTGCCACTTTGGCCAAAAAAACTGCCCCTCACTAGCATTTTTCCTTTTTGTTTCGGGGCGTGGCCCTATTGCCGATAGACCTTTTCGAGCCTGGGAGAATGTTGCAGACAGTATGGGTGGCAAAGGTGAGCACAAATAACGCTTTCTGCATCGTTCCAAACATGAAGGACTCATGCTACTCCTAATATTGTTCTGTATCCATTTCATAGAGATGGCATTATGTACACATGCAGCAAGCTTGGCACTTCAGTATATTCAATTGGGCACCATTAGATGTGCCATTACTGATCATGATACTAGTAATCCTAACCCTTCCCATGTGTTGACACTTCAGCAGCTGTCAAACTGTTAACTGGACAGAAAAAGTAAGTACACCTCATATTAAGTTTGAACATTCCTGGTGCATGATTTCGCCACACATGGCTACTGTGGAGATGTCCCATAAATACCCAGACACTGATTGACTAATAGTTACAGATACATCTCTTGTACAGTCATTTGTTAGCAGGGCCTAATCCTGGTGCCTAATCCTGGTCTAACATTTCAGACAAATGGTCAGGCTATCGCCATGTTAGGCCATGTATTATTCGTACAATACTAAGTACCGACACTTATATATTTTGGTGTGTTATACACATTTTGTAAGATCAATCTCATGCATGAATGGAGTGGAAGTTATCACTTATAATTTACAAAGTATGTACATTCAACACATGCAATGTGTGTAGGAAAGATAGCATATTGTGTTTTTGTGCCAGGGATTTTTCAGACCCTGTGTAAAGTGTCAAGAAGGGATGCTTTGCATATATTGGTCTTCTGCTAGCACACCCATGCCTGTATACCTTTAAACGTAATGCCAGCACCGTTTTGTGGCATTATTAGAGACAGGAACAGTCCATTGTGGCACATTTATATGTCTCACATAGGAGGATAGAAGACGCTGTCCTTGGAAAGGCTTCCATCACTGCTGTAGACCTAGAGCAAGCTCCCATGGATAAGGATGAGCTCCAAGCATGTCTCGCTCATGCATTTTTATTAGAGTGTTGATTGCTGGACTTCCATGACTATGTGTATAGCACTAATTGGTGTGAGCATTTATAAATCAAGATCCATGTCTTCCAATAGAGATATCCTTTAAATTAGTGATGCTTTCAGCCCAAGTTGATAGAGCAACCACATATTTTAATCTCAAACGTTGGTTTCTGCGTGCAATGAACTACTTTATATATTTATTTGGCACTATAGTGTCAAGAAATCAAGCGGCAGAAGCTGCACTATATTACAACCAGTAGCATAAACAAACTACAATACACTGGGCCTCATTAGGACCCTGGTGGTCCCGTAATGAACAGTGCCAGTACAGGACCATCACCGTTCATTATGGGCCGCCCTATTACGAGGACTGCTGTGGGACCCACTAAGGAACGCTTGGTCAGACCAGGCATCCTTAGCGGGTCCCGTTCGCAGTCCAGGATGCTGACAACGGGCCCATCATTAACAGGCCCGTTGTCAGCATCCTCCCCATTCCCATTGAGCCCTATGGGTCTGGAATGGAATGTGGAATGTTTTTTACCGGGGCCCAGAAAAGGGCAATAACCGGGTCTGCCAAGGTTGGCATGACCCGGTTATTGCCCTTTTCTGGGCCCCGGTAAAAAATCATTACCCGCGGCAGCCGTGCCCTTAAAAAGGGCACGGCTACCAAAAGGGTACTAATGAAGCCAGCTGACTAAAAGTATCAATGATTGACCTACTTTGCATTGAATGCACAGGACCTGTTTATGTCCTATTAGTGCACATTATATTGTAGAGAGGTTCTGTATTAATCTGGATATTAGTGGTCGACCTTAACAAAATGCCTGGTGTGATTACAATGGGAGTTTGGGAGTTTGTACATTGAGGATGTGTAAGTAACACTTAAGAAAATAGTCTCGGACATAGCCCACATGTCATTTGTTTAGGATGCTAGCTGCAGTACTAGAAACCCAATAAACTGCTTTCCAAAATGATTTAATATATATTTCCTGGATGTTATTTAACTATGGCAACATTTATTTCAAGAATCATTGTTTTAGTTTATGTTTGTGCTTCGTGCATGCAGCCATAAGTCTGCCTCTTAGCAATGACAGGGAGAGTGTGCGGAAGGGACCTGGGACGAGTCTGATCATGGTCACTCCTTATTGACAATGTTTACAAGGTGAAACATGTGGATCTACAAGAATTACAAAAAATACCCTATGTATTATTGGAAGGTCCAGGAAATTATTCTAGATGCTCTTTATTGTTGGGGGTGACTGTGTAATGTTAAGCTCTTACTGCTTGCCCAAACTATCATAGGTACAATGATGAATTAAAACGTGCCTCCTCCATTTCAAGATATCTATTGACATGGGTTATTGGCTGTTTAACAAATGGTGTTCTTTCCTCTTCCATATTTGTTTTGTTTTCAGATTAACAGGAGAGGGTGCTGTTAGTCATTGCTACTTTTTAGCTGTTTGTCTTGCAAACATTGCAGTGGTGAGAAGAACACAATCCTTTATTGGTAACGTTTCTTCGCCAGCCGAGAAGTCTCAAAACTAAACTTCATAATCCCCCTCTGCTGCGTTTGTTTGGACCACAGCCAACTTTTCGCTGCTTCACAACCTCCTTTACTGGCCTGTTGCGGGTTCATATTTTAGCTGCCAAATCTCACCTGTTTTGTGCCAGTGGCAGTTTGGACACAATACCAACTCTCCTTCTCATCACCACTATTAATATTTAGCAGCGTTTCATCTCAAGCTGAAGTTGACCCCATTTCGAATCGAATCAAAGTGGCCTGCATATTGCACTTTGGTGTGTGCATGGGATTTAACTCAGTATTCATGTCCTCTAATCCAGGCTTAGAGTTCCCATGCACTGTTCCAAACCAACTCTCTGGATCCCGATTACAATTAGATTCCCAATAAAAGATGATCCAAATGTACATAAGGGGGGACAGTTATGACACAGGGGATAAGATCAGGATTGCGTTCTTTACAATTGTGACTCAGAAATCTGCTTGCCTGACAATTGCCAGCTTTTATTGTTCCTGTACCTGATTTTAATTGGCTCTTTTATCATCTACGACTCAGTGACTGTTATGATTGGTCTCTTCTGTTGTAGTGGGCAAAAGATGCTCATGTGGACTTTTTCCAGTTCATGAGTAAATGCAACTCATTCCAGACACTTATGGTAAACTCCTTAATTTTTGTGTCTAAATGATGTTCTAATTAAGCACCGACAGGTTTTCTGAAGTATTTTCTTTAACAAATTTAACATAGAAAACAACCCTTTCAGAGGAATCAAGCTTCCTGGTGCGTCATCATAAATATCTTTTCCCGACTGTGAATCTGTTTCATGTGCCTGCATATTCTTAACTGGAATAGGGAGATTCTAAGACAATTTACTATTTCATATTCATGCAGGGGTTCAAATATACCCCAAACCTCTCGAAGATCAACTTTGAGAAATAGGGGTAGAGTTTTAAATTTAGGTGCCAACCATCAATGTCCCAACTTGCTCAAATTTAGCTTGACAAGTAGCACATCAATGTTGCTTGTGGCAAGGACCAAGACATTGCTTACAATCACCACTGATCTGGAAAAATTGCAACACGCAAATCCTCCTTCACTAAGGCAACCGTAGCCATTGAGTGTGAAATACTGAAACGAGAGTTTCCCCATCCCCCTACTAATTTTCCTTCCCTGTACGGGACAACAAATCCTAATTCAAAATTGTATTCCCCTCTTATATTCAAACTGCGTTGATTATGATTTCAAATAACACCCCCCTGATTTTAATAATGTGCTTAGAAACATTCTACATAGGTGAAAAAACTGATGGCTCGTGGTCCTCTCCCATTTGCTTTGCATTGAATGCACTACCATTAAAAGTGGGTGAAATTACAGCTGCTGAAGCAACATTTGAAGACCCTACCTCCAACTCTGCAGAGAAGATTGTTTTCCGGAGTCAAGCCTTTTGGATATATTTCATTTCCTGCCCAAATCTCATTGTTTTTGGGATTTGCCTAAAGGTATGGCCAATCAGGGGACCTACATGTTTTACAGAACCCTAATTGCACACAATATTTGGACAGTAATATGCATCAAATGATCAATTTCACTACAGTTATGCCCGGAATGTGTCCACGTCTCTTCAGGGCGAATTTCATAATTTCACCCACCCACTACCTATCAAACCCTTGTCTATCCCTTACCTTTTAGCAGCATGTCTGGTCTCTTATGAACTATGAAAGGAAATTCCAAAGACTACCTTTATTTCATGGATGCGATGGGCAAACACTCATAATTCCAGAAGAATCAGTAAGGGGAATTAACATTCTTATATTTGTCAATGTATTTATTCAATGTACCTTCATGGCTGCTGGTTTGGGTATAAGTGACATAGCTTGTCGTGTCCGAGCAGTATTTCTAAATAAGAAATCATTGAACTTTCTCATGCAGACATCATGTTGTTTTCCATTGACTGCCACATAAGTAAATAAAACAAAGCATACGGCAAAGCACATGATGTTGGTTTTCAAAGACATTCTGCTCTTAAACGGCATCAATTAATTTTGTTCTTTGCTTGAACATTTCACTGTAATTGGAACAGTAATTTTCAGAATACGCCATAAGTAGATTCTGAGGTAAGTGGGGCAGTGAGACAGGGATTTTTCTCCTGCTGCTAACACATGAATCCATTTACTTACTGGAAGTGCCAAGAACCTAAATAAAGCACAGTCATCATTTAGTAGTTCATTTGAATGGTTTCAATTGTGGACTTAATTAATATAGTTTGCGTCTTGCAGAAATACAAACATAGCATTGAAATAGAACAAGGGAACTGCTCACCACATTATGCCTGAAAAATACTGTGAGCATCGACTTTTACAAATACAGATGACCTTGTTGTATACTTATAGAATTACCACTTTTCTAATACCAACACCTTTTGACTGTCATGCTCACCTAATAGTTGATAGTACTTATAGCTGGTACTTATACTTGTATACGTGCTTGTATTTGCATGTGTATTTTGATCTGTTTCTATTGATTTTAAGCTTTTATGTAACGTTTGTAAAAGTTCTTTGAACTGAATACAAATAAATAATAATAATAGTTGACATCCACTCTTTATGCCAGAGGTAGCCGGTAATTGGAACCCATTTTGGCCTAAAGTGTAGATAGGCTCCTTTATTAATTGGTATAGAAGAAGGCTAGAGTATTGTCAGCAGTCTAACAGCGTTTTATGACAGTGATCTAACCATGCATAGCCTACTACAATACACAGAGCCAAGTACCTACAGGAGTTTACTTTTTACCAATAATATTTTCACTTAAAAAGGTAAAAACACCAAACCTCAATGGGATACCTTCAGAAATGCTGAAGCGATAGTCTAGCTTGTGATCTAGAAATGTAATATAGCAATGTCCTTGCCAACCTAAAGGAAATAGAGGGTTTAAGATAGTTGGTTAATCATTAACGTATACCAGTGCATAAAAATGGATACTTAAATTCTTTACTAGACATTTCCATTGATATGTTTGTTAATTGTATTTTGTGATAGATGAAGTATTGCGTATTGATGTGCAGATGGGCTTCCAGTGACAGGCGTTCAAGTATGCCATGCTTCACTTTCAGAATAATGATGCTTTCTGTTGGCCTTATCAGGTGTTAATGACCCTTGACCAAAGGGATGTTAACACAGATTAGTACCCGGTGTGCCGCTACGATCCAGAAAGCTGCACACAGATTGGTGCGTTTCCGAGCCTTACCCTATGGTAAGCCCGGAGACGTTCATGCATGCATCGCACGCCACTCTCATCCATTTTACAAGTGGCCGCCATGCAAAGGGAGAAAGAACTATCTGTAGTCCCTTGTCCCATTCAATGGTGGCCAATGACTGCCACGGAAAGGGATAACAGACTTGTTTCCATATCCGCGTCAGGCATTTTCTTTGGCTGCAAAACGCGACGCGTCTCAAAACTGAAACATCCCACCATTAGTACCCTGGTCTAATGTGCCGGGGTACTAATGGCAAAAAGCCCCTCACTGGCGGGGCATTACCTTACGCGGTAATGGCCCACCGGCTCGGGCTAATTGCTTTAATAAAGGCCTAGGAGAGGGGCGATTTTGCTGTTAGAACATTTGAGCAAATGAGGGTAGCATGCTTTCTATAAAACAGGGAAAAATAAAGGAGAAACAATGGAATGTTGGGAAAGAAGGCAATGACCTGCTGTCATTGCCCTCTGTCACGGCAATGGGCTGCCAACATTCCAGTGTTCTAATATTGGGTAATCCTACCGTTCATATTGAAATGTTGGAAGAAGATTTAGAAAACAAATAAGGATTTTATAAAGGTGGATGTTTAGTTTTCTTTATATAAAACTTCATTGTGGCTAATGAAAGAGGTGGCTTCCTTTTGTATTGTGGTCTCCTCTCCAATGGCCTTTAAAGCAATGTGTCAAATCCATCTAGTGGCTAAAGGCCAGCACATGTAGTCTTGTAATGATGTGTAAATTCCCCTGGCCAAGAGAATGATTTTTATCATTTGTTTTACTAAATTCCTGTTGTGACGTAATATATGGTAGCTGTGTCTGTTGGGCTCTGTATTGTTTTTCCGATATCAGAGCACCTGTTGCCCACCCCTCCTTTTATTTATTTTATTTTATTTTGATTTGTAATGCCAGTTTCTCCTATTCCCATTCCTCCCTTGTTATGTTCAGAGAGAACTTTCGTTTTCTGCCAGAGCTCCTTGCGATGCATTTTGTGGCAGAAACGGTGTCTAGCAGTTGCACTATGTTGCAGAATGAGTACATTGTGTTGAAAGCTCAATTATAGATTCAGACATTTTGTAGAAGTGGGTAGGACTATTTGAAGAATGCGTTCATGATGGTTTGGGAGCATCATGTAAAAACCTTTGCAATGCACCCAATCCACCATAACTAATGTAGAGGTTAAGATTTCTTTCTATACAACCCCATAAAACAAAAAACATCTTATCCACTACATTTACAATGACAGTCCTGTTTGCTTTGATGTGGGTTGTTCCTTTAAGTAGCACTCTAACTGGTGCATTTTACATTTGGTTATGACCATGATCCATACATTGATCTGCAGTCACCATTAATCTGTTTAGTGCTATTTATGAATGACAGAAGTAAACTATTGAACCTACTTTCAATCCGCCTAACTTCAATCTACTTATGGGCACATTAATAAAACATGTTTGCTCTTTGATGTTTCTTTTCATTTAAGAGTAACGTTCATTGTTAGATGTTTCTATAATGCATTTTAAAAGGCCTCTGCTCAACATATTTATACATCAAAGCAGATTCATTTCTTGTTTTCCATCATCCTCTTTTCGAACATGTATGTAGCATTGTGAATAGGACCAGTTTCATCAGGTGATAAGATCATTTTGGATCAACCATCCCACTTAACTAAATAACATTTTCTTCAGTGGTCCTAGTTTTGTACAGTACCAATGTTCATCTGTCCACTTGCCTTTTTGTCTTTGCCCACCAACCTCTGTTCAACATTCCTTTGCTATAACAAATGTGTTCAGTTTTGCAGGTGCCATATCGATTAAATTAGCATTCCTTAAAACATATGAGCATTCCTAATGATATACATATACGTTTGTCTCCAAGTCATTTTTTTCTAATGGACTATATGTCTGGTGAGAAGTAGGGATATGACTTACTTGCACATGTTTTCATAGTTTTTCCCTCTCCAAAGGTTATTGTGCAATGTATTCATCTTTGATTCTTTTTTGCAGAAAAAAAGAACTTGGAAATAATTTAACACATATGCAATACACATTGCAAACTTGGTCCATGAGGGCAGTAATTGCGTTTAGCCCAAGCAATTAAAGATGTGCTTACATTTAAAAATGCCAGCCTTTTGTGACTTTTTGCAGAATTTAACATGATAGATGGTAGACAAGCAAGGACAGATATGGTCTAATATACATTTTGAATATCAAGTCACAGTCTTAAGATGTTCTTTACAGTTTATCAGAGATAACCACTTGTCTTGTATTTAATTTATTTGATATTGTTGTTTAAAATGAAACCCTACATTATCCTTCTATTCAATGTTTCTGTAGTCAAATAATTTTTCTATAATATGATTGATCAATAATTTTCAGGATTTACGTGCAGTGGCCAATTTCAAGAAGCACCCATTCTCATTCCTCTGTCACTTGGGATAATCTTACTACTAATCCCCAATGGAATGTTTGCAAAATTAGTCCTAATTTTAAGATTGTATATTACATTTATGGAATAACCATAACAGTAAGTGAAAAATGAATAGACTTTGGGTGATGTGATGCTATGATCTAACAATTGTTAGTGGCAATGCAGGCCACTTACACAATTATGCAGACATCCAATGAAATTGTGCTTGCCTACGTCTTCTATATCTATTGATACAAATGCATATGTGATCAGCCCCTTAGCAATATAATTGCTTATGTTTTCTTAATTGTAATCACTCACTTTCTAATGCCTCTTACTCAGTTTGAAAGTAAGAGTTTTAAATTAATAAAATTTGACCAACCTTTTTTCCCCCCATCAAAACATGTTTATATTGTCACCGCGTTTTTAACTTTTTAAAAGATTTTTACTTGTAGATAGTTCATCAGTTATATAGTGAAATTGGTACAGGATAAGGACCTGCAGCCAGATATTAACTTAGGTTCTGTGACTTGAAAACGCTATCTATATATACACACACCTGCTTACCATGTTTTGACTGCAACAATTTTATTTGTGGACATTTTCACTGGAATGTTTTTACCGGGCACGTTATGATGAAATAAAACAAATATTGATATACTTGTGTTTGGAAAAGAGCTTGGGAGTTTGTGCGTGGCCGGGTGGTGAAGTTGGTTAGATGGGGTCTGGGGAACCCCCTATGTAAAAATAAAATCAGCAATAACGGCAGCAGTGAAAATGCCACAGTGAAAATGCCGACATATAAAATAGCCATGGTGAAAACAAGTGAAACCACACACACCTTAGTGCATTTAAGCTGTGGTGATTTTGGCCTTCTCTGTTATAATCAAAATTCAATATTAAATATGTGTGAACGCATCAATTCTAGAAGATTACTTATTTGACTTAGAAAAAAACATACCGTATAAATTGAGAAACTGTACCCCTGAACAGATAGTAAATTACAGCAATACTAGCAAGTTCATCCTCCCATTCTAATTAAACAATGGCCCACAAGTAAGTGAGAAAGAAGTGTTTTTTTTGTCTAGGTGGTGGATTTTGCCAACTCCTGTAAAAGACATTGCAGAAATGGCTGGCAACAAGGTCCTTTGTGGGACACACAGTTTTTAGTTGGGTATAGGATACATCATCGGGTGTAAACATGGAGGATCTTGAAATGGCCTTTCTGGATTTTTCTTCAATCCATGTGCTTTTTTTTAAAGTAAGAAAAGTGTTATTGGCCATATGGCACCACCGATCGTACACTGTATGAGCTACCCTCAT
Source organism: Ambystoma mexicanum (assembly GCF_040938575.1). Lineage (NCBI taxonomy): Eukaryota > Metazoa > Chordata > Amphibia > Caudata > Ambystomatidae > Ambystoma > Ambystoma mexicanum. Next base: position 425,955,093 of record NC_090935.1, read on the forward strand.
TAGAAATTGGAGATTCATAGTGCAAATGACCCAATAAGACTTTGTGCACATGAAATTCCATTCAGCGGGAACTCAAAGTCTTACCACTATTGTTTTTACTTTGCTCTGACTTCAAAAAACACCATGATTATACGTAAGATGTTCCCAATGTGGAATGTTATATTTGACATACACTTGCCTATATGTCTCTGTTCTATATCTGTAATTGGCATTCCAATGTGGGACCAGAAGTTAAAGCTCAGTCCCAGTTCACTAGAGCAGTGATGCACTTGTGATAATTTTTATATAATTGCGTCTTGCCATCAATGTCAATTGGTACAAAGACACGTTGGCTGGCAACGACATAAGGATACTGTCATGTCTCCTGTGCCACAGCTTCACTTATGCCAATCTAAGGAGGGGAACATAGTTTGATCACTGCATCCCTGTGCCCTGTATGTGTGTGTGTGTGTGGGTGCACATGCGCCCATGTGTGTGTTTTCGTGTCTCAGTGGGTCTGTATTTGAGAGGGATTTCAGGCTACTATCGGGGGGACTGCACACAAACAAGGAGATATATTATATGATATTATATGGCATTTATAACGCACCTATACATAAGTGTTTATAGGTGTGACAAGACAAAGAGGGGTAAAGAGGGGTAAACATAGGGAGGACAAAACAACTATCTTACTAGGCCCTGTGTCATTCAGATCGCGCAAGTGCAGGTGCACGCTGGGGGGCTACTGAACCGGATATAAATATAAGGCACCATATGAAATGCATGACATGCTACTAGACATTAGATGGCCCATAACATCTGCATCCTGCATCCTCAAATCTTAAGTAACAAGTGAGACCAATGCCTTAACAGGCATTCTGTGCAGACATAGAATTATAGTACCTCTATTTAAAGTGTGGAATTGTTTGATATTATATTGCTGTTCAGCAGTTTTAATTCAGGTATAATAAGGCACTTCTTCAACGAAATACCTAGAAAGAGGTCATCCATAAAAGAAGACTCAACATCAACTTGTAAAAACATAATCATTCAACACAAATCCACATTCTGTAAGTGTATAGCAGATGTGGTGGGCAAAAAAGGATGCAGTGGACTTTACCTGGCTCGAATACACAAAGTACTATGTTGATTTGTGAATGTTGTTGTATGAAGCTGGGGTGGGCTTGCACTGCTGATGGCAGTTGGTACTGCTGGAGGAGGCCCCCCAGTCATGTTGGCATGGTCCTGTGTGCTGAGCTTGATTGTCCTCTACCTCTTCTATCCTATGACATAGTAGGCTAGTTATGTGCTATCAGTGTACAGTTAACACACTAGCTACACTGCTCTTCAGTTCACGTAAGCAAACCTGTTCTCAAATGAAAGGTGCATTGATGCGTTCAGTTTGCGCCCCTGTGGTAATAACGTGTCATGAAAGGTTTACAAAAGGCGTCCACTGAGATGAGTTTCAAATAATTCAGTACGTGTTTGTTTTTCTAAAGTATACCCAAAACAGCCACATCAAATAAAAGTATCTGTCGCCGTTCTTTACTGCCTTGACCAAAAAACATTGGTGAAACTGCCTTCAGGAGTCTAAATGCTCAGCGAAACATAATCCCCTCCACCCCCTCCCCGACTGACCACTCCCCTCTTGGAAGAGTATGCCGTATGCTTCATATGCCAAGGCTGAGTACGGTACTTGGATGTTTTGGCTAAGAACCGACCCATTCCAACCCACCTGAACTGCGTCACACACATCTTTCACCTGAACCTTGGCTTTTGATGTATTTTTTGGTTGCATTTTGCAAATGTCTCCATTGCCATGAATCCAAGCCACAATTCGAAGACTACACGTCTCTCTGACTACACATGACATTTATAAAAGTGAAAATACACTGGCTCAGCGTACTGGCAAAATGTGTACCACTAAAAATTACACGATAGCTCACAACTAAGTCCCTTCCTGTCAGGCCCGCTGCCGCCATCCTCGGTGTTTCCTATTGAGCCAACCACACGTCTATTTACACATCTTTAACATAGCTCCAACAAAGGAAATGGGCCTACATTGCGCAAGGTTTATGTGCGATTCGTTTGCGCTATTTTTGCATTTACATTTGATTTCCTGTATGGTGGGAGGCAGCACAGAGGATGAAAAAGACGCGTTGGCTCCTGGAGCTTCACACACTGCAGTGCGCCCCTGGAAACAAAAGACGCTAGAACTCGGGGATAGGGTTTGCTGTGACAGAGAGCGCTTTGAGGGTCATGAGACAAGCAGCCAGATTGGGTGACAAAATGTAAGATGAGACAAGCACATCAAAGGAGCCACGGATTTCAGCTGCCTTGCTGGGTTTAATTTGGTTAGAAAAGGTTCTCAATAGAGTATTGCATACATTCAGGCAGAGCCGTAGAGAATAGGACACAATCGTTTTTCTGCCAGCTTAATAGCTGCTTCTTTTCTTTGGCAAAGAGCAGATAATTAATGGATTGGTACATGCAAATATGATTTTTGATACTTTTGATACCTTTGCATCGCATGTAAAGAGTGTCACACAGGACCTCGTGACATATTAAACATGACCATATGCGTACATCCAGTAACGTTCATTTGCCACACTCACGCTTTCCATCTTGCGTGACCAATCCGAGGTGATGAGAGGTTTGTGTACCTGGATGGTTACCCCCCAGATTCCACAGCTGACATATCTGACTTCCAGGTACGTAGGAGGTACATTAAACAATCACGTTAGCACAGCCCTTACTGTAAAGCCCTTTTACATTTTTTAAGCAGGCGTGCAGTTCTAACTACGATGAGCAATCGCAGAAATGCAACACATTCGAAAAGCACTCCAAGCATGAGGTCTGAGAGTCCTAGGAAAAAAGGGACAAACTCGAAGCAAATAAGCAAAAACGAGTTTAATAAGTGATCAAAAAAAAAGTAGGCAAAACACACAGCAAAAACAACACAGGACGCCAGGGCAGTGTCCTGAACGACGTGTTTCGCGCTTCCCTGAGCGCTTGTTCACGTTAGGGAGACGTGAAAACAATCACAGTAGATATTGCAGATTAGTCCTTTACCCATGTTGCCTAAGTCCACAAGCTAACAGCTTTGTTATGAAACCATGGCGGCAATATTAGAGTGTAGCAGAATCCTGCATTAGCCATTGGAGAAACAAGTTAAAAATAACAGTGTTATGCAAAAGCACATTGAAATCTATCAAGAAACAAGCAAAGTGATGATACTAATGAATAAAAAGGGATGCATAATGAGATAGATGTCAACAGATCTCAATCAGTAAAAATAATTTAGTAATCCACAGTTGTAGCATAAAGTGCAAGTGCATTCCTATGCGCACATGTGAACATAGTACATGAAAAATGCAGCATAATGGCTATACGATAATGTGCAAATGCATATCTAGCTCAACATGGCAACATAGTAACAATATACAGTAAAAGAACAGCAGGGACAGAATAATACTGTCAAATGTGGAATCTCTATTGACAGTTACAGGCAGTCAATATATGCAACCCTTAGAATAAAAGCATGTTTCAGGGAACAACCATAAAGTGCAAAATGTAGATCTTCATAAAGGCGTAAGTCCAAGGCTACAGTATAAAGTGCAAGTGCATTAGATCGTAAACATGTCGACGTAGCAGCGATAGACAGGCAGACAAATAGTCATCATAAAGTGCAAGTGCAAACAATACCAATGTCCTCCTGATATGTGTGTCCATATTCAAACATAAGTGGCTACTGGCTCGGGTGCAAATAAGAACCATACGCACCCTAGAATCTAGCAAACCAGTATTGCCCACATATAGGGAAACCACAATAAGGAAGCACACCAGCACAGTATTAAAACTAGTGGAAGAGCAAGGGCAGAAAAGTAATAAGGAAGGCAATATAAAACCACACATACAGATGTCATGGTGTACTCGCAAAATCACATCCCCCTAAGACATCAGGAAGGCAAGACAGCCAAAATGGACCAACACGAAAGTAAATCAAGTTGGATAACAAAGATAATACAATTAAAACAAACGAAGCAATTCCAAGCCAGGGCAACAAATCTAAATGAAAATCAAGATATATATATATTAATGGGGTTTTGTGCCGGTTGACACAAGATACTTATCCATAAAGAGCCACTGCCGTTCATGTGCCATAGTATCCAAGAAATGGGTGCTAGCTTTGCACTTGAACATTGGCAAGATGGTGTTACCCCATTTGTATTCCCACCCTCTCATGCAATGTGCACATTTTTTATGTTATTTTATTGTTTAAAGCGCAGACCTAGCTTTAGAGCAGCCATGTGATGTACAGAGTGTGGGAAGCCAGCATTTGGGTTGGCATCTTTTAACAGTAACGCAGAACTGTAAGGTCTATGCGTCGGTATGTGCATTCATTGGAATTAGTCCTTGGTCAGGTGTTGTTGAAAGAGCCATCTTTTGAAAGATTTGCGAAATTGGAGAATTGTGGGGGCATTCCAAGCAAACACCGGGATTGGGGGTCCTCTATTTGGGGACGAGTTATGATTCAAGCCGGTTGGTTGATGTGCTGCGCGAGGAGCGTGTGCCACCAGATATGTGGAGCTTACCCGCCAGGTACGCTGGTGTACCACTTGTAATGGCTTAGTAGATGATACATGCAGTCTTGAACAGTATCCTGGCTTGCAGTGGAAGCCAATGCTTGCTCCTACCAGAGAAAAATCAAATGCACAAAAGAACGCAGGGAGGTGTGTGAGCAGCAAAGAGTATGCCAATGGAACTGTAACTACGCTGACAATGTAGGGTCACCCACCTGCTAATAGTAACAGAGGGCTCGGGACCTACACTAGGATGGGTGCTGTTCCTGACTGTACCTACAAGTGTTTAGGGCTCTGTGATCCTCCACAGATGTCAGAAGGTCAGTTTCACTTTCATGTGGGGCGATGATGAAGTCCCCTGATTCGTCATGATGATATGCTGCAGGAATAAGTCTGCAGTACTCTCCATCCTTTTTGTTTTGGGCATGAGAAGACATGCACTTTGTGTCAGTGTCTATACCACAACTGCTGTGGTCCACAATAGGATCACTGCCTCTTCAACAGTCACCTCATATTATAACAGACATCCCCTGGAATGGTACTGTGGGCAGCAACTAAAGGCTATGACTTGCCTCTACTTTTTGGGGAAATGAGCCATCGTCTGCTCACTTTTTGTCACCTGGAGCACCGTTTCTGGATAGCTGGTGAAGAGCACATTTGTTTTTTACTTCCCCCCTACTGGGGACTCAAGCATGGCTCGGCTGGTGATGTTTTAGTGCCACATCTAGCTGAGCTATCTTGTGGGTGTGTTGATTTATGTTTGTTTATGTCAATAGCCTGCTTGGGAATGTGAAATGTATGCAGGCACAACTGTGTCTTTCTTTTTATTGGTGGTTGGAGGGGTGACTTCGCATGTCCCTTAAGTAGTGTGAATAGTAGGTAATTTTAAAGGGAAGGGTGCATAAAGCTAGAGGCTTTGGGGGACAGTGACTGAAAGTAATGAAGGCAGTTTAAGATGCCTTTTCTTTCAAAGTGTTTCTTTCACTTGATAGTACAGTTGTAGAACACAGTGTTGGGGGACAGAGTCGAAGAAAGCCTGTTTTGAATCTTGTTTCGTGGGAAAGAAAGCTCACATGTTTTAAGGGTCCACATGAGTACATATTTTCACTTCATTCCTGTTCCCCTCTTACCGTTTGTGACCACCACACTCACCTATGCACAGTCAACTCTCGCTTGTCACTTCTGCCAGATGGCTTGGCAATTCCCAGACTATCATTTATGCAATAAGGTGAACATTTTATGAACCTATGAACAGGACCTGGTGAAGAAGCCTGCATTCCTCGAGGGCACACTTGAGCCCATCTCTTGTCCATCAGACAAACATGCATTTACTATGTTTAACTGTAATGGCCAATGCACTGTAATCTGTAGTCACGTTCTATTTCACCCCTGTGTGGGGGCTTGATACACTACCTTGTCAGTCAAGTTTTGGCCATGTAAGACTCAAAGTGCTAGTGTGCTGAGTAACGCTTTGCATTCTCAATGAATGATGGTGCTATCAAGGCTTATGTGCAACAAGCATTGACAAATGGTTATTGGCTTTTTTATATAGATATCTGCCAGGCATTCACACCATTTTCCAGCTATTGGCATTTATAGTTACTGTTATTGTGAAGATGAGATGGAAAGTGAAAAAGAAACAACTGCTTTCACTGCTGCAGTGCAGTTTCACCCTCTATGCTTTCAGAGCAAACTCTGCACTCCCACGGAAGGCATGCACTCCATGTGTGCATCCATTTGCAACACACTACTTTTTAAGCAGGTATGTGGGATTCCATATTTTGTCCAACTGACACCAACATCCCTCTTCTGGTTATTTGTCAACAGTAGGTGGATGATCGCTGTGCCACCAATTAGAAATAGATAACAATATCCTCTTTTTACAACATAACTACATCAAATACACGTCATATCCTGTGATGTCTAAAAAGCGTGTTTCATCCTTATATTATTGTAATATGTAAACGAGAGCCTCGTTTTCTAACATACAGAGGATCAACCAAATCCCCTAATTAAAGGAGGTTTGTTTCCCACTTCACTTTATTTGTTGCATATCCAGAAATATGTCACTGACCCATTTGCACAAAAAGCGAAGGTACTGGGCTGGCCCCGGTGGAATTTAAATCAGCAGCTATAGTTCCATTTATCAAGTATGCATGTATGTATGCATGTATGTATGGAGCACTGCACAAGAAGAGGAAGAGATACATAACAGCTTATAATGAGGGCAAAGAAAGCCTTTATCATTTGCCTGTAATCATTGGTTGGTGTAGTACCCATTGAGGAGTGGGTCTTAAATTCCTTTCTGAAGTGTTGGAGGGAGGGAGAGAAGCAACCAAATGATATTAGGTATATTTTTCCAGAGTGCTTGGTGATTGAAGTAGAATGGGCCCTAACTAGTCTTCTTAGAGTCACACATGGCGATGCCAGGGCTCTTCTTGTGGGGTTGGCTGCCTCAGATGAGTAGGAAATTGCTCACCCTGCAATACTGAGACTCTGGTATTTTGCTACTATGTCACACATGTACCCAAATAGATCATTTGTTCTTTCCACTGTTATTGCGATCCAGTAAAGCACTAGACAGCTTGTTGCCATTGTGATTCCTGCATTGACACACATGATGGATCTCTGGCACGAATGTCCTCTGCAGCCACCCACGAATACACCTGCTAACAATAATCCCACAAAGCAGACATGTGTGGGCATGCAAAGTCTTATACTAGACAGTTGTAAATACACTTTCAATTCTGTCCTATAAACGTGCACAGTTTTATTAATAATCTACAGAGCTCTCTTTTATATACTTGACTGAAAATAATATATTCAGTTGGTAAAATGCATACATGTGCAAAGCCACACAGTCTTCTTCATCAGGTAGCAGTAATGCAATGGTGTTACTAATTAGACTCGACATACAAGATGTTATGTAACAATCCAACAGGCAAGCACATACCTTTACTATGCTGCTCATACAGTTCAGTCTGTTTCCCCTGGAGTGTTTATGAATGGGTTGGTTATATAGAATACTCAACAAGGAGGTTTCCAATTCTTTCTATTCAGCAGAGGGTTTTCAGTGTTCGGGGCCTTTGTAGGGATTTCATGAGTGGTTCTAGGTCATCCGTGGGTGCTTCCAAAAAGGCCACATGACCTTTTCAGCCTCTTTTCATTGTGAAGAGGATAGAATATACACTACTCTTTTCTTCAGCACGGCTGTGCCATGTCTTCCTCCTTGCACTATTATCCCCACACATGCTTCATGGATCCCTGTTCCACACCTTCCCCTTTCCAACACCATATTCCACTATATTCACTGCAACAGTGCTCTGCTTTTCAGCCAAGTGTAATGACCTCAGCACTTACCCCGTTACATGTACTAAAGGTTCTTACACTCAGGAAGGCAATTATATACACTTAGACCATTAGTTGGAAAATAATTGGCTCTTTACAGGCCCTTTAGTCACATTCCATAAGTATACATATTACTACGAAATAAATGCAATTGGTTATACATGAATACATGAACAAGCATAAACACAATACCTATACATCACCGTTAGTGCAGTTGTAGGAGAAAGCTTCATTTCAACCACGACAACACTACCCAGTCCCGAGGCAGGTAGGCAGATAGATCACGCATCATCTAACGGGATCTGGAGCGGAGCGTCCTCCCTCTCAGTGAGACTTCAACACCCGGGGTTCCAATTCTCTGTCACCTTGTGGGGATTGCACCTCTCTTCTTATGGGGACAAATCCCTGCCCCTCATAAGTTGCAAACTGTCCCGAGCCGAAGGACAGACAGCAAGCATGGGAGGCAAGAGTGAAAAAAATCCAGACAGTGGAAAAACCCTGCTTGTCTCCCGCGCTCCCATTCCCAGCACCCCTTATCAATGAGCCTGCACATCCCTGACTCCCCTCTTGGCTCGTCCTTCAGCGAACAACACAATAACTATCCTCCGTAGTGAGCTCATCTACCTCATGCTACAATATCGCAACCATTGCAGAAATCATGTCTGCCTTATAACTGAGCTCGCAAAAACATAGACTTTCATTGCGGTTTGGAAGTGAATGCCCAAAATGGCAGCGCACCGTAGCCATATTGTTTAGCTCATTTTCTCACATGCACTACAGTTACTTTTTCATTGCCTGTCCATCCCCAGATCACTGTTGCCTGTCCTTCCCCTTTGCCTTCTCCTTGACTCTCTCCTTTGCCTGCCCTGATCCGAATGATGGTTCCCCACGCATATGCCATGTCTCTGTGTGTCCCACGCCCACACCACATGTATAAAAATAGAATGTTGCCCAGCAGACGCATTACTCATGTGGTCATCCTAAATGACATGTTATATCTGACCAATACCTTCACTGGCATACCCCTAGAACAGAAAGTTGGCCTTTGGGAAACCAGTTATGCAGGATAAAAGGGGTCAGAATGCACGCCGATATATTACATGTGAATATTTGTGGTTTTAATAAGCCTGGTTAAGTTTCCAATCGTCCACAATACCGATTATAGATGTGCTTTCTGCTCTTTAAAGATGACTGAGGTTCCCCATCCATATGTCACAAGCTACTGAAAGTGGCACAGTCCTAAACAAGGCCACGGCGACTTGCTAATGCCCTTTTTTAAAGCAAATATGATACAGCCATGTCTACCTAGCCTGCGATACCCTTGCACAGTACAAGGCCACAGAGACCATGCCTTCTTTTTTCACTTGCTTATTTTCTGGCTGTTCATGAAGAAGCACACCACTGATACCTTTGTACCCCTGAACTATTTCAGAGGGCCCACGTGAGAGACGTGGAGTGCATAGAGTACGTGCCTCTGCAATGGAAACATATACAAGCATTTAGATTTTTCATAGCAGATGTTAACACGGTTTGAAAGATGGATTGAGATGTTCAGCGGGGAGGCCAGATGTATGCATAACCTTTTGCCCCCGTTATTTCAAGAGGTTTCTTTCAATAATAGCTAAGTAAGTTTAACCCGAACTGTACATACATGTGTTGTAAGGAGACATTTTCAATTGGATTGCCAAATTTTGCATTGCTCTGAAAGCAACTAATTGGCAGATGAACACGAATGTACTAGAGGCCCTCCAGGAAGGGGGCGCTTCACATCTGTTTCCAGATGTTTTCCTTTTCAATACTAAAGTGAGAACTTATGAAACTATTTATGTGACGAAATGACTACTGCTCTGCAGCAGTGCAGGCCTGAGTATTGACTAAACCGTCTACCCAGCAGCGCAGTATTGCTATACTAGCAGTGATCCCAATCACACTTTGCCCTTTGTGGTAATGTTGACCGAGGGCAGGCTATGCTCGCCAGGAGGAGCGTGAGCTGACAACAATAGCAACACAAATAATTTAAGTACTATGGTTCCAAAAAAAGAATCTCTAATCAAGGTTTTATAGAAATAGAGACTTTTAATGAATCAAAATACAAGCAGCTAAGAAAACACTTGAAAACCCTATCCATGTAAAATAAATCACAGAGAATGTAGACTTGTGAGAAAGGGCACTGTGGGTAAATGAGCTGGGGTGTGCAGGCATCAGAATGGGCAACAATGTCATTACTCAAAGTAATGCTCCCAAAGAAAAAACGATAGAATTGGAGCTTAAGCTTAAACACACTATCGTCTCAAAAGTGGACAATGGGGACAGGATATCTTCACAGTACTTCTATAATTGCTGTCAGTGCTCAACAGCATCGAGCTGGGCTTCTAGGATTTTGTGTCGTGGCCGAGCTTGCATTGAGATACTTGAGTCAAGGAGATCCTATTAGTGGTCGGCATTGAGTCAGTTCAGGGCATGGGCTCCACATGGGTAGAATCCGCATTCAGAGTGGCGAGAGGATGACTTCTAATAAGGTCAGGCCACTGGTTGAGTCAATGGCCAGACAGTGGCTCTGCAGGGCCAGAGGTGGCATTCAAGGTAATGAGTTCAATAACTTCCAGCAGTCAAGTCGGTGCTAAAATAATTTGTTCTCACAATTTCAAGCCTACGATCAGATTGAGATGAAACGGTCCACTTCAATTGGTCGAGCTTGTGTCTGGATGGGTCAAGATGCAACAAGTAGCTCAAAGACATCTTGAGGTGGCAAAAAAGGATTCCATATGCTTCTCTGTTTCTGAGTTGCTGGGCAGCCCAATCCAGGGGCTCCATGAAAAGGTGAATCCTTCTGGTATGCACTCCCAATCCAGGGAGCTTGTATTGCATATGCATGGTATACTCATCTCTAGTGGTTCCTCCTGCTTCCAGTGCATCCTGGACACAGGTAAGTCTTGATATACAACAGTTCACCCTCACTGGTTAAGGGACATAGCTCTCCTCCCCTCTGGTTGACTTCTGACTACACCTCTCTGGTGGAGGACTTTGGAATGGCCTGAACACCCAACAGAGGTGCAAAGATGAATACAGGAATGAAGGCGTGCCCCTCCCTTTACATAGCGAACATGTCACAGGGTATTGTTTCAAAAGAAGCCTGCTGGGAGAGGTCCTATCCAAGTCCTAACAAGTGCCCTCGGCCATTTGGCTTCACACCCATAGTACCTTAGACACAGGAAATGGAGGGGCAGGAAAAGGAAACATGCCCTAACAGAAACCGAGTTTGTGGGATCCTTTACTCAGCCCACCTCTTTTCCCTGGCTGCTCTAACTGTGCAATAAAGAATACAAATCTGAACATCCGAGCCATCATAACACTTTCTTGCTGCTATCTTACTCACTGCAATGGACTGTACACCTTGAGGATGCTATGTCCTAATACACATCTGCACTTGGCGTTGAATGCTAGGAGCACTTCCTATGATTTTGAAAGAACAATCAAGGATAGGGCAGAGCCTCACAGCAAATGACTCTATTCCTTGTTGGCTTTGAGTAGTTTAGAGGAAAGAGCAGCCAGGGCAGACACAAAAGGTGCTCTTGAAGGTAGGACTTTATCTAAATGTTGCAATTGTTTGCCTGTCCCTATACAATCTTCTATTAGAAGTGATACTTGAAATTTGCAGTTGGAGCAGCAGACAGTGACATCTTTGCTATGCTGCTTGAGTTGAATCAACAGACATTGCTAATTTGCACCCTGTAAGTGGATGCCACCGGGAAGCTTTCTTCGCATTAATACCGTGTATGACTCGTACAGGTGCATGTCGTGAAATGCAGCGAAGTACAGGAGCCAGCCCGTCTCACAATAGATTCCGCCAGCCGCCGGGGAAAAAAAGCACATTAAGTAACCCTTCCGTGTCTAAGAAACCGTGTCCGGGCCAATTAGGCCAGTTTTCCACCCCCGACAAGGTCATCCCTTTGAACTGAGAGTGGCCTGTGTCGGCTGAGCACAACACATGTGCGATCTCTCAAGGAAACGTCCAGTGCGAGACCTCTGAGCCTACTGAAGTTGGGAGGCAAATATTTGTACTGCTTCACCTCCTCCCCCACCCTGCTGAAGCCATTGCCGCCAGGGTACCCCTGCCCTGCAGCTTTTGTTATGGCCCACTAAGTGCAAAAGGTCACACCTTTAGCTGCTGCACCTAGTGAGGCAAGAGAGCACTGGAGGAGCATGGTCGCAGGTCGCTCGTACACTTTACCCATGCTATTGCTTTCCCTTGAAGGGTTGGCAATAGGCAATGAGGCGAATTAGAAGGAACACCGATCCAGCCTATTTCTGCTATCATCTTGACCATTTGGATTGCTACTTCCAAAATAGGCAAAAATATCTTAAGCCAGTTATTTGTTAGTTGGTGGTACCTCAATGTGCCGCCAATAAGAGTGTGGCAAGATCTTTTCCCACGTTGTAAAAAGCGCCTGACTATTCAAATAAAGGAACGTGGAAGTGCTTTGAGCAGGACCCTTGAGGTTTCTGTGTATAGCTCCTCCGTGCCTTGCACCCATAAAGATAACCGAGCGGTGCCCACCTTCAGAGCGATGTGCAGAGTTAATGGCTGCCAGATGGCGCAGCTCCTGTCTGCTGGCAGGGCCTCAGGCATCAGCCTCCTTGCCTAGCAAGAGATAACGTGAGCCTTTTTAGCAGTATAAACCGTGCAGGACAGGGGATCCGATCTTGACAGCCTCCCGGGGTTAATTATCCCAGAAGTTTGCCCGCGCTATCAGTTGTCACTCTCGGGGTGCTGCACAAACAATCCGGAGAGAGCTGCCATTAACACAGCAAGAGAGCAGCCACTCGTCTGGGCCCTGCATTGCCGCTTTTTTTCAAGCTCCTGTCACCAGGACCCTTTGCGTTTGATCACTTCAGCTCCACATGCAGGATCCTCGGTTATTGACCCTAGAAAATCATCATATAGACAGCCCAGCTTTGGTCAAAAAAGTAATAGACATGCTAAACTATAGTTTTCTTAAAATTCACAATAATGCATCGCCCACTATACAACCTAACTATGTTGACGTTTGCGTGCTTTACACTGACACATAACTTCATAGTGCCTTATAGGTGTCCTTGGAAAGGAACCTGATGCATGCATTCACAACGCGCAGTGCCAAAATGCCGTTGGCTGTTGGCTTTTTGCACTGGTGAAAGCGCACTGAAGTTGGGGATAGTTTGCAGTGCTCAGAAGAGGAAGTGAAGCAGCTTGCAAGTTAGCATGAGACCAGAGCTGGACTCTAAGGATGGGGTTGCAGGAATGTTGAATGACTGTGATTTATAAATGCCTGTGCCAGATGGGCCTTCAAACTGTGATGGCTATTGGAGAGGGGGACTTGCACCCGAATGATGCTGCAGCCATGTTGCTTCCTCCAGATCTGGGTACATTCAGAAAGATCCTGTATTTAACCAAAAAAAAATCACTTTTCCAAAATAACATACATTCCGTTAAGTTTGGTGCTTATTCGATCATTTTGTTATCTGCGTTGCAGCTAAAGTGTGCTAAAGTGTGCTAAACGATTGGCCGAGCACACACTTAGCCAGAGATCCAAATATGCACAGCAATCACTGGGCACTGCATTAACTCGATTTCCCTTTTCTAAAGATAGCAGCCGAGTGATTTCTCTACATAATGGATTTGGTGAGGGTAAAATGGATGCGACTCAAAGCTCTTCAGAAATGAACCGCTAGGTTGAGCTATGAGGTGCAACATTTCTGACCGTCCACAAGTGATTAGCGTCGTACAACAGATGTCAGCGTGATGACGTGCATTGTTAAATGGAAGCCTGGCCTTTCGGTAATTTGCTGCCGTCCTTGCCAGTTGACCTCTGGCTGTGTTTATATTTCGTTGCTGCTCGCAAAAGGCAGGGTGATTCTACCATTGTCCACACGCTATTATGCAAAGTTGGCTAACTTCGATTCTACACCGAAAGGCAGCAATGCCAAAGTAGGATGTTTACACACTAGACATCTGTTGTGCAGCAGCAAGGAAGGGTCTCTGCAAAGAAAAGTCGTGATTGTGATGGAATTCATTTTTACGAACTTCAGTTTACACGCTGCCTTCTCCTAGTGTGAGCATTATTTCAAGCAATACAAACACGTTTAGAAACTTCCCTGTTGCATAATTCCAGTTTCCCAGAAATGACCTGCTGCAAACAACCCATAGGGAGTGTGGGAAAAGTATTTTTTTTTGCTTTTCTTTTTGTGACGTTACTTTATTTCTTTGATATAGCCTGGTTCGAGCTCCAAGAAGCAGTAGAGCGCTTGGCAGTGAACTTTTATTGTGCCAGACGTAGTTTCCAATTGCGGTTGTTTGTGAAGATCAATTGAGATCTTTAAGAATGTCCACTTCTTTCACCTTATCATAGAGGCTATTGCTTAATGCATGTATAGCAAAGTTCACAGACCTGATCAACATTTTATCTTCAAAGCAATACATGTTACCTTTTCACTTCTTGACCAAATAACTGACTTTACCCCTGCCTACAGTTCCCCTGGAGACGTGCATCCTCTTAAATTGGGTACAGCATATCTGCTTGCACACATGCCATCCTGGATATCACCATTGCAGACTATTTTCTATAAGTGAAAAAAAAACATTTATTTCTTATTATGTCCTAATGGTCATTCCAAAGCAGGGCTGTTTACCATTTCTACAATAACACATATGTGAGTAAAGTAACTATGGACCATGACTGCTTTTGCAGTTTCCCGTGTCTGGAGGCCATCTTTCATGTCGTGTCATCTGTTCGAGGGCGCTGCTGCCACAGAGCGGCAGGATAGGAGCAGAGGAAGAGAAGCGTTGCTGTGTCACTGAGTGGTTACTTAGACAGTTTATTGAAAAAAACGGTGTTTTGACAGGTCAAAGGTCGCAGAAAGATCAATACAGACGGCTCCTTTGTAAGGATGCAATTTGTTACTTTGAGTAGACCAAAAGAAGTAGGGCGACCTTTCCTTAAAGCAAAAGGTTAGTGTGTCCTGATTACTGAGGTGTTTTGACGACATCCCATACACTGCTGGAAGCACCACACGGATAATGCAGGCCAGTACTGACGCTGTAAATATGTACTGATCTCTGTGTAAAACGTGCAAGTGCTGGCATACTTCTACACGCATCTGTCGCTACCATTGAAACGCACACATAGTGGGGGGGCTGTAATCTGTAATCTGATCACAGCCTAGTATGTATCCCCTCACCACACGATGGATTCTCCTGTGATCTGGGAGTGGAGAAGTCTAGGAGACAGGCACGGCAGAGTGTATTATGTAGGAAGAACAGTGCACACAAGGCAAGAGTATTGCATGTACTGATGGCAGAGATGTGCCTTTGGTCAGAGTTTACTTTTGGAAGTACTGCTAGTTTATCCAATAGACCTGCTGTATTATAAGTCATTAGACTGCATTCCATAAAAAGGTGGTGATTTCTACGGCTGGCTGGTGATAGCTGGGAAATGCTGCTATATAGTATGCCACTGTGAAGTAGGGAGTCTCTAGCACTGTCTGGAAACTCTGCATGCCACTACCAGCGGTAAAATGATCACAGCTTGAAAATGCATTACCATTAGCAAAGCACAGCACAGAAAAATGTAATATTATGAAATGGTGGTAATTAACACCGACTATAGGAGCAGACATGTCCACTTCTTAAAAATACATTTCTTACCCGTATTCAAATGCTGGAATGTATGTATTTTTTTCCCTTCATTTCTGCAGAGGCCACCAGCCTGCTTAAGAAATTAACATATATTAACGTCCAGCAATATGTTTTCCATTTGGTTGAAAATTCTTACCACCAGCAGGATTGGTGATCCCTTTACCACCAACTGTAAATACCACTGGTGGTAATTTCATTCTGCTACTGACAATATGGAACATAAATGTTGTGCCAACACCACTCTTTAATGGAGCAGAGTTGTAAACTACAACAGCAGTATTTCTTCCAGGGTTGGACTACTGTGTTTAAAATGAAAGTCTGCAGCAGTGGGAACATCCATGCTTCTTGTTCTGTTATGGTGCCTGAGCTTGCCTGGTAAGTGACACCTTGTGACCCCGCCAAGGTATGTTCAGACCTTGATCTATAGATATACAAGAAGAAGGATTGGGGTGCCAAATACTTTGTCAGAAAATTGACCACAATCGTTGTTTTTTTTACAGCAAGAATAATAAGCGAAAATGTATCAATATACTTTTATTCCAAGGTGAAACAAAGTAGTTAGTTAAATCAGTTAATCAAATTCCCATCAAATGTATGTAGGTCCAATCTATTTTGGCAGTTTGGCGACATTTTTCTTGCAAGTCAAACAGAGTTATAGGGTTATTTTTTTCTTGCAAGTCAAACAGAGGGTTCCAAAGACTTTTCTTTAATGAAATCGCCATCCAAGTAAGAACATCAACACTGCATTTGCTTCTTTAGTAACGTGGCATGTGTTATACATTGCAACTGCATTTGCTGCTCCTTCTACTTAATGTTATGAAGTATATATCGATTGCAGTACGGCATCATCTTTTGTGGCATGTAGTAAATGTGGAAAAGGGGACAGAGCATGAATTCAAGGATATACCATCAAACCTTCCATGTGTTCGAGTATTTTTCTGGAGAATCCAAACCGTTTTGGGCGTATCCCCTTGTGAATAAAAAGCCAACAAGTGAATAACTGGAAGACTTGTAAAGAAGGATTGGCTGGAGTCTAGTCAATCCACACTAGCCATTACAATTGCAAAGCTCTGATATGAAGCAGAGATTGGATATCCTCTCTGCGAGATAACCCCCCACCCCCGAGACCTAAAGATAAGTGGGGTCTTTCAGCATGTGGGTATTATTGTTTAGGTCAGAGTGGGAATCTGCTGCACTGAGATAGACCAGCATCCCCGCCTATGTTTGCTTAGCTTAGACCACCAAATATATCTGGACATTTGACAAAACATGTTCTTAACAAGACTACCTTGAATAGTAGAACTTTAATTCTGTCTGTGTCTTGTATTCTCCAAGCAGAAGGATAGTGATTTAGGTAGACACCTTTGATGCTCTTAAGTAATTACATTGGTTCTATTGACTCATGTATAAAATGTAAGGCTCTTTGATTAATTCTTAACGCTAGCAATCTGAAAGTTCCTGTTTTTTTATCTGACAGGTTCACTACATATGTATTTACTAGGGTCCTTCGCTCCCAAGTTAAGAATCTTCTGGAGATACCCCAAGTTCAATACAAACACTGGGGAAAATGCTCTTTTTCTTTTCAGTCTTCATCTGAAAGTGTCTGCTGGCTACCACATTCTGTGCTACTGATATTATTGACTTCAGAGGTATGCAAAGTAGAACTAGTTTTCTCGTAACTAAATGTTTAACATTCAGGTAACAAGTTGATCTTTTAAACACAAATCCATCCCCCTAAAGTGTTATGCCATGTTAACTAGAAGTGAGTCATCAGCCCTTCCAACTCCATGTAGAATCATCCACTCTTTCGCCTCTGCAGTCGTTTACAATCCTACCTAACGCACAGTGCCGCATTCTGACAGTGATGTCAGTAATGCTTTGGTTAACATTGAATACCTAGTCACATGTCCCCCAACCATCAGTAGTTCGGCAACCATCAGTATGTAAGTATTCTTCTCCAACCATAATTTTCAGATCACCCGTCATAACCACCAATGCCTTCCCAAACTATTTCTGCTTGATCTTCAGAGGTTGATAACTAAGCATTGTCTGATTACCCAATGCATGGGCACTCTTATTGTCCTCCAATGACTAATCATGCAGTAGCCAATACATTTTTCATCTCAATCACTTACTAAGAATTCTTACCATACTGAAATTATTACTATTCCCACTATCACTTCAGTGCTGTACAACTGTTCCAAAACTATAGGTAGCTTGATAGTGCCATTTAATTATTCGTTTTCTAATGATCTTTTCCTGATCCTCTTCTCTTTTTAATTATTGCCACAAGTCATCAATCACTCATTTGTTTGTACTTGTACCATTATCTTTACTGACTCACTAAACATCAACTCTATATCACTTCGCACTGCATCAATGAAGGGTTGCCCGACCAGATGAATAAAGATGGCTGGTAGGCAATGATGGATTTAGAAACAGGTACTTTGAGGGATCTCAGATAAAAGATCCTGATGAGTACCACATGTTTTCCTCATGTATGCCACTGAAAAGGATTAATGTACGTGTCATCTACTGGCATGTGTCCAAACGTGTGGCTTAATTTGCTTACATATATTTAATAACTTCACAATGCCATTCCTCAGCCATTTAAAATACTCAGAGTGCTATGTAATAGCCGGTGGGCAGTGAAAAAGTGGAAAACATTATGTCGAAAGTCATAATGTCGAAGAAAAAAATGTGAATTTTTTGTTCCGAAAGTTTTTTAAAAATTATTTACATGTTTTTTAGGGATCCGCAAGTAAAAAAAAGGGGTAAAACAAAAAAAAATTTACTAAAAATGGGGGTTGGGGGGGATCCTCCCCATTTCGAACAAAAAACAAAAAAAAAGACATTCGAAAAAAAAATGCGACATTTTTTTCACCATTATAACTTTAGATATAATGTAATTCGAAATTATCACTATAAACCTTAATAGCCAACATAGAATGCATACTCAGGATTTTGACTCAGGTGGCCTCAGCTCCCTCCTGTGAGCCTCCTTGTTCATCCTACCCTTAACTCCATGCTTCTCCCCTCACTGATAATGGCACTGTGGACCTGAGCCCAAGTGCACGCCACCATGATTCTCAGTGGTGAGTTCACTCTCCACTGGACCTATTTACAAAAAAACTAAAAGGGGACTTCAATCTCGCTTCATGGACACTGATGGCATCCATGTTGGTCTGCAAAAGTGTCATTCATTGACCCTCTTTGTACCCTTTTCCCCTGATGCACAATTAAGATAGGTGGGTAAAGGTTGTGTGTTAATAGCATTTTAGACCTTGCAAGAGCTCATGATCCCTTGGGATAATGCCCTTCAGCTCAGGAATTAGCCCATGTTCATGTTCACTCTCTCAGTTTATGCATCCTACGTTTAATTGTGTGCACCTTCCATGTTTCAGTGGCTGTAACAGTGACTGCAAAAAAAGACCTGTCCCTTTAAAAAAAAATAATATTCCTCATGATTAAACTACTTTCAGGGTAATCACATCAAGGTTGTGATAGCCCCCAAAAACAATGTAGGTTGGATAAATTTGGAAATTAACATGGGGGCTGTATCTACTACCAATACGCTGATGCCTATCACAAAACATACTCCTAAACACCCACACAAGCTCCTGTGCACCATGTGATCTACAAGTCACAAGGCAATGGGGTGTTCCAAATATCAGCCCATACTACCGTTCTCTGGAAAATATGAATCTAGAAATCACTTCACCTGGAAGTTAGAAAGTCTGGAATACTATTAGGTCCACAATCACTTAGACGTTTAGCATTTTAAAAACTTAAATCACCCTAAAACAACATAACAGAAACCAACATTTACACTCACCTTTTCATAAAATAAAAACAACATTGTTGGAACCTTAACTCCCCATCACAAATGAAAAGTAAAAATGTATCACATAGGCATATCATTAAAATGTACCTCAATGACAACACAATGTAGATATCAAGCATACAATGAATTGTACATTACAATTAAAATGTATATGACTAATACACATCTTATATTGAATGACATCAAAACATACACTCCCAGTCGGACCTCATATTAAATTACATAAAATATACAACCACCGTTACTAAAATAAGTACCTCATGCAATATATATTGTTACAATCATCTTCCTACCACATTTCATGCCCAAAAACAACTAACATTCACCTACTAAGTACAAAAAAGCACACATACTACAAAGTGTAAAAGCAAAACACACAATCGAATTCAAACATGGTTTCTTTTATGTTACGTTTAATACTAATGTTGGTTTCGTTTGTTGTATTTAGGGCGATTTAAGGTTCCAACAATGGTTTTTATTTATGATACCTAGAGTCATTTCCTTGCAACAGGATTTGGATTTGCCATCACAGCTGCTGGATTTCCTTATCGAGTTGCACAGTTTTGGCAATAGTGTTTTGCGTTTTGCTAATATTCCCACACATGTTGCAGTGGTTTGGGAACATAATGGTTTATAGAGGCAGGCCACATGGAATGAGAGTGCAGCTGCATTCATGCTGCAGACATAGCTTCACTGCAGCGGTTGCTGAGCCACTGGTGAGACTAATGAGTACCAATGGAGACTGGCATTGCAAAGTGCAGTGAATCATCAAAGGTAATAAAAACAACATCAGTCCGAGGCAGCATCTGGGAGCAAAGTTTTAAGTAGCAGACAGGAATGCCCTGTACTAATTATTGGACTGTTAATAGGTTGCATGTGTCGTTGAGCGGGGATGGTGTGATTGTGGGCATGCTGTAGCAGAGCCAGTAGCCCTGGAGTGTATCTCTCACGCATTGGGCATTAACTCTCCAGCTGCTTTACAATGCTGCTCCAACACAGAGCAGGCGCATGAGAGTAGGTGCTGCTGCTGCCTGTGACACCAAGCGCATTACTGCTTTCACATGTTGTTGAAGCTGCTCAGCTCAAGAGTTTAGCGGAGCCGTTATTGTTAGTGTGGCCTTTTACATTTGCGTGTATGCAGCGCTGTACGTGGGTGAAGAAATCGAGTGGGGCATTAACAAATCATGAAACAACGTTTGGTGAGGGGCCTAAAAAGTAGGGCTGTACCGAATGACATATTTAATATTCAGCCGGATACCAAATAGTTTGTCAACTATTCGGCCGAAGCCGAATATGAAGCCAAATAGTTGCTTTATTTAATAAATCATGTTCCAAACTTCAAAAAACACACTTATTAAAAAAAAAAACAAATAAAGCGCCATTTTAAATGCATTCTATACTTTTATTTCTCTTCATTTTAATTCATGTAGCGTCTTTATTTAAAGTATAAAAGCCAGAAATAAAGCAGATTGAACCAAAATGAAGGGACCAAATGTACAGAAGCTGGTTGCATATTCAGTGTCAGTTAAAGTAGGAGGCTTCACAAATGCAAAAGGACTGCCTTTGTGAATCAGATGCATTGCATTCTCTATCCAGTTGCAAAGTCGATGTGGTCGAGTTTCGAAACTTATTTGCAGCTCACATAGAAATGTATAAAATGGTTCATGTCAAGTCAAGAGGAAATCTGAAATGTGTGAACTACATCTCACAAATATTCACCCCACCCACACAAATGCAGCTCACTTTTCACTTCTCCTAGCCACTCTTTCTCGTCAATACACAAACATGCAACTTATAATTTCCTGATAAAATATCAGATAATGTTAAACTCAGGACTCAAGTCCTTAAAAAAAAGAAAAGGGGGGACTATGACATACACAATGGGAAGTGACCTGACAGGAACTGAAAGTATCTATGCACATTTCTTTCAGTTGCTTTTCCAACTGAAAAAAGTGCACATTGCATATAAACATTCACCAAAAGAAAAGATGTTCCTCTATTGTTGCAGGCTACGTATAAAAGGTGAGCACATTTGTTGTCTAAGAATCTGTAACAAAACATGCCCTAAAGAGCAGATTACAATATAAAATATTTTTCAGCTGTGTGATAGCAATTTGTCTGGTCTTAATCTTTTCAGTTTTGCAAACTGAAGTCTATGTTTGCCTTTCTGAGTTCATGTTGCATTGTATTTAAATGAGAATATAAACGTATTTGGCAAGAGCTGAATAGCTAGAAACTATTCGGCTGGAGCCGAATAGCTTTTTTTTGCCAGAATTCGGCAGAATACTTACTCGAAGCTGAGGTTCGGTACACCCCTACTATAAAGCATCTAGCCCACTCTAAGAATTACAAGTAGCAGAGGAACATGTAAATGAGGTGTGGCCTATGTAAGTAAAGTAGCAACGTAGCAGGTGCAGTCATATTTCCGTACCTGGAACGAAATGCTCAAAATCATTTGAAAATAACGTATTACTAACAATGTAATAATGTCTAGTAAAAATCCATGAATGTATTCTCTATATATATATCATATTTCCCATCAGAGTGTGACACAACAAATAATGTACCTCTACATGTATCAAACTGATGAGGTAAATGTAAACGAGGGATGCTAGTGACTCTTAAGAGCAGTGTTGCCACTCATCATCCGTTCATTGATTGAATGCTTAGGGACAAACAGGCCAGTGAGACCCCTCTGGCCCTGGATCGAGAGCACGTTTTGGAATTTGTTAAGGCTAAGCCCCAAAGAGCCCAGACCAATTCAAGCCCTGTATTAATAGAATTTCAGTTGTTTTCAACCTGTGTTGTACAAAAAAGAGGGGGGGCAGTACAGAAATGACTGTATGGAGAAGTAACAGGTAAAGTGGGAATAGGGACTTTGTAGTGATTCTGCAGTGTAATCGTCTTCCACATATAGGATGACGGCCTGCTGCCATCAGCACCCTTCCATCCTCAACATGTGAAGCTGTGGAGCATGCAGTTGTGTCTGCTTGGAGTTTATTTCAGACAGGTCGCTATTCCACACGTTGCTATGAGACCTTGCATGTTGTTCCAAGAGGGTACAGCCTAAAGTGCACCACAGAACATCACGTAGGCCCTCAGATCCTGGCATACCTCAGCTCAGAGGGAATAACTCCATGTATTCAAGAGCAATGCAAATATAATTGCTGGAAAGCAAGCTTTTGTAGTTTCATTGCCATACATATCTTTTCCAGTCATATCTGTCAAAGATTTTAAGGAACATATTAATTTAAACAAAGGATACACAAAATGTGAGGTTGCTCCTCTCATAACCATAAACAAAGTTTTCCATCACAGACCTACATCCCCCATACCACTATATTCGCCATCTGCAAGTGGAAATATGTAGCCTCCTCAATTCTTACACTCTGCAATCACATGCATTTTGGCGTTCTAGATGCCATGGTGCATTATCTAAATGTGCAGACTAGTGCATGGTAACTCCCAGGATTGGCGGGTAATGTGTTGCATTCCCCGACTGCAGGTCCTCACTAAACCTTTCCACAAGAGCATGGCTGATCAAGTCTTATCTTCATGAACCAAATCTGCTTCATGTTTTCAGGAGATCTGCACATACGACTCTTAATGTAATGTTATTGGGTCTTGTATAGCGTGACTTCTGCTATTTTGACAGCCTCTTGTGAATACAGTAAATCTAACTGGAGATTAAGGAATTTGTGGTTTTCCTGAAAACCTGGTTTGGTTGGGGTTGTGCAGACATGCAGACCCCCTTTGTAGACTCACATGCAACCTCAACATGCCTGCCACGGCCTGTCTCTGTCCAATGGATTCCAGGCCACCATCTCCGAGATTGAAGGGCTGCTTCTGACACATAATGTTTGCCCTTTTGTGTGACATTGTCCATCGGCTTCCAGACATGTGTACCTCTGCAATACGATATTTTCCGATTGGGCAGTTGTGCTGTTTACCTTATTTACATACCGACTGATAGGGTAGTGGGAAGGTATAACTGAGTATGTATCAGCCACCTGTACCAACCCTACATTGTATGGCCAAACTGTAGAGCAGCCTTGTTAATGTAGTATGTTTTTAATGTGTAACTTGGATAGAAAGTGTGTTTAAATTCAATTTTTCGCCAAGTACATAACAAGTCCTATTATGTTTCTCAAACACTCTGAATGTTCATGGCAAATATTGTATGCCATATATATGCCTGTCTACGGCTAGCTAGGTCACCTGAAAGCTTTATTTCCCTGCTACATTGAAATGTAGCTATTTTTCACCTATTCTTACACTTTCAATTATCCTCTTAGCGAATATAAAATTGAGGCTTAGCGTATGTATGTAGATCCTCCATGAGCCATCAAGAGAAATAAAGTAAATGGTAGCTTTTCCAAACCAGTAAGATGGCCAATGCTAGTCCCTTAGCGAATATCATGAACACTGAAATAGTTATTGGTGAATAGTCATTTTTATTGAAGGACAATTACAATGCACTGTGAACATATTTCTGCTTCCAAAGCATGACTCAATATCATGGAGGGTACACAAGAATCTCCTTCTTGGATCCAGCCCCCTTTCAAAGAAGCATAACCCTTAACCCTACTGCTGTAAAGAACAGCATGGCAACTGGATTCTGGGTTTTCTGGGTTCCTTCCAGTGGGTCAATGAACCCCGTACACTTCTCCAAGCATCCCAAAACCACACTGACACAAAAAACCCATATGCATAAAGACCTCTTTTTCTAAAATAAGTAGCCTCAAAGGCCCTCTTTTCAAATGTACCACTGGCAGGCATTTATTAAGGAAATATCATCCAGAAAAACACAGTCTATCACATTACAATAACGGACAGCAGACACAACATCTGGATGAATAACTACCTTTCCCATTAGGGCACCTACATCAAACTGATTAGCTCGATATCCTTGTCTCCTTGCCAGCTGAATATCACTGAGAGTGCTGCTGGATAGTGTTGCCAATAGTTTCGCTGTGGCACTTTGTATGAAGACAGCTGGTGTCTCGATGCTCTTTGGCATCATAACCAATAGGGGTATTACAGATGGATTGTTTTTCTGTTGTTAAACAGTTCTTGTATGCTACTCAACTGACATTTGCTCTCTGATTTCTAACTCGCAACACCTGGGCCGAGTTACATTTATTTGCATTTGACTTTAACTGAGGACTGCCATTTTTAGGTTTTCCTCTGATGGCCCACCAAGATATAAATAAAAATGTGTTAAATGCTCCCTACAGATGGGGTTGTGTGTGGGCATTCAAAGGGCAGGTGTTATAACTACTTAAGGTCGCACATTGCACCTTGGATGAGATGCGGAAGGGCCCATAGGGATTCAAAGCTATGATTAGCAGGACTCTGGACAGGCACTCAACCCACTGAGAAATCTTGCCAGCTTATGTTATGTTTTGCTGTTGTGGTTGCTGACACCACAAATGGCACAAAGGTACCACAGACCATCTCTGGAAAATGAGGCGCAAGCAGGCTAGAATATCATGCGTGCATTTGCCTTGCATAGGTATCCCATATCTAATGATTTCTGTGTTTCTTGCCTGCTTCTAACACATAAACATGTTGAAGAAATGTAGCCCTAATTGTTTTGATGCTATATGGCATTATTGCGCTCTTCCGCTTTCAAAAAACATGTAAGCGTTAGAGATTAAATGAACAACATTCATTCATTGTCATGACCAGTATCAGATGTCAATTGGGCGGGAGAACGCTCAGTTGGGGGAGTGGCTGAGCCCACACGGCAATTAGGCTGTAACAAAGGCATGTGAAGAAGCTAATTTGAGGTGGGAAATGTTTCTCAATGTTGTCTGAACCATTATGTGATTTTGGGAATAAAAAACGATGAATTGGGGAGCCATGTCGAGCCGGGAGCAGGTTCAGATGGGGGATGGTGGAAGCCACCTCTTAACTAGGATTTTGAGTGTATTATTTCAGCTGGCAAGCCCTATCCAAGCAAAATTACCCAATATATGGGGAAAATAAACTGAGACCCAGTACCGCTCTTGATGCCTGGAATAATTTCCAAGTCATTTAGTATGAAATTTAAACATATGTTTGATCCCCCAAAAATTCCCACTTCAAACAGTTTCCCTTTCCAATCACTGGCTTTCTTTCCCGCCTGTGTAAGACACTTCATGATAGCATCCAATAATGGTGTCTGGAACTCTGTAACTTTCTAGCGATTCTATCTGGATTTTGATTTTTACCCGTTTTATGTGGTAACTTTTTGTTTTTCAGATCATTTGATGAAGGGCGTATAAGACCCGAAAACATGCCCGATGGGCACTGATATTTAAAACTGTGAAGCAGCCTTGTTAATGTATTTTGAATTTAATATGTGATTTGGATTACAAGTGTGTTTAAGCTTCATTTTAAATGGCTTGGAATGTATTCCTGGTATCAAATAGGGGTATAATAAGTAGTTTGTTTAAACCACATTTTTCCGTTGTTTTGACCTTGCCTCTGAATTTCCAACCTAATTTAAACAGCTGTGTGCGGCTTCACTTGTATATCGATAAAGCACCATCTAAGAGGCAGAATAGACCAAGACATATGCTGAGGAAAGCCTGCAATAGCATTATAGATGAATAGCTATCAACTGCAGGGATTTATTCCACCGAGGGGGTACGTTCGAATTAAACTTTGATGTCAATCGTGACTCCGAGGTAAAATACACCATGTAGTGGATAGCTACCCATCTCTTAACTCTATGGTGGGTGTTTGCCACATGCATCCATTTTCCACATACTCCTCCGTCCCCATGGAGCAGCACTACAGGGGTTGGAGCAGGGAGGGATGATAGGTACAATATAAACCAATACCAGGTTCCCTCTTGTTACGTAGTGCATATGCCTTGTGCGCATGCGCAGCCTCGTTTTGGGCCGCACATGCACGTTGTTAATAAAAGAGGTCCCAATGGCAGTTCCAGCCGGGACCCCATACCAGCAACACGCATCCCGTGTGCGTTCCTGTATGCATGCGTGCGAGCGTGTGTGTGCATGCGGGGGCCTGGAGGTCGCACGCCACTTCTAACACTGGCGACGAGGGACAGCGACGGTGGGGAACGCGACATTGCTCCGGCTGCTGCTAAATCGGAGAAAGTGTGTTCTTTCCCCATACGGTCGCGAACCTATGCACCGGGCCGGCGGCCATCTTGGGACACACGCAGATCACAGCGGTTGCGGCCCACACGGGTGCTCGTGCACCGGCTGTGTTCCGGATCATCCTCAGAGAATTTCTGGACACTCCATGGCCTTTTTGTGAGTAAGGGGAGTGCCTCAGTATTATAAGAAGAAGATAAAGGCCAAAGGCGCCTCCTACACCTGCTGCAGGCTGACCACGCCTCCACCCAAAGCCTTTGGTGCCTGGACAACATCCTAGACTCCTGAAGGTCAGTGCAGGCAATCCAGGGCTGACCCGCCGGCAATACCCTCAACCCAGTTACCACCATGGGTGAGGAGGAGGGAGACGAGGGAGCAGCAGCGCCAATCCCACGCAGGTTGCACAGTACTTTGACGCCCATGCCTGAATTTGACACCACACCACAGGCCCGCCATCCAAGCTGGGGCCGAAGTGGCTACTGTGGGTGAAGAAGTTAGAAATGTTCTTCAGGGCCTCAGGAGAGACGGATGATGATGCAAAGGTGGCCACAATGGTATATTCAGCTGGCACGGAGGTCCACAGGATTTATGATTCTCTGATTCTTCAGGTGGTCACATATGATGCAGTGAAACTGGCCCTCCAAGAACACTTCCTCCCCATGGCGATTTCGACAGAATTTGTGATGTGTGTGGAGAATCAGCAAGGGGAGGAGTCCTTGGACCAGTTCTGCGCACGGCTGAGACAACTCGCAAGCACCTGCAGGTGGGTGAATGAGGAGGAGATGGTGAGGAAACAGCTGATTCAGGGGTGCAGCTCTGGAAAGCTGAGGAGGCAGGTGCTTAGAGAGCCTGGCCTGACACTGCCGCAAATCCTTGACACTGGGAGAGCGTATGAACTGGCGGAGTCCAGAGGTGCGAAAATGGACACAGCAATACACTCAGGAAAGGGTGGGGACGGCGTTGCCATCAGACGCTCTGTCCCAGGTAGTGCGCGCTGGGCCCCCAGAAGAGTAGACAGTCCTTCGGTGCCCGGTAATCCCCAGTCGTGTCCGTACTGTGGATATGACCTGCCACACACTGGGGAATGCCCTGCAAAGACAAGAGTCTGCAGACGGTGTGGCACACCGGGACACTACGCGAGAGTGTGCAAGGCCTCAACTCCTGTAGCGGCGTTGAAAGGGCCAGCGAGGTCAGCCGGGGGCAATGCCTGGCACGTGAGGGGTGTGTCGTCAATTGAGCAGGGCGTGCAAGTTCTGGACATCACCGAGGAGGAAGAAGAGGAGGAGGAAATCTTTTTCATCTCGAGCATAGCCACCGGGTCAAGGCAGAGCAGGCAGCCAACGTGCACGGTGAACATTGGTGATGTGCCCACCTCAGTCTTGATCGATACAGGGGCATCGGTCTGTGTGCTGGCCGCTAAACACTATGAGACCCTCCCGGGTCCTTCCAAGTTGGAGGAGTCCAAAGCCCGGATATACTCCTTTGGAGGAGATACGCCACTGCCGATTCAGGGAGTCTTTGTAGCCCCGGTGTCACACGGGCTGAACAAGATCAAGACGAGATTCTTTGTGACAAGTGTGAGTTCGCACTCCCTATTGAGTTGTGCTGCTTTTGAAGCCCTCAACATTGTGCACTTCACTCTGGCGGTGTACCACACAGACATTGATTGCCTGCTGCAACGGTTCAAAAGCATCTTTGAAGGGGTAGGAAAGCTGAAGGGTGACCCCATCAGACTCCACATTGACAGGTCCGTAAGGCCGACGGCCCTCAAGCATCAAAGAATTCTGTTCCATCTGAAGGTGCAGGTGGAGCAAGAGCTTCAATCGCTCATCGATTTGGACATTATCGAGAGGGTGGAGGGTCCGACTCTGTGGGTCTCCGCCATAGTGGTGGCACCAAAGCCTAAGCAACCATGGGCTGTCCGCATCTGTGTGGACATGAGATTTCCAAATGGCGCCATTAAGAGGGAGCGTCACCTGAAACCCACGCTGGACGATATAGTGGGCGAGTTGCAAGTAGCAAAAGTATTCTCCAAGCTTGATCTGAGGTCAAGGTATCACCAGCTGGAACTTCACCCGGAGTCGCAGTACATTACCACCTTTACGACCCATGAAGGGCTATATCAGTTTGAAACACTCAGTTTTGGTGTCTCGTCAGTGGCAGAGGTCTTCCAGAACGTCATCTGTTGAGCCCTGGTGGGACTCAAAGGAGTCATAAACATGTCGGACGACATCCTGGTCTTCGCACAGTCAGAGGCTGAACACCTGAAGAGACTGGAACGTGCCTTGGAGAGACTTAGAAGCTTGGGGCTGACCCTGCACAGAAAGAAATGTGAGTTCCTCAAGGACCGGATAGAGTTTTTCGGGTTCATATTCCATGCTGTGGGCATTTCACCCGAATGTGAGAGACATTCGTGAGGCGGCCCCGCCCGAGTCACCGGCAGAGATAAGAAGCTTTCTGGGCATAGTGAACTATTGTGGATGTTTCATCCGCGGCCTGGCATCACTGTCAGAACCTTTGCGGCCCCTGACGAGGAACAATGTCGCATGGGCATGGACGTCGAAGGAGCCAAAGGCGTTTGCTGAGATCAAGAGCGCTCTATCGGGCCAGGAAACCATGGCATACTTTAGCCCGGATAGGGAGTCTGAGATAGTTATGGATGCCAGCCCGGTGAGGTTGGGTGCGCTGCTCATGCAAGCAGACTCTCAGGGGCTCATGCGTCCAATCGCATATGCCAGTGAGGCGCTCACAGAAACAGAAAAACGGTACTCCCAGATCGAGCGGGAGGCCCAGACCATCCTGTGGGGCTGCAAGCACTTTAGCATCTACATTCTGGGTAAACCGGTTGTAGTGAAAACGGACCACAAGCCACTGATTCCAATCATGGTGGGTGCCTCCTCTAAGCCACCGCTACGCATCGAGAGGTGGATGCTGTCGATGATAGAATATGGGGTTAAACTGCAGTATCGCCCGGGCACCCATAACCCCACAGACTACCTGTCCAGACATCCAGGGGCCGGGTGCTCCCGTGACATGGCCGAAGTGGTGGACTGCAACGAGATTTTGCACAACATTGTGGAGGAGGCCCTGCGGGTGGCCCTGGCGCGCCAGGAGATTGCGGACGCTTCAAATGAAGAAGATATATTTTTGATCATTAAGGAGGCCATGGACAGTGGGAAATGGAGAGAGGTGCTCACTAACAACGCCAGGAGGGAGACCGGGGCCCAAAGAGATCTCCAAGCACTGTGGAAGGTGCGCAACAAGCTCTCGGTTGCAGAGGATGGCCTTCTGTTGAGAGAGCTCCAGATCGTCATCCCGCGAGCCTTGGTGCTGAAAGTGCTGCAGCTGGCCCACAAGGGGCACCAGGGAACCGGGAAGACGAAGGCACACCTGAGACTGAAGGTGTGGTTCCCGGATCTGGAGCAAAGGGTGGGCGAGTTTGTGCACTCATGCGTACCATGCCAGGCAGCCAGTCCGGTGGAAAGGGGTCCACCGATTAGAGCGATGGAAAGAAGTGAACAGCCGTGGGGGACGGTGCACGCCGACTTCGGATCCACAGGCCGAGGACTGTACTATCTCGCAGTGGTCAACCAATGGTCACGGTATCCCGAGGTGGAGCTGGTAGAGTCAACAACCAGCGACCACACCATCTTGGCACTAGAGAAGATGTTTGCCACCCACGGGTTCCCCACTGAACTCTGTTCAGACAACGGACCGCCATTCCAGGGGCAGCAACTAGCCAGGTACTGTGAGGAAAGAGGGATCACCCACCGGAAGGTCACCCCGCTGTGGCCCAGGGTGAATGGCGAGGTCGAGCGCTTCATGCGGACACTCAATAAGGTCTTCCGGATCTCGTTGGATGGGGGAGGGGAACTACGCCATAACCTCTTTGAATTCTTGCGAGAGTACCGCATGACCCCACATCAGTCTACTGGGGTCATGCCGGCCGAGCCGCTATTCAAGCGGTGCCCCAGAGGATTGCTAACAGAAGAAGGGCGCTGCCCGGGGGTGATTGACAAAAACCGTGTACGGGTAGAGCGTGAGGTCAAGAACGAGTGAAAAAATGCCCGCAGGAACCTGCCCGAGAAGACGATCGTGGTAGGGGACACTGTTCTGGTCCAGAACAGAAGGCCCGAGGGAAAGCTGTCGCTCCCGTATGAGGCCCAGCCACTGGGGGGGACCCACGTCAAGGAGTCCATGGTCACAGCAGCCAATGCAAGAGGAACCATCACACGGAACGTCTCATTCTCCAAGCGGATCGAGGCCTTACCACCCCCCATGCCACCGAAAGGCGTCCACTTCAGGACCTGGACCAGGACCACCACCGAGAGACGAAGAACCTCCAGAGGTCCCAGGGACACAAAGACCACCTCGAGAGGAGTCCAGAAGGTATCCGAGCCGTGAGGGTCGAGAGCGCCGCAGAGGTTCCAGGACTTCATCATGGACCCGGTCTCCTAGGAGGTTGAAAACTGTTTCAGTGTTCCCAGGTTGTGTGTGTTATTTGTTAATGTTGGACTTGTTCATTGTTTGGGGAAAAAGGAGGGATGTTGCGTAGTGCATACGCCTTGTGCGCATGCGCGAGCCGCGTTCTGGGGCGCGCATGCGTGTTGTTAATAAAGGAGGTCCCGACGGCAGTTGCAGCCAGGACCCCGTACCAACAACACGCATCCTGTGTGCGTTCCTGTATGCATGCGTGCAAGCTTGTGTGTGCATGCGGAGGCCTGGGGGTCGCACGCCACCTCTAACACCTCTGACCTCACTCTGCATCAAACCAATAATGAAAAAGAAAACACCAGGAATTGAAAATGCAATATCCCACAGTTATGATATCATAGTAGTTCATGAATTCTATAATGCTTCGCCACGACGACATCACAGTTTGAAAATATCTGAGGATAAAGCATTTAAAAATGTAAACCGTTGCAAATGGCTTACTATGAACCCCATACAGAGCACATTTATTTCTGCTGCTGAGTACCATTTTGGAGGGCTTGTTAGAGGGGATGGAAACATTGTTTTTGTTGGAAGATTTGCCTGTTTGGGGGATTATAAACAGGTTTCTCATGCACCAGGCAGTGATGTTTATGAGTAAGAGCAGTTTCAAGTGGAGGCAGGGGCAAATGTCTCCCCGGTTACGATTAAGGCTGCTAACCAGCTCAGTTCAACTGAGAAACACCACCAAGCACAGGAAACATGAGGCAGAAGTTAGAAATTAGTATTCACTCCCTTCATCTTATTTATTGGAACTGTAAATAATGATTTGATGTTTTGTAAAGAATTGTTTAGAGGGATTAAAATGGCTTCCTGATGAACCGAGCAACCAGGTAACCCAGGAGGAAGCAGGGTCAGGTGAGGTTGGATAGTGCCCTCTTTATATACCTTGCCTATAGTAAAAGCTGGTGGCTATTTTGGACAGATCATTTTAGGTGGGAAATATCCCCACTGTCATAGGTGTGTGCCAAGGTACACGTCATGGGAAAGTAGAAATGCATTTTTCCTATGGGCTCATAATCTTTGTGAAGGGAAAGAAACTCATTATCTATGTTTGAAAAAGTATTTTTCCACCTTGTATAAAAATAGCTTTCTGATGCATATAGTAAGCCAGGTGATGGGTGGAAAGTTTACAATCATTACAGAAGAGGAAAGACCATATGAAAATAAGTTCTGTTCCCACCCCAAAAGTAGCACTCCAGCCTGAACTGCTAGGTCACATCCCTTCTGCACGAGACCACAAGAATCCCCAAACATGTTTCAGCCTTGATGGGGAGGAGTAGCTTGGGTCTGTAGGCCCAGCAGGCACGGGACCCATGTCTGGGCATACCAGTCCCACTCAGGGTGACTATGCAAAGCACAAGAGATGATGGCTAGAAGGTTTAGAATCAATCTTAACCTCTGGCATTGCTCTGGACAACCCTCCAGGCCATTGGTATTTGTCTGCCAAGCCATTACAGAAGAGGAAAGACCATATGCAAATCAAGCTTGGTCCCGCCCCAAAAGGGGCAGTCCAGCCCGAAATGCTAGATCACATCCCTTCTGCACGAGACCACAAGTATCCCCAGACATGTTTCAGACTTGTTGAGCCTCATCAATGACGAGTATTCTGGGTTTCTAAGCCCAGCAGATACGGGATCAACATCTGGTCCTATCCGTCCCGCTCTGGGTGATGTAGCATTATATTTGGGGACCACCCTTAACCTGGGGAGCTCCTCCCCCTGTCCCAATCAAGGAGCCCGACAGTATTTCGCTTAATTTTCTTTTAGCGCTGGCCTTGTTGAAGACTTGTGTAGAAATTCATAAATGCACCCCTCCTGTTCCCACAGTGAACCAAGAACCAGGCCGGCCTATATAAAGTATATTTATTTATTTTAATTATAAGTTCAATGAATAATTATTTTGTTCAATCACAGCCCCCACCTTCTTTTTGGCAGAAAACACTGCTTCAATTACAAAACACACTTTTCTGTATTTACCTTTGTCTCACAAAAAATGGAACATAGGCTAACATTACTAGTTTAAAGTAAATGGTACCTCATCTGATTGGGTGGCTTCCTTCAACTATTTAGGGATCCGTTTGGCTGAGTGTACATCCTGTATCATTCAGAGTTTGTTACGTAGAGGGGTTATTTTGCATACAAAGTTAGAAATTAACAAAATTATCTGCAAATCTGGCGGTAATGCAGTGACCCAGGCCATGACTGCTTTTGGTGCCAGGTTGTTCCTGGCTGCATTGCATGTAGCATTGCTGTGAATTGCTAAATCTGCAAGTTCATTCCTTTGACAAATAGTTGACTTGTGTGACAGCCTCAACTGCATCACTTACACCACAGACAGCAATGGGGTTCTGATCTTTGGCAACTGCATCACTTACACCACAGACAGCAATGGGGTTCTGATCTTTGGGATGTTTGCATCATCCACAAGGCGGTCCGAGGCCTTGGACCTCTTTACATCCAGATATATCCTTCCTAATTACCTCCCGGCCAGAGTCCTCCAGTCCTCTGGCTCCAACTCTCTGCAGGTCAAACGTTTCTCCAAGCAGGGAGTGGGAAGTAAATCCCGTTCCTTGGCTATATCCTCCCTCTAGAACGGCCTCCACCCTCAGACTTGAGCAGGATCTTGTTAAGTTCCAGAAACTTCTCAAGACTTTCCTTCACTCCTCTTCCTTCCCTCTCCACCTCCCTTGTTAACTCTCCCTCTACCGCTGAGACGCAGGCCTGGCCCCTTCAGAGACATACAGGGGCAGGACCACCAGCATCGTTCGGCAGCTCTTGCCCTTGGGCTCTCTTTCCTGGATTAGCCCAACTTTGTCCTCCCTGTCCACCGCACTCATCCTCCATTTCCCCTCATTTTTCCCTGGCACTTGCCACGCTTGATTTGCATATGGTCTTTCCTCTTCTGTAATGGCTTGGCAGACAAATACCAATGGTCTGGAGGGTTGTCCAGAGCAATGCCAGAGGTTAAGATTGATTCTAAACCTTCTAGCCATCATCTCTTGTGCTTTGCATAGTCACCCTGAGTGGGACTGGTATGCCCAGACATGGGTCCCGTGCCTGCTGGGCCTACAGACCCAAGCTACTCCTCCCCATCAAGGCTGAAACATGTTTGGGGATTCTTGTGGTCTCGTGCAGAAGGGATGTGACCTAGCAGTTCAGGCTGGAGTGCTACTTTTGAACATGGTTAATGTGCACATCAAACAAATAACCACCATACAGGAATTGCCTGTCTATACTGACTCCGATGATCAGTGTAGCAACTCTGTCTTGGATGTCCCTCATTAGTGACTTGTTAACATTCCTGTATCTGGTACACCTATGGATGAACATGTGCAATACATAATATTTCTAAATGTATTATATTTTCTACAATTTGGCGCCTGTGGGGATGGGACATGGAAATCACAAAATTAGAACAACAAAAATGGCTACATTGGCCTTGTGACAATCCTACTGTGCAAGTGTTTGACAAGGTGGTAAGTGCAAGGCGGAGGGGGTAGAAGGAGAAGTGCAGGAGTGCGGTGCCCCCAGGGATGGGGTTGGGCAAGTGCTGGGCAGGCCAACGTGGCAAGTGCCAGGGAAAAATGAGGGGAAATGGAGGATGAGTGTGGTGGACAGGGAGGACAAAGTTGGGCTAATCCAGGAAAGAGAGCCCAAGGGCAAGAGCTGCCGAACGATGCTGGTGGTCCTGCCCCTGTATGTCTCTGAAGGGGCCAGGCCTGCGTCGCAGCGGTAGAGGGAGAGTTAACACGGGAGGTGGAGAGGGAAGGAAGAGGAGTGAAGGAAAGTCTTGAGAAGTTTCTGGAACTTAACAAGATCCGGCTCAAGTCTGAGGGTGGAGGCCGTTCTAGAGGGAGGAGATAGCCAAGGAACGGGATTTACTTCCCACTCCCTGCTTGGAGAAACGTTTGACCTGCAGAGAGTTGGAGCCAGAGGACTGGAGGACTCTGGCCGGGAGGTAATTAGGAAGGATACATCTGGATGTAAAGAGGTCCAAGGCCTCGGACCGCCTTGTGGATGACGCAAACAGTCTTGAATTTAATCCTTGCCATCACCGGGAGCCAGTGGAGAGATTTTAGGGCTGGAGAGATGCAGTCCATGGGCTACAGGCCAAGGATACATTTTGCAGTCCTATTCTGGATTATTTTGAAGGTGGGGAACCAGTGCTCTGGAGACATTGAGCTTCTGGGGGAAGGTGAGGAAAGATAGAATACCCCTGAGAAGGTAGAGCTGAAAGTTGGACTTCTTGGCAAGGTCTATGATATGTGGGAGAAAGTGAGAGAGGAGTCAAAGATAATCCCAAGCTTCTTTGCCATACAGGTGAGTGATGGGAGGGGACCCAGGGAATCATGCCAAAGCGTTTTGGGGGAAACAAGGAGCGGCGTCCCAATAAGAAGGATCTCTGTCTTACTGGCATTAAGGCAGAGATCATTGGCAGAGCACCATGCCTGAATAGTAGCCAGGCAGACAGGTATGAGGGAGGTGGAGGCAGAGAATAGCAGCTTGAAAGAGAGCTGTGTGTCATCCGCATAACACTGGAAATGAAGGGAGAAAGTGGAGATCAGGTGGGCTAGAGGGGCCAGGTAGATGTTGAAGAGTCATGGCGACAGGATAGAGCCCTTAGGGATGCCTCAGGCAGTGAGTGAGATGGAGGGGAGAAAAGGACCCATTGGCACTTGGGAAGGTCTGTTAGAAAGGAAGGAGGTAAGCCATGCCAGATGTTATCAATGACGCATCTCTGATGTCATCAATGTGGCCATACACTGCAGAAAAGGAGGCAAGTTGTTAAGGTGGCTTTAGCTGAATTGTCTGTTGAATTCCAAGGGTTTTATTGCATTACATGTTCACCTTAAGGTCTCTTTAACTAAGGTTGTTTCACTGAATATATGGTATGTGATGAAGCTGTTTGCTAACCGTGAAATGCGTCATTGCCGAGAGTGCTGTCCACCAACATACCTTGATACGCGGTCTCTCTCTCTCTCTCTCTCTCTCTCTCTCTCTCTCTCTCTCTCTCTCTCTCTCTCTCTCTCTCTCTCTCTCTCTCTCTCTCTCTCTCTCTCTCTCTCTCTCTCTCTCTCTCTCTCTCCTCTCTCTCCTCTCTCTCTCTCTCTCTCTCTCTCTCTCTCTCTCTCTCTCTCTCTCTCTCTCTCTCTCTCTCTCTCTCTCTCTCTCTCTCTCTCTCTCTCTCTCTCTCTCTCTCTCTCTCTCTCTCTCTCGTATGTATACCTCAGCATGGATTTTATATTTGCTCTTTCCCTATTGTTAGTCCTCAGGCCATAATATTTTTAACTGTATCAATAAAATTACATAATGTTATCCAATTCACTTTGCCAATTATCTCAACATTTTACAATGTGTCTCTGATTATCCAGTAATATGGAATTGAAAAGCATGGAAGCATTCAGGGTTTCGGTAGCTACACATCTGTTAAAATCTGTAACAAACTGCCTACTTTCTAGTTATAGTTTTCATTTAACTAGAACTTTAGTGAACCATAATAGAAGCAAGCCAACCAATTCACAATACAATGCCCAGCGACAGCAAATCATGGATGCATACATCTAAAACTGAGATGGATTTCACAATAACATATAGGGTGTTATTTTCTAGGTCCTCTTTTAAAGTTAATTTCGTCGACTGGAAGGACGTTCACTCCTTTTGATTTAGGTTAGAGAGTGACAGGTTGTTTTGATTAATTGAGCTGTGGTTCTTGGTTAGTTAACCACTAATGCAAATACAGCGGTTGAAAATGTAATTCGGTATTTAAGTGACTCTTTCAATTGGCAGAAAAAGGGGTATATAATAGAACAAATAAATTGTAGAGTACCAGTAAATTAAGAAAGTACAATTGAACTCACCATCAAAGTGACAGCAAAAGTATAATAAGGCCAGTTCTATAGCAGAGGCAACATAACCTGTGTTGGAAAATCCTGTACTACTGCAGAAGTATGTAAAGTACTGGTGAACCCGCGGTAAAAGATGAAAAGAGATAGATGCCTATACATTGCTTTTTTTTTTTGCATGCACTTATTAGGAGACTTATACCCCTGAACGCAACAAAAACAAATAGGTAGAATCGGAAATCAGATTGTTAATACAGTTGATGTACACGTGAAATGTAGGACTAGTTTAATCATTACATGCGTGAACACATTGCACATGCAGTATCCATAATGAATTCCTCTTGCTAGTAATACAGCACAATTAGCTTGTTGCTGGTGGCAGAGAACTAATCTTGTTAGTTGGGTAGCATCTTTCAATCCCGTCGAGGTTCACACAGCTTTCTATCCTACCGGTATCGAGAAAGTGAATGTCAATTCAATTCGAAAATGCGTCCCTTTAAAAGCCCAATAATGTAAAAGGGTGGTAAGGACTTGCTAGCAGTAGGCACAGCCACTGATGTTTGGTCCTTACCACCTATTACATAAGTCTGCAGATGTCGAACACACATACTGTTGGTTGCAAAATGGCCAACACTGTTGGTTCAAAACCTTGCAATACAATATTGATTAGAAGAGGAGTGGACAGGAAACTTTAGCATGGTGCCATGTCCAATGCAAAGGACGCCCTTCCCCCCAAATCACAGTGTCTGATTAAGGATATAGAATTATGAGTGGGTAGTTCAGAGATTAGATCTTCATACTGTTAAACTAGTGCATTGCTCGTCTTAAAACTGGGCATATTTTAAGGGGTGCACCTGTGGGCACTACTGAGACCTTGGTTGGTGCATTCAGTTGGTGCTGAGAGGGCCTCAGAGATCCCTTGCATGGGGTGTTTTATCCCCAGGAGAGGGCCTCAGAGATCCCTTGCATGGGGTGTTTTATCCCCAGGAGAGGGCCTCAGAGATCCCTTGCATGGGGTGTTTTATCCCCAGGAGAGGGCCTCAGAGATCCCTTGCATGGGGTGTTTTATCCCCAGGAGAGGGCCTCAGAGATCCCTTGCATGGGGTGAAGAGAAATATGTCACCCTGTGCCCAGCAGATATGTTTCTGGTTGGTGGTCCTGTGAAACACCAAGCAAAAATGGTCATGGGGGTGGCTTACAAACCCAACAATTTGTACAACCTACACGGGCAGAGTGAGATCACTTTTTGTAAAACCATTCTACCTCAGTTTTTCGACCAACTATGCAGAAATACCATCGACTCTGGCTTAGGGTTATTCTGATGTAATAATGCCCAGAAAGTTTTACATGAAGCATTTTGTGAAAGTGCTAAATTATTAATAGCATTTTATAATTATCATTATAAAGGTTGAATTTGTAAAAATGTATGGTTTGTGAGCTGCAACGCCAATGACAAGGCTTCAACCACATATCATAAGCCCACAAAGCATACATTTGTGCCAATTTAACCTTCACAATATCTTGTCTAATTCCCAATAAATGTATTCAGATTTTTTAAGTTGGTAGGCGAAAATGCATTCTCTCCATAGGTACCTGTAATTCCCTAAACACAGGCCATGGGCCACAAGTTATCAATTGTTAGGACAGGAATTCTTGAAATGGCAACTTGTAGGTTTAAAATCTGTACTTTGTAGACCCATCTTGCATTTGAAAAGCCTACATTTTGGAATTTTCACTTTACTGAGATTTCACATTTTGATTGTTGCATGTGGTGGCAGCATGTGAGAATGTAGCATTTTACATGTTGTGCTGCAAAACCAAATGACAACAAGGCTTTTTAAAGAAAACTCCATTCCCTTGGGAGTTAAATCCTTTCCCAAACTACAGGTCTGCTCTTCTTAAATGTGAACTCTTAGTCACCTAGAGTCAGAAGGACAGTGAGTGCCTTAGAAAAATACGCAGATGTATTTCTTTGTCTTTTTGAAAAAATATTCACTCTCGTTTAAATATTCTATATCATTTGCCTTCAACTGCCCCTTACCATTTTTCTATTACTTGGGAGTTGCAGCCCACAAATCATACATTACCCCGCAAATGTATTTCAGATCTGTATAGTTTTCATTAGAAACAGAATGAATTAAATGTCTATTTTAAATCATATGAGTACACATGGAGAGTAATTCACATTTAATGCCAGAGGACAACATGACATGCATCCTATTCATTTTAAATGTAATATTATAGAAATGTGTGATACCACTGGTGAGGGCCCAGATACTTTAAAATCACCAGAGATAAATAATTGTGATTTAGGATTTCGAAGTATACATATACTGTTGTTTAAGCGTATTGCAAATTATGTAACTGTAAATGTGTCTTTGCATTAATTTATCATGCTTGAATTTTCAAATAAGTCCCATGACATGGTAATTCAACTTACATTGCACTGAAAAATAAAAAAATGGAGAGAGTCAGATATTCATGGTGTGCCATCTGGTGAAAACAGACCTTCTTATCGTTCATCAAAGATACACATTAGGCCCTGCATACCAGTAGAATCAAATGTCAGCCTTAGGCACATACCCAACATACACATAAAATACATCCTGAGTAAATTCAATCCACAGTCTCCCAGCAGTTTGTTGTTGTCACCTGGTTATATGTTGGGGGAAACCTGGTTTCAGACTGAAGGCTGGCCATGATATGCATCTATGCATGATCGATGGATGACTGTAAGGTGCCCAGTCAGCTATGTGAATGGATCAGTAACTTGAAAGGACAGAAATAAGAAAGGAAAATTATGTATTTATTTTGGAGGGCACAAAATGATGTAAAACATGGTTTTCACTTTAACTTTCTAAAGCGTACATCTAGAACAAAAATTACACTTTTAAATCATGAGGGTCTATCCCTCGAATATAGTCCGAACACAATATATTAATATGCATTAATACCTAATAAATGATACATGTTAATAACTCACTCAATTTTCATTTCACAAATCCATGTCACATATACTTGGGTTTGTTAGGCATGTGTGAATGAGAACATCCATATGTCATTATTGGGCAAAATTCCAGTGCACAATATATGAATTTGAGTCTAAAATGTATATGATCATCTTTGTCACATGTCCAAAATATGATGAACCAATATTAACACTGAATCCACAAACTCAGAGTATAGAAACTGCGCCAGGCTCTTGTGATTGAGTTACTCAAGTTTTTATTCCATGCCCTATAGTGATGACACGTGTTTCGGCCACTGGAGGCCTTTCTCAAATCAGGGCTAGTGTTACTATCATAAGTAATCATATGTACAACTTTGGGATAAATAAGTAAAAATAATAGTATTCACAAAAAATGGAAAGGAAAAAAAATGCCACAAAAAGCAAGCATTGGAGATTGCAGAATTCACAAAATCAAAGTCCAGTGCACAACATATGAATTTGAGTCTAAAATGTATATGATCATTTTTGTCACATTTCCAAAATATGATGAACCAATACTAACACTAGTTGATTTCTTCTGGGAGTGTCACCTTCTTAAAATAACTACAGGGAAAATTCCAACAATCCAAAATTATGAGGTTATATGACATAGTGTGGGAAGGTTTAGAGCCTACTTAGGTTTCACCCCACAGAAATTAGGGAAGCACTCTGGGATACTGAAGTCTGCATAGAATGGGGCACCTCTGACCAAACGGAAGAGTGCTGTAGTGAGGTAAGATCTTGAGAGAAGGAAAGACTTTGACTGGGCCTTGTCTAAGAGAAAGTCTGAAGCAAAATGTACCTGAATTGTGCCTGCTTTTTTTAGACTCTTGTAGCAGACACCAGAGGTACCTAACTGACTAAGGAGCATTACATAAAAGCTGCAAGGGTCCATGCTGGGTCTGTGTCTTAAAATCATTATCTAAAAGTGAGTCCATAAAAACCCATTGCAGTTAGACATATGTCCTCAAGAATCATTGTGTTAGTAATTCCATTGAGGGGGCACATCTGGAAGGGAAATCAATGGGAGACTGATAAATAGACTTTAAGTATAATTTTTCAGCACACAGTGCTCAGTTTAAAATCGAGTTTAATTAGCATTTTTTCCAGTGCAACATGTGCAGTGTTTGATAAATTGAATACAAGTAGAATGTCATTCTATATTAGTGTGAAATGTTTCCTGCTTTCTGAGCATAGTCAAAGCCAGGTGAAAACGGATTCACACTAGAACTTAAGACCATTTCTGCATGGAGCACACATTGTTTCTTTCAAACATAGTCAAATACATTCAACCTTGTATTTTCAAAGGTGAAGTCAGAAACTGAGGCAATCAACTAGTGTGCAACGTTTCATAGCCTGACAGTGGATTCATAAATGAAGACATGTGAAGGACATAGTCAAAACAAAACAAAAAGTGACATATTGGGAAAGCCCACTTCATGCTACGGCAGGGTGTAAGGGAGTTTAGCTGGACCAACTCCAATCCCTACAAAATGATGCATTTTAAATGAACATTCAAATCTTGTCAATGACATTGCGTAAAGTGGGAGGACCCCGAAATAGACAGACCCAAATCGTCAAATGGCATTGGGATGATCATTGTTGTCCTTTCTGAAAATCATAATTTTAGGTTTTTATATGGTGTTAATGAACTGATATTCTGTTTGTTTTCAAATGAAAACAAAATGTTCTAATCCCAAGCCTGACGTTTGTGTTACAACCTGCCATAGTTTGCATTTTACATTCATGCATTCACTGGAAACCTAAAGCACCATATACCCACAGGAGAACACAGTACAAATGCAGAAATGATTTTACAGATATTTTAACCAGGATTGTGTATACGAGGATGTTAAATCAGAGGGTGCTTTTAAGCAGAATCAAACCTAGTGTTCATAAGATATCTGTCAGCATACAATACTTAACTGAGTCAAATTGAAAAGTCAGGTACCGGTCTATGACAATGGGGAGGGTATGGTATTATAATTATAATTGCATTGTTAGTGTTTCAAGCCAGACTCTTGCAGCTTTAGATTCTGTAATAACAGGTGATAGGTGTATTCCTTTTTGAATGGTGCTTCATTTATCAATGGATGAAAGGCTAAGTCAGGTCTTCCATGGGATTCTAACTTGTGAAATGCAGTCTCACCTCTGTCAGAGAACAGTGCTTTACTTGTGTAGCTGTCCGCACATTGTGAAATGTAATAAAGTGATATGTAAAACTCCAAATCCCCACAATTTTACAGATACAACGTTGCTTCACTGAGTGAATGAGGTGAGTAAATGAATGAGAGTATGGAGAGATGTCATAGTTTAATTAGAGCATAAGGCAGGTCATGGCTGATGCCGTTCAAATCATTTTATATCCATGAGAGGTATGGTTATTAATAAATATAGGGTTACATGTGGGGATATGCAATACGAACCTAGGGCACCCAAAAGGAACAGATTCATAAGAAGATAACATATTGTGACATGAGTAGAGAAGCATTATCGAAACAAATATAATTAAAGAGTGAATGCATTGCTGCTGTAGAAATCATGATATCTAAATGGTAGGCAAGTTCATGAAAACATATAGGTTTGACTAATACAACATGGGTCAATTTGCCATGCATTTAAAAAAAGGAATGCCCATATTAGCATGAAGTAGAGAGGCTTTATTCAAACTACTTAACAGAAGAAAAAATATACAAGTTGAAAAATATATTTTGCAAACAAAAGTTGTGCAGTGAAGCAAGTATCCCTGTTCAGTATATTAACAATCGACATATTACCAGATGTGATAAGCCATAATAGAGGACTGTGTTAGAAAAGAATAAAGGTGTGCATGATATTAGCTGGTTGTGTGTTTTATGGGTATAATGTGATTTGCCTTCAGAACAGAAGTGAGTCTAGGAAGGAAAGAAAAGAGCTGGCATGGTATGGGGGAGGGTCTCAAGAGAGTGGGGCCCTTGTAATGGCTAACCCATTTAGGGAGAATCAGTAGAGTGAATACCACTGCATGGTTCCAGTCGGATCATATGGCAGATAGCTAGCTGAACCTTTAATCTGAATCGCTGTACTAGCAACGATGTACCTTAACACTATGCCCTTAAATACAAGAACAAAAATACGGAAATAGTAGGGCACATGTACTATTAGGCTGATATTTGATAGGGGATCACGATGTCTTGACTCATTTCCTCATCATTTGTATACAATTGCTGTTGGCTTGTGCTCACTTGCTTTTCGCTTGTACTCACTTTTGTTGAGGGAGATGTGAGAAAACATATCTTGCACAAACTAGGGCTTAGATCTAGCACTGGGCACTTGTGATAATGCTTGATAGACAGCTTGCTGGCAGTGGGGGTGCAAGATGTACTGAAACCTACCAATTCTACAACTTGGTACAGTTAGGACCTTAAGATCATTAGCTCTATGATGTTGGATGTGGTCTACAGCTACTATACGATATATTTCGTGATGGTTTATTTGATTTGGAATTTGGCAAATCTAAATGGGATATCACTTGAGTCAGTGCGGCATTCAGATTCAATTTCTACCATACATACGAATGAATCCCTGAAGAAGACAAGGCCTTTGCATCATGGCTATTGATCGAAACTAATGAACACTAGTTGGCAATCGTTGTTTGAGATAAAATGATTTTGTAGGTATTATATATAGATACTAAATATAGTTAAGTTGTTGTGATGCATACGGATTGGGATGCCTACTTTTGCCTTTTGTGCAGATGGATTAATACAGGAGCCTTGATTTAGACTTTGAACACAATTTTGATGTAAAGAGTTACTGTCTACCTCTTTATCTAAAAGAATATGGTAAATGTGTCTTTTATTTCTATGTGTGTTGTGATATCTTTTGTGTTCATTCACTTATGAGCATGTGTTCACATATTTATATCAAGTGGTTGACACATGTATTTTGTAAGTGATATTAAATCAACACTACAGCTAAGTCAATGCCTAGTCTGGGATGCTGAGGAAAACCCTTATTGATGTATTTTTATGTCCAGTTCAGTACTCTGGATGACAACCCTTGTATAACACCCCCCTCTTAGAATCTCCCTGACCCCACTGAGCCAAGAAGTAGGTTTCTTTTGCAAATTAAAAGGTTTATTTGAAAATGTAAACAATATATATATATATATATATATATATATATATATATATATATATATCACACTTCTATAAATAAATTGATAATGGATATTACACTTACACTTGTGAATATGAACACAAACGGTTCCGGAGATATGGACGATTTTGTGAAAGTAGTTTTTCGGATTTGAAATTTTAAAGCTCAGAATGACAGATGACAGTTTTCAGTTTTACAGATGACAGAATGACACAATTCTAGGAGGCAGTTCTAATAGGCTAAAATAGTTTGGATTAGATTATTTTAAACTAAGAGATTGGTTCTGCACAGTTCTGCTAGGTACTCACAATATAAATTTGAAACAGGCCTCATCACGGATCTGGTCAATTTGGACGGGACTTCTGGCGGTTCTGCTCATAGCGGTCTGGTCTCTGGTTCTGCTCTCAGCACTGCACAGTTCTGGTCTCTCTGGATCTCTGGTCTCTCTGGATCTCTGGTCTCTGTCTGGATGGGATGTCGGCCATCAAAAT
This sequence comes from Ambystoma mexicanum, assembly GCF_040938575.1. NCBI lineage: Eukaryota > Metazoa > Chordata > Amphibia > Caudata > Ambystomatidae > Ambystoma > Ambystoma mexicanum. The sequence continues at coordinate 425,999,587 of NC_090935.1, forward strand.
GCTCTGCAGAAATGGAAAATTAATGTCTCTACCTGTCCGAGCAGTCTCTTTTTATGTGTTTTGGAAATGGGTGTGTGCCTGGGCCTAGCTAAGCCTGCCCCTCTCTACTTGTCATTGGCCCAATTCTCCCCTCTCCCATGATTGGGGGAAGGAAATGGATTGTCATCATGATGAGGTCTGTTTATGGGTCAGAGGAACCTCCCCTGGTCAATTTGCCCACAAATCTATATTTGATTCAAATATATATTTCCCAGATACACAATTTGTTGAAATTACATGTACACATTATATATTCCTTATGGTCCATGCTTGTCCGCCTCTGATCTTCCTGGGGGCTTGCATTCAAAAATGACAACATTTTGCGCTTTTTGACTGGTTTACCAATATCGGACATTTACCAAAAATTACACACATGTGCGCAAAGAGTATGGACATTAATTGATGAAGTGTCAGATTTTTAACATGCAGACATTTGGAGTAAGACCCTATTTTCCGCTAGCAACCCCCCAGCATACACCACAGGGTCCTAACACCTCTTAAAACGTGCACAGAAAAATCACAAGAATAATGATATTACTTATATAATTCTGACAAGTCCGTACTATGAATTATCCATCTTTTTTAAAATTATGCTCTGGCCCATATGGGTGTGGTTTAGGTTCCAATGCACATGGGGGAAGCTTCTGTCTGCCCCCGCCTCCAGCTCTGGTGGCTCCCAGAGGCACTTCTCCTCCCACTTCTCCCAAGAGGAAGCCACTTTACGGCCCCCCCAATATAACATTTGCCTGAATCCAGGACAAGGCTTTGTTCAACCTCCTGCAGTTGCCCCCCCCCCTAATCTAATCAGAGAGGTGTCAACTCCTTTTGGTGGGGAAGCAGGATGCAGCTAGGCCTGGGAAGAGTGGCTGAGCAGGTTTCTCCTGTCGGGGGTAGTTGTCAGGCAGAATTCAGCTAAATGTCACTTTAGTTCCCAGTTTTCTACATTCAAATCCAACTTACATGCAGCTATTTTTTATATATACATTAAATAATTACTTCCTTCAAGTCATTTCAGAATATAGTTTTACATTGTATCCACCTCTTAACAAGTCGTTCCTTGGCCTGGTTTCGGTTCCTTTGTTCAGTTTTACACAAAAGTCTGGTGGTTAACGCCGGCTTTCTTATAGTGGTGGGCACCGGTACTGCATCCATTTTTGTTATTAAGAAAATGAATTCCCCACAGTTCTGGGTTGCTTTTGGCAATCAGCATTGCCATTCCCAATGGTTTCAGGTTACTGTGTGTGTAGCCCAATGGTGGTTTTAGGCGGTGCCCTCCGGTGCTCACAACATAGGCAAAAATGGGTGGCAGCCTATTCTTCATGTTTTCCCTGTGCACTCTCAGGGGAGTTCTGGCCATCATGATGTTTTCCATGCCAGTACTGCACAGTTTTATGGTAGGGCTTAGATGCATGGGTAAAAACATCCCACAATTTCACATAAATTATTGATGATTAGATGAATTGTGTATATGTGTACATGCATCTGTTAGTCTTTTTTTAATCTTGTTTCAATAAAATGTAGAATTGTGTTTCCTCTGTCTTAGTCCAGTGTGTATATGATTCAGATTTATTTCAATGTTGATTTGATTGAATTGTTTCTTTTGATTTATCCCAAGTAGAGCGTTTTTCTATAATAGTTGATATTATTCATCATTGTAATCAAATATCTAATTAAGTGCAAAATGGTACAAATGCAAAAAAGATGATGATGAAGAATTGATAAAATGAAAGTAATGTAGTTAAAGGCACCAGATTGCAGAAGGCTACTGAAAGGAGTGCTACATAACAAGCTTGGAGTAAAAGCAGTAAATAACCTGTTGGTACACAAATCACATTTCTAGCATCAACGTAATTTTTAAAAACATTGAAACAGGAAATAGTGTTCAAGGGGAAGCGTGCAATGCAGGGTTTATAGGAAGACTTGGTTTGCCAAGTGTCATCTGCACTGTGCTTGTATGATTCTATTTAAGCGTGAAGATTTTCAAATCAAATGTCATCATTCACAAAAAAAAATCCGATTAACTAACAACAGGCACATTTCCAGTGTATATTTAATCTAAGACTCTCCATGGGGGATTGGCTAAAATATTGTATACATTGTGTTTGTAATTTTTCAGCCAGTCAACACACAATATTTGGTATGTCAATGATTGTAGTAAATAGGAGACGGTTTCTAAACAAAACGTAGACCCCCCTTCCCTTTGCACACTCATGTAGAAAGTAGAAACACACATACAGACCACACACAAGCACAGTTCTCAATGGAAGAATAGTAAACTAGAGGTAAATAGCTCAGGGTGTTTACAAGTCTGAGGATTTTGGACCAGAGTGTCTCTTTTGAAGTCAGGCCGATGCAGGTGAACAATGACTAGGCAATGTAGTAATCGTCTTCAAAAAGACAAAACTATATGATATAGGCCACCTGCACGACCTTGTGCATGAAAGCATTGCCTTCAGTCGCCTTGTGTACACCTCTCTGAAAAAACGGCACGTTGGTGTATACGAGGTAAATGTCCAAATGGACGAAAGGCAGCAACTCAAGAGAATGCCGGCTTACTTCCTTTTCATCTCTGCGAGATATGGGAACCCCTTCGCCCCCACCCCCTCACCAGCTTTCCACTTTGTTGGCAGAGGTAAACACTCCAAAGAGGCATTTCTTATCAGCAGCTGTTGTGTAGACGGAATGCACCTGGCTCCCACGTTGTGCCCCTTCCCCAAAGATGAGCATGACTTTATGGGAAAACACCTACAGTGCCTAAACGTCAGTGGGCTGCTTCAAGAGTAACTGCTATGTTTAAACATTGAGGCGTTTAAGCTCTACTAAATATACACAGAACACAGAAACGGCTATCTCATCTCAGACCACACACATAATGGGAACAATAACGTTTGTTTTCATGGCAGACAGTGTCATCCCAATTTCTACTAGTGCTTGTGTTACCTAGTGTGGAAAACGTTAGTGCTTGCAAAGAAGCTGGGTGAACAGTGTTGCAAAGTAAACCCCTGGGAGCATGGTAGCTCCCAGGATGTTGTCATGGGTCACGTGGCTACTGCCACGTGACCAACCTAATAAAAGTAACGGGCCACTTCCGGCTCGTCAGTCTTGCCACCATAGCCCCCAACAGACAGCACGAGGATCCGTAGTCAACCAAAGATGGGCCCACTTCCTCACACCTCTGGTGCGGGCACATTTAGTCCGTTAAAACACGAAAGAAAGTAGTTTCCATTGCATGATTGGTCTGGCATCTATCTGTCTGCTGGAATGCTCAACAAACATTTCGTTGTGATGCTGGATTAACCTGACTGAGCACATGGCCATCCCATTTTCTAATAATAGACCAAAAACACCTTCTCACATAGTTTAGCACACACATGATCAGATATTGCTTTATTTGAAACGCTCACAGTCTTACTTTCTGTCCGAATTTCCAGCACTGATTTCCTGTCGGTGCCCCTGCCTCCATAGACTCCACCAAGTGCCAGAATCTTCTTTTGGGGAGTACCGGTTCACCAAAAGGCCCCTTGTCCACTGAATGTGTCCCATCACTCATTTCCCGTTTCCAAATACAACTTTCTGAACTGAATGTGCCACCGCCTCTCCTTCGCACACACACTTGAACTTTTTTGGGAAAATGTATTGAGCCCTCTTTCCTGACACTGCTTCTCCTCCTTCCATATACCGTTCTCAGCTCCAGTCACAGCTGTCGCTTGGGGCCCAGACACTTTGCTTCCATTCGCTTGTTTGGGACCCTGATGCTGCGTCTCTTTTTGCCATCTCATCTTCCCCTCTACTCCACCATTCCCAGTAATTCTGGAATGCTGCTGCCACCTGTTGCTCTGCCTAAGCCTTGGGCACTGCTTCCGGGTTCACAACAGTCCTTTCTTTCCATGGCACAGCCCCGCCAAGTGCTGCAACTCTAACTCCTTGGGAGGTACCAATTATTGGACCCTATCGAGCATCTGTGCTTCAGCTCCCCTACTGGTCGAAACTCTATGATCTATACCAACTTGCATCCATGCTCCCTGCACCGGGCACACCTTCCTCTGATACCCTCCCATAGCTGCTGAGTGCTCAGCATGCTCACTTGCCTTTCCACTCTGCCTCCTGCTCCGCTCAAATGATCGCTCTTCTCGCTGTGCAGCACATGCACATGCCTGGTGCCCCGACTGCTTCTAACAGCCTCCAAAAGGCTACATGCTTAGTCTGAGAACATTGGATCATTACTCAACCGATCTGCAAAGCCCCTTCTCCAGAACTACATGATTGCGGATCAGTTGCTGTTTACATGTCTTATAAGGGTGGCAATGTGTCGGTGCCTATAGTAAGGCACACTGTTACTGTATGACTGAAAGAATAACACTGATGCTATGTTATTCTTTCCCGCTCTGTGCTATGCTATATCATGCTATGATATGCTGTGTTATGTTAAACGTTTTGTACTGATATATCTATTTACAGTAGATATTGCAGAACTGGCAGTTGTAATGAGGTTTAATATTCATTATGTCCCAGGGAGATGACGTGGCACTCCACCATTGGTCAATTTCTGGGATATTCAAACCGGTATGGCTCTTAAAATCCAGATACCTGGAACATTAGTCAATTAGGGAAGGCCTCACCATTACCCCGGGCTCGCTGGCAACATGGCTCTCATTGCGACACTCCCATTCTGGCAGGAGTGCAGGCAGCCATACTGTCAACACCGCTCTCCTCCTTGCCTGGGCCTCATCTGAGAGACACGAACTAGGCAATTTAAATCACCCACACCCCTTCCACAATCTGTACCTTTTTCATCAGTCTGGGCATCATCCGACCCCCAGTCTTTGCCGGCCACACCTGGCAGACTTTTTCTAAGCCTTGCCACTCCCTCCTCGCAGTGGTTGCTGGAAACTAGCCAGTTCCCAGCAACCACTCCAGGCAGATTGCTGTGTTGTTTTTTTAATTTATGTTTTATTTGAAGGTACATAATAGTTTTATAGACTGCATCCTCAGGCTGTACTGGGGTAATGGGTAATGGGCCCCGAGACCCTGTTAAGTGCTCTTGCTGTGCTCGGACCTTTAACTTGGTCTTCAGGGCCAATAACTCCTGGTAGGGGCCCCCAGGCTAGGTCTATAAAGCTTAATTGATGGGTCAGTTTACAGCCGGCAACCTCCATGAAACAGACAGGATATGTGGTAAGAGCACTCTCTTGGCCATTATCTGGAGTGTTTGTATCTGGTACGTATGGTGTATCTGCTGTTAGTTCTATGTAGAGAGAGAGAGAAAGCGAGAGAGAGAGAGAGAGAGAGAGAGAGAGAGTCGTGCGTGAGGGTTCTTTTTGTTGTGTACATCGAACATGGTATGTGTATTTGATGCTTGGTACATTTGCGGTATGTTTGGCACACATGGATATACTGTTACGTAGGTGGTCCCTGTTTGATCTGGGCATAGTAGTGGGGGAATCTGTGTGGCATTCATATAGGCTGCATGGGCATGAGAGAAGCCCTAGCTTTCAAGGCACTGGAGCGGGTTCCTGTGCTCCCCTTTCACCTCTGCGCCTTACGGTGTGCGTCCCTCCGGAGCACTCTCATGCTGGTCACAATGTTCATTCGCAGATCTGTTTAGACACCTTGCCTTTCCTTTGCCTGGCCTTCTGTCACCCTGTCCTGGATTTCAAATATCTTTTTAGTCTGATAAATCAGTTACCCAGCTTTATTGTGCTGCTTCCTGCACTCCTCTTACTTTCCGCTGGAATGGATGGAGTTCAAATAAAGACTTTATAGAGAAAGATCTGATGGCGGGAGTAAAAAGGGTAAATGTTGTTTTTAACATATAGATGTGTTTCCAGGGCAGAATGCTATGTTGCTCGTTGCATACATTATTGAAACTTTCCTATTGAGAAACACATGCAAAGAGGGCAGATTCTGCAGTCGTTTTTGCACGGTACCAGCATGGGCTCCTTAGAGTTTCCTCAAGCTGTTAGCCTGGTTTACATTTTGTCTGCCACCCATCTAATTTCCTCATAAAAACGGCCTTGTTATTAAAACATGGGAAGGAGCGAGTCTGCTTCCTTAAACAAGGGCCGATGCAAACAGAGCGCAGAGGCCGGGCGGAATGAATAAAGTTACAATCTGAGCATTTCATGTACAGCGAGTGTGTAATTAGAGCCATTATCCAGCAGCAGGAAGGGGCGGCCCTCCTGTAACGGGAGAAAGCCTTTCAATGCCGCAGAGAACGGCTCCTTTCTGTGCACCACAAAAGCCCTGCAGTCCATACCCTTCAGAGACCAGATCAAAGGTACGTTACCCCACCATCACAATGAGCAAATAAACAAAAAAAACATAAAATATTATCACGAAAGGAAATACGCCATTACATACAAAACACAGCGTGAAGCCATTTTAAAGACCTGCCAATCAGTCGCGTCGTCTTGGATATCATTAGTTAATACAAAAAAGTAAACTTTGTTCCTAGACACTTAAAGGACCCTAAATTGAACATCACTTGACTATTAAAAGCTAAATCCCGTCCAAGGTGTGATTCTTACACCAGCTACTTAGGTATATAGATACATTAAGGTACGCGTGCGTCTTCACCGACAACAAAGGTTATTTTATGTCCCTTTCCCAAAATTTAAACTTCAAAGTGTTGGACATACCAGAAGGGAGTTGATGGCACTCCCGTGCGTTGTGCTAAAAAAAAAAAAAAAAGATTAAAAAAACAATTGAGCAGTTTCTGCTCCTTAGTCCTTTGAGTCCATCTGCTGCGACATTCTTTGTTGTTTTTTGTTGTGCGTAATGCGATATAGCATCAATGGCGATAATGACCTTATTCAAATATATTACTCAGAAGCTGGAAACTTCACACATAAAACCCTGTGTACATAGGCACTTTGAATTAATGTAACATGTGTACGCACTGCTAGCAGGTGGCAGGGGGCTCCTTCAAGAGTTTCTAGTCTCTCTTCAGGCCTTGTGAGGGCAATGGGAATTTCGGAATATCAGTGCTCATGGGTGAGGGATGAAGTCTAATTGACAGAGAAGCAGTTTTAGTGCATTCCCTAATGCATTATACAATACCATTATGGATTCTTCCAAGGGGGCAGTCTACATCCGAGCAGTTTGGGAAAACACAGTGCAATAATGATGTTAAACAGATTTAGAGAAAGGAAAACGAGGACATAAGAGGAATAAAGATGGAAGCATGACAATAAGATGCAGGCAACTGAGACACAAATATCACTATGGCGGGAATTCTATGAATGAACTTGGATGTAGAAAGTAGGCGAGCTGGAAAACACTTAAGTGGAGGCAACAGAAGAGCGACCATTTGAAGAGGAATGTATTGAAAGCAATATGGAGGCAATGGATTCAACACATAAAGGTTGGGGCTGGATCTAGCAGGCTGGTAGGGAATGCAGACAACCGTCTAGACATAATCAACGCTCAGAAGAACGCCATGATCTTCACTACACTGCTAAAAGGCAATTTGCGGTAGGAAGGGCATTACAAAACAAACTATTATTATTTTTATTTCCTTTAAAGTAAAGACAAATCTCTTCTGTTCAAAAACCATCACTTGAAAATATTGACCCGTGAAATGCTCAATTGTTTCACAGTCAACGTCCCCAAAATCCTCCATCCATTATACCAGTTAATTTTATGGAACCCACAAACAATGTCTTTGTCAATTCTTTTAAATAAGCTGTTAGAGAGACAGCTCTGGCCTTAAGTTTGGACTGTGTCGTTATTTATAATAACTCCCTCTAAGCAAATCAGCTACAGCAAAAGAAACTGAAATCTGTTGCATGTAAATCCCACAATGTCTCTTGCAGTGTTCATCCTGACAATTGCACATCTCAGCATCGAAATTTGCACCAACCTGTATGCTATGCTAGCATCTGCCCCTGCACCAACATCTACGGCTTTACCAAAGTATAAGTCTGTAATAACATCTACCTGTGAATCAGCATTTATCACTGCACTAACATCTACCTCTGCACCAACATCTATCACTTCATTACCATCTATCTCTACTTCAGCATCTACTGCTGAACCAAACACTAGCTCTGGGCCAGCATCTATCTCTGCACCAACATCTATCACTTCATTACCATCCATCTCTACTTCAGCATCTACTGCTGAACCAAACACTAGCTCTGGACCAGCATCTATCTCTGCACCAACAGCTACTACTTCACCAACATGTCTAGACCTGCATCTGCCACTCAGCCAACATCTACCACTGCACCACACCTACCAGTGCACCAATATTTACCTGTGCACCAACGTCTATCACTTCACCAACAGTTACATTTGCTTCATCTCCACATCACACACAAGAAATAGCAACACAAAGAATTGAAAAACACTCTTAGCTTCCATCTAAACATAGAGGACCGCATTATTGCTTGAACTCCATGGCTTTGAAGCACTCCACACTGCTATTCACTTCTTTCACATGGAATAGCAGCACCTACACCACCCTCACAACACCATCCATCCTAGGACAAGCACTCCCAGGGCAGGGTAAAGCTCTGTCTGGCATTCTGCTGACAACAAAAGATGAAGGGCCCGATTCATGGAAATGTGCGCAAAAATCCCACATGGGCCGCGTGCCGAGAAGGATACTGCATGAGCCTGGGCACAGAATGAAAAATGCACACCCCGCGTATTCATGGAATTTACTGTGCAACGTAACTGTATTTGCAAGTTATGCACAAACGCCCCCGACACACCCCTACGAATAACAAAAACAGCTACCTTTGCGTGCTCCCCTGGGCTCAATTCCACACCGTTCAAACAGTTCATGGGGTCCCCCGCACACAGGCCTGCATCTTGAGGACTGTGCGGAAGGTCCCCCGTAAATGTTGCCGGCACCTCAATAACATGTGTATGAAACATTGTAACTCAGTAATTATTTGGGAAATCTGCATGCCAACCCTGGTAAACCGTTCCTGCAACCCGTTAAACTACCTACGCGCACTCCCAAATCCGATCGAACACTGACCGCATGCACACACCCCATAATCCGGCTGGCAATCTTACCATTGTGCCACGATTGCATGCGCAAGTGCCTGTACACCTGCCTTTGGGTAGCAGATAGTATGAAGGACTTGCGTGGCCAAATGCCTGCCGAGAGGTTGCACGCTCGATTCCATGAATAAGTCTTATGCAGAAAAATTGTGGGTGTGCAATGGACTGCCTGCAGGCCGTCCCTCGTAATGCCCACGTTTGACTTCCTCTGCACAGCCCTCGCCCACAGACTGTGTGGTGTCTCTCACAAGGCGTTCGGCAGCTCACAAAGACGTCCCAAGCCTGCGTGTACTCCACACAAGTCCTGGTAAAGTACCACGCATTTCATTCCATGAATCAACAAACGTGGATTTGTGCACAGTTTTGCACGCAAGTACCTATTTTCCGTGCAAATAATTCCAAGAATCGGGCTGAAAAAATGTGTCTTGCCCCTCTCATCTCACTTCCACAAACTAACATAACAATTGGAAAATAGACACCCATCTCCTGCTTCCTCAATGCTCCCTCCCCTTGGCGTACTGGATTACTGCTGTTCCTTCTTATGATGCCTCTATTGTTACCCTAGTCTTTCTCTCTGTAGTTGTTCCGATCTGGGCATGTATGTGATCGAATAAAACCTCTGTAATAAATCTGAAATACATAATCCAAAGCCACAATAGCAAGATTGTGGGGCCAGCTTCACTCACCCAAGCTCTTGCACAATCACAATGTCACCTGGCCTAGTAATATTGTTGTCTTTGTTCCCCCTCCCTTGCCTCGTCACACCTTGAAACACTTGTGTATAGGCGCGTTATAAATTATATCATATCCACAATGCGGGATATCTGCATTGAGTTCATGGTTCGCATCAGCCGCCACTTCACCAAACAATTAGCAGCAGAAATAACTCAATGTAGTGTATGTATGTTGGTCAGGCACCGGTGTGTGTTAAATGATGTTCTGAATTGAAGTTTGAAGAGACCCATTAACTGGTCATTGTGTCAAAATAATATCTGTGCAAGACATGCAAGTACACACAGATACGTTCACATAGACACAAGGGATATGTTTGTGTTTTTTTTGTTAGTAACTGAGATTTTCAATTTTAGGATACAAAATGTGTGTATTCTTGCAGGTGAAAAACTTACCTAGTCATATTTTGTGAGATAACAACTTTACGAATGTACATTGCTTCAGCATTCACTAGAATATTTCAGAATATTAAGACACTATGGGCCTCATTACGACCCTGGTGGAACGGGTTTAACAGCGCCGGTAAAGGTGCCGGCGCTGTTAAACCCATTCTGCCTATTACGAGGTCTCCTGGCGGGACCCGCTCTGGACGTCTGGTATTACCAGACGTCCTTTGCGGGTCCCGCGAGGGGCCAAGCATGCTAACAATGGGTCCGTTATCAGCATCTTCCCCATTCCCATTGAGCCCTATGGGGTTCAAATGGGAATGGGGATTAATTTTTACTGGGTCCATGGAATGGGCAATTACCGGCTGCAGCCGTGCCCTTAATAAGGGCACGGCTACAGCCAGGGTCCTAATGAGGCCCTAAATATCCTTATGTGTGTAGGTAATTCATACACAATGGGCCTCATTATAAGTTTTGAGGTAGCCATGCCCTTAATAAGGGCATGGCTGCCTTCAAACTTGGGTCCAGGTCCGTGGTCCCTGAATGGGGAAATTCCGGGCCATTCCGACTTTGGAGGGCCCGGTATTTCCCCATTCAGGGAACCTGGACCCGGACAATCCCCATTCCCATTTGAGCCCTCATAGGGCTCAAATGGGAATGGGGAGGGAGCTAACAACGGGCTGTTAATAACGGGCCCGTTGTTAGCTTGCTTGTTCCCTCGCGAGACCCGCAAAGGACGTCTGGTCGGACCAGAAATCCAGAGTGGTTCCTGCAACGGAACCTCATAATAAGGAGGAATGGGTTTAACGGTGCCAGCACCTTTACCGGCGCTGTTAAACCCATTCCCCCGGGGTCGTAATGAGGCCCAAATGATTTTTAACAGTGTGTTTATCTATAAGTACAGTATTTCAAATACAATACACAATCTGGAATGTTGGATTCATTTGGTGTTAACAGTTAAATCTACAATGTATTCTGATTAAACACTGACATAAAATATTTTAGGAATTAAAATTATTAAGATTTGAATATCGATGTCCTATACATGGTTTATCAATATTTTAATTTAAGTAGATCAAACGAATTCATGTTTACCAGACCTTTAATCTGTCGCGGAAAAATTCCATGTAAACGGTTGCTTAAGAGTAGAGAATACATCACTCGTAACGTGACTCTTCAAAACAGACCCACAGTTTGCAGGTTCAACATTCACAGTATGTCATCATAAAATGACTTGAAACGTCCACGAGCATCGATGCTTTGAAGTTTACTTCCCCACTCTCCCTCCTCTATGTTTTCCCGGAGCGCTACACACAAAAAGGAAGCCAGGGTAAACCGGACACCGTCCTTTGAAAGATGAAAACCAAAATAAAATCTGCTCCTGGGGGAGTTAAATACTGCTTTGTCTCCGGAGAAAGGACCGTTAAATCTGAGATCTTGATGATAAATGTGACAGTATTAAATGTTACACAACGTGAGGTGGGATGCGTGTTACCTCAAATAGAGTGAACGCAGAGGCATGCATTTTCAGCCACAGTCCAGGTCTCTGCAAACACTTCATGAATACAATATGGCCATCTGAACACGACACAATAGTGCATGACATCATGCCTAATTTCTTCCGGTTTACATAATACTGTTAACGTGTTAAAGTTACCATGTGCCCTGGTCATGTGCTTCATTCTGGTTTTCTAGGGGTTATTCTGAACGGGTGGAAGACACGTTATGCTACTCTGCTTTTATACTGCGTCACGTCTCCACCATAGTAGCGTCTATGGATTGCCTTCCGGAGAAAGTTAGGGTATAGATATAGGTGCTGAGGTAGCATAAGTAAATTGGTTACAAGTCAGTATACATTAAATATTGATTAGGCTGCGTGTGTGAGGGGCTCGAGAATGTGCTCGGGCAATACTGATAGAGGTGCTTGCTTAATAACTGCACACATTTGCCACATGGTACTTCTTCATTCGTGTGTGTGTGTGTGGGGGCAAGGGAGGGGGCGGGGGGTTGTCTTTTTTCGTTTTTATGGCAGCGCCGACTTTTGTTTTTTCAGTAGATTTGTCATTTTGCAGATGCATTCCTATTTATTACACTGTGGAGTTAGATAGCTGTGATGGAGCCCCGCCTTCAGTGGCATGATGTACACGCCACAAGAAGGCCTCAGTGCACCAAACACAGCTACAGCGAGCTTGCGTGTGCAGAATGAATAGCACATGCATGCTGATATCATTTGAGAGCTTAAGGGGCAGCCTAGCGTGGGTCAAAGTGAAGAACGGAAACCGTAGCTGCAAAAGTGCTCATATCCATTTGCTGGTGTAATTAAAAGATAATAAGAATATAGTTATTGCAATATTCTCGTAACTCTACTCCCTGGTTGAGCTGTTTTGAAAGAAAACAGCCTGTCGTTTGGACAGGCTCGGTCTGGTCCATAGGGCAATAGAGCAGGGGCAATGCCAGAATTGCATGCCCATCATGCTAGTGTGGGCCAGTTATTTTGGTGAAGGACCGTATTGGCAATCGTGGGCACTTTTATTAGTTAATTTACAACGCAGATAGTAGTTTTGAACAGTGTTACTGAACACATACTCTCCCTTGGGTGCTACTCAAACAGTCTGTCGGAAAAGGAATGAATTGATACTTGCAACTGTAGGCCAGTTTTTCATTGGTGCCCTATCCAGTAGCACGCCCCAGTCCCACCCTACCTCTGTAGTTAACCAAGAGGAGAGCATACAGATATTTCCAGGTGCCAGACCTTGCCCTGTGTCAGCCAATGAACAGCTCTTCCTGAGCACCTGCTAATTCACTGACAACTAAGGAGTGCGGATGCAGAAACAAAAGGGGTTGGCATACAATGCAAGGGAGGGTGTCAATGGCCATCTTAGTACCAGGGTGAAGAGATGAGGCGTCAGACAGAATTGTAAGAGGAGATCAGGAGCGTCAGAAGCAAGGATGCACACAACGGAGTCAAGGGGTTCTTAGTACTGGGTGATAGTGGGGAGTCAAAAGTAACCGTTGGACCCACAGTTTGTCGCCGTACTAAAACCACATGTACCACACGAAACATTGGGTGAGTGTTGGCAATAAAAAAGGCGTTTTTTTGTGTGCACATCATTATGTTATCATAACAAACAATCATAATCATAATAACCATAAAACATAATGTGTACTTTTGGGCACGAGGTCCTGTGGGGTCCTGAGGTTGCACCCTCGGACCCATGCCGCCTTCGTTGCCCCATGACTGTGTGGGCCTCGTACAGCGCCCTGCTTCCTTCTCCTTCTTCTCTGCCCTTTTCTTGGGTGGCCGGTTTTGGGAAAAGAAAAGTACTCTGCGTGTGCAGTGTACCTGTTGTTTGGGTCCCAGTGCATGGTCCCAAACTGAAGTGTGCTTTGTTGCTGCAGAGCAGCTCCTTATATCAATCCCAGGGGCTGGCCCTGGGCTTTATTATGCCTGAGTGGGGGCCTTGGTGTCCAGCCCCCCCACCCCAGCAAGGCTGGTGCCAACGGCATGCCACACCCGAAGGTGCTTCTTTTGTTTGTGGGCAGCTTCCTACCTTCCTGCCCTGCCCTAGGTGTTTAGCACCTACTTGGTGTGAAGGGCAAGGTTTTGTTCCCACCTTGCCCTTCCCCCTGCCTGGCACCCTGCGGAGACGAGCGTGAATGGAGAGGGGGGCGTTGCGAACAGCAGGCCTGACTTGTCGCCCCTCTCCCTGTCCTGTCAACACTGGGGCACAGGTTACTGGCCCGCGCCCTGTAGCTGCGGGTTCCCCAGTGCACGGCGCTGGATATAACTGCCAGTCTGACGATCACCCAGGGAAGGAGGACGATGTTGTCACACTCGTGGCTAATGAAGATGATAGGGGGGAATGGCCTGCGGGCAATTTTTGAGACATCAATGGGGCAGGCAAGTAAATTCTGAGGGACAGGCAGAGTGCGCTATAAAGGGTAAAAACACGAGTGGGGCTTCCATATATATTGTGAGACAGAAATAAAAAGGCCCGCGTGCATGCCTGGGTACCGACCATTGTCTTTTTTAAATACTCATGAGGTGTGAGTTGAATGGGGGCAGAATAGTTACAAATAAACGGAAATTGATACAAATAGTAAAGATGAGGCTACAGCAAAGAATGATATGATATGATATTTTATTTATATCGCACTCGTACACAAGTGTTTCAGAGCACGAATGATTAAGGATAGCGCATCCGCGCCAAGATGAAACCTGAATGTTGGCGTGTGCAACACTTGGAATTGTGAACACCAGCCTGCATAGCATCCAGATAGGGTTGTGAATGACGGCATGCCCACACCTGGACAGATTTCTAGACGCTAGCCTGCGCCACATCTGGATGGGACTGTGAATGTTGGCTTGCCCACACCCAGATAGGATTCTAAACATTGGCCTGCTCCGCTTCCAGATAGAGTTGTGGGGGTCGACGGGTGCCACACTTGGACAGAACTGTGAATGTTAGCATGCTAAAGGTCAGGTAACCCACTAACCAATATAAGCTCAAACTCTGCATACTTATCTCACTCAAAGAACTCACACAACCATCTCTCGCACAACAAGCCGCACGCACTTCACAACACTGCAACAACACATAAGCCAGACCAACAGCACACGCGGCCTGACACCGATCCAATACCCGCACCAAAGCTCAGCATCTGGTGTATACCGAGCTGAAGCTGCCAACAGAGCACCACTCCTCTCACTATCCTACTCCCTTCTTCAACCTACTAACCCATCCCACCTTATCATTTACAGATCTGCCAGAGCGCCTGGGGACCAATTCCGTTGGTGACGTGCGCGGTACAAATACCTTTAACATTTAACATTTAACATTAAAACATTGTGGAAAGTGCACACAATCGAGGGAAGAAGGAGCCACACAAAACGAAGATAGCTGAGCACATGTGAAAGACAAGGACCACGAAGCAAGGGAACCATAAAGAGAATGCTTGGACACTGGGGGGCTGGGGTGGGGTGGAGTGCGACGAAGTACAGTGCAGCCTTGGCAGTGATAGGAGAGCAGGAGGACGGGGCAGTGGGAGGCGATCACAGCTTTTGGGAAGAGGGATCCACTCAGCAGGGCGGAAGGCCACAACCGATATGTGAGAGTGACAGACTCACAAATGAGGCCCCAGAGCCGTGGGCTTAGCCGCAGCCCTTTCTGCTGACTTGCTCTGTGTTGTGGGCTTGGTTGCCAAGTCGGACTCAGCACCCGGTCCCACTTCTGTGTTTTCTGGCTCGCGTCCCTTTACTTTCAGCTGTCCTGTAGGGAAGGCACCTGGAGGAGTGTGCGTACTTTCACATACTGTACTACCAGCAAATGTCAAGAAAGCCCCAAGCACTCAAAAGCAAACCATTAACAAAAAATAAATAAACTACCGAGCCAAAAAATAACAATATTAAAGCCAGGTGACAAACATCAGGAAAGCAAAGGCAGTCCCAGGGGCTTGGATGTTTACAGAATAGAGCAGCGCATATCTGATGTGTTTGTTTGAAGCAATCCTCTCTGCAATTTGAGTGTTTTGCTACAAAATGAGGCAGCAGGGCCTCATCTAGATGGATGCATGCCTAGGTTTTCAAATACTGCTATTCCCTCACATGCCCGCAATGGCAGGGTAAGGTGAGCACCGCAAAGCTGAACACTGATGTGATGGATCCTGATGTTGTGCTTTCAGCCAATCGGCCTCCATCACGAATCAGTCAGAGGGCTTTACCGGAACTAAAACTTGGCCAAGACAAAGACCACGCGGGTAGTATCTGAGGTGTAGGAAAAAACACAAAGCAATCCCAAAAATACTACTAAAACATATCTGCCAACATCTCACTACCCTAACATTAAATGTCATACATCCCTGATGGTTTGGATAAAAGGAAATGGAAAAGTCATATCAAGCTTTGATTTTCTATGTTCTAATTTCCTGGGAACAATAAGCCAGAGTGAAAACGAATCTGTAAACATGAAGAGTTAAAATTAACTATTTTAAAAGTTGTTTGGAGTCGTTCTGTTCCCCTGGCAGGGACGTCGTTTCACCAAAAGGCATGGGGTAGCGGAAGTGACATCACATGACCCTGACCTCTGATGACATCACAGGAAGTGATGTAATTTGACCCCACCCCGAAGTGACCTCACAGAAGTGGCATCACATAGCATTTTTCCTAAGTACAGTATGAAAAATATGGTTATAATATCACTGTAACGTGATACACATTTCATACAAGAATGGATCACGATGTGTATCGGCAGAAGAAAAAAAACATGTTATAACTGCAGCTTGCGAAAAGCAAAATGCATAGTTCGAAATGGATGATTAGTCTACTCTAAAAGCTTTTTGGAGGATTGTGTCTGCATTTACATGTGAATTTGAGGTGCTTAAGAACAGACTAAATCATGGACTCACCACCTGAAGTGTGCCTGAAATTAACCTTTAATGAGTCTACCAATTATTGTATCGAATTCCAGAACAACAAATTATTTGTCATTCGTATTCTTTCTTATTAAGGTCACTGCTGTATTACACTTGTGTAACTCCCTGTTTTTTTTTAAGAAGCCTGAACAAGAAAGCCAGCCACTCCAGAAAAAAGAGCCACATGGCATTGGCCATAGCCCAGGATCCTCAATTTGTAAAAAAAAAAAAAAAAAGAAAAAACTTTTCTTAAAAACATGTTTTTAGGGGTAGTAAGGGAGACCTGTAAGCGATATTCAATCAACACTACAGCTAAGTCAATGCCTAGTCTGGGATGCTGAGGATCTCTTAGAATCCCCCTGACCCCACTGAGCCAAGAAGTAGGTGTGTTTTTCAAATGAAAAGGTTTATTTGAAAATTTAAACAATATATATATATATATATCACACTTCTATAAATAAATTGATAACTGATATCACACTTCAGAATACGACCGTGATCACTGATTTGGTTACTTAGGAGTAGTGTAGAGGATGAGGTAGCTGAAAATGCTTGATGGTTTCAAGGAAATGCATGGTGGAATAAAATGCAGTACAGAAATAACTTGTTATGATTTTAGCAAAAGGTAATATGATCACTTTTTCTTTTGACAATTCACTCCCCCCCATGCAATACAAGAAATGGAAGGAGAGCACACAGTCTTCAAGAATCCCAACAAATCACACTTTATGATGCAATACACAGTTCCAGTTCCCCCAGCAAGCTTAGAGAAAACAGGGATGAGTTTTAAACACATGCCAATTACTTTAATGTGGTTTGCAAGGAAGTGAAAAGGTGCTAAAATTGCTTTTAATTCCCTCTAGAGGTTCAGGGTAGGTGATGGCTACTTTATATTAGTTCAGGCTCACTTTAACAATACTCTATGAAGGATTAGCAGATTGCAAACGAATTTTAGCAAAGAGAAGCAAAAAGCTGCTGATTTCTACAGATGAAGAAATCGGGCCAAATCGCAAATCGCGGTAAATTTCGCGAGTGCTTTAAAATGAAAGTTAAATTTCGTTCCTAGCCCAAACGGTTCCAGAGATACGGACGATTAAATAAAGGTAGTTTTTCGGATTTAAAGTAAACTCAAAATGACAGGTGACAGCTTGCAGCTGCAGAATTGACAGGTGACAGTTGTGCAGCTTTAACAATGACAGATGACACGATTTCTAGGAGGCTGTTCTAGGAGGCTGTTAGGTTAAAATAGTTTGGATTAGATTATTTTAACTAAGAGATTGGTTCTACACAGTTCTGCTAGGTACTCACAAGATCAACTTGAAATAGGCCTCGTCACGGTCTGGTCAGGTTGGACGGGACTTCCGGCGAGTGGTTCTGAAGTCCCGGCTATCTGGGTCAGCTCTGCTCTCTGGGTCTGTCAAGCACCGGATCTGCTCACAAAGGTCTGGTTTGTGGTTCTCTTGGGTTCCGGATACAGCACTGCTTTCTAGATACTGCTACAGGTTCTTGCAAAAATTCTTGGTGGATTCAGGCCTCTCTGCTACAAATTCTGGAGTTAAATTTGCTACAGGTTCTAGAGATTGATGGATTTGAAGTCTGGATCTCTGGATGTGAAGTCGTCGGTCAGCATGCTCCGCTGCAAATGGAATTGAATGTCTCTACCTGTCCCAGCAGTCTCTTTTTATGTGTTTTGAAAATGGGTGTGTGCCTGGGCCTAGCTAAGCCTGCCCCTCTCTACTTGTCATTGGCCCAATTCACCCCTCTCCCATGATTGGGGGAAGGAAATGGATTGTCATCATGATGAGGTCTGTTTATGGGTCAGAGGATCCTCCCCTGGTCAATTTGCACACAAATCTATTTCTGACCCAAATACATATTTATCTATGTACCATTTTTCTCATATTATAGGTCCAGTTTACATATTTTCTGTAGCACCAAACCATCCGATCCCTGTCTTTGTACGATGTCGTGTCCACTGATGACAGAATTCTCCCCTTTTCATCCAGATAACGACCTCTAAACCTTTCCAGATTTTACACAAATGTGCACCAGGCAGATGGGTTTCAGATGATAAAGTGTCAGATTTTTAACATGCATATATTTGGAGTAACACCCTATTTTCCGCTAGCAACCCCCCAGAACACACCACAGGGTCCTAACGCCTCTTAAAACGTGCACAGAAAAATCACAAGAATAATGATATTACTTATATAATTTTGATCAGTCCGCACTATGAGTTATCTATCTTTTTAACTTATGCCCTGGTCAAAAAAAAAGGGTGTGGCTTGCCACATCACATGGTGGAAGAACTGGTTTATCTACTTCCCCCAAGCTCAGCTGCTAGCAGAGGCACTGCCCCTCCCAGTTTCCCCAAGAGGAAGCCACTTGACGCCCCCCCCCAATATAACATTTGCCTGAGTCCAGGACAAGGCTTTGTTCAACCTCCTGCAGTCTGCAGGTCCCCTCCCTCAATTCAATCAGGGAGGTGTGAGCTCCTTTTGGCAGGGGCAGCAGGATGCAGCCAGGCCTGGGAAGAGTGGCTGAGCAGGTTTCTCCTGTCGGGGGTAGTTGTCAGGCAGAATTCAGATAAATGTCACTTTAGTTCCCAGTTTAAATGAAAACTTACAATTTTTACATGTACATTAAATAATTACTTCCTTCAAGTCATTTCAGAATATAGTTTTACATCGTATCCACCTCTTAGCAAGTTTTTCCTTGACCTGGTTCGGGTTCCTTTGTTCAGTTTTACACAAAAGTCCGGTGGTTTTAAAACGCTGGCTTTCTGATAGTGGTGAGTACCGGTATTGCAACCATTTTTGGGATTAAGAAAATGAATTCCCCACAGTTCTGAGTTGCTTTTTGGCAATCAGCATTGCCATTCTCAATGGTTTCAGGCTACTGTGTGTGTAGCCCAATGGTGGTTTTAGGCAGTGCCCTCCTGTGCTCACAACATAGGCAAAAATGGGTGGCAGCCTATTCTTCATGTTTTCCCTGTGTACTCTCTAGGGAGTTCTGGCCATCATGATGTTTTCCATGCCAGTACTGCACAGTTTTATGGTAGGGCTTGGATGCATGGGTAAAAACATCCCACAGACCCCAGGGGTAGCAAGGGAGACCTCAGGAGTCACAGGTGAACGCCCTGGCGACCCTTAAATGACGTCCCTTTCCCCTGGCCTGCCTTAAAGGGCCCTATTGACTAGTATGACCACACTCTCTACTTTTCCAAAATACATTTCCCATGCACTTGATATTGCTGCTGACATTCTTACCTGCGCACCTCTGTCTTCAGACAGTGCCTCCACAGGCCTGCATGATCTGTGTCTTCTCTTAAAGGGGTGGATTTTAATTAGTGTGTTTAAATTTGTAGCTTAATTAAAGGATCATATTTTTATAGAGCCATGGTTGGACACTGATCTAATTTGCTGCCATATTACTATTATTGTTTGATCTGCTTCTGTGCTTCCTCACATCCCTACAGAAGACTCTAGCTTGCGCTCAGTTGATGCTACCTTCAAGAGGTGGAGGAGGGATATTTTTTGGATATGGTGAATGTACCGTGAAAGTAATGTAAGGAGTAAAGCAAATAGAAATTGATATAAAAAGTACAAATTACTAAATTCATTATTTTACATATCTTTCTAAACAAATCTGTTCTCTCTATGTTTCATTTATTTAAAACATATGCAATTAGTTTGTTTCTAGTTAAGTAGTATTTAGAGATAAACTTTGTCTCCCACGCCAGTTGAATTCAACACAACCTATTTTACACTTACCTATTTCCATCTGAGTAGGTGTCTATGATGAAACTATGACTTCCCTGCAGGCGTAGAGGGAGAGGAAATGGATTAACCTTCTACTCAGCCCAATACTGCTTCTCAACCTGCAGGGATTCCTATCATACATGTAAAACAGCCAGAGCCTGAGCGGTAACCTTTTTGGTAACGTGGGCAAAGAGCAGACTATACCCTTCGGAGGGGTGTGAAGTTACAACAGTAGCAACCAGAACAGCCCTAGTGTAAACACCACCAAAATAAAAGAATGCTCAATGTTCATTCAAGGTTCAATACACACATACCTATACTTTAATTAAAGTAAAAAATGCACAAACAACTAACTTAAAACAATAACAAAACATGTATATTTGGTGAGAACACAGACAACGCAGAACTGTTATAGAATAGTACTCTGCTCTGGGTACATGAGCTGTGGGATAAGGCAACCAAATTGCAGGAGACGTCTTGCAAGAAAAAGGCAGAGATGGGGTCTTAAATGTCACTATAGTCCCCAAAGTGGACCGGGCAGTGTCGCTTAATAGTTTCTTATTTTTGCCTTTGAGGGCTCAACAGCGCTGCGCCGGGCTTCTAGGATCTTGCTAAGGTGGTGATTCGCTGTTGGATGTGGTACAATACGTTTAGGCCAGGCTGACAATGTCCAGGCTGGTGGGTTGCTATGTGGGAATTATGGCCCATAGTTGTTCCTTGTAACAAGATGTAGAGAAGCACACCTTTTTCACAGCTAGTATTACAATAGGTAGGACAAACTTATTTTGTTTAGGTGCCACAGAGTACAATCTTGGGCTACAGGATCAACTTAAGTACAGTAATATATTGGGTCACTCCAACAAATGACCAATGCTCCCTGCACACTTTTAGGCATCTAACAATGCAAAAACATATTAATGATGATAAGCATTTTTGACATCAACATTTTATTCTGTATTCAAAAAAGTAAAAATAATAATATACACTGTTTGTTCACATTTGATAATTCTTTAACTGTCCATTAATCAAACATCACATCTGACCCAATTTCTAATACTTCTTAGTAATTGTTCATGTGCTGAATGTTTCTTAATGCTCTCGGATAGATTTGTTTGCTGTTATTCTCTTGGTTGTTACACTAATCCCTTTTTTACCATGTTTGTTGTATGAGCCATGCTTAATGGTCTTTTTTTTGTAGTGAACCTTGTATTCATGACACGTTTCGGGCCTTTTACGCCCTTCTTCAGGTATGGACAAGTGTCTTTTTCAATGTAATGCTTTCTGCAAATTAAACCAAATTAATATTCCAATTATTTTGATTGCATGTCCTAGTTTTAAAATATCAATATTTTAGAATATCAAGTAATCATGATAAGAATCTGATCCTCTGACCTGTGAACCTGTGTCTCTCCGCTTCTTCTTTTTTAAGCTTATATACTACTTTGCTTGAGTACTCAAATGGGCCCTGGGCCTGTTTCTCTTCTTCAAGTTGAGCCACGGATTGATTAAATCTGGAAATTGAATTAAAAGTCAATGGAACCCTTATCATTTAAGACGCAGAGATTTTTGCACCGGGAACAGTCGCTACAAGTTTAGCGCTGTGTCCAAGTGCAAAAACCTTTGTTTTTCCTCCTATTTGTACGGCTTGTTATTTATTCCACAACTCTCACCTCTGCTGGTGAACTGTTTTCAGTTTTAAATACCGCTGGTGATCGTTCAGTGGGTCTTTACTGTCTCCTCCGGAGCTCTTGCCAGCCCGTGATCATGTTGTGTGTCTTGGCATTCCTACAATGTGATTGTCTTGTCTTAATTTACAATGCTCAAAGGTCGTGTTGTTTTACACAAAGTACAATTTTGGTGTTAATTTATAAAAGTGGTATCTTCCGAGTCTCCTCTGGTTTTTCCTTTCTTGCTTGTTTCTACTGCGCTTTTGTATTTGAGTGCGAGCCGATGTCCTCGCTTATCGTTTGCATTCTTTATTTCACAGCGAGTCCCCTATTCGGTAATAAAAGCGGGTGATCCTGCTTAGATATTTGTATTTCAGCGTTGGGTTGTTCGTGTTTTATAGGCTAACCTTTTCCATCTTACCTTATTTTTTCCTCACGGCAGACCAGTCTCGTCTTTTTCTTATGCATTCCGCAAGCAGTGTTGCTGTCATCGCTATGGCAACCAGTTTTCTGGTTTTTCTGGCGATAGATTATAGGGGGTTACTTACGGTTGTTTTAAATAGGCGCCATTTTGTAGTGGAGTTGTTTGTACCATCTTTAGTTCATTCTGCAGTATGAGCCTTATAGTTCTATGCCTCTTTTCATAGTATTGTAATTATTCTTCACATTGAGCATTTTGGATTGATTTTTTCTTCGTTTAGATATTTACAGAAAACAAGTGAGATCCCAATCTGCATTCATTCCATTTGGATGCATTGAATTTGATTTTTCAATCCAGTATGTTTCTTTTTGTAATAATATTTTGGTTAGATTTCCACCCCTTCTTGATTTCTTGATGGCTTCTCTTGCTCCAGTATGATGAATCTGATTTGTGCTATGTTGTGTCTCTTTTTCTTGAAGTGGTGTGCCACTGGTGATTTAATTGATCCCATCCTTATATTTGACTTGTGTTCAGACCATCTTGTTTTCACCTTTCTGGTTGTCATTCCAACATAGTAGATGCCACAGGGACATCTTATTCCATATATTACATTTTTTGCATCACAGGTTGCTGAATGGAAAAGATAAATCTTATATCCTTTGTGGGGGTGATTAATGCTGTTTTCCTTGATTAGGTTGTTACAATTGTTGCAATTCTGGCACGGTACAGTTCGTTTATGGTTTCTCAAGGTTTCATTTTTTGTTGCTAAATCTGCTTTTACCAAATGTTCTTTTATGGATTTGCTTTTATTATAAGCAAACAGAGGTGGTTCTGGGAAGAGTCTTTTCATCATTGGATCAAGAGTCAAAGTAGACCAATTTTTCTTGATTATCTTTTTAATACAAAACATAGAACAATTGACAATTTCAGCAATTTTATTAAAAATAATCATTGAAGAATAACACTTAAATAGTGGTCAAACCTGCAGACAAAGGTGGGGATGTTGTGGTCAAGAATAGGGATGACTATATTAAGATGGCTACAACACATTTGAACACACCAGATTGTTATAAAAAGCTATGTTCGAAATGTATTAAAGGGATTTAGAAAGAGGCCCAAGAGTTGAGAACCCCAAACTACCCACAATTTAATTCTTACCAAAAGTAAATAAGGAATTTGTAAATGTCCCAGAAGGGAGACCAATTGTGAGTGGTTTGGGGTGGGTTACTGAAATGTTTTCTAAATACGTTGATGCAATTATAGCATAGGAGGTCCCTAAACCTCCAGCTTACTTGAGGGACACAATGCATCTTTTACAAATGGTGGATGATTTTAAATGGGATGAAGACTATTGTTTTGTGTCTTTAGATGTTAAAGCTTTGTATACTTCAATACAACATAAATTAGCATTTAAGACAATAGATCACACTTTTGAGATGAGATCAGCCTCATATATGTTACACATTATGAATAAAGATGTTAGAATTTGCTTTGATGAATAATGTTTTCCTCTTTGATGAGTGTCTGTATTATCTCCCTTGCAAATCATTTAAAAAAATTAATAAGTTTATATATTCTGAGAACATCTATACCCCAAGAATTAAATTATGGAAAACATTCATTGATGATGTCTTTGTAATATGTCATGGTAATCGGGCATGCCTCCTTGAATTTGTGCATTACTTGAATGGCATTGATATGGGCATAGGATTTACCTGCAACAGTAATTTGTCTCAGATAAATTTTCTGGAAACCACATCAGATGTGAGAGGTAATCGGATTATGTCCAAAACATACAGGAACCCCACTGAGGAATCCTGTTTTGATGGCAACCACTTGTCACAAATGGAGTAGTATTAACAATATAACAACAGGTGAATATGTCAGAACATGGAGAAATTGTAGCGAGAACTCTACATTTAAGGAAGAATGGGTTATCTTGGATTCTAGATTTAAACACATGGGCTACAGAGAGGAAGTTCTAGCTACAGCTAAGAATACGAGCTTCAAGATGAACAGATTGAATTAGCTTCAACCTAAGTTTAGAAGTAGAGGATTTGTATCAGAAAGTGAGAATGGTAACCCAATATTCAGTTGATAGTAGTAGAGCGTATAGCATAATGTGCAAACATTGGAATCTATTATCTTTGGACTCAGATTTAACGAACTATATTGAGGAAAAACCATTGATTATGTGCACTAAAGCACCTACCTTAAAACACTCTTTGAGTCCTTCGTTTTTGCAACCATCAGAATTTGAATGTTTTTCATAAATGTGGACATTGTACCATGTGTCAATATACACATGAATGCCAAACTGTAAAGATAAACATCAAAGAGGAGATGATGATTCAAGAGTTTATCATTGCAAGACTAAATATGTGGTCTACGCCATAATTTCTGTTTGTGGATTGGCCTATATAGATAGCACAATCCAGGAACTAAGGTTTAGGATCAGAGAACACATCCGCACATTGCAGAAATAAGATATCAGGCTGCCATTAGCCATGCATTGAAAGGAACATCATAAACTGAATAATAAAGTGGGGATCAGATTCATTGGATTAAGAACATTACCAAGTGACCCAAAAGGGGAGATAGACAAAAAGAGCTTAGTTAATTTGAGGCTATGATTTGTAAGCATAAAACACAGTTGCATGGTTTGAATTCTGACCATGAAATGGTTGTTTTTCTTTAACTTGTACAGTTCAGTCTGTGCTATCAGAAAGCTGTCTGTAGAAAGCACAACATCTATTGTGTCTGAATGATTTTTGGTATATAGTAATTATTTGAAATGAGTATGGAAGATTTGGTAGAGATATATATGATGGAACATCAATGCTTTTTCTGTAAATTGTTAGTTGAACAACATGCTTCTACAATGGCTGGAATTTGAGGATGGTTTTAGGTTAACCAGTGCTCAGTCAGTAACCCATTTATGTGTACACATACATCAAGCAATATGGCTGTTTGTATTTGTTCACAATCAGAACCCTCAGAATATTGGGAGTGAGCTATCTAATTAGAAGGTGTTTCTTAACTTTAAGAGTAAAACTTTGTTTTAAGCAAGGTAGTCTGTCCAGCAAGATGCTATTATGCAATTGGTATATAGCAAGGTTGTAAAACTGCATCCAGGCAATAGGTGAGATTGTAGGGTGGAGTGCGTGTTTATTTCAGTTTTTGATTATCCAGGGATCGTGTTTGAATATCTTGGAACAATCAACGCAGAGAAATGGGCAAGAGCTAGTCACTGACATGGGAGACGCATCAAACTCCTTCAGAGCATGCACAGCTTGTAATGAGAGAGAGTAAACCTTTGACGCGGCAGACATGTTAAATTCCATGGAGCATGTATATCTCTACCAACCCTATATATTGAAAGGGTAACTCGTCTGGAGGACAAGCACGTTGAATAAGGACTAGAAGCTTTAAGTTGAAGTTGCAATAATATTGTTATTATATATAAGTAGTTGGTTTGTGCAGATGCATGACGTTTACGTACGGCACCATGGTAACTACATAAACACATTGAAAACAAGATGGCACTTTCGTGCCATGCAGATTTCTGCTGTTGGTGATAAGTTTGCATGTGTTGGGCTATTAGAAGATAGAGATAGGTAAGGAGGTATGACAAGGTTTGAGAATCAACTTCGGGCTGATGTTTTTTCTTGTTCATATTTCAGGAGAAAGTCCTCATTCTATGATTGGGAGGCTGAGGGACCTATCCGTGCTTTTAACATAATCTGTCACATGAAGAGGTAATTATTGGTTATAGGTAATTGTGTAGCGGCAAACTGTAGCAGCACAAGGAATGCTATATATTTTTTATCTCTTAATACGAGGTAAGAAAATGGGATAGCTAGTCACATGGTGAATATTACTTTTTGGTGAAGGAAGACTGGTGTAAAGGCTAAAATTCATGTTGCTGTAAGAAGTGCCCCTGGCCTTTTTGCATCATACGCAATGTCTCTTCTTCTGCAAGCAATGGAGGGGTCAGGAAGGAAAAATGGCAGAACCATTTATAATCCAGCCCCCTTCCTAATGTCCCTGTGGTGTGCAGCATCCTGAGGTGAGGCTAGGCTTTGTTATGTGAGTGCCACTTTGAAAGCAGGGTTCCCAGTAGATCTTCTGGTGGGAGCTCATATGCCTGAGGGAAGGCGTTGCCCATCTCTTATGGGGTCAAAGGAGTACAGAATCCTGGCTATTGAATGAATGGAGCAGCGTAGACAGCCAGGCTGCTGTATCAGGGGTCCTCCGATCCCAGCACATAAAAACCATGATAAAAAAGGAGCACACACTGGACAAGAACCAACACTGTTTATTACAGCTGGGTTAGCACAAATCAGACATAACAGTGGCCTGGAACTGATTGATGATGAGAGCTGACATCTGGGCATACAGCGAACATTCGTTTTATACGACAAATATAATGGTCAAGGCATTAGAAACTGTTGCACCTCAGGATGCTCATATTTTCCATGCTTCTGAAAAAACTCTTTGGCTAAACCACGGCATTTCCTTAGAGGTAAGCGTATGTTAGTGAAACGTGATTGGAGCAAACAGGACAACTGTATCCCAACTTATCGCCTCCCCATATGGTGCCACATCGCTTCTCACCCCTCCCGGGAACAGTTTACAATTAGTAAAATTAGTAAAATACCATTTGTGCTGCCATTGGTCAGCACCATTGTGAAAGTAACTCGAGACACCCTGATTCTGGTAGGAAGGGAGACATTCTCACAGTACCTGCTGGAAAACAGTCTTCGCAAACCTTGTGGTGGATACTCTGAAGGCTGGCCATCTCCCAGGGCCATAGAAACCTACCTTTGATTTTGTCCTCTGAGGAACTCCACTCCGTTCAGTTTCCCGTTCCCATAACCACCTGCCGACAGGCACTCGTGGCCATGTGAATGGTTCTCTGGCTCAGGTCAACTTCCCCTCTACCACTGAGTGCCCATAGGACGGGCTTGTTGCCCTGTCATTACATCACCCAATGTTGTCTTAGTTGCTTAGGTCTGCCTTTGACACGCAGCTTGAACTGCGTCTTCTTCTTCCCTAGCCCGTGGTGCACTGATCATGTGTTCAAAGGAGGTGCCCTGGGGACATCCTTCCTAAATGTGTTTACCTGGGATTTTTCCCTTTCCCATAATAACATACAAAAGCTCCCTGTGCCGATGGCAAACACAGTGCATCCCTAGCCCCGCATTTCCCTGTGAAGCCTTCTTTCATTTTGTGACTGCAGTTTGTTTGTGTACCTGTGTTTTTCCCCCTGGGAAGTATTCCCTCACCTCGAGTTTATGTCTATTTGGCACTGAATTAGCACCTTTAATATATTGCCATGAATACACATTTCCCTTGCATAGATAGTCTGGGCTCAGAGAAGTGACTCTTGTATGATATAAGTTTAGTCTGGCTTTAATAGTTACGTGCTCTTATCAGTCACCAAGCCATAACCAGATGTTGTTTATTCCCCTTCATTAATCTGCCACCAGATGGCAAAGACAACATTTGTCATATTTTGGATAGAGTTGCAGATAAAAGGGCAGCTTCTGCCTGCAGTGACTTTGGATCACAGCAGCTGTCAGGAATGGACACGTGGCCCCTAAACCTGCCCTATGCCACTGAAAAGCAGGTGTTGAAATTGTCAGGAGATTCATGCAGCAAGGACACATGCATGCTGTATGCTTTTGGCGTGTAGCTTCGTGAAAGGGGGTCTGATAATCAGTCTCCCTGTGGAGAAGCAGAATTATCCGCACCATTTTATTTGAATAACAATCAAAAAAAGCTAGAATTTTAAACCCCTTGCCAGAAAGCATTCTTTAAAATGAGGCAGGTCAGAAGTAGACCAAGCAACAATATACTGTGGTCCCTAAATGAAATAATGTCCAAGTAAGGCTCTATAAAGAATATGGTATTTTAATTAAACTAATAATAATAATAATAATAATAATAATAATAATAATAATAATAATAATAATAATAATAATAATAATAAATAATAATAATAATAATAAACACACTGATGAAAAACACTCTAACCGTCCCCTGTCAGTGAAGACAAGGATTAGGCGGACTTGTAATGAAAGGGGGCATCATAGGTCTGGAAACAGGGGTGCGCAGGCAATAATTTAAGCAGCAATGTCAAGTTCACTGTAGATTTCTCTTAAAAGGGCAGAGGGGTCAGGGGGTTACTAGTCACTAGGGCCCTTTAAGGCAGGCCACTGCAAATAACTTAATTGCTTGTTCTTAGGGCTTGACAACATCAAGTCTAGATTCTAGGTGCTTTTCTGTGGGTCGAATAAGCATCAATATGTTTCAAGCCAGTTGTTCCCAGGCTTCAAGTGAACAGCTTGAATTGGCAAAGAACATGTAGACGATGTGCCGAGCCGTTGTTTCAAAATGCTCAGGTTGGCTCGAAGCGGCCCAATAATGCGATGCGGTTCGTCAATGGCATTCACTTTCAAAATGTCTGGCTTGCAGGCAGGCGATAGGTTGAGTTAATGGTTTGACAGTGGATCGAAAAGTGTGATTGACAAAGACCACTCTTTGTGCTTGTAGTGACTTGAAAAGCATCTTGAGATGGTCCAGCAGACTCAAAAATAGAGTAAAGCTGTAATACAGTGAGTTGGTTCTTGACAGGTCACTGGTTCTGCACTTTCCAACCAGGAAGGTTTGTAGAGAGCACTTCCAAGGTTCTCTAACCTTCAATGATCAGGTTTCTGGGTACTAGTCTTTTCAGTTGCAATAGGCCTTGTCCCACCAGATAGTAACCCCAAATGGTCATCAGGGATTGTTTGTTTTCCTTTTTGGCGCCCCCAGCTCCACCTTAACGGAAGATGGATTTGGAGCAGAATGCTCTCAATAAAGTTCCAGATGTAATCTATCTTCTTCATATGTCCAAATATAATACCACTAAGAGGGTGGGCTCACCAGCATAAAAAGGCAATGTTCTACAGCAAATTGGTTTCTATTCTTCTGTAAGGGATCCAATCCTGGCTGGTGTTTCAGAATCTTCTGCTTGGTGTTGTCATACTCAAAATTCTTTGCTGAGAGTGGGCCAGGGTCACAGGAAGACTGGGATCCCTAGTTAATCCCAAAATGTTGAAACCCATCTCTTTGCGGAAAGTTCTCTCTAGAGCTACCGTACGCGGACCCATTCCGCTGTCTATCTACAGCAAAGAGTATCTGTTCTTACCACAATGTTTTGATCTCCTTTAGCTTGACAGAGACTGTACTTTAATGCACATTACCTCTCTGGTTTCTCCGGGAGCAGTTCCTGTCTTCCTGTGAGGGGAAACCCAGTCCCGGTCCCGGGTCTCGCCGGTATAATTGTGGCATCCCAGAGCCCACCATGTCATAACCAGACATGGCTTATATTTAGATATTAATCAACTGCCACCAGTATTGGGGGGCACACAATTATGTAGTTTTACTTATATGCAGGATTGTCCATGGTTAAAGGAGGCAGGAGATTTG
Organism: Ambystoma mexicanum; assembly: GCF_040938575.1. Lineage (NCBI taxonomy): Eukaryota > Metazoa > Chordata > Amphibia > Caudata > Ambystomatidae > Ambystoma > Ambystoma mexicanum. The sequence goes on from NC_090935.1 coordinate 426,029,495, forward strand.
GACTTCGTCACTCTAGTAGCATGTATACACATGTACATTCTTACTGCCATGTTGCCAAAGTACAAAGAAACTGCTGAGAGAAGTTCGCCGACGGCCAAGCAGAGTTGCATGCTTGCCCTATTCTTTTCAGCACAAAGCCTTATAAAGGGTAGTCTGATTAGACAGATCTACCCACATCACTTTACTCCTACAAATCTGAAAAGCTCAGGCTATTCTGCCCTCAGAGATAGCATTCGGTTACAGTGTGACTCCAAAATAGGGGAATCCTTCATTACACCAATAAAAGAAAACGTCCAATACTGGTCTTTTCATCCATCCTCCCTTTGCCTTAAACCATGCTGCTTCTGACATTTATTCTGTTTGATATTTTGTAATTAAATATGAATTATATATTACAATTGGTTGATGTTTGCCTGTTTCATTTTCATCTTTTATTTAAAAAAAACATGCATTTTTACCTCTTCATTTTCACTTGTCTTCATTGTTGCAGTCTTATTTTTTACCGTCTGTCCATTTTGATGAGGGTTGTCCTCTACATATGGGAGACTTCATCCTGAAGGCAGGAGAGTAGGCTAGTCTGGCAGCCAATAAAGGCAGGCGGTGTAAGTGCAGAGTAGCACTGGCATTCTGCCTGTGCCCGCATAATGCCAGCATTCTAAGGCTACTTGTTAGGTAGATAGAGTTTCAGCGTCCATGTCTCAATGGGAGTCGCATGTGAATGGCATTGGTTGCTGAACTGGGTTTGGAGTGGGTTATTCCAGTTCAGAGCAGGCACGGATCCGAGGCAAGCCTGAACAGTCACTGGGAAGTTACAACTGTTTAGAGAAGGGAAACAAAAGGAAACGTAATAAAGGGGTCTTTTATCTGCTCTCTGTAGTAAACTCCACTGTTTTGAATTTCCCAGAATTGTTCCAGACATGCACTGTGTCTGTTACATCACCGTGTTCTGTAAAAAAAACATGATTATAAAGAGCGCGCCATTCAGTTAAACTGTGTGTTTAATTAAAAAGAACAAACTCTCTCTTGTTATCTTCTAAAGCGCCCATCGCACAGCCGATTGCCCGACCCCCACTTTTAAACAAACTGGCTGCCCCTCGGTTTAAGAGATAAAAGCGTCAGTTAGTTAGGATATTTCTAATAATGTCGGGGACTGTAAAATTGCCCAGTTGTAATGCCTTTGTAATGCAGATGCAGTTTATCTTCTATATGGACTATTACGATTACCAGTGAAACGAACAATGTTGCTTAGCAATAAATAAATACATATATATATATATACATATACATTAATAGGAAAGAAAAAGGCAGGACATTTTAAGAAGGCACTCATGTTCACTCTCTTGACTCGTACTCTTCACATGAGATGCATGTTTCAAGGATCGGAGCTATAAAGAATGTATTGCATTTAAAGCGGTGTTACTTTCGCAATAAAACATATGTATTGAAGTATTGAAATCAGTGAGCTGAAAAAAAAGGAAATACAACATAAGAATGATCCAGCTCTTTGCCAAAATAAATGGTGCGAGTCACCTTCGTGGGAGTCTGCCTTTCTTTCTTCTCTTTTCACTCTATTACAACAGGAAGTGATGTACTGGCCAGGAACGGATGTCTGGCAATGTGCTGCTATATGACGCAGACACTAGATGAGATACAAGAGTGCCAGGCACACTGGAAGCATTCAGGAGGGCAGAGGGCCGAGTTTGCGGTTGTAAAGTTGTTGGTGATGTGTTTCCTTAAATTGAAGCAATCCAACTCCATATTCTGTCTTTATATTTATGGGAACTCCTAAAGAAGAACAGAAAACGACCCCATAATATAGACGGAGAATTAACTAAAATGTTCAGCTAATACTTTTTCTGGGCTCAATGAGACGCCATATTTGTGTTGGTTGATATCAAGCTGTAGCATTATGTAACCTCCCAGCAAGACCATGCATTGTCCTTTATAATGTACAATGACAACGAGGGTAGAGAGGGAAATGCTATGCTACCTAAGAAGGTGCCACACATTTAGGAATAAACTGCCCAGAAGCATGTTGGGCTTTTATGAGCAGTTCGGTAAACTTTGAAGCACACTTTCATCCCATTCCTCCTGTCATCCCGTCTACAACAAATACCCTGTGCCGTTTGTTATTCAAGTATTGTGTCATGGCCTTTGAAAATAAGTACATCATTCCAGATTATGGCTTTCCTTTGTCTATATGTGAGAGTACAAATAATTTACTTGTGAGTAAATGTGAGACAAGATGTATGGTAAGTGACTGGTGAGTGAAAGTGTATGTGTGATTGTGTGTGGATGTTCTGGGTGGGTGCCCATGTAGAGAATGCAGTGTGAATATTCTGGGTGCGCATTTGAGTGAGTGTGAGATCAGGTGCATGTGTTGGTGACTAGTGGATGAATGGGTATAAATTTAATTGTGTGTTAATGTTCTAGGTGGGTTCCTGTGTGGAGAATGCAGTGTGAATGTTCTGGGTATGCGTGTGAGCGAATGTGAGAGAAGCTGTATGGGTTAGTGACAGGTGGGTCAATGAGTATGAATGTGATTGGGTGTGAATGTTCTGGGTGGGTGCGGATGTGGAGAATGCAGTGTGAATGTTCTGGGTAACTGTGTGACTGATATGAGAGAAGTTATATGGGTGTGTGACTAGGTGATGAATGGGTATGCTTGTGATTATGAGTGTGTGAGAGGTGCTGGAAAGCCTGGAAGGGGTGGTGTAGCAGGAGCCTTGTTGACATTTCCTTAAAGTGACAAGGCATGTTTTACTGGCATTTATGGACCACTCCAACAAGTGTTATTATGTGGCTAAACTGACATTTTGCTGCAGGTAGTCTATCCATTGCTTACTGTGGCATGACATGGTTTACTGGCATTTATGATAAAGCAAGCATGATATGTGCAATTACATGGTTAGACTGGCTTTTTTGGTGCTGCCAGTCTAGCCATTTCTTACAGTGTCATGACATTTTGTACTGGTCATCTATGATAAAAGAAGCATGATAAGTGTTATTACATGCCGAGGCTGGCTTTTATGGTGCAAACATTCTAGCCATCCCCTACCATGGTATGGCATATTCTACTGGGCATCTATGATAAAGCAAGCATGAGTTATTATGTGGCTAGACTGGCATTTTGGTGCAGCCAGGCTAGCTATTTCTTACTGTAGCATGACATTTGTTTTACGGGGCGTCTGTCATAAAGCAAAATTGGTAAGCAAATGCATTGAGAAATGTTCCTGTGTGATGCTGGTGACTATTGGATTATTTTCATGAGTTACCGTACAAAACCGTTGGCAAACTACCTGGGTTTTTAAAAATTTGTCATAGAAATTGTACTTTATAATGTGTTGTTTTAGCCCATGATTCAAAAAATGTTCTCGGGGGAGAATTCATTGGTTCAGTTACCCTTGCTATGCTCAGTCTCCCTCACATACTTGTTACAAATATTTACGCCCCTCCAGTGGAGTAACTTTGCTGAAAATGTTGGGGGGGACATGACATCCGAAGGAAAGGTGCCCCAGCCAAATGAATGGGGACAAAATGGTGTGTCATGGAAGTTGGGAGGGACAAACACCCCCGCCGCCCCCTAAAATTACGCCCATGCGCCCCTCCAATTAAAAGAATTCACCGGCCACTGTTGTTGGCTGGTACAGTTGGATGCCAGGGACCAGGCACCGACCCGTTGTTTCACGCTAGGTGCAAGATTTAAGATTTGATTAAAAAAAATAATCTTAAATCTTTCACCTAGTGCAGTGTCTGCATACACCTGCAGCAGCAGCATGATAATCTTGGGCATTGCAAATGTATGGTAGTACAGGCTGCCTTGCAGTGTGGCATGGCATGTGCTAAGTTGATGTTAATGTTGTGTGATGCGCTACTGAGTATAGGTATGGGTAATGGATAAAATCTCTACTGAAACAGGCACTGCCAAACTGGTATGCCGCCTTTATGTCTATCATTTAGCACGGTTAGCCAAAGGCAGGTTATACTATTTACAAAGGACGTGAGCTAGCACAAAAGCAGACCAAACCAAAAAATGCGGTGGTACCAAAATAAACGTCTGTCAAAACAAAGTTCTATACAAATAGGATACTTAAGTAAAACTAACAATGCAAATACACTTATCAAGAGACACAGAAGAGGAATACTTGTAACAAAGGGCGGCACTCTGGGTCTGAGGACAGTGATGCACAGGCAATAATTTCAGCGTCAATTTAAAGTTCACTGAAGAGGTCTTTAAAAGAAATTAGGAATAGGAGTCTTACTAGTCACACGGGCCCTTTAAGGCACGTGAGAGTGACAACACAACTTCAAATGCCTTCAATACATGTTGTTGGTGCTCAACAGGATTGCACCACACATCTAAGCACTTTGCAAGGGGTTGTGAGTATTGAGACAGTCAAGTTAACTCTAGACAGTCCATCAATGCTTTGAGGTCCTATGGGCTCAAATTGTGTGAGTAACACGGAAGGGATAGATCGAGTCAGTGTCTCGCATCATTCCAGCTGGCTTGAAGAGGTCTACCAATGCAATGCAGTTCTTTGGAGGTGATCCGCTTGAAAGTGGCTGGAGCACAGGCAGTTGATGGTTTGAGTCTAAGACTCAATGGCTCAACAGCATATTGAATAGTCACGATTGCCAAAGGCAGTGCAGGGTGTTTTCAGAAGCTCGAAAATCACATTGAGACTGTTGAGTTGGCTTGAAAATGATTCAAAGCTGGAAAACAAGGTTTGGATCTGTTTTTTGACTTCATATTGCTTGATGACCTGTCCAAGGCCTCCAGGGGCAAGGCAAATCCTTTGTTCAGTGCTTGCTAGCCAGGAATAGTTTTAGGGTTTGCAGGGGATACCACCTGCATTGAGAAGGTTCTTAGGTCTGAGTATTCTCAGTTTGCAGTATGACTTGTCTAGCTAGCATTTTTCCCAAAATGTTCTACTCAGATGGTGCAGGAAAAGGCTTGTCCGTTTCCTGGTGGTCCTGTCTTCACCTTTATGGAAGAGTACTTTGGTGCAGACTGTACTCCCAGCATAGGTTCAGGTGTAATCCTTTGTCTCCAGTAGCCTAAAGATGATAAACAAATCGGGTCAGGTCTCACCCCTTAAATCTTCCAGAGGGGATTATTTCCTGTCTAGCCTTCTGTAAGGAGTCCAGTCTTGGTAGCTCTTTCACAATCCTATACCTGGTGATGTCATACCAGAGGTCTCTGTCTGCAGGTAGTGGGGAGGGGGTGCAAGACGTTTCGGAGCCCTGGGAGAATCCAAGATGGTGGGTCCTGTCTTTGGACTGATGCATCTCTACTGACTCTGCCATCTGCCCCTGGCTTCCTACATCAAAATCTCTATGTTAATTACAAACCAATTGTGATTTCCTTTGGCCAAGCAGAGCCTGTCCTTTGAAGCACTGGTCCTCTTGCTATCCCCAAGGGCAGTTCCTGCTGTACAGGAAGGTGATAATCCATTCCCACGGAGGACACATCCGGTAGCTGGGCTAGAGTCCAAACGGTTTGTTTTGGGTGAAACTCAACCGAAGACAGTGAATTCACAGCAGGCCCCGACAGGTAGGTCACTAGAAAACAAGCTGACAATAAAATGACATCAAAAGGCTTTTTCCAGTTTAATTGGCATAATCAGACATGGCTTATATTCATTTATTAATCAGCTGATAGAAGGTTCTGGCAGCACACAATTATATAGTTTAATTTAGGATCAGGATTGTCCTTGGTGAAAGCAAGATTCTGGTTGCTGGAGACTCAGGTTCCATTAGTGTGTGGACTGGAATGCTCGTGTTACTTTGTACTGCCACGTTGACAATTGACAAGGCAGCTCCTGAGAGGTGCCAATAGACTGGCCCAGAAGAATGACATGCTTGCACTATTCCCTTCAGAAAAGAATATTAGGAAAGGAGGGTCTGATTAGCACAACTCACTTTCAGAGACAGATCTACCTGCATCATGTGATTCCTAAGGCGATTCTACCTTCTAAGACAGCTTTCTGTCAGTGATTTGGCAAGGTTCCCACTCTTGTCACAGCAAACTTCCCTGAATATGGCGAGATAAACGCTAAACACACAGCAGTTATCAGTCTTGACATATACTATAAATAAATGATCAAATCATGGATGGATTGTGCTAAGTTAATGCTGGTGCAAAACAACAGGGTATTCTCTGTAGAAATAACCTCATTCAGAGGTGATCCGAAATATGCGATGCCCAGCAATTCGAACACAAGCTATGCTTTTCCCCAGCATCCACGCACATGAAGATGCCTAGTTATGAGCCTCTGACTGATTTTTCAATAGAAGCCTGACACTTCAGTATTAGTCATAAATATAAATGGTGGCCATGCAGCCAATTTATATATTTTAAATTGTTTCAGTTTATATTTTACCGTTAAGTATTTGGACTGGATCCCCAATCATCAAATTGTTTTGTTCCTGAATAATGTCAGGAATATAGTTTTGACTGCCCTCCGCTAGATGGCTTGCTTGGCATTTCGGTGCATGTGTTCTAAAACATGCACATCAGATTTGTTATTTGATTACAAGTGTGCATGTGGAGGTTATTTCTTTTCTAATGTACTAGCTCATTATATAGATGCCTAACAAGGTCTAGTATATGTAAAGCTCTACTATGTGAATGGCTCAGCACACGGAGGCTAGGTGCAAATTGAGATGGTGCTCCACATTATCTAAAAAAAGACCTGGTTCTGAGCTCAGCCGCTGTACTCAGGAACAGTGCAGCACACTGTGGCAGAGCAGCTCCCCATTCTCTTCCAGACTTTATAAGGAAAAGGCATCACATTATTAGTGTTATTTTTACTCTCTTTGTAACAATGTAGGCCCACATCTGCTGGGGCTTGTGCAGGGATCAAAGCCTAACAACAAATGTCAGGGACTCTGGCCCACGTGGTGAAAGGTCACTTTGGCTACCAGAGGCCACTGCTGATACATCCCCAACACCTACTTCTTACCTACATGTGAATAACATGTCAATGCGAGGTTTCAATTGCTGTGCATAGAAATCAATACGTTCCCTCATGATTGGAGCCTAATGGAGTTTATGAGAGGCCTTCAATGATGGATTGTGACAGGTCTCTTTGAAGTTCTGTTTACCAGGCCCACCCATCTTATTGTGTTCCCAGGCTGGCCCTCAGAACTGGTTTGGAAACAATGAATTTGGACCTGTATGGCCTCTTATTTTGTGACTGCATTCCTGGACTGGAGCAAGGCCTTAGAGATGTTTATCTTCAAATAGTTTCACGTTACCCCCAAGCAATAGCAGGAATATATTCAAGCAAGTCTCTTTGACTTATATAAAGCACAGCCTTCTGCTACCTGTTAACCATTGTAGGCAACTGCAGCTCAGGGAAGTGGTTGGAAAGGGATGATGTATATGTAGATTATTCACAGATGAGCCCAACAACCATGTAAGAGAGGTTCAGTCTCCACAACACCCAGCAATCCTGATAGGTGTATTGGCAGGGTGCAATGGCTGCTCAGGCTCAACAGCATCATCTGTGTAAAACCTGAAATCTCTACTGAAAGCTACCCTAACCTGAAAGCATCTCCAAGGTCACCTACGAATCCCTGTGACAGAACTTGACATTTGGGGCTGAAAGGCCCTTCAGTGCACATTGTTATGAGTGGCCTTACCATGGCATAAAGCAGTACACACATACAACAAGTGTGCCATTTTCTTACTTGGTAACCATCATGCAAAACACACAGTCCCCTACAAAGAAACCTTAGCTATGCAGTGACTGTATTCTCAATTTATTATCTGAATATTACACTATTTCTTCCACTTGTATTGGTTCCAGCCCAAACTATAGGATAGTACACTTTTATGGATCCATAGAAGTCTGTTCTATGCTTTTGCAAGTTCACCTTTCACCCAGCCCTTTCTGGACCATGCCACAGCTGACTGCATGACTTGACAGTCTGGAATTACTATTATAGAGAATTCCCTGAGCAAAAGTGTAAAATGTCATCCCAGATCACCAAGCAGGCATAATTTTGTAAGGTGGCTGTAGCACATCTAGAGCCCATCAAACAGTCAAATGCCACTTAAAGCAATAATACACGAGGCGGTTGGAACTACCACCTGACAATGACCTGTGACCATTGTGAGGACCTTAACAGAGGGCCCCAGCAATATTATGTGGTGTAATGCCACCCACCGCACTTTCACATGCTGTCCCGGGTGATATTCGTTTTATTTTTGTTAAGTTGTTCAATGGTGCTGCCGCTGTTTCACAAGTTTAACCCATCTCCATTTCCATGGTTGTCATTGACATGGGAGGGAAGAGGTGTGGCAGTTGGAAATAAGGTGAGCCCTGATGTACGGGAGAGGCAAGTGGATGTGTGGAGGAGGTCAGGCTGACTGTGGTGGGAGAGTAGGAGATGTCACGAGACTGGTGCGACTGAAGACCAAATCCCTGGAAGACAAGATGATGGCCCCTCGCTACTCAAGGGGCTTGGAAGGCGACATGAGGTAATGCCCACATTCCAAACATTCTGATTGGATCATAGTCAATTAGACGAGACCTCGTGGGTGCTAATTGTCATTAGCTTCACATTTCTCTGTTTACTGCTCCGCATAGTCAATTTGATTCCAAACACATTCAGGCTATACTTTGCTTTCTGCAGTCCTGATTCATGGTCAAGCTCAATGGATTCCAATGCTCTAAAGCTATTACACAACCTTCCTTGTTCCCTTCTAACTCATCGCATCCCTATGTCTCTGACATTTCACCCGCTTCCCTTTCCCTTATCTTCTTTTCCTTCACAGACCAAAGTGGCGATAACTTGTGTGGATGGCATAATACAGGAGCTCCAACTGTTTGGCACAATATAAAAGCTTCATAAATGAACACATTAACATATGATAACATAGGGCTCATGCGTAGGCTAATATTTTGAACTAATGTTGCAGTTACACAGGAAACCTGTACCTGGAATAAACAGAGTCAAACCACCCACTAATCCGATTTCAAGATAACCCTAATATTACGTTTTTATATAATTTTTTCGTCCTGGATTCCCATGGTCACTGCAATATTTACTTATATTATTATCCAACGTAATGTTATTCAATGTATCACCCTCGGAAGGATGAAGTCTGAGTTGGTCATGCTCCAATTTAGCCCCTAACTTGCTAAGCTATGCTACCAGTGATATGACATAGTGTAGATTCATTGGAAACGGACTGGTAGCTTTCGGGATGGGATTCTTTGGGGGAGAATGGGAAGGCAATTATCTTATTGGGGCAGACACAACACTCTACTGTGGATGCCGAAAAACTAATCAAGAGGTACAGGGAAACAGTTGGAGAGTGCAGACGGCCCAGAAGTTGCTTTTTTTAGGAAAGGAACAATGGTGCCAGTCTTCAAGCATGACAGATGACAACGGATAAAGGGAGATTGACCAGAGCTAGTGCACAGTGGTGGCGTGAGTTATGGTTGCTTAGCTTACAATAACTGGTGAATTTCTAAGGTTTTTTGGTTTTACCTGTAACCATAACGTCCCTTTTACAACATTTTTTCATTGAACTTCATAGGTTTTTATGAGTGCACCTTAACCATAATGTCCCTTTAACAAAGTTTTTAATTGAATTTCATAGATTTTTATTAGTGTAACTTAACCATAATGTCCCTTTAACAATATTTTTCAGTGAATTATATAGGTTTCTATTGGTGCAACTTAACCATAATGTTTTTTCATTGAATTTCTTTGATAGGTTTTTATTAGTGCAACTTTACCATAACGACCCTTTAACAAAGTTTCTTCATTGAATTTCATAGGTTTTATTAGTGCAAATTAACCACAACATCCCTTTAACAGTTCCTTTAGGAACCACCTTTCACAGTTGAAAAATAGAACTAAAAAATCGTATAGAGACAATCTACTTGACATTTCTCAGTAAAGTACATAGACTCAATACGTTTTTCCAACATATCCATTAGCATTTTGTGTTATGCTAATGGGAATAATATGGTGCTCACCCACCGTCCCAGGGACCGGAATGGGGGATAACGGCCCGGCAGCCCAAGTTATCGGCCCAAGCGAAGTGTGTCTGTGTGCACCCTGATGCCTGTGGGCTTCGGCGCATTATAAATAAATAAATAAATGAATAAATAATGAGGCTTCCAGACCATTATACTCCATTGCAGCCCCTGCAATGGAGGATAAAGGGCATTAGCACGCCTGGTTCTCAAAGCTGGAACCCGGTGTGCTGAAAAATTTATTTTTCTTCCTACAGCGGGACACCTGCTGTGTCCCGCTGTAGGAAGGAAAATCCTTTCCCAAGTTGGCCACTATGGAAAGGGAAGGCAGGGCTCCGAACAGAGCCCCTCTTCCCTTTCCATGGCAAACTGCAAAAGTAGAAGACAGAAGCCTATGAGTATATTACCACAAGCACATTTTTTTCCCTTTCAATCCTATCCCACTTTCGAATAACGTTACCACATAGCAGGTCCCAGGTGGACCTGGCCACCTTAACACCATTTTTCCTCCCTTGGGGTCATGGCCAGTAGTCAGATTGTCTGGGTCATGACCTTACACCATGACCTGGACAATCTGGCTACTGCCGATGGCCACAGGCCTCAGTCACCAAAGGTATATCATAATTTTTTGTACTTACATTATGACACTTCTCAAAAAATAAAACACGGGCACATTTGCAAAACCATGCATTAAGGTCCTTGCCAATGCTCCTTACACGAGTTTGCTTAAAATCAGCCCATTTGTTTTATTTTTTCAAAAGTGTCAAAATGTATGTACATACAATAGTCATGTAACTTAGCCCCCACTTGACAAAATCCATTCAGTCTTTACACAAACATTGAAGGTTGGGTCTATAATCGTTCTGAAAACCTTTGTTCACATTCGTCAAACAGCAACAAAGTTAAAAGCCATCTAAAAATGTTGAGACCCTCCTATAAATTAGCCCCCTCTTAAGAAAATCCTACCAGACCTTGCAAAAACATGTATATCTAGTTTTAAAATTGTTTTGCAAACTTTTGTGAAGATTCATTCAAATGGCATCACATTTATAAGCCTTTACAATATTTTAAATTTGTTCCCTCTTCACAAACCATTCAGAATCAAGTCTAGAATAAAATTCAAACATTTCATGCAGTTTCATTGAGGTGTACCAAAGTTATAAGCCATCCAAGAACTGCTTTTCACCAATCTGGTAATGCAGAACTAGGCATAGATGTCCCCGAACATCTGAAGTGTCCGCAAACAGTTTGACAAGTACAATGTTGTGTTTCTTAATATGTTTTTACCGCAAAGTTCACAGACACCGGCAGATGTCCGCGAATCCAACGTGGGTGTTTCCAAATATCTGACGCACTTCACACTTTTCACCATCCAATCAGGCTGCGCGTCCAGTGTCCGCAGACATCACGTCACCCTCTAGACCAATTGAATGCCCATCCGTGGATCTAACAGGGAAGTTGGTCCACGGACCGGACTCAGATATCACTAATTTCTTGTACCTACCTTTGGTTGTTTAAAAAGAAACTACTGGATGGATTTACACCAATTTTACAAAAGCACGATTTCGGGACCAAGCTGCCACTGCTGCCGCAAATTTGGTGAAAATCCATCCAGTGGGTTGGGCTGTAGGCATGAGAAAAAATGTTTTCCATTGCGTCATGAAAAAATATACTTTTTTTGCAATGTTTGGTAAGGATTTGTCCAGGGGGAGTGAAATTATAAGCCACCCAAAAAGTGTTCTTCCTATGAGTTGTGCTACTTAACCATAACTACACACCCTCTACCGCAGGCCTTGTAATACATATTTCTGAGGCTTGTGGAATCTGCTTAGATCACATGCTGTGCATAGGCCGACATCTAGTGGAAGCTGCGGAGTATTACAGTTTGTTTTTTGAAACTCGAAAATGGGCGTCGACACAGGGCGTGCCAGTAATACTATCCCTAGTGTGACGTCCACTGTACCCAAGATCCCTCACGAAGTCCTACCGAGACTCGACGACGTCGAGTTTTCGGAAAGAGGCACATAGAGAACGGTCCGAATCGGTGTCCTCTGGGCGTTCTCGAACGAGATCGCTGCATGACTCCAGGCAATCATCCACTCTTGCCAAGAGTGCCTCGCTCCCTAAGCTAACGGAAGTTCGATCGTCAGAGGACGAAGACGACTTCCACCCCCAGGCCGCTCTCCAGGAGTCGGAGCCCGCAGACAAGATCAGCGCGGCCCCATGTTCGAAGGACAGGGACTCTACCCCCGATCCTCGACGCCAGGCGTCGAACCTCCGGAACCACAAAGGGACAGGGAAAACACTCTTCCACTCACGGGGAGGGGGGAAAACAGCAGAAGAAGCAGCCACTGCACTCTTCCACACCTGTAAAACACTCCACTCCTCTTAAACATACAGACAAGCCCAAGTCTGCTGCTATTTCTAAAACCAGCAAGTCTACTCAGGATAAGTCTCCTAGACTTTCTGAGAGAGTCATTCCCAGTTCCAAAGAATGGTCGAGTGATGACATAGATAGGGTCATGTCAAGGATGTCTTCTTTGGCAGACTTTTATGATAAAAATCCAGACCATTTCCTTTCATATAATCCACAAGGGGCTACACCCTCAGGCTCTAATGATCCTATCCCCCCGAGTAAGAAGCCCCGGTTTGAGACACCTATGAGGTCTTCGGATCCCTTCAGTGTACAACCATACTCACGGCCATACTCACAGTATCAAGGAGAGACTTCCTTTGGTGAGGACCAAGAATTTGGCCTGGTAGAAGAGCAAACCGGGACGGGCTACTATGGGGATGATGAGGACCAAGAAGAGGAAGAGGAAGACCCTGAAACCTACAGAGTAGATTCCCCGGTAGAGAAGGAAGCCCCAGTTACCGACTCCCCTGTCAATAATCAACCCCTCCTGAATGAGGTTCTCGCACGAGCAGCAGAACATTTCCATATTGACACCCACGGTGTACAGGAGGAGAGGGACTTCGCCAAGGAGTTAGTGGGAGAAAGGAAGCCTGTTGCCCTGACCATCCCTATCCTTAAGTCTATTCAGCGAAGAATAGACCCGTCCCTGGTGAACCCGAACCTCACCAGAGCAGTCAATCCCAGAGTTGAAAAACTTTTCAGGGCAGCCCAGTCTGACCCTCTCTATATAAGAGGACATCTGAAGCCAGACTCCCTGGTTGTCACTAACACTCGTAAGAGGGCTGGAACACCCTTGTCATCGTCCGAAGCTCCTCCAGACAAGGAGAGCAAAAAACTATATGGTTTCGGCTTGAAAGTAGCCTCAACGTCCGCCTATCAGGCAAGGATTGCAAACTCCACCACCCTGTTGGCCAGCTACAACTGCCATCAGTGGGAAGAAGTCGCGGCACTCATAGCCTCTGCACCAGAACCCTTAAAGGGCCAGTTAGCACGAATTTCAGAAGAGGGTAGAGCCGTGTCTGGTTGCATTTTAAAAGCAACTTTTGACGCCGCGGACAACACAGGCAGATTGATAGCAGAAGGTACTGTTATCAAGAGACATGCGTGGTTACGGCATTCTGGTTTTAAGGCAGAAACCCAGGCATCTTTGTCGGACAAACCGGTGGAAGCCGATCTGTTGTTTGGTAAGGCGGTCGAGGACACGCTGAAGAATGTCAAGGACGAATATGAGACACTCAAGTCCCTTGGCCAACTAACCAATAAACCCCCTAACCAGAGAGGGAATGGAATTTTTTGTCGCCCACGCGGCCAAAATTCCCAGAGAGGATCAAACTATTCCCAGGGGCAGGGTACACAGTGGAACAACAACAGCCAACAGTCTACCCAGGGTTACGGCAGGGATAATAGGAGAGGACGTGGTAAAGGCAGAGGCAGCCCCAGTAGAGGAGGCAGCACGCCTCCACCAAAGCAGTGATGCTCAGTTCAGGGTCCCTTCTCACGCAATCCCAGTAGGGGGACGCATTTCCAACTTCACCCAGGCTTGGGAAGGGATCACATCAGACAGATGGGTGCTGTCAACAGTATCTGCAGGGTACTGTACAGAACTACTGCAGCGTCCCCGGAACCATCCTCCACGACAAAGAGTACACTCTTTAGAACATCAGAAGATTCTCCTCGAGGAGATCGCCAATCTGCTAGCAAAGGACGCGATAGAACTCGTCCCGGGACATCAGGTAAACAAGGGTATTTATTCAATTTACTTCCTTGTGCCAAAAAAAAGATTTGACAATGCGCCCAGTATTGGACTTACGGCCTGCCAACAAGTATGTCAAGCCCCAAAAGTTTCGAATGACTACGCTACAAGAGGTAATCCCCCTCCTAAAAAAGGGGGATTACATGGCAACCTTGGATATGAAAGATGCCTATTTTCATATTTCCATGTTCCCAGCGCACAGAAGGTACTTGCGCTTCAAGGTGGACAGTCAGCACTTCCAGTTCAAGTTACTGCCCTTCGGGATAGCTTCGGCACCAAGGGTATTCACCAAGGTACTGGCGGTGGCAGCTGCACACCTACGCAGGGAGGCAATCCCGGTGTACCCTTATATGAACGACTGGCTCATAACGGGGGAAACCCCAGTAATTTGCAGGACAAACATTCAAAGGACTATCGACCTCCTCCACGAATTAGGCTTCTCAATCAATGAGAAAAAGTCAAGTCTGGTGCCAAGCACCTCCAAACAGTTCCTAGGAGCAATCCTAGATACTCAAGAGGGGTTGACATTTCCTTCAGAGGAAAGAATTTGGAATATACTACTGCAAATTCCGCAATATCAGTCTGGTCACCAAATAACAGTACGCAAAGCAATGCGTTTGCTCGGCATGATGGCGTCATGTATTTACCTGGTCCCCCACGCGCCCCTGCGCATGCGTCCCAGGCAGGAATGGTTGGCAAAACAGTGGTCTCAGGCAAGTGGTCAGTGGGACTATCTAGTGGTAGTTTCACCAACACTGGTACAAAGCCTTCACTGGTGGACAAGAGAGAATCTTGCACAGGGGAAACCCTTTTACGATCCCGAAGTACAGGCAGTAGTCACTACCGATGCATGCCTGACGGGGTGGGGAGCTCACCATCTCCACCACACAGCGCAGGGTCTCTGGTCTCACTCAGTGGCCAAGAACCACATTAACCTGCTAGAGCTTCTGGCAGTATTCAGAGCGCTTCAAGCGTTCAAGCCCCACCTACTAAACCTGTCAGTGCAAATCCGGACGGACAGCACGACAGCCATGTTCTATCTGAACAAGCAAGGAGGGACTCGTTCACCAAATCTGTCCAAGCTTGCCCAGAAAATCTGGATATGGGCACTCAGTCGGAACATCTTCCTGTCATCACATGTTCCAGGGGAGCTCAATTCCCTAGCGGATGCTCTGAGCAGAGACTCCCTCCCAGAGGAACATGAATGGGTTCTACGCAGAGAGGTCGTAGAAGATATCTTCTCTCAGTGGGGTTTCCCCACTATAGACTTATTCGCCACAAGCGAAAACAGACAATGCCCAGGATTTGCATCCAGGTTCCCCCAACCAGACTCCCAGGGGAACGCCCTGTGGATGAACTGGTCAGGGATGTTTGCGTACGCTTTTCCACCAACTCCTCTCATCAGGAAGGTGGTCAACAAGATGAACAGAGAGTCGATGACGCTCGTCCTGGTTGCTCCCATGTGGGCAAGACAACCGTGGTTCCCACACTTACCAGGATGGCGGTATGCGAGCCCATCAGACTTCCGGCCTGGTTCAACCTACTGTCCCAGCACCAAGATCAAACGGTGCATCAGCAACCCAACTCAATGAACCTGGCAGCATGGCTCCTGAGGTCATAGAGTTTGGACATCTCAATTTACCACAGATGTGTATGGACATCCTAAAGGAATCTAGGAAACCAAACACAAGGCACTGCTACTTTGACAAGTGGAAGAGATTTGTTATCTGGTGATAGAGTAGACAAATCAACCCAGTTGATTGCACTCCTTCCACTATTGTTACATACATGGTCCACCTGCTGGATGCAGGACTGGTTTTTAGCTCACTGAAAGTACACCTGGCAGCCTGTCGGCATACACCACTTCCCATAACAAGGCCTTGTGGTGGAAAGTACCAGTAGTTAAAGCCTTCATGGAAGGAGTAAAGAGACTTCACCCTCCTATTTCAAACCCACCACCAGGGTGGGACCTTAATGTGGTGCTATCTAAGCTCATGGGCCCCCCTTTCGAGCCCATGCATAAAAGCAGTCTCAAACACTTGACTTATAAAACGGCCTTCTTAGTAGCTATTACTTCTATAAGAAGGGTCAGTGAAATTCAGGCTCTGTCAGTGCAGATCCCTTCTTTACTGTTCATAAAGACAAACTGGTTTTACGCACACACCCTAGGTTCTCACCTAAGTTTATATCTAAATTCCACGTAAACCAGTCCATCGAGCTTCCGGCTTTCTTCCAGGACCCTCAAAGCTCGGCTGAGGTGAAACTACACACCCTAGATGTGCGTAGGGCGGTCCTCTACTATGTAAATAAAACCAGACCGCTAAGGAAAACATATCAGCTGTTTGTCTCCGTAGCTACAGGCAGAGAGGGGGATCGCGTCTCTAAAGGTGCCATCTCGAAGTGGATTATTAACTGTATCCAGCTGTGTTACTCACTCTCTGAAAAGACTCTGCTTTTCACGCCAAGAGCCCACTCTACAAGAGGGATTGGGGCCACTCTGGCTTTCATTGCAAATGTACCCCTTGACACCATTTGCAAAGCAGCTACTTGGAGCTCTATTCACACTGTTACTCAGAATAACTGCATTGACACCAATTCCAAGGCAGATACACAAGTGGGACAAGCG
Organism: Ambystoma mexicanum; assembly: GCF_040938575.1. Lineage (NCBI taxonomy): Eukaryota > Metazoa > Chordata > Amphibia > Caudata > Ambystomatidae > Ambystoma > Ambystoma mexicanum. The sequence continues at coordinate 426,046,288 of NC_090935.1, forward strand.
GTTCTAAGACACTTATTTGCTCATGACCCTTCTCAAATCCCACCTCCTTCTTCAGGTACTGCTCGCTAATTTATGCACAGCATGTGATCTAAGCAGATTCCACGAGCCTCAGAAGGGATACATTACTCAATGTAATCGTATTTCTGATGCTTGTATCTGCTTAGATTCACATGCGACCCACCCTTCCTCCCCTCTGAGAGAAGGCGCATGGTTGCTTGTAGTCTTACCTTTCTATCTATCTGCTTGGATTATCTGTACTCACGCTACTCCTCATGCTACCTCATGTCAGAAAAAATACAATCTGAGGATCCTAGACGCGTGAGGGATCTTCGGTACAGTGGACGTCACACTAGGGATAGTATTACTGGCACGCCCTGTGTCGACGCCCATTTTCGAGTTTCGAAAAACAAACTGTAATACTCCGCAGCTTCCACTAGATGTCGGCCTATGCACAGCATGTGATCTAAGCAGATACAAGCATCAGAAATACGATTATGGTGAGTAATGTATCCCATACATATGTACAACATATGGATGGCAGCCAACGGACTCTGTCTCAATGGAGACAAAACAGAAATCCTTTTGGTAGGCACCAAAGAAACACTCAATAAATTCTCCCCACAATACAGCACCTTCAACATCGACAATACCACTACCACTGTCTCATCAGCAGTAAAAACTCTAGGAGTGTACCATAACTCCTCCTTGTCTATGACACGCCAGGTCAGTGCCATAGCTTTCTCCAACACCCTCACCACAAAAGTCATCAACACAGTCAAACCATTCCTGTCAACCAAAAATTGCCTTTCAATTGCCAGAGCCACAGTCGGCACCAAGGTTGACTTCTGTAATGCCCTATTCCTGGGCACCTCTGCCAAAAATCTTAACAAGCTACAAGTTACACAAAACCATGCTCTCAGAGCAGCATTGAGAATTCAAAAAAGGGGACACATCTCCCAGGCAAGGAAAGACGCTCATTGGCTGCTGGTTAAAGAACGCATTCTCTTCAAAACCATGGCCATTACACACAAATGCCTCTCACTTAACGCCCCCCCCACCTATTGGGAAGGATCACCCTCATCTCCTCATGCAGACCCACGAGATCTCATCTCACCCACAAGATCTATGTCCCCTCCTTCAAAAGGTCCAAAGCAGGAGGCTCCTGTTTGTAATACTTGGCACCTAAAAAGGAATGCCCTCCCTACTGCACTCAGAAATGAAAAGTCTTACACAGTCTTCCCCAAGATGCTGAAAACCAAATTGTTCAACTAATCATGTTACTTCTCTGTAACTTGCAACATTTTCTCAAGCCTGTTATGATTTTCCCATGTAACCAATGAACATGGATCTTGTTAATATTGTCTGCACTGTTGCTCTTCTTAAGTATGTCTGTACTAAGAAAGTATTCTGTAACAGCGCCATGATGCCCCAGGTCTGCTGTGTGCTAAATACATTTAAATAAATATATATATATATATATATATTATATGCATATCTCATTAGATGCTGTGCAAATGTCACAATATACATCAAAGAGCAACACAAGTAAGACACACCAGCAAATGAGTGGGCAGATTTACAGTTGGGTCACAATCCAGGACTACCCCTGATAGAATTTGCTCATTCAATAGCACAGGACTATGAATGTCATTACAGCTTTACTGTTCCGTTTAGGACAATGGTCTCGTAGTACACGGTGGAAAGAAGTGGCAGGGTGAGGAGAGTAGGTACAGTGGTACTACAACCCACTGTTTTTTCTAATTTGACAGGCGCACCAGTGATGGTACTGGTTGCACTCAGTGCCAGCCTTAGCGGCGGCAGTGCCTCAGATGGTTTAAGAAAAAGTTGGCACCCCCCATATCAAACGCGGGTGCGGCATTTCCTTTGGTACGCATGGTACGCTCCTCACCGCCATGGGCGCATTTAATAACCTTCCCCTACTATGCCATGTTGGGGGGGGCCCTGAAAGACTCCCGAGCTGGTGTGGATGGGGGGCTGTGGTGCCCCAGGCGGTCGCCTGGCACGCCCTGCCCTAAGGCCGGCCCTGGTTGCATATGTTGTCTTCTTTGCTCAGGCCAACTTCTATGAACGGCTGCCAGATTATACCTGGCAGTGGCACATATGCTTAAAAAGAAACCCACCTCACAGGTATATCTCAGTTGCAAAACGCTCATCTTGGAAGCTAATTGACACAGAGCAACACAAGTTTGAATCCCGGGTCCACGCTTAGAAACCAAACTCTGGTATTAAGTGTGTTATGAAAGAACAATTATTTTAATAATATAACATTATGGATGAGCTGTAGGAAGTGAAATACTATACGGCTTGAAAAGTCTTTCATTGTGTTCTGAAAAAGTCTACGTAATTCCCCACATGGAAAGTGGGGGCTTAATTTGGACAGTGGATCATCAGCTGTGCGTCATGCATGATGCCTCTGACAAAGTTTCCTTTCCTCCATACTTGCGGGAGATTCCCAAGCACTGACCATAGGAAATACGGGTGGATGGAAATTCCCTTATTGTAACAAATTCTTAAGAACTGCCTGGCCAACTTGGTCATCAGCCCGGGAGCTCAGGTCAAGACAATAATGTCTGCAAAAAGCTGACGGGGAATCACACATAGCACCCTTGGCTATGGACTCCAAAGGGACGTATTTTTGGAAGGCAACAGCAGTCGCTTTGCCACGGACCAGATGTGCATAAATGCCCTTTGGGGGCTGAAGGCCTTGAATTTTGTAGGCCTCGGAAATAAATGAAGCTATCCAACGAGAGATGGACACTTTTGAGGATGGTTTCCTTTTTGGGTCACCAGACGTAACAAAGAGTTGTAAAGATCTTCTAAGTTCACTTGTTCTGTCGCGGTAATACTTCAGAGCACGCCTGGCATCTAGATTGTGTAAAACTCTCTTGGCATCGGAGACCGGGTTCGGGAATAAGACAGATAAAGATATTGACTAGTTTAAGTGAATTTCAGAAACCACTTTGGGAAGGAAAGAAGGATGAGTGCGAAGCACAACCTTATCCTTGTGGAAAGTTTGGAACAGATGTTCAACAGAAGCTCACTTATTCGTCTTGCAGATGTTACCGCAAACATAAAAGTCACTTTCCAAGAAAGGTACTTTAGCCCGGTAGTGGCCATGGGTTCAAAAGGTTTATGACATAAAGCGTGAGGACCACATTCAGATCCCGCTTTGGGATGAGGGGCCAGAACCACTGGGAAAAGATGGAGAAGACCTGCAAAATGTCTCTTGATGACTGGGTTCGCCAGTGAAAAAGAGCAACTGTCTGTAGACAGATAAACCGCAATGGCAGATAAATATGTCCCGCATGATAAGACATGGATGCTAGAGGCTGCAAGGTGAGATACAAAAGACACAACACAGTCAATAGAAGCCTATCTATGATCAAGCTCTTTGGCTAGACACCAATGACAAAATTGGAGCCACTTGCTCCTGTATTGAGCTCTCGTAGAGGGCTTACATGCTGCTTGAATTATACGCATGTTATCCTCATAGAGGTTGAACTGCATTAATGATCGGAACTCAGGCCCCGGGCCGCCAAGCTGAAAGATTGTGGGGAGGGGTGCCACAGCTGATGATTGCTCTGGCGAAGCAGGCCGGGAATCTGCAGCAACCTGTTTGGGCAGCACACCAACAGATGCTGCAGTTCTGAAAACCAGAACCTGGCTGGCCAAAAAGGAGCTATGAAGAGGAGAGTGTAGTTGTATCACTCCTGAGTTTCCAGAGCGACCGATGAATGAGAGGCAAAGAAGTCAAAATGTAAGCTGTCATGTTGTCCCACGGGATCTTGAGGGCGGCCCCCAAGGAAGACACTCCGAGCCCATCCCTGGAAGCATGAAGAGGAAGTTTCCGATTTGATGAGGTCGTAAAGAGGTCCATCGCTGGCTACTCCTTTGCTGTAAGATCTTGGTGAGAACATCAGTGTTCATCTCCCATTCATAAATCGCCACAGATTGGTGGCTGCGGGAGTCTGCAAGCACATTGATGTGACCTGGAACATGCACAGCTTGAAGCCAGACATTGTGTTGGATACCCCAATTCCAAATCTGGATAGCAAGGTCCACCAGAGGAGGAGACTAGGTGCCCCCCTGTTTATTTGTGTATAGCATCGCTACTGAATTGTCCATGCAAAATCAAACCACAAACTGTTAGTGATAGAGGTTTGAAAAGCCTTGATCAACCAGAAAAACTGCCATGACCTCTAGGTGATTGATATGGAGCCTCCTGTTCTGAGGCGTCCACAAATTATACACCTCGAGGTGGCACAGTATCGCTGCCCACGAGAGAAGGGAGGAGTCTGTAGTAACCATTGCTTGTGGACGGGGCTCCTGGAAGGAGGTCCCCACTAAAAGGTTGCTGGTGGGCGACCACCATTGAAGATCCTCCGTCATGCAGGATGGGACTGGAATCATCTTGGAGTCTGGATCCGTAACCTGGGATCAGCAGCTCCGAAGAGCAAGCTGAGTACGCCTAATTTTCAGTTGTGCAAGAGGCAGAGCTAATTTGCAAGAGGCCATGAGGCCCAGGAGTCTCTGGAACCACCAGGCTGACATGTGGGAGAATTGCAGGAAGAGCTGGAACGTGGCTGAAAGGTCCGCAATCTTGTTCTCCATCAGGAACACTCTGGTACCAACAGTATCCAAACAGAAAACCAGAAAGGTCAGTTCTTGTGTGACCATCATGGATGATTTCTGCCGGTTCACTGACAGTCCAAGGTGGAACAAGAGCTGAAGGAATGACTGAAGATTGGCCGTAGCGGCCTGTGGGCAAGGACTGCGCAGGAGCCAACCATCAAAGTATGGATATAAATTAACTCCCAGTAGTCTGAGGAATACTGCGATGACCGCCATCATCTTTGTAAAGACACGCAGTGCCATGCTGGGACCAAACGGAAGCGCGCAATACTGGAAGTGTCCCGTTCCCACAGAGAATCACAGAAATTTTCGATCCAGGCTCCAGATCAGAATATGCATGTAGGCATCCTGAAGGCATACCACGCTGAGCCAATCGCCCTTCCCGAGAGAGGAATTTATCTGGCAGGGAGTAATCATCTTGAATTTCTCTTGGGGTAGAAAGAGATTGAACTTGGAGAGGTCAAGGATAGTGCACAGGCCAGTCTGGTGGGGTTTGGGCAGTGTAAACAGATGGGAGTAATAGACCTCCCCTTGCTGCCGCAAGGGAACAGGTTCCACTGCTCTGAAGTCTAGAAGTTTCTGTATCTGGGCAGAGGCAAGTGGAAGCCCACCTGAGTGACAGACAAAAGCCATCTGTCTTCTGTGATGGTCTGACACACCTCCAGTTGAGACAAAACCGTCCTCCCACCGGAGTCTTGTACGACTGAAGAAGAACATCATTTAGAGGGTTTATCGGTGGGGAGACCAGCTGTTGCAGAAGAGGAGGCTGTTGACCGAGAGAAAAACTGGCCAACTTGCCTTTGCTATTTACAGTGAGGGCCACCAGTGGGAGCCTCTGCACGGCATGCACGGCGGTCGTGAAAGCCGCTGAAACCAGAGAAGGACCACGTTTGACACCCCTACCTCTGAGTTTAAGGTGCCTTTCCTGTGGTTTTGGCAAGGACTAACAAGAACTTTGCAGTTTGCATGCTTGCCTTGGTTTTTGTAATTTCCTCAGCAGTGGAGGAGTGGAACAGTTCCTTACCCTCGAAGGGGAGATCAAGCACTGTGTCCTGTACTTCCTTCAAAAACTTTGTAGCATGCAGCCGTGCTTGGCAGGAGATGTCTACTCTGACCATAAAGCCCAGAGCGGAAGTGTCTACATGATGGGCCATGGCCTTCAGTAGATCCTGCTCCAGAACTCTAGCATTGGATAAGCCGCCCTTAAAGTCTTCGAGCCTATCAGGAGGAATACATTCCTGAAACTCGGCGAGCTCCTTCCACAGCTTGCCATTAGCAGCTGCCAGGATAAGCTCGGTATTAGCCTCCGCCGTCGATGAGGGGAGTGGACATGCAAACAAGGATATATCTTCAGATGCGTGTAGCTTGTAGAGAGTGTGAACTTTCTTGTTTAGGTGTTGCCCGGAATTAGGTATTTCCAAGAACTTGCAGGCTTCAGCCAGGACATCCTTTTGAAGTAACAAGCCAGTGCGCTCCTGTGTCGACAGAGTAAAGACTCCAGAAAGTACCCCTTCTTGTGGAGCCGGTGGTGCTGGTATTGGGATGTCTAGCAACGCCATCATATCCACAACCCGGTCATGAAAGGCTCTGGTCCACTTGATCCTCATCTAGTGAGGCAGGAGCAGAAACCTGATCCGCCGCACGTGGCGCCTCAGGCCCCAAGGGCAGGGTTGACTGCGCAATGGGAGTCTTTTCCACAGTAGAAAGTTAAGGCAGAGGAGGCAGTGGAGGAGGAGGTCCCACAGGAAGTGGTGGAGGTGATGGCATTACCGGGACCTGCAGAGTGCTTGCCAGAGTATGGGCCAGTTCATGCAGCTTAGGATACACTTCCTTAAATAAATCCTTAAACATCTTCATGGGATCAGAATGCCTCAGCGTCTGAAACTTGCCAAAAATTGCATTCTATGGAGAAGGTCTAGACGCTGGAGTGGGTAGAGGCCGCTCGGAAGGGGCATAATCCCAGGATCGCAAAGAGGATTGTTGCCAGGATGGTCCTCCACCAACTGGATCCACATAAACCAAAGGAGCGGGTGTTGGAGGGAGCGAGACTGTGTACTGCAGTGGAGTCCAAGTACGCCAATCCACTGAAGGGCAGAATGGGTTCTTGTTACTCACAAAACGTAGAAAAGATTGCTCTGCCCCAAAAAAAGGCCCGTCAGTACCAGCCGTTGTGAATGTTGGTGTGAGAGAGGTAGACAAAATGGCTGCTGTGGACTGCCATTTTATTAACCTATGAGGTGAACTGAGTCACAGGTGTCATTGAGGCTGTAGTTACCACAGGTGAATCAGGGGACTTATGTTCTATTTTAGCCTTGTGGCAAGGAACCTCTGCAGAGCCGGTGCTAGCAGATCGGTACACTTATTTCCAGATGTGGAAACCTTGGGGCTGCTGACCCCGGTGACAACAGCCCCAGAAGTACTGGGCCTAACTTTAGCCACTAAAGGGGAACATCGGAAGAAGATCCGGTCTTTACAGCCCCTTTGCAAGGGACCTCGGAGGAAATTCTAGAGTGCCGGTTAGATCCCTTTCGGGATACCTCAGGGAGATCCCTGCTAACAGAGCCACTTGAGCCCCTCCCGGACATAGAAGACCCCACGAAAGAGTCCCTTGGCTTGGGTGCCCTAAAAGGAATGAACTTGCTGGCTGTTTCCTTTTTCTTCAATGAACTGATGTGAATGTGGTGGAGGAATCCGCTAGAACATCTCCTCCCACCTGACAAGCCGACGCTAGAGTGCCTGGACGGAGAGGGAGTCGCAGTAGAAGCACAAGTCCCACCGGTGTTCCAGGCCTAAGCACTCCAGGCAAAGAGAGTGGGAATCTGCCCTTGCGAAATGACATTCGCACGATGAACAGGACTTGAATCCCAGACGCTCCAGAATAGATGGAACAAAGATGACCGTGGAACCAGAGCAGGAAAATGAAGGACAAGGGAACAAAAAGAAAATATTACCTGAGAAGCAAAAGCGCATGACCCCGACCGTGCAGAGAAAAGGACTGAAGGGTGATGAGCGGGGCGGATATCAGGAGGGTGGGGCTACATTCACGTGTGGTGGCGCTGTGTAAATATAAAAGGACAAAAAAATATTTGTCGATGCTTTAAAGTGCCCCAGTCACGTCCCGAAGGACGGAATGTGCCCAAAAGTATGGAGGAAAGGGAACAGGACATAGGAGTATTTTGGTTTTCCTGAGATACAGAAGGAGATGCATAGTGTGAAACATTTGAAAGGTGAAAGGGGGGTTGTGGTGAGAAAGGCTGACAGTGATAGACAAATACCACACAGAATCCCCTCAGAGAGGCTGCCAATGCCAAGCAATCACATGCTCTGGCGATATCTCCATCATGCAGCTCTGCGGAACAGTTTCAGGAGCACAAGCGAGCATGCAGTCACCCACATGCAGGCACATTTACATCAGCACACACCATGACAGACACACCCTCACGCAAACACACACAAACACAAACACACTTGGGCTTGATTTGCAAAACATGTTTAAACATGGGAAAGTCCCATTGAAAACATTTTTGTAAATCAGGCCCTTTCTCTTTCTCTATCGCAACCGGCGCTTAGAAACCATCATGATACTGTTGAATTTGAAAACGTCCTATAGCTTTGTAGAGGCAGGAGTGAAAATACAGCAACGGGTGCTTTAAATCAAACAAGTGCTTGTTTTGCTATTTTATTTTATACCCATTTCTTATTGGCCTGTATGCGCGGAGCACTTACACTGCAAATGTCTCAAGCACTTCAGCAAATTTGATCTGAATGTCAGATATATCTGTTGCAATGTACACAGAGCAGAAACAACGTCTTGCCAACAAACTCACGTATCAAAACCACATCATGGAGTAGAAATGCTATGATTTTGGGTAGCCAGTAGCCATTTTCCGAAAGTATAGTTATGGGGTAAAACTTCATAAAAGAAAAATGTGTTTTCTAACCCGTTGATTGCACCTTTTTGCGGCAAGGACATGCTCTTTTTTCGGCAGATGAGTACAAATAACGATCGTCTATTGTGTAGTTTTAAGGTAGCCAGGTAGCTCTTCGATCGCTAGCAGAATTTAGAGTAACGCCATTAGAAAATGTGAGTGTATGTGGAAACCTCCTTTTGTGGACCTGCTTCGGATTGATGTAGAACACAGGAGCCTGCGACTGGAGTGAAGCCATCGGCTTAAAATCCTGTATTTATTTCTGGTCTCCAGCTTGTGAGATAAATACATATGACAAGTTATGTGTAGATTAGACAGAAAAGTTGCTACTGTCTATAGAGAAAATGCTAAACAAGCTTGACCTTTTGTTAAGGAGTCCACATTTTTAAAGAAAACAAAAGGACCTCGTTATGAGTTTGAAGGAAGCAGTTTTGTATTGCACCTAATTCCAACGGCCATGTCTTAACGCCCCTTGGGCTGTCTGGGAGTGTGGCAGGATGTATGTGGCTCAATGTGCACATGATGAGCAGTACATTGCATGGCAGGAGAAGGACATTGTATGGTCTCTACATTTATGATTGCAGGCAAATTACAATTTTGGCAGAGATGTCTAGTTCGCCAACAATATAATTAGCGGTTTCATGTGCTGGGTGCAGGGTGCTGTGTAATGTGTGTTTGCTGGCATGTTGACCATATTTGGCATAGAACACAGTGAAATAATATACTGATTCAAGCAGAAATACTGTCGTTTCTCTACTTGATTCTGAGTTTCTGTTAGTCCCCCATTCTGACCTCCCATTGGTCGTCAATGGAGGATGGAAGTACTACCCTTGCCGGGAACTACACCCATTGTCCTTGGCAGGAATAGTGCGATGAATCCGCAGGCAGTTTTACAACTAATGGATTTTCAAATCAATAATCAGGATGATCGATAAAACAGGTGGTAATACTGTTAAGAACTGTTGTTCTAGTTACCTCAAAACATGCAATGAATCTCTTAAGCACATACATTAATTGGATGGAGTCGCCCAGGTGTAGGGACAGGGTATGGAAGAGAGGTGGTCTAATGGAAATACTTTCTCCACAGAATTATGATTTGGGACACAGAGTCTAATGGAATTAACATTTACTGGTAAATTCTTTTGTTAAGATAGGCCCAAAAGTACCAATAAAGAAAAATACTCAATAACTGAGTAACTGCAGGTGCATGAGAAAACCCAACTTTATTCCAAAAACAGACATCTGCTGGGAGAGCATGCAAAGGACAATCCGAGTAAGCTCAGCAGATCTCCCCTCGGTGCATTGACCTTGGTGCCTGGGAATCGTCTGAGCATCATGAGGCCTGGAAACCTTTTTTTAAGTGATTTTATGTCACGCTGCAATATTTTGAAACTGTAGCCTAGCAAAGTTTGGTCTAAGGAATGGTGGTACTATGGTCCATTCTCCGCCATTTTAGTGTTTTTCATGCCTACATGCATGTGTTCTTCGCGTCTACATGCTAGTGTTCTTTGTGTCTACATGTGTCATCTTTTGATTAGTCCCTGCCTGTGTATGAAGCAGCCTCCTACTTATGTGAATGCAACACACCCTATTCTACTCCTAATAGTGGCTACGTGGTTCTTAGTGTTTTACTGACTGTTTATAGACCAGTTCTCAGCTTGTATCTCTGTGCATACTCTGGAATGGGTGGATGTGTGGCTATACCTGGTACAACCCTCCTCTTCATTATTACACTCCGACCTATGGTCAATTTATTGAACACCCCTACATTTTCATTCTTCAGGTTATATCCATCTTTGGGTATCCATACTTTACACCCCCACCACTGAGGCTTCCTCCTTGTTCTATGTATTCCTCTAGCCCACATGTCATAAAGCAGCACTCCCCATCACCTTCACAATCGACCCAGTGCTCAGTTTAATTCTCTGGGTCCATTGGGGGCTCAAACATAGTGCCTGGGAGACCTATTGGTCTTTCAATAACATGCATTTCATGTGTCTTATCTGTTTGGGTGTGGATGTGCATCACAATATCTTTACCCAATATCACTGTCCTCATGTGGTGCTCTATAGCCTTGTTCCCAGTTTTCCTACATTGTGCTAAAAGTATTTGCAGGACGCAAAGACCTGTTGGTACTAATACCAGTATTGATATTAATATATTGACTATATTACCTAGCCAGGTAGGCACCCATGAGAACAGAGCTGTGAACCAGTCCTCGTCTTCAGCTTCACTAGTCTCCTGGACTATTTTTGTGTGCACATATTGCTAGGAAGATATTGCTTCTGTTAAACTCCCATTCTGCACATCGTGTGCAGGTGTAAACGGCAGCAACTTGAGCAAAGCGTTGCACACATGCCTCCATCCATGGCAGTGGAGAGGTTGAGGACATACCTGTTTTGGAGATTCATTAATCTGATTGCTCTGAGCTCCCCAATAATCGAAATGACTCATGTAGCTGGCAAAACTGTTTTAATATTGATTATCTGAAACAGTGGGTTCAACGGACATCAACTGACGTCTCAGCAGAAGAACTCTCAATGCATCTTGAAAAAAAGCATTCTTTCATAGCAAAAAATCATCATAGGTGATGTCAACCTACGTATTATTAACGTCATCCTATGTGGCAAACTACAAAAACCTAATGGCAAGTGTGATAGGCTCTAAGGGAATATCTAAGTATACGAGCCATACTCGTCAAAGGCAGTGAAGAAATGTGATAGGTTTCTTCACATCAAGTGGGGTAACTAAGCCCTCCCCTAAAACAGGTCACTATGAACATCACTAGATACACAACATCTCATTGGCTGCACAAACTATAAGACCCTTAATCATGCAGTCCCCTACCATTGGTTGGCACTCTAACCTCCGTCAGTACTTTTACACCTACGTCTAGCAGCATGCAGACTGGGCTTCCAGGTGCTGATGAGCTCAACTTTGACCAAAGCTTCCCACCAATTAGCATATTCATCCATCATCACCTCAGCGGTCTTCTGTCAATTAGGGCTTTGAACTTGTCCTTGGAAATGTTCTTTTCTCTGGAGAATTCATGGGAGTGAAGGCACACTCTGCCCTCGTGCGTAGGTGTGATCATCATGCTCTTCCAATGTCATCTTCCACGTGACTGAAGACAACAAAATTAAGCCTCTTTTGTATTAAAAATACTATTTTCTACTTGACCTCTGACGTCTTCCTTGTTTGTTCATGCCTCCTGAACAGGAGCTCTATTCTTTCACAAGATTTGTATCCAATATCTGCTTACTCTAGCCTGATAAAACCTTGGCTTCTTGGCTCATCCAGTCTCGCCATTCTGAGATTCACTTTGTAATTCACTTGTTTTCTAACTGTGACACACTGGAAAAGAGGCCTTCCTTCTTTAACCCAGCTCTGCTATAACACGTACTGGAAACATCCATTCTTTATTTGCGTCTATATATACATACATATCTATTCACTACTTAGCTAGCCTCAAGAATACATTGTCTGCTTGCGTTTCTTTGCATCTGTGCATGTGTAAACTGACTTGACATCTTCATCAGTTCTGTAGCATAGGTTTCTTCATCTTGATCTCAAACGAGATTCGACAATACATACTTTCCATTGAAGCTCAATAGAAGATTTTGCAGCATACAGTGTCGGAAAGTGCTGAGAGCCACCTGCTGAATTCAGGAGCTGATCCATGCCTCCCACAGCGTGAAATCCAACATGGCTGCTGTGGCTCTGCTGGCGGCTGGAGTGTGACACCAAGTGGCCGCTACGACATGCGCACCGGAGCGGAGGACTAGGGTGCCACTCAGGGCGATGCGCTGCTGCCATTACTGTGAGGCCCTGCATCGGACTGGGGAGAGCTGCAGGCCTGTGTGAGCCTGCGTTGCTATTGGTACACCTGCCATTGTGCAGCGGGAGATTGCGCAGGAGCTGGGATACCGCCTGGAGCGCACTACAACTGCCCGGGCTGCTCAGGCAGAGAGGAACGATAGGGATGCTGCTGCCTCCCCGGATCATGGTGGGGCACTGATTGTGCAGCTGGGGCGCACCCGTGAAGGGCAGCTTCCTGGAATGAAGAAGACTGCAGTGCAGAGCAGCAGATACATGGAACCTATGTACACGGGTTTGTGACTGGTGACTGGGACACTGCCACTAGGGCTCTGTTGTGGGTTGTGGCTCCTTGGGTTTCTACACACCTACCTGATAGCCTCAATATTCTGCACAGCTGGACTTGACAACAGGAGGATAAGGGAGGCAGATTGACACACTGCTGGTTTCCACTAAGGGACTATTAGACCAACTGTTTGGCCCTGGAATCGACACCCTCTGTGCTAGGTAACAGCTCGTGCTTTTGAAAATAGGGCATTAGCAGCCAACACAGGTGGCTAAGGTTGTTGAACAGGGAATGAGAAAGCTAATAACCGAGGCAGGCACCCTTGGAGGGCAGCGTGGTGCCATCGCCTACAGGGTGACACTTGAATACATACTCCAGATGGGAATGAACAAAGAACAGGTATATCAATATTAAATATAGGCTCACACAGCCCTGAAGGTACAGGCGGAAAAGGAACAACAGCACAAAGCCAACTTGACAAATTTCGGGAAGCAGCTGAGAAGCACCAGGCATAGAGTGTAGACCACAAGAAGGTGCAGAGACCTGGCTGGGGGTGCGGACAAGGCACCCAGGACTGGGGATGAGGAGTGACTGGCCTAGCCTGCAACACCGGATGAAGAGGAGTCCTCACACAAGTGGACAGACGACAACAAACTTAAAAGTGGCCCTGAATAAGAAACCACTTGCGGAATGCTGAGCAGAACTCCATGCTCTGGCTGAGTAGCACCCCAAATACATGGGTGACTGCCACAGATGGGGGGCGCCACTTCAGCAAGTGGGCACACTGAGGACCCCGCCATCTGTACATGCACCCACAATGGAGGTCGGGAGTGACTGGACCAGCCTGTGCCCCTGGACAAAAAGGGGCCCCCACATAAGCCAGACAACAATACCCAACCCAGGATAGGCCCTGCACAAGGAAAAAATAGCATAAAATTACCTCAGGTAAAACACGTGCCTGGCCCACTACAAACCGGGGGTGCCACTGCAGCTGGTGGGACACACAGAACTCTTGTGCCATACGTGTAGGCCTGATAACCAAATGCCGGATAAGGCATACAAGGGCAAAGGCAGGTAGATGATGATGGACGCATACACCTGGAAATATGATAACAAGGCGACCACATACAGTTGTATACGGAATGTACAGGTCAACCCGCAAGAAGAGAGCCCGATCCTGACGGCAACAGCAGCGCTGAAAACAGCACTTGAACACAAGATAGATGCAGTAATTGTGGATGTTGGGCTGCTGCGTCAGGATGTCCGTGAGGTAGCTCACCGCCTGGGCAAAGCGGAAGGGAGAGTACAGGAGAACACTACAAACATAGCTAGCACACGGACACGGGTGACGGATGTACTAGAAAGAGTGTGGATACAGGACCATCGCGTAGAGGACGCGGAGGGAAAGGACTAAAGAAACAACATCAATATTCTGCTCCGCCCTTTGAATGGGAAGAAGGCAGTGATCTGACGGGTTACGTGGAGCTCCTCCTGTTGCAGGAGATAGGGACCAGCACACTGACCCAGGGATTCACAATTGAAGGAGCACATAGATCCCTGGCCAAGAGGCCGCCACCCGGAGCACCCCTGAGGCCTGTGATAGCAAGAATAATGAACTTTAAGGATCGGGAAAATATCTTGAGCCACTCGAGGGAGGCAGGCACGATTCCGAGAAATTACTACAAGCTGCTAATCTACCCCAACTATATGGTGGAGGTGCAAAAGCAAAGGCCACTGTTTGGAAGGAATAAGGTGAGACTGAGAAGGGCCAACTTAAGATACATGTTGATATACCCGGCAAAGCTAAAGGTCCTGCACAATGGAGATCATACTTTTTTGAAAACACGAAGGAGGCACACGCTTGGATGGACGAGCAGGGTCGTCCACAGCTTCCGGGCAGGAACAATGAAGGCCCTTGAAGCATAATCACTGCAGCACAACAACACAAATACCGGGAGCTAACTGTGAGATAAATGGAGAGACACAAAAGACATAAACTGATATGTTGAAATTGGGCTTCTCAAGACAGAGAAGTACAACACCGTACAGATGGCTGCCTCTATGGGAAGCGCCGGACCCATAAACCTAGGAATCAGATGCCTGTTGGAAGGCATCAAGCTGCTTCACGTTACCCAAGAAAAGGGAAGGGGAGATGGGTACCAGAGAAGCAGCTGAGCCAGAGCATGCAATACGTGGCTAGGCAGTTATCCAAAGGTTGTATCGGGTTAATGATGGTTATAGTTCTTGGGGGTGGACAGTCGACCAGGTTTGAAGGATGGACGGAGGAGCTGCAGGGGTTAGTAAGGGAACAAACTGTGACATGTGTGAGGTAACAAGATGCCATGGACGCATGAGCAGTGTGGAAATGCCTAAATGTAGGCATGGGTGGTGACCATAAACACCCAATTAGGCGTCAGACACAACCAGAATGAGACTGTGCCCTCATCATTGAACGGGGCACCAAAGGGAAAGAGAACAGGCAAATACGAGGACAGGGCGGTGGGATCGGTACAGCCCTGGGTATTGACTCATGATGGGTGTTAATGGCCTGGGAATACTCAGCTGGAACGTCAGAGGATTGCACAACTACATTAAGAGGCTATGGGTACATGCATATTTAAAAAGAAAGGGAATACAAATAGCACTACAAAAGAAAACGCACCTCACAGCGGACAAGAACGCTGTGATAGCTAGGAAATGGGGGGGATGTATGGCTCAACATTCTCGGTATACGCAAGAGGGGTTCTGGTGTGGATGGCCCCCTTGGTCCCCTTCCAGTTGCTGGAATTTTAAAAAATGAGGAAAGCAGGTTGGAGGTGGTGCATGGCTTGCTGCAACACTAGGAGGTATACTTCATAAATACTTATGCCCCGAACCATGACTCAGCAACGTTCTTCCGGTCACTCTACACAAAGCTAGCTACTTATAGAGGGGTGACTTGGGTGTGGGGTGACGACTTTAACTGCACACCTAACCCTAAACTGGACAGGTCTGCTGAGAAGCATGAGAAGCCCCCACCACCAGCAAAAACACTGGGAGCCCTACTGAAATACCTACAGCTGGTAGACACTTGGAGGGAGCAGCAAGGAGCAGCAAGGAAGGGCAAGGGGATACTCGCACTATTAGCCCCCCCATGGAACACACACCCAAATAGATTCTATCTTCACAGGAGTGGAAACCCTGAGAGAGTTAGGGGGTGCAGACTATAAAGCCAGGGTTCTGTCGCACCATGTCCAGCTACTGGTGACTTGGCAAGTGGTGGCACTGATGGCGCTGATACCCACATGGAGACTGAGAGCTTAGGCCCTACATGATGATATCTTTAAAGCCCACTTGGGAGATTGCTAGCCTTGCTATGCAAATGAGAGGAACCAAGGGAGACGATAAACAGCATTAAGGATGAAGATGGGAGGGTGGTCAGAATACAAGGGGCGATCAATAATAGATTTTCCAGATTTACATGTACATTAGCAAGGCCTTGCATCAAATAGACCTACCACGACTTGCGCAGGAGCGGGTGGCTACCCTGGATGCACCCTTCATGCTATAAGAAATTGGTGCTGTAAAATGAGCTACCCACTGCAAAAACACCAGGACCGGATGGGCTCCCAAAGGAATTTTATAATGAAGTCCCCACTGGACCGTGGCTCGTACAGGCCGCTCTCTATGACAAATCAATATAGTACTGGTGAACAGACTCAAGAGAGTGATAGGAAGCTTGATCCACTCAGATCAGACCGGGTAATTCCCGGGGCGCAGCACATCATGGAATTTACATATACTACATCACGTAATAGACAGCACAAACCACCTAAATGGGGACTGCGCAGTGGCCCCCTCAAAGCAGTCTAGGCCTTTGACTCTATCAGCTGGGGACCCTGGAACAGTTTGGGATAGGTAACGACTTCATGAGGTGGGTGAGACGGATGTAAATGGCACCCAGGGCAGGGGTGAGAACCGGGAATCTGATCTCAGGAGTGTGGGAGGTGTGGAAAGGCATTAAACAGGGCTGTCCGCTGTCGCTGATGCTGTACATCCTTGCACTGGAGCTGCTGGCGACCTTCCTTAGACGGAGTATGTGGAGGTTGGCATAGAGATAGATGGGGTAGTACATTTGGTGTCCCTGTACGCAGACGCCATGCTACTGTATCTCAACCAACCAGAGGAGAACTTTGGTCGCTGACTGATACCGGGCCATGGCATAGGGCGCTGCAGAAAGGAATGCATGAGGGAAGTGAGGGGATGGAGGCTTGGAATGAAATGGCGCAGAGGTTGTTTGACAAAGCGAACATTGAGAGCCCCGGACCAGGACCAAGGAGCAGCAACTAGCTAGGGCACATTGGAACTGGCAATCATGTGGCGATAGATGATTGGAAGCATACGGGAAGTCTAATGTAGAATAAGAATGTGCAGATAAAGGTGTTATATATGTCACATCATAATCATGCAAAGTCCGTGCTAGAACATGCGCAGGAATGCATTGCCACAGTTAGAACAGTTGGTGTTTGTTTGTCTGTTAAACTAAAATAAAAATGTTTTTTTTTTTTTAGAGGAGAGTGCAAATTGAACATTATATGGGCCTGATTTACAAAAGCGTTTTACAATGTTAAAACGTTTTGAAAAAAGGCCCTTAGTCAAGTCGGGAAACACAAAACTGGAGTCATTAACAGTCATGTTTTACAATGCACGAATATTGAAATTATGAACGAACAAATAGTTATATATCAACTTGCCAAGCCATCATAGTTTATTGTAAATAGGAGGGCCACCTGTGGTATTCTCAAACGAGGAATAAGTTCAACATGGAAAAGCCAGGGGTTTGGCCGCATCCTTGCGTTTATTGAACAGTGTACTACAGAGCAGGTAATCAATAATTGTGTCAACTCTAACTCATCTAGTTCATGCTCCCTTCCTGTCATGCGCCCTACTAGTTCAAAACCACTAGCCAAAATCCTGACAACAGAAGTCCAGGCGACCGACCACTCGAATGTGCTGGAAGTAACTCTGTGCCCGTGTTTTCAGAAATGCCATGCCAGACAGCTGACTCTTTGTCACCCAGAGGTAGGTGTACTCTTTATGCATTTTCCCGGTACACCCAGCTAAAACTATGTCTTCACCTACCACCAGAACCCCACTTCCTTCATTTTTGGAAATCGAACACTTGTCAAAAATTAGTATATTTTAAATACAATTTATGTTCACATGTCAGCTGGAGTACCACCCCAAAATATGCTAAAGAATCTCACTAACAAGCTATTGGGATGGCAGAGGATATACCTGGAGAGGGCGTGTCACATGAGTGAATCACAGACTGTCGAGGTGTTAGGAACCTACTGGTGCAGTTTGCCATCCTGAACCATCCACTGACTGCCTCCATGCACTTGGCCTTGAATCTCACCCTCGTGCATAGGGCTGGATGAAACTGCTGAAATTCGCTCGCCGGGACATTTCTTGGATTCTGGGCAGAATTTGCTACTTTGCTAAACATTGAGAATTCAGGGGGAAAAAAATCAAAATTCACCTAAAAGTGGTCAGATTAGAAATAATCTGCTCTGCCAGTGAAGCTAAATTGGTGGCCAAATTCATCAATTTTGTTTCGCTGGTTGTAATTGCACCCACCCTACATTCACACTGATCACTGTCAACAGAGGGGATAAGAGATTGACTAAATGGGTTCAACCTTCTTTGAGCGTGCTTCATTTTCAGACCTTGAGAGCATGTGGCAGCTTTGGCGATGGATGGGACATTATCACTTAAGCCGTGTTCCCAAGTGGAGCCTGTGCATGGAAAGGAGAAGACTTGGGACATTGTGTGGCTCTTTAACTATTGTCCCAAGCATGATTTGTATAATGTATCTAGCTTGCCAGGAACAGCTAGTGACTGAATGGATGGTATCTGTGTTCAGTGTGTGAGTACGTTCCTTTGCAGGTGAAGCTGTGACTCCCTTGCTCTACCCTTCCGCAACTCTCTTTTCATTTGCTTCTACCATCTACAGCAAACCGACTCCAATCCACCAAACCTCCATAGAACATTGCCAGGGCACTTTACTTTGATTCTGTTGTTTGGGCAATCCCAGCGAAAGAAAGTTGTGCTGAAACTTTGTGTTAAAGTTCAAAGCTTTTGGGGTTTTTTGTTACAATATGGCTTGTTTGTAATAAACGTTTCTTTGAACTTGACTGCAATCAGGAAACTCTTGGAATAAAAACATTGCTGATATTTAAAACACCACATCAAAGCGGGGAAGGAAGAAGGCCAAACAAGCAGGACAGATGCTTTCCTCAACCTGAATTGCAGCTCATTTCCCCTTCCTAAACAGTAGGTGCAGCATTTTCATTTTGTTTCTTCTTTTTTTCGTAAAACGTAAAAATGAACATAGGAGAAAAGTGGAGGAAGATTCTGCGACTCAACTGACTCAGACAATTGCTTATGCAATCTTTCAATGTTTGCTTCCTGATATGTTTCATGAGTAAGGATTTTTTGTTTTTCTTCTCCAAAATCTGCCCATATCTTCGTAGTCATCTTGTTTCATCCTCACTTCTCGTCTGTGTGACTGAGCTTGAACCTGAGGCTTGGGAGGGAAAGCTATTGCCTTACCTCCCCCCTGATAGGGGAACCTGATCCCGTAGGAAACACCGGTGCTCTGGAAATAATTCTCTCATCTTTTACAGAGGGACTCTAATCTGAGAATGGGCCTTTGAAGGAATGAATAAGTAAGCATGCAGTGAATAAATAATACTTTTCAATTTTGCAGGGTATTCAAACAGCACAATGCATTTAATTTCCTTTAAAGTAGTTGCTCTTTGTGATGTGGTCGGTCAGTGGAGACACGCGTACATATATTTGACACAGACACACACACAGGCAGACACACACGCGCGCGCACACGCACACACACACACAGACACTCTCTCTCTCTCTCTCTCTCTCTCTCTTTCTCTCTCTCTCTCGCTCTCTCTTTGATTAACTTCGTTACATTCCTTAGCGACAGTGTATTTTGTTTCTTGGCAACATGTTAATTTGCTATCAGTAAGAGTTTGCTTAGCTCATTACTATTGCTTTACTTTAAGTGTCCTGAAACCATACTTGGCTCCTGGCAAAGAAGTCGCTATTGTGTCTTTCTCTTTTGCGTCCATATTAATCCTTGCAGTAACATATTGTTTTTATTTCTGCAGTTTGGTTCAATTAGCTGTTCCCAATTACCCAAACTTAAAGAAAATGTTATGTTTCCTTTTAATGCAGTTACTCATGATAAAAATATGACTTGAGTTCGTCTGTCTTCCAGTAAAGCTCTAATTTAGCATGAGATTGCACTTTTGAGTATATACAAAGCAAACACCCAACTGAATTTGATAAAAAAAAAATGTTACCCTTGTTTTGAGTTTCCTTTATGTACTTATGCAGACATTGGCTTTTTGGAACGTGTTGACGTATATACATCATTTGCAGCATGTTCTCAGTACAGGATGTGGCCAGAGCTAGTGCTTTCAGTTTATGATGTAGATGGGCAGCGCTACCATCTGTAAAAAGATTCAAAAGTGTTCATCATGCGCTTTTGATAATCACATTGCTTGTGATATTTACAATCGTTTTGGGAGTTGGTTGTCGCTAAACTGGATGAGCAGATGCATGGAATTCTAAAAGGGGAGGGCAGTGGTAAGAGGTGAGCTTCCTCGATGTCTTCTCAGAGTGAGGACAGTGACACACTTGAACTACCTTTCAGAACGCTGCAGAGAAGCCTTGCCCTCAGTCATGAATGAGATGAAAGCTAATAAAATGCATGAGAGTAGCATAAGCCACATGTTAGAAGAGATCCGCCAGTTACCATTGCCTTCTGAGGCATATCTTATTATACTTATTATCCTAGCCATCTTTTTAGCTGAAATGAAATATATATATGTATATAAATATACTCTCCTACCAAGAGTCTCTCATGCAAACATTTAAGCTACTGTGTTACCAGCTGGTCCCACCTTTAGCAAACAATTCCCTGTTCTGTAACCTATTTTGGGAAATGGACGCCTTCAGTGGCATGCACTTCAATACAAAATACTAGGGTGACCAGATTTTAAAAACAAAAACCTGGGACGGGCTATAGAAATAGAAGTAGGACTAAAGTAAAACGTTGGTCCTACTTCTATGTCGCTGGCCCATTGCGGGAAGAGTCTGTGCTAACAGGCACACTCCTTTCATTGGAGGAGAGCGCTGGGGAGGGGAAGGGGAGGAAATGGGGGCATGATAAGCATTTCACACCCCCATTCGTACAGGAAGAGTTGCGCCGGGACCCGATTTCGGGATTTCGAAATCATGCACCGGCAAAAAAGGCAAAACCCCAGAGGGGTTTGTAAAATAAAATATCTTCCGGGACCGGGGATGTCGGGTGATTTCCCCGGACTGTCCTGGGAAAACCCAGACGTCTGGTCACCCTACAAAATACCCATGTCATTTCAGAAGTTTAGGTACAATAACACAACACAGCAAGGTACAACATTACATACAGGCTAGCATAACACAACACCAAAACATAGCATGTCAAAATATGACATACCATGGCAAGATTTACATGCAGTCAAGCAAAGATTGCGTTGAATGTATAATAAATAATTCAAAATAACTTAAGACATTTGCAAGGGAATGTAATGACAATTCACTATGGACACAGTTTCCTGCTTCGATCTTGCGGTAACAAGAGTATTCACATAAGCACCCTCTGCCCCTCTATTTATCCACAGCAGTGTTTTTGTGGTGTGAGGAAACTTAGCCAAAAAATCAGATTGTTTATAACCACATTTTTCAGATGATCATGTAAGTGTGAAACGGTAAATTAGGAGTTCCAAGACACGCACATTGCCGTGTTCCATTGACTGTGTATCAGGGCCTTTTTTAGCATGCCTACAGGGACCACTGAGCCCGCAATTTTTTCCAGATTTTGATCCTGATGGTAGATTTATTTTCTTTCTAGCTTAACTGAACAGGCCAGTTATCTGAGAAACATACCATAAACCCCTTATCCATGTTTCCTAAACTCTTGTGAAGCACCAGATATATATATTCAAGCTGGAATCTAATGTTCAGAAGTAGCTCCCCTTCATGGGACATAGCATATTTTAACACGCAACATTACATGCGCAGCATGCCATGTCTTTTATGACCTCACCCACCGTTAGCTAGATTGTAAATAGATTCACTTCCTTGTCTCTGTATTCTGCACATTTATGTATTCTCATTTCCATTTAATACGTGCTATAATATATCCTCAGTGTGTTCTTACGTAAAACCAGAATGTTAATCTCATCATTCATAAGCAGCCAAGTAATTCTGCTTCTCAGGACTCTGCCCCTTCCTTCTTGCCTCTTCTGTACCCCTACACTGTTATTACACACCAAATCCATGGCATTGGCACACCCTCAAGCGTGTCTGGAAACCTCATATTTTTGTTTTGATAAACTTCATGTGGTGAAGAATCCTCCACACTTCAAAGGCATGCCTGTGCACATCTTTGAGGCCCTCACACTTCCATGCACTGACTACCTCTAGTATCACCTGGGACTGTATGGTAATTTGCTATCACAGAATGTGGACTGCTCTATGACGTTTATTCAGATACATATTTTAGCAGTCCCTTAGCAATGATTACATATGTATTCTAACTACCAGAACCACTCTACCCCTCTGCTCATTTCCAATCTTTCTCCTCATTTGTACATCCACATGTGTCCTTCTCCAACTTCTGCCGCTTTTCTTACCTCGGCTTCACTATTTAATCAGCAGAGTATTGTCTATCTTCAAGTGGCCATGCACACACTACTCTCCCTTTCAGACAAGCTTCTGTGCTGTAAGACCACAACAGTGGTACTAGATGCAGTATACATACTTGATATCAAAACATTCAGGCCTTAAATGCAATGTTGAAGGACACTGATTTTCCTGTTTAAAGAAGTGGTTGTGGGGTCAGTCACACATTCGTATATTCATCACACCATCTGTTTGCAGAACTGGCACAAAGATACTCTAAGTGGAAGCATTATAGGGAAATGCACATACTGGGCCTGATTCGTAAAGCATTTTTCAATGGGTGAATACCATTGAAAAACGTTTGATGAATCGGGACAAATATGTGGTGTATGCCTTGGTCCTTCAACTATTGTTTTGTTTTTACAAAACAAGAGATAAAATAGAATATATCTGACATAAACTTTTGCAATAGTTCTTGGGGTACACAATGTGCTCTCTCTTTTCAAATGTTATTCTGGTGCCATTTTTAAAGAGCATTGAAACATGAGAATTAGTTTATTCAAGTGTTATTTGAATCAGAAAGGTTTTTCCTCACAAGAAATATATTGTTTTTATTATGTGTACAACTTCTTAATTAGCATGAGGTTCACAAACCTAACTGGTTTGCAGTTGGCTCACTTTCTCTTCATTGAGTTAAGAAAGCAAATTAAACTAAAGGTTGGTCCTCCGTTGAATGCCTTCCTTTCTCTGTACAGTAAGAGATTCATGGGCTTTGTGAAGTTAAACTAACTGATTGGTGCAAATATCCAGATGCCCTGATTCATGGAATTATTTGCATGTAAAACAGGCATTTGCGTGCCAGTCTGCGCGCAAATCCCCATTTGTCAAACAGATTTGCGTGCAGAATGGCATGCAAATCCCAATTTGACATGCAAATAATTCCATGAATCAGTTTCATAGTGTCCATACACCTTGAGATCTCCCTCCCTCCAATTACATCACCATGTGCTGACCAGCAGCATTGCTGCAAAATACATTTCTTAACTGTATTTTGTTTTGTTTGAAGATAAATAGAGGCACAGCCAGCCCCAAGGACACTAGACATCACCTTATTGCTCCCTGTGATTGGTTTGCTTGTCCCTCCCTATCTGTTCACTTACTTTGTGCCAAGTCTAGTTATAAAAAAAACTCTGCAAGGCACTGCTGAGATTTGTAGTTTCTGCTATATAATTCCTATTGTGCATTATATTTTACTGCCAGACTCTATGCACCTGTTGTTCTGGGAAAAATCCCTCCTCCCATGGGAATATTCTTTCCTTGTACTTCAGCATTAAACTATTTTTGTGCTTTCTAATTTGCCTGTGCTTTCGTGAATTCAGCCTTGTTGAGTTTTCTGAGGCCTAGAAGGCCTTGCTAATTCAAAGTCATATTATGGGGTCCATTTTAGAAAAGATGGTTGCCCATTACTAGCACATTTCTATGGTAGTGTGCTACACTTCCATGCTATCAGTGTTCCATTCAGTATATATGTTACTTATGTTATGTTCTTCATGTCTGTATTGTTGCAAATGTTAATATTCTTCATGTATGAATGCATATTTGACCCTGTGCATTTTCTTCATGTTGAATGCATATGTGCTTCATGTCTAGTGAATGCTTGCACATGTTTGTCATAATGTTAGTTAGTTACTCGTGCCATCTCCTGCTTGGATTGTGTCCATTTCCTGCTGTAACTGCCTTGGATAATGGCGGTACGGTTTTTGTCTTAGAAAGTAACATTTCTCACCTGCGTAGTGTGGATCTGTGTGAAGGTTAACAGCTATGGATGAAGTATTCATCTGTCCCTCAACAATTGCTTCTATCTAGGCTATACAGTGTACTCCACTGATAGAATTCACACATTTTGGTTTTCTCCAGTGTCAAGAAAGATATGGTATCTGGGAAAAGCAACTTGAACAAAGAATATTTAAAACATATATTCCTTTCACTTAGCACACTTACATAAGTGTGGGGTTGTGAATGTATTGGCTATGTGCAAGTCATTTAAATGTAAACAAAAACAAA
This sequence comes from Ambystoma mexicanum, assembly GCF_040938575.1. Lineage (NCBI taxonomy): Eukaryota > Metazoa > Chordata > Amphibia > Caudata > Ambystomatidae > Ambystoma > Ambystoma mexicanum. The sequence goes on from NC_090935.1 coordinate 426,070,768, forward strand.
CGTGTCTATGTGTCTCAAAGATTTGTATTCCAAAATAATACTTCCAAGTATCCCTTGCACTCTGCTCTAAACAGATGTGTGTGTAGCTTTCTGAATATGTGTGGGCAGCTTTTAAAAAACATGTGTAGATAACTTTCAATATACATGTGTGTATTGCTTTAAATAAATGTGTGTGTGTGTGTGTGTGTGTGTGTGTGTTTGTGCAGCTTTCAGTAAACAAGTGTGGGTACCTTTCAATGTACATGTCTGTGTGTGTATGTGTAGCTTTAAATACATGTGTGTGCAGCTTATCACTAAGCATGCAGTTTTCTTTTCACTCTTCATATGTGTGAAACTGGAAATCTTTGTATGTGTACACAGATTTTAAATTGCCTGTGTGTTTAGTTTGTAGTATCCATGTGTTTTTAGGATGGATATGTAATCTTTTACAGTAAAATATATTATGTTAAATCACTCCTTCCCTGTCACATTACACATAGGCAGGGTCAGACTGGGGCATACAATCTCCCCAGACACCAATGAAAAAGTGGTCCACAATCATCCTGGAGCTCTGGCCTGGCTGCATTCCAGCTTTTCCCTCCAGGGCGGGATGGGGACGCTGCCGGGGCTCACAGCGACCACAGCTAGTATTGTAGATGGTGGACTCACAATGGACACATGCGCCCAAGGCCAGGGGCAAATCCCCGGCTGTCGTGGAGCTCTGGCCGTGCCTAGATACAGCTTTTCCCTGCGGGGAGGAATGGAGATGCAGCCGGGGCTCCCTGGGACTGCCGCTGGACTTGGGGACGATCAACCTTTTTTTCTTTTCTGCCCTGGTTAGTGCACCCCTGCATGTGACGTACCGTTTCCATCGGACATCTGTGGGAACATGTGTTATTGCCGGTGTGTTTCAGTGGTTTCCTTGGGGCAAATGTCTGAAAATTGTGCTTTTTTCCCTACCTTTTGGACTTTGCTGGGCCTTGTGGGTAATAAATTCTAGGGTGATTCACACAAGTCAGACCTCTTTGGATTCCCACAGGTATCTTCTTTTCAGAAATGCATGGGGTTCCCTGTTTTCCTTGGTGACTGCGATACCCCAGGTCCAATTCTGTGGGTTGTCCATAAAGCCAAATCAAGTATTCCCTAAGGAGTTTGATGTGCCTTTTAGCCTTTTCCCCTTGCACTCAGGTAGGTGCAACCACACATAAGTGGTACCATTTTCATCAGGAAACATGTGGAAATGTGGAAAGGTACGACATTAGTTGTTGCCGGTGTGTTTCTGTGCTTTCCTGATGGCAAAAGTCTGAAAATTTTGTTTTTTCCCTACATTTTGGACTTTGCGGGTCTTTGTTGGTACTAGACTCTTAAGAAGATTTGCGCAAGTCCGACCTTTTTGGATTCCCACTGGTGATTTCTTTTTAGAAATACATGGGGTTCCCTGTTTTCCTTGGTCGCTGAGACATCCAAGGCCCAAATCTGTGGATTGTCCACAAGGCCAAATCCAGTCTCCCGAAGGCGCTTGATGTACCAGTGGTTTAGCCTTTTCCATTTGTGCCTGTGGGAAAATGGGAAGGTAAATCATGTGTTGTTGTTAGCGTGTTTTCGTTGGTTTTCTAGTGGCAAATGTCTGAAAATTGTGTTTTTCCCCCACATTTTGGGCTTTTCTGGGCTTTGTGGGTAATAGATTCTAGGGCGATTCATGCAAGTCAGACCTCTTTGGATTCCCACGGGTGTCTTCTTTTCAGCAATGCATGCGGTTGCCTGTTTTTCTTGGGGGCTGCGATACCCCAGGCCCAAATCTCTAGGTTGTCCACAAGGCCAAATCCAGTCTTCTCCAGGGCGTTTGATGTACCAGTTGTTTAACCTTTTCCCTTTGCGCCGAGTTAAGTGCCACTGGGGAACAACTGTGGGAACATGGGAAGGCAGGACATGTGTTGTTGCTGCGTGTTTCGGTGGTTTCCTGGTGACAAATGTCTGAGAATTGTGTTTTGTTCCCTATATTTTTGGCTTTGCCGGGCCTTGTAGCTAATACAATCCTACCGCTCACAAAACTGATGGTAACCTTATGAAATATATGTTTGTTTTTTTTGTTTCCACTCAACCTGTTCTTGCCAGCTTGGAAAATGGCGAATTCAGAACTGCAAACCATGTGTTCCTAGCACTTACAAGAAAAAAAAAACACAGGCTTCTTTTTACATCATTTTATTGTCATTTTTCGAAAAAAGCACAACATTTTGTCACTTTTGTATTATTTTCTCACAACTCCTAAAGCAAATGACTAATCCTTTATGACTAAAGCATTATGACCGGCTATATGTCGGAAAAAAAGTGTACAAATGTGGCCACAATATCACTTGTAACAATAATGTTACAAGGGAGTGAATGCGACATACCGACATTTTTTAACAAAAAGGACTCAGCACTGGAAACGAAAACCCTTAGGAGGGGTTAAAATACTTATGTTTAAAATGTATCTGAGATATAGCACCCTATGAATGGGTAAAATTGTCAATGTACACCAAAGGCCAATTTCACAAAACTGCCAAAAAGGTGCAAAACTAAAAACAATATAATCTGTATATTTGCAGTTGATAAAGCCTTACTAATAGGTTTTGTAGTTTATCAAAATCTGCAAAATTGATGATAAAAAGTCAGGAAACAGCTTGTCTAAGCAAAATAGGAAATTAATTTGCTGAAGAAAGTGTTTTTTGCAGCTTTCAAAGCAAAGTGAATTGAAGACTGAAGACATGTTTTACTTAAATTTGTCAGCTGCTTTGCTGGAAAAAGGTGTGGTAAACCTGCAGAAAGTCTCTATAAATGAAGTGAAGATAGTGTGCAAGCGGTTTTCCTCGTGTTTAGCATTGTGCATTAAACCATAAATCAATTTTCTGTATCGTATTCTTTCTCTTTCTGTACTAGAGTTTTCCACCTATTTTACAAATAAAACATCATATCAATTAATTTTTTGTAGGATTTTTTGTTTTCATCCATCGTCCAAAAACTCTTTAGTTCCGCTTCCAAATAGTTAGCTGTTGAAAAATGTTCCATACGTGTTTTCGCAGTATGTGGTATTTGTTTACTGGAATTCAAAAAAAGTTGTGATTGGAAACTACATCCATAATTTACAATTTTGTGAACGGAAAAATTATGATTTTCACACAGTTATGTGTGCAGCATTTAAAATGTGCATACCTCTAAACAAAACATCATCTGATAGAAGACTCTTGTCATAAAGTAACGCCGCAGTTTACCTACATCTCAAGGATGTATGTACCTGTGCGACAAGTGGAGAGCCTCAGGTTTAGGCAAGCACCCGACTTGCTTAAGACTACTGTGATCTCCCACCACCCACTTCACAAATTGGGAGGACCTTTGCCCATAGCCCAGTGGGTGAGAAAAAAAATTGCCCTGGCAGGCTCTGTATGCAGTAAAGGATAATTCCCCAACCAAACCTAATCACTATAGTACATTATCTATTCCAGTTTTCCGCTAGGAGAAGATTATGTATCATAAGTGACAGAGCAGCAGCAAACAGTTGAAGGGATACTTCAGACTGCAGCATGCACAATATAAATGATCAATAGTAGTATTATCGTTAAAACAAACACTGTAATTTAATACACTAAACATATGGGCTTTTTGTGTAATGCACATTTAACACAATCTATAGAAACAACAGATTCCATTTGTGGCAGGAAATATGACCAATTTAAGTGGAGTGATTTACCCAGGTTTGTATAGATTGGTCAAGTGTGGAAGCCAGGTTTTTTGGTTGCAGAATTTACAATTTTAAAGGGCACACATGCTCCCACTGCATATTTGATTTTGCACAAACATGCAATTCCTGGCAAGAGGTAAACAAAGTACTCTGTGCAAGAAGATGATTGTATGCAGTTCCATTAACTGTCGATGGGTGGCAAAGTCACTTTAATTTGCTCTCTGAATGTAACGGAAGATGAGGGGATGCTTGGCTTGGCTCCAGCTTAGCCCTTCTTTTTTTACGTAATCTCTTGAACTGAGCCAGAAAGTTGTTTAAAGAAATAAAACATACACACACACTAGAAATGAATGAAGAGTAACTCAAGATGAATTAGTTAAACTGCAACTTAAAAATCCTTATAAAAACAATGGTTTGATCGGAAATGTCTTTATCACACAGCAAAATGATTCTAGGCGCCAGAAACAACAGGGGGGAGAGAGTGGCAGACACAGGACCACCCTCAAGCAATTAGCTAAAGAAGAACATTTTCAATGTTTTTTTGTTGCAAGCCATAACTTTAACAGTCATCTGAATCTCAAGAGGGAGGGCATACCACCACACCCGGGGTGCCCGAATCGAGATAATTATATCATCTCTGGTAGTGTATTTCGCTTAAAGCATTGTTAACAAACGGGGGCCCACAGAGTGCAAGGTTCTCTTAGGTTATAGGGTTGGAAATTTCCAGATTAGAGGGAGCAAGACCATGCAGGAAATTAAGACAAAACAGCCGTCGACTGGGAGCCAGTGAAGTGTGCAATTTAGTGAGGAAATTGAGTAATGTTTCTTAAATCTGAAAGCCAGGCGAGCTGATGCATTCTGAACAGACTTCAGGAGTTGATTTTGAAAAGCAAGGAGGCTGGTATGAATTGATTTCACATGGAAAACCCTGGAATTAAGCGGGGATCCAACAAGTTGAAGCTGTCTTGAATAAATGGGAGGATCCTCATACCTGGAGAAGCTCAAAAAGCAAGTTGTTAACTGCATAGTGGGTTTGAGCATCCAGAATCAGATTAGCCTCCCATATTCAGAGGTTCTTAACGTTCTTGGAGCAGCTGTATGTTTTTACAAACAGAACCACATATATTGGTAAATAGGATCTGGCTAGTAATAGATGGTAGGACCCGAGCAAACAATAGCACCTCAGTTTTTGTGGCGTTAAATGTAATGTATGGTAAGTTGTATTGTATAGTGCTTGTCTGCCACTATTGGTGGCCTCACTGCACTTGGCTCTGCAAGTAAGATGGGGGGGGTACATTAGTGGAACAGTGGGAAAGGCACCACGTGGTGGTGGTGGACGCAGATCGCTAGTGCCCGGTTCATGAATACCAATCTGCTTTCTATGGGTTTGGTGGAAGAGACTTGGGAGTATGTTATCCATAGGGAAGAGGCCAAGATCAGGAAGTCTAAAATGCTTAGGGTCTGGTTAGCCTCTGATGTGGGAGAGTACGACGGGGCTAAAGAGGAGGGATAGTCATGGATTAAATATTGTTGATGTGATAATGGCTAGAGCTGTGGTGGCCTTCTGTGGGGGGTTTGTGTGTATAGTGTAAGGAGGTAGGAGATTGTAGCGCGGAGTCGGTACGTCAGGGGAAAGTGGCAGTTTAAACATCCTACAACCATGCATTAATACCCTTGTCCATATATGGTTAATTTTGAGTTTGCGCCCTCTCACCCATTTACTAACCTGCTTCGGCCGTGGACATAGTATTCAAGAAGGTTGGTTAGAAAATATCTCACTATGATCTGCATAGGAGTGGTACGGAGGCTTATCAGAGACGGGGAACCATAAACAATTAAAAAGTAAAGGAGACGAAGGAGAATCCTGATGAACCCCAAAGTCCACTTCTACAGACGGAAAACAGAAACTGCACAAATGATCTTTTATTCGTGATTACATATGAATCCAAAAGCAGTCAAGCAAAACTCCCTTCACCTGTGCACGTAGGTCATAGGGCTAGAATGCTTTTAAAGATAACCACCATAATGTGCACAGAAAGAGTGTAACATTTCTGAGGAAAATATGATTTTGTGCCGCATTGGAGAAATCAAAATGTGTCAATTGCGCACATATTGTTTTCTCAGGTGCACACGCATGGCCATGCTCCTCAGAGTAAAACTGTTTTTCAAATTGTCCTTCCTCGCCATCCGTTCTGTTGAAAGCACGCTCGCTTTAGTCATAGAACGGTGTGGCTCTCCGTTCAATCCCACATACGTTCCAGGGCTACAGGGACAGATTGATTTTGTCTACGTTGAGCCCCCATGGTCGCCCGCGTGCAGTATTTCGCGCCTGCTCTGCCTCTTAGCGGTGTAGCTTGCGTGCCACTGCACGCGCAGTGCATCCTGCTGTCAGCTGTCAGGGCAGAGGAGCGGCGCGCAGCTGTTCTAATAAACATGTCCGAAAGAGAACACGCTCCTCAGCAACACCCGCCCGTCCTTTGCGGGGCCGACGTAGGAAGAGGAAGCGCAAAGATGTGCCTGCTCTGGTCGCATGCTGACGAGCGGACGTATCCGTTTCACTCACGAGCTGGACCTGGTTTGCCAAGGGGGGCAGTAGCTATCCCGTTAATTATTCCCAGGTGCACCGTGCAAACACAGCATGCAGCACAATAAAAGTTTTATGGCAGAGGGAAAACTATATTGTTATTCTTGCCAACTATTTGGGAAGGAAATGCTATACACGTTTCATAAAAGTAGCTTGTGTCCCAATGAGCGAATTACAGGAAGGGGCCTCGTTGGGAAAGTGTGTCAGCGGCACCGTTTTGAAGACAGTACCCGAATTATCCAGAACCATGTTTCCATTCTCGGGCCATGATTTTTAGTGGCCCGCTGCAGCACTTCACAGACCAGGACAGCCGCAGGATGGCTGTTGACGTTTCAAGTCTTAACCCCATAACTGCAGCAGGAACGCCTGGCACAGTAATAGCGAGTGACGCAGGACGTGATCATCCGCATGCACGCCCTCTGTAATTGATCGATTAACATGTTGCCACTAGCCTCGATCCCAATTACAGGCGTATGCTGCACTTCGCAGGTATTGTTATATGTCCGTTGTAAACAGCTACCAGCCATGGGGACCTGTTTGACTTATTGTTCTCTGTTTTTATGAGCCTGACAAATCCGTGGCAATCTATCAAAATCAATGCTACAATGGGGGGTAGGCATTTTGATAAAGACCCCCCCCCGCCATTGCCTGCATATGCACACAGTGAGTTATTTCCAAGCATACCACATGCATGCGGCAAAACGCCTGAAAGTCCTACCTGCAGATTAGTGTGATCTGAGCACAGCTGAACACTCTTGTTTATGCTAAGAATCATAATCTAAACATATGTTCAGTTGTTGAGGGCGGGTGCAGTCTATCCCAGCACCCCAGTCTCCCTGAACTCCGTCCTCTGATTAGCCCGGTGGGGTGTGCATCTGAATTCAAGATTTTTCAAGCTTGCAAGAACAGGTTTTGAGTGGAATGAAAAAAAATCATATATTTCACTTGGTACCATTATTTGTGAGATGTAGGACTTTATTAATCACAAGGCCCGGCAAAGCCAAAGATAGAGGGAAAGAAACACAATTCTCAGACATTTGCCACCAGGAAACCACCGAAACACGCAGACAACAGCACATGTCCTACCTTCCCATGTTCCCACAAGTGTCTCCCAGGTGCACTTACCTGGGCGCAAAGGGAAAAGGCTAAACCACTATTACATCAAACGCCTTGGGGAAAACTGGATTTGGCTTTGTGGCCAACCCACAGATTTGGGCATGGGGTGTCACAGCCACCAAGGAAAACAGGGAACCCCAAGTATTTCTGAAAAGAAGACACCCGTCGGTGTACGCCCCTACCAAGCCTCTTCCACCCCGTCCTCTCACTTAGCATGTGGTACGCTGCACTGCCTGAATCCCCTGGCACTTGCCCACCTGCCCTACTCTTAGAACTTGCCTTGGCCCAGGGGCACTCTAACTCCCCTCCTCTGCCCCCCTACATTTGTATGCCGCCACTTCTTCCCACTTCTTCCCTCCCACCCTTGCATTTATTCCTTCTAACCCGAGCGGCACCGTCCCCTATCCCCTCCACTCCTGCACTTCTTGTTACTGCACTTGCACAATCCAAATGACACAAGGACTATAGGATTTATAGATGTCCTAACTTGGAGGTTGTGGCAGAACATCCTATACCAACCCCCCCTCCCCCATCTTAGGTCCTAAGGACCATTGGCCACAGGCATTTGTATTTGTTATGCCGTTCTAGGTTCCTGCAGGAGTGGGTAAAATGCTAAATGCTAATAGTCAGCAAATCCAAGATCCCAGCTCTCAGGAAACTGTAAATATTGTCGGTGGGCCATTGTGACTGAGGCAACAATGATCTTAGATTATTTGGGCCTTTGCCAGTGCTGACCTATTGTATGGTAGAATAACATTCCCAATTCCAGAGATGGGAATACATTGCATTGCAGTAGAGATTTTGGGTCCATTTCTGTGTGGGCCACTTTTCCACCTACTGTATATGATGATACTGGTGCACAGAGGGGAGGCCTGGGTCTTTGAGCCATTTTGTAAGATCACTTTATTTTATCTGAGAATAACACAATCAGCAAAATTAGGCTGCAACCTCCCCCCTTACATCTTGCATATGCCTTTGTTTAGACCCCATAATGCCATAAAAACATTCACCATTTGGGATTGTGTATCCGCTTCACAGTTATTGAACACCGTTTTACACAAACTAATAGGCAGGCCCATTCCCTACTTAGCCTATCGGATGAATTGGTTATATTTGTGAACATCTGGAGTTTGAGTCTAGCCTCAGTATTCTCCAGGTAACACGCTAGTTGAAGGGGCCTTCATGTGCAATAAACAATAGAGGGGTGTTAGTACGGTGAAGGGGTGGTTGATGGGCCGTTGTCACATAGTACTCCTCTCTGAAGACCTGCTACAAGAGGTGGAGGCATATCTTGGTGCAATTCGGCCTGTGCATGCAAAGGGGATGCCTATTAAGCTGAAGATTGTACAGTGGAGAGAGTGAGGCAGCCATAGGAATGTTTCACTTGATGCCCATTCAGTGTCTGTTTTTTGCCCTAGTATTTGACAGCAAGGCGATTCGTTCATGGATTCTGCCTATGAATCTGTTGTGGAAGCAGTGGGTATGATAGTGCGCAAAAAAGTAGCAAAGGAAATGTTATGCACTGTGAGAAGCGAGTGCAGGAATGGTTTTTAAGCTACTTGCTTCACTGTGCTTTAGACACGTGTACGCTTTGTTGAATTTCCCTTATTTTAGAGGTTTTTGTCCCAAAATAATATATTAGCACTCAGGGGGCCTCATTACGAGGTTGGTTAGCGCCATGATCACCTCCAATACTGGTACCGAGTCCGCCCTCGTTCAATGGGGACTTACCGGTCTATTCCGACCTTTGCGGGACAGGTAAGTCCCCATTGAAAAAGCCATTCCCCATTTGAGCCCCCATAGGGCTCAATGGGAAGGGGGAAGGTGTTAATAACGGTACCGCAAATTGCGGTACCGTTATTAGCTCTAAAGTCCCTTAACGGGTCCCGTCCTGAACACCTGGTAAAACCAGGCGTTAAGGAAGGGACCCGCTAAGGGAACTCGGTATAGGGCGCAAAGTGATTATCGGCACCGGTGACCTTACCGGTGCCCAGTATCCCTTTGCGCCCAACCCGTAATGAGGCCGTGTTTTGCTGTCGTTCTAATGGCATCAAAGACATGTGACCAAGCTGTACTGCCTGGTAATGGCATTGCAGCCCCCGGTGGTGGCCTTCAACTTTCTTTGCATACTACTATGGGCGGGTATGCAGTTACCAATCAGTATGGTCCGTGCATCTGGCACCTAAATACATTTTGGTAGTGGTAGATTTATTCTCCATGTGAGCTGATGTGATGTTTATGGGCCGTGTTCCCTTATTGTGGGAGGTGACATGCAGGAGTGGACTGAGAATCAAAAGAGGGCCTGGAAATAATGTTCAAGGTGGCCCCGTATTACACATTTTCAGCAAGCCTAACCCTTTTCCTATTAGCAGATTTGGAAATAAAATAGGTTACCACAAAAATGAGGACCATGGTGCAGAGGCCTACCGTGAAACCTGCTGAGTTCCCCATAGGCCAGTTCACCCCTGGTGAGATGCCAAACCAAATAAACAGTTTTTTAGACAGGGCATCCATTTCTGAATCACTGATGTGATCTATTTGCTGGACCCTCCAATCTCAATTCACCATTTACGTATTTATGGAAACAATGCATTATGGTGATTCTCCATTCTGGCACAGATTACAAAGTTCCCATATGAGGACCATTCTTCCATGGGAAACAAAATAGAAACAATGACAGAACTCACTCCTCAGGATCATAAGTAGAACAATTGGTAGACTAAGAAATGAGTATGTTTTGTGTGAGATCAGGTCTAAATCATTGCAAAAATCAGAAAACCTATGGGCCTCATTACGAGATGGGTGGTAGCCATGGAGCTACTAGCTCCATGACTGCCTCCCATACCGTGCCCATGTCCCGTCTCGTTCAATGGGGTCTTACCAGTGTAGTTCGACCCTGGCGGGACCGGTAATTCCCCATTGAACAGACCATCCCCCATTCCCATTTGAGCCCCATAGGGCTCAATGGGAATGGAGAGGGCGCTAATTACAGGCTCACGACTTGCAAGCCTGTTATTAGCGCCCTGTTCCCTTAGCGGGACCCGTAAGGGACGTGTGGTCAGACCACACGTTCCTTATGATCTTATGGACCTTATTATAAGGGAGGTAAGGGATCACTGGCACCGGTCTCCTTACCGGTGCCCGGTATCCCTTACCGCCCACCTTGTAATGACCCCCTATGTCCTTTTGCTTCAATTTTTAGCTGACTACGACTCAAAATTGGTATTCCTTAAGGAATTAAGTTTATCGAAATGTACCTCATGAATCAACCCCAAAATGCCTTCTTTGCATTCCACTCACCCCATATGATGACTTCCTATTTACCATCAAGAAAATTAATAGGGACTCCCAATCGAGGGGAACAATGTCCCCTGGCATGGAAAGCTTGTTGTTTAATTTACAATGGACAGCTTTTCTGTGCACCATGTCATGAAAGAAATCTGAAGACTACCCGGATTTCACACCTGCATACCTTTGTCAGCACCTTTGTAAAAAGGCAGGTAACTACCAACTTTCTCACATGGCCTAGCTGTCCCTATACGAATACAACCTCATCAACACCTCATCACCCTCATAAAATGCAGCTAGCTGAGCACATTCCGGTATAGCTGCTCACATAAGCATCCTTCAGGCCTAATGCAGCCAAAGCCCAGTCTGGAGTGAACCCACCAGACTGAACACATCCAACTGACTTCTCCAGCACCACACCTAAACGCTAGCACGCAGCTACCACCAGGCAATCACACCAGCTATACACTTATCTGGTGCACCCACGGACCCTACGAGACTATCCCTCTCTACTGACCAGAACTACGGTTCCCGAGGGCGTTCAACCTAACAGCGCTTTATATAGTGATATATAAATCGCTATATAAATGCCAAATTACATAACATCATATTTGTGTCAAACTCAGCAACAAACGCCATGAAATCAGGATTTCTATGGCAGAGTGGGATGACACCGGAGCATTGTAGGCTGGAGAGTGCCAGAAACGGCTGCTGTGAACAGTGGAGCTTCATGCAGTGCTGGCCTTACCTCTAACTCGATGTCTGGGCTGAGGTTTGCAGAGGACCAAGCATCTGGTGAGCAGTGTCCTAGATGATGGCAGGCAGCAAGCAGGTGTTCTTGAGTCCCACTTGAGGTCTTTCATCCCTTGTGTCTGGTAAGAACCATCCTGAAGCTCTGGAGGTTAAAGGAGCACCAGATTGGCATGGTGGTAACTTGGTGGTATGGAGGTCAAGTGGGTGGAGGGCACATCAGATAACTACTGTGGTGGAAGTTTGGAAGATGTTCAACACAGTTAACGTATTTACTATATGTGTTGTGCTCTTTTGGCATTCTTAGTACTTTAATAGATTTGGTTTAGCTGTTGGCTAGTTGGATGCTTGTCTTGTCATTACTATCTATTGATGATCACCTCCATCCCAAGTTAAACTCCAGACCATCTTTGTGTTTCTGTGTTACATGTGCTATATGTTGTAATTACCCCTCTTGCATCCAGGGGTTTACTACTGATTTTATATGTAGGAAGCCCCACCAGTGTCCAGGCTCGGCAAAGTAAGGTAAGTGAAGGATGTAGGTAGGTGTGTGAATCATGCTGCTTAACCCTTAAATGGTTATCTTGTTGGGCACCTTTGTTACTTCAGCAACTCTTGACCGAGTGGTGCCTAATGCACAGCCCTTAAAAGTGGGGTTACAAGTTGGGTTAGTAGACAGGACTTTGGTTCTAGCTGGTAGGCCACCTGGAGAGTCAGTGTTAGTGTTAGTTGCAGCAGTTGTGCACCAGTGTGAGGGGACAGGGAATATTGTTTACTTCAGGAGAATATATAATGTATTAAGCCCAGTGTCTCCAGATTCATGTGATCTATCCCCAGGCTTTAATTCTTTGGATTATCCTTCTTTTAATGATGTATGCTGTGAATTTACTTTCACGTTGTGTGTGAGGGGCCTGCTAGCATGTGGCACATTACCTTCTATTCTCATGGTCTTAAAGTATTAAAATATATACCTGCTTGCCTCACCATTAAGTTAAACACAATATGCCCACATTGAAAACAATTTAATAGTGTTTTGGCATACTACAGTGTCAATGCAATATGTCTGCATGTCCCTCTGGGAAATTGCAAAACTGAAAAGCACCTAATTATCTAAGTTCACAATTTGCACAGGACATGGGCCTCTGATGACTGTCACCACACCCAGCTCACTGCCCCATCATCTCCTGCATTTCTTTTAAAAAATAAAACATGGATTAATGTAACTTATTTGTCCTCTGTCTCTGCTGTTCTTTTTTTCTCACTTCTCTTTTTTTCGTGGAAGCCATTTTGGCTTGTTTTTTTTATTTTCTTTAATAAAAAGTCACTCATCGCATTGCATCTATATTGTCACCAGATGTTTGTCGAAGTGCATGCTTATGGTGATAATCACCTGAAAGGGCAGGTTGTACTGGACATTAATAGTCCCTCAATGCCTGACAATAGCCGTTACTTCGCTCTGGTGCACCCACCATATTAACTAAATTGTTTTCCTTGGTGAGTACTTTATTTGATATTTGGGAAATGTTGGTGGACATTTTAGAAAAGACCCTCAAAATATGACCCTCAAATAATTGGTAATTCGGAAAACAGAATTTTACCGCTGTACCTCTCTTTTAGTGTAGACTTAAGACCTAGATGTGCACTAAAGTGTTTGGATGCTAAATTAATATAAGCTTCCCTTCAGTCTCTAGTTCTTTGAGACTGTTTTGGTGACTTTGCTTTACAAGTGCAAATGAATGGAAATGTCAATGAAAATTGTCACGGTTTTATTACACGGCACACACAAACAAGGCAACTCATTCCCCTACAATGGAGGTGGCGCACAATAAAGTGCTTTTATTTTGAATGAGCAACAGATTATTTTTTTGAGTAGGCCTCCAACCCGTCTCGCACCCAACCTCCACACACACCCTGTGTCACAATGGACTAGGAACCAGCCAGTGTGTATCAATAAGATATTTATACATTTCTTATTTAATGAAAAAGGAAAATAATCAATATACAGCAGCCATCAAAATTGTGGCAACACTAATGCAATATCCTATCTAGAGCGACCAAGTGGAAATGGGCTGTTACACGCACTTTTGTTATAACGACAAACAGGAAAATACCATCAGGTTGAACGTGATAGCGCCACGGTTTTAGCACTCCCCCCCTGCAACACTCACCCCCATCCATCAACTAAACCTGATTCCTTTGAATGGAAGGCAGTGGCAAGGAGTTGGGTTAGAGAGAGAATATCGGATTTGGGGTAAAGCCCACCACCCCCAGATGAGAAGCCAGCAAAGAAAATGAAAACCCATTTTTGGAGCACAATGGCAGAATGGGATTTTGATTCTTACTCACAACTACTAGGGGACAGAATGAAAGGAAATTCAAATTGCTTACACTCTAGGAGATAGGGAAAGTTTAAAGAACCCTAATCAGCACACCAGAGCAACAATAGAAATAAAGTAAGAAAATCGGTTTTTGGAGAAAGCAAATGCAAAAGGGAAAAATACAGTGGAAAATGGAAATTCATTTACACTGGGTTTACAATGATAGGCAGCACAGGGAAGGGGTTTAGCTCAAAATAGGAAAATCAGTTTTCAAGGACAGAGGCACATAATAGGTACACTTCTAGGCAAAAGAGATTGCTCACAATGGAACAACGGTTTGGGTTTTATAAGACAGATGCAAATGGGAACTTGTTTGGTAATGCACACAATATATGGACAAATTTGGTTTTCACTTACAAGGAGACCAATTCTTATGAGGCAACTCTTTAATGACTATAATAATTAAATACAACACCAGGTATAAGATGGTTATATTCGAATTTCAATTACCTTTACCGTGAATTTTAATGGGAGAATTAATTGATTTACTTAAAAAATATGCTAAGGATATACACAGACACTGAGAGGTTTTTAAAATAGAGATGCTAACATACACAGGCTAACAATAGATTCTGCTATGGGAAGATGACTTAATTACACTGGCTATTTGGGGTTTTGAATGTATTGGATACAATGCTACAAAAATTAAGGTTTTATGCAATTCAGGGCTAGGGTATATGCTACTTACAAAGCAAGCCTTGGTTTAGGATTCAGGGCAGCCAGCTGGATCTCAGGACACTCTGGACAGCTAGGGCAAGGGGTCTTGTCACTGCACTCTCAAAGATGGTAAGGTTCAGCAGCCTTCTCTCCATCCTCCTTCTCCTGTCTACCCAGATTTTGGTAGTGTCCCCTGACCTAGTACATCCCCTTTATATAACACAAATGACATCACTAACTTTACAATCTACGGCGAGTACCCTAGATTTATCCGTGCTGCTCGGATAGGACAGTTTACTATTCCTCTTTCCTTCCCCTGGCATGATTGGTGCAAGGGAAGAGAGCACCATCTGTCTATTTGCATTTATTACAATTCGTTATTCTCATGACCACTTTTTGACAAAACGAATTATGTCTCATAACTTCATAATTATACTATCCCGGCCATATAGAATAGATATGCGGTTTTAGCGGGTCATAGGGAATTAGGTAAGCTGATCTCCAACTCCGTACATGGTAGCATGGCCCTTTCGCACATTTGTGTCATTTTTATAAAATGTATAACAGTTGTGACTCTGCAAATGATCCAGCATGTTCCTAATTTCATCGTCCAGCTTTCCATCAACTGTCATATTTGTCCACTATTCAGATCAGCCCGAAACTAGTCTTAACCGGCCATTTCATTCCCCAAAGTCTTTGGGAAATACAATTAGTCTCTTTAAAACCACCTGGAAATGACTTGCAAAAATAGCATGAAATGAAATTGATTCTTATTCTGATTGCTGTGAAAATGCTTAAAATGAAATCAGTCTTTTAATGTAAATTGACAGTGTCTTGTTCTACCTAGGGGAGGGCCACTTCTCCCCCACAGCCATCTGTCTTTCTCTGGACTCAGCCAATGACCAGAGTTTTTTATGACTCCCTTTGAAAGTGCAGGAAGTGCCCACACCTCCTGGGCAAGCTCTAGCCACACTTTGCTTCCTTTGAAATCTCTGGGCTCCTGCCTTAATGTCTGGCAGCGCAGGGAATTATGACGCCCTCTGCAGCATCACATTTTATTGCGAGATGGTTATAGGATATGTGTGAGATCCAGTGGGAAGCAGGACTTTGTCATCACGAGTCCCTGACTTCATGCCAGAACCGGGTTTTCCTGTCGCAAAGGGTCTATTCAAAGCTGACAGGAGCTTTGTGGGTTGGAACATAATCTGCATTCGCTTTGGTCAAACTCCCCCCATCAAATTCCCCTGACATTTATCTGTGTGAGCAGTGCTATCATTTCCACTTTGGCTTTTTAAAGCTGTTTTTCTTTCACACGTGTGCAAGCTTTTTGCTTCTAATGTTTAAAACCCTGTCTTTTAGGCCACAGGATTCTTTGATTTCTCCTTTTCGAGCAAGTTTGCATTTGCTGTTGGTCCACTGATAATGATGGGTAGGCCCCCCTTTCACATGGTTCTTTAAGTTGTCATGAACACCACGAAAAACCAAGCCTTTTTTCTTTGTTTACCATTTACCACAAAATACTTTGTTATTCTCATTTGAATACAATGCAACACGAACTCAGAAAGCCAAATATAGTCTTCAGTTTGCAAAACTGAATAGAATTAGACCAGGCACTTAGTCATAATAGCAGACAAATTGCTATCACACAGCTGTAATATGCTCTTTAGGACATGTTTTGTTACAGATTCTTAGACATAAAAGTTGCTCACCTTTTATACTTAGCCAGCAACAATACAGGAAAATCTTTTCTTTTGGCAAATGTTTATATGCAATGTGCACTTCCTTCCAGTGGCAAGGACAATGTGCATACTTCACTTTAGTATATACTCAGTTCCTGTCATGTCACTTCCCATTGCATACATCATAGCCCACCCTTTTCTTTTTTTAAGCACTTGAGCCCTGAGTTTCACATTATTGGATATTTTACGGATATTTTATCAGGAATGATATGGTGCATATGTTTGTATATTGGCGAGCAGGAGTGGCAAGGATAAGTGAAAAGTGAGAACCATTTGTTAATTTTTGGACCATGCCCATGAAGAAACATTAAGAACTCACAATAGGTAGTGGAGACTAGCAAGGTTTGGTTATGTCAGGCAGAGAAATATGCCCCCACCTAACATGCCTCTCAGAGGAATTTATGTTGGATAATCTCTACAGTTCCCAAGTGGGCCAGTGTGTGAAAGCAGGTTGCAAATTGCAATATCCATTTTGTTCATTGCAACTTAGGGCCTCATTACACGGACGGCGGTAAGGGTTTACTGGTACTGGTAAGGGCACCGGTACCAGTAAACCCTTACCGCCTTACTATGAGGTCCCTTTGCGGGTAGGTACTTTAACGCCTGCTGTTTAGCAAGCGTTAAAAAGCAACCCGCAAAGGGACCAGGGTGCTAATTACGGTACCGCAATTTGCGGCACCATAATTAGCGCCTTCCCCATTCCCATAGAGCCCTATGGGGCAGAAATGGGAATGGGGAAGGGCAACGGGGGAAGGGGGAATTACCGCCCCGCCAACCTTGGAATAGGGCGGGAATTCCCCTTAGTCCTTTTGCATTTGTGAAGACTCCTACGTTGACTGGCACTGGTTTTGAATATGCAACACAATTCTGTACATTTAGTCCCTTCATTTTGGTTAAATCTGCTTGTTATCTGGCTATTATACTTTAAATAAAGATGCTGCATTGATTACAATGAAGAGCAATACAAGTATAGAATGCATTTAAAATGGTGCCTTTTTAAATAACTGTGTTTTTTCAAGTTTGGAACATGATTTATTAAATAACGCAACTATTCAGCTACATATTCAGCTTCGGCAGAATAGTTGACAAACTATTCGGTATTCGGCCGAATAGTATATACTATTTGGAACAGCCCTAGTACAAATGACTCTGTGTGCACCTGAGAGACAAACTGTAAGCATTTCTAGGAATCCAGACACTGGCTTGTCAATGCTAAGATCAGACCGAGAACTGCACCTTTTTAAATTGGAGATTTCTACATGTAAATGCAATCGTGTATTTGTTCAACAATTGCCTGATCAGCATGTAAATACATGTAGATAAATGCACATGGAAGAGTGTGTTTGAATTTAGCAGTCCTCAAGTACATGGATTTAGTGTTTTAGAACCTAGATGAGCCATTCCAGTATTTCATCAGAGTGCCATGTTCCTAATATTGTTGGCAGATGGTGCTTTTGTGAACTCTAATAGTAAATAACCTTCATTCCATTGTATCTTGTAATGCTTTACACTTAATTTTAAATAACACTAAATTTCTATTTAACTTGAAATGAAGCATGTCTGTGCAAGTTCCTGGAGTCAGCTTTGAGTAAAGCTGCAACCTCAGGAATTTAGGTCACAGGACTAATCAGGAAGCTGTTATTGTGTTAATGTAAGATTCACCTGCCTGAAGCTCGTTCAAACCAGTCTCAAAGCTAATGAAAGTAAAGAGACAGTGTTTATTCCTAGAGAAAAGCATATTGGAGCTTTCAATAGCAGTATTATGGATTGTTAAGTGATTTCAATTCAGCAATCCCACTAAGTCAGTGCCTTGTCTGGGACGCCCAAATGAAGCCCTTATTTATATATTTTTATGACAAGTTATACTCTGGATGATAAACCCTTATATAACGCCCCTCTCTTTGAATCCTCCTGACCTCACTGAGCCAAGAAGCAGGTTTGTTTTGCAATTTAAAAGATTTATTGGAAAGATTTAACAATATATATATATATCACACTTTTATAAATAAATTGATAATTGATAGCACACTTGTGAATATGAGCAGTAATCAGCAATCGGTAATCCTACAGTAGCACAGTTCTTGGTTACTTATGAATAAGAACAGAGGACTAAGGTAGCAGAGAATGCTTTATATGGTTCAAGAAAATGCAAGGTGGGACAGAATGCAACACAGAAATAATTTGATATGATTTCAACAAGAGATAATGTGATAACTTTTTCTTTTGACAATTCACTCCCCCCCTTTATGCAATATAAGGAAATGGAAGGAGAGCACACAGTCTTCAAGAATACCAACAAAAATGCAATACAAAGGCTCCAATTCCCCCCGAGCAAGCTTAGATCACAGGGATGATTTTAAAACACAGGTGAAAGACTTTAAATGTGGTATGAAAAGAAGGGAAAAATATGCTAAAAATGATTTTGATTCCCTATAAGAGATTCAGGGTGGGTGATAGCTACTTTAAATTAGTTCAGGAACACTTTAGCAATGCTCTATGAATGATTGTCAGGTTGCAAACGAATTTCAGCAAAGGAAAGCAAGAAGCTGCTATTTTGACAAGTGAAGAAATTTGAGCCAAATCGCAAATCACAGCACTTTTTCTGAGTGCGTCGAGCGCGATTACGGAAAAAAGTATAATGAATAGAAAGTCTGGGTTTGTTGGAAAGCCTATAATCTTAGCTTTAAAATGAAAGTTAAATCTCGCTTCTAGCATGAACGGTTCAAGAGATACGGACGATTACGTGAAGGTAGATTTTCAGAAATGAAATAATGATTAAAAATGGCAAAATTACACTTTTACAGGTTTAAAATCGAAGAAGGGACACAAGATTCCTATGATGCAGTTATGGACAGGTTCAAATGTTTTGAATCAGATTGTTTTAAGCTAAGAGATTGGTTTTGCAGAGTTCTGGCTAAGTACTCACACTATGAATTTGAAATATGCTGTCAGGGTCTGGTCAGCAGGTTGGATTGGACTCGGGGCGGGTGGTTCTGAAGTCACAGCTATCTGGTCTGGGTCTGCTAGTGGATCTGGATCTCTGGTTCTGCTCACAGCGATCAGGGTCTGGTCTCTCTGGATACAGCACTGCTTTCTGGGTCTGCTACCGGTTCTGGCAAAAGTTTGTGGCAAGAATCCAACAGCTCGCCCGGCTGTAGAATAGTTTGGTTGGATTGCTGGATTCTGAAGGCCTGCTGAAAAAGGATTTAGCTGGTGGTCCAGGCCTCTCTGCTTTAAGTTCTGGATTGAAGTTCTGGAGTGAAGTTCTGGAGTTCTCCGTCAGCGTGCTGCGCAGGAATTCAGTTGAAGGTTGGAAAATGAATGTCCCTGTCTGGCTTCCAGTGGCTCTTTTTATGTCTTTTGAAAATGGGTGTGGATGCTAACTTTCTTTGCCCAACCCACTCACGATTTCATAGGTCAAGGATTTCTCTTTGACCTGATTTGAGAAGGGAGCAGTGAGTCAGAGTGAGTCAGAGTCTTAAAATCTATTGAAGAAAAGCCCCTTTGCTTTTACCTTAGAAATTCCTTTTCATAACTAAACATATTTCCCACATACACAAGTGGTTGACATCACATGTACAGATTGCAGATGACTTAAGGTACATTCTTGTTCAACTCTGATCTTCCTAAGAGCTTGCATTAAAAAATGACAACTTATTTTCGTTTTTAGTTGTTTTACCAATATCGGACGTTTACCAAAAATGGCACAAATGTGCGTAAGGAGTATAAGCATCAAATAATAAAGTGTCAGATTTTTCACATACAGACGTTTGGAGTAATACCACATTTTCTGCTACTATCCCCAAGAACATACCACAGAGTCCTAATACCTCTTGAAATGTGCATAGAAAAATCACAAGAATAATGATGTTAATTATATAATTTTGACAAGTCCGTACTATGAATTATCCATCTTTTTAAAATTATGCTCTGGCCCAGAGGGGAGTGGTTTCCCAAAGCACATGGTGGAATTTCTGGTTTGTCCACTTCCTCCAACTCAAGTTGCTCACAGAGGCACTACCCCTCCCCGTTTCTCTCAAGAAGAAGCCATTTACGACCCCCCCTAATTTAACATTTGCCTGAGCCCAGGAAGGCTCATTATTCTGTTTCCTGCAGTCCCCAGCTGCTCCTCCCCTAATCCAATCAGGGAGGTGTCATCTCCTTTTGGTGGGGGCAGCAGAATGCAGCTAGGCCTGGGAAGAGTGGCTGAGCAAGTTTCAACTCCTGTCAGGGGTAGTTGCCGGGCAGAATTCACTCTATTCAAGCCAGGCTTCAGCTAAATGTCACCTTTGTTCCCAGTTTTTCTTCATCCAAATCAAACTTACAATTTTTACACATGCAGCTAGAACGCTGATTCTAAGTTCAAAACTATGACATTTAACAGTTGCAAACTATGTGACACTCAACAGTAGGTCACTCATTTATTTTAAACATTTCAATTTTAGTGGCTTTAAGTCCAATTTCACTTCAGCTGCGGACATCCACAGCTCAGCCAGTTTCATTATGAACATTATTTTGGGCTCTTTCTCTTTCCAGATTTTGTAGGCACACAAGTCTACCTTCTGCCAAATGTCTGCTGGTGTTCATTGAGACTTTTGAATATATTGCAATGTTTAAAATAGTCATTTTTAGCTTGCATTTCAGAGAAACAAAGGTGATTTCAAAGCGCTTATTGAGCCAACCGGCACTGCTGTTTTTCCTTTTGCACACATATCACCCATTTCACTCCTGGCCCATCACGCTTGCACTGGTGGGTGGTAGGTCAGGCCACCATTTTGGTGTGCGCAAAAACTGCGCAGTTTTCCTGGATCCTGGTGCAAATGTATGCTTTTCCGCCATCTTGGATTTCCTAAGCCCACAGCACCAAATGTTGCAGCATAATAACTTGAACATGGGTCAAAACCCCTGACAGGATAAGAGCTCATGTGTGATGCACTGCCAGTGACACCTACAGGCTGAAACCAGCATTTATATTTCTGGCCAAAATGAATAAAAAGTCCATGGGCCTCATTCCGAGTATGGTGGTAGTCATGGCGCTATTTGCTCCATGACTACCTCCCATATCGGTTCCGACTCCGGTTTGGTGAAAGGGGGACTCACTGGTCCAGTCCAACCTTGGCGAGACCGGTAAGTCCCCATTCACCAAACCATTCCCCATTCCCATTTGAGCACCCATAGGGCTCAATGGGAATGGGGAAGTAGCTAATAACGGTACCGCAAATAGCTCGGAAGTCCCTTAACAGGTCCCATCCACAATGCCTGATCAGACCAGGCGTTAAAGGAGGGATCCGCTAAGAGACTTTATAATAGGGTGCAAAGGGATTACCGGCACCGGTGTCTTTACCGGTGTCTTTACCGGTGCTAGTAATCCCTTTGCGACCAACTCAGAATGAGGCCCCATGTGTTGTATTTTAAACTAAAAAGAAAATACCTTACACATTTGTAACTTTAGAAATAAAGGTCCTGAAAACTTGAAAGAAATTGTAGTTCACACATATGATATCTTGCAAGCTATATAAACTTCACTTAGTGCATGATGAGGAAACAATTTAAAAAGATAAAAAAATATTATTTCTGTCAATATACATCACACAGGGACAGGCCACATCTTAAAGTGTTCGTTCCAACATATATATTGTTATATTTATTTTATTGAACTCACATATTCACTTCTAAAGTTATATGGAAAAAGAGAAAGGTCACTCCATTACATTAGGAGTGAGTTCCCTTTCTGTGCCATGAGACTGGTGGCAGCCACACCTACTCACAAGATGAAAGGAGGAGTATATGATTATAACATAGCTTGTGCATTGAATTAGAATGTGATATTGACAAATGTGTTTCATACAACTGTAGGTAGATAGCTGAGGAGCTGAAACCAACTGGATGACTGGTTTCCTGACTGTATGGGGAAGGAGTCATTTCAGAGAGATGAGCAGGCCAGTGAGAAAACACCAAATTATCCATATAAAGTATTCATGGTAAAATCCCAGGAATCAAAGGGGCTGGGTGCTGAGTACATGTGCTAACATGACAGGTGCAATGTTAAATGTGATGCTGTGTGTCTCCTATTTAAATTGAGTATATAGTGAGATGTAATTCCCTTGCAGCCAAATGCATTTTTTTATTGAGAGACACAGTTTAAAACTGACAGCATTTTGTACAAATTAAATTTAGATTGTTTTTGTAGAATTGTACCAAATAAAAAAAGCCATGGCTCATGCTAGCATTGAATCATGCAGGCCATAGTGTTATCACAGAATACTATTGCTGACATTATAGCATGCACATTTGCAGCTCATGTGAGCCTAGTCAAAATAATTAGGCGTTTGTGCAACAGAAATTAGCACAGATAATTCATTCTATTCCCAAAAATAATGTGTTAAACCAATGCAAGCCCTTTAACATTGTACCTTTTACTGGAGAATATTACATCTCCCACCCAAAACTTGTAGAGCTGAAGTAAATTAATAGGAATAGATTGAAAAGTATGCATACATTCATTGAAAGTTGCCCACATATGTAGATTTGACGTTTCACACATATATAGGTTGACATTTATATACACATGTTCAGAGAAAGTTGAATACACATGATAAAGAATCCCCTGCACCCCATTTAATGTAGAGACAGTATTTTGATCTGTAAATGATGGGTGTCATTGTGGAAAATAAAGACTGTACTTTGAGATAGTTCAACCACAATGTGATGCCTCATGTTGAAATGCTTTATGAAGTGAAGGATGCCAAGCACTAGAAGTGTTTAGAATGCCTTGCAATTTCTTAGACGTTGCTGAGATTCATGTAGGCATGTGAAACTTTGTATTGATAAATTGGTTTCATACCTATAACATTGTAGTGATTTCCTTGGTATACAACTGGAGACCACCTTTGTTTGAAATGGACCTTAATTCTTTCAACACATTTGGAGTTTATGAAATCAGTGTCTGTTTTCTTACCCAGAACTGTGCGGTGGGACTGTATATCAGGAACATGGAATTAGCCATATCACCCTCATTTGAGCCTATAATTTAAATGTAAAACACACAGGTTTCAACAGTCTATCGTAGGTGGCATCCACTTAATATCACCATTAGCAATTGTCTATGCTGTTCCTATCAGTATTGCAAAGCCTGGCCTATGTCCGGATTTCAAATATTCACGTAGGGCGCATTGCTCTGTATATATCACTTTGTGTGCAGAAAAAGCACTAGATCCATTTCTGAGCTCAAAATCAGTATATTTTGTGTCCCTTAAGCAAACATTCAAAGCACAACAAAGAGTACTCAGCATAGAACTGGCAGATGCTTCCAAGTGCCTTGGGGTATATATTTCTGTATTTCTGCTGTTTTGGTCAATATGATGGCACATGCCACCACCAAATCTCCTGTGTGGCCCATCAGTATACTCAAACCACCCCTTTAAAGGAGAAGGCATCAGTCATATTCGTTTAGAATACCAATACCCCTTTCATCTATGGAATGACTGACATTCCTTTAACAACACTGTCCCATTCTCGGTAGGTCATAGTAATTGATCAACAGCGAACTGGAGAGCGTGCACATACAAGGAATCTACTGCACATATGAGTTGTACCAGATCAATTGAAGTCTGAGTGTTGTTAAAAGTGTCTCTTTGTTAAACAGTAATAGGCATGAACTGTGCTTGAAATAAAGACACACCCTCCAGCATACATAGGTGCGGGTTCAGTGACTCACTTTAATGTGGGGCAATATTATTTCTTTCATGGAACTGTAAAACCCGATAAGAGCATGCAGTATTACACTGAGTTCATGTGCTGTTATCGTTGGTGCATCAATGCATGATGGTTGTAGGGCAATTAATAGAAAATCAGGACATTGATAGTTCCATTGCAGACTATACCATGGGAGAGGGCCATAATGGCAGGTAGAGGTTTTCTGTACCAGCATTCCAACGTTTCTCCTTTGTCTATCGTTGCTTGAAATAAAACATTCTAATCTCATTGGGTGGAATGTTCTAAGAGCAATAATGTCTCTCCAAGCCATTACCAGTTGCTAAACTCCTGTTTCCTCTTTAAAAGGTGTTAACTTGAGCTGAGGACTGTTACTACCTGCACATGGCCCTCAGAATGTGGATTTATGTTAACGTTATTTGCTGGACAAATGGGCACACACAACCAGTAATGCCCCACCAGCCCAAGCCTAATAACAGACCCAAGTGCTGTGAGGGTTTCCATGAGAATTGGGCCCATTACCAACCAGGTCTGTCACAGCAACTCAACCATTGATGCGTTCAGCACCCGGCATGTCTTGGTGCTGATGACATGCTGTCTTTTCTTTTTTTTTATTGTCTTATTTTTCAAAGCGGTCATATGCCTTTTCATCAAAGGGAAGCATTCCATAACTAAGATGGGCACAATGGCAACATGACAGGGGCACGCATAAGTGGGTCGCTTCTTGCTGTCCATGGTATCGTCTTTGAGGAGGATGTACTGGCGGCGGCATGGTGGAAACCTGCAGATAGCAGGCTGCTGCCGGGGGTGAGTGCTAGAGCAGGAAGTGGTGGGTATGAAGACGCCTGATCGAGGACAGTATTCATAATTGTGAAGCCTGGAGCAGCATCCAGCTCTCTCTGAGTTCAGGCATTTATCTGATGAGTTCAACCAGCGTTTGAATGAGCTCATTGGGTGGCTTCCGCACACCAGGTACATATGCTTATACATTTTGCACTTACATGGAACTGATGAAAAAGTTCACAAACTTGGAAGACCTTTTTTATCTTCTTTAAATCATAAAGTTGAGTATTGTCTTCCCTGTTTGGCTCGCCAGCTACTGTGTTTTAACATTTTTAATTTGTGTGGGAATACTGCTTTGAAATGGCAATTCTGTTATGTTATTTCGTATTTTTATATTGCCTACTGCCATTATTATGTCTTTGAAGCGCTGCGTTGAATGAATGCCTTCAAAAGACCATAGCATAGGATGTAAAAAAAGAGCAAGAGAATGCATGCAAACAGGAATTGCCATTGGGGGATAAGAAGATATGACCAGATTAAAACATTTTAAATTATGCAGCGCATACCGCAAAGGCATATTGTAGACTGCTATTTCAGTGACTATGCGACAGCTGGACCAAATTGTTCATGGGACTCGGCTGTATTCTAGGGGTTGCAGTGTGAGAGGGGGCTAGCATATTGTAAATAGTCTATCAATCCCTTGGGCAACGGTCTACAGTTGAGCGCTCTGCTATACTTTACATACACGTGCATTAATGGCTAACATTCAATCAACATGCAATTACATGCACAATTGTCAGATATTATTATAATTGGTTATTTATAACATGCTTAATACCAAAGAGGTTTCTAAGCGCAGACCCGGGATTCAAACCTTTGTTGCTCTGCGTCGTCTTGCTTCCAAGATGAGCGCTTTGCTATTGAGCTATACTACCTGTGCCAATAAGACTTCGGGCCTGATTCATTGATTTTGTAGCATGGTTCACTGCCAACAAACACCTTGATTCACGGAGGGTGCACAAAGTATTATTGCTGTGCAAACTCACTCTTTGCACTGTGAATTTGGCCAATTTAGTGTGGTGCAAAGAGTACTTTTGAAGTGCAAAGTGGCTTTGCAGTGCAAAAATACACTTTGCAACGCTCTGTGAATCAGAATGTTTGTTTTGAAGCGCAATGTCCCTTTACACTGTGCTAAAAATTCCACAAATCAGGCCCATCGTTACCGCCTGCACTGGTCCTCTTGTCTGTACCATCTCATTATTGTTGTAAAATGTAATATATTGGATTAAAAGATTCAAAGTGGTGGTGGGAATGCATAGTCAACTATACAGCTAGATTGGGGTTATCAGTGGGTTAGCCTTTTCCCTTTGCGACCAGGTAGATGTACCCACACATATGAGGTACCGTTTTCATCGGGACACCTGTGGGAACGCGGGAAGGTAGGACATCTGTTGTTGGCGGCGTGTTTCGGTGGGTGGGCAGAGGGAAATGTCTCTAAAATTTGGTGGAAAAAAACACAATTTTCAGACATTTCACTCTGGACACCCACCAAAACACGCTGCCAACAACAGATGTCCTACCATCCTGCATTCCCACACGTGTCCCAACGAAAACAGTACCTCACATGTGTGGGTGCACCTATCTGGGTGCAAAGGGAAAAGGCTAACCCACTGGTAATCCCAAACCTTTCGGCAGAGCAGATTTTGCTCATGTGGACAACATACAGATTTGGGCCTACGGTGTCGAAGCCACCAAGGAAAACAGGGAACCTCATGCATTTCCGTAAAGAGGACACCTGTGGGAATCCACGGAGGTCTTACTTGCGCGAATTGCCCCAGAATTTATTACCCACAATCCCTGGAAAAGTCTGAAACGTTACGACTGCCTACATTTGGGGAAAAAGGGGCCAAACTTGGCCGAGATATCTTATGTAACAAAAAAGTTACAAGGGATTGAATGGCCACATACCGAAATCACCAAAAAATGCCTTGGCAGAAATACCCATGGCAGTTAAGGGGTTAAGACGGTAAAGCCCCAGAGGAGATATAATTTGTAAGGTAGCTCAGTGAGTTAATGCTCCAAATGCAGATTGTGCACAGGAATATGTAACACCTGTGTTCAGCACCTGGCTTAATCTTCTGGTAGGATAATATGCGGAGTGAATGCATTCAGCTTCCGATGCAACACAGCATTTTCCAGGTCAATTGGTTCAGAAAAAGTGGTGGAAAACAGTATTCCTCTGGGATCTCCTTGGAAATTAAACCTGGTAAAAGCGGGCAGAGTCCAGAGGAAGCCATTCTCAATTCCGCCAGCAATGGCTAATTGTGCGAGGTATTTACACTAATCCAGAGTGGAAAAGCAATGTGATTTCACCTGCCTTTTAGGCTAAAATCTTCCATTTTGTGGCGGAAATGTAAACACCTGTGCCAATGGAAGTGGTCCACTCCATGCAGTTTACTTTGCGCCTTGAAGCTTGTGGGTTTTGCATGATGCTACACATGTAATAAATAAATAAATACATTTAACATGACCCCAGATAAATGGCAATTTGTGATCAAAATGAGTGAGCATGGCATGTCGCTAGTAAGAGGGTGTCCTCTGCTTCTTGAGTGCGTTGGCAAATGCCCTTAATTGCCATCTCACATTAAACAGGTGCTTAAACCCATCAGTGTAGATTGTGCAATAATAAGTCGACAGAGGTATTTCAAATGGCCAGTTTAGCTCTTTGGGTGACATTGTCAAAGTGGGAGAATGTTGTCCGGAATGTGCAACTTTCTCTGCAGAGTGAATTGCGGCCACCACGAGGAAGAAGTGTGAAAA
The DNA here is from genome assembly GCF_040938575.1 of Ambystoma mexicanum. Taxonomy (NCBI): domain Eukaryota; kingdom Metazoa; phylum Chordata; class Amphibia; order Caudata; family Ambystomatidae; genus Ambystoma; species Ambystoma mexicanum. Next base: position 426,098,293 of record NC_090935.1, read on the forward strand.
TCCACAAGGGCACTGTGCCCTGCTCTTTCTGTGTGTGTCTTCCCCAGAGGGCGACAGATGCTGACTCAGACATGGGTAAGTCTCAGGTGGCAAGCCTGTACCCTAGTTGATGTGGCAAAGGATTCCAGACTTCCGAGGCTGATAACATTAGTAGCATTGAGTTACATGCCATCTGACAGGTATGTGTGATAAAGTTGCAAAGCAGAGTTGTTAGTGGTCTAAAGCAGGAGGCAATGTCTGCCCACGCTCAAAGGGTACGTACAACCAAAAGTAATAGGCCCCTCCCCCATCATGGCTGTAGGGGCCAGGCTCCAAAACAGGGCAAGAATGCCCTCCAATCATCCATGCCCACGAGTAGGGTACCCCTCATGCTCCAGGAACCCTGTTGAGCAACCTCTGTGCTTTGCAGGTGATACAAACATTATTTAAAGCCAGAAGTCTAATCTAATCTAATCGCTTAATTGCAGCCGGAAATTAGCTCCTGGCGTGATAAAGATGTCTTAACCAAGTGTGACATCATCCCCTTCATTTATAAGCAATATGTGTGTTCTCACGTTTTTTCATCCACTGAATTACTGTTAGAAACAAAGGCAAGAGTTGTGTCTCTTGTGTAGGCATTAGGAAGGCAGTTGCCAGCCTCTGGCATAATATGCCCATGTTCTTCCAATATTGGCTAGCTGTTGCCCTCTTATGGATAGGTAGAACCATTATGACAGTGACTGGCAAATGTCTTTCCCCGGCAGACAGTAAAGCGGAAATAAGAGGCCAATTCAAGACACGGAACAAATAGCAGTTAAGACAGACTGCAGCTGCCATTGCTGTGTTAGGGATAATATGTTGAGTGTTCAAGCAAGGAGGTATGTATCAAGCAAGCAGTGAGACAACGGAGAGGCAAAGAAAGGCCAGAGGGGCTCTTTGAATACTGTAACAGGGCAGAGGACCCATGCTCTGCCGTCCTAGTAACATATGAGAAAATCAAATAGATCAGGCTTTGCAGCAAATGTTAAACGAGAAAGGAACAGAGTCCACCTCTGCATTCAGAATAACAAAGACAAAGAAAGGCTACGCTCTAAAGCCAGCATGAGATGGAATAAGAGGGACCAGACTCTTCATGAGAGGTTGGCTCGGCCATCACAGGAGCACTAGAGGGGCAGCCCACATAGCAGGCTGCCCCTCTGGCTACCCCCCTGGGTCCACATATACCCCAACTACTAGGCATCCCCTGGGTCCGACGCATCCGGCAACAGACCTGGGGAGTGCTTATAAGGGGGTGGGCTTGCGATCGCTCCTCCTCCTTGTTTGCTGTATCCCCCACCGCACGGAGAACAGTCAAAGCAGCAACATCACACACCTGGTCCCTCTACTCCAATAACAGGGCTTACTCAGAGGTACAAGCAAGATTTCCTCTTTCTTTGAAACCCCCATCCTTCCATTCCAAGAGACACACACGTCTCCTTGCCCCACACAAAAAAAGTAGCAACTTACAGCTGGTAGAAAAGGCTGCAACTCCTTTATTTGGCAGGAATCCACTTACAGATGATCTGCCTCTTAACGAGCTGGTGTCCTAGCTGTGGCCCACTCGAAGTAATTGTTATTTCCTCTCTTTTACCATGAGCTCATAGTCAGATGACAAATCCAGAAATGCAACAGATAAAGACATGTTCTTTGCTGCTCCATCCTTTAATTTTCTTCTGTTTTCTTTTCTTCTTTTCTCTTGTTTTATACAGTGCTGATATTTGTAATTTAATATGTACTGCTATTTTAATTTTAATGTTGTGAAAAGTCGAGTTCTTTGACTAAAACACAATAAATACATTTGAAAAAGCAAAGTCCCCAAGGTGTCCCCTATCACCCCAGATTTTATGTGTCTCCTACGCCCTGCATGAGATGCCCCATCCATTTGGGGTAGGGGGAGAGGGCCACCCCCTTTCCACTAATAACATCCATGGTGGTTCAGTGGCCCACCACACCCACCCAAAACATGTTATAATTTGTTTTCATTTCGTTTTTCCCCTTTCCTAGGAGCAGATGGACACATGTTTGTGGCCATCTGCCCCTGGGGGGGCAAAAAGTACTGCCACAGGCTTGGTGTCTGGATCTGCCAATATTTGCAGTGGCCTCTCCCCGCACCCCAAATGGATGGGGGACATCTCATGTACACCTTCCTACAGGCAGAAATCTGCCCCCAGGGAGGACTGCATAAGGTGACCCCATACACTCAGGGTGGGGGAGAGGGCCACCCACCCTTTCAAACACAGAAAATCCTGGTGGTCTAGTGGGTCACCCCGGACTCCCCACCCAAAATAAGTTATAATATATTTTTAGTTTTGCCCCTTCCCTAGGGGCAGATGGGCACATGTGTGTGACCCTCTGCCCCTGGGGGGGGGGGGAATGTACTGCCCCAGGCTTGGGGGGGTGGCTCTGCCAATATTTGTAATGGCCTCTCCCCCCACCCCACATGAATGGAGGTCATCTCATGTACCACTTCCTAGGGGCAGAAATCTGCCCCCAGGGAGCAATACATAAGGTGCCACCCATCCACTTAGGTTGGGGGGAGAGGGCCCCTTTCAAACACACAAAAAATCCTGGTGGTCTAGTGGGCCCCACCGGAGCCACCCACCCCCACCCAAAACAAGTTATAATATATTTGTTGTGTGTTGTTCCCCTTCTCTAGGGGCAAATGGGCACATGTGTGTGGCTATCTGTCCCCGGGGGGGTGGGGTAAAAACATACTGCCCCAATCGTGGGGGCTGGTGCTGCCAATATTTACAGTGGCCTCTCCCACCCACCCCAAATGGATGGGGGCATCTCATGTACCCCCAGGGAGGGCTACATAAGGTGCCCCCATCCACTTAGGGTGGTGGGGAGAGGGCCACCCCCTTGTAAAAATCCCTGGTGGCTAGTGGCCCCACCCGCACCCACCCCCACCCAAAACTATGTTTTTAAGAAAAATGTTGTGCCCTTCCCTTGGGGCAGATGATCACTCATCTGCCCCCAGGGTATTGCCCCCATGCTTTGGGGTTTCGGGGGGAAAGGGCTGCTTAGATAGTAAGCAGCCCCTCCCCCCACTTCAAAAACAGATCCCTGCACAACACACCCAACATATTCTGGGGGGATAAATGACATTACATCCCCCCACGTACAATTGTGGGGGGGGATTTGTCCCCTCTGGCCCCCCATGTCCTATGCCCCTGCACCTGACATTGTCAGTCTTCGGGACATCCGAACCTCTAGAGATCCTCTAATCTTCTAACAGAGAGACTTCCCTTCGGCATTCGCCACATTAATTCAAATAACACTTGTGTTGTGGGGAAGTGCTTCTGTCCGGTAAAGTATAATGTGCTGAGCAGAAAAATTAACCATAAGAATCAAAAAGGGACCAAGACAAGACACATGTCATAGCCACAGGTGGTGCCACTCTAAACAAATCCAAATATTAAAAATGAACAGGCTTACAATTTGTTTTTAAAAAGGCAATAAATAAATAGTCTATACATTCTTTTACAATTGCATTGTAAATAGCGAAACACATGTAGAGGGCAATTTAAATGTAAAATATGGAAAGTAGATATCATCAAAGAGGACATTTCAAAATCTAAATTTATGGATAGGAGAATTCCTTAAAATATGGTCGTTTAGACATTTTAAGGCGAGGACTCAGGAAATACAAGATATTTCTTGCATGAAATGGATATTCCAAATATGGAGAGTAAGCTAACTACTTACAAGATATCTACACAAAGGACACTAGAGACATTCCTTAAAGAGGATAATTAAAAAATGTGATACAGAACAAAAAACGTTTAAGACATCTACAGCACGGTTTAGTAACTATTTATTTTCCTTTTTTTTAAATTTATTTTTTTTAAAGAAAATTACAAAAATCTTTTTGAACTAAACAAACTTCAGATCGCTAAGCACAAACCCGTTCCCCTTTCTTTTCTTTTTAATTGTGCAGGGAGTGCAGATGAAGCCCATTGGGACCAAATATGAAGTTATAAATATCATAGTTTATTAGTTAAGCATTTTGGCATGCCGGCCTTCAAAAACTTTTACACTGAACATGGTCCTATTAATGCAGAGCAGACTGTGTGTGTTTCTGCAAGTAACACAAGGAAGAGTTGTGATATAATAGAAAGGATATGTGAATTCCAAGCATTGGAAATCAAAAGGCCTATCTTTCATTACAAAGGGAAAGGTCGAACTGAAAAGCAGCCGTTACTTTGCATTTGCAAGAGAAAAATCAAAGGCCCTTCTACACGAAAAGCAGGGTTTTGAAACTCTGAAACTAAAATACTAGCCATGTGTGTTTTATAGTGTTAAATCAAGACATGAGAAAAATGATATCAGGGAAAAGACTGGAGATATGGGGGCAAGAAGCAATGTATTTACATATATGATATGCTTCACATGCAAATTACCAGAAACAATTGAAAATGCTACTTTTTTCCATGGGTCACATGTAAATCTCATTTATGCCAGAGACAGAGCCTGTTGCTTGTTGTTGGGCATATTTTCAAGGCTGGTCTGGCTTCTTATATGGAAGGGAAATCTAAGCTAATGTACACGCCAAGTATAAAACTTACATGGAGAAATGAGAGTGAACATGTGCATACATGCTGAAGAGTGCCCATTAGTTTAAATGGACTATCATAACTAGTGATTTTCTCAGCAATGATAAGTTGCCCTGCGTCCATTCATAGGTTGTTTGAAAGTTAGTAATGCACTGGTTATTCTGATGTAAATTTGAACCACATGCAATTTTTGGAGATCATGTTATCACCTGAATTCTGTTTCTGGCTTCTACGAAAATGTCCTGAATTTAAGAATTTGTGAACAGATGACTCATAAAATGAGGTATCTAGAGAGTACATTTCATGTTCATAACTATTATACTTTTTGTACAGAGGGCAAATAATTATAGCATGCCCATGCAATAAGGTGCTGAAATGAAAGTAATCTTCACTGATCCATCATGAGAAGACCAATATTAATAAATATCATGGCATTTATTGGTAAATGGCAAACCTTTGCCATGTAGGTACTTTCTGGCTAAAATTGGACATGGGAAAAAAATGTGAATCTCAAAGGGGAGTTGAAATATTTCTATACTAGACTCCTGAACCAATCCTTAGAGAGGGGCTGGTCTTGGGGGGTGGAGAAAAATGTAAATGTCCAATCCTGTTTGCAAGATCATAAGTTAGCACCACCTAATGTTCACATTCCATGGGAGGGGCATAGCAAGAGAAAAGGTATTGCACTATGGAAAAGGTGACAGGTTTTCAAAAATCACCAAATCACCACAACCTGGTTCTTGGCTCACTGAAGGCACAGGGGTGGGGTATTTATGTGGCTCTGTATGAGTCTTTGATAGTGCCAGAGCTAAGAAAAATCGAAGCAAAGTGTTGTAGGGATTCTAGATTGGGGGAGAGTGGTCTCTCAATATTACGCTACATGAAGCAGAGACACCAGGGGACATTTTTAGTTTTCGCTACTTGGTGACACTTAAGCACCAACAATAAGCCACAAATATTGCATTAGAGTAGAGTTATGAGGGAGATGACATATGAGGAGAAACAACCAGCTTGTGAGTGTTATTTGGCTATTTACCCACCTATTCACTACCCATGGGCATGCTAATTTTGATAGCCATTCTCACCAACTACGTTCCCCTTCCTGGTAGCTCTTTAAGATAGTGTTATCAAGCAGTAACATCAAACGTTGGTCTACCAGTGCTTTTTCTAAGTAGTCTTCTGAGAGTTAATGTGGTAAATGTAGTACTGTCAAAAACAAGCATTGACACAGCAACCGTTTTGACTTGTGTATATATGTATTAGATAGACATGTTCCAGTCACTGCTATCATATGCTGGGGGAATCACATTTTTCACCTATTGCCATTTAATTGTCATGAAGTACAGTACTTGTATGGCAGTGTCTGGCAAATACCTATTCTATGCCTACACTAAAGCTAAAACTGCTGTCTTTGCCAATGCTTGCTCTTTAATGTTCAGTGTGTCCAAAATGCAACAGTGCTACTTGTTCCATTTAGGCACAAAGTCTTTCTTTAATAGGTGATGTTTTGGAATGTCCTTGCAATTCACTTTTCAAGAAGTATGATGTTATCCTTTAATGAGGATCCAAATCTAACCCCATGGAGTGATATATTGACATGTTCATTTAAATTAAAAAAAGACCTCCCTCCTGCAGCCTACATTTCCCCATCATTCTTATTAAGAATTACGGAGAAGGATGGTCGAATAATTATATTGAGGTCTACGACCAGATACCTGCAATTGGAGGAGATGTGTGTAGAGATAATGTCAAAAAGACAGATTGTCCGGGCATATTTACATGCATTGTGAATGCTCCTGACGCCGCCATCTGTCCCTGTTGCTCCCACACATGCTTTTCTTAGGGACAGCAAATTGACTTTTGCCAGCCTAAGTTAGATGACAGTTCGCTGTCCTGTGATCTGGGTATTGGGTCACATTGTTGGTTGTTGGTCGGTTCCAGGGCCATTGTGGCACTTTTCATGACTGCCTAATGCTGACTTCCAATACGCAGATTGCTGGGAAACCGAAGGTGAGAGGTGCAACTCCTGATATGCCAAATCACCCACTTACCCACCATGGCTTTTTGAATGAGCCACTAAGTTGGCTTGCGATAATTCATGCTAGTAGTCCCCCCATGGTACGATTTAGTTTATAAAGTGAACTATGAAACTGGAGCAATTACAATCAATAGATTAGTATTACATCATTCTCATTGGGTCACTGAGTTTGACAAGGACTAGTCCATCATGCAACACCTCTGACAAAACTCCACGGATGAGACTAGTGGCAAGAGAGGGAGTCATTCATTTCTGGACAGTTAGGTTGTTTGCTTGGAGGTTTTCCACTGTGCACATCCGTCACTAGCATGAGCAGCGACGGGTCTATGAAGATGGCTTTCAGGCCTGCACGGCAGAAAGAGAGTTCACTGCAGGCATAGCACAGGGGCAAAGCGCTTGCCTTGGAAGCAAGATCACACAGAGTTTATGAGGTTCGAACCCCAGATCCACGTTTAAAAACCGAACTCAGGTATGGTATTAGGTGCATTGTAAAAAAAAAAATAGCATACATTGGCTTTTCTTGATCGTGTCCAGCAATCATAACAAGATGGGCCAATGTCAATAGTGGGCACTGTTTGGGCCTGATCGAAATGCATTCCACTGGTTTTGGCAAACACGTTTGAAGCGCTGCAGAACTCTTGCATAATGAAGAGCTCACCAGGAACATTTGTGGGAAATTACTGTATATCATGGTTCCGAGGCACCCTCCGTACCAAGCACTGCAGTCAAGCCATGCCACCTCTTCTGCGCTGTCACGTACACTACAGCCGGGTCAGGCAGTCTGAGCTCTCATTTTACTCTGCCAGTCGGTGTCACCGAACATGCTCTGTAACTGGAGACTTGATTAGCTGCCATTAGCTGAGAGGTGCTAACAACAGCGACCGCTATGCCTGCCCTTCCACCCACAATCTGAGCAAACAGAAGAAACGCACCCACTCACTGTGAGTGCTTTTTGAAGCAGAGTTCAGTCTTTAAAGGCTGTTCAAACGCAACACGTAATTCCAGCTTTCTGAAAAGATACATCTAGACATTTTCAGAGGCCAATAACTTTAAGGAAATTTACATTCATGTCAAGTATTCGATCATTTTCATCCACAAGAGATTCATGATTGAACTCTTAAAGAGCGTGTTCACAGACATAGAAATAACACCCCTCCCTCGCCACCGATGGGAGATGTTAAACCACTAGGGAACGCAGCAGTATTATCGAAAGTATTCAACTTCATTTAGTTTATCCAGGGTCGGATAACATATGTCATGGCTGGGGCCACAATTTAACGTGACGTTTGTTCCCCTCGCCCCCAGCCCCACACGTTTAGATAAAGCTGGGAAAAATAGTCCGAGGCACCCATGAAGGGCGTACATTTTAATGCAGTCAAAAGATTGCACCAGGGGTGCAGATTGTCATGGGGAGGGCAGGCGGTAGCTTAATGTCCAAAATAAAAAGGTTTATGTTGCTCTGTCACGAGACTGTTAAAACAGGGCAGCAGCTTGAACCTCCCCAGGATCGGAGACTGCTAAAACAGGGCAGCAGCTTGAACCTCCCCAGGATCGGAGACTGCTAAAACAGGGCAACAGCTTGAACCTCCCCAGGATCGGGTCCGATTTCAACGGAAATATGTGAAAGACCCTGACGCCTCCCCTGAGTTCAAGATTGGTGAGAAAGAACACAGTGATGTGAGCTTCGATGTCATTAGTAGTGGCTTGTCAGGTGATTACATGTGTTCTATATTGCTTGTTTCTTTTTAAACACTTGGAAATAAAATCATATTTCATATATAATCAAATCATTGACTTACAATAAACATTAGAATAGTCGACAAAGTAGTCACCTAACATGTTTAAAAATGGCATATCAACTGGAACGTTCGCTTATTTAACACGAGCCAGAGATATGGGCCATTCCTACTTGTGTGAGGCAAATGCTTATCCAAGTAGGAAAGGAATTTTACATTCTGGGTGCTGCTAAAGGGGACTGAGGACATGCATGTCTCGCTGTGGTCCTCACACAAACCCCAATTTTATGCGCTAGACAAGAGTGCCCTGAATTCATTACTGAGTCTCAGTGGGATCTACCAGGAGTGCATGCCCTGCTGGGGAAGTATTAAGGCCGGTCCATTGAAATGCACGTCCAGTCCCCGTTCGGCTGGAACGCTGACACTTAGATATGCCTGCAGATCCTGGTGACAGCAGAAATGTGACGCAAGTCCAGTGTGAGTAGGGGCGCCGGGGACGTGCGTGTAGGTCATGCTAGATGCAGGATGGTATAATAATGAGACTGTTTTGTATAGTGTTTCATGTCAGATTCCTTCCCACCTCAGAGCTGTGATCAAAGGTGCTATTATACCCAATGTAATGGTATCCAATGTATTGCTCTCAGAACGGTAGGGGGCTGAGTCAGTCCTATCGGGATTCAAACCTGTGGCATTGAAAACAGGTGTCTTGCTAGGACTTTATTTCCTGCGCATTGCATGCTTCGTCCAGCAGATATTGGCCCTCATTCCGAGTATGGTGGTAGTCATGGCGCTATTTGCACCATAACTGCCTCCCATACCGGTACCGACTCCGGTTTGGTTCAATGGGGACTTACCAGTCCATTCCGACCTTGGAGGGACCGGTAAGTCCCCATTTACCAGACCATTCCCCATTCCCATTTGAGCCCCCAAATGGCTCAATGGGAATGGGGAGGGCGCAAATAACGGGCCGGCGTATGCCAAGCCCGTTATTTGCACCCAGGTCCCTTAACGGGTCCCGTCCTTAACACCTGGTCTGACCAGGCATCAAGAAAGGGACCCGCTAAGGGACCTCGTAGTAGGGTGGTAAGGGATTACCGGCACCAGTCTCCTTACCGGTGCCCGGTATCCCTTACCGCCCTACTCGGAATGAGGGCCATTGTCTATAGGGCAGTTGGTTCTTAATGTAAATTATTACAGATGATTTACAGAAAATCACAGTGACCCACACATGGTTGTAAGCAGCTATCAAATTACAGATCCAATGGGAGAGCACCCCTTTCACAGTTTGGAGTGGGGACTCCCCTTCCAAGACGTTACTTAACGATGCATTTTAAAGCAACATTTTCCAAACAGAGTGATTAAATGATATAAGATTTAGAGGCAGTTCTGCAGTATAGATCACACAATAAGTCATTGCTTAAGATATCTTTGGGTAACTCAGAATATGGTTGCTCACTTCAGTAGTTGAAAAGCATGACTATTTCTGGGCCATCTGTGCCACTTTGACATAACAATGTTAGACTTTGACTACACTTAGACAGCTATAAATGTTTCTGTCTTTTGCCTTACTGCCCTGGCTCATAAACAGAATCCTCACTATTGTACCTCTGCCCCGGCTCATAAACGGAATCCTCGCTATTGTACCTCTGCCCTGGCTCATAAATGGAATCCTCGCTATTGTACCTCTGCCCTGGCTCATAAACGGAATCCTCGCTATTGTACCTCTGCCCTGGCTCATAAACGGAATCCTTGCTATTGTACCTCTGCCCCAGCTCATAAACGGAATCCTCGCTATTGTACCTCTGCTCTGGCTCATAAACGGAATCCTTGCTATTGTACCTCTGCCCTGGCTCATAAACGGAATCCTTGGTATTGTACCTCTGCCCCGGCTCATAAACGGAATCCTCGCTATTGTACCTTTGCCCTTTGTATGTATGATGTTCCTTTCCAAAGTGTTTCAAAAAAGGTAGCAGGCGCTCCTCTCCAGAAAGAACATGGCGTGATAGCCTGTTCTGAGATGAGAGTTTGCAGCACACACTTTTTGCTCACTGTACCTTTCACAGATGGGAAACATCCATTTGCATATCAGTCTTTGTCCCGCCCACATGGACAGTCCAGCACCGAAAGGCTATGGCAATTCCTCTCTGGACTGCCCATGTCTCTTGCAGTGCAGTGCAAACAACTAGCACATGTCTGCTAGTTTCCAAAGAGTCTACTTTGCCACAGAACCTACAGTATGCAGCCTCCATGGGAGTTCTACTACATTTAACCAAAATGTGCCTTGTCAGAAACAAATCCATGTACATTTTTAGAAAAGATCTTCGAGTAGATCGGTAAGGATAAAGAGACAGATGTGGAGCCAACATCCAAAACCTTCTATGTTCCGCATTCAAACAGTTCAAATGTAGATAGGCATGAAGGTCTTCTAGAGTACATATCCAATCACGGTTTTGTAAAGACAATTAGACTTTTGCTGGATTGTTCATCAGATCCAGATGCAAATCAGGCCCTTGCTACGCAATGATGTCACGGAAACTGCTAACATATTTATGAAGGTAAAGTGAGGTTTCTGCAACGCCTGTAACATGACAGGTAGAGCACGATTCACAAAGAACGGCCCACATGGCAGTCAGCAAACATACCCCTTAGGACAGGTGTATTGTGTGGCTAACACAATTTACATCAGGAGAGTTTTGTGAATTAGGGATAAACAAGAGCCTTATGCTCCCACTCACTAATCACAAGTCCTACTCAGCGAACCTATTGTACATGTGAAAGATTTACATAAAAAAATTGGAATTGACAACATTTAGAAGTATTATTATGCGGTGGCGGTGCAGCAACACTTTTGGGAACTGTTAGTAAAGAGTAAAACGTATTCATTCACAGTTTCAAATCTATCTTGCACATAGGGGGCGGAGTGAAAACGGTGTCCTGCTCCTAGTTTGACACACGCGTGGCACCAGATGCATTCTGGATTTACTGGCCTTATTACTAAAATAAAATGCTGCCCCCTCTGTGTTCGGGAGTGTTGCAGCATGTTTCCATTATTTTGCTGGTTTTACCTTTTTCCTGTTGTCAGCCGTGCTCATGCTGCACAGACATAATGAATGAAGGCAACACAAAGTCCACATTACAAGGGAGATGTGATGCCCCTCATGGGAGCTACAGTCTGTAACTGAAGGGGCATTAGGACCTTCCAACCCCACCTTGCAATGCATTAAGCAAGTTATCAGACGCAACCCGCCATACAATAAGCTTATTTGTTTTCATTTCTATTATACAAAAAGTAATTTAACGTTTGTGTCTCTAACCACCTTTCTGGTTACATAAAATAAACCCCTTGATAAAACTGTTAGAACAGGGACACGTGTTGGGGTTAAGTATCTAAAAGATTTGTTCTTTGTCAATTGTTGCAGAACAGCAATTCAGAATTCTCAACTTCTAGATACTTGTTCAAGGTTTTTATCTCCCACCATTTAGCTACATATTTTTTACTTGTGGCATCTATTGACTAATTTAACGAGCTAGTTACAGACGATTTGAGAAATCAACAATGTAGCGCACATGAAATCGGATAGCACACAATCTAGAAAAAGAAGAAAATAAAGCAATACAAGACATAAGTAATACAATGGTAATTCCCCCTTTCTCCATGGCCCTTCCCCATTCCCATTTTTGCCCGATAGGGCTCAATGGAAATGGGGAAGGAAGGGGCTAATTACGTACCGCAAATTGCGGTACCGTAATTAGCACCAAGGTCCCTTTGCGGGTCCCAACTTTAACGGCTGGTGTACACCAGCCGTTAAGGTCGGGTCCCGCAAAGGGATCTCGTAGTAAGGCGGTAAGGGTTTACCGGTACCGGTACCGGTAAACCCTTACCGCATTCCGTGTAATGAGGCCCTATGTCTCAGAAGCAAATAGAGAACTAAGTGCCCAAATCTGCTACAGGAAAATGGTGAGTGAAACAATGGAACAAGAACTTCAACAATGGACGGGAACATTAAACATATGGAAAAATGAACAACTACAGGATTATGACAAATATCTTTACTTACAGGTGAAATAACCAATCCAACAATTTCATTTCTAAACTACACCAAAATTTGATACATTTCCAAATGCAGACCAATACTGAATGGAACTAGTCCCCTTACTGAACCAGACTCAGAGTATATGGACACATTTCACAACCTCATTGCACAAGCTCTTGAATCATACAGTAAAGACAGAAAATATTTAATCAAGAAATTGAAAAACATGAATTGGAAAGATGAATATGTTTTCATAACCTTGCATATGTAACTGAACTATGTGTGTCGATTACATTCTCAAAACAAGATACAGTTCTCATTAACGTCTCAATTAAATGTTGTTGGAGATGCTTAAATCTAGATTAAATAACAATATATTTTGTCTCAATGGAAGCATCTAAAATTACGTGCCAGGAACTTCCACAGGCTCCAATATGCGCCCCTATGAATGGGATTTGTTAAAATGCCTTTACCAACAACAAGAAAATAATGTATTGGAGATACTATATTGGAAACATCCTATTCATTTGGAATGGACACCTGTAAGCACTGGAAATAATTGGTATTGAATTTAAACTGCAACTTATCTGATATTTTTTTAATGATGAATTACGGTAGAGAAAGAGTTCCTTTTCTGGATTTAGAAAGCTTTATAGCACATAACACAAATCATGATACTATATATAAAAAACACTGTCAGGAGATATAATTCTGCATGCTAGTAGCAATCATCCAAGACACACAATCAATAAAAAGCTAGGTGGAGAATGTTTTTCTACCAAAAGAAATTGCAGTAATGATAGGTGGAGAATGTTTTTCTACCAAAAGAAATTGCAGTAATGAAAGGGAATACAAAATAAAAGAAGAAGAACAAATTATCAAATTTAAAGAAAAATTGTACAGTACAAAAACTATAAACATCATTCTCTTAAGCAGAACAAGTACAGAGGATTGCAGTATAGGACTCTACAATCATCCACAAGCCCAAAGCAAGAGAAGAGGAGGTCCGATTTAGAACCACACAAAGTTCTCAAAACAACATACATTCTAAAGTACTTCAATGCATTGAAATGTTCTTCATTCAGACGAAGATGTAATGAAACACATAAAGGATACACCATGTATAACATGCAGGAAAGTTACAACTATGAACAAGAAAGGAAGCATCACGTTATGAAACACAGACACAAATAAAAAAAGAACATTTGCTAAAACAACAATGGCTATCAGCAAAGGGGACAACTTTAAATGTGGATCATCTAACATTACATAATCCACATTTTATAATGGATTAGGCCAATGAATTACATATATACAAGAAATCAAAAAACTCAAATTAAATCCCACAATAATTGCACCACTAATTTTGTGGTTTGTATGATTGTACGTGCATGCCAACATAAATATATTGGACACATCATAAGAAGCTTATAAATGTGCATTCTGTAACATAGCAGAGGCAAAAAATATTAACAAAACAAAATATACTTCACCAGCAAATTGGTAGGAAAGCCATCAGAATGAATGTAAACTGTCTATGCTTGGAATATGTCAATCAATCTTTCAGAGGTGGCAACAGAAAACAAACTATTGCGACACAAAGAAGCACAATAGATACATGTAATGGACACTTGTCACTATAGACTTAATAAGGACACTTAACTTTATGTCTTCATTTAAGATAACTACATATGGTATTTAGTACAAATTAAGTGAGAAACGTATACTTCTAGAGAGACTGTGTTCAGTAAACAACAGTGGTATTTATTATATAAACGTTCTTATTTCTTTGTTGTAAAACTATATCTGTATTTTCCATTTGATTATAAGCACCACACATCTTTATACATACAATATTCACATGAATCATAATTTTAATTGCACTAATAAATATATAGAACAAGTTGTGAAAATATAGTAAAATGTAGTTTAAATAATTCCAAATAAAATGAAAAACAAAACAAATTATATTGAAGTATAATGCAAACAATACTTTTATATAAAAGAGCACAGGAGTGACATTATGTACTAGGGGAAGGTGCTGGAAGCATGTAACATGAGCAATGATGCTGTCACAAGATGAGTGCATCTCAAAATATTATTGCGCAACAAGTGACAACACAAGCCCACTGTAAAGAGGCTCTGGTATAAAAAGAGCTGCATGTAAAAAATGTCCACTCAACAGCGAACCCCAAGTGCAATCCAATATAGGGAGAAATTATGCTGATTAACTTGAAAAGATATTATTAAAATTACGTGACTAACAAAATGTTCAAATTAAATATTGGAAACTTAACAAAAGTAGATCAACAAGACAATACCATAACTAAAATAGTATGCAATAGAAATTGGTCTATGGCTTGCATGCAATGAAATAAGGCAACTATTTGTAATTCATATTGGACCTCTCTTAAAATCTTCCAGGTTACATACATAAAAGTCCCCTTAAAAAGTTGCAAAAACAGGGCAACGCCTGTTGGGGGAAAGGCACAAAAAGATGAAGCTTTGTTTTGTGTTAGTTGTTGCAATTATTCATTCGAAAGAGGAAAACTTTGGCAATATTGTCATTTGTATATGAACAGGAAACCGAATAACGTGAAAAGATGAAAAAAAACAAACACATGTCCCTGGATTAATATAGAAAAATAGCTGTTAATCTAAAGGATATTACAAGATTAACCATATGCAAAGTTTTAAAAAACATGGCCTTCGAGCAGTTCAATAGGGACTTAACGTTGGTCATAAATAATACCAAAACAGTGGCAATGGTATGACAACACTCCACTGCAAAGAAGCTAAAACCCCATTGTATGTTAAATAGTGAAACGAGTTGCTGAAACATAGCACATATATCTTAACACAAAGGGTGGGGGAAACTGTTTTGCTTATGCACAAACCTGGGAGAAATGTTATATTCCCCACCTTGGAAGCATACAAAGCTACAGCACGTATAGCTGTAGTCTACGGCTCTAAATTACGGGGTCACATATTGAAAGGTAGGTTGGGTTTGACTGAGATGACATTTCTAAAGACAGTTGCTATCTATTCTATCATCAGCTCCATCCATCCATCCCTTTGTCCTTGGAAGTGGCCATTGGTCTGATTTAATATGAGACATAATTGAAGCCCCTCCTTTTTACAGGGTATCCCTGAACCCAAGTGTCGAGTTAGAATTACATACAAGAATGTTATGGTCCTTTACTAACAATGCAATGGGTAGTAACGGTAGTCAAACTATAAATAACTGCAGTAACTGTAAATGGTTGACATTTGTAAAAGAAATAAAAAACATGTTCTTTGAACTCGCCCATGGACATCTCTTGAGGGAGTTGTGTTACCATTGATGGCACAACAAAAAATAGTCTGAAGGCAAAACAATATTGGGGTTTTGAGCAATATTTAACCTGGATGAAAAACAAACCTCGATTTAAGATGAATTGAAAAACATATATACAGAATTACATTAGTAAAGTTCTGCTTGGATATTCTCCATTTTGAAGTTTTCACTTTTAAATAGGCACATGGACGTTCAACGTATTATCCACACTGCTGTAGCACCAATCAACACAGTGGTTCAGTTAGTGTTCTTCTGCCTTGATATTGGACCCTAAGGAAAAATCAGACCAGCTCAAGGAAAATTGGAGAAGACAGACGAGGCATTGAGGTTTTTTAAATCCTGTAATTCAAATGAAACAACAGTAGTCCTAGCCAAGTTTCTTTTTTTGGCACTTGGAATTAGAAAGAGCAAATGTAATTAGCTCATAATGAGTCTGTATTGCGAGGTGTATGCCTACAAGGGTTGACGTTTTTCTTGTTTTTTCTTGAAATTGGCAAAATTAACTGATATGTAAATTGAGATTATAATTTCCCTTGTATTGCTGTGTTTTTGCTTGAAATTGATGAAATGAGCTGAGCTGCAGATTGAGATTAAAACTCCCTTTTTATTCTATGTATTCTTTGATGATGTGTTTGATGAGGTGTTGATGAAATGGACCGACCTCTAGTTCTTAATCATCCTTTTACTGTATGACTTTTTTTATTATTGTTTGCACTCTGAGGGCTTATCACCCAATAACGTTTGTTGCTGTTGTTACGAGAGAAGAAAGCACATAAACGTCATATATCATCAAACTATCAAGTATTTATACTCTTTGTTTTCTTTATATTACAAAGGGAATTACTGTATGCCTGAGCTTCAAAAACTGCCTGGTTTCTTTATTTTTGTCCATGTGCACTAATATATGTAAATAACAAAAAATGACCAATAGATAAATGATACCAGGATGCCGTATATGTATAGTCAAAAAAAGTTTACCAATACAAAATATTAATTTCATTTCATTAACCAATTCAAATAATTAATCAAAAAAGATCACAAACCCAATTTCATAATTCTTTTCCATTCACATTTTCATTCTTAACTTAATTTACCATATTCATACCAACACTCATACATTCATATGGGTATCTATTCTACCCATAGCCAAGATTCACAACACATTTCCTAAATTTCAACTCATCTGTTTTACAGATGTATCCCTCTATCTCTATTTAGGGGGTGACTGTTTTGTCAACACGTGTTTCAGTTGTATTTTAGTGGGTGCATATCATCTTTCCCGATTATTCAGCCAACCTTCTTCAGGACGGAGGACAACAAATAAGTGTTGTTTCCTCTATGATGGAATAAAATGGCCATTGTGATCTATTCTGGTTCACCCAGGATGCAATTTCCAATGGTGATGCAATAGCTAATGAATATGCTCTCCAACAGGTTGTATCCCTGACTTCCATGATGCTTCCCCGTTGACAATGCTGCATACGGCTGGTTGAAGTTGCAATTGTAAACATTTTGAGATCCAAATGTGGCAGAACCCTGATGTACTGTTTCTGAAATTGTGGATTTGTATGAGCATGTGCTACTCTCTGAAGTTAGTCTACTATTATTTCCAATGCTTGGATATTTTTTGGGACATTCAAAAAGGATTGTGTGAATTTCTTCTGAGGTGAGCATATATAGCGAAATACAGCTTGGAAATGTTTCAACAATGCGGGGAGTTACAGTTGCATTATTGCGGTAAGTTATATTTTAATTTTCTTATGTAATGGATAACTCAGGGGCATTGTTGGTGTCTTGTGATGACATCAGTGTTAATTTTAATGTTAATGTTAAAGGATTTATTTTACCATGCACTATCACCACGGGAGTGGTCCCCTGGCTCTCTGACGGCTCTGAAAAAGGGAAGGGGGTTGAGTTAGTGGGAATAAGCTGGAAAAGTGCAAGAGAGCAGTGATGTGCTGTTGGCAGCCTCAGCCCGGTGGGTCAGTTGACTGGGCTTGGGGTGTTTTACAGTCGGTAGTCATTGTGTGCTGTTGTGCGAGTCTATGTTTGTTTTGTTGTTGCAGTGTAGTGAGGTTTGTGCGGATTGTTGTGTTGTAGGCTTGCGGTTGTGTTTGGTTAGAGTTTGAGAGGTGTATGCAGAGGTGTGAAATTGTTAGTGGATCAGTTAATTGGCGTTGCTGTCCTTGCAGTTATGTCTAGGTGTGATGCTTGCTATCATTCACTATTCCATCTGGGTGTGGCACTTGCTACACTTCAATATCCTAAGTAGATGTGAGGCAGACTAGTGAGCACTATTACACCCTAGTGTAGCACACACTAACATTCACATTTCTATCTATATGTGACGCGGGCTAAGTTAAGAATTCCATCTAAGTGTGGCACATGCTAACATTCAATTTCTATCTAGATGAAAAGTAGGCTAGAGTTAAGAATTCCGTCTAAGTGTGGCATATGCTAACATTCACAATCTTATCTTAGATGCGACGCAGGCTAAAGTTATGAATTCCATCTAAGTGTGGCACATGCTAACATTCAACTTATATTTATATGTGACGTGGGCTAAGAATTCCATCTAAGTGTGGCACATGCTGACATTCAATTTCTATCTAGATGAAAAGTAGGCTAGAGTTAAGAATTCCGTCTAAGAGTGGCATATGCTAACATTCACGATCTTATCTTAGATGCGACGCAGGCTAAAGTTATGAATTCCGTCTAAGTGTGGAACATGCTGACATTCAATTTCTATCTAGATTCAAGGTAGGCTAGAGTTAAGAATTCTGTCTAAGTGTGGCACATGCTAACATTCGCAATCTTATCTAGATGCAATACAGGCTAAAGTTAAGAATTCCATCTAAGTGTGGCAGATGCTGACATTCAATTTCTATCTAGATGCAAAGTAGGCTAGAGTTAAAAATTCCATCTAAGTGTGGCACATGCTAATACTGGGAAGTATGTTCGTAAGTAATGCAAAACAATATTTACGGTCCAGCCATGAGTAGATTTAGGTCGATGGTCATTAGTCTCTATAAGTGTGCATAGTGTAAGTTTATGGCAGTGTACTTTATGGAGAGGTAAGGTAGAGTGGCAGGGGCTTTCTGGAGTAGAGTAATTGCCCTACACCCCACCCAAGCCACACTTACAGTTTTTGTTGGTGTCTGCTGATTGCTGGCTTCATTGGCTTCCCCCCTGGACACCTTCAGACACATCTTGGAGCCACCAATGTAGGAGCTGCCCTTGTCCTTGGAGCCCTTAGCTGCAGGGGCTGCAGCAAAAAGCAAGTCCCAAGATTTTAGAGCGGCCAGGGGGCCAAGGGGGCTCACCTGCTCACCTGGGGACGCCAGATATTAAGTGCGCGATCCCCGGGTCCAGCAAGCATGGTCTTCTGTGCCTGACGCAGGCATCCAATCACGGGAGGGAGAGAGCTGGGAGGTGGGCTTTGGGACGGGGAAGAGCATCAGGGAGAGCCGGGTCTGTAAGGCAGCACGCGGGGCCTGGGGGCAGCAAAAAGCAAGGCCCAAGATTTTAGAGGAGCCAGGGGGCTCAAGGGGGCTCACCTGCTCACGCTGGATATTAGGTGCGCGATCCCCGGGTGCAGCAAGTGTGGTCTTCTGTGCCTGATGCAGGCCTTCAATCACGGGAGGGGGAGGGCTGGGAGGCGGGCTTTGGGACGGGGAAGAGCATCAGGGAGGGCCGGGGCTGCAAGGCAGCACGCGGGGCCTGGGGGAAGCAAAAAGCAGGGCCCAAGATTTTAGAGGGGCCAAGGGGCTTAAGGGGGCTCACCTGCTCACCTGGGTACGCCGGATAATAAGTGCGCGATCCCCGGGTGCAATAAGCATGGTCTTCTGTGCCTGATGTAGGCATCCAATCACGGGAGGGCGGGAGGCGGGCTTTGGGACGGGGAAGAGCATCAGGGAGAGCCGGGGCTGCAAGGCAGCATGCAGGGCCTGGGGGCAGCAAAAAGCAAGGCCCAAGATTTTAGAGGGGTCAGGGGACTCAAGGGGGCTCATCTGCTCACCTGGGGACACCAGATATTAAGTGCGCGATCCCCGGGTGCAGCAAGTGTGGTCTTCTGTGCCTGATGCAGGCATCCAATCACGGGAGGGGGAGGGCTGGGAGGCGGGCTTTGGGATGGGGAAGAGCATCAGGGAGAGCCGGGCCTGGGGGCAGCAAAACAAGGCCTCAGATTTTAGAGGGGCCAGGAGTCTCAAGGGGGCTCACCTGCTCACACCGGATATTAAGTGCAGTGTGCAATGGGGGGGGGGGCTGATAGTGAAGTTGGCGTAGCTCCCAACACTTGCCAAATTGCAGGCACCTTCACTTCACTTCAACTAAGGTTTTTGCACAACATTTGAAAGGTTTTGTTGCACTGAACTTATTCACTTTAACAGTGTTTTAACTAAAGTTTTTTCACTGAATTTCAAGGGTTTTGTTATCCTACAGCTCACACCGCTTATAGTTATCCCTTTTTTCTTCATGCAATATAACTTATGTCATATTCTCTGTTGTCAACGTGTGTTCTTAAACTCTGCAATCTGGGGTTCAAAAGATATTTAACATGTTCTTTGTCCACTCAATTAGAATTGATATCATCAGTGCTTACTGGCCAAAAAAAAAAAAAAAAAAAAAACAGGTCTTCATTATTACTTCAAATTTGCCTAAAATACCTCCATCCCCGACTAAAAAATATTGTGCTTGCTAAGACACATTATTTTAAATGTTTTAAGTGCCTACTCTTTTCTTTTTGGAATTGTGTTTTTCATTGCAAATATCTTACTTTTTGGATCGCCTGCTCCTCGAATCAAAACGCTAATTAAAATCTTTGAAAAAATTGCGTTTGTCTCCTTTCTCACTGTATCAATTTCCTAAGTGACTCTACCCCTACCTCTCTTTTCTGCTTCTTACATGTTCCCTTGATCCATTACATTGCAAAGTACAATGTTATGTATGTATTTACATACGTGAGTCATATCTGAAGATTTAAATCTTCACAGCTGATCTGCTGAGAAAATCAAGGTCTTCACTGTTAAATCACTTGAAACACCTGTCCAAAGAAAACAAAGGATTATGAAACCATGCA
The DNA here is from genome assembly GCF_040938575.1 of Ambystoma mexicanum. Lineage (NCBI taxonomy): Eukaryota > Metazoa > Chordata > Amphibia > Caudata > Ambystomatidae > Ambystoma > Ambystoma mexicanum. Next base: position 426,119,092 of record NC_090935.1, read on the forward strand.
TCAGCACCACTCGCGCTTCTGTGGCACAATTCTTTTTCAATTTTGATCTCTCAATTTAAGCTTTATAAGATAATCCTATGTGCCCAATTGACAGAATCTTCTGAATACCACCCTCCCACACATTGTAGGTCAATTTGTGAAGCCATCCACGCATTTTTCTAAAATAACAAAATTTGAATACTTCCTAAATTCACTGAATTCCCCCAAATAGAGTGTACTGTGCATGTCACATCTTTTTATTGTATATTTGTGAAGTATATCCTCTTTTCTTTTGCTTCTTGATAAGAATTGAAAAGTGACTCGACCCCATCATCTTTAATGCGTCTTGCATGTTCCCTTAATCCACTGTCCATCCCTAACGGGTAGGATAATGCTTTATTTTTTGCTTAAAATGTTTTCACTTTCATTGCTGGCAATTGAGTGGCAGAGGGCAATGATGGCAAGTGCTCATTTCTCCTTTGCCTTTCCTTATTTTAAACGGAACATTCTAGCCTCATTGGGTGGAATGTTCGATTTGCAGTAATATCTCCACCTCTCGTCGTTACCAGATGGTAAAATCCATTGTTCCTTATTAACTTGAACAAAGGGCCGTTACCAAATGGTGACAGACCTCGGAATGTGGTATTATGGCTTAATTGCCTTCCCAGCTGCACCTAACCTTTCTCTGAGGTTACTGGATTGACCAAAATGTCTGCTCAATTGCTCTTGTCTCTCTCTTATTGTCTGTAATGTCCACTAGCTCCTTAGAAATAATCCTACCAGTTTCCAACTTAATGGATCAAACACATACCAATCACAGCTACACGCACTTTAACATACACGAGGGAAGGACATGACCTGTTGACTGCTCATGGTAACTGATTTTGTGGGAGTTAAACAAGTTCATTTCATCGTGGTACCTGCAGTGCTGACATTGGTGCAGTGGTGATAGTCCTAGTGTCAGCATGGGAAATCTGGAACCCATGGCGCTGAGGCTGTCTCTGGTATTTTTGCTCGTGAAGCTATTGCAGTCGGGCTGGAAGAAATTCTGGTGATGGATTAGTCAAGTGGTTCTGCAGGCAAGTTTTGCGGTCAGACTTTGTTTCTTAAGGTTTCTTAGCAGGGTACATGAAAAGAAATGTTGAGTGTGAGATCATTGTAAGAGGTGGTTGAAGTACAAGAGATGCAATGGCACGGTAGTACACCAATCAGGTGGAAACATATAGTCCCAAACAGAAGCACAAAACGCATCAGATTTTTCACACCCCGAAAATAAATACACGCAGCATGTGCTAGTCGTTCTTTTGTGTTGACAAGCTGACATTTTCAGGATTTTTCTTTCCTTTTTTTTTTTTTTTTAAATCCTTGGGATGGTGTAAAAAGACAACAGTCACTCCATCACAAAGAATTGCACGCAGTGCCAAATTTCCACTCCAAATAACTATCCTGCCTTGAATTAAAGACCTCAAAAGAACATTACAGCGCAGCCTTGCTGCACAGAATTTGAAAGTGGGGGGTTAGGGGGTTAGGGTGGCGGGTTGTCTCTGGATGGAACACTGGGATGTGCGCCCAGCCCTAGGATCTGGGACAAGTAATGATATTCATAACATGCTCCTGGCTCATGGAATGTGCCATGGAGAGTGGTCTCACTGGCTGGCATGCTAAAACAACTTCCGCTACCCCAGCATTTTGCATCTGTTCCCATTTTCGTACACAACAAGTTGTAGTACTGCACACAATATTTGCTTAGGGAAGCAACGTCTCCCAAGAACGAAAGTAACATGTATGACTTAGTTATCCACGAAACAAAAGATGTTTTGCTTTTTGTACATTTATAATTTTAAAAAAAGGGAAGCAGGGGAGCATGTGTATTTAAGCACCACTTTGCTTTTTTCCTTTGTTTATAATTCTCACAGCTCGAGACCTTGAAAGAAACCCATAAGAGGTGAGATGCCCGACTGCGGGGCCCCCGCAGCCCCAAGAGACTCCCTGGGGAACCTGCTTCCATGACTTGGAATTGTTTCATCTCAGCTGTTATCTTCAAGTCCATTGGTCTTCTTGAAATCCCCGATACGCCCCTCTCCCTTTACCTTTCCCTCACTCCCTAATATATACACACACACCACAGTAGTTGAACATGAGTGACCCCGATAGAAGCAGCCCTGCTTAACGCTGTTTGTACAAGGTGCATGCCGGCGTCTGGCATAAATATTTATATCTTTCTCGCTGACATCAAGAGTCGCAGAGTGTAGCCAGACATATATAAATGTGGACTCATCTTGTGTGAGTTGCTAAGTAAAAGCTTGCAGCAAATTCTTTCTTAAACAGAAATGGAATGGCAAACTGCCACATAAAAAAGTACGTGTTTATACTAAATGTGTGGTCCCAGGGCACAGGGCAATTGCAGTATAAAGGCATGCCACACTGTGGTGTGTAATTGGCTGTGAATATTATCTCATCACGTTCCTACACTTGTGTTTATTGAATTAAAAACACAATGGTCTGATTATCAAAGGTTGCCTCTGGAGAGCAGGAGTGAACGGTGACCCTCCTTTCAGCCAGGCTCTGATCTATGTGTTCTGGAGCATGAGACACCCAGTCCGTCAAGCACTGAGACATTGGGTCAGGCTAACCCAGGTTGGGAAACCTGGCCACAATCATAATGTGTTATTGGCTGCTCCGCTACAGTATGAGACAGGCAGCCCCACACTGCTGCGGGGCCTACACACACATTCCCCGCGCAAGCTTTTTGAGCGCTGCCAGTGCTTCCGTATGCCACGGGGCAGGCTGCGCATTAGCCAGGCCACCCATGCAGCGCATAGCAGGGACTAGGCCACCAGAAGCGGCAGGACGTCAAGCTACTGCCGTGGTCACAGCATGGAAAAGCACAGTCAACAGCCAAACAAGGGTTAAAGAACGAAAGGAAACGGGTAGGATAAGGAAGAAGGAAAAGAGAAGTGGGCAAATGTGAAAGGGATACGAGGGACATCCTTTCACAAAGACTGGCACACAGAGAGTAGCGACGTGTCAGTGGCAGAAACATATTGGTCATGTTTGATGCAATCCATTAGCAATGGTTATTCCTATACAACACTGCCACGCCCGATCTGGCCTAGTCTGCAGCCACAAAAACCTAGAATATAAAAATGAACACTCCAATATAAAATACACATCTTGCCTCTGTCCCTGAGCTGGAATGCACAAAGTGGTATTATTTTCACCAGAAATAGCTATCCTCTATGCGCTTCTCGTGTACTCCTCAATCACACGGAGCACTGAGGTGAATTCCATGTGGATGACTGGCCACCATTATAGAGACTGGATGGGGTGACCACCTTTGTCTCCGGCCAGAGGGCAGTTGACAGAACGACGATGTCACAGCTTTAAGCCACAGAAAAGTCATGCGGTCTTCATTTCTCTTAAGCCCAAATCTATTTTCACCTCCTCCATCCACCTCCCAGCAGAGGTTATGACCAGAATTGGAAGTATGGCTCAGCGCAGTGGTAATTAGAAATGTAATAGGCAGCATGAGTCCAGCCAAACCAACAAGTTTCCCATAGATCACTACTGTGCGTGCAGGTTCTCATTGTACTATGAGTGTGTGCTTATCGTTTGACTGGCATCGCGCTATGAAACGTGCAAACAACAACCCCACGTATTTAAATTCCTATTCATTAAGAGTCTATTGATTTATATACTTGGACCAACAATGAGAAAGCTGTATTTTTTTAGAGGTCTTGTTGTTCTCATTTTGGGAGAAGTCATTTTCCTATATAAGATTGATCTTTCTATGTTAAAATAAAACTAATAAACAAAACTATTTTACAAGGTCATTGAAACATCCCAAAAGCTGCATCATGTGCATTCGAAAACATGAAATATTAAAATACTATCAAGATAAGAGATGGACTGACCTATAGGGAACTCTGCAGATTTCCCGGCAGGCCTGTGCACCCTGTGCCTCTTGTGTATGGTAAATTATTTTTATTTCCAAATGTTTTCATAGGAACATGGTTGGGCTTGCCGAAAACGTGCAATACGGGGCCACTTGAAAATGATTTCCATGGCCACTTTTGGTTCCCAGCCCACCCCTGTTCAAGAAGTTCTCTTTCTGTAGTTCTGGGCGTGCACTCGCTCAATGACCGAGGCCTAAGGCAGCCAACAGCGTGCTATCCTGCAAGCTATTTAGAAGCAAAGCTCTCTACCTCTTTTGGGTTGCACCTGTGGCATGTTTAGGGCATTCCTGAATCAATGAGGTTTCCCTACACGATTTCTCTCACGAGCCCTACTTAGTGGGAAATGTTCCAGGCAGATAGAAGGCATTCCACCCTACCCTGCAATGCCCCAAATAGGATCGCTAATGCAGAGATGGAGCACTTCGATTCCTTCTTACTTTCAACTCTTCAAATATTAACGGAGAAGTAGAGCAGACATTTCAGATGAAGCGCCCTTTCAAATGTGTCATCTAGAATGTGCACTGTGTAGCCATGGAGGTGGAAGTCTGAGGAGCTGGTGATAGCTGACATGTGTGCATGCAGGGCGGGGCTGTGCATCACTCGTGGTAGCACCCCGGCAATCCCCTCTGTGAATCAGTGGTTCCTGTGTGTACATTCTGCTGTTTATAGGAAGCAATGAGCAATCAGATAATCACATCCTATGCCTCATAGAATTTGTAAATCAGAAAATTCCATTGGAAAAAGTAAATCATTGAATGCTTGAATCAATAAGTACATATTTCAGATGCGGCTTGCTGCGTATTTCATCTTTCACAACATTGACGCTAACATTAAAGTGTTTGTAACAATGAACAATATATACACATTCAGCCAGCCTCAGGATTTGGATGTCAGTAGAAAATGGCTGAGACATCTGTAACTCTATGGGGGTGTAAGACGGTATGCAACCTGCAAGGGCATGCTAGACTGAGCTTTTTTAGTTTTTGCAATACAAAATGCTGGTAATTCTCTCTCAGAAAGTAAGCTCTGCTAATCAGGCTTCACTTTCGTAAATGCTCCATGCTAAAAGTATAGTGCACATATGTTCTTTTTGCTGGACCATGTCTGATGACATCTCATCAGCTGCCACAGAGTAAAACGTACTTTTTCGACAGTCTGTTGGAACCGAATTCATCTTCAGCAGCACTAAGTTGATGCTTTAAGAAATATTTCACCGATACGTTAATTCACAAAGTGTTGATTGGCAACCTGGCTAAAAAACTGATAGTCTGCACATGTGTTGTGTCTTGATCTGGGTCACCTGGTCCAGGCACACAGTTGCTAGGGGGCACCCAGCCGGATAGCAGATGCTGCGGTCATGCAGCCATACGGTTAGGGGGCACCCGGCAGTGACCATGCTCACCTGGTCCAACAATAGAAGTGGGCTCATCCACCACACAAACCCTGACTCCGTGGGCGCACAGACCTGGGTAATGATGCAGGCCGTGACCACATGGCAGGCCTCACATTAAAGCAGACAAGGACAACTGTCGCTCACACCTGGAGTCTTCTGCTTCACTGTTTCACATGCGGGCATAGGCCCCTTTAATTACCTACGGTCAAGACAAAGTCATGACCCATATCCTCAAAGGGGCGATACATCAATTAAAAAGGGCAATACCGCACCCCTCCTTTTTTTATAACCACAACAATAAACATCAATCATATGAGTGAACATTGTAACATCGGCTGCATTCCAGTCCGGACACCCACTACATTATTGGAGGCAGGTGGTCCTTTCGGCACTCGGTGAACCTACATCAGGAATAAAACTCTCCTCCCTGCAGAACCTCGCTCCAGTCCTGCCATGCTTGCTGGTGACGCCCCAGTGCATTTCCTTGTGCACATGATAGGACAAACATATCTTCGTCCTCATCTTCCCAAATGGGATGTTCTCTCTCTGGTGACACCAGCTGAGCCACGGATGATCTGGGCAGCCTCCTTCCCATTGCTTGTTGAGTGTCTTCCTTTGAGCCAGTAACCACTGCTGGTGCGATTGCGCTGACCGGAGATTGGAGATGGGACTGGACAGACCCTCGCAAAATCGTCTTCTTTTCTGCACCTACCGCATGTGTGTCCTTTGGCCAACCACTCATGTGCATGTGGCAGGTCCCATCTGCGCTGTGGGCATAGTACTGCGCCCATCTCCTTCAGCGGCCACTCCCCTTTTCTCAAAGGCTTGCTTTCCTGCCATTTTCCAATCGCGCACACCTCCTCCAGCTTCACCCACTGCATGGAATGCTCCCGCTTCAACTGCTGCCTGGACACGTCCATGGCAGACGCTCTTACCTCAGCCAACTCCTGGGACCAGCCCAGCTCTAGGATCCTGGCTAAGGTTATACCAAGTTCTCTGAGGACCTGCTTCTGTAATATGACCGAGCTGCAGGCATACATTATTTGTTGCCTGATTTCATCATCCTCATTGTTGCCCAATGTACATGATAGTGCAATTTGCTGCAGCCTGAAATTAAATACAGGCTCTCTCCTTCCTCCTGCCTTGCAGATCTCATCCTGAACTGTTCATAGTCACTGTTGATCATGGGCATAAAATTCTCATTCAGCACCTCAATGGCGGTAGCATACGATAGGTCCCTGGGCCGCAATGTTTTGAACAACTACTGCATAACGGCAACTGATCTCAACAGCCTCAAAGTAGAGTTCAATGTTTTCTACTCATACAGTCCATTGAGGTCCAAGGCTGTCCCGTCACATCAAAGCCACTCAGCGGTTCTAGCTGCCCTTGTTGAAGGTGCACCCCACGACCCTCTTGGGTGCCATCTCCATCATCTCCCATGGCATATCTCAGAGGCTAGTGTGGCCTGCGCATGTGCCAATGGGGGTTCCACAGTGAATAAGAGTGTGTATGGGCAAGAGGGCGCACAAGCGCTCACTAGGAGCCACAACCATCTAGTGTCCTTACCACCAAACAATTTCCATATGTGCTGACTGTGCACCCCAGTCCAGAGTGCCAACACCACCAGCAACAGTACCTCACATTGAGATTGTATGATTTCTATCACACAGCTGCACGCCTGATGTACCCCTTCCGGGACCCGTGAGTTGGAGTGCACACATAGCAGTGACCTGTCCTGGGACACCACGCTCCTCCTCAGAACGCACAATGAATGTCACAAACACATGCCCCTTATTAGAATGTCCATACCCCACAGTGCTCCGCACACAAGCCTTGTTTTCTTTTTTTAAAACATTTTTTCCACTGACACTATGGGAAGTGCACCAATTAGGGAGTGAGGAGCTGCCAACAAAACACTGCACTCTGGAGACCCACCGCAGTGGCTCCCATCCACAAATGTGCTCACACCTCTACTTAAAATAGCACCGATCTGGAGTGCACTGGTGGTGCACGAGGCAGCAGCAGGCCCGTGCTGTCGCAGGGATAGAATATGTGTGCAGGCAGCCGCTGGGCCTCCTGTGCCAAATATAGAACTCAGACCCCGGTGTAGGAGTAAGAACCCATCACCGCCGCAGCCCGGGAGTCAGCACGGTGCAGTGCCTCCATCAGCGTTGAATGATGAAGCGTGGACCACCACGCGGCTTCAACTGTAGCAGGAATTCAATCCTGCACCGCAATGAAGCTATGTGGCACTGGGCACGCAGCTCGCGCACACAACAAGCACTGCTCTGCGATGCGGGTCCACTATACCCCTCATCGCCAATGTTGTGTCTGGATCGGGGGGGGGGGCACACGGTCCATGCACACAGTTGCTCGGGGCACCCAGCAGGACAGCAGATTCTGCGGTCACACAGCTATACAGACAGGGGGCACCCTGTGGTGACCGAGCTCACCCGGTCCAACAATAGAGCTGGGCTAACCCACCACACAGTCCTTGCCTCCGTGGGAACACGGCCAGGGTAATCACACAGGCCGTGGTCACTCGGCAGGCCCCAAATTAAAGCAGACATGGACACCAGTTGTTCAGTCCTGAGTCTGCTGCTGCACTGTTTCACGTGGGGGCAGAGGCCTCTTTTATCAACTAGTCATGACCTTAAAGGAGCGATACATCCATTTAAAAGGGCAGCACTACAACATTAGCAGCGGCATCCAGGACTACTTCAGGAATGTGCCCATCGAAGAATTTTCTGCTGGCTTTTCTACAAGATAAGTCTTACATTGGTCTATATGAGAATACAAATGGGACTCCCTTTGAAAGTAAACAGTTGATATATATATATATACATATATATATATATACTATATGAAGCTAAAGTTATAAGGATGGCCCAAAACCCAGATTATGTTTTCATATTAAAATAGCTTTCCACTGACCCTTGCAACTGTCAGAGTTTCGTGTATAACCATCTAGGGGTGGTTTCCCCAACCACTCAATTACAGGCTAGTAGTATAGACTCCCTTTGTTCTCTCCTGGGAAAACATGACACCCTTACCGGTGAACAAGCTTTCCCCAGTTGGATGGGTGGGAACACTTCTTCAAAGGCAGCTCTGCCAGCACAATGGAGACACAACACCGGGATATAATTAATGGAGTCCCTTTGATGAAGGGGAGACAAGTGAGGGGGACAGTTAGGTACACCCGGAGAGAAATTACAACCAAGAGAGAATTCCAGCATCTTGCATTGTCCAAGTTGATAAGTACACTCCTTGTGGCCCTTCCCCACTTCCTGTAAAGAAAGCACTATGTGATAGATATCACCTGGCAAAAGATGTTTGTCACTGGAGTCCGGATTTGACCCGGAATGCTTGAAATGAAAAGGTCTACACTGGCAAAATGACTTCATAAAAGAGGGAGGCCTCCCTTATGTGCAATCACCTTTGCGCTACAGAAGAAGAAGGTTTTGCCTGGAATGTCATCGGAGACTTGTCCGCATAAAGTCCTCTACCATGAAGGTGAAGTAAAAGACTTCCAAAGAGGGTGCAACACCCTCACCCAATTCAGAAGATCATTTGAAGAGATCTGCTGTTTTGTGTAAGAGGATTCAATTCAACACTACAGCTAAGTCAACGCCTAGTCTATAATACTGAATGAAAACCCTTATTGATATATCTTTAGGTCCAGTTCATGCGTTCTGGATGACTACCCCTATATAACACCCCTCTCTTGGAATCCCCCTGACCCCACTGAGCCAAGAAGTAGTTCTGTTTTGCAAGTTTAAAAGGTTTATTTGATAATTGAGAATATATATATATCACACTTTATAATAAATTAATAATTGAATATCACACTTAATCTGATATGGTAAAGATCAACAACGGAGAATCTGGCACTAGCACACTTCTATAATCACTAATGAGTTGACATGAAATGGATAAGGTAGCACACTGGTAAATAGGAACAAAAGTATAATGTGGTAGAGGATGCTTTATGTAAGCTCAGGTGGATGCAATATTCAATGAATGCAGTACAGAAAATACGCAATATGATTTCAACCAAACAACGTAATCACTTTTCTCTGGCTATTCACTCCCCCACTCTTTATGCAATGCAAGGAAATGGGAGGAAAGCACACAGTTCTCAGAAATGCAATCAATGTAATCAGTTCAATCCAGCAAGCTTAGACAACAGAAAACAGATAGGAGTTTTGAAAACACAGCCCAAATGCTTTGATATGTGCTAGCAATGGATGAGAAATATGCTAAATTTGCTTTTAATTCCCTTTCAGAGGTTCAGGGTGAGTGGTATCTAGTTAATATTAGTCCAGGCTCACACTAGCAATGATGCAGGGATAGTTAACAGGTTAAACAAATTTCTGGCAAATGGAAAAGCAAAACTGCTGTCTTTTTACACGTGAAGAAATTGCAAATCGCGGTAAAATTCGCGGATGCGTGTTCCGCGATTGCGGTAAAACTATAGGGGGTAGGAATGCGGTTCTAGGTTCGTAGGAAAGCCACGATTCTAAGCTATCAGAGGAAAGTTACTGCAAGTCTCTAGCCCAAACGGTTGCGGAGATATGAGCAATTTTGTGAAGGTCGTTTTTCAGATTTGAAATTTTAAAGTTCAAAAAGACAAGTGCAGCTTGCGACTAGAAAATGACAAGTGACAGTTAGGAGGCAGTTCTACTTAGGTTAAATAGATTGAATTATATTATTTTAACTAAGAGATTGGTTCTGCACAGTTTTCTAGGTACTCACACTATATTCTTGAGTGAAATGGGCCTCGCCATGGATCTGGTCAGGGTTTTAAACTGGACTCTGGTCTGGTCTGGCCTCTGCACTTCACAGTGATCTGGGTCAGCTCTCTCTGCTGGTCTGGGTCTCTCTGGGTACAGCACTGCTTTCTCTCTGGTCTGGTCTCTTAGTTCTGGATAGATTGAAGTCTCTAGTTTGGCTCTCTGGAGGTTTGATGGAGGTAAAGTATGGATTTTTCCGGCAGAGCGTCCCGCTGCAGATGGATTTGGAAGGTCTCTATCTGTCCTGTCTGTCTGCTTTTATGTGTTTAGAATGTGGGTGTGTTCTAGCATCACTGACCCTACCTCTCTCTCAGCTTCTAATTGGTCAAACTTCCATTTATCATTTGATTGGGGAATGAACTGTGAGTCAGAGGGATGTCATTTTATGGCTTGCAGATAGGACACTCCTCTGTCAGATTGCACATATTCTATATTTGATAATAAAAGACATATTTCAGAGTTACACAGTTGTTTGAAATTACATATACATGGTGTGGCTGAATTTAGCCATGTCTCTGTCCAAATCTGCTGTTTCTAAGAGCTTGCATTCAGAAATGGCACATATTTCACTTTTTAACTGATTTTTCAATTTCTGACATTGACCCAACTTTACATATATGTGCGCAGGGAGTATGGACATTAACTGAAGAAGTTTCAGATGTTTAACATGCATACATTTAGAGTAATATCCACTTTTCCGCTAAAACCCCCCTGAACACGCCACCGGGTCGAAAAACCTCTTAAAATGTGGGCAGAAAAATCACAAGAATTATGGTATCATTTATAAAATTTTCACATGTCCGCTCTATGAGTTATTCATCTTTTTAAAGTTATGTTCTGGCTCCAAAGGGGTGTGGTTTACCCTCAGCACAAGGTTGAATTTCTGTTTTTTTCCAGTTCTGCCAAGCCAGCTTGCTCTCACAGGCAGTGCCCCTCCCAGCTCCTGCCAAGAGGAAGCTACATTTTACGACTGCGTAATAAAAACCTTTGCCTGAGTGAAGAGGGCTTTGTTCACTCTCCTACAGAGCACAGGTAATTCAATTATCAGATAGATGGCATATCCTTAGTGTGGGCAGCAAAAGGAAGGTTGGCCTGGGAACACAGTGGTGACTCAAGTTTCACTCCTGGTGGGGGTAGCTGCCAAGCAAAATCAAGTTCCTTAAACCAGGTTTCAGATAAAATGTCACTTTTTGTTCCCCAGTCTAAGTCAAGACATTTTTTTACATATGCAGCTAGAAGGCTGATTCTAAGTTTAAAACTATGACATTTAAACAATTTCAACCTATGTGACACTCAAAAGTAGGTCACTCAGTCAATTTGAACATTTAGATTTGTAGTGTCTTTCAGTCCAATGCAACTTAAACTGCTGAAATCCACAGCGCAGCCAGTCTTGTTATAAGCATTTTTCTGGGCTCTTCATTTCCCAGATTTTGTAGGCACACAAAACTCCATTCTACCAAATGTCTGCTGGTGTTCAGTGAATATTTTGCACATATTGCAATGTTTGAAATAGGCACTTTGGCTTGCCTTCAGAGAAACACAGGGTGGTTTTAAACTGCCGGCTTTTGGATAGTGGTGAGTACTGGTACTGCACCCATTTTTGGGATTTAAGAAAATGAATTCCCAACAATTCTAGGTTGCATTTGGCAATCAGCATTGCCATTCCCAATGGTTTCAGACTACTGTGTGGGTAGTCCAATGGTGGTTTTAGGCAGTGTCCTTCTGTGCCCATAACATCGGCAAAAATGAGTGGCAGCCTATTCTTCATGCATTTCCCTGTGCATTTTCTGGGAAGCTCTGGCCATCATGAGGTTTTCAATGCCAGTACTGCACAGTTTTGAGGTAGGGCCCGGATGCATGGGTAAATACATCCCACAAGCCCCCCTTCTTGCGGTGGCCATCTGATCCTTCACTAATGGGACCCGCAAGATCTGGGATGTAGTTCTCCTCTTCTTCCGATAAATGGCACAGTTCAGCATCTTTTCCTCCATCCGGTCGGATCGATCGGTTCTCCTCGCCGGTCCTGATGGGAGTATCGGGCGGTCCACTGGGCCCATTGGATCTTCGTTCCCGGTCTCCGGATCGTCCTTCTTGGTCATTCTTCATGGTTTCATCTCTCCTAGGATGATAAAGCAAAAGCGGCAATATCTACTCATAGACGATTTTTTTTTTTTTTTTTTTCCACCACTGTTGAGATAGTGGGGCAGCATATGCATTTTATCATAACGAAACATTACATTCTTATTTTAATAAAAACAGTATGACTAAGAGACAGTTTCATACAAATCACAGTATGTTAGAGACTAGATGTGGTATGTTTTATGATTGGAACTGAATTAGTCTGATACAGTACCCGCTAGGATTCCAGAGGATTCCTCCAGTTGTTGCAGAGTGTGCCTGGGATGGCAACACTTCAACTGGTTTATGTGTACCCACTTGTCTTCCCCCTCTGCCGAACCACCTTTGGGGATACGGATCTTGTAGGCCACAGGGGAGATCTTATCGACGATCTCAAAGGGTCCTTTCCATGTAGGCAAAAATTTGCGCTGCTTGGCCTGGTTCCTTTGGAAGTTGTATAGATAGACCCGGTCTCCCACCTGATATTCCTTCCTGGAAGTTTTCAGGTCATAATGGGTCTTCATGCTATCAGCTGATCTTTCTAGATTCCGCTGAGCATAAGCAAAAGCATGTTGGAGGTGTTTCCTTAAATTCTCTACATACTCATGAGTAGTGGAGGCATTTATCAGTGTCTGCTCTTGGGTCCTGTAGAGCAAATGCTGAGGAAGCACCATCTTGCGCCCAGTCATCAACTCAAATGGTGACATTTTGGTTGCAGATGAAGGGGTAGATCTGATAGCCATTAGGACCAGAGGTAATCGGATATCCCAACTTGGCCCAGAATCTGCCACAAACTTCTTTAATATGCTCACAATTGTCCGGTTATATCTCTCTACTGCCCCAGAAGAAGCTGGCCTGTAAGCAATGTGCAACTTCCTTTTGACCCCCAGTATCTCCCACATCTTTGTCATTACTTCACTGGTGAAGTGGCTACCTCTGTCTGACTCAATCCTTTGAGGTAGACCAAAACGGGAAAAGATGTGGTTAATCATCAAGGCAGCTGCAGTTTCTGCCTTGCAGTTTGGGGCTGGGAGACATTCCACCCACTTGGTAAACAAGCATGTCACAGTCAACATGTACTTATTCCCCCTAGCCGAGCGAATCACAGGGCCTACAAAGTCGATTTGTAAATCTGACCATGGCAGTGTCATTCCCCTCTTTTGTAAAGGCGCCCGGTGTGTGAGGGATGTCGGCTGAAATTGTGCACACACAAGACAACCCTTCAAATATTGGTTGAGGTCCTGCCCCATGTGTGGCCAGTATGCAACCTCTCTTAAGATTTCCAATGTTGTGTGAAACCCCCTATGACCGGCGGTGGCCGCATCATGGGCGTGACTTAACATCAGGCTTCGGAATGAGGTAGGAACCACCCACTGGTCGTGGCCAGCTTTGGATTTCCTTACCAACAAACCGTCTTGGATCCGGAACATTTTTGGACATTTCATCAACACTCTTAGGTCCTCTTTCCCAATGTAATCGGTATCCGTCAGGGGAAAGTTCTCAGGGTCCTCAAGGTGCTGGTAAAATTTACCAATTATTGGATCCCACTTCTGAGCAGTAATCAAATCAGCATCAGGGGTCTCCTTACTCCATTGTGCAATTGAAAGGTCGTTGTGAGCATTTGTCTGGGACCTAGTGATAGCAGTGACCTGGATTTCCCCCAACAGGGACTCAATCTCAATCAGATCCCCTTGGATGGCCCCGGTTTTGGCCAGCTGATCAGCTAAGTCATTTCCAGTTTTGTCTGGTCCCTCTACTTTGGAATGACCCTTGATCTTTTTCCAATAGATGGTCATCTCATTCGAGGTGACCAGATCATCAATGTTTTGGATCAACTTCCCATGTTTCAAGGGTTTGTTGTTAGCACATAACATGCCTCTGGTTTTCCAATTAACCAGGTGCTCCACGAACCCATTCCGTACATAATCCGAATCTGTGATTATGACCAGTTCGTGGAGTTGATGCTGGACAGCAGTGAGGATGGCCTGATGCACAGCCATCAATTCTGCCACCTGACTACTTTGGGGACCAATTTTGTATCCAGCGGAGGGTTCTGGGGACTCATTCACCCATGCATTCCCTACGCCAGCCACCAGTTCTTTCTCCCCGTCGTTGTCAACATGGTAAGAGCATCCATCCACATAGACAGTGGGCATTCCCTCACACTTGTCTTCTTGAAAGACTTTGTGTGGGGAATTAAGGTATGCCTCCATGTTGTCCTTGATTTTTAGACTTTCGTCCTCGAGACAGTTTTCTCTGGCACAATCATGCAAGTCAGCCAGACCTTGCGCGAGTGGACTCTTCTTGTTTTGGCCATATCTGACCTCCACAGGAAAGCCTTGCATTGACAGAATCCAGGAAGTAATTCGGGAATTACTCACATTTCCGGCCCGGATTCTGTCACTTTGGAGATATTGCAGAGGCTGGTGTGGAGTCTCCACTATAATGTGTTCCCCCTGGATAGACGGGCGGTAATTCTTCAATGCCCACACCGTTGCCAGGAGTGCCTTCTCACAATCGTTGAATTTTTCCTCCACAGAGGATAAAGTTTTGCTCGCATAGGAGATTACTTTATTGACCTTGTCATGCTTTTGGTATAATACTGCCGTCAAGCACGTATTAGAGAACCCCGTCTCCAGGAAGAACTCCTTGTTTCTGACAGGGTAAGCTAGGCAAGGCGCTTGTGAGAGGCTTCTTTTGAGTTGTTTTACCGCCTCGGCTTGTTCTGGACCCCATTCCCACTTGACCCCCCCCTTCAGGAGATGAATCAGGGGTCTGGTGATCTCTGCGTAGCCCTCAATGAACTTTCTGCTGTAATTAGTCAGCCCAAGGAGGCTCCTTAGTTCCCGCAGAGTTGTGGGGTCTTTCAGTTTCTGAAGTGCTTCCACTTTCTTTTCCTGGGGACAGAGACCCTGAGGAGTAATCTCATGCCCCAAGAAATTAACACGGGTTCTACACCACTGTGCTTTCTGAAAGGAAAGTTTTGCTCCGGCGGCCCTCAACTGCGTCAGAACATAACGGATCTCCGCTATGTGTTCCTCCACAGATGAACTTTTGATGAGGACATCATCTACATAAGCCAGGTTACCCCTTGCACCCAAGTCAGGCATGGCCTTGTGTAGAAAAATGTTGAATTCATTGCCGGAGTTGAGGTATCCGAAGGGAGTCCGGGTCCAGGTGTACTGCTGGCCCCCAAAGGTAAAAGCCAGCTTGTATTGGTCCTCCCTACTGACAGGCACAGTCCAGTATCCATTGGTCAGGTCTATTGCAGTGAATACCTGTGACCCCTGGATCTGGGCCAGCCCTTGGTCAATGTAGGGCAGAGGCCATCGGGAAGTATGGACCCGTTTGTTGAGCTCCCTGAGGTCGGCACAGAGTCTCCACTGGCTGTTTGGCTTCAATATTCCCAGCACCGGATTATTGAAGGTGCTGTGGACTGGACGGATTATTCCCCGGGACTCAAGGTTCTTAATTATTTCAGTAAGGGACTCCATTGATGCAAGAGGCAATCGATATTGCTTCACAAACACAGGAGTCATGCCAGGGTCCGTGGGGATTGTTGTTGTATGGATGTCAGTGCGACCACAGTCATATGAGTCTACCGCAAAGAGATCTTGGAAATCCAAGAAAACTTGTTTCAACTTTTGCTTTTGTTCCAGAGTCACACAGGCATCAGCTAGGTTGACTCTCTCTTCCACCATCTGCCTGAAGCCTGGAAAGACTTCTGGTTTGGCTATTTCAGCGGCCTCCTCCAGCTGGGTGGAGAAGTCCCTGGTCAGAGTGCTGATTTGGACTGGAGGCTTCAGGTGGGAAAGGCAGTCCTCATGGACCTGGAAAATCACCTCATCCCTCCTGAAATCACAAGTCACATCTTCCTTACCATAGGGGCAGGAAGTGTACACCAGGAAGTTCCCCCCATGCCGGGTAAAAATCCTGTCTGGTGTTGTATTGTCATCACTGTCACTGTCAAAACAGTCCTTGGGGATTGGTCCTAACAGTTCATTTACTAAGTCGATGGAAAAATGTCGGTCATCAACCGCCATTCCAATAATGGTGCATGCGGCTAGAGTAATACTCTTTAAGTCGCTGTTATCCACCTCTATTGGAATGGTGTCATGTTCTATGTTGACTAATGGAGTTGGGTTTACCCCCAACCCTTGCTGTTGGAGAGAAGCATTTAGATGTATGTAAGCATCAGGGTTTTTCAACTCTTGTCCCCTTTTAACTTTCACTTCCAGGGAGAATTGTCGGGTCCTTTCTGGGATGGTGACTTCCTCTTTGATCTGAATTTCAACTGCATAAGGTAGCAATTGAGCTGACCTAAATGCTTTTTCTGGATCATCAAAGCCCATGGGATTATCCGCTAATCAGGACCAAGCTTTGAAGTTTATTAGGTCCAAACTAATGGCAAAGCGATTGAGAATGTCACTGCCTAAGTAAAAGGCGGCAGTGACGTCTCGCACGACCCAACAATTGTGGACTATGCTCTTGTTGCCAATGGAGATTTTGAGCATACACCTGCTTGGCAGGAGATGTTTGGAATTAGGTGCTTCCAGGTCCATTTCCCATTTGTCTATCAGTTTGAAGGTGGGAATGGCTGGATCTTTTGGGAGTTGGCGGAACATGGCTTCGCTGATGAAGCTCTTACCGTTGTTTACACACACTCGAGCGAGAACAGAGTCCTTCCCATCATTTAACTGAACAGGGATGAACAACTGCTCTTCAATTTGCTGAATATCAGCCAGGCTTTGAGCTGATTTCACATCTTTCTGGACTAATGGAGTGGGAGTTTCCGATTGTGGATTGGTATAGAATTTCAGAGTGTTTCCTTCCAGCGTGGAATACCACCTTAAACTGGAAGGAAGGTTGATTTTCAGAAATAGAGAGGACCCCCCATCACCAGTCTGTTGTCCTACTGCTATTACTGTCACGTCTGGAATTTGGCTATTCTGGAAGTGAAATTCTACTTGGTCAGATTTTTGTTCAACCATGTGGCATGTGCCGTTTAAACTAACATGGTTGACACTCTGTTTTAATTTTATGGGTCGGCTAGTCTGGGTCCAGAGGACCTTGTTTACGCAATCAATTAGGGGTGACAACCTTCTCAGGAGGTCATTCCCTAGTAAACAAGGGGTGCCCTCTGGGGTCACAACTATAACCGGGTGTTTCAGCTTGTGTCGCCCAATTTTAATGTCCAAATCTGCAGTCCCCTCAACGGGAATTTCCTTCCCGTCAAAGTTCTGTAGTTGTCCCGGAAGAGAGGTGAGAGGAATTTGGTAATTCTCTCCCCTTCCTGCATTCAGTTCGTCAAAGGCCCTTCTGGACAGAAGGGTAGCTTGAGATCCAGTGTCCACCAGTGCCGAGATTGTACCCTGCCCCTGTACTTGTACCGGGGCATAATATCTTCCCTCCTTCTCCTCAAGGGGGCACAGATAATGTACATTTTTGGACAACTGGTGGGCTAATTTTCTGGTTTTGGACATCGCGAGAAAAGAATTTTGGGCAGAATTCTGTGGAGAGCCTTGGGAATCTGAAAGAAAAAGTTGGCAACTGGAGATCAGAGCCATTGTGGGTTCCCCTGGTTCCGGTTCTGGGCCGCCCCCCCCTTTTTGGAGGCAGTCCCCAGGATGGGTTTGAACCAGGGGATTTTCTTGCTGTTGGTTCTGGGATGAGATGGTGGGCGGCGGTAGCTCAGTCTCCACATCTCCCCAGTCTGGATTTGCATCCCTAGGGACCCATTTTTCTTTGGGAGGAGTTCCCCCCTCTCTGAAGGAGAAGATCCTTTTCCCAGGATCCTCTGAGGATCCCTCTCCCTCAAATTGGAAGATCTGTACCTCCTCAAACTGAGTCTGTTTGGGTCTTTTGTTTCTCCTACCCCCCCTCTGCTCCTTAGGAGGCAGACTTTCAGGGGCAAGAGATTTTGTTTCCGGTTCCTGGGTTTCCAGGGGCTGTTTACAAGTGAGGAAGGAAGCTTCCTCCAAGGCTTTACACCCCCCTTCCCTTTGTGCCTCCTCCCTGGGAACCGGTGTGTTATCGGGGTGCTGCCCCCGTCATTGTTCTGGAGCACCAGGTCCAGAGTTGGGTGCGTTCTGCGCCGGCATGCAGATCTGAGGGTTCTGCTGTGCCCTCAGTATATGACCCATATCCCACGCCATGTTTTGAACCTGGCGCTCTAACTGGGAAACCCGCTCAGGCTGATACGGGGCCCTGTTTTCTCCCCTGGGCTGATCCCGGGAAGGGTAGCTATCCCTCCTCTGGTAATACCCCGGGTTGGGAAGATTTGGGTACCCCTCCACCCTTGGCCTCCCCTCTCCCGGATTCAGTGGTCTGGGCTCAGGGAATTGGGGAAAGAAGGATGGATGGTTTTGGGGCTGAAAGTTGGGTGGATACCTGGGGAAAAAGTTCTGCCCAGGATTTGGAGAGTTTCTGCCCTCCGGTGGGAAGTTAGGAGGGAAGTTCCCTGGGTTAGGTGCTTGGCTGGATCCCCCCCCTTGGGCTGGAGGAGTCCACACATAACCCAGGATGGGTCTGTTTCCCTTGTAACGGGGACTTACATAATCAGGAGAGCGAGGGACCCCATTTGTGGGGCTGCCTCCCTGGCTCCCTGTCTGTGACTGGCCCGAGGACCTTCTGGGCCTAGCATTATTAGGTGCAGGTAGGTTTTTAGGCCCCCCCATCTCCAAATCTAAAACGGGGGTGACCTTTACCTCTGCCACCTTGGCAGCAGCAGGGGTGCTGTTGGCTTTGGGGTTTTTCTGGGCATTGCTTTTATTTTCTATGGGCTTCTGCACCTCATAGATCCGGGTAGCCTGTTCAATGACCCAGTCTAAAGATCTTTTCTCATGAAAATCCCTCACGAGCTGGGTCATGATATATTTGGGCAAGGCATGGAAAAACGTATTTATAAACTCTCTACTATCTGTGCGCACCCTTCTTGTGGTCTGTGCAAAAGCACGCTTTAACTCCTGCACAAATTCTTGTGGGGCCTGATCCTCCCCACATTGCAAATTGTAGGCTGCCTTGCGAGCCTCTTGAGGATTTCTGTGAACAGAAAAATGTTTCAGGATGGCCGCCTTATAGGTGGACCATCTTAAATGATTTTGGTCCTCCAGCCCCGCAAAGAAACTGGAGTATTCCGGGGAGAATGTCCACTTTACATATTGAATACAGCTTTGGCTGTCCTTCAAATGGAAAGTCTCCATCATTTGTTCAAACAACTCTAAGTGCTCCCAAACAGAATACTTAGCGTTCTTATGGTAAGGCGTGATGACGCTCCTGATCGCCTTAATCTGCCTTAAGGGGTCCTTAAGCAAGGCCCTTTTTGCCTTATTGGCCTTTTTGGTTCGGGTAACCCTTGTCCATTCTTCCTCGGACTCAGAGGCACTGCTCCCAGAGGTTCCCGTCTGTTCTTCCAGGTTTTCCCGGATTCTGCGAGCCTGGGAATGGCTGGCAGAATGTGGGGACCTGGTCTCCTGTGTCCTGCGCAGTTCAGAGGAGTCTTCAGATTCCTCCTTGCTGCCAGGATTTGATGGGTACCCCCTCCACTGACCTAACTGGGCAGAGGTTTTCAGGATGCCCTTAATGGGCCTACTCTCCCGGGGTTCCCCATTGAACTGTACTGTACTTGGGTGCCCATACCCGGATGCCCACCCCTCCATTCCTGAGTGGTACTGGCCTATGAGCCCCATACTCTTAGCTGGATAGTAATCTGCCATCCCTGTGGCCCTGTGCTCATGTGCGCCAGGGGACATGGGGGTGGCAGAGTCCAGGGACTGAGAGGTATGAGGGCCTCTGGTACTAGGGCTCCTGAGGTTATGCTCCGGAGTTTTCATTTCCCAGCGAACCTCATCTCTATCCGCCCCTGCTCCCTGTTGCAATGCAAGAGCCTGCATTGGTGCCTTCAGTTCCTCAGTTAAGGCCTTACTAGACTCTATCAGTCTCTCCTGCATCGCTACCTGTTGTTGGAGCCTATCATTGTGTTGACAGAGGGCCTCATTTTCCCTCTGTGCTTCCTGGTTGGTCCTGGAGAACTGGGCCAGTCTTTGCTGCAGGAGGTTTACCTCCTGGGCAATGTCCCTATTGGCCTGCTCCTTTCTTGCTAGAGCATCTTCCACCCTTCTGGTGTGCTCTACCAAGTTCTGGTTTTCTTTTTGGAGATCACCCAGCCCCTGGAGGGCCAGGTGATTTTCTTCAATTTCCTTTTTTAAGTGGCAGACTTCCTGGCCTATGGCGTCTCTTTCCTGACTAAGAGTCTGCATTTGTGCCGCCAGGTCGTCCCTTTGCCGTTGAAGGGCACCAGCTTTTTGGCGCTCCTCATCAAACTCTGCCTGGGTATCCAGGTCTTTCAGAATCAGTTTATTGCTCTCCTCTTTCTCTCTGTCTAGTTGGATTTGCAGGGTGGCTACCTGCTCTGTGCATGCCCTGTTGAAATTGATCTGTTGCTCCAGCTTTTTCTGGTTCTGCAGCAAGGAGTCCAAACTGTCTTGGTGCTCCTTCTGCAGGGCCAGAAATCGGGTATCCTGGTCTGTCTTTTCCTGTTGTAGGATGCCCATATCCTCTTTTATTTTAATGATATATTGCCTACTATCATTTTCTGCCTCCTGGCTCCTCTGCAGCCTCTGCTCAGAAGAGTCCAGATCAGATTGGGCCTTCTGTAATGCCATCTGTTGCCTATTTGCCAGATTTTGGCTTTCAGCACATCTATCCTGCATGTCTCCCATATATAGGTACAGGTATGCCGCTATCCTAACAATCTTGTCGTGTTCATCTTTGGCCTTAGGGGCCATGTATAGTTCACTCAGGGCCACATGTAATGGACCCTGATCTCTATATATATCTGACCCTGTTTCAGTGACCTGTTGCGTGATGGCCTGCAACCAGACTGTTTGGTCCTGGTGAGTCCACTCACCTCTCACAAATAACTTATGCAAGAAGTGCTCTCTGGCTATTTTCATGTCTACTAAGGTCGTCATTCTAGAGATTGGTCTCTGTCCTGACTTACAGAAGTTTGTATTTTATTTTTGCAGAACAGAACTTTTCTTGGAGTGTCCCTTTTGAGGAATGCTTCACAGCGTAATGCAGCGTGGTGATCCGACCGGATGTATGTATCCCGTCAGTTAGCACACTGTATTAAGCTGCACAAGTGGTAAATCTGACCCAACGTCTCGGCTCGAGCCCCCAATTTGTAAGAGGATTCAATTCAACACTACAGCTAAGTCAACGCCTAGTCTATAATACTGAATGAAAACCCTTATTGATATATCTTTAGGTCCAGTTCATGCGTTCTGGATGACTACCCCTATATAACACCCCTCTCTTGGAATCCCCCTGACCCCACTGAGCCAAGAAGTAGTTCTGTTTTGCAAGTTTAAAAGGTTTATTTGATAATTGAGAATATATATATATCACACTTTATAATAAATTAATAATTGAATATCACACTTAATCTGATATGGTAAAGATCAACAACGGAGAATCTGGCACTAGCACACTTCTATAATCACTAATGAGTTGACATGAAATGGATAAGGTAGCACACTGGTAAATAGGAACAAAAGTATAATGTGGTAGAGGATGCTTTATGTAAGCTCAGATGGATGCAATATTCAATGAATGCAGTACAGAAAATACGCAATATGATTTCAACCAAACAACGTAATCACTTTTCTCTGGCTATTCACTCCCCCCCTCTTTATGCAATGCAAGGAAATGGGAGGAAAGCACACAGTTCTCAGATATGCAATCAATGTAATCAGTTCAATCCAGCAAGCTTAGACAACAGAAAACAGATAGGAGTTTTGAAAACACAGCCCAAATGCTTTGATATGTGCTAGCAATGGATGAGAAATATGCTAAATTTGCTTTTAATTCCCTTTCAGAGGTTCAGGGTGAGTGGTATCTAGTTAATATTAGTCCAGGCTCACACTAGCAATGATGCAGGGATAGTTAACAGGTTAAACGAATTTCTGGCAAATGGAAAAGCAAAACTGCTGTCTTTTTACACGTGAAGAAATTGCAAATCGCGGTAAAATTCGCGGATGCGTGTTCCGCGATTGCGGTAAAACTATAGGGGGTAGGAATGCGGTTCTAGGTTCGTAGGAAAGCCACGATTCTAAGCTATCAGAGGAAAGTTACTGCAAGTCTCTAGCCCAAACGGTTGCGGAGATATGAGCAATTTTGTGAAGGTCGTTTTTCAGATTTGAAATTTTAAAGTTCAAAAAGACAAGTGCAGCTTGCGACTAGAAAATGACAAGTGACAGTTAGGAGGCAGTTCTACTTAGGTTAAATAGATTGAATTATATTATTTTAACTAAGAGATTGGTTCTGCACAGTTTTCTAGGTACTCACACTATATTCTTGAGTGAAATGGGCCTCGTCATGGATCTGGTCAGGGTTTTAAACTGGACTCTGGTCTGGTCTGGTCTGGCCTCTGCACTTCACAGTGATCTGGGTCAGCTCTCTCTGCTGGTCTGGGTCTCTCTGGGTACAGCACTGCTTTCTCTCTGGTCTGGTCTCTTAGTTCTGGATAGATTGAAGTCTCTAGTTTGGCTCTCTGGAGGTTTGATGGAGGTAAAGTATGGATTTTTCCGGCAGAGCGTCCCGCTGCAGATGGATTTGGAAGGTCTCTATCTGTCCTGTCTGTCTGCTTTTATGTGTTTAGAATGTGGGTGTGTTATAGCATCACTGACCCTACCTCTCTCTCAGCTTCTAATTGGTCAAACTTCCATTTATCATTTGATTGGGGAATGAACTGTGAGTCAGAGGGATGTCATTTTATGGCTTGCAGATAGGACACTCCTCTGTCAGATTGCACATATTCTATATTTGATAATAAAAGACATATTTCAGAGTTACACAGTTGTTTGAAATTACATATACATGGTGTGGCTGAATTTAGCCATGTCTCTGTCCAAATCTGCTGTTTCTAAGAGCTTGCATTCAGAAATGGCACATATTTCACTTTTTAACTGATTTTTCAATTTCTGACATTGACCCAACTTTACATATATGTGCGCAGGGAGTATGGACATTAACTGAAGAAGTTTCAGATTTTTAACATGCATACATTTAGAGTAATATCCACTTTTCCGCTAAAACCCCCCTGAACACGCCACCGGGTCGAAAAACCTCTTAAAATGTGGGCAGAAAAATCACAAGAATTATGGTATCATTTATAAAATTTTCACATGTCCGCTCTATGAGTTATTCATCTTTTTAAAGTTATGTTCTGGCTCCAAAGGGGTGTGGTTTACCCTCAGCACAAGGTTGAATTTCTGTTTTTTTCCAGTTCTGCCAAGCCAGCTTGCTCTCACAGGCAGTGCCCCTCCCAGCTCCTGCCAAGAGGAAGCTACATTTTACGACTGCGTAATAAAAACCTTTGCCTGAGTGAAGAGGGCTTTGTTCACTCTCCTACAGAGCACAGGTAATTCAATTATCAGATAGATGGCATATCCTTAGTGTGGGCAGCAAAAGGAAGGTTGGCCTGGGAACACAGTGGTGACTCAAGTTTCACTCCTGGTGGGGGTAGCTGCCAAGCAAAATCAAGTTCCTTAAGCCAGGTTTCAGATAAAATGTCACTTTTTGTTCCCCAGTCTAAGTCAAGACATTTTTTTACATATGCAGCTAGAAGGCTGATTCTAAGTTTAAAACTATGACATTTAAACAATTTCAACCTATGTGACACTCAAAAGTAGGTCACTCAGTCAATTTGAACATTTAGATTTGTAGTGTCTTTCAGTCCAATGCAACTTAAACTGCTGAAATCCACAGCGCAGCCAGTCTTGTTATAAGCATTTTTCTGGGCTCTTCATTTCCCAGATTTTGTAGGCACACAAAACTCCATTCTACCAAATGTCTGCTGGTGTTCAGTGAATATTTTGCACATATTGCAATGTTTGAAATAGGCACTTTGGCTTGCCTTCAGAGAAACACAGGGTGGTTTTAAACTGCCGGCTTTTGGATAGTGGTGAGTACTGGTACTGCACCCATTTTTGGGATTTAAGAAAATGAATTCCCAACAATTCTAGGTTGCATTTGGCAATCAGCATTGCCATTCCCAATGGTTTCAGACTACTGTGTGGGTAGTCCAATGGTGGTTTTACGCAGTGTCCTTCTGTGCCCATAACATCGGCAAAAATGAGTGGCAGCCTATTCTTCATGCATTTCCCTGTGCATTTTCTGGGAAGCTCTGGCCATCATGAGGTTTTCAATGCC
This sequence comes from Ambystoma mexicanum, assembly GCF_040938575.1. Taxonomy (NCBI): domain Eukaryota; kingdom Metazoa; phylum Chordata; class Amphibia; order Caudata; family Ambystomatidae; genus Ambystoma; species Ambystoma mexicanum. The sequence goes on from NC_090935.1 coordinate 426,143,544, forward strand.
AGTACTGCACAGTTTTGAGGTAGGGCCCGGATGCATGGGTAAATACATCCCACATTTGACAAGCCCTGCCAGCACTGCTGGAAAGACTGCTTCCTTGCTGAGACAATAGTACACAGGACTCTTCCTACCGGAACTGGCAGACCTACAAGTACCCTCTGGCAACCTTCCTTACTGGGAAGGGCAGAAGACAGACTTCCCTTTCCTAAGAGGAGACCAATTGCAGGGTCTCACAGTACACCAAGGACCTGCTGTCTGCCTAGACTGCCTCCTTGCTGAGACAATGGTGACCAGGACTCTGCCTACTGAAAGTGGTGTTCTCTGCAACCTTACAGGCTGGAAATGGCAGACAACAGACTTCACCCTTCCTCAGAGACTCAGGGAAACAGCTCTCCAAGGAAAACAGAAACATATGTAACAGTGGATTGTTCTCCCTGAACTTGTCGGTGGGCCTTAGTGGCAATTAAGACGACACTCCATACCTTTTTTAATTGCATACACTTAAATCCAAACATTTCTGTGAACAATTCCCTCCATACTCTTGTCTCCACACCAAGAGCGCCCGTTTCAAGTCTGTATAATTTGTGTATTTCATTAAAGGAGTGGGCTCTTCGTTAGTCTGTCCTTTTAGTTTGAAGAAAGGCGTGCACATATACTGAATCTTATTTGACAAGGGGGTCCTGGGAGTCCCTCTGCCAGACATTAATCCTGGTTACGAGGGACTTACCCAGAGTCTTTAGCTCACTATCTTTCACAGAGAAGAAATATCACAAACATATCAGTCTTTGTCCTGCAGTCCAACACCGAAATGCTAGGCAATTCTCCTCTGAACAAGAGTACCAACAGCATCCCCAGACACGTGTTTCAGTCTGGTTGGACCTCATCAGTAGGGAGGAGCTGTGCCTCTCTAAGCATAGTGAGCAAGGGGTCCACGTCTGGATTCCCCTAGTATCTTAGGGTGAGACCCAAAGTTACTTAATTATGCAATTTGACAAGGGGGTCCTGGGAGTCTCTCTGCCAGACATTAGTTCTGGTTATGAGGGACTTACCCAGAGTCTTTAGCTCACTATCTTTCACAGAGAAGAAATATCCCAAACATATCAGTCTTTGTCCTGCCCTGGGGCAGTCCAGCACCGAAATGCTAGGCAATTCTCCTCTGAACAAGAGTACAAACAGCAACCCCAGACACGTGTTTTGGTCTGGTTGGACCTCATCAGTAGGGAGGAGCTGTGCCTCTCTAAGCCTAGTGAGCAAGGGGTCCATGTCTGGATTCCCCTAGTAACTTAGGGTGAGACCCAAAGTTACTTAATTATGCAGTTTGACAAGGGGGTCCTGGGAGTCCCTCTGCCAGACATTAGTCCTGGTTATGAGGGACTTACCCAGAGTCTTTAGCTCACTATCTTTCACAATATTGAATCTTGACTGGATATTCTTGTATTTGTGTACCACAGTACAATTGTTGTTTGGATGAATCTTTGCTAGTTCACATCCATAATGCAGTGTGTTGCGTGTCATCTTTTACCATAAGAGGTGAAGGAGGTAGGTAGGCATGTTATATTGTGCCTTTTCACATTCATGATTGTGTTGCCCCTGATATCTATGGGCAGCCTGCTGTGGCAGGTTTAAATATAAGATATGATATGATAGGTTATTTATAACGCACTTAATAACCCGAGGGGTTCTAAGCGCGGTCCCGGGGATCGAACCTGTGTTGTTCCGTGTCGTCTTGCTTCCAAGGTGAGCACGTTGCCCCTGAGCTATCCTCCCGAGCCAGCCTTTGAATCCTGGCAGGGTCAACTCAGCCTTTCATCTTTCTGAGGTCGATAAATTGAGTACCAATCTGTGGGATAATAATGTCTTCTGTTATTTTTACGCTCTGAGACCAATGGGTGTGTAGCACTATATAAGAAATTAATTTGTATTATTATTATTATTATTATTATTATTATTATTATTATTATTATTATTATTATTATTATTATTATTATTATTATACTGGTTTAGTAATAATGTGGATCTGTGTGAGAGTTTAGAAACCACTACGCTTTCATTCAAAATTTTAGACGATCAGTGACACATGAATATAATACAAAAACAAATAGAGAAAGAAGTGTTTAATGAACATGAGAGAGGAGTCATACTCTGCTAGCATTATGAAAAGAACAGTTTAAAGAAGAAATACAAAACAGATGCAATACATAGTTTGCCAAAGATTATACTTGTAATAGGATCCTCCCTATTTGTAGTTTCTGTCTTACAATGCCACAAGTGTTCCTTCCCGAAGCAGTGACAGCAAAACTGAAGCAGAACCTTAATTTATAAGCAAGGACAATCTAATTACATTTGTAGTTTGGGCTATTTTTAGCAGGAGCTTGTTGTTTGGTTATTTGCCAACCCATTGACTGCTCATGGCCATGCTAATCCCCATGGCCATTCCCACCTAGTCCCTACCTCTCCCCGCGCACAACGCCTCCTCATGGGAACTCTTTGAGCCCACTTAAACAAAGCCTTACCAGCAGACCTTGTACTCGCAGTTCCTGCCAGTGTTTTCTCAATTCAGTTTTCTGAGAGTTAATGACATGGGGACCCATTCATGGAAATATTTGCATGTAAAATGCGGGATTTGTGCGCCATTCTGCGCGCAAATCCCAATTAATCGATTCATGGAATGGACTGCGCGTGACTTTTTCTGGACATGTGTGAAGTTCACACAGGCTCGGAATATCTCTGGGAGCCGTGGAGCGCCTTGCGCAATACACCTCGCAGAGCTTGGCCCTGGCTTGAACAGAGGGCTAAGAAAGGTGTGTAACACATAAAATGGGGAAGAACGTGGGAAAAAGGGGGCGTTCCGAGGAACGCCCCACAAGCAATCCCCGGCACGCCCACAATTGCGCTGAATGACAGTTGCAGTTGTAAACATGCTACTGGTATACTAAAAATGTCTTAGCCATGTCTGCCTTCAGATTTATAAGTGCTATGAGTGATTTTACTCAAGTCCTGTTAAAAACAAGCACTGGCAAAGCCAACAGTTTCGACTTGTATATAAGTATTAGGCATTTGCCAGGCATTGCTAATAGATACTAAGGTACTCGCACAATGTGCCCACCGTGCCCTACGCACATCCTTCTGGGATCTCTCTGAACTAGCTCTATCAAACAGTAACATCAAACTGTTGCCTGGCAGTGTTAAGCAAGATGCTGGCAGTTAATGGCTTAATTGCCTCTGTGACTGCCCTACTGGTGTGATAGAAAAGTCGTAACAGCCACGAGATTTATATCTGTTTCCTGCACTAAAGTCCTATTAAAACAATCATTGACAAAAGCCAACACTTTTGCCCTCATTGACAAAAGGTTAGGAGTAATGCAAGCTTTTGTTTACTAACTGGGCAAACAATATCAATTAGGCAAAATAGTACCTTCACTTTGCTTTTTAAGTTTCAATCTTTCATAAATGTGAATTAGCCTGACATAATTAGGGGTTAAAGTGGGTTTAATAATGAGCTAGCCACATAAGGTTGACTGTGGGCAGTAATCGAACATTTCAATTCAAGCAAGAATCAAAACATGCACAGGTTTAAGGAAAATAAGAGTATAACTGTCCAGATATATTTGAAGATAACATCACAGATGCAAGTCTGAGAATAAACTGTGTAGTACGTCCTAAATCATGCACTTAATAAGTGTGGTTTCCAGCGCTCATAGCGGTATAGTTTGCCAGCGTAGCTGTGGGCACCCGTGGCTATCCTAAATTTCCACACGATTCTTGTAATCTAGGAAACACACGCAAGCCTTTCAGCATCAAACTGGAAACATAGTTTTGTAACAATCCTGCAGCAAATCAGTTTGTTAAACATACCAGCATTGAACTCTTTATTAATCTTTCGATTTGAAAAAAAACAAGAGCTTGCAGAACCAATTTTAGGTCAAGATTTGAGGCAATAAAAACTAAAACATTGGCTTGTGAGCTACCCTTCATGGCTCTATGTTGAGCCTGTGAAATAACTGAGGTAGGCCAGGTAGTGTATGATTCCTTATGTGAAGTTTATTCTTAATGGTCTGTAATCAGGAAAGACCCTCTGAACAGCAAGAGGCCAGCAAGAGTGTGACAGATTGTCATTTGACTGTACACGTCACAGCTACGGGGCGCGTGGCTGACTCGCGCGAAGTAGTTCAGAGCGAGCTGTCTCGGGACACCATGCATATTACAGCTTGCTATCAAATGTGCTTCGAGAGAGAATTGATCACAAAAATCATCCACGAACCATCAATGGCCTTATAATTAGTTTGGAGTGTGGTCAATCAGTGGCAGTAATTCCGTTACTGCCACTTTTTTGTCTGTAATGGAGTTACCGCCAATTTTACTGCACCGCTTAATTCCGAGTTTGGAGCACAAGTGGAGGATTCACCTCCAGCATAAAGCTCCAGGTTAGTTCTCCACATTACCACCAAACATCCCCAAGGAGTCTGATGGACTCTCAACATGGGGATGTTCACCTCTGCACCACCACACATAATTCCGTGGTAATGCCACGGTACTGAATGGCAGTAACAGTAAACAATCTTGGTGGTATATCTGTGGACTCACTGTTAATTTACCACCAAGCATATACCAAGGTCCCATGTGCCTCAAGTTGAGTCACATGTATGCTCTCCACGTAAAATAGCACTTAGACATATCAACAAAAAAAGTAAAGGCCAGTTTTTAGGAATTAGAGTAAATGAAAGAAACAACCTGCTGGATAGGCAAGTTGCTGGTAGAAACAGTATGGATGCACATTTAGCTGCTATTATGATCTCACGAGGCCTGCCTGATGCCTCGGATGCTGTTTTATATTCTAGAGTCCAGGTGGAAGGGTTTGATTTGAATTCTGAAAATGTGAGGTGAGGGGCTCTACAAAGTTTACCACTTGCCCGCCCCCCACAAACGCACAAATTCCTTTTTAACATTTCCGTGATACTGTCCTAGCAGTAAGTATATCGTGAATCCCAAACATTTATTTAAGCTGGCTGAGTCCTGGGAGACGACTGTGGTGCATATTCCAAAGGGTTATAATGAAGTCAGCTCTAGGTGGGAGAATATTTGTTCAGCAGTACCGGCCACTTGAACAGAATCTGCTAGTCCCATAGTCTCGTCTCGTCTTGTTCCCAATCTGTGACTATCAATGTATTGTTCAGTCGCACCCTATGTGTGCTTGGGTTTCTGGCACATTGCCAGTGCTTTGCTTTCATTACTCGTCCAGGATTTCATACACATTGTAGCAGATAGAGCAGCAACAGCAAGCACCCAATCAGCTTTGCCACACTTAGTCCTGATGTTCACCGGAATGGGCCAAACATTATCAATCCATACAGTGGCGGACTTAACGGTCGGCAGAAAGACAAATGGCGAGCCAGCCCCTGTGCCCTGCCCCACCCCTTCCCTTCCCAGTCTCTCTCTGAGACACACGTTGCAGTCAGACCCGAAATTCAGCAGATGGTCACAGCGCACTGTAATAGAGGCAATGAATCTATTAATGGGCTTTAAACGTCTGCGCGCGGTGCACAATGCCCACTATTACTCTGTGTTAATCACTTCCCAGTTGTTGGCTGCAGCTCGGTCCAGGGTGCTCTGACTGGGCAGTTTACTTCTCGCTGTATCCCCTCTACAGAAACGCACGCTCCTCTGCTCTAGCAAGTGTTTAATGTATTATAGTTATGAAATAATGCAGATTCAAGCAGACCTGAATTCTGCTTGTTGTAATATTAGTTCAGGGCTGGATGTCTGTGCTCGGGCCTTAAAAATCACAACTTAAATAAAATGAATCATGTGTCCCTAAAGTTCATCTTTGCGCAGCTCTGCCCACTTTGGGGCCCCGCCTCCAGGACCCGCCCACTTGGGGGCCCTCTGTAATTTTTACCCACGGGGCCCTTTGCCTTAAATCTGCCACTGAATCCATACCCTATTTCGCTAGGGTTGCCACTGATCCACTGTAATGTACCACTAACGTTGAATGTATTAACTGTGTTTGGCGGATTTAATGGGATGCTGACAATTATAGTTGGAACAAGTATTGGCAAAGCCAGCATGTCTTGCTTTTCTATAAGTTTCATTTGACAAGGTGGCAAAGGTTAATTGTTTTAAATATGTGTTTCATTGAAACGTTCTGTGTCTGATTATTTTTTTCAGTCAATATGTGATTTAAAAACTGTATGTAACATCATTTAATGTTAATATGAAAACAACGTACTGCTGCTTGGAAAAAAACAGTTAGACAGGTCCCCAGTTGTAAATGATCAGCACTGTTGCACACACATTTTATGATTTATTATTATTATTATTTTTATTTTATTTTATTTTATTTATTGCCTTATGGCTTGATATTGGACACAGTACAAAGTAAGCCTTTCACAAAGAAGAAAAACACAACAATTGTAAACCATGCATACAACAAAACATTATACAATCCTATAAAGCATACATTCATCAATGAGAGTTAGTCCCCTGTTGCTGTCGCTTTCCCTTAGTGGCAGACTACTTTGGTCACTCGTGCTCTCGTGCTCACATAGAGATGCACCGACAGACACATGGCAACATGGGTTACGTGTAAGGGCTGCTACTGGTTAGTGGAGGACAAGAGGAACACCGGCTCCTGAGCAGATTTTGCATGAGGAATAAATGAATGTGTTTATTTATTTCATATGCGTGTATTAAATTGAGGTAGCGCAGAGCAAGGAGCAGCTTTGATTTTATTTTACTTGTTTACTTGTTTGCTCTGTTTTTTCACATGCATGCAAGATAGGTGCAAGGTTTCCTGTTTTTTAGAACCATACACAAAACGTAATATAGCAACTGTCCAAGGAAACGGTATTCAGTGCATTAATTTATGAAGGGCGAATAGCTGAGCTGGCTCCACCGGTATTCAAAGCTGCACTTGAGGTTGTGCATGGATGCCCCAGACTAAGGCTTAACACATTGAGCTGTTTGGTAGGAGATCCTGAAAGCCTTATCACCACCTTCGTGCTGGCAAAGAGTTATTTGAGCAATAGCATGGGTGTGTGTCAGTCCTGTTAGACAGACCATGGTTCTGAAAAAGGGAGGAGGCAGCTATGTCCTAAAGTGTTGTGATGAAGGGGTTGTGTTTCCAATGCAGATTCTGAGAATTGTCAGTTGGCACACATTGCAATATTGGATGCGTGAGGGGCTTCAGTGTATTAGCAGTGTTTCAAACGTAGAAATCCAGAACTAAGTGCCATATCAAATGCAAAATACATTATTACCCACTTGAATCCACTCAGTTCAACAACCTTAGCAGTGCTGTGGGCTGAATAAGCCCATCCAGAATTGCAAGTTGCGTGTGTTGGTCACACAGAGATGTCAAAGATGATCTGTTAAAACATTGAGCTATGTCAAAATACAAAAAAGGTAGCAGGTGCCCCTCTCTAGAAAGACCATGGCAAGATAACCCGTTTTGTGTTTTTTTCCCACGTTGAGAGTCCGCGGCCATCGCTTTTTGCTCACTGTACTTTTCACAAAGGAGGAATTTCCATTTGCATATCAGTCTTTGTCCTGCCCACAAGGGCAGTCCAGCACCAAAATGCCAGGCAAACTTCCTTTGAACAAGAGTACCAACAGCAACCCCAGACACGTGTTTCAGCCTTGTTGGGCCTCATCAGTGATGTGGAGCTGTGCCTGTCTGAGCACAGTGAGCAAGGGGTCCACGCCTGGGTTCCCCATGTAATTTAGGGTGACCAAACCCAAGTTCCTTCCAAAAATAAAGGTAGCAGGCACCCCTCTCTAGAAAGAACATGGCATGATAACCTGTTCTGTGTTATTTTCCCACTTTGAGAGTTTGCAGCCATCGCTTTTTGCTCACTGTACTTATCACAAAGGAGGAATACCATTTGCCTATCAATCTTTGTCCCGCCCACAAGGGCCATGTTCTTTCTAGAGAGGGGCCCCTGCTACCTTTTTTGTATTTTTGGGAGAGTTGGACAGTGGGATTTCTGAGTGCTGCAGGCAAATATTACACAAACTGAAAAAAATGCAATGTTCATAGCTTCTATGCCTGCTCCACCTGCTAAGCACCTATCTCCTCTTTATCCTCTATGTCCATCCCAGTTTCAATTGTAAAGATGCAAGCTTTAATAGCCAAGAAAGCATCCATGAGAGTGACTATTCAGCCTTGTACATCAGAGCAGGTTATTGGCAGAAGTGCTCTCATTGTTTTTCTAATATATAGTTTGTCACCTTTGTTGATATGTGGAAGCATCAGGGTTCAAACTTGCCAGGATGTGGGAACTATTTAGCCCCTGCTTGTAGCCTTAAAGAGCCTGGTTAACTTGACACCAAGAGCTACCTGGAGCCAGCCACTTTTGACTTCCCATAACAATTGGTGCGATGCGAACATACCTGCCTGACAATTACGTTGTGCTTTTGAAAATGTGTATAAAAGAGCATTAGGACATATGTAAGGACATATGTAAGAGATTTTAAAACATATGTTGTGGAAGTCGGATTGTTGACTGACTATGTGCTCTAACTCCTTTCCCCCCAAAGATAGCTCTTGGTACTGGACAATGCATGATAGCTTTTAGCTCCTGCTCATTAAATCCTAATGTCAACCCCTGAGCATGATGTATTTCCTAAGGTTTGATAACTTCTCAAATGGTTATTTAGGGTTCTCCCTTGCTTCAGCTTTCAAATTATTATATGAAGAAAGGCACCTGCATTCTAAACCTTTAAAGTCGCATAGTTAGCTCTTTGGAGATAACAATGCAGAACTCATTTTAACTTGGAATAAAACTAAAGATGACATGAGAGGAAATGTAGCCTCTTGCAAAATTAGCATATCTGTAACCCTGAAATCTGGACTGAAATCCCCACTTTCCCCCCTGACCAAACTATGTGGCTCAGCTTATTTTTGTTAGCTGTTTAATTTTGCTCCATAAATAATATTAGCACCGGGCGGGGGTGTGGTGGAGGGAGTGTAGCAGCCTCCCAGCCCTCGCTCTGAGCATCTTTGGAGGCAAGAGCCGCCATCTTCCCTGCCGGGAATCAGTCCCTTCTCCTGAATTCATGACGGTCATCTTGGTTTTTTTACTGTTTTTTTTTTTAGTTAAGAGATGCCAAATATGACGGTTATCAACTAGAAAAAAAGAAAAATAAACCTTTACCATCCCGTTATAATATGCTGGGATACTAATAGAAATCAACCCCTTTGTGGGCAAGATTTACCGAGGCAGGTAATACTCTTGCTAACGTTAAATGCCTCGCTTCACTCAGGCCTCTCAACCTGGTAAACCTCCCCCTCCCCCCGCCGTCTGAGTTTATTGCTTAGGTAATGACCCTTTACATAGAGCACAACACAGGCTGAATTGTCACTTATTGCACTAATCTCACAAATGTCACGTATGTTCTTTGCTGTGGCTTTGCTGAGAAAAGTCAAACAGACGGCAGTGGTTAGTGGATTGGGAAGATTGCCTGGGGAATGAGTCTGTGAAAGACAACCAAATAGCTGTCAGAAATGTTGCATTGTGTCCTTAAATTAAACAAGCAAATTAATGGCAATTATTTCGGCACAATAAATATATATCTGGGCGAGGCACATAATTCTGAAAATTGTCTCAGCCCTCTTATGTGGCAAATTTGATAGTTCATAAAAGTATGATACCTATAAAAGTAAGTTCCATATTAAAACCTTTAAAAGAAATTGCCATTCTGTTGTGCCTGGAAGCCTTCTAGCTAATTCAGCTACCAATGTGGCGCTATGTTCAAGTCTCATCAGTACATTTAGGTTCAACAATGCAAAGCACGATTTGTGAGCTGTGCTCTGGGAATACTAACTGTGCCTGCACCAGAGTCGCAAAGTGTGAATGGACTATAAATAATGCTGGGGAGACTGACACTGCTAAATTCAACAACAAAAAATCGTGGGCAAATGTTATTAAGCTATGTTTGCTCACTCTGTAGGCTCCATCCCTTTGTGTTACGTATACACAAACCTCCTCCCCCCTTATTTGTAATCCACTAAAAGCACTGTCACACATGAAATTGAAAAGACAGTGTGGTCGTTGCCAATCATGCGTTTACTGCTCCTGCTCAGCCTATTACTTGCCTTCCATGGCTCCACCCCAGGTGTTTCCTAATCCCACCTCATTGCTCATGCCACTGTCGCGATCATTGGCGGGTTCTGAGAGTACATTTATCTCACCGTGGCTGTAAAAGCAGGCTGCTTCAGAAACTAAAATATTTCATACATCTCTTGCCTAGTTTAAAACAGGACCAGTTGGTTTATAGAGAAAAATTATTAGAAGGGTCTTCTCCAGCATGAGGTTCTGTAAATATAGCTCTATAGTTTAGGCAGACACCTTGTGGTGTGTCTGAGAACAATTATGCAATTTGGATAGTGCTAAATGGCCCGCTGCAGTTTGTTCTTTTGGGTTATATATTCACATCATGTTCTCACATCCATGCACCCTCCATACGGGCTTTGTTATCCCCCACCCGACCTTTGTGTTCCATCTCACCATGAGGCGGCATTGTACACTCTGCTCCTGAAAGAACTTGGCCCCTGGCTCCTCGCACCCTGTGGATCTCGTGAGTGATGGTTGAACTTTCCAACTGCCTCTTCCGCTAACACTGGAACCTTTCATTGGACTGTGCTCTGTTTAAATTCGAATCTAGGTGGCTGTGCCTTTTACATCTCTGCATCCATTTGCTTTGCACTGTGCTCTGTTTAAATGTGAATCTAAGTGGATGTGCCTTTTACATCTCTGCATCCATTTGCTTTGCACTCTGCTCTGTTTAAATTCGAATCTAGGTGGCTGTGCCTTTTACATCTCTGCATCCATTTGCTTTGCACTCTGCTCTGTTTAAATTCGAATCTAGGTGGCTGTGCCTTTTACATCTCTGCATCCATTTGCTTTGCACTCTGCTCTGTTTAAATTTGAATCTAGGTGGCTGTGCCTTTTACATCTCTCCATCCATTTGCTTTGCACTGTGCTCTTTGTAAATTCAAATCTAGGTGGCTGTGCCTTTTACATCACTGCATCCATTTTGCTTTGCACTGTGCTCTGTTTAAATTCAAATCTAGGTTGTTGTGCCTTTTATACCTTTGCATCCATTTGCTTTGCACTGTGCTCTGTTTAAATTCGGGTGGCAAGGACTGTATGGTGTAGCAGCCCTTCTACCTTGCCCTCTACATCTGCTGCCTCTTTGTTCTTTGTGCCCAGTGTGCCTCTCCCTGCCTCCCCCAGCCCCTCCTCTTCCAATCCATGTCTCACACACTTATCTCTATCAAAAATGCTGTCACGCACGTATGATGGACCCATTACTTTGTCCGTCCAACCCTATCCTCCCCCTTCCCGCTCTCCTTTTTTTATGTATAGCTCTTGCATTATTGAAACGACTATCAGGCACGTACAACAATGATGTCATACGTTGTAACCAGTTTGTATTGTATTCCTCTTTGTTTTATGTTATACCTCCAAATACATTGCACATGGCCATTCTGAATGTTCCAATGCCTATTAAGAATGTTCATGTGTTTCCCTATCTACTCTCCCTCCCTGCATCAGAGTGCTTTGAAACGCTTGTTTAAGTGTACAGGTGCTATATAAATGACAAATAAATATTAAACTGAGGCATAAGGAAATAGCGTGATTTTGCTAGAATGGCATATTTTTGGTGAAGTTCAGACCCTGGTTCTTAAGCCTCTGTTGTACCAGAGCAGAACCCTCAACTGTAGACAGTTGCTCTAGGGTTGATAGACTGTAATACCTATTTCCCCTCTTGTGCGGCAACCCATCGAATACAGCCGAATCCCACAAAAAATTCCATCCAGCTGTCACATAGTCACTGATATAGCAGTCATCTTTGTGCTGGAACAGAATGCACTGCAGGCTTTTTATAATGTTTTAAACTAGTCATCTCTGCTAGTAATTGAATAGTCACTAGATTCGAATTACTATTTGCATGCAATGTTGTGACTTTATTTTCATGTTGGCACAGACTATGGTCTCCCGAAAGGACTTCATCCGCCACAGTGCTTCGAAGTCATAACAATGGAAGTGGTGCTATACAAATATCAAAAAACGTAACATAATATGTCTGGGTTGTTCTCAGAGATAGATCATGGACTAAGTGCTCATTTGTAAGCCTGCACTTTCTGACAGGGGTGAGACAGCCCTTCATCCAACCAGGTGGAAAAAAGCACATATGTTAATAAATTGCTTGGTAGTGGGAGGAACCTATCATGAAGGACAACGTAAAACAGGGTATTACCATAATCAAATTATCTACTAGCCCATTGCTGAAATAAAAGTGATGGCAGACCACAAACACACCAGCCTTTGATTACTTTAGCTGATTTGACTGGTGCTCCACAGAAGTGACATAAGTGGAACCTAGACATATTTAGATACTCGATTAGGCTTTTAAGTACAACTACACAAGAAAGGTATGTTTAATTTGGCACCTGCCATGGCATTTGAGTTGCTTATCTTTCTTGCTCTGAGTGCGTTAAAACAACTGCCATGCGGTATTCATGTGGCACCTAGGACTTGACCTTTCGATGTAATCATCATCAGTGCCGTCAGTTGGCACAGCCTGCGATTCCCGGATGATGCTCAAATGGCCCTAGATGCCAAACAGCCCAAAGTCGTCTGGGTCCAGTACTGGATTTTTAGCCAACAGCACTTTGCATTCTGGAACAAATAGGTGGATCCTGAAAGATATATAATTCAAAGGTCTGTTGGCTGAAAGGCCAGGACTGAAAGGTGGCTCTTCTGACATGGGGCTAATTGCCAGCAATGTCAGATTGATCCCCGGCAACATTGAATGGTTGAAAGAACTTTATTAGTATGTCTCCTTGTTTTTAGGGAAATGGAAGACACCCCATGTTCATTCACACAGAAGGATATTACGCAATTACTCCATGGCCAGCACCCGGCAAATGTCACAATATTCTCTCAGGTGCTCGTTCCAATCTGTCGAATGCCTGAAAATATCAATGTGGCAAGGAGGTCCGGCCCTAGAGCTCGCAATCCCGGCGCTGACACTTTCCAAAATCAGCCGCAAAGAACGCTAACAGAAAATAACACACACCTCCGCCATCCTGTGCACGTCACTTAGCAAAGTGAAGAGGTTTATCAACTGCCCATGAAGCAGGATATCACACCGCGTTGCAAAGCAAGAAACTCCTTTCACACAAGGCAGTCCCGGGAGTTTTACAGTCGCGCAAAGCACAGATCCGTGGCCCAGCTCCCAAGGCCCCCGACCATTCCCCCCCTCTGCTGTCCCAAAAGTGAATTTAACTAAAGATTGTGAATGTGGCATCATGAGTGCAAGTACCATGGGGGAGGAGGTGCACACTGTATGCCAAAAACGGCATCCTGCCTTTTCTAAAAGCAGACACCTCCCACTTGTCAGTCACTCTTCCTGAGCAATGCCAGGCACAGACCTGGCACGGGCAGACGGCTGCTCTTTGCGTGACTAACTTTGACGAGAAGCACACAGATGCCAACACTTTACAGAGCCATACCACAGGTACAGTCACTGAGCGCCGCCTCAGCAGGCTTTTTACATTTTCCATAAAATGGTACACTAGGAATTATTTCCTCATGCCGCTGCTCTTGTAGGAAGATTCAATTAAGTTCTGTATAGAACCATCTAAATATTCTGTCCGTTGTTACTGAAGTCTAGCTCCCTCTTGGGAGGCTGCAGTCGCACACTATGCAAACCAGTTACACATCAGGAGCAAGATTACAGAAACTTTGCACCAGAGCAAGTGCAAAATGTGCACAGTATAAGCACTAGGGCTACGTTTGCCCTAATTTTAAAAACACTGGGACACATTAAAACACCACTGCACCTCGACAAGTGCAGTTTGGCATATTAAAAGCACCTGGGCTAAAATTGCCCTAGTGCTAAAAAGATACATGTTTGATGCATGTTTGCACTAGGGAAAACTTTGCCCTGGTGCAAAAATGTAGTGAAAATGCATCGTTTTTGCACTAGGGCAATTTTTTCCCTGGTGCTTTTAATATGTCAAATTACACTTGACGAGGTGCAAAGATTTTTTAATGTGTCCCAGTGTTTTTTAAAATAGGACAACTTTGCCCTAGTGCTAATACCGTGCAAACCTTGCACTTGCACCGGTGCAAAGTTTCTGTAATCCGGCCCCAGAAGCCTACAGGGTGAAAGGCGCAGATCTAAGGACCACATGAACAATAGTGATGAGTTCCTTCATGTGGATACAGGATCCTGTAGGTACGAGGTTGACGGATTCACTACGTATATAACTTCCTGTGGGTATTCGGACCGTGCTCAGAAGCGAACAGTTGTGCATTTTCCTTCCTAACACCAGCAACGTTTCTTTGCTGCTCATGAGCCTCTAATATCAGTATTGTGGCACGCAGCTCTCTTAATTGAAAAATATGTTTTTGTAATGCGTGTGCATTACAAGCTGCAAATAAATGATGGGTTTCAGCGCACATTTTTAGGGATGGGTGCAGGGACGTCATTTCACCAAAATGCCAGGGGTAGCGGAAGAGACATCACATCACCCTTGATCCGTGATGACATCACAGGAAGTGATTTCAGTTGACCCCACCCCAAAGTGATATATTGCGGGAAGCGATGGAACACAACCTTTCACTCGTTGACAAAATAGGAAGTGGCATCACGTGGCATTGTACACTACGAAAAATATGGTTACGATATCACTATACTGTGATGTACATTTCATACAAGAATAGATGGCCATATGTAACGTTAAGATCAGTGTGTATAGGCCCATATTACCAAATTACTGTGAATGCAAGCAGACTTCCATGACCAAATGGTAATGATGTGTTATTATATAGCACTTATGCTTAAGCGCTTTATATAGAAAAAATATACACCCATATCACCCAACCTGTGTTGGCACTCATTTATCGACCTCAGAAGGATGAAAGGCTGAGTTGAGGCGTTTAAGAACAGACTAAATCAGTGACTCATCCCCTGAAGTGTGCCTGAAATAAACCTTTAATGAGTCTAGCAATTATTGTATAGAATTCCAGAAAGACACATTATTTGGTATTCCTAATCTTTCTTATTTAGGGTCAGTGCTGAAAGTGTTAGACTTGTGGCCCTTCTGTTCTTATTTTTCTTCTTTTTTTAAGGGGCCTGAACAAGAAAGCCAGCCACTCCATAAGTAAAGGGCCACATGGTGCTGGCCACATCCCAGGAGCTTGCATTACATTTTTTTAGAGGTCGCAAGGGAGACAGCAGAGGTCGCAAGGGGAACCTCAGAGGTCGTAGTTGCGATCTCTGGCAACCCCTAAATGACGTCCCTGGATGGGTGAGCCTTAAAGTTCTAGACTTGAACACCAGTTGTGACCTTTGAAGAAAAGATGTCGCTCTGTGGGAGTCATTCGCGCTTCCATATGGATAGTGCGCAAGTTGGTCCATGTCTGATTCAGGCGGAATTCAAGCCATTTTGAGCCATAAGTCACTATGGCTCAAATTCAGTTAAACAACTTAAAATCCATGCGGAGAGGGAGGAGAGTCTCTAAACCTTTTTGGGTTCAACTAATAAGATGGGCATGCGCATCTCATCAATTGAACCAAACAAAACTTGCACTTGAATTTCCATTTTCAGACCCTTTGCACATTTGCATCAATAACGGGTGCTTCTGCACATTGTAAAGTACATTCAGAGCACACAAACGGAATGCCCTGTTCACTGCCACATAGCCCCCCAGAAATCCTCAGGTCACCTTTGTGGATAAGATAATCTTTTTTTGGGCCGTCTCATCACTTATGCTAAAGCATATCTCACCATCTGTGCCCAAAAATTGTGCCCTAATCTCAAAGGGTGTCTGAATCATAGACACACAAATGCAGATGCCCCATATCACCCCCTTTGTGCATTTGCGCAACTAAAGTAGTCATTTCGCTGCATTTCAAATCGCATCCCAAATCGACAATTGGAATATTCTTTGAAATGTTCCTAAAATAGTAACATTACCCTGTACCTGTACAATCTTTCCATTTCCCTGAAAGTCAGCCACCACAACCGAACGCGCACATCTATCCTCCACACCTTTGACTGTTCCACCCTCCACTCCATCTCACAATACCTTCTGGAAAAAATCAAACGTGGCTGTGTGCACATGCTGCATTGTGTTTATTCTTCTTTAGACTGAAGTCAAACTTGGCTATGTGCACATGCTGCATTGTGTTTATTCTGCTTTAGACTGAAGCCGAACGTGGCTGTGTGCACATGCTGCATTGTGTTTATTCTGCTTTAGACTGAAGTCGAACGTGGCTGTGTGCACATGCTGCATTGTGCTTATTCTGCTTTAGACTGAAGTCAAACTTGGCTGTATGCACATGCTGCATTGTGTTTATTCTGCTTTAGGCTAAAATAGAAATCAGAAGTGTGCACATTTATTAGTTGACTGGTATCCACTTGCCCTCTGTTCTACTCTTCATTCCCCAACCTCTGCTTCTCACATTGTCCTTGTCTCTTCCTTCTGTGTCCCTCTGTGTCTGTGTGTGCCTGCTCCATTCAACCACATTCCTCAGGTTCCTGCTGGGCTAAGTGCACAATCTGTACCCTCTATGGCACTTTCTATCTCCCCCATCTTCTCCAGCTGCTTCTCCATCAACTATCCTTCACCTCTCACGAAATCTGGCAAGAAGAAAATAAAAAAGAACACCATGGCCTCCAACCTAAGCCTACCTATTACTGACACTATGTCAGTGCTTCTGCCAGAGAAACCCTTACTGACATCCTCTTTGTCGTCCCTTAACCTGGTCTACAGACCCTTCATATGGTCACTCTGCTCACTCCCTACTCATCCTCACACATCAATGTTGCCACCCTTTGGTAGGTCCTTCTTGCATCCTCCTCCTCCTCCTCCAGGCTCATCATTAATGTCTTTCTTAATGGTATTGTCCTCGTACAGGGTCCTCAACCTAACCTTCTCCTTGTTGATAGATACTCCCGCCCCTTATCAACTTTCCACCCTCTTCTTCAATGGCACCCTTGCCTCCTCCTGCCCTCACCTAAACAAGTGCTACAGCCCAAATACCAATTTGTCTCTTGGCTCTCTACCTTCTCCTGGCTCTCTACCATCTCCTGGCTCCCTACCTTCTCCTGTTTCCAATTCTCAGGCACTCTTGCCCCTTGCGAGTGTGACCACTGTCCCATGGAAACCCCTGTAAATCTCTCAAAAGTGGCAATCTGCTCTTGTTGCTACTGCTAACTCTCACTCTGCTGTCATGACTGCTCTCTGACATCTGTCACCTCCTTGAACTCTTGGACCTTAATGTTCTTGCCCTCACTGAGACATGGTTTAACGACAGCTCTGTCACAAGGTGTTGCACTCTTCTCCCTGAAGACTACACAATCCTCTCTGAGCCCATGACCAAATGACCAGGAGGTGGAGTAGCCCTGCTCCATCCAGAGTGGATCCCTATCTACATCATTGCCACTCAGGCCTACTCCTCCTTTGAATGCCTGGCCTGCAGGCTCGCTCTCTCCTCTCTCCTCTTTTACTTTGGCCACCTTCTATAGGCCTTCAGGCCAGTCCTCCATCTTCCTCTCAGAATGGGCTGACCTGGTCGCTTCTCTCCTCTCCACTTCCTCAGAACTCCTCCTGCTAGGGGATCTAAACATCCATCTGGACTCCCCAGATGCTCCAGGAGCTTTCTGCAAACTCTGCGATTATCTCTCTCCATTCTACCTTCTGGGTGATGCACACTGCAGGCCACACCTTGGATGCTCTAATCTCAACTGACATCCATCTCTCTACCCCTCCCATTATGGCACTCTCCTGCACTTATTATGGCACTCTCCTGCACTCTCTTCTCTTAGCAGTGGCACCCCCACACTGCCTCCCATCTTCAAGGACAACCGTCCCATGAAAAGAGTGACAGTGGCTGCATTTGCATCCTCCTACTCTCTGACCCCTACACTTGCGACTGGCTCCCACCCTGACACAGCCCTCTCTAACTTTCATCTCTGCATTTCCAACACTCTTGAAATCCTTGCCCCTGTCATTAGGGTATGTATAAAGCCTCCCAAAAGTGCAATTCTTGGTCGGGCTCTGATCTGGCTGCCCTCAAAAACAAATGTAGACCAGCAGAACAGGAATGGGTGGCCTCAGGTGCACCCTATGACAAACTGGCCTGTCGCCTTCTTCAAAGGCAATATAGACGCTGCATCCGATCCAAGAAAAGAGTCCATATTCAAGCCTGCATCTCTGCAGCAACAAATAACACAGCCAAACTTGCCCAATCCTTCTGCAGCCTCATCTTCCACAGCACCCACCCAAGCCCTCTGCTCGGCACTGGCAGCACATTTCACCAACAAAACCTTGGACATCCTTTCTTCTCTCACTCCACACACATGCACCAACATCCTCCTCCCCCTCTTCGGTCTCTCATTCTCCCCCCCTCTCTTTTCCTTCTATTATCACCGCCAAACCTGAGGAGGTCACTAGACTAGTCCGGTCTATGAAAGCCTCTTCCAAACAGGTGAATCCATGCCCCTCCAAAACTATCAAGGACAACATTGACACTCTAGCTCCAGCCTTGGTGGACCTCTGCAACCTCTCCTTCTCCTCTGGAGTTTCCCCTCCTCTCTCAAAAACTCTCTGGTGCGCACACTGCTCAAAAAACCTTCTGCCAACCCTTTTATCCTGGCCAATTATCATCCAATTTCTGTCACTCCTTTCCTGGGGAAACTACTGGAGAAGTTAGTTATCTCTCAGTTTACTCCCCACACCTAATCTGTTGGTTGTCTCAACGATCATCAGTCTGGCTTCAGAGCATCCAGATGCACAGAAACTGCCCTCCTGAACACTCAGAAATCTTGATTCTAACTCTCCTTCTGTCCTCATTCTCCTTGACCTCTCCTCCACATTCGACACAGTAAACCAAAACACTCTGATCAATCGTCTCCGTGATACCCTGGGCATCAGGCCTTGGCGTGTCTTTCCTCCTTTCTCTCCTACCGTTGATCACATGTGGAACTCATGCCCTTTCTCTCCACTATCACCCTCTCTACTTGTGGCATCCCTCGGGAATCTAACCTATCCCCCTGGTTCTTCAATATCTACATGGCCGCCTTGGGCCTCATGGTCTCTTCCTTCACTTCCAACTTTCAGTATTATGCGGATAACACTCATCTCTCCTTCAAGCTACCCTCAGCTTCTTCTTCCTCCTCGCTCATTCATGAATGTCTGTTTGCAATTCAGTCCTGGTGTGCAGCTAACGATCAGACAAAGATTGTTCACATTGGGACTGCTGCTCCCATTTTCCCACTCTCACTCTGGCCAGTCTCCCTTGGCCCTGCACCCAAATCCTCCAATGAGGCAAAAAATCTGGGAGTCATCTTCGATTCCACACTGTCCTTTGCCTCACACATCTCAAATATTTCCCAAAAACCTCACTACCAGCTGCACCTCCTCTGAGGTATCCTACCTTTTCTCAGTTTCCCCCAGAGACTCACTGTCTCTAGAGCTCTGGGTCTCTCCAGACTTGACTACTGTAACAGTCTCTTTCTCAATCTCCCTGCTTCTACACTCAGACCTTTACAACTCATCCAGAAAAGAACCGCAAGACTTATCTTTGGCCTCAAGCCCAGGGACCACATCTCTCTGGCACTGAATTCCATCCACTGGCTCCTGTGGCTAAAAGGATCAAGTACAAGACTCTCTGCATAGTTCGCAAGGCTTTCTGGGGCTATCACCCACAGTACTTACAACCCACTCTTCCCGAATACACTCCCGCTAGAGCACTTTCCTTATCCTCCTCTGACTCTCTGAGAGGGAGCCGTTTTTCCAAACAGAGACTTGGGGATAGATCCTTATCCTCTGCAGGGGCCAACCTCTGCAACAGTCTCCTTGCCTCTCTCCATCTTGAGCCGTATCTCCTGAAATTCCGGAAACTCCTCAAGACCTTTCTCTTCTCCTCTGCCTTCTCTCTACCTCTCCCCTGCTAACTTATGCTTCTACCTGCTATTACCTCCTGCTGCTCACCTGGCTGGCTGGTCGCTTTGCTCACCTCAGAACCTTACAGGTCCCAGGCACCCACACCCGGCCCTGCACTTGCCTTTGGTCCCCCGCACTATTTGCAGCACTACCCTACAGTACTACTTACGCACTTCCCTAAGAGATAACACTCTGCACTTAGCTGGCCCCCCTGATCCAGACGTACATCTTTTCTGCCCATCCCTTGCACTTCCTGTATGGCACTTACACGAACTGTGTGCACCTTACCCAGTAAGTTGTTGTATGTCTGTTCCTTGGTCTCCCTTGCCCCCCTCCCTAGCATTGTGTACCTGTCTCACTTGGGGTAGGGTACATTATAAATGTGCAATAACCTGCTCATATCCCCACCTATCCTATTGCATTATTGTCAGTTTGTCATGCCTGTACCCCCGCCCCCTCCCACCCTCCCTGCTCTCCCAACTACCTGTTATGCACTTGAATCAGCAGAAATGTTGTCAGGCCTAGTATGCTTATTATCACTGTATATCATTCTGAAATGTCCAAGACCCTATGAATTATTGTATCCGATGTACCTCTCCCGCCTTGGAGCATTTTGAAGCACTCGTTTTGTGTATAAGCGCTTTATAAATAAACAATACAATACAATACAATGCAATACCTATTTGGAAGAGATGCAAGGGCCTGTGCACTGCACAGCCTGATCATTGACGACCAGCTATGCATTTTCAATTAAATGAAACAGCAGCAGTACATACTGCTGCTGTTCCACTTGCATTTATAACCTTCAAATAGGGATTGAAATACTTTTTTTTAACATTTCACAATGACAGGCCCTATCTACCACGGCCTGTCATTGCAAAATGTGCTCTTTGCGTTTATGTGTGTGCTGGGAGTCTGTCGTACATTAGTGTCATTAATGCCATAAAAAATTCAAAATAAAATGATCAAAAAATGAGTTCTGAGAGTCAGCCTTGGTTCATTTCAAATGATCAAATGAACAAATGGAACTTAAGCACCTGAGACCAAGGATCAAGGATGTATAAGTGGAAACCCGGTAAGAGAAATTGAGTCATCTGGTACCGGGTGATCATGGATGTCATTTAGGGGTTGCCAGGGGTCTCACCTGAATAAGGTGAGATATACACATAAATATTACACATATGAATTGGCTAAAAATGGACAGCTTGTATATGAGACTGTGCAGAATTACATGTAATAGAAGTACAAAGTGAATGCAATTATCATATCATTTTGGCACTGAAGGATATAATATAAAATTGAAATTTCAGTAAAAGGTTTGAGAAGTTTGTAACAACTTGGAATACATAGGCATGCAGATCGTAGAGGAATGAGTGATGCAGCAAGGTGGAATGATTTAGAATTAGTTTTTGATCATGACATTGCAACATACATGGATAATGAAGATTGAGTTAGTAGAAAACTAGTTATGAAGTTAATCAAAATGTGTAATTTGGCTGGTCCACATACAATGTGTGAGTTTATATAAGGATAGCTGCTACTCTATTACTTGGAAACTACATAATTCAAAGATGGCCAAATAAGAACTTTGAAATTATACAGTTCTGTGCCCCCTTACTATGCATATTTACACCTAATTCTGTGATATGTTATTATGGTTGTAAATAGTGGTATTTTGTTGTGGTATAGTATTCCCTGTGATAATTTGTTGGAAGATCCCCTTTTACAGGGGCAAGACTCCTCAGAATATAGCTAACAAATGTTCTTTTTCTACCAGGGTACTCACTGCACCAACCACTGCACTTGGTACACTTAGTATATAACGGTATTTCCACCTCTCATCAGCTTATGTACAATGCTGATGTATTATCTAACAGCCAAAGTGCAAAACATACATCACATTATAAAAAAATAATTGTACACGCATGTCAGGCACTCCTAAGACTCACTTATTAGAAAACACCTACTTCAGATTTGACCACATGTGGTAAAATGAATTATCACCTATGGTAAAATAAGCCTATCCCCTGTTGAACCTTAGTCTATGTTCTAATAAAAATACAGTCACATAACAAAAACACAGCCAGTTTGTTTTCAAGACTTTTGGTTTTCATCCAATATTAAAATTCAAAGCTGTTTAGACAATTGCATATGGGATACAAATGGCTTAGATATGAAAAAAATGCATTCCATTAGAGTGTTTGCACACATAAAATAGCCCTTCGAATTATGAGTTTCACTTACCCGCTTGTTACCAGCTGCCCAGCAATGCTCGACGGTAACCTTGAATTGTTAGCAGATAAGATCCTGTCGTCTAACAAAACTCACTTGGCAAATGGAGCCCATATAACATGGAAAAAAATCATACATTTTGTTAAACAGAAATAACAATCTATTGATATTATAAAACCTGCCCAAGCACACTGCTAGCTCCTCAATTTCACCTATCTTACCTAAAGGCTGCAATTGTCTTTGCTTGATTGGAAATGGAACAATCCCCCTCATCTATCCGCACACAGATAAGGACTGCCACAACCTCTGGAAGCCTGCCAGCACTGGAGTCTGCCTGACAGTCACAGCTCAGCATTCGGAAAGGTAACTGAATGTCTCTCCCAGGAGGTTCCTGAATGTCTGCCCAATAACACCCACTCCAATCCTTTCTATGACCTCTCACTGCCACTGTTATGCTCACCTGGTCTCCACGGGGGCGTTGCACGAAGCTGAGCGATTAAAGTCTGTGTGTGTCTTTCTCTGTCTCGCTACTTCTCTCAAGCGTGGGCGTTTCCCTAGAATGTTGAACAGAGATGTTAACCTGCTGCGTAGGATAGGCAAGACTCCCACCTCCCTGTTCTTCAGCTTGTTTTCTCTTTCCTTTCCTCCACAGGTGCTGATGGTCCGTGGTTTCTGAAGCGTGGCTGAAGTCTGGGTAAGCAGGAGCTGAGCAGGCAAGGTGAGTGTTACGCTGCAGGATTGCAGAATAACGCAGTGTGTTCTGCTCTTTGGGTGTGGTTTATATAGCATTGATCAAATAGTCCCGGGTAAAGTAGTCCCAAGCCCTGCCACACCCTGGAAATTATACAGCAGTCCCTCCAGATTGGGCTATATGTGCCTCCATGTTCACTGAATTCTCATTCACATGATCAAATAATATGAGCCTGGTGCCAAAGGCACCAGGACTGCCTCCAGGAAGGCTTCTGAAAACTTTTTGGGGCCTTAAAGGTCCCCATGGGAGCCTGCAACTGGGGAAGGCTGGTCTGACCCTGAAGTCTGAAGGCATGCATCATGACAGCACTCCCCACTAAAGCCCCCCTGAGGGTGAGTTCTCCATCTGGTCCAGGCTTGCTTGGATGGTTTTGACGGAATTATTTTTTACCAAGCATGGTGCATGAATGTGGTTACTAGGCTCCCAAGTTCTTTCTTGTGGTCCATAGCCTTTCCAGTCAATTAGGTAAAATAATTTTGATTTGACAACCTTGGAGCCCAGAATATCCTTAACTTCAAATTCAGGTTCCCCGTCGACCATGATTGGCTTTGGTTGTTTCGTTACTCGAGTTCCTGGTTTCACTGGTTTTAAAAGTGAGACGTGAAACACGGGATGAACTCACATATGTGGAGGTAACTCCAGTTTCACTGCCACAGGGTTGATAATGGCTTTAATGGTGTATGGTCCTAAATATCTGGGATTGAAAGTGTGAGTTCCTTTTACCGGTATGTGTTTAGAGGCCAACCAGACTTCGTCCCCAATCTGATACTTCGGAGCTTCACTCCTATGTTGGTCTGCAAATCTTTTGTGTTTTTCTTTAGCTTGCTTTAGATGTTCCGCTGCCTTTTTGAAGGCTTGTGCGATGGTAGCGTGCAGATTCCTTACGGCTGGCATTTCCAAATGTTGAGGTGGGTCTAAGTTGGAGGTTCATGGATGTATCCCATAAATCGTATAGAACAAACTCTGCCCAGTGCTGGAGTGTAAGGAATTGTTATAGGCATACTCTGTTATCCTTAAAACATCTTTCCAATTACCTTACGTTTGGTGTAACATGCATTTTAGGTACTGTTCCAGTGTTTGGTTGGTTCTCTCGGTCTGACCATCGGTTTGAGGGTGGTGGCTAGTGGAAAGTCTTACATCGATTTGGTCTAACTCGCAACATTTTTCCAAAATATGAGATGAATTGGCTGCCACGATCTGAAATCAAGACGGAAGGGAACCCATGGATTCGAATGAGCTGTTCCAGGAATTCCTTTGCCAGGGTGGAAGCTGTGGGTAAACCTTTTAGTGGAATGAAGTGGGCCATTTTGGAAAACAAGTCCATTACCACTAAAATGGTATTGAATCCATTACAAGGAGGAAGGTTGGTGATAAAATCAAGAGAAAGCGTACGCCAGGGTGTAGGTGGAACATCCAGAGGTTGTAATAGACCAGATCTTTTTCTTTTGAGCCTTTCTTGCACAAATACCACATGATAGCACAAATTGTGTAATGTCTTTATGCCACGTTGGCTACCAATAACTCCTTTTGATCTTGGCTACATTTTTAGCAATCCCAGGATGACCTTCCACCAGTGATTTGTGGTAATTTGAGATGACCTGTTCCTGAAGTTCCTTACTGGGTTGATAAAGGCGTTCTCGAAAATATGGCAGGTGGTTTGTAAATGTATGGTGTTCGCTTTGGGTAGGCCAATCTTGCAAAGTCTTTGCATCAATGAGATGCAACATTTTCTTGTGGATGTCATCCATGGTCAGAGATGTCGTAATTCCCAGGATTCTTCTTCCTGGGATTATGGCTACTGGATCTGAGATTGTGTATGCTTCATCTATGCCGATGTGGGGCAGAGCATCAGCTTTTTCATTCCGACAACCAGGTCGGTATGTAATCACAAAATCATATTCAGCAAAGAACAGGGCCTACCGGAGTTGGCGAGATGACTGGGCCTTTGCCGTCTTTAGGTATTGCAGATTGCGAAGATCTGTGATCACTGTGATGGTGTGTCTTGCTCCTAGAAGATAAGGCCGCCAGGCTTTAAAAGATGCTTTGATGGCCAAAAGTTCCTTGTCTGTCACGGCGTAATTTAATTCCAGTGCTGAGAATTTCTGAGACCAAAAAGGCCTATGGGTGAAGTTGACCCATCTCACGGTCCTTTTGAGAGAGGACTGTCCCCATTGCCAGACTGGAAGCGTCGTTTTCTACCACATACGGGAGATCTGGGCGAGGATGTTTCGGGATTGGGGCTGAGGTAAATTTTTCTTTCAAGTCCTGGAAGGCTCTTGCTGCTTCATCCGACCATTGAAAGTGTTTATTCTTTCACAGTAAGGACGTGATGGGATGCACAAGTTGCGAAAAACCCGGGATAAACCGGCGATAGAAGTTTGCGAAGCCAATCATACTCTGACTCCTTTGATTGAAGTTGGAGATGGCCAATTGAGGATGGCATCTACCGTACGCGAATCCAAACAAACACCTCGGGGAGTTAGAACAAATCCAAGAAACTCGACTTCGGTGATATGGAAGGAGCATTTTTCTAATGTAGCATATAACTTGTGTTGCCAGAGTTTTTCAAGGACAGCATGGATGTGTTTCACATGGTCTTGCTTGGAAGCGGAGTACACCAAAATGTCGTCAATGTACACTAAGACGCAAACATCAATTAGTTCTCGTGGGACATCGTTCATGAAGTATTGAAACACCGCTGGGGTGTTACAAAGCCCAAAGGGTATCACCTGATATTCAAATAGCCCATATTTGGTACGGAAGGTGGTTTTACATTCATCACAATTTTTGACTCGTACAAGATGATATGCCCCTCTGAGATCTAACTTAGTATAAATCCAAGCGTCCTTCAACTGATCCAGCAGCTCGGAAATTAGAGGCAAGGGGTACTGATTTTTTAAAGTCACTTGATTCAATACGTGGTAGTCAATGCAGTCCTTAAATCTCCTTCCTTTTTAGGTACGAAGAATAAGGGCGAGGCCGCCGGGGACTTGGATGGACGGATGAAACCGTTTGCTAGATATCGGTCCAGATACTTTTTTAGATGGAGGTTTTCGGGCTTAGTGAGCGCATACATTCGACCACATGGAATCTGTGCGCCAGATACAAGGTCGATTTGGCAGTCATATGGTCTATGGGGTGGCAGAGTGTTGGCTTGGTCTTTTTGGAAGACAGCTTGAAAGTCTTGGTATTCCTGGGGTAGTGGGTTTGTTAGACTCATGACTGTCGCCACCTCTTTGGTCAAGGATTCTTCCACCTTATAACATGTATGAGCACATTCGCCTGAGAAGGTTAACCTCTTAGCACGCCAGTCAATGCAAGGATTATGTGTTTCTAATCACGGCATTCCCAGAATTATTTGGAATTGTAGAGCCTTGATTAGGTCGAACACAATGACTTCCCGATGCCCGTCTTCGCACAAAAGTGTAATCTCTGTCATTGAGTGCATTACAGGACCTGAGGATATCTACGTTCCGTCAACAGTGGTGACCAAATCGGTTTTTGCCTTCTTGCAAAGAGGAAGATCCATCCTTGAAGCTAATTCTTGATCCATAAAGTTACCAATGGGTCCGCTGTCGATGTATGCTCTGACCGCATGTTTGCGAGACGGTTGTTGGTGACTGATTAGAATTATTGACAAGGCTAAGTGCGACATCTGAGAATCCTTCTTTTCGCTCGACAAACAGACCTCTACGCTTGTCGGGCGTGGAAGTTTTCCGTCTCCGGTTCTGCCTCAACCTTGTCAGCGACCCAACTGCCTTCGTGCGTGGTTTCACTGGACACTCTCAGAGGAAGTTGCCGGCAGTCCTGCAATATAAACACAACTGTTGTTGGCTTCTTTTGTCTCTTTCGGTCTTGGATAACGGACATTGATCACCTCTGATCTGCATAGGTTCAGACATGTCAGTGGGTTTCGGAGCGTTTTCTTTAGGATGCACATAAACCCGATTTTCCATTCTAGCTCAGTCAGCTCTGCGATTCTGCAATCTGTGGTCTAGTTGCACTACCAGGTCAATGTATTCCGCACAGTCTCTTGGAGGATTCACCACTTGAGCCAAAATGTCTTTTAGCTCACCTCTCAATCCACGATGGAACAGTGTTGTTCTCTTGTCTTCGGGCCAACCAGTTTCCACTACCAATCTGTTGAAGGTTGCCATATATGTTAACAGATCTTGGCTCCTTTGACGCAACGACAGGAGTTCATTGTCTAGTGCTTGGCCTTGGGTGTGCTGGGCAAACAAATTCTCCATATCTTGTTGAAACCTCTGAAAGTCCCGTAGAAGAGGGTCATCCTGATTAACTAGTGGTACCAACTAATCTGCAGCACTGCCACTGAGGTATGAAAGCATGAAGACCACCTTCAACTGGTCGTTTGGAAAAGCTCCAGGCCTGCATAGGAAATTAAGGTGGCACTGGTTCATGAAATCCGCATATCTTTTTAGGTCTCCAGCGAAGCGTTCAGGTGGAGTCAAAGGTACGGCCCCCGGAAGAACCACCTCTACAGGGCTGCTTGACGGAGCTGGGATTCCTGGTAATAGTTTTTGACCAGCCTGTGACTGAAGTAATTGTCTGGCTAGTTCATCCGTGCGATCTTTAGTCATAATCAGTTCTCTTCTTAGAGCATTTGTTTCTTGTCGAGCAGAGTGCACCTCGGCCCTGAGTTCCCCCAAAAGCTGGGCCAAATGGTCAGTCTCAGATGTTTCCATGACGCCTAGGTAGAGGATTTTATGGAGGCTTCGCGTTTTGTTACACTGACCTGGTCTCCACGGGGGCGTCGCACGAAGCTGAGCAATGAACATCTGCGCGTGTCTTTCTCTGTCTCACTACTTCTCTCAAGCGTGGGCGTTTCCTTAGAATGTTGAACAGAGATGTTAACCTGCTGCGTATGATAGGCAAGACTCCCAACTCCCTTAACCTCCTACCGCTTCCATCTGTGCTTATGTCTCCCCTACGTGTTTTAATGGTGGACTCTCCATCCTGCGTCTGAATGCAGGGGCGCTTTAATGTTCATAGGCGTTTTCACTGGATCTAGTTGCGTTACTGATTCTGCGGCCTGTAGAGGAATCCAGACCAGCTGTGACTCTGTAGGTAAATCTTTGTACC
The DNA here is from genome assembly GCF_040938575.1 of Ambystoma mexicanum. NCBI lineage: Eukaryota > Metazoa > Chordata > Amphibia > Caudata > Ambystomatidae > Ambystoma > Ambystoma mexicanum. The sequence goes on from NC_090935.1 coordinate 426,171,591, forward strand.
AATTGGTTCTTGGTAACAGTTTTGCTTAATGTGTTCTTTTGTTGCAGAAGTTTTCACTATTGTGCTTATTCCTTTGCAGGTGTGTTTTTGGAGGTGCCAGATGAAGGAATGGGCTTCTCACTGCGACGCTGCGCAGTATTTCTGCAGCTGAGTTTTAGCGCTAGAGTGCAGCGTCGAGATGTATTTGTAAATGGGTTTTTCTTTGCGCGACTAACCTGATGTCTTCTTTTCCCTTTCCCTGCAGGTGCGGTGTGGCTCCGGAGCAGCGATCGCATGAACCGCTTTGATGGAATGCTGGGAAGACTGTCGCCGCCGGTTGAGTATTCACTCTCCCTTCTTGTGTCTTTTTCTGCAGGTGCGGTGATTCCCAGGAACGGCAGAAGAGAAGGCCGTTCGGACGGAGTTGGAGGACTGCTTCTCTTAGCTAAGGACACAACCTCTGTTCTTCTGCTTGTTTTCTCTTTCCTTTTCTCCAACAGGTGCTGATGGTTCCTGAGGCGTGGCTGAAGTCCGGGTAAGCAGGAGCTGAGCAGGCACGGTGAGCGTTACGCTGCAGGAGTGCAGAATAACGCAAAGCGTGTTCTGTTCTTTGGGTGTGGTTTATATAGCCTTGATCAAATAGTCCCCGTTAAAGTAGTCCCAAGCCCTGCCACGCCCCGGAAACTAGACTGCGTGGCTCAGTTCCTCCGGGCTAGGCTATGTATGCCTCCATGTTCACTGAATCCTCATTCACATGATCAAATAATATGAGCCTGGCACCAAAGGCGCCAGGACTGGCCTGAAGAAGAGTTCTGAAAACGTTTTGGGCCTCAGAGGTCCCCATGGGAGCCTGCAACTGGGGAAGGCTGGTCTGACCCTGAAGTCTGGAGGTATGCATCATGACAGCCACTCAAGAAGAAAATACTTCCTATCTAAATCCACCCACATCACCGACCTGCTCAGTGTCTTTCCCCATTGAAAATAACTGTCCTGCTAAACTACAAATGTAACACCTCTTCCTTTCGCTTCCTGCGCACACAATGGCCTTCTTAAGCAGCACATGTTTCAGCTTGCCACAAGCTCATGCTATGCTGCACGTTTAACAATCTCATTGAACAGAGCCACATGTATTTCAAATTTGGATTAAGAACATTTATTTCCAGGTAAACTAATTTGCACTCAATGATAAGGATATGGGATTCAGTTTGTTCAATGTGATTCATTGAGTTAGTATGTTAATGTATATTAGTTATTAAGTTTGGTGCAAATTCAGTCAAATTGAATATTATCCTGACATTAAACAATTTTAACACATGCTCTGCATTTCTGAACTCTGTTTAAAGCCCATTTGGCGCTTGCTTGTTGCTTTGGCAATATTTGGCTTGTGCATATGTTTGTATTTCTGTGTTTCTGCCCACGCTAAAACTACATGTACATGCTAAGCTAATAAACCCCTCTAACTCACAGCCCCCAGCTATTCAGAGCCCCCCAGCTACTCCTATACTATGAACTCAAGAAAGGCTGGTGTATAAAAAGACCACAAAATGGCAGCCACAGGCATCTAACATAACAAGATTTCCATTAAGCATCCAGCCAGCATGCCACACGCTTTTACATAGAATCAAGAAGGTAAACCCTGTGACACCTTAGTATAGAATAATTCAGTAAAAATAAGACTGTTTTCACTGATGTAGAAAATCAAACGAGCCATACAGCAATCGCTATATCGTTTTCACAGCTTTGAGTTCATAGAAGAACAAACATTGATGCACAAAAGAAAGGTTTAAGTTACTTTGGTCAAATATGGAATTTGAATTGCATAGGGAGACTATATAACGCGCGAGTGTTGACATAGCGCACATTTGAGGTAACACAGAAATTGATACATTTTACTAAAGTAGAACATTTGTTTTGATTACTAATTAAACAATGAAAAAACAAAGGGAACACATAATTAATCCTCTTTTTGTGTTTACCCTTTCTTCTCCCCTCCCGCTTCTTGTGTTTCCCACTATTATGAATATAGGACTAGTACAAAGAGGACTAACTGTGACGTGTACAATTACAATAATGATAGAAAAATGGATGTTAAAAGAGACATTTGGGGCCTCATTACGACCCAGGCGGTAAGTTACCGCCTGGGCCGTGACTTTACCACCATGGCGTAAACTACGTTTACGCCATGGTGGTTGGCGGACTTACCGCCCCATTCCGACCTTGGTGGGGCGGTAAGTCCCCAATCCCCATTTACCCTTCCCCATTCCCATTTTTGCCCCATAGGGCATAATGGGAGTGGGGAAGGAGTTAATTACGCCACCGTAAATTACGGTGGCATAATTAACTCCATGGTCCCTTAGCGCCATGGATTTTAACACCTGCTAAAAGCAGGTGTTAAATCCGCCATGGCGCTAAGGGACCTCGTACTCAGGCGGTAAGGGTCGGCGCTGTTTATGGCGCCGTAAAACCCTTACCGCCTGAGTTGTAATGGTGTCCTGAAGAAGCTCAGTACAGATTTTTGAATATTGAAGTTCAATTGCAGTGAAACACGTGTTGGCAAATCGGGAGATGGATAAACTATACAATTGAAGAGGCTAGATTGGTCACAATAGAACTCGTGTAATAGTGGCCATAAAAGACCTATATTATATATTTTTCTGGGAAATTGTGAGATAAACAGCAACAATGGAGGGGCGACATTGCTCAGCAAAAACGTTGCCATGTTGCTGTTGTATAGAAATGTTCAAGTAAAACTGTACAAGAAACATTATTTGTTGTTAGACACCACATAGAGGTAAAGTGTCACCAAGTGAAAAAAATATTTTTTTCCCATGGAGTAAGGGTATCAGAGGAACTGTAGGAGTTTCCTTGGATATAGCATTTGTTGAGAAATAAGGGATATTCACTAAGAATAATATGTGCTGATGAAACCTATTGATATGATGGTGACTCACTAGAATTTTGAATAACATGCTAACATTGTTTTGATCATTTGTAATAAACCTAAAAATTACAAAGGAGTGTGAATTGGGCTGTTTATGTTACTTTTCAAAAGGTATCCGAGCAATATTAAACACAATCAAGTATAAAAGGGAAAGGGACGCCATTGTCAGCACCTCATAGAACTGAGAGGAAAGCAGCGCCTGGAGATGCAGTGTCTAACAGAGCAGAGGTGCCAGCGAGAGTGGCTGTCGAGGGAGGTCGGGGTAGGGCTAGGCCTATTTGAAGAGGTGACTTTTTGTTTTGACAGCTTTCTATACTGTATCACAATGTATCACAAAGCAAGGCTAAACAAGGTTGATGGATTCTGTAAATCAAAACAAAAGAACAAAATGTGTATAGTATGACAGAATGATGCATCCTCCTCTTTTGTATAATACATTGTTTTTTGTACTCCAATATTGTGTCAGCGGTGCTAGGCACACACCACTTAGTGGTAACTTATCTACAATTGACAAAATCAAGCAACCTTATGCCTGGAATATAACAAACATATAACATAGATTTTTGGTTATTGTGATCGGTGCTGACATTTATACTGAAATATGCTTGCTGGAGATGTACATTTTTACATTTCTACTGACAGAACTTTGTCACAAAACGAATGAATAGCCATTTGCAACTGTGGGCCACTTTTTCATTGGTACCCAAGACAATTTTATGGCCCAGTGCGGCCCTGGAAAACACTGATTTTCACTGGGCCCACTTCTGAAGTTGGTGCAGGGAGCGTGCTAAAGGGCAGGAATCACTTCACCAAATCTGGATGCCCAGGCTCCACCACTATTCTCAAGTGGGCCTTGCCATCCTCGTAGTGTACGACAGTGCACCACCTTCATTGCGCCTGTTATGGGTGCAACGGGCGCAAAGGAAAAATCTGAGCAGCACTTTCCTTAAATAACGACACAAACATTATTTAATGAAAGTGTTACAGAGAACCCTTCATATTCAACATGCAAAGTAGAAGTAAATGTTTGCAAATGTGTATGTTGCCATAAGGATATTGGTTACATTTACAAGCGCATTGAACCCTGTATCTCACCTGCATACTAGCACTACCTCATACACTGCACTTTAAAACTGATGTCATGCTAAAATACAGCACATATGTAGTGCTGGTATGCAGGTGAGAGACATGGTTCAATGCAACCAGCTTCCCACCCATCCGACCCCTCCAAACACTAATGTTTGGCCACCCACCTGCACTGTGACCGGCTTCCTGTGCCACTCCTCCACAATACCGGCACCAAAATGGTACGGTATATGTTCGCCACTTTAACACACATTTTAAAATGAGGAGTGCCTCAAGAATACCCATCTTAAATGTAACGAATGCTAGGTTGGTTTCCCACCCATTCTAGTAACCACCACATATATTCCGAAAGTGGCACATTCATACCAACTTCGGAAGAATGCGCCACCTTCAGAATAGGTCGTAAGTACCGAAAAGGTAGTTCATGCTTTTTATGACCTTTTCGGTACTTAACACCCACATGAAAATCGGACCCTGAGAATTTTTCTTAAAACATAGTGAGGGTAGCTCAGAAGAACTCCAAGTTAAACATGCAGACAAAATCAGAAAATGTCAGCTTCCACAACACATGATTCTGCAACATCATGTGGAAATCATAGAAAGACTGCAGTTGCGAAAATGTATTTCTACTTTATAATTGTTTAATTGTTTAATTCTACAACAATCTTATTTTGCAACACTTTTTCCTGCACCTTTGAACATGACCATTTTTTTTAATTGAAGGAAATTGTCAAAATGTTGAGCACACTTTGTTTACAAATGGAAAATTCCCCTGTGATACACCTCTTAAGTGAACTACAATTGTATGTGCAATCAACATTATTGATGCACAATAAATATTTATGATTAAAATATTGTGAGAAGTATTCCTCTGATGAAGAAGGATATCCATTTATTTCATATTAAGTATTGCTTAATCTTAAAACGTCAGAAACTCAATCTTCTTGCATAAAAGATAAATAGGTTGCAGAGCAACAGTTTAATGTAACCAATGTGCATTTTAGTGCAAACGAGCAACTTGGCTTACATGTGTTGGAGCTCTCAGTTAATCACACAATTTGAACACTAATTTGTAATTTGTTTAAGATATTATCACCTTAATCCAATATACATTAATTCATATAATAGTTTTGAAACAGTTGGGTCTGCTAATTACATTTTTTAACTGATATTTAAGCTTAAACAATAATTAGTAATTTCAGATAAAATCTTTTAAATTCTATTTATGAGATTCAAAAGTTAGGATTGGTAAATTAAATAATTAATAACTCAGGGTGTGTTATTCAAAAAGTATTACAGATTATTTTGTAAGACATACGTTGTGTTTAATTAAAAAGCATAACAAATCTTGTACAGTGAAAAATGGGAAGTTATCAGAATAATGTTACTATACAAAATTAGTTTCCAAACAAAAAGGGCTACAAGTAAGTTTGTATTACTGCTTGCTGGAGTACCCGGCGTTGCCCGTGTCCTGATCGTGTGGTGTCTCATGTGCCCTGAAGGATGTTGCTCTTGTCCTCATATCGGCAAGCCTTTGCTTCAGTTTGCTCTAGTGTCTCATATGCCCTGGAGGATGTTGTTCTTGTCCTTATGTCAGCAAGTCTTGTTTCAGTTTGCTCGGCCTGTGTCTTGATCGAGTGGTGTCTCATGTGCCCTGGAGGATTTTGCTCTTGTCTTCTTGTCGGCAAGTCTCGCTTCAGTTTGCTCTGGTGTCTCATTTGCCCTGGAGGATGTTGCTTGCGTCCTCATGTCAGCAAGTCTTGCTTCAGTTTGCTCTGGCATCTCATTTGCCCTGGAGAAAGTTGCTCTTGTCCTCTGGTTGCCAAGTCGTGTTGCTGTTTTTGTTCTGTTTCAAAAGCTCTTTATATTGATTTTTGCTTTGCATCAGATGGAATTTTTCCAAGTGACGTTTGTTTTTTGTGCAGCATCTTTTAGTCACTCAATTGCTTCAGCACACTTGAGAAAATATCCAAGAAAGATTGATTTATTGTGCTCTATTCTCGTGAATGAGCTTAAGTAAACTGTAGCCTTGTCATTTCCCACATTTGGAGTGGCGTGATCATTTTTTCTTTTTTTATTCCCATTAAAAATGCTTTAATAAACACTTTCGAACTGTATATGGTAGTAATACATTTCAAAGATATAACCAATAGATGGAACATATTGCGTCAGTTTATTTTCTCCAAAATTTGCCTCCTTCTCGTACCTACTGTAATGAATCGGGTGAGCATCAGTAAATGAGGGTGTCTATTGAGTGAATTGTTTGCATCCAAACATAGACTACAATCTTGCCTCAGACAAATGAGGAATCCATGGAATATGGTAGCAATGGGTTCAATGGTGTGGATGTGTATAGCTGGACAAACATACACACACATCCAAATTTCTTTTTGCATGTAAGATCTTTGCATCCAAACATAGATTACGATCTTGCCCCAAACATAAGAGGAATCCATGCAAAATTTGGTAGACATGGGTTCAAAGGTATGGATTTGTATATGCGGACAGACATAGACACATACATACATTCAGCTTTGTATATTAGATGTACAAGTAATAATGACACAATTAAGATAAGACTTAAATATCCTTTTAGTATTGATGTTGTGGTAAAAAATGGATGTTTAAATGGGAAGGATGAAAATACATATTATGGAGCAAACCATGTCAAGGAAACACATACAAATGATGCAAACAACATGACTCAGTAAAGAAATTCAAGAGTGAATATGGAAATGTTACTATTAGGGTTCAATTAATAATATGGAAAGATTGCCTGAATTCCTGTTTCTATCAAATTGACCAGATTTGCGGTTTATGAATGTATATAATCCTCACTACCAATCCTATATATTGATTATTCTAATAGTATCTATTGAGCCAATCAAAAAATACATAGATGACTTACATTTTATATTCATTATAAGGTATGCTTAAATTAAACCAGTGTTGGATCACTCAGCAACCTCTTTATGTTTATGACATTTCTAAAGTAAAATGAGTGGCCTCTTTAGGCTGGACACTCATTCTGTCTCTTATTGTTGGCCATAATAATGTGTTAGTCACAAAGAAGTGTGGCGTCAACTTAAAAAGAAGTTGCACCGAGTAACTCTGGCTTACACTTGACTTACTGGTGGTAAGTGAGGTGTAAGTTAGAGTTACTCAGTGTAACAGCTTTGTGAATTGACCCCAGTGTGACAGTGTTTATTCAATAACCCAAATTTAATTTGTCTGTATATACATTCCACTTTGATGTTTCTGTGATATTACTTGTATTGATTACAGTATTCAACATCTACAATCATTGATATCTGCTAATTGGATCGGTTTTTTGGGGATAGGGGATGAGGGACATCATTCTTATTTGCTGTAACCTGTGAGAGCTTAGAAATACATTATTATGGTTTGACTGTCAAAATATCAGCTGTATGTTTCTCATTGAACTACAATTATGATCATTGGCTTAAAAAGATACCCTTTACTTAACTGCCTAAAGGAAGCTATGTTATATTAGTGTGCTGAATAAATTGCTTCTCGCACTCATTTAACACCACAACTTTTGTTCGCTATTACATTGTACAAATCGGGCCCCTGAAATGGAGCCACACACTGAGGCGAGACTGAACACCCTTTCCCCACCTTTACACTCCAAATGTATATCTTTTGAAAATACAAAGCGGGGCACATTACCAACTTTAGACTTGACTGACAGCGAGATATTGGAAGTAGGAGTTGATGTGTCTCAGTCATTGCTTGGTATCCTAGACACAATGTGCTCAGCCCAGTGTTTGGCCAGAGAGAAACTCCTTAACACCCTGTTGGGGGGGCTGTTTACTAAAGAAAATGGATATGAATAAATGGCCCCCTCCGCCATCAATAACATTGCTGTGAGGAAAGAGGGTGACACTACTCCACTGGAGTTAATATTGGGGAATATCTAGATCTAGGGGAGTGCAGGGCATAAAGTTGCAGCGCACAACTTGAAATCAGAAGATGGTCAATTTCACTTTGACATCGATTTCAGTCCTGGCGATGCGGCTATCATGAGATATTGGTGTCAACCAAGCTACTATGGACATGGAAGCCTTAAGGAAGGAAAAACTCTCTCTCCTTGAGCATTCCAGCAATAGGTAATCCACCTACCCACTATTTAAAGAACCTACATGCTCTTCCCAATTAGCTTGTCTAGAGTAGTGTAATTAGTCCAGGAGGGGCAGGGGAATGGTGGAAACTCCTTTTGTCTTCCCGACTCTTTCACCATGGGAAAGTCTTTTGAGAGCTCAGAGACAGCCCTCTGTCCTTTCCTCAATGTTAATGTTAATGTTAAAGGATATTTGTACTACACACTATCACCACCGGATTGGTCCCCTGGTGCTCTGGAAAAAGGGAAGGGGTGGGTGAGTTAGTGGGAATAAGCAGGAAAAGTGCAAGAGAGCAGTGATGTGCTGTTGGAAGCCTCAGCCCAGTGGGTCCGTTGGCTGGGCTTGGGGTGTTTTACGGTCAGTAGTCGTTGTGTGCTGTTGTGCGATTCTATTTGTGGTTTGTTTTGTTGTTGCAGTGTAGTGAAGTTTGTGCAAATCTTTGTGCTGTAGGCTTGTGGTTGTGTTTGGTAAGAGTTTGATAGGTGTATGCAGAGGGTTTGAGATGTATATGCAGAGGGGTGAAAGTGCTAGTGGATCGGTTAATTGGCATTGCTGTCCTTGCAATTATGTCTAGGCAGGCTAGTGATCACGATTCATCTAAGTGTGGCACTTGGTAACATTCACAGTTTCATTTAAGTGTGGCGCATGCTAACATTCACATTTCTATCTCGATGTGACTCAGGCTAAAGTAAATAATTCCATCTAAGTGTGGCACATGCTAACATTCACAATTCTATCTAGGTGTGATGCAGGCTAAAGTGAAGCATTCCATCTAAGTGTGGCGCATGCTAACATTCACAATCATATCTAGATGCGACAGAGGCCAATCTTCACAGTTCTCTCTAGGTGTGGCACTAGTTAACATTGGCAAGTCAGATTTGTTATTTCCCTTTGGCTACCCTTTGATTGCTTTTCTGTGGCTCGTATCTGGACAGCTCTTGGAGGCAGCAAGGGTGTTTTCAGGTTATGAAAAAAGGTTCGGAAGGCATTTAATTTTTGTCTCTTTTCTGGCATAGCATTTTTCCATTTTTTAAATTGCAATGGGGCTTCACACACCGATTGAATCATGATTTTTCAAAAAATGGGAAAGTGTTTCTTAGTGTATTTTACTGTACCACTACGATCTGATGGTTCAATAGTGTAACACGTTGTCGGTTGTACACCAAGGCTCTCTGACTCTTGGTCATTTACCTCCTCTAATGAGTTTACCTATCTTGCCTCGGTATCCTCAATTGGGTCCACTTCTCTTACCTCAGTATTCATTTGGGGAGATTTAAAATGTCCCTGAATTTGTGTTTTATTTGGGATTATTTGTTTCCCAAGGCCTATGCCATTCCTCAATTTTTCTTAGGGTCGAATATCAGCCTCATTAGGCATCCATGCAGGCTCTTTCGACACAGTCCCAGAACGTTTCCACGTGAGTTCACAGTTCTCCCCACTCAGTGAAAATACAGACTCATTTAGGGTGGTCGCAGTAGATGTCGAAGATGGAGTTGATACCTACATTGGTTGGTAGCTCCAAGACGTGTCTGTAGGTGTCCGCAGGGGAAGTCAATGAAGCCAGCAGTCAACAGACACCAACAAAACAGTAAGTGTGACATGGGTGGGGTGTAGAGCAATTACTCTATTCCAGAAAGCCCCCGACACTCTACCTTACCTTTCCTTAACGTAGACTGCCATAGACTTACACCATGCATACTTAGAGAGATTTGGGACCACCAGCCTAAATCTATTCATGGCTGGACTGTAAATGTTGCATTGCATTACACACTACCTTACTTGCCAATACCCCCCCACCCCCCTAGAGTTCTCAGTGTACTCCATTGAATCCACCAATGAAACTCTGGAAACAAAGCAGGGGAGCCCTAGTATGGAATCACCCAAAAGGTGGACCCCTGAAGTAACCTTCTCCCGTCTAAAATTGGACACAAGGAGGATACAAGTAACATAATATAGTGTCTCTTGTGAGTGCAAAATGGAAGACTGGGCCTGGCTTCTGAGAGCTCTTTCACACTCTCAAGGCGAATAGTGCAAAATAAACAGCCACTCGGAGTCTATGCAGGTTGGCTGTTGGAACACAAATGGGTTCATTCACCTCTGCAATAATGAGGAGAAGGACCTGAAAGGCTTTCCCATTCTATGTTTCCAAGAGTCCTGGTTAAGAGAAGATCCAATATATGAGGGTTTCATTACTTTTTGTAATCTAGCTAAAAAAGGCCCAACAGGTAGACCATACTCAGGACTCATAACCTTAATCAAAATGGGTCGAGGAATCAGAACGCGAAAACATCATACCCCCAACCTATGGATCCAAGTGCTTACATTGGAAATAGGGCAAATGACAAGATCTCCTAAGCTCATTGTGTCTGATGAATTTATAATGGAATCCGGCGAATGTAAAGGAAGAAGAAATCATAAAATGTGTTATAGATCTGATAGAGTAGGTGTGTATTGACTTGGTGTGAATCTCAATGACATACTTTGTGGAGAGTTGAACGTCAAGTGTATTGATAATAATGGGGCCCCCATAAGGTCTGTAGATGCTGTAGCAGCCTCCACATGAGTTAGATCTCCGAGGTGGTTACGAGAAATGGAGATCAGAGAGCTCCAAATGCTTAAAGGCCAAACAAGCAGAGATGTCCCAGCTAAAACTATCTGGCAGCGTGGTAACCTTAAGACCACACTAGATTTCTTTTTTCATTTCAGATAATGTTCTATGAGGGGTCACGTCACTGGAGATAGTTCAAATGGAATCCAGTGATCATGCCCTCTTGAAGTTGAGATGGAAGGGGATGAGAATGGTGGAGACCAAGGGTAAATGCATTGATGTTCAGGTCTGTCAAGGCAGAAACAGATTATGTATTAAACCACATAATGTCTCGGTAGGTTACAACAGAATTCAGAGACTTGGTGGACTAGGACAGTACAATACTGAACTACGTGCCTTTACTCATAAAATTTGAACAAGTTGAATAGTGAATTGGTAGGTGATCAGAAAAGGTGTAGGTCTTAGATGAGAGAGATAAAGAGTGTCCCTAGGATTATACGAGCCCTGAATAAGAACAACCAAAGGCAGAAATATAAAAACTATCTTTTGTCATTCAAAGCCGAAAGAACACACAGGAGGCAGAGAACACGCAAAAAGTTTTATGTAAGGAAAATTCCTGCATTACGTGGGAATTAATAAACAAGGTGGGCACACCCCAGGAAGCAATACAAATGTCGGCAGTCTCTGAAGAATAGTGGGTCAAGCACTTTGGATCCCTCTTTACCCCTCTATCAGCCAAGTGGGAGGAAGTGGATGTGTTTGACCCAAAACCGTGGTCTTGGCAGTTTGACAAAACTGATATCTTGAGCTTCATTATAAAACTAAGCACTTTGAGAGCTCCTGGCCCTTTTGGCCCGTCAAACAACATTTTAAAGCAAGCCCCGGATCTTTGGGCAGGGTGTGCATTCTTAGTATTCCAGCAAATAATGAAAGAAAAAAGGCCCTTATAATACCTATTTTTAAAAAGGGTGACAGTACAAACCCAAAAACCTATCGACCCATCGCCCTTCTAGATACTTTGGGAAAGCTTTTTTGTGTCCCTTATATTGTGTCATTTGACGAAATGGGCCAATGAATCTGGGATTAAGGTCTAAAGTAAAACATTTTGCTGTGATTTGGCAGGTTTGCATTAATTCGAGTTCTTACTTTCTATAACCAGAAAGTGAATCCAATTTTCTCCTATGGTGGGGAAACAGGATTGAATCTTCCCAGGCAAATCTGGGAAAAACTAGAAGGAACGTTTTGGAAGAGAGTCGTGTTGCTTCCGAGGTGCCTACCTGTGGCTTGTATTAGATTAGTATTGGGCCTGCACTCTCTATACTCAGTGTCCTCATGGAGGTCGATAAAACTGTTCCGGAAATCACTTATTGCCCAAACATCACCACCATTAGATATTTTAGACAAAAGACTGTCCAAAGGGGTGAAATGGCCTTTGGACCCCTGGAAAGTGAAGTGTACTGCTTGTTTGTTAAAGTTGAATGTATCTTTTGAGCTCCTAGTGCTTAATCCAGTGGCTGTTAAAACTAAATTGCAACGCCAAGATTGGCTATTAATCCAAGAAAAAAGAAAACAATATTTGCTGATGAAGGATTACAGTGGAGAATGTAGAGCGTTGAAAACAATCCCGGTAAGAGAGGGTTTGACATAGCAGAAGAAAGGAGTGAATGTGGACATGCCGATGTATGGTCCTTTACAGAATGTCTGTTTTGCTTTGAATCTTTCTTTGTATCGCTTATTTTCCTGGCTTCTGTCCCCTTGATTTGGTCTCTTTTTGGAAATGTTTTTTTAAAGGTGTTTTTAGGATGAAATGATGTGTAATGATTTGAAAATGTTAAAGGTTTGGAAAAAAAACAATAAAACTTCAAAAATAAAAATAAAATTCATGTTGCTTTGTACAAGGCTGACAGGGGCTGTGAAGCAACAAGAAGGTGACTTTTAGCATTCCATACACAAATCCAAATAATTAATTAATACATGTTAGCGACACTCAGGAAAAAGGCCACATTGCCAAATGTAGACCGAGCAATGCAAACTCTACAATCCTTATGAACCTAAGATTACATTACAGCCCACTATTAACAGGATGAGATAATAGCAACCCAGTTTGAGAAGGGTAGATGAGGCTGGAATATGCAGATTAACTCCAAAAAGATCTCAGCCTCAGGTCAAGAGAAATCCATCTCCCACGCCACCATTACCATCCCCATAAAGTCCTCAAGCCCTTCCATGCAGTCCCGTCAAGAGTCTTAATCCCAGACGATCCACAGAACAAACCCCACCCTAATTTATTTATTTATTGCTTATTTATATGGTGCTTGTACAACCAGCCAATGTTTCAAAGCACCACAAGGCAAAAGGAAAGGGAACAAATAAACAAGGGAAATGGCAAGGAATAAAAAAGAAAACAAACAAACAGCGGCCCTACTAGCCCTTGTGACATTCAGAATGTGCAAGTGCAGAGAAAAAGAAGGGGGTTGGGGTCTAGGGTGTAAGGTGCCAAATACTGACGGGGGGCGAGGTGTGTGGAAGTGCCACAGGTGCCTGTTGGGAAGGCAACAGGTAAGTGCATGGGCGGAGACATTCCAAGCTAAGAGTGGAGTCTAACGGCCATCAAGTACGTGCTGGGCTGAGACAAACCACCCATCTAGCAGGTGTGGGCCCAGAGGGGCAGTGCAGGGGGGTGGATGCTGGTGGTGATTGGACAAATGGCCAGGACCCTATTGGACTTTTGAGGAACTGGGCTGCAGTGGGGATGGTTAGCATGGAAGGGAGAGAGAGAAGGAGGAGGCGAAGAGCAAGGTCTTGAGTTGTTTGCGGAACTTGAGATGATCTGGTTCAAGATGGAGAGAGAGGGAGACACTGCCAGAGGAGGGAGCAAGCCAAAGAGAGAGATCTGCCCCCAGCTCTCTGCTTGGAAAAGCGTTTGACCAGCAGAGAATTAGAGCAAGAAGATCACAGGGATCTGGAAGGAGAGTATTTAGTGAGAGAGAGTTGCAGGTAGCGTGGTCCCCATTCTAGGCCCAATTCAATTTTTTTCTGAACAGAAAGAAAATTGATTTAGATAGACCGCTCCATGAACATTCAGGGGCTCTGAGGGCGAAAGCCCCCAAACATTTTACAAATATATATATATATTTTTTAAAGCAGTCAAGAGAAATAGACCTTTACAATGCTGGTTTTTACGATCAATAGAAAATCGTGAAATTGAGCTTTTGGGGGAAGGCAAGAAAAGGGAGAATGCCTCTAAGGAGGTGAAGTTGAAAGTGGGCCTTCTTGGCAAGGTCCAAGATGTGAGGAATGAAGGAGAGAGAGGAATCGAAGATGACACCAAGGTTATTGGCTGCAGTGGAAGGAGAAGGAGGAGAGCCCATAGAGGGTGGCCAGAGTGCAGGAGGGAAACAGGGAATAGGTGTCCCAATAGGAAGAATCTCAGTCTTCCTGGCATTAGGACAGAGATCATTGGTGGTGCACCATGACTGGATAGCATACAGGCAGACCGGGATGACAGAGGAGGAGGAAGGGTATATGTGATCTTACCAACCACAATAACAGAGTGGCAAATTTAATTGTGGACAAAACACTAAATTCTATTTTTTACTGTTTTATATGGGGGTGCTCCCCACCAAGCCCCCTTTTTTCCACTCTTTTCAAGCCACCCCAACCCCATCCCGACCCCTTTTAATCCCTTACTCCACTAACCTTTATACATTTAAGGACAACATTTCCTCCCTCGCACCTGCCTTGCTGACTTCTGCAATTATTCCTTAGCCTCTGGCTCTTTCCCTTCCTCTCTCAAGCACTCCCTTGTACACTCCCTTCATAGGTCTGGAGAGGGGACAGAGAAGAGATTATCTTTGATAGTCTGTCTGGAAGTAGCACAGACATATGTGTCAGCAATAGAAAGGCCAGGATTAGAGGCCAAGAGATCTTTTTCAAGCTTTTTACTTCCAGACTTTGTGAGGCAGGGGGCATAGATGATAGTGTAACAGTTAGAATAGATGGGAGAGATGAAGAGTGCCATTGAGGATGAGGAAAGAGGGCTAGTTGGAGAGGCGAAAGTCAGGAGAGGATTATGGGCCAGGGGACTTTTTTCTTGCAGACCAGGTGACCCCACTATGTATTGATGTGTAGGAGGCAGCTGGAGAAAAAGTGGGAGGGCAAGGTGTGCAGCGCTTGCCAGTAGTGCATAGAGAGGCGTTCACATGCACCTCCATGCCTGGTCTGGGCAAGATAGGGAGAGCCCAGACACTTTTAGGAGGCCCTTTGAGGGGGTTGGCATTCGCGTGGCGGCTCGCGGTCGGCAGGCAGACAAATAAATGAAGACCAATCAGACGTGGCGTCGGCGATTGCAGTGGATGCTGGGATCAGCTGAAGTTGTGG
The DNA here is from genome assembly GCF_040938575.1 of Ambystoma mexicanum. Taxonomy (NCBI): domain Eukaryota; kingdom Metazoa; phylum Chordata; class Amphibia; order Caudata; family Ambystomatidae; genus Ambystoma; species Ambystoma mexicanum. The sequence goes on from NC_090935.1 coordinate 426,186,667, forward strand.
GCGAGCGGGGCGGCCATGCTGCAAGGGCCGTGCTTCTTGTCCTCATGAAGTAACCATGTGATTTCCATGGCCTTGATGATCCAAGGTAGGCTGTAGTGGGAGAAAGACACTAACAGGGGGAATTGCAGACTTAAATAAGCAGGCCTTTAGGAGTCCCTATACTTCCCCACAGTTCTTCTGCCTACATAACCTGACTATTGGTGACATAGGGATTAAGTAGATGGTGTGCTTTGCTTGAAACACATAGTCAGCACATGAATGCTCCAAAATGGCTGCTTAAGTGGCAGGAAATCGCTGTATGCTGGCCTTATATTGTACTGTTGACCTTGATGTGTAAATCCGATGCAGAGATAAGTGTGGTTCAGATCAATTCAAGAAAACATTTTAATTCCATAATTATTGTTCTTGTTGTTTTGTTAAAGTAAATGACTCTGTGGTAATTTACTTGGACAAAATTACTTACATTTCCGTTCAGTTTTTTGTGAATCCCTATACCCCCTTACCCCACCACTATTACCCCTACCTGCGCCCCATCCCCTCCCACACCTCTAACCCTTAAAAACATATATACAAATGTACTTCTGTAGATCTCAGGGACCACAATGGGTGCCACGTTTTCTCTGAGTTTGGCAAACATATATGTGTCATAATTTGTACAGACACATATTTATGCAGAGAGCAATAATCACATACATCAGATTGAAGTATGGAGGAGATATATCGATGAAATATTCCTGTTTTTCAATGGGGATGGGTGAGAACTATCTTGCTTCTGCATCTGGCTCATTGAAAGGAGCCCCTTTCTGAAATTCACCTAGTCATTTAGCAACCGGGAGATCCATTTCCTAGACTTGAACTTTTCGGCATCTGAAAATCAGTTGACAACAGTGTAACAAAAACCCACCGATCGTAACACAGTACTATTATATAGTAGCTACCACCAAAACACTTTGCCTGACAATTTTCTATTTGGCCAATTCTTATGATATAGGAAATCGTGCTCTGACTTACAAAAAAACAAGCAGCAAGACAAATCGTTCACGGTAAGGCTTGCATACAGAGGCTATCCTAGGAAGATACTCTGGCAAGCAGCAAAGAGAACCCAAAAATATTTCAAAGGGCTTGACACTGCTCCAAAGCCAAAGGAAGATTGTGACAGATAAAATCACAGCAGTATTCAGTTACTCGCCTCTGTTCAATACATTTTTTTAAAAAAGATTATCAAACTATGGCCTATCCGCAGCATGGGAAAAGCACCCATTGATAAACCATGTTATTCAGTCAAATAGAGGCAGAACATTTGTGATGAAGTCGTACACACAGTACAGAAGGAACTCGCCTGATACTGACCAAGTAAACTGTGGAATCTAAGACAGTTATCTGACGATTCACCATGTGAGATGTGTTCAGTCTGTCATCAAACAGCACACAGCCACTCTATAGATATACAATGGTACTCACCGTGCATTCAGAGGAATTTCACTAATTTCACTGATTGCAATTCCCAGAATGTTATGTACATCATAGCATGTCCATGTAATCTAAGGTACATTGGAATGGCACTGAGAACAATAAAGATAGATTATAGAGAATAGATCTTTTATCAGAATGAAGAGACTTTCTGTGACACTAGTAGAACATTTTGTACAAAAAAAGGCATTTGGCAGATCAACTGAAATGGACAGTCTTGGACAAGATGAAGATACTGATAAGAGGTGGTAACCTTGGAGCCACCCTCCTTAAAAAAGAACAGCAGTGGATTTTCAGACTGCACACAGACAACCGTGGCTTAAAAATAGCTCTCCAGATGCATGGTTTGGCAGTTTTACCTACTTTGGACTGTGCATAATTAGGATCAGGTTCATATTGTTTGGCCTTCATTTGAATAACACTTCAATTATCATGTTCCCACTATGTATAATTATAACAATACCTTTGCTACCAAAGTTGTGACTCATATATTTATGAATGTTTCCTGACTGATTTGAGAAGAATGGTCAAATACTGAAAAATAAGCGAGAGGAATCTACAGCGATCCCGAGCACTATTCTTGATCATGGATCTCATTTGAAAGCATGTAGTCCAATGTATCCAACATAGGACTCGGAATTTTAAAAAAAACACACAAATGATATAATCGAGGAGAAATGTTGATGACAATGGGCAGTAATTTACTCCTCCCGTATATAAGGGTTACATTCAAGGGACGTTCGACTCTGTCACATGATTCCCACAAGATGGGAGAATCATAGAAAAATAATACAGGACTCAGCGGCTTCCTAACAACAGAGACGTATGCCACAGTAAGACCATCAAGATGAGAGAATCAGGTACATCTCGACGTTAGAGCATGACACTCGTGAGTCAATGTGTGCAGCAATGTTAGTCATTTGTGAGAATCTTTAATATTAAGGGCACCCTTGATGGTTTCTTTTTTAGTACAGAACGGGTGAACATTTGGTGCGCTGAAGGTGTCCCCTATGTGACCTTTGTTGGCACTAAAGATGTTTACAGTTCATGTGAGTGGCAACCCTGTGATTATGCAGGTAGGCCATTTGAATATTAGATAGCCTTATTTTTTGAAGAGGCTATGGAATTATGTTTTTGAAATCAAGAAAAAAATGAAGAAATGGTGGTTGTGTGAGCTTGTGTCTCCCATTCAAGTTTGAACGACTTGATCATTCCCATGATAAGAGAGGTATTACTCAGCAGACCCACTAATGAAGCAAAAATACACAGTCCTGACGAATGTGACAAGAATAAGGAATAGTCGGTGAAACCAGTCGACCACATATACTGCAGATATATTTTACCGTGTTCGGAGATACCTAGTAAATGTGAATGGGACCACTGAAATGTGGGAATAGAACATCAAATGCTATGAATTTGTTAGCTACTCACTCCTCGAAGTGTTACATAAAAGATAGAATCCCTACTTGAATGTAGCATTTTAAACCTTTAGGTTTTTTTAATATACTGGTTACTCTATCTAGTATACCTTGACAGAGTTTAACTGTTCGATGACCCATTTTAGATCAACAGAATAGGGTAACTTTTCTTTCAATCGCTTTCAGATAGGCAGCACACCATTGAGATCCCAGGGTCAGTCCCGCCATTATATAGGGGAAGCAAAGTTCTTGCTGAGGGACTACGAGTGGAGTATTAATTAGGAGACAAAGAAATTGGTTTGACCATCCATGTGTGTTATAATTATATCTGTCTTGGTGGATTATATCCGCATACTGGGAGCTGTACTTATATTCTCTGCTTTGTTTTTGGTGGAAATGTACTTCCCACTAAATAATTCTGTTGAAGTAAATTACCACTGAGTAATTTACTATGCTAAAACAACAATATATGACAATTACTGCAGGAGACAAACTCAACAAAGGAGCAAAAATACCCCTGTAACTGAGCAAACATAAGCACCATCCTTCAGGATTCAACAAGCTGTTATACCTTCTGTGGTCCTGTAGTTTTTACTAAACAGTCAGTGGAAGTTTCTAAGCTCTCATCAAAGCGAAACTCATTTACCCAATGTACTGCATTGTGTGGTCTATTCAGACCCCGGTATGCGAGGCTGACTGCACAGTTGCAGATAGAACACGCTGTCAGCTGGACATTGAAAGTAAATCAATGGCTTTGAAAGTTGTCCTTGAGAAAACTATGAAAGTTGGGAGGCGTTATCAGTTATTCATCCTACTTACATCCCTGGCATGAAGCCATCTACATTCTGATTGTGCAAACGGAGAAGTATATAGAAACATGAAATTAATACAGTTTGTTTTCTTTTCTCTTCGCTTTAAGATATATCAGTTTAAGTTGGAGCCCATCTCAGTTGGGATTTTTGCTTTTCATAGTATGTCCCCAAGTACTAACATTATTGTCTCCTTTGACTGAGTGTGACTGTCGAGATTTACTTTACAAACCTACTTCTATTTTAAATCCCTCATACTACTTTCCAGTGACTTATTTACCAAAACATTAAACACAAAGGCAACACTCATTCTCTTTTCTCCACTGAGGCCAGTCTGGTATACATTGTGGTGGGGATCCTATGGCAAACTCTCTTTTTGTGTCCCCAGCGCTCATTCTGCAAACAGCCAATGTCTGGATGTGACACCTCCATCCATGGGCTTATGTTTCCAGAAATCCCACTGACTATCAGCAAGAAGAAGTCCAAAATGTTTATCTGGTTAGTAGCCCCCACAACACCCACAAGACACACCTTCAAGTATTGGTCGAGGTCCTGCCCCATGTGTGGCCAGTATGCAACCTCTCGCGAGATTTCTAATGTCGTATGAAACCCCTGATGACCGCTGTGGCCGCATTATGGGCGTGACTTAGCATCAGGCTTCGGAATGAGGTGGGGACCACCCACTGGTCATGGCCAGATATGGATCTCCTCACCAGCAAACCGCCTTGTATTCGGAACATTTTTGGACATTTCATCAACACTCTGAGGTCCTCTTTCCCAATGTAATCGGCATCCGTCAGGGGAAAGTTCTCAGGGTCCTCAATGTGTTGATAAAACTTACCAATTATTGGATCCCCTTTTTGAGCCATAATCAAATCAGCATCTGGGGTCTCCTTACTCCATTGTGCAGTTGAGAGTTCATTGTGAGCATTTGTCTGGGACTTAGTGATAGCAGTGACCTGGATTTCCTCCAACAGGGACTCGATCTCAAGTAGATCCCCTCGGATGGCTCCGGTTTTGGCCAGCTGATCAGCTAGGTCATTTCCAGTTTTGTTTGGTCCCTCTACTTTAGAATGACCCTTGATCTTTTTCCAATAGATGGACATCCCATTCGAGGTGACATGATCATCTATATTTTGTATTAATTTTGCTTGTTTTAAAGGTTTATTATTAGCACATAGCATGCCTCTGGTTTTCCAGCTAACCAGGTGCTCCACAAACCCGTTCTGTACATAATCTGAATCAGTGATTATGACCAGTTCGTGGAGTTGGTGTTGGACAGCAGTGAGGATGGCTTGATGCACATCCCTCAGCTCTGCCACTTGACTACTTCGGGGACCGATTTTGTACTCAGCAGAGGGTTCTGGGGCATCATTCACCCATTCATTCTCTACGCCAACCACAAGTTCCTTTTCCCCGTTGTTGTGAACATGCTAGGAACACCCATCCACATAGACAGTGGGCATTCCCTCACACTTATCTTCTTCATAGACTTTGTGTGGGGAATTAAGATTTGCCTCCATGTTGTCCTTGGTTTTATGACTTTCGTCCTCGAGACAGTTTTCTCTGGCAGAATCATGCAAGTCAGCCAGACCTTGCGTGAGGGGACTCTTCTTGTTTTGGCCATATCTGATCTCCACAGGAAAGCCTTGCATTGACAGAATCCAGGAAGTAATTTAGGAATTACTCACATTTCTGGCCCGGATTCTGTCACTTAAGATATTGCAATGGTGGTGTGGAGTCTCCACCATGATGTGTTCCCCCTGTACAAACGGGTGGTAATTCTTCAATGCCCACACCGTTGCCAGAACTGGCTTCTCACAATCGTTCAATTTTTCCTCCACAGAGGATAAAGTCTTACTCACATAGGAGATGACTTTATTGACCTTGTTATGCTTTTGATATAATACTGCAGTCAAGCATGTATTTGAGAAGCCTGTCTCCAAGAAGAACTCCTTGTTTTTGAAAGGGTAAGCTAGGCAAGGTGCTTGTGAAAGGCTTCTTTAGAGTTGTCTTACTGCCTCGGCTTGTTCTGGACCCCACTCCCACTTGATCCCCCTCTTCAACAGATGGATCAGGGGTCTTGTGATCTCTGCATAGTCCTCAATGAACTTTCTGCTGTAATTAGTCCAAGGAGGCTCCTTAGGCTCCTTAGTCCCCACAGAGTTGTGGGGTCTTTTATTTTCTGGAAAACTTCTACTTTCTTTTCCTGGGGACAGATACCTTCAGGAGTTATCCCATGCCCCAGGAAACTGACACGAGTCCTACACCACTGTGCCTTTTGGAAAGATAGTTTTGCTCCGCCAGCCCTCAACTCTGTCAGAACATAATGGGTCTCCGCTATTTGTTCCTCCACAGTTGAGACTTTGACTAGAACATCATCTACATAGGCCAGGTTACCCCTCTTGCCCAAGTCGGGCATGGCCTTATGCAGAAAGATGTTAAATTCATTGCCGGAGTTGATGTATCCGAAGGGAGTCTGGGTCCAAGTGTACTGTCAAGCGACTTCAATTCAGCACTCCAACTAAGTCAATGCCTAGTCTGGGTTGCCCAAAGGAAGCCCTTATTTATATATTTTTATGATAAGTTCATAGATCTGGATGATAAACCCTTGTATAACGCCCCTCTCTTTGAATCCCCCTGACCTCACTGAGGCAAGGAGCAGGTTTGTTTTGCAAATTAAAATATTTATTTTACAAATTAAACAATATATATATATATATATATCACTTTTATGAATAAATTAATATTGATAGCACACTTATGAATATGACAGTGATCAACAGTGGATAATATTACACTAGCACACTTTTTTAATTACTTATGAGTTGGCAGTTGGCATAGATAGGATAACGTAGCTGAGAATGCTTTTAAGGGTTCCACGAAATGCTATGATGGAAAAGAATGCAGCACAAATAACTGAGATGGTTTCCACAAGAGATAATATGATCACTTTTTCTTTTGACAATTCACTCCCCCCCTATGCAATATAAGGAGATGGAAGGTGAGCACACAATTTTCAGGAATACAATCAAAAGCAATACCAATCCAGTTCCCCCCTCGCAAGCTTAGAGCAACAGGGATGATTTTAAAAAACAGGCAAAAATACTTAAATGTGATTTGCAAAGAAGTGAAAATATGCTAAAAATGGATTTAATTCCCTATAGGATATTCAGGGTAGGTGATAGCTACTTAAGATTAGTTCAGGTCAACACTAGCAATGATTCATGAGGGATTATCAGGTTGAAAACGAATTTCAGCAATGCAAGCAAGAGACAGCTATTTTGACAGGTGGAGAAATTTGATTCAAATTTCAATTTGCAGCACTTTTTCCGAGTGCGTCGAGCACGTTTACAGAATAACTATAAAGAGTAGGCTTGTTGGAAAGCTGAGGATCTTAGCTTTAAAATGAAGTTCCGTTCCTAGCACACGCGGTTCAAAAGATACGGACCATTTTGTGTAGGTAGATTTTCAGAAATAAAGTTAGATTCAAATGGCAAATCACACTTTCACAGGTTTGAAATCACAGAATGGACACACGATTTTATGAAGTTCTAAATAGGTGGAAATGGTTTGAATTAGATTATTTTAAACTAAGAGATTGGTTTGCACAGTTCTGGCTTGATACTCACTCCTAATTTTGGAAGCAATGGGCCTCGTCACAGATCTGGTCAACAGGTTTAGCTGTGGTTCTCTCTGCTCTGCTGGTCTGGATCTCTGGTTCTGGCAAAAGTTCTGGCACTGCACAGCAGTCTGGTCTGGGTCTGGTCTTCTATCGGCACTGCACGGCGGTCTGGATACAGCTCTGCTTTCTGGGTTCTGGCACTGGCACCGCGGTCTGGGTCTCTGGTTCCGGCAAAAGTTCTAGCCAGAAGCGAATAGCTGTTGAATAGTTTGGTTAGGTGGATGGATTCTGAGGCCTGCTGAGAAGGATTCAGGTTTTGGTTTAGGCCTCTCTGCTTCAAGTTCTGGAGTCTATCTGGAGTCTATGGTCCTTCTGGATATTGTCTGGTCCGGCAAAGTGCTTCGCAAGAAAGTGGAAAGTGCAGTCCCTACCTGGGTTTCAGTGGGTCTTTTTATGTCTTTTGAAAGTGGGTGGTAAGGCTGACTTTCTATGCCCAAACCTCTGAGGATCCTGATAGGCTATAGGATTCTCTGTCGCCTGACTGGGGAACTGAATTGTGAGTCATCCGGCATCCTTTTTATGGCATACAGAAAGAACACTCCGCTTGTCACTTTGCACACAAATCTATTTTTGACTTAAATGCATATTTATCTACGTACAATTTTTCTAATATTATATGTCCAGTTAACATATTTTCTGTAGCACCAAACCATCCAATCCCTGTCTTTGTAAGATGGCGTGTCCACTTCTCACATAATTCTGCCCTTTTCATCCAGAACACAACCTCTAAACATTTCCAAAATTTACACAAATGTGTGCAAGGAATATGGGCATCAGATGGTGAAGTGTCAGTACTTTTGGAGTAATACCCTATTTTCCGCTACTACCCCCAGAACATATCACAGAGTCCTAACACCTCTTAAAATGTGCACAGAAAAATCACAGGAATCATGATATTATTGATATCATTTTGACAATTTTGTACTATGAATTATCCATCTTTTTAAAATTATGCTCTGGCCCAGAGAGGTGTGGTTTAGGTTCCAAAGCACATGGGGGAATGTCTGTCTGTCCTCTTCCTCCAAGCTTAGCTGGCTCACAGAGGCAGTGCCCCTCCCCTTTCCTTCCAGGAGGAAGCCATTTACGACCCCCTGATTGAGCATTTGCCTGAGCCAAGAAAAGTTCATTGTTCTGTTTCCTCCAGTCTCAGGTACCCCTCCCCTAATTTAATCAGAGAGGTGTAATCTCCTTTTGGTGGGGGCAGGAGAAGACAGGCCAGGCCTGTGAATGCTGTTGCTGGGCAAGTTTCAACTCCTGTCGGGGGTAGTTGCCGGGCAGAATTCAATCTCTTTAAGCCAGGCTTCAGCCAAATGTCACTTTTGTTCGCATTTTTCTTCATTCAAATCAAACTTACAATTTTGACACATGCAGCTAGAACCCTGATTCTAAGTTCAAAACTATGACATTTAAACAGTTGCAGCCTATGTGACACTCCAAAGTAAATCACTCATTTATTTCAAACATTTAGATTTTAGTGACTTTAAGTCCAATTTCACTTAAGCTGCTGACATCCACAGCTCAGCCAGTTTTTTTATGAACATTATTTTAGGCTCTTCATCTTTTCAGATTTTGTAGGCACACAACACTTCATTCTGCCAGATGTCTGCTGGTGTTCAGTAAGATTTTTGAATATCTTGCGATGTTACAAAAAAATAGGCATTTTGAGCTTTCATTCAGAGAAACAAAGGTGATTTCAAAGTGCTTTTTGTGCTAACAGGCACTGCTGTTTTTCCTTTGGCTGCACGTTTCACTCATGGCGCGTCTGGCCCATCGCGCTTGCACTGGTGGGTGGCAGGTCAGGTGACCATTTTGGTGTGCGCAAAAACTGCACGGTCTTCCGTGCAGTTGAAAATGTTGCAAATGTTGACAAATGTTGACAAATGTGGACAAATGTTGCAGCATAAGAACTTGAACGTGGGTCGATGCACCTAACAGTACTGCTGACCCCCGAAGGTAAAAGCCAGCTTTTATTGGTCCTCCCTACTGACAGGTACAGTCCAGTACCCATTGGTCAGGTCAATGGCAGTGAATACCTTTGACCCCTGGATCTGTGCCAGCCCTTGGTCAATGTAGGGAAGAGGCCATCGGGAAGTGTGGACCCATTTGTTGAGCTCCCTTAGGTCAGCACAAAGTCTCCACTGGCCGTTTGGTTTCAAAATCCCCAGCACTGGATTATTGAAGGTGCTGTGGACTGGACGAATTATCCCACGGGACTCAGGGTTCTTAATTATTTCAGTAAAGGACTCCATTGATGCGAGAGGCAAGCAATGTTGCTTCACAAACACTGGAGTCATGCCAGGGTCCGTGGGAATTTTTGTTGTGTGGATGTCGGTGCAACCACAGTCATATGAGTCTACCGCAAAGAGATCTTGGAAACCCAAGAAAACTTTTTGCTTTTGCTCAAGAGTCTCACTGGCATCAGCTAGGTTGACTCTCTCTTCCACCATCTGCCTGAAGCCCGGAAAGAATTCTGGTTTGGCTATCTCAACCGGCCTCCTCCAGCTGGGTGGAGAAGTCCCTGGTCAAAGTACTGATTTTGACTAATGGCTTCAGGTGGGGAAGGCAGTCCTGTGGACTTGAAAGATCACCTCATCCCTACTGAAGTCACAGGTCACATCTTCCTTACCATAAGGGCAGGAGGAGTACACCAGGAAATTCCCCCCATGCCCGTGAAGATCCTTTCTGGTTTTGTGTCATCATCGCTATCACTGTCAAAACAGTCATTGGGGATGGTTCCTAACAGTTTGGTACCTAAATCTATGGAAAAATGTCGCTCATCAACCGCCATTCCAATAATGGTGCCTGCGCCCAGAGTGATACTCTTTAGGTCGCTGTAATCCACCTCTACTGGAATGGTGTCGTGTTCTATGTTGACTAGTGGTGTTGGGTTTACCCCCAACCCTTGCTGTTGGAAATGAGCATTGAGATGAACATAGGCATCAGGATTTATCAGTTTTTATTCAGTTTCTGTCCTCTTTTAATTTTTACTTCCAGTGAGAATTGTCGGGTCCATTCTGGGATGGTGACTTCCTCTCCAATCTGAATTTCAACTGCATAAGGCAGCAGTTGAGCTGACCAAAATGTGTTCTCTGGTTCATCAAAGTCCATAGGATTACCTGCTAATCAGGACCAGGCTTTGAAGTTTATTAGGTCCAAACTAATGGCAAAGCGATTGAGAATGTCAATGCCTAAATAAAATGAAGCAGGGACATCTCGCATGACCCAACAATTATGGACGATGCTCTTGTTACCTAAGGAAATTTTGAGCACACCCCTGCTAGGCATGAGATGTTTTGAATTGGGTGTTTCCAGGTCCATTTCACATTTGTCTAAGAGTTTAAATGTGGGAATGTCTGGATCTTTTGGGAGTTTGCGGAACATGGCCTCACTGATGAAGCTCTTACCGTTGTTCACACCCACTCGAGTCCTTCTCTTCATTTAACTGAATAGGGAGGAACAACTGCTCTCGAATTTTCTGAATATCATCCAAGCTTTGAGCTGATCTCTCATCATTTTGGACTATAGGTGTAGGATTTTCTGATTGTGAATTTGTATAGAATTTCAGAGTGTTTCCTTTCAGTGTGGAATGCCACCTTAGACTGGAAAGAAGGTTGATTTTCAGAAATAGAGAGGACTCCCCATCACCAGTTTGTTTTCCTACAGCAATTAATGTCACGTCAGGGATTCAGTTATTTTGGAAGTGGAATTCAATTTGGTCAGGTTTTGTTCAACCATGTGGCATGTGCCATTTAAACTAACATGGTTGACACTACGTTTCCATTTTATTGGTCGGTTAGTCTGGGTCCAGAGGACCTTGTTTACACAATCTATGAGGGGAGACAATCTATGCAGGATGTCATTCCCTAGTAAACATGGTGTTCCCTCTGGAGTTACAACTATGACCGGGTGCTTCACCTTGTGTCGCCCAATTTTAATGTCTAAATCTGCAGTCCACTCGACAGGAATTTCCTTCCCATCAAAGTTCTGAAGTTGTCCAGGAAGAGGGGTGAGAGGGATTTGGTATTTCTCCCCCTTCCCAAATTCAGCTGATCAAAGGCCCTTTTTGACAGAAGGGTGGCTTGGGATCCAGAGTCCACCAGTGCCAAAATTGTACATTGCCCCTGTATTTGGACCGGGGCATAAAATCCTCCCTCCTTTTCCTCAAGGGGGCAAAGTTAATGCACATTTTTGGCCAATTGGTGGGTTAATTTCTTTGCCTTGCGTCCTGACAGATGGGTGATTTGGGCAGGATTTTGTTTGGGATGTTGGGAACCTGTAAGAAAAAGGTGGTAATTGGATATGGGGGAAGTTTTGGGCTCCCCTAGTTCTGAGTCTGGGCTGCGCCTCCCCCCCCACCTTTTTGGAGGCAGTCACCAGAATCGGTTTGACGAAGGTGATTTTCTTGCTGGTCATTCTGGTTCAAAAATGGGCGGTTCTAACTCGGTCCCCACATCTACCCAGACTTGATCAGGATCTCTTGGGACCCATTTTTCTTTGGGAGGAGTTCCCCATCCCTGAAGGAGAAGCTCCTTTTCCCAGAATCCTCTGAGGACCTCTCTCCTTCAAATTGGAAGATTTGCGCCTCCTCCACAAAATGGGCCTTTTTAGGATCTTTATTCCTCCTACCTGCCCTCTGTTCCTTAGGCTGCAGATTTTCAGAGGCAGGAGATTTTGGTTCTGGTTCCCGGGTTTCCAGGGGCTTTCCACAAGTGGGGAAGGAAGCTTCCTCTAAGGCTTTACTCCCCCCTTCTCCCTGTGCCTCCTCCCTGGGAACCAGTGGGTTGTCAGGGTTCTTCCCCCGTCATTGTTCTGGAGCACCGACCCTTGATTTGAGGAGTTCTGAGTCACCATGCTCATCTGAGGGTTCTGTTGAGCCCTCAGCATGCGACCCAGATCCTGTGCCATGTTCTGGACCTGGCGCTCCAGTTGGGACACCCGCTCTGGCTGGTACAGGGTCCTCTGGTCTAACCTTGGTTGATCACGGTGAAGGGTAGCTATCCGTTCTCGTATATTACCCCTGGTTAGGATAGTTTTGGTACCCCTCCACCCTTGGCCTCCCCTCTCCCAGATTGGGCTGTCTGGGCTCAGGAAAGTGGGGAAAGAAAGAAGGGTTGTTTTGGCGGTTGAGGTTTGGTGGGTCCCGGGGAAAAAAACTTGGCCCGGCATTTGGGGGATTACTGCCCTCCTGGGGAAAGTGTGGAGGGAACTTCCCTGGGTTAGCAGTTGTCTGGTTGGATCACCCCCCCTTGGGCTGGGGGAGTCCACACGTAGCCCAGGATGGGCCTGTTGCCCTAGTAGCATGGGGTGATGCAGTCAGAGGACCCATTTGTGGGGTTACCTCCCTGACTCCCTGTTTGGGATTGGCCCGAGGGCCTTCTGGGTCTGGGGTTGGCAGGATTCTGTGCGGGAATGTTTTTAGGCCCCCCCATCTCCAGATCTAAAATGGGGGCAACCTTCACCTCTGCCACCTTAGCAGGAGAAAGGGTGTTGGTTGGTTTTAGGCTTTTGTTAGTCTTTTTACTCTCTAGTGGCTTCTGCACTTCGTAGATGCGAGTTGCTTGTTCAATGACCCAGTATAGTGATCTTTTCTCCTGAAAGTCTCTCACTATCTGGGTCATAATGTACTTAGGTAGGGCATGAAAGAAGGTATTAATAAATTCCTTCTGGTGGTCTGCGCAAAGGCACATCTCAATTCTTGGACACATTCTTGTGGGGCCTGGTCTTCCCACATTGCAAGTTGTAGGCTGCCATGCGGGCCTCTTGAGGGTTTCTATGACTAGAAAAATGCTTCAGGATGGCTGCCCTATAGGTGGACCATCTTGAATGGTTCTGATCCTCCAGCCCCGCAAAGAACCTGGAGTACTCAGGTGAAAATGTCCACTTTACATACTGAATAGCGCTTTGGCTGTCCTTCAGGTGGAAAGTCTCCATCATTTTCTCAAACAATTCAAGGTGCTCCCAAACTGAATATTTGGCATTTTTGTGGTAGGGCGTGATGGCGCTCCTAATAGCCTTTATTTACTTCAGGGGATCTTTGAGTAAAGCTCTTTTAACTTTGTTGGCCTTTTTAGTTCTGGTCACCCTAGTCCACTCATCCTCTGACTCAGAGGCACTGCTACCAGAGGTGGCTGTCTCTTCCTCTAGGCTCTCCTTGGTTCTGCGAGCTATGGAATGGCTGGCAGAATGTGGGGGCCTAGTCTCTTGAGACCTGTGGTGCTCAGAAGTGTCTTCTGACTTTCCCCTGCTCCCAGGATTGGCTGAGTACCCCTCCCCCCCACTGTCCTAGCTGGGAAGAGGTTTTTAGTATGGTCTCATGGAATTCCCCACCAAATTTAACGGACTGATCTCTAGGTAGGTGATATTTCTGAGGATCCAGTTCTCTGATTCTCCCCTTACTGGAGTCTCCGTCATCAGAGAAGATGGCCCTAGCATTTGGGAACCTGTACATAGATGCCCGCCATTCCATTTCCGGGAGGCGTTGATCCGTCAGTCCCATATTTCCCATTGTGTTGAAGTCTACCATCCCCATGGCCCTTGGTTCATATGAGCCAGTGGACAAGGCGGTGGCAGAGTCCATGGAATTGAAGGGATTAAAGTCCCTGATGCCAGGGTTCCTGAGGTTATGCTCAGGGGTTTCTCTCTCCCATCTTACCTCATCTCTTTCAGCCCCTATTTCCTTATGGCATGCCAAGATCTGACCTTTTTGTTCCTCTATTAAGGCCTTACTGGTCTCTATGAGTTGTTCCTGCATGGCTATCTGTCTATGGAGCCTGTCATTCTTTTCACAGAGAGCCTCATTGTCTCTCTGAGCTTCCCGCCTGGATTGGGAGTGTTAGCCCAATTTTTGCTGCAGGAGACTCACCTTCTGATTTTGGTCCTTATTGGCCTGATTATTCTTTGTCAGAGCCTTTGCCACCCGCCTGGTGTGCTCTAACAGCTTTTCATAATCCCTTTTGATTTCACCAAGTTCCTGAAGAGCCAGATGATTTTCTTCTAACTTTGCTTTTAAATGACTGACTTCCTGGCCTAAGGCATCCCTTTCCTGAGTTATAGTGCCCCTCTGTGCAGCCAGGTCGTCTCTTTGTTTTTTGAATGCACCAGCTTTTTGGCGCTCCTCATCAAACTCTGCTTGGGATTCTAGGTCCTTAATAATTAATGTATTATTTTCCTCTTTCAAGGATTCTAGGTGGTTCTGTAATGTGTCTACCTGCTATGCGCATGCTCTATTCAAATTTAACTGTTGTGCCAGCTTTTGTTGCCACTGTTTTAAAGAGTCCAACCTTCCTTGATACTCTTTTTGCAGTTTCAGTACCTGGGCAACTCGCTCCGCATTCTTTTGCAATAAGAGTGTCAGTTCTTCTTGCAGTTTGGTGGCATACTGCCTAGCCTCTGTTTCAGCTTCTTGGCTACTCTGGAGCCTTTGCTCTGAAGAGTCCAGATTAGTCTGGATATTCTGCATTGCTTCCCCTTGCCTCTTTGTGAAGTCTACATGGTGTGCATACTTTTCCTGTATAACTCCTATGTGGAGGTACAGGTAGACCACTATTTTGCAAATTTTGCATTGCTCCTCTTTTATTTTAGGGGTCATGTACAGCTCACTGAGTGCTTGATGTAATGGCCCCTTATCCTGCCAGACATTAAGGTTGGTTTCAGTGACTTCTTGTTTTATTCCCTGCAGCCATACCTGTTCGTCCTGTTCTACCCATTCAACACTGACAATTTGTGCAGTAGGTGTTCCCTTGCAATAATGATTTCCACTGGGGTCGCCATTCCGGAAATATTAATTTCCTTCTGGCTTATCTCAGGGTTACTTTACTTTTGCAAACAAGCCCAACTCCTTTGAGTATTTCTTTTGAAGGTTGTTTTTACAGTGTAGCACAGTATGGTAACCCAACAAGGTGTATGTAGCCCGTCAGTTAGCACGCTGTGTTAGACTGTCATGAGTGATATGTCTAATTCAGGATCCTGGACGAGCCCCGAAGCTGTAAGTGATTTCAATTTGGCATACACCCAAGTCAAAGCTCAGCACAACTAAAATCCTTATTTTTTTTATTTTTTTGTCTAAAAGTTCATTATTCTGAACGATATACCACTCATATCAAACCCTTCTCCTGGAACCCCCTCGGTCACACTGAACAAGGAATCAGGCTGGTTTGCAAAGGTAAATATGTATTTATTTAAAATGTAATCACAATATGTTTTAACAGAGATACAACAATCACCAATGGGGTGACAGAACACTGAATAATATCGTTAGTACACTAGGAATAGGTAATGAGCAAAACAAATGCAGCACAGAAAATAATACTTTTTCAACTTACAACACATAATAAACCACTTGGTATCCTGCAGTAGTTATTAAGCATTGCCTTAGTATGACGGGTCTTTGGTTTGGCACCTTTGGCAGACAACTCGTCCTTGCCTACAGTGCAATATAAACACACATTTAGTTTTGTCTCTGTAAGGTAACTTACTGGGTTTGGTAAGTGCAGGTTTTCATTGTCTTAACTGCAGTAATACAGAACTAAAATGTATTTCCACTATCATTCTACCAGGCTCGATAGTCTAGGTATCTAAATAAAATGAAATCACCAAGAGTAGGAAGCCTAAGCTAAAGGTGGCGACCATGGCTGAGCACCTCTTGCAGATGAGCCCAGTGGTACCCCTGCAAAGGTGTATTTGCAAACCAGTCTGGCAGTCATAGGTTAAAATGTGTTCATCAGTACCAAGATCAGAAGCAGGAGTAAACCAACAAATCATGTCAAAGCACGCCGCATTGACTAAAAATATCAAAAACAACTAAGCATGCAAGGC
The DNA here is from genome assembly GCF_040938575.1 of Ambystoma mexicanum. Lineage (NCBI taxonomy): Eukaryota > Metazoa > Chordata > Amphibia > Caudata > Ambystomatidae > Ambystoma > Ambystoma mexicanum. The sequence goes on from NC_090935.1 coordinate 426,202,863, forward strand.
AAAGAAAGCAGTCATAAGCAACGATAGCTCATATAGCACTCTTTCAGCTTGTTAACTAAAATGCAATCCATGGTGTTGGACGTCAGATTACATTTCTGAAGGGACAATAAACCGGAATGGACGAGACAGCTAACTTGCATGCTCTGAATGAGTCATGCACACAGAGTACCTTGCAAAGTATTGCACTGGTTTCGGAAAAAGAAGCGTTTCATTATGGGTTGATAAACATTAGTCTCCTTTTCAGCTTTACACCCGATTTAACGGCTTTATTGGTTCTTAACTGTCCCAGGAGCGGACATACATGACAAGGGGTGGCGGAAGGAAATCTCTGTTCAGAAAGTGAAGAGGAAAGAAGAGTTTTGCTTTCCATCTCAGCTTTTTGAGACAGGCTGATGGTCAATCAAAGAACAGTGTGGATTAGAAAACATGGGCCCAGATGACAAATGGAGGTTCTCCAGCCAATTCCAGCGTTGCATGCAGAAAATCGGCATGTGGTGTGCGCTGCGCCTGTCTGATTGCAGCCATGCTCCCTGCCATGCATTCATGCTATTCACCCAAAGTGTCACGGGCATGCCCGAAGGTTGAGTCCAGTCATGACCTGGCCTTTTCTCTGAGCAACATGTCAGTCCAAGATTTAAATGCCGCAGATTGTTTTCAACCCTGCCTCACAAAACGCATGTCACCCAAATCTATAATGTGCTTGTCATCCGAAGCCATAACTGGCCCCCGTTCAATTAAGCACTGAAATGCAACACATAAAGGCAAATATTGTATGTGGTTGGTGAATGCTCTGCTCCAGGCCGTCTGCTCAGTGCCTGCATCTGCATGCTATGAGAGCATGTGCAGCAAAAGGGCTCCACCCTAACTTTTGCTGCAAGAAAGAAACCAATGGAGGGCCACGAGCACATCTTATCAATGCACTCACTTTCAACAACCTGTGCGTTCATGATGACCTCCCACAACATTAAAAATAGGCCTATGGTGCAGAGGCCCACCGGGAACGCTCCTGGTGTCCCGGTGCACCAGTCCAGCACCGCCAGAAAGGAATAATGGGTGGAGAGGCTCTTCTAAATCCTTTTTAACTAAAAATGTCCACAATCATTTGGCAAAGATTTACTGGTATAACAGTCAGGATTATCAGTGTTATGTTGGTACTGCTGATGCTTCTGTGCTCTTTGAATGGCGCACATCACACCAGACTTCCAGGATAACTAATTACTTTCTTAAATTGTTTCCATTGAGATGAATTGGATGCAAGTGTATGTTGTGTGACAATCCTTAAATTCTATGATGAATTTGGCCCCAAAGTGCTTGAGTTGGACCCCTACAATTTGCATAGAATTTGCTAAGACAAAAGCAGCTAATTGTGCATTCCTTCTTTATATTGTAGGTGTGATGGAGATCACATCAGTGGATGTTGGAATTGTTGCAGTGAAAGGTGTATACAGCAACTATTATTTAGCTATGAACGAGAAGGGAAGGGTCTACGGTTCTGTAAGTATTCCTTTGTGCTGCTAATTGTATAAAAAACATGTCTTAAGTCCCAATAAGTATTAACATACCTTCTTTCTGATTCCTAATGGCCAATTGAGCTGCAGTTTTGGCTCAATAGCTAACAAAAAGATTACAAAAATTGCCCGAGATATTTAACGTCAAAATGTGTTAAAAATGTTCCAAGAACGCTGTGAGAAAGAGGCTAAATTGATTATTTCTTCAGAGATGGCTGCTCTAGCCACGCCAGAAAGGAGAATCTGGAGGGATCATTTGGGACTTTGCAGCTACAGCAAAAGCATAGTTAATTGCCATGAAACTAATAAAATTAGCAATGCATGCGTAATATGAATTCTGTTTGACTAACAGGGAGCCTGTGGGAGCCAAAGTGTAAGTCTTTCTGTAATGACCATGGCGAATAATTCAGAAACATTGAAGGTTTCTGGCTAAGTACAGGGCAGTGATGTAATTAATGCTCTAGTTAGCATTAATATAACACCGCAGCTAACATTGTAGGCACAGTGTTTCTGAATAGAGGCTCTTTGTACTAGTAATTGTGGAACAACTTGAGAAAATAAGCAAACGTTCAGTTACTATATGCTGCCTTACACATCATCTCAGTTGAAAATGAAACTGCAATAATGCACTTGCAAGAAGCCCACAGCAACAAAACTTAAACAGATATGCAAGCATGTCTTAATTGTAACTGTACACGCATGGCAGGCAGCGTGTACAATGGATCCCTATGGGGTCCACCTGACAGTGCCGGCAGGAAAATCCACGCTGGAGAATTTGTATGGTGGAGAGGAAGGGAGTCTGCAGAAACGCAAGTTGCCTTTCACCCCTCTTCTCTGCCATACAAATGATTATAATGCATAAAAGCCATACTCATGGTTTTTACACCTTCGTTTTATGTTAATGCTCATTAGAACATGTGCCCCATTGACTTAAAGCCGCTGGCTATCGGCCCTTCCTCCAAGGTTTCAAAATAGATGGTAACCATATCCAAAAAAAGTCCTTAAAATCAGTGTTTGCTGTTTTTGCTATTGGCCCCTCCCTGACAAGTGACTTTCAGCCTCATTTCTGGATAGTATCCTGCTTTAATGTGTTCACAAGCATCCATTGATCTTTTGTTTAGGGGCTTATGGGACTGATAATTTAGGTAAGATAGTAAGTCATGTTGGGTGTCCTGACCCACGTTTAAGCTATCCTGCTACAACATTTGGTGCTGTGGGCTTAGGAAATTCAAGATGGCGGAAAACCCACATGTGCGCCGAAATCCAGGAAAGCTGCGCAGTTTGTGCGCCCACCAAAATGGTTGCCTCACTTGCCACCCACCAGTGCGAGAATGAAAGGCCGGGTTGCCATGAGGGAAATGGGTTGCCAAAGGAAAAACAGTAGCGCCGGTTAGCTTCAAAGCGCTTTAAAACCACCATTGGACTACCCGCACAGTAGTCTGAAACCATTGGGAATGGCAATGCTGATTGCCAAATGCAACCTAGAAGTGTGGGGAATTCATTTCTTAAATCCCAAAAATGAGTGCAGTACCAGTACTCACCACTATCCAAAAGCCGGCGTTTTAAAACCACTCTGTGTGTTTTTCTGAAGGCAAGCAAAATGCCTATTTCAAACCTTGCAACATGTGCAAAATATTCACTGAACACCAGCAGACATTTGGCAGAATGGAGTTTTGTGTGCCTACAAAATCTGGGAAATGAAGAGCCCAAAAACAATGCTTATAACAAAAATGCTATGGAGTCAGCAGCTTAAGCCTAACTGCAACTGGATTTAAAACCACCAAAATCGAAAATGTTAAATTAAATGAGTGACCTATGTTTGGTGTCACATGCCTTTGTAACTGTTGAAATGTCATAGTTTTGCACTTAGAATCAGCATTCTAGCTGCATGTGTAAAATTACAAGTTATTTTAAAAGCAACAAAAAGTTAGCTGAAGGTCTGGCTTAAGGAACTTGATTTTGCCTAGCAACGGATCCCATCAGGAGTGAAACTTGAGTCACAACTATGTTCCCAGGCCAACCTTCCTTTTGCTGCCCACACAAAGGATATGCCATCTATCTGATAATTGAATTATCTGTGCTCTGCCAGAGAGTGAACAAAGCCCTCTCCACTCAGGCAAAGGTTTTTATTACAGACGTCGTAAAAAGTGGCTTCCTCCTGGAGAAGCTGGGAGGGGCACTGCCTGTGAGAAGCAAGCTGGCTTGGCAGAAACTGGAAAGACTGGTTTCTGTACCATGTGACCTGAAAAGACACACCCCTGCAGCAAGGATATGGTTTTATAAAAAGGGGGATAATTCATAGTGCGGACATGTGAAAATTTTATAAATGATACCATAATTCTTGTGATTTTTCTGCCCACAGTTTAAGACGTGGTAGGAACCGGTGGTATGTTCAGGGGGGTTTTAGCGGAAAAGTGGATATTACTCTAAATGTGTGCATGTTAAAAATCTGAAACTTCATCAGTTAATGTCCCTACCCCCTGCACACATGTATGTAAAGTTGGGTCCATGTCGGAAATTGAAAAAGCAGTTAAAAAGTCAATTATGTACACCCTTTGAATGCAAGCTCCGAGAATGAGCAGATTTGGACATAGACATGGCTAAATTCAGCCACACCATGTATATGTAATTTCAAACAACTGTGTAACTCTGAAGTATGGATTTTGATCATATATATATTTGGGTGCACAGATGATAAGGGAGGTTGTTTCAAGAGATCATAAAATGACATCAATCTGACTCACAGTTCAGTTTGCCAATCAAGCGGAGGAATGGAAGCCTGACCAATGACGAATGAGAGGGGCAAGTCTAGTGATGCAACACACACACCCATTCTCAAGAAACAGATAAAAGCAGAGAGTCAGGACACATAGAGAGATTCAATTTCATCTGCCGCTGGAAGCCCTGCCGGAAAAATCCATACTTACCTCCATCAAACTCCAGAAAGCCAAACTAGAGACTTCAATCTATCCAGAGCAGAGACCAGACCAGAGAGAAAGCAGTGCTGTGCCTAGCAGAGACCAGACCAGAGAGAAAGCAGTGCTGTGCCTAGCAGAGACCAGACCAGAGAGAAAGCAGTGCTGTGCCTAGCCGAGACCAGACCAGGCGCTGTGAGCAGAATCCGGAAAGACCTGACCAGACTGAAGATCGTGACCAAGTCGCTTTCCTGTTCAAAATCTCTTGTGAGTACTTAGCAAAACTCAGAACACATCTCTTAGTTTAAATTCATCTAATTCAATCTATTTAACCTAAGTAGAACTGCCTCCTATCTGTCACCTGTCATTTCTAGTAAAATTTGTCATTTTGAAAAAGTGTGCGTTTAAAATTTACAAAACCAAAAACGACCTTTACTAAATTACTCATATCTCCGCAACCGTTTGGGCTAGAGACTTGCAATAACTTTCATTTGGAAGCTGAGATCCCAGGCTTTCCTAGGACCCCAAAACGGTAGAGATAGTCCTTGCGGTTCCTTTGTAATAGCGCTCGGCGCATCCGCGAATTTTGCCGCGATTTGCAATTTCTTCACATGTAAAAAAAACTGCTGCTGCCTGATTCCATTTGCCAGAAATTCGTTTAACCTGTTAACTATCCCTGCATCATTGCTAGTGTGAGCCTGGACTAATATTAACTAGATACCACTCACCCTGAACCTCTAAAAGGGAATTAAAAGCGTTTCCAGCATATTTCTCATTCATTGCTAGCACCTATCAAAGCATTGGCACAGTGCCAGAAATTCGTTTAACCTGTTAACTATCCCTGCATCATTGCTAGTGTGAGCCTGGACTAATATTAACTAGATACCACTCACCCTGAACCTCTAAAAGGGAATTAAAAGCGTTTCCAGCATATTTCTCATTCATTGCTAGCACCTATCAAAGCATTGGCCTGTGTTTTCAAACTTCTGTTTAAGCTTGCTGGATTGAACTGAATTACAGTTGATTGCATTTCTGAGAACTGTGTGTTTTCCTTCCATTTCCTTGCCTTGCATCAAGGGGGGGAGGGGAGTAGCCAGAGAAAAGTGATTACATTGTTTGGTTGAAATCATATTGCGTATTTTCTGTACTGCATTCATTGAATATTGCATCCACCTGAGCCTACATAAAGCATCCTCTACCACATTATACTTTTGTTCCTATTTACCAGTGTGCTACCTTATCCATTTCATGTCAACTCATTAGTGATTAAAGAAGTGTGCTAGTGCCAGATTCTCCGTTGTTAATATTTACCATATCAGATTAAGTGTGATATTCAATTATTAATTTATTAAAAAGTGTGATATATATTTTAATTTATCAAATAAACCTTTTAAACTTGCAAAACAGAATTACTTCTTGGCTCAGTGGGGTCAGGGGGATTCCAAGAGAGGGGTGTTATACAAGGGTAGTCATCCAGAACGCATGAACTGGACCTAAAGATATATCAATAAGGGTTTTCATTCAGTATTCTAGACTAGGCGTTAACTTAGCTGTAGTGCTGAATTGAATCCTCTTACAAAGTGGGGGCTCGAGCCGAGACGTTGGGTTAGATTTACCAGTTGTGCAGCTTAATACAGTGTGCTAACTGACGGGATACATACACCCTGTCGGATCACCACGCTGCATTACGCTGTGAAGCATTCCTCAAAAGGGACACTCCAAGAAAAGTTCTGTTCTGCAAAAATAAAATACAAACTTCTGTAAGTCAGGACAGAGACCAATCTCTAGAATGACGACCTTAGTAGACATGAAAATAGCCAGAGAGCACCTCTTGCATAAGCTATTTGTGAGAGGTGAATGGACCGAACAGGGCCAGGATGTGTGGTTGCAGGCCATCACACAACAGGTCACTGAAACAGGGTCAGATATATATAGAGATCAGGGTCCCTTACATGTGGCCCTGAGTGAACTATATATGGCTCCTAAAGCCAAAGAGGAACACAATAAGATTGCCAGGATAGCAGCATACCTGTACCTATATATGGGAGACATGCAGGATAGATGTGCTGAAAGCCAAAATCTGGCAAATAGGCAACAGATGGCATTACAGAAGGCCCAATCTGATCTGGACTCTTCTGAGCAGAGGCTGCAGAGGAGCCAGGAGGCAGAAAATAATAGTAGGCAATATATCATTAAAATAAAAGAGGATATGGGCATCCTACAAAAGGAAAAGTCAGAACAGGATACCAGATTTCTGGCCTTGCAGAAGGAACACCAAGAAGGTTTGGACTCCCTACTGCAAAGCCAGAAAAAGCTGGAGCAACAGTTAGACTTTAACAGGGCATGCACGGAGCAGGTAGCCACCCTGCAAAGTCATCTAGATAGAGTGAAGGTAGAGAGCAACAAGCTGATTTTGAAAGACCTGGATACCCAGGCAGAGTTTGATGAAGAACGCCAGAAAGCTGGTGCCCTTCAAAGGCAGAGGGACGACCTGGCGGCACAAATGCAGGCTCTTAGTCAGGAAAGAGACGCCTTAGGCCAGGAAGTCTGCCATTTAAAAAGGAAAATGGAAGAGAATCACCTGGCCCACCAGGGACTGGGTGACCTCCAAAAAGAAAACCAGAACTTGCTAGAGCACACCAGGAGGGTGGAGGATGCTCTAGCAAGAAAGGAGCAGGCCAATAGAGACACAGCTCAGGAGGTAACCCTCCTGCAGCAAAGACTGGCCCAGTTCTCCAGGACCAATCAGGAAGCACAGAGGGAAAACGAGGCCCTCTGTGAACACAATGATAGGCTCCAACAACAGGTAGCGATGCAGGAGAGACTGATAGAGTCCAGTAAGGCCTTAACTGAAGAACTGAAGGCACAAATGCAGGCTCTTGCATTGCAACAGGGAGCAGGGGCGGATAGAGATGAGGTTCGCTGGGAAAGGGAAACTCCGGAGCATAACCTCAGGAGCCCTAGTACCAGAGGCCCTCATACCTCTCCGTCCCTGGACTCTGCCACCCCCATGTTCCCTGGCGCACATGAGCACAGGGCCACAGGGATGGCAGATTACTATCCAGCTAAGAGTATGGGGCTCATAGGCCAGTACCACTCAGGAATGGAGGGGTGGGCATCCGGGTATGGGCACCCAAGTACAGTACAGTTCAATGGGGAACCCCAGGAGAGTAGGCCCATTAAGGGCATCCTGAAAACCTCTGCCCAGTTAGGTCAGTGGAGGGGGTACCCATCAAATCCTGGCAGCAAGGAGGAATCTGAAGACTCCTCTGAACTGCGCAGGACACAGGAGACCAGGTCCACACATTCTGCCAGCCATTCCCAGGCTCGCAGAATCCGGGAAAACCTGGAAGATCAGACGGGAACCTCTGGGAGCAGTGCCTCTGAGTCCGAGGATGAATGGACAAGGGTTACCCGAACCAAAAAGGCCAATAAGGCAAAAAGGGCCTTGCTTAAGGACCCCTTAAAGCAGATTAAGGCGATCAGGAGCGTCATCACGCCTTACCATAAGAACGCTAAGTATTCTGTTTGGGAGCACTTAGAGTTGTTTGAACAAATGATGGAGACTTTCCATTTGAAGGACAGCCAAAGCTGTATTCAATATGTAAAGTGGACATTCTCCCCGGAATACTCCAGTTTCTTTGCGGGGCTGGAGGACCAAAATCATTTAAGATGGTCCACATATAAGGCGGCCATCCTGAAACATTTTTCTGTTCACAGAAATCCTCAAGAGGCTCGCAAGGCGGCCTACAATTTGCAATGTGGGGAGGATCAGGCCCCACGAGAATTTGTGCAGGAGTTAAAGCGTGCTTTTGCGCAAACCACCAGAAGGGTGCGCACAGATAGTAGAGAGTTTGTCAATACATTTTTCCATGCCTTGCCCAAATATATCATGACCCAGCTTGTGAGGGATTTTCATGAGAAAAGATCTTTAGACTGGGTCATTGAACAGGCTACCCGGATCTATGAGGTGCAGAAGCCCATAGAAAATAAAAGCAATGCCCAGAAAAACCCCAAAGCCAACAGCACCCCTGCTGCTGCCAAGGTGGCAGAGGTAAAGGTTACCCCCGTTTTGGATTTGGAGATGGGGGGGCCTAAAAACCTGCCTGCACCTAATAATGCTAGGCCCAGAAGGTCCTCGGGCCAGTCGCAGACAGGGAGCCAGGGAGGCAGCCCCACAAATGGGGTCCCTCGCTCTCCTGACTATGTAAGTCCTCGCTACAAAGGTAACAGACCCATCCTGGGTTATGTGTGGACTCCTCCAGCCCAAGGGGGGGATCCAGCCAAGCACCTAACCCAGGGAACTTCCCTCCAAACTTCCCACAGGAGGGCAGAAATTTACCAAACCCTGGGCAGAACTTTTTCCCCAGATATCCACCCGACTTCCAACCCCAAAATCATCCATCCTTCTTTCCTCAATTCCCTGAGCCCAGACCACTGAATCCGGGAGAGGGGAGGCCAAGGGTGGAGGGGTACCAAAATCTTCCCAACCAGGGGTACTACCAGAGGAGGGACAGCTACCCTTCCCGGGATCAGCCCAGGGGAGAAAACAGGGCCCCGTATCAGCCTGAGCGGGTTTCCCAGTTAGAGCGCCAGGTTCAAAACAGGGCGCGGGACCTGGGTCACATACTGAGGGCTCAGCAGAACCCTCAGATGGGCGTACCGGCGCAGAACGTACCCAACTCTGGACCTGGTGCTCCAGAACAATTAGAGCGCCAGGTTCAAAACATGGCGCGGGATATGGGTCATATACTGAGGGCACAGCAGAACCCTCAGATCAGCATGCCGGCGCAGAACGCACCCAACTCTGGACCTGGTGCTCCAGAACAATGACGGGGGCAGCACCCCGATAAATCACCGGTTCCCAGGGAGGAGGCACAAAGGGAAGGGGGGTGTAAAGCCTTGGAGGAAGCTTCCTTCCTCACTTGTAAACAGCCCCTGGAAACCCAGGAACCGGAAACAAAATCTCTTGCCCCTGAAAGTCTGCCTCCTAAGGAGCAGAGGGGGGGTAGGAGAAACAAAAGACCCAAACAGACTCAGTTTGAGGAGGAGGTACAGATCTTCCAATTTGAGGGAGAGGGATCCTCAGAGGATCCTGGGAAAAGGATCTTCTCCTTCAGAGAGGGGGGAACTCCTCCCAAAGAAAAATGGGTCCCTAGGGATGCAAATCCAGACTGGGGAGATGTGGAGACTGAGCTACCGCCGCCCACCATCTCATCCCAGAACCAACAGCAAGAAAATCCCCTGGTTCAAACCCATCCTGGCGACTGCCTCCAAAAAGGGGGGGGCGGCCCAGAAACGGAGCCAGGGGAACCCACAATGGCTCTGATCTCCAGTTGCAAATTTTTTCTTTCAGATTCCCAAGACTCTCCACAGAATTCTGCCCAAATCTCCTCGCTAGCGATGTCCAAAACCAGAAAATTAGCCCACCAGTTGTCCAAAAATGTACATTATCTGTGCCCCCTTGAGGAGAAGGAGGGAAGATATTATGCCCCGGTACAAGTACAGGGGCAGGGTACAATCTCAGCACTGGTGGACACTGGATCTCAAGCTACCCTTCTGTCCAGAAGGGCCTTTGACGAACTGAATGCAGGAAGGGGAGAGAATTACCAAATTCCTCTCACCTCTCTTCCTGGACAACTGCAGAACTTTGACGGGAAGGAAATTCCCGTCGAGGGGACGGCAGACTTGGACATTAAGATCGGGCGACATAAGTTGAAACACCCGGTCATAGTTGTGACCCCAGAGGGCACCCCTTGTTTACTAGGGAATGACCTCCTGAGAAGGTTGTCACCCCTAATAGATTGCGTAAACAAGGTCCTCTGGACTCAGACTAGCCGACCCATAAAATTAAAACAGAGTGTCAACCATGTTAGTTTAAACGGCACATGCCACATGGTTGAACAAAAATCTGACCAAGTAGAATTTCACTTCCAGAATAACCAAATTCCAGACGTGACAGTAATAGCAGTAGGACAACAGACTGGTGATGGGGGGTCCTCTCTATTTCTGAAAATCAACCTTCCTTCCAGTTTAAGGTGGTATTCCACGCTGGAAGGAAACACTCTGAAATTCTATACCAATCCACAATCTGAAACCCCCACTCCTATAGTCCAGAAAGATGTGAAATCAGCTCAAAGCCTGGCTGATATTCAGCAAATTGGAGAGCAGTTGTTCATCCCTGTTCAGTTAAATGATGGGAAGGACTCTGTTCTCGCTCGAGTGTGTGTGAACAACGGTAAGAGCTTCATCAGCGAAGCCATGTTCCGCCAACTCCCAAAAGATCCAGCCATTCCCACCTTCAAACTGATAGACAAATGGGAAATGGACCTGGAAGCACCTGACTCCAAACATCTCCTGCCAAGCAGGTGTATGCTCAAAATCTCCATTGGCAACAAGAGCATAGTCCATAATTGTTGGGTCGTGCGAGACGTCACTGCCGCCTTTTACTTAGGCAGTGACATTCTCAATCGCTTTGCCATTAGTTTGGACCTAATAAACTTCAAAGCTTGGTCCCGATTAGCGGATAATCCCATGGGCTTTGATGATCCAGAAAAAGCATTTAGGTCAGCTCAATTGCTACCTTATGCAGTTGAAATTCAGGTTAAAGAGGAAGTCACCATCCCAGAAAGGACCCGACAATTCTCCCTGGAAGTGAAAGTTAAAAGGGGACAAGAGTTGAAAAACCCTGATGCTTACATACATCTAAATGCTTCTCTCCAACAGCAAGGGTTGGGGGTAAACCCAACTCCATTAGTCAACATAGAACATGACACCATTCCAATAGAGGTGGATAACAGCGACTTAAAGAGTATTACTCTAGCCGCAGGCACAATTATTGGAATGGCGGTTGATGACCGACATTTTTCCATAGATTTAGGAAATGAACTGTTAGGGCCAATCCCCAAGGACTGCTTTGACAGTGACAGTGATGACAACGCAACACCAGACAGGATTTTTACCCGGCATGGGGGAAACTTCCTGGTGTACACTTCCTGCCCCTATGGTAAGGAAGATGTGACCTGTGACTTCAGGAGGGATGAGGTGATTTTCCAGGTCCATGAGGGCTGCCTTTTCCACCTGAAGCCTCCGGTCCAAATCAGCACTCTGACCAGGGACTTCTCCACCCAGTTGGAGGAGGCCGCTGAGATAGCCAAACCAGAAGTCTTTCCAGGCTTCAGGCAGATGGTGGAAGAGAGAGTCAACCTAGCTGATGCCTGTGTGACTCTGGAACAAAAGCAAAAGTTGAAACAAGTTTTCTTGGATTTCCAAGATCTCTTTGCGGTAGACTCATATGACTGTGGTCGCACCGACATCCACACCACAACAATCCCCACGGACCCTGGCATGACTCCAGTGTTTGTGAAGCAATATCGCTTGCCTCTCGCATCAATGGAGTCCCTTACTGAAATAATTAAGAACCTTGAGTCCCGGGGAATAATCCGTCCAGTCCACAGCACCTTCAATAATCCGGTGCTGGGGATATTAAAGCCAAACGGCCAGTGGAGACTCTGCGCCGACCTTAGGGAGCTCAACAAACGGGTCCATACTTCCCGATGGCCACTGCCCTACATTGACCAAGGGCTGGCCCAGATCCAGGGGTCACAGGTATTCACTGCAATAGACCTGACCAATGGGTACTGGACCGTGCCTGTCAGTAGGGAGGACCAATACAAACTGGCTTTTACCTTTGGGGGCCAGCAGTACACATGGACCCGGACTCCCTTCGGATACCTTAACTCCGGTAATGAGTTCAATATTTTCCTACATAAGGCCATGCCCGACCTGGGTGCAAGGGGTAACCTGGCTTATGTAGATGATGTCCTCATCAAAAGTTCATCTGTAGAGGAACACATAGCAGAGATCCGTTATGTTCTGACACAGTTGAGGGCCGCCGGAGCAAAACTTTCCTTTCAGAAAGCACAGTGGTGTAGAACCCGTGTTAATTTCTTGGGGCATGAGATTGCTCCTCAGGGTCTCTGTCCCCAGGAAAAGAAAGTGGAAGCACTTCAGAAACTGAAAGACCCCACAACTCTGCGGGAACTAAGGAGCCTCCTTGGACTGACTAATTACAGCAGAAAGTTCATTGAGGGCTACGCAGAGATCACCAGACCCCTGATTCATCTCCTGAAGGGGGGGCTCAAGTGGGAATGGGGTCCAGAACAAGCCGAGGCAGTAAAACAACTCAAAAGAAGCCTCTCACAAGCGCCTTGCCTAGCTTACCCTGTCAGAAACAAGGAGTTCTTCCTGGAGACGGGGTTCTCTAATACGTGCTTGACGGCAGTATTATATCAAAAGCATGACAAGGTCAATAAAGTAATCTCCTATGCGAGCAAAACTTTATCCTCTGTGGAGGAAAAATTCAACGATTGTGAGAAGGCACTCCTGGCAACGGTGTGGGCATTGAAGAATTACCGCCCGTTTATCCAGGGGGAACACATCATAGTGGAGACTCCACACCAGCCTCTGCAATATCTCCAAAGTGACAGAATCCGGGCCGGAAATGTGAGTAATTCCCGAATTACTTCCTGGATTCTGTCAATGCAAGGCTTTCCTGTGGAGGTCAGATATGGCCAAAACAAGAAGAGTCCCCTCGCGCAAGGTCTGGCTGACTTGCATGATTGTGCCAGAGAAAACTGTCTCGAGGACGAAAGTCTAAAAATAAAGGACAACATGGAGGCATACCTTAATTCCCCCCACAAAGTCTTTGAAGAAGACAAGTGTGAGGGAATGCCCACTGTGTATGTGGATGGATGCTCTTACCATGTCGACAACAACGGGGAGAAAGAACTGGTGGCCGGCGTAGGGAATGCATGGGTGAATGAGTCCCCAGAACCCTCCGCTGGATACAAAATTGGTCCCCGAAGTAGTCAGGTGGCAGAATTGATGGCTGTGCATCAGGCCATCCTCACTGCTGTCCAGCATCAACTCCACGAACTGGTCATAATCACAGATTCGGATTATGTACGGAACGGGTTCGTGGAGCACCTGGTTAATTGGAAGACCAGAGGCATGTTATGTGCTAACAACAAACCCTTGAAACATGGGAAGTTGATCCAAAACATTGATGATCTGGTCACCTCGAATGGGATGACCATCTATTGGAAGAAGATCAAGGGTCATTCCAAAGTAGAGGGACCAGACAAAACTGGAAATGACTTAGCTGATCAGCTGGCCAAAACCGGGGCCATCCAAGGGGATCTAATTGAGATTGAGTCCCTGTTGGGGGAAATCCAGGTCACTGCCATCACTAGGTCCCAGACAAATGCTCACAACGACCTCTCAATTGCACAATGGAGTAAGGAGACCCCTGATGCTGATTTGATTACCGCTCAGAAGGGGGATCCAATTATTGGTAAATTTTACCAGCACCTTGAGGACCCTGAGAACTTTCCCCTGACGGATACCGATTACATTGGGAAAGAGGACCTAAGAGTGTTGATGAAATGTCCAAAAATGTTCCGAATCCAAGACGGTTTGTTGGTAAGGAAATCCAAAGCTGGCCACGACCAGTGGGTGGTGCCTACCTCATTCCGAAGCCTGATGTTAAGTCACGCCCATGATGCGGCCACCGCCGGTCATAGGGGGTTTCACACAACATTGGAAATCTTAAGAGAGGTTGCATACTGGCCACACATGGGCCAGGACCTCAACCAATATTTGAAGGGTTGTCTTGTGTGTGCACAATTTCAGCCGACATCCCTCACACACCGGGCGCCTTTACAAAAGAGGGGAATGACACTGCCATGGTCAGATTTACAGATCGACTTTGTAGGCCCTGTGATTCGCTCGGCTAGGGGGAATAAGTACATGTTGACTGTGACATGCTTGTTTACCAAGTGGGTGGAATGTCTCCCAGCCCCAAACTGCAAGGCAGAAACTGCAGCTGCCTTGATGATTAACCACATCTTTTCCCGTTTTGGTCTACCTCAAAGGATTGAGTCAGACAGAGGTAGCCACTTCACCAGTGAAGTAATGACAAAGATGTGGGAGATACTGGGGGTCAAGAGAAAGCTGCATATTGCTTATAGACCAGCTTCTTCTGGGGCAGTAGAGAGATATAACCGGACAATTGTGAGCATATTAAAGAAGTTTGTGGCAGATTCTGGGCCAAGTTGGGATATCCGATTACCTCTGGTCCTAATGGCCATCAGATCTACCCCTTCATCTGCAACCAAAATGTCACCATTTGAGTTGATGACTGGGCGCAAGATGGTGCTTCCGCAGCATTTGCTCTACAGGACCCAAGAGCAGACACTGATAAATGCCTCCACTACTCATGAGTATGTAGAGAATTTAAGGAAACACCTCCAACATGCTTTTGCTTATGCTCAGCGGAATCTAGAAAGATCGACTGATAGCATGAAGACCCATTATGACCTGAAAACTTCCAGGAAGGAATATCAGGTGGGAGACCGGGTCTATCTATACAACTTCCAAAGGAACCAGGCCAAGCAGCGCAAATTTTTGCCTACATGGAAGGGACCCTTTGAGATCGTCGATAAGATCTCCCCTGTGGCCTACAAGATCCGCATCCCCAAAGGTGGTTCGGCAGAGGGGGAAGACAAGTGGGTCCACATAAACCAGTTGAAATGTTGCCATCCCAGGCACACTCTGCAACAACTGGAGGAATCCTCTGGAATCCTAGCGGGTACTGTATCAGACTAATTCAGTTCCAATCATAAAACATACCACATCTAGTCTCTAACATACTGGGATTTACATGAAACTGTCTCTAGTGATACTGTTTTTATTAAAATAAGAATGTAATGTTTCGTTACGATGAAATGCATATGCTGCCCCACTATCTCAACAGTGGTGGAAAAAAAAATCGTCTATGAGTAGATATTGCCGCTCTTCCTTTATCATCCTAGGAGAGATGAAACCATGAAGGATGACCAAGAAGGACGATCCGGAGACCGGGAGCAAAGACACAACGGGCCCGGGGTACCGCCCAATCTTCCCATCAGGACCGGCGAGGAGAACTGATCGATCTGACCGGATGGAGAAGAAGATGCTGAACTGTGCCATCTACAGAAGAGGAAGAAGATTATGCGGACAGACCGGTGCGTGGGTCAAAACCCTTGGGCACGCGACTCCCCATCGACCCAAACTCAAAGTGCAGTCACGTGGGGGGGCTTGTTGGGTGTCCTGACCCACGTTTAAGCTATCCTGCTACAACATTTGGTGCTGTGGGCTTAGGAAATTCAAGATGGCGGAAAACCCACATGTGCGCCGAAATCCAGGAAAGCTGCGCAGTTTGTGCGCCCACCAAAATGGTTGCCTCACTTGCCACCCACCAGTGCGAGAATGAAAGGCCGGGTTGCCATGAGGGAAATGGGTTGCCAAAGGAAAAACAGTAGCGCCGGTTAGCTTCAAAGCGCTTTAAACCACCATTGGACTACCCGCACAGTAGTCTGAAACCATTGGGAATGGCAATGCTGATTGCCAAATGCAACCTAGAAGTGTGGGGAATTCATTTCTTAAATCCCAAAAATGAGTGCAGTACCAGTACTCACCACTATCCAAAAGCCGGCGTTTTAAAACCACTCTGTGTGTTTTTCTGAAGGCAAGCAAAATGCCTATTTCAAACCTTGCAACATGTGCAAAATATTCACTGAACACCAGCAGACATTTGGCAGAATGGAGTTTTGTGTGCCTACAAAATCTGGGAAATGAAGAGCCCAAAAACAATGCTTATAACAAAAATGCTATGGAGTCAGCAGCTTAAGCCTAACTGCAACTGGATTTAAAACCACCAAAATCGAAAATGTTAAATTAAATGAGTGACCTATGTTTGGTGTCACATGCCTTTGTAACTGTTGAAATGTCATAGTTTTGCACTTAGAATCAGCATTCTAGCTGCATGTGTAAAATTACAAGTTATTTTAAAAGCAACAAAAAGTTAGCTGAAGGTCTGGCTTAAGGAACTTGATTTTGCCTAGCAACGGATCCCATCAGGAGTGAAACTTGAGTCACAACTATGTTCCCAGGCCAACCTTCCTTTTGCTGCCCACACAAAGGATATGCCATCTATCTGATAATTGAATTATCTGTGCTCTGCCAGAGAGTGAACAAAGCCCTCTCCACTCAGGCAAAGGTTTTTATTACAGACGTCGTAAAAAGTGGCTTCCTCCTGGAGAAGCTGGGAGGGGCACTGCCTGTGAGAAGCAAGCTGGCTTGGCAGAAACTGGAAAGACTGGTTTCTGTACCATGTGACCTGAAAAGACACACCCCTGCAGCAAGGATATGGTTTTATAAAAAGGGGGATAATTCATAGTGCGGACATGTGAAAATTTTATAAATGATACCATAATTCTTGTGATTTTTCTGCCCACAGTTTAAGACGTGGTAGGAACCGGTGGTATGTTCAGGGGGGTTTTAGCGGAAAAGTGGATATTACTCTAAATGTGTGCATGTTAAAAATCTGAAACTTCATCAGTTAATGTCCCTACCCCCTGCACACATGTATGTAAAGTTGGGTCCATGTCGGAAATTGAAAAAGCAGTTAAAAAGTCAATTATGTACACCCTTTGAATGCAAGCTCCGAGAATGAGCAGATTTGGACATAGACATGGCTAAATTCAGCCACACCATGTATATGTAATTTCAAACAACTGTGTAACTCTGAAGTATGGATTTTGATCATATATATATTTGGGTGCACAGATGATAAGGGAGGTTGTTTCAAGAGATCATAAAATGACATCAATCTGACTCACAGTTCAGTTTGCCAATCAAGCGGAGGAATGGAAGCCTGACCAATGACGAATGAGAGGGGCAAGTCTAGTGATGCAACACACACACCCATTCTCAAGAAACAGATAAAAGCAGAGAGTCAGGACACATAGAGAGATTCAATTTCATCTGCCGCTGGAAGCCCTGCCGGAAAAATCCATACTTACCTCCATCAAACTCCAGAAAGCCAAACTAGAGACTTCAATCTATCCAGAGCAGAGACCAGACCAGAGAGAAAGCAGTGCTGTGCCTAGCAGAGACCAGACCAGAGAGAAAGCAGTGCTGTGCCTAGCAGAGACCAGACCAGAGAGAAAGCAGTGCTGTGCCTAGCCGAGACCAGACCAGGCGCTGTGAGCAGAATCCGGAAAGACCTGACCAGACTGAAGATCGTGACCAAGTCGCTTTCCTGTTCAAAATCTCTTGTGAGTACTTAGCAAAACTCAGAACACATCTCTTAGTTTAAATTCATCTAATTCAATCTATTTAACCTAAGTAGAACTGCCTCCTATCTGTCACCTGTCATTTCTAGTAAAATTTGTCATTTTGAAAAAGTGTGCGTTTAAAATTTACAAAACCAAAAACGACATTTACTAAATTACTCATATCTCCGCAACCGTTTGGGCTAGAGACTTGCAATAACTTTCATTTGGAAGCTGAGATCCCAGGCTTTCCTAGGACCCCAAAACGGTAGAGATAGTCCTTGCGGTCCCTTTGTAATAGCGCTCGGCGCATCCGCGAATTTTGCCGCGATTTGCAATTTCTTCACATGTAAAAAAAACTGCTGCTGCCTGATTCCATTTGCCAGAAATTCGTTTAACCTGTTAACTATCCCTGCATCATTGCTAGTGTGAGCCTGGACTAATATTAACTAGATACCACTCACCCTGAACCTCTAAAAGGGAATTAAAAGCGTTTCCAGCATATTTCTCATTCATTGCTAGCACCTATCAAAGCATTGGCCTGTGTTTTCAAACTTCTGTTTAAGCTTGCTGGATTGAACTGAATTACAGTTGATTGCATTTCTGAGAACTGTGTGTTTTCCTTCCATTTCCTTGCCTTGCATCAAGGGGGGGAGGGGAGTAGCCAGAGAAAAGTGATTACATTGTTTGGTTGAAATCATATTGCGTATTTTCTGTACTGCATTCATTGAATATTGCATCCACCTGAGCCTACATAAAGCATCCTCTACCACATTATACTTTTGTTCCTATTTACCAGTGTGCTACCTTATCCATTTCATGTCAACTCATTAGTGATTAAAGAAGTGTGCTAGTGCCAGATTCTCCGTTGTTAATATTTACCATATCAGATTAAGTGTGATATTCAATTATTAATTTATTAAAAAGTGTGATATATATTTTAATTTATCAAATAAACCTTTTAAACTTGCAAAACAGAATTACTTCTTGGCTCAGTGGGGTCAGGGGGATTCCAAGAGAGGGGTGTTATACAAGGGTAGTCATCCAGAACGCATGAACTGGACCTAAAGATATATCAATAAGGGTTTTCATTCAGTATTCTAGACTAGGCGTTAACTTAGCTGTAGTGCTGAATTGAATCCTCTTACAGTCATAACGCTAGGACAAAAAGGCCTCACATTCAGCTGCAACCATGTCATAGACGATCCTAGAAGAAACATGCAACACAGTGAGATCAGTGCCTCATTACAGGTCCGGCGGTAACCATGCCAGTGATACCAGAGGGTTGCCGCCAGACCGTAATGCTTTACCAGGGCCTGAATTCCCAGTAACACCAGAGGATTACAACCCTGGCAAACCGGAAAGTCAGGTGCCGGCAAATTGTAAGTCCCCATTCCCATAGAGTCCCAGAGGAGTGGGGGCCACTTAAGCACCGGTACTGTTAATAACGGATCCGGTGCTTCTGTGAAAACTCTGCAGGCGGGTGCCGTTCTGCTCGACAGGTCTGACCTGCTGGGTGGGATGGTACCCGCCCGCAGACCTGTAATATGCTGGTCCAGAATCAACAGTGCCGGTAGGCTTACCGGCACTGTTGTTTCCAGACTAGCAGGCTCAGAATGAGCCCCAATGGGCCTCATTACAAGTTTGGCGGTAGCCTTGCCGGTAAATCCAGCAGGCTGCTGACAAACTTGCAATTATTTCTGGTGCCGACAAATGGGCAATTACCGGGTCATTACGGCCCTGCCGGACCCGGTAATTGCCCATTTGCGGGCGCCGGAAATAAAATGCTCCCCATTCCCATTCGGCGCCATAGGGCTGAATGGGAATGAGGAGGTCGGATGCACCGGCATCTTTATAAACGGCATCTGACATGCTGTGTTCACGGATAACTGTCTACCTGACAGGTCCAACCTGGCAGGCAGAAAGGCACCAGCAAGCACAACACGTAGTTTGCCGGTCTGGGCACTATGATACTGGCCTGCTTACCAGTACCGTAGTTCCCGGACCAGCAAACTTTTAATGAGGCCCATCTCTTGAGTTCATTGTTCTTACTAGTGAAATATCATATAAGAAGGACACCAAATTAGAGTGATTTAAAATATTTGTAGAGCCTGAATTCAGACTAAATTTAGAATACATTCAGGTCCTAATTGACATTCACCCCACTACTGACTCCCAAATGTCCAAAGCCTTTGGCTGCCCTTCCCATCCTTTCATTTCATCTTTTGCTTTCTTTTTGTCATTTAAAAAAAAGCAGTAGTAGTAGTAAAATAAAGGAGGGGAGAAGGTCTGAAATAAAGTAAGAAAATATAGGAAGAGAATGAGTATGGAGGCTAGGGTAGGCAGAAGGGAGAAAACAAATATCACGAAGAAGGTAGAGAAATAAAGCTGGAAAAATAGGAACGTCTGACTCTGACTATGTGTTGAAATGATTAAGGCTGGGCAAATGTCCCCACAATTTACCCACAATTGTATGGTTAACACAGTTTCAAAGGTCTGGTGAACCATGAATATTTGCTGGTCACTTCTGGGAGTACAAACCAGTCCCCTTGCACTCTCCCAAATCACCTCTCTACTGCCTCCTGCCACCCCCTGCTTTCCCTTAACTCCACCCCCAGCACCTCAACAAAATATACATTTTCTATGCAAGTGCCTAGTAAGGCAGTGGGGCCTCCCCTCACTATAGGTCCCTAATTATTTACCCCTGGGAGATCTCAAACCTTTCCAGAAGAGTGTCTAGAAAATGTTAAAAGTTTGTACAAACCCCACTCAAACAATATTCAGTTTTATTGTAGAATCCCTGAACTATGAGAGGGCAGGGGCAACACGTCGGTCTTGGAAACAAGACAACAGATTGGAATCCTCATCCCATGCTTAGAAACCACTTGCTGGTATTAAGCACCTTATAAATGAACAATAAAATAAGTAAATCAAGAATATCATCCAGCCCTAGCAGTGAGGTACAACTTTAATTTAGTATTTGGGATGTGTTCCTTTAGGTCAGCTGGATGGTGCTTAAAGGTTTGAAGGATATCCTTCATTAAAAATGACATTAAAATAAAGACATCAAAAACGACATTAACAACTAAAGAATTCCAAAATCAAAATGAAATTATCAGGCTTCACCAGTAATCAGCACTGTCAGGCATCCTACAGCCCGTTGACATTTATTTTGTCATAGAATTCTAATGATTTGCATGTGGGCTGTCTCTGTGTGTTGTGTTACATAGTAGAGTCCTGTGAGAAGACTTCTTAGAATCTTAAGTGTACCTTGTTGTATTGGGATAAAATAAACAACAATCCCAGGACATAGACGCATGAAGCATCATTGGTACCTGGTTACATGTAGGAACATCCCTGTCAATGTCCTGCTTTTCGAACTTGAAAAGGTATGTAATACTCTGAGCCAAACACTAGATGGCAACAGATGCAAGTAAAGCACGCTATTCTAAGCTAATACAAGCCACAGAAAGACAATTAATGGGTAAGTAATTTTTGCCGTACAGGCAAGCCATTTTCTCTGAGTAAATGATTGGAAACACCTCGCTCATGTCACTTGAGTGTACACAGGTACTTGAAACCCTGCCTGGGAATGGGGAGTAATGAATACCGGCACCCGGCAATGGGGATAGACCGAGTCCGGCGGGGTCGGAATGCCCCCGTACGTCCCCATTGCTGGGTCCCAATAATTCCATGAGTTTGGCAGCAGCCGGGCTGGTTGTACCGCCAAACTCGTAATGAGGCCCATTGTGTTTTCAGTCACTCATCTTTCACTCTATTTTGGATCATGTACAGATAAACATGACTAAACAATGAGGTTCAGCACACACAAGTGTATTGGTTTATAAAGCACCAACACAGGTGAAAGCTTTCTGAGAAAGTTAGATGATTGTCCTCTGCATAGCATCAGATTCCTACAGCTGCTAAAAACAGACCTTTAAGGTTTAGCAGTCCTGTTTGGCAGTGGTCATTTTATGAGCAATCCATGGAATATAAGCCTTTCTGATCTCAGTGTGCTGAACCTTCTATACTGCAGCATAGCCCTGCAGAACATAAATGAATCTCTTGTGTTTTAAATGTTCTATTTACAGTAGACTTATTATATGTAGCGGATTTATTGAAAATATATCATGCTATAAGATGTATTTAAATAAGCCATAGCCATCTCTTAATAGATTCTATTGTAGGATTTTTAGTGCTTTTAGTCATTTTTAAAAGGACCATTTTGTTTCCATTTGCTGTATTTTACATCTGGCAGCGCGACACGTTAAGTAAATGTGGACAACTTGCCAGTGCTCCAAAAAAGAAAGGTCCCAATCGACTTACTCTACCAGTTGCTTTCTTTTCAATTTAGGACAACAATCCTCTTTCTACATATATTTTAAATGAATATAATAATAGATATAAGTAGAACAATACCCAACATGTTACTGGTAGTTAGGAGCAGGCTATTGTTTCTTGTCATTGTTTGATATTGAGTGGGTATAGTGAAAGGTTCTTTACAGAACACCAGACAACTGCTTTATTCGTATTTATTCTTTTTATTTGAGAGCATTTGGCCAGAAAAGATGTACGTCGGTTATAAACAGTAGTAAATATAGAATTTCCCATTTTACTCTAATGGATAATGTGGGGAAATGATAAAGGGCAGAGTCTAGTGGGCAGTACACAATTTTGCATTCTACACATAGAAGAGCGGGCTCAGAGTCATGGTGCTGCATATGGCTTTCATTTGGAATCCATTCTTGCAATGCTTACATGTCTGGGCAGCGAATATGTTCCTATTCTCTTTAGTTCACTGTAATATTCACAACACTACTTTTCTTCTGCATCTATGGAATTGGAACATTTAATTAGCAAGAATAAAGGGAAACAGAGAAACAGTCCACACAGCACTGCCATGGTGCTGTGGAGAAATGTGGACACTCACTTAATTTGGAAAATGTATTTGTATAGCCTTAGTTCTTTGCAGGAATAGTCATTGGGCTGTATAGGTGGATTGGAAATCCTAAGCGAAACAGACAGGCAAGGAAATCCTGCACCCAATACAGACGAGTCAAGGTAATGGACAAAGGCCTGTTTTATTAATAGTTTGTATAAAACAGGGACAGCAATAAACACCAAGGTCTCCACGCTCTCATCATTCTCAAGCATGAGAACAGTTTAAAAGCAGAAATGTCTCATTACAATCTTAGTTACAAAAACCTACGGGAAGATGAGATTGGTTAGGGGAATTGTCTACATATGGAATACATAATTGTCAGTGTTTCTATTGGACATAGGTATCTGGTGGCTCCACCTCGGACCACCCATACATTGATAAAAGTAAGAAAGTCATCATCGCAATAGCACATTATTGGCTACTGCAACAGTTGCAAGTTGGCATCATTGGAAAGCATTGATTGGTTGGCATTGACTTTACCAACCTTGGATACTTGACAGGTCCTCAGCACTTGAGCAAAAATAGTGGTAGGGGGAGTGACACCAAGGAGCCACTTTTCAATTAAATAAGACACCATCCATGATGTCCAAGGCCACAAGCCAGGACATCTAGCTTTTAACTTGGCCTTGTCCGGCACCATTTGTTCTGAGAACTTTTGGGGAGTTGAGGCAGGTACATATCTGCGTCTGCAGCTCATGAATGCATACTTTTCTCTAGTTAAAGGTCATGTGTGAGAAGACCACATTTCAAATTATTCTGCTCAGGGATTACCTTGACTTTAGTTCCTATTAATATGGATGCCATTTTCTCCTTGCTCTCTAGAGACTTAGTCGAGCTACTCCCCATGCAGTACTAAGCATTTAATTAGCCGGCCCTTGGCACTCAAGGGTTGTTTTGTTCGCTACTTAATCTAAGAGGAATATGCTTTGTGCTTGAGAATTATTATCTTCTGTTCTTCTTTAGAGCTGTCCAAACCTCCCTTTTCTGCAGTAACATGGGAAGGGAGCTACGTAGCCACTGTATGACCTGCACATGTCTGTGTTTCAGCTAATTCAGCAAATCGAATCTCCCTGCAGCTTTGAGACATCTTTGGATGCTCCATTCAATCTATCGTGGCTGTGCTGTCCATTTCCTCCAAAATGGCCACTTGTTACTGTTGCATTTCTGCATTAAGCAAGCTTTATGCATGTTCTTATCTGTCTTGCATTTCAGTTTATACATTGATTTTGTCATGTTTCTAGTGTCTATTGGTACAAGTAACATTCTTCATGTCTAAATCTGAGTTTGACCTACTGTCTGTGTATCTTCATGGTAAGTGTATATCTGTTTCATGTCTAGTGTGTCTACGTGTATTAGTTTGGAAGTGAAGTCACTTGTTCTCGTCATCTTTGGTTACACCAAGTTCAGTTCATCTTGAGTTTGCAGACTCATCTTTTCCTTGATAGTTCCAGGATAAGGTCAGTAGGGTTGTCTTAGTGAGTAGCATCTCTAATGCTTGCAGTATTTAGATGTGGGAGGGGCCAACGCCATAAACAACATACTCTTCACATTTCTATGTTATGGAGGTAGGGGAGGAACCGATGTTATGAATTATGTAACCATCTGTCTCTCGACATTCCTCCCTCTGGTCAAGTCCTCGACCACATCTCAGGCAGGGCTCTCCCCCCAGGCAAGGCACCTTGGGGATCCATATCTTAGACACCCTTGTCAGGTCACCTGCATTTTTATATGCTCATTCACACTCTAGGTCATGCTGCAGCACTCCCCATCTGGTTTTCAGAATACTGAACATCCCTCATAATTATGAGGGTGTCGGGGATAACAAAATGTAGATCCTGGAGGGACGATAGAACTTTGTCTTAAGTCCATATGAGGTAGATCATCAGTCTGTGTGCATTCATGCATTTTAGTGTCCTGGCTTATTGCTAATTTCACCCATACCTCCTTTTTAGTCGTCTACTTAAATTGACTTATGGCTATTCTCAGGGTGCAGAATCCCAATAGCACTAATACTCGTATGGCTATTCGTATTTTGAGTGCATAATCCAGCCAGGGGGGAACCAGGAAAATAGATAAGAAAGTGATTCATCACCTAGAATTTCTTCCACCTCTACATTTTGTTGTGGAGATATGTTAACAATGTGATGGTCTCTATGAAGGTCCCATTTTCCCCATCACGGGAAGGTTAGAATGTGCAGCAAGGCAGGCCAATTTATGCGCACACACCACCCTCAATGGCTGTTATCAGATCGAGGAGATACCTCTTTTGGAGGGTGATAAGTCTTATTGCCCTCAGCTCCTCTCTTATGGCATTAAAGCATTTCATTGTTGTGCTAATTGTTTTCAATAGCTCCCTTGTAATTTGGGGCCATTTTGCATTTGCAGCTGTCTGTATTCCAGGGGGGAAGACAGCAGAGGAAATGACCACTGTTTTGCTAAATAATTTATACTTGTCTGGTATGTTGTAATAAGCATCCTCTGATTTTGCTGAGGAATAGTTTTTCTTTTTCTGGGCGGGTAAGGGTGATGGACTTTTTTGTTCTCAAATGTGCATCCATCTTGGGGAAGATAGTAATTTTCAGGGCTTTCTGGTGAACTACAAGAGGGGTGTGCCTACCATTACTAAAGAACAGAGTCCTCTTCAATTAGGAGGCAATTTCATATAGGCTTTCGACCCACAGGCCCAATAGTCATCCATTAGTACAGCTGTTCCTACTTTCACTCCGGGGAAATCATACATTTTCTTACACACCTTGTTTTTTCCTACTTTTGGACTAGCAGGTGATAATGGCTCCTCGTCATATGCAGTATCTTATGTGGTGATAGGGCAATGGTATTTTGAATTTATATAGCGCCTTATGTACCATTGGTATGTAGCTTGGATCACTAGCAAGCTGCTTGCAAGATGTTCTAAATTGAGGGGAGCCTCCACGCAACACCACTTAGTTTCATTATGGATTACAGTGGACCTGTAGACAGCAACCTAATCAGCAACCAGTTAGCCTGTACCATTTAGACAATATGCCTCTGTATGCAGGGAAGAACCTTGACAGTTCACGACTATGGAACATGCACATCACAGTCTTCATTAAATGCATTCCAGGCACGTTAACATGCATCATAGAGGTGAGAAGTGTTTTTACCTCTTAAAGCACCTGGTTTAACTCATCCCAGACATTTGATTTAATTAATTAAGCAGCCCTATTGGTAATAACCTCAGTAGTAAGGCCTAAGCACTAACATATGCATGCTTAAAAGGCAAAGCCAGTTCAACATATTGATTATTAATTATTTGTAATGTCAATGTATCACCTGAAGATGGCTAACGTTCTGTACAATTAAAGTTTGAAAAAGCCGATGAAATCTTAAAACCTAAAACAAACCAAAATCAGGAAAATGTTTATGCAATCATGCACACTCAATCAAAATAGAAACATAAGTGAATACCCACCCAAACACTTGTACCCACACACATATCCTGAACCTTTGTCCTCAAAGCAATAGAGTTCTGGTTCCAATATCACTTTCAATACAAGGAACCTCCAGCCAAAGTTGTTTCCTACTCCTTAGCTACAAGAGCCAATTCATGCCTGCTCCTATGCAGCCGGATAACTGGAGGTTCATGGAGAATACTTCTCCTAAACAGTATCATCCATTGTCAGAGACTATTGTTGGTGTGATGTTGTTCTTATGAGTTTCACATCAGCCCCAGATGTATTCACAAGTTATTGGCTGACTTAGATGGAATCCTACATAATAGACATAATCATGTCTTTGCTGTTTTAAGGCATCCAAAACACTTTGACGTGTAAGGTCTTGTTAGTAAATGGAGACCTTTACCAAGTATTTTCCACTTAGTGGTGTATGTATCTTCATTAGGTTATAAAGTAAATCATTCAGAACATATGAATAAGCCCTCTCTGTTGGGTGGTAAGCAACCCCATGTGTTTGATTGGAAATGAATGTGAGAATTGATGAGATTTGGTTGTATTCTATTATTTGACGATAAACTCTCTGCTTAACCAAATATGCAAACATGTTAACACATGCATGACATTAATTTCACATGATTTTTATATCAGTAAGTTTAGATAGAAGATGTATACATCAGAAATCGACTGTGGACACACTTCTAGAAGGACCCTTAGCCAATCTCCTGTCTTCCTCATTTAGAGGGCTTCAATCACTGACATTTTATGGTAGAAACACAGGGGGGTTCTTATATAGCATTTAATGGAGGCTTCTCACATTATTTTAACACCAACTACAGAGATGTTAATATCCTTCGCTGCACCTGAAAAACTTAAAATACAAGCCTGGACAGGGTGGTCAGATCTGTATGTTGTATTGTCATTCGGTAGATATTTCCAGTTACCGTAGGCCAGGACCACCTGCTGTACAACAGGTTTAGTCCACTCTTTAAATCTGCAAATCTGTTAGTGTCACCTATGTGTAGATGCCTTGGTTCCAGGACCAGGGAAAGGCAAAGACACAGCGCCTCATTCCTGCTGTTCCTATAGGAGATGGGCATGGCATTTATGCTAGCATAAGCCCAATGGAACATATACTTGCAGAGGTATACACGCATTTTGCCAACCTATTTTTGGTCGTGGTACTTTTCATCGCCAGAAACCCCGTTTTTTTTATTTTTTATTTTGGGGGGTGTTTTGTTGGGGTTGGGGTATTATTAAAATAGTAAGGGGAGGGTCCTGGGGGGGAACCCCCCACCCCAGAATAAAAAAAAACCCAAAAACAGGGTTTCTGGCGATGAAAAGTACCACGACCAAAAATAGGTCGGCGAAATCACGTAGAACCCTTGCAGGACCCCATGCTACGTGTATTCTTTTTCATTGCCTACTTTGCATGCATAAGGATACACAGAACATGGAATGTTTGGAATGCAGCTGATTACCTAAATTGTCTAGTATGTACATGGAAACAATTGCCACATTGCTGGCTACACCACCAATCATCAAATCAATCAATACAAGTTTAATCAGACACAACATACTCCCATAAGTGTGGGATTTATTATCAAGACATCTTACAAACCATCACAAAGTATAACTCATCCAGATTAATTCCGACACAGACACGAGATCAACATCACATGTTCGACAGTGCATTATTTATTTATAGCAAAACGAAATCGTCTCCAGCTTGACCATGTGTATTAAGTACATTTCTCGATTTCTTCTTTTGTTGTATAAAAGTAAGCATAGATAGTTCAGGTACTCTTAGATACTAATATAAAAAAAACCCTCGGACATCTCCACTTTAAAACGTTTGATATAATAAACGACCTTTTTCTGAAATTGCTCTATAACCAGCCAATCAATGATGTAATAAAGGCCGAGGGAATAGTCTAAATCGATGCACTCTCAGCAAAAGGCATGTTGACACACATCAGGAGGGTGAATGCAGGCTACCAAATTATAACAGGACGATATAAAGCACCAAAGGGATTCAAAATGGTTTAGTTTCGAGGACATATGCAGTCATAAGTTACTTCCCCACTTATCATAGGTTATCGTTAGAGGCAACGGTTTACATCTCAATATTTTGTTCCTGTCATTAAATGACTTAGCCCAACTTAGATACTGAGTCATATCATGCCTACCTTTAAGAAGGAAATAATGAATTGATTTTGTACACTCATATATCTCTTGTTCTAGATCAAAAGAGGTTAAAAGTCTGCATTTTACTGCTCATTTCTTGTTATCAATTGGGTTAAAGCATAAGATTTACAGTTCGTACTGTAGGGTAATACATGAAAACAATCTATAGATGCCAGGTCACCTTCAGCAAACAGAAGAATTTTCAAACACATGTGAATGATGGCTGTGCCCACAATATATCTTAATTGTCACTGTAAAACGGACGTCATGATGCCTCTGCCCACTCTATATGCCAACACTTTTGATCATGAGGCATGTACCCACGTTATATTTCAGGGCTACAGCAAAAACATGTTCCTGGTGTCTGTGCTCACAATACATGCAAAGTACCAAGACTCTATAAGAAGAAAGGTTAATTTTGGCTATGGCAATATTTCCCGTTAGTACACGGCACGCCGCGTCTGTGGGAAACACTGAACGTGGATTGTCTCATTTCCGAGCCATACTACAGTCTAATCCCGTGAAGTACAAACGTCGTTCACGTGCCGGGTACACTCTTTTTTCAAGGCAACCTTGGAAAGGGAGAAGGGACCACATGTAGCCCCGTCTCCTTTTTCCAAGGTGGCCTTTTTTATTTTTATTTTTGTCCCATCCATTAGTATGGAGCAACTTCGCACAAAATGGCGCCCTGTTGCTCCATACTAATGAAGCACTATGCGCGGTCTAGTGTTTCTAGAACCAGCGCGTACTGCAATGAAACCTTTTCCAATGGCAAGGACATGCTGCTTGAAAAGGTTTCGTAACCCATTAGTGTTCCTAGTGCTGCAAACCAGGAAAACCAGTATCCCGAGCCTACAGACCCTGGAATACTAATGGCAATAACCGCCTCGCCGGCGGGCCATTACTGCCTTATGGTAATGCCCACAGGGCCACCTTTATGGCCATCGCTACACTTGGGCCTGTAACTTGAGGCCCTGTGGGCATTACCATAGGCGGTAATGGCCCGCCGGCTCAGCGGTTATTGCCACAGTATTGCCATGGAGAGAATGTACTCATGTTAATTGTGCCACAGTTTGCCATCATAAGAAGGCGTTTTCATGCAGGCTGTGCCAATATATGCCCTTATTCCCAACATGAGAACAGATTGATGTTGGCTGTGCCCAATAATACTGTTATTGTGCCCCTTCAAAAAGACATTTTACAGTTGAGTGTGCCCAGATATGCCAGATTTACTACTGAAAGAATCCACTAAATTGACTCTGCTGAACAATCTGCTGAACAATGCAAGTTTAATTACACTCACTTGTAAGGGGCTTTCCCCCATGTAAAAGAGTCAATCCCCTATGCACTTTCACCGACAGCAGGATACTCCAAGAATGCCCATGTGGGTACATTGAATATCTTCCACCCATCTGGTGGCATAGAACCAGTTTACTACTACAGAGGGTTCAATCATTAACATCCTCACTTCATCTGGTGAGTTGACGTCTTGCCCCATCCCAAAGCCAATCCGGAGATGTGCTCTCAGTGGGGGTGTCGGCACAGTGTAGCCATACTGACAGCATTACCCACAACGCACTATGCACAGAACTCTTGTGGGTGCCAGGATCAAAGTGGGAGATAGAACTCCGAAAAAGATGGCAGGGCACCCAATGCTTTCCCATGTATAGCAGGTTAGCTTCTAGCACGCTGTCAGTCAGCAAGAGATTAAGTAGCTACTCAGTGAGTGTAGCACATTTCGATGTGCAACTGAGAACCACGTGTCTTACATTGATGATGTGCGAAGTTGTGTTCTTACAAAAAGAGTTTGTGCATGCACAAGACCGCACGTTGCTTCTGTTTCGTAATGCTGGTGCTTATGAGTTTCTCAAATGTCTACAGTGCATTCAAATAGTTATTTTGTGCCCAGTATTTAATATCATCTTGCAATATGTGATTGTCTGCATTTTTCTGTAAAATGTTTTAAGGGGGGTTGACCTTTTATTTACGCCATGAATGTGTTTTTTCCCCCTCAGAGAGAATTCACTACAGATTGTAAACTGAAGGAGCGGATGGAGGAAAATAAGTACAACACATACGCCTCTTACAAATGGAGGCACAAGCAAAGGCAAATGTTTGTGGCCCTGAATGGGAAAGGAACTCCCAAGCGAGGACAGAAAACAAAACGGAAAAACACCTCTGCCCACTTCCTTCCCATGCAGATCGATAGACATTACATCAGATGAAGGAGTTGGCGGTTGGCGTGGTTGGACGAAAGGGTCTCTTGCCAAGTACAATTGGTGATCCTCGAGAAGAGTCGCCATACAGTAACATGGAAAGGAGCACTGCATACACCCGTTTGTTTCTCCTCATTGCTGGCACAGGAAGTACTTGTAGTTAGTTCCGTGTCATATCTAATAATCTAGACACAGGCCAGAGTGAATGCGATGGAAGCTGCTCCCCAATGTGAACAATGATCTTGTTTTTTTGTATAGTGCTCGAGGACTTAATGGACACAAGAGGAAAACTGCTGAACGATCTTCTGGGAAGTTATTTATGGAATAGTAACTCATATTAAAGCCCCCATTACTCATTCGGGCAAAGTGATCCAGTGAGCAGAGAGTCACACAAGCATTTACTGGAAGCATTTGGATCACACGGACGAATAACGGAGTTTCTGGCGCTGTGGAAGAATGGCTCGGATTAAGGAACGTAAACACATTGAAAACTGTTCTAACAAAGCAGATTGTAGGGTATGCCTGTGTATTCTCTCCTCATTCCTTCCTTTTTAAGTTATTTATTTAATAGGATGTTAAATATCTGTCTTCTCTATTAGAGATGGTCCCTCAGAGCGAATACTGCGTGCCCCTTTCTCGCCGATTATCAATCACACATTTTGATGCCAGCTGAATAAACTGTTTGGAGTTACCATGTCTAAGATTAGCCCGTTATCTTAAACTTTGAAATGATCGAAGCAAATGGGTTACTAGCGTGATGTAGGCTAAGCCATTTCATTCGCATGGTCTGGTGTTCGTCTATGCTGGTTTACACTTGTGCAAAGCACGCAGGAGGATGTTTCCATGGTGATAAGGCCTTGAACTAGGCTGCAAGAGAATTCACGTTTAGCCGATTTCCACTTTTCCCAATAAAGAAACTATCGTACTTGGTTCCTGTGATTGGTCTTGAGAAATGGAAAGTAAACTTTCATATCTTTATATAAAATGCATGTCATGAGAGAGACTATATCTGCCGATATCTCTTTTTTTCCTGCGTGATGCGCGTGACCTGTTTTTTTTTACGGGGATGAGAATAGCATAGGCTAAAACAACCCTGTCAGCAGGTTCAACTTTTCAGGCGCTGCCATTTCTATTCTTGGCTCGGCGTCAACGGGTCCATTTGCAGGTGATATGAGGTCACTGCTTCATGGAAGGAGGGGGTACAAGTTCAAACAGTCAAAAGGTTGGACTGAAGTTTGATGTGGTTTGACAAAAGGGATGTCCATGATTTATTCGAAAATATCTTAGCTAATGGAGAAGTGACCGCATTTATTTCACTGAAAAACGAAATGAACTTTTTACCTTTTCTACTTTTTTTTTTAATAATGCGTGGGGAGAGCCCCCACCTCTCCCTACCCGAACTTATACCCTTACCCACATCCCACCTATTATGCACTATACATATACCACTTTACCTACCATTTTCAGTGAAATAAATGTGGTCACTTCTCCTTAGGTAAAAACGTATTCAGTGATTTCTACAGTATCGTGACCAAAGAGGTATACATACATTTTCACATGGCCATACTTCAAGCATTAATTCCATGTGTACACTGATACTTTCTATCAGGGTCTTGACAGGAGCGCATACATAATTTGCATATTTTCCATCATGCAGTGAGTTCATGTATTCAGTATGTGCATGCATATATGTATTTCTACAGTTATATTGACCGAAGCCCCGGAAAGTCCATTCACAATTTACGCTGGGTCAACTAAAAGGTCAAAGGTAATATTTAAGAATTGGGACACGCTAATTATTAGAATAATTCTGGAAAATGCATTTTCTGCAAAATTATGATTTTTTTAAAGCTTCCAGAAGCTCAGCCTACCCATACTTTGAATTGTTTTGTTAGAGCAGAAGTACAGAATCAGCTATGTAAGCAGCAGCCATTTCTACCACAACCTTCAAATTACAGTCCCTTAGGGGAAAAAAAACACACACATTCCTTCTTTGCAGTGTCTTAGCAAGAAATAAAAAAAATAGTATAATAATATGTTGGTTCTAAATATTTTCACTGATAGCTCTGAGATTATATTGATGCTGCGGTTTTATCTTCATATTTCCTGTTATAAAAAAAGTATTTTTATTTTTATTGTTTGGAAACTGTATTTTGGTACAAAAGAAGAGAGACTTACTAATGTGTTGTTTTACAAAAAAGTATGTAACTTCTAAAAATGCTGGTGTTTTGTGGTCTTCTTATAACTTATTTGAGTCAATGCTTTACCAGCACTTCCAATGTTAATCTGTTATTTAAATATTAGCTGTATAAAATAAGCTTTCCCATAAAGTACAGCATGGTCAGATTGTTTCTTTTGTGTTCTCCAATAAAGTTGACTGTTTTTGTTTAAAAACAAAAAAAAGCTAAAACAGAGAATACGCTTTGCAGCCAATTTTGACATTTTGAATTAATCTATCTTGTTTACAATTACAACTGAAAGATTTAATTTTCATCCCAGAATATTGAATATACACTATAACAAAAACAGTTTACTCCTATCAGTTTAAGACTTCCTAATATGGCATACTCCTGCTGGACGAAGATCACACACTGAGGAACCGAGTGGGGACCACCCACACCAAAATGAGCATGTTTAGTTACACAATCCCAGCAATGAACGGCTACTCTCGTCCATGGTACAAATTAGGTCCTCTTTGCGCATAATCCCCTTGGCAATGCAAAGGGCTGCATGTAAACAGCCGTCTTTTAAGGATCCGAAACATTAAAGCAGGTTGCAGCTCAACATGTTGGTTCGATCAGAACAAAACGGTCGAACATTCTGCGAGTTTCAATGTTTCCAGCAATTAAAATAAGACTATTTCTCTAGATGTTTAGGTGAAATGTGCACGAAGCAAAGTGTGTAAAAAGGGGCGGCTGGAATAGAATACTCCACACCACATGACTGCTTACAGGGGATGGGTGTAAGGTATGAAGCTGGTGAGATAGCTCAGTGAGGTAAGTGCTCGCTGCTAACATCTGTGTATGTTCAGGAGGATGCAGATTAAAATCCCTCACTGTTCCATATTCAACATAATGAGTATCAGTTTCGATTTCGAAATGCACATATTACGTTTTCAGACGCACGTATGTCTATCATCGGGAGGCTATGAATGTGCATAGATAGCTGCAAGCTATGGGCTGGTGTTTAGAGAAACATATGGTGACTACTGTGCTGTGAGGGGTATGCAAAGTGCCTTATATAGCTGAACCTCTGCCATGTTGGCGGCCTCTCGATGAAAGATTTTGAAATAAAGTGGGCAGAGGAAAGAAGCTTAGTGGAAAGAGTGTGAGGAAGGCAGGTTTTGAAGAGGGCAGGCTCAAAATACCTGTTTCCTGTGTGCTGGTGTGTTTCTAAGTGGTTTCTTTTGGTGGCATTTGCCGAGCTGTTTATCTAATTGTGAGACAGCAAACATTAATGACCTACTCCATTCTCTCCCAGTGCAGTAATACTGGGAACATCGCTGGTCTGGGAAGTGGCCAGTACTTGTTTAGTGGGATAGAAGTGTTGTGACTTTCAGAGAGCACTACGGCAATGGCGGCACCAGATGGTCATCTGCATTGTTTGTGGGGATCAGTGTTTCTGGAGCTTGTCGACAGGAGTGTGCACCTGTAACACTATCCCTACTCTACGTATATGGGTACCCGTGATCCTTCAGTCGTCGACGACGTCAGATTGTTTTTTTCGCCACTGAGGTTGGGCGCAAAATGCAGAGTTCCCAAACGCAAGTACGTGCAGATCGAACATCAAGGCCTAACCGAGGCCTATCCCACCGGGTTGACAAACAGGATGAGAAAGTGACACTGCATACCATCTCCAGATGCCGAATTGAACTCCAAAAGGAGCATCACGCCTTAAAGGCAATGCAGTCGGGAGGGCGGGGTAGGGCTAAGTTATACTCCACACACACCTGTTATTAGAGAATGCCTTCAACCCCCATTACGGATACACCTAAACACAATATCTCACTCGGTTCCTGACTATCCAATGGAGAAGGCTCCATTTAAATTCTGCCCTAGGTACAATAAAAAATTCTCTTGGATGGACACACACCGAGTCTGCAAAAACTGCCTTCCAAGAGATCACGACGACTCCTGGTGCAAAGCCTGCAGGCTTTTTAGATCAAAAAGGTGCACAAAATGAAGACGCCGACAGAACAGGACAGGGACGGCACATAAGCAAAGGGCCACATCCGAACACTCTACGCCTGCACAGAGAAAACTCACGACACCTGATCAAACCTCCAAGACACAGGACAGTTCGGCACCTCAATACCAAAAAAGAGGGTAAGGTAACCTTATTCATGGAGGGGAAAGGTGCACTCTCTTCTGCTATGTAGAATAAAGGCAGCACCATTTCTGCAGCGTCTGATTTAAAGGAGGAGGAAGTCTACCCCATAGGGAACATCTTGGCTGGAGGAGAGGTTCCATTTTCTTAAGGGAAACATGAAATCCTTCATGGAATTCTGTGATAGATTCCCAAAAAAGAGAAAGGGTGAATATGGCCTGCAATACAGCCCCATGAGATATAAAACAGTACCATCCTACTTTGCACAGACTAATGACGAGGAACTGGTAGCGGAGGATATCTACCCTGGTGTGGACATGATTGTGTGGGATGAAGAAGAACCAGCAATAGACCCAGAGGACTATACTCTCCCATCCACAGGCCAGGGTAGGGATCTCAACCTCATCCTCTCGTATGGAGGACCAAGTCTTGTACGTGGATCTCGTAAAGAGAGCAGCAACAAACAAGACGCACAATCCAGACAGAAGAACTCCAGTAGGAGACAGACTTTATAGAGGTCAGTCTCACAATCCATTCATTTGCTTAAAATCATGATAAAAAGAATCACGCCAACTTTGGCCAATCCAATGCAAACTAAACCAGTGAACCCAAGGATAGAAAAGAAGTATAGACTAGTGCCTAGCAACACGCAATCCTTAAGGGGCCAGCAAATGGTGGACTCTGTGGTGGCAACCACAGCCAGGAAG
Source organism: Ambystoma mexicanum (assembly GCF_040938575.1). Classification (NCBI taxonomy): domain Eukaryota; kingdom Metazoa; phylum Chordata; class Amphibia; order Caudata; family Ambystomatidae; genus Ambystoma; species Ambystoma mexicanum. The sequence continues at coordinate 426,238,252 of NC_090935.1, forward strand.
AAGGACAGAGCACCTCTATCAAACAGTGAATACCCCCCTGACAGGGAGAGTAAAAAGATGTACTCCTTTGGAAGGAGGATTGCCACATCTGCATCCCACGAGGTTAGAATTGCACATTGTCACCGCATGTATGGCATGATACACCATAGACCATTGGGATGTACTAGAACATCTCACCAGTCAAGTTCCAGAAGCAACTAAGACTGCTATGCTCTAGGTCATAGCTGAGGGGAAAATCTCAACAAATGCTGTAATTAAGAAGGAAGACATGGTCCAGGGTCTAGCATAATCAAGAGGCATGCTTGGCTCAGAGGCTCTGAGTTTGAACCCGGGACACAGGCCAATCTAATAGACAAACCATTGCAGGACAATGGACTGTTTGGCCCAGCGATAGATGACACACTAGAAAAGGCTAGAAAATACCTTTAAAAAACCTAGACCAAATATCAGGATGATCCTTCTAACAAAGGGGATAATTCGGAGGCAGGCGGCCCTTTGATATATGTGATATGATATGGCATTTATAACGCACCTGTACACAAATGTTTCTAGGTGTGGGTCCTGCCATACAGCCAAACATCAGGACATACAAACACACAAAAGAGTACCCCAAGTTTCCAAAGCACCTACACTCAGGGAACTAATGGATAATCGACTGTAAAACATCCCCAAAGGACATGGCACAAGTGAAGCCACTAGAAGCTCAGCCCCCACTGCAAAATGACTGCCCAGTAGTGGTCCCCTCCAATGCAACCCCAAAAGGATGTTGTTATGTTATGTCATGTTGAATTATACCGTGCAAAAATGCCACCCAAGGGCAGTGTACAGGTGCTCACGTGGCTCTGCAAGAAAGAGAACAGGTTTGGTTAGTGAGATAAGAGTGATAGGATAGGTCTAGAATGAGGAGAAACTGGCGTCTGTGTGTGTTGGCTTGCAGATGGTAGGTTACGTGCACTGGCGTGTTGTATCCGAATGGGAAAGGTCCAATGCCTGGGATGTTTTGGGTGTGACTGTTTGGTGTGTTGGGTGTGTTATGTGTAGATTGCTGGTATTTAGGGTTGTGCGCTCTAGCTTGTTGTGTCTGTACAGGTAAGTTCCAGCGTCTGGGTTTATTTGTTGTGTGTGATTACTTGTTTTGGGTGTGTGTTAGGGTATAGATTGGCTAGCCCAGTGGCCACGTATAGTATTTGGGTGGTGTGTTTGAGGAAGTAGAAGCAGGGTGGTTAGTGCATTGGCTACTCGCTAAATTCTTCTATGTTGCTAATCTACACAACCCTGTCTGTTGTTATGCATTACTAATCTCCGCAATTCTATCGAGGTGTGACGGATGGCTAATCTTCAAAGTTCTATCTAAAAGTGATGCATGGCTAAACTTCACCTTGACAGAGGGTGAACTCCTAAATTGGAGACAAAACAGTACATGCAAAACACCTTAATTTGAGATGCCTGCATAGAAAGAGAATGCCTAAGTATGGGACACAACAGGTAAATAAAACACAGCAATGATAGGAATACTATTCACTATCTGGCTAACTTTGGTATGCTTTATTATGAGGGTAAGAAGAGTGGGAGGGCTTTGGGTATACAGTAATTGCTGTATTCCCCACCCAGACCACACTTACCTTGTCAGTCGGTGCTGGTTGATGGTGGCAGGCTTCACAGGTGAACACAGACTGGCGCTGCTTCTTTAGGAGCTGCCCTTTATCTTGGGGCCCTTAACCGAAGGTGCATAACAGCAGACACGTTGGTACCAACAAGCAGAGTAAAGGAGGGTTATTGCATCAAGCTGATAACAAAAGTGCACAATCAACAACCCAGAGCAAGAAACAATCTCCTAAATGTCCTACATGAGGACAACCAGGCACTTGTCCTATACAGAGCAATATAAAACTGGTAAACACAGGAATATAATCTGTTACTTTCTGGTTCCAAAGAAATACAACCCTTTGAGGCCAGTCCTGGACTTATGACCCACAAACAAATACGTAAAACCCCAAAAATTCAGAATGGCAATCCTACATGAGATCATACCTCTTTTAAAAAAACGGTTTTACAAGAAAACATTAGATTTGAAAGATGCATACTTTCAGTTTTCAATGTTCCAAGGTTATCAAAAGTACCTCAGATTCTAAACAAGCACTACCAATTCAAAGCTATTCATTTTGGAATTGCACCAGTACCTCTTGTATTCATCAAGGTGTTAGCTGTAGTCACTGCAGAACTACGCCACAAAGCAGTCCCTGTTTATCCCTACCTCGCCAATTGCTTAATAACAGAGAGGGATGCACAGGAGTGTCTGACACACACTCAACACACTGTTCAATCAGCGATAAGAAGTCAAGCCTCACCCAAGCAAGGAAAAGGTGTTCCTGGGGCAGTCCTAAACAATCAAACTGAAACAGCATACCCAACACCAGAAAGAGTGCAGGCTTTATAATGACTCATTCCACTGTTCAAATCAGGTCAGATGCTAACAGTCAGGAACGTTATGTGACTCCTCGGTATGATGGTGTTAAGCAGATGAATACTGCATGCACGTCTCAGAATGAGAATAATACAGCAGAGGCTGGCGGAGTAATAGACACAAAAACGGGCCAATGGGACGGTAAACAGAAGTCTTCTCTTGTGGTTAGTAAGCAATATGAGCATAGGAAGACCCTTCATTTCTCCACAGCTACAAGTCACAATTATAACAGCTGCAGCTCTAGCAGGTTGGGGAGCACATTGCCAGCATCTCACGCCTCAAGGGAAGCGGTCAACAAAACAGAAGACCTACCACATCAATTGGTTTGAATTCTTGGCAATCAAGATGGCACATCTTTTCTATCAAGCTGTATTAGAAGGGGAAGAGCAACCTAATACAGACAGACAACACCACACCAATATTGTTTATCAATAAACAGGGTGGAACACACTCCAAACAACTCTCCACATTTGGCACTGGTGCATAGAAAGAAACATATCCATCCAAACACAACATGTTCAGGGGCTTCACAACTGTCTGGCACACTCTCACACCAGAGCCCCAATATTGGAACACACGTGGGAACGGAACACCAGTACATTCATACAGATCTTTGCAACATGGAGGCAACCAGCATTAGACCTATTTGCAACAAAAGAAAACAACAAAAAAATGCCAAAGCTTTGCATCCAGGTTCCCACAACTGAGCCCCCTAGGCAAAGCACTATGGTTGGTCTGGGATATTTGTATATGCTTTTCCCCCCGAAGCTACTTAACCACAAGATAATAAATAGGGAGCTTAACAATGATACTCATTGCACCAATGTGGGCAGGATAGCCATGGAACTCACACTGTATGCACACATTCCTATGGCCACCAATCAAGCTTCTCTCAATCCAAGACCTACTAAAGCAGAAGAACAAACAGGTAACACAACCAACACCTCAGACGAGCAACTTAGCAGCCTCGCTCCTGAGGTCATATAATTCGGTCATCTACATATCCCCACAATTTGTATGAATAACATCAGCAAGGCTAGAAAAAAAAACACCAGATGCTGGTAACTCAACAAATGGAAGAGATTTGTCTTTTGGTGTAGAAGAAACAAGATCAGTCCTCTAGATTGCTCAGCTACAGATGAGGTAATGTACCTTATGCACTTACTAGACTCAGGGCTGGTATATAATTCTCTTGATGTACACCTAGCAGCTTTGACAGTCTGTACAGCATCACAACACAAAACATTGTTGAGAATACCAGTTGTTAAAGCCTTCATGGAGGGTATCAAATGTTTCCACTCTCCAGTGTCTCACCCCTCCAGGGTGTGATCTAAACACAGTACTCTCACGGCTCATGGGTCCACCTTTTGAACCCATGCACATAGCATTACTTAAGGAGCTAAAATACGAAGTAGCTTCGCTTGATATTATGCAAATACGAAGGATAAGTGAGATACAAGCCCCATCAGTTTTGGAACCAGTTGACACTATACATAGAAAGTGGTGTTAAGAACACATCCAAGATCTTCTCTGAAATCCATATCAAACTTCTATGTTAACCAATCAATTGAATTCCCTTCTTTTTTTCCAAAACCCACAAAGCAAAGGAGAAATAGTGCAATGTATGTAATGCACTACCTTGACAAAAACAAAGATATATGAAAAACACAGCACATGTTTGTGTCCGTGGCAACAGAGAGGGAAGTAGATGCAGTCACCAATGCAACGATTGCCAGGTGCATTGTTACATTTATACACTGTGGGACTCCATAGCCAACAAAACATTGCCATTAAAACCAATGGGCCATTCAATAAGAAGTACAGGTGCAACCCTGCCTTGCTCGCAAACGTCTCACTTGAGACCATTTATAATGCAGCTACTTGGAGTTCAATGCACACCTTCAGACAACACTATTGTGTGGGCACAAAATCAAAGTCAGACCCCCCAGGTGGGTCAAACAATGTTAAGACATTTATGCACTTCTACCCCTTCAGCTCACCCACCTCCTTCAGAAAATACTGCTTGCCTGTCTATTTATTTATGTATTTATTTTGCATTTTTAAAGCGCTCACACAACACGCGGGCATCGAGGCGCTGTTACAGGAATTGTTTTTTTTTAAAGTTCGTAATTGTTTTTTTTTTCGTAGTTGCATATTTATAACGCGCTTAAACACCCAAAGGTTTCTAAGTGCAGACCTGGGGATCGAACCTGTGTTGCTCCGTGTCGTCTTGTTTCCATGGCGCGCACGTTGCCGCAGAGCTATCCTCTCGGGATCTAAGCAGATTCACAAGAACCAGAAGACAAATATTACTAATCAGTAATTGTCTTCCTGTAGCTTGTATCTGCTTAGAATCCAATTTGCCCATCCTCCTCATATTTCTGACGTCGCCAAGAGGTCACACTACCAGCTGCACCTCCTCAGAGGTATTCTTCCCTTCCTCTCCTTCCCCCAGAAGCTCACTGTCTCCCGAGCCCTGGTTCTCTCGAAGCTGGACTACTGTAACAGCCTCTATCTTAATCTGCCTGCCTCCACTCTCCGCCCTCTGCAACTCATCCAGAACAGAACTGTGAGACTTGTCCTTGGCCTCAAGCCCAGGGACCGTATCTCTCCAGGACTGAAATCTCTACACTGGCTCCCAGTGGCTGTGAGGATAAAGTTCAAAACCCTCTGCATTGTCCACAAGGCCTTCTGGGGCCTGGGTCCTAAATACCTTCAACTCTCTCTTCCCAAATATCTTCCTTCCCGAGCCCTTCGCTCATCCGCCTCCAACTCCCTCAGGGTTAGCCGCTTCTCGAAGCAACGAGCTGGGGGTAGATCTCTCTCCGCGGCAGGGGCCTCCCTCTGGAACAGCCTTCCTGCCTCCCTGAAACTTGAGGAGAACCATCTCCGGTTCCGGAAGCACCTCAAAACCTTCCTCTTTGCTTCTGCTTTCTCTCTCCTTCTCCCCTGCTGAACAGCTAATTAATTCTTCACTAAAACTTCACTTATCCTGCAACTGGACCACTCTAGACGGCCTCGGTCCTTGGCCCAGCCACTCTCCTCTTGCACTGATGCCCTGGAACCCCTATGCACTGCGGGACTGTCTCTGTATCCCTACAGCCCCCCCCCTTCCCCAGCACTTGCTCTGCACTTACCTCGCACTTGCCACCAGCTGGCCCTATTTATTTATTTATTTATTTATTACTTTACGCCACTTACCTTGTACTGCACTTCCCCCCCTCCCCTTGCACTTTTCCCCCTCTCCCACCCCTGCACTTGCGCGATCTGAATGACACCTGGCCTAGTAGGATCGTTGTCTGTCTCCCCTTGTCCCTCCCCTCCCTGCCTCGTCGCGCCTCGAAACACCTGTGTATAGGCGCGTTACAAATACCATATCATATCATATCATAAATACTTCACTTGTCAGAAAACATCAATCTGAGGACGTTGACACATGGTGGATCATGAGAACCCACACACGTAGTGTAGGGAAAGTGTTACATGTGTGCCACTGTCCACATCCATTTTTCAAATAAAAAATAATAATATGCTGGCTATATGACAGTCTATGCAAAGCATGTTTTCCTAAGCAGATGCCTGCTACAGAAAGATGATTACTGTTAAGTAATATTTGTCATATAGCTGATGGTGGGATGAAGAAAGGTGCAAAGTGTTTTGTGAGGGGTCCTCAATTGACAGTATCAGACTAGTGAGCCCTGGCTGTCATTTTATTTGTTCTTATGATGATTGTTGGGATGGTGGTAGTTTGTCAAGTTTCAATTTCCTTAGCCCACCTGGTGAGAGATAGTGGAAATGTCTTGAATCCCATATCTTTGGATAATAAGCATAAATAATATTGCAAGATTTGGCTGATGGGTTGGGCATACTGATGTTGCAATAGAACAGGTTTTTGATGTGGAGGGTGCTTGAATTAAATTGAGGTCATTGCATCATTGCTATATTATGATGATTCTTGCATAATGCGGATGTTGCAATTAAGCAATACATAACCCTTCTGGGGGCTGAATCGGGCTGTACCAGCCTGGAGCCCAAGTTATAGGCCCAAGCAATGTGAGTGCCTTAATGCCAAGCTCTGGCACCATTACCACATGTTTGTCCCCCATAACAGGTGTTTATTACTATTAGCTCCCCAAGACCAACCCGCAGGGTGCTAAGAGCAATATATTTGGGAAAGACAACTGTGGACATTGACCACAGGGCCCGTTGTTTCTCACAAATACTTCCTCACCTCTGCTAGCTTGCCCATCATGGACATGTGAGAGCTGGGTTTCGTGCAGAGCCCTTCCTTCATTTCCATGCAGCCATGTGGAGGTGCTAAGACATGGAGAGCCACAGTGGCGCTGCAACCACAGGTGCCTGAGATAAGTGGGAGCCAGGGCGTGCCAAGAGGGTTGTTGAATGATGAGGGTAGTGGCAGGGCAGGAGGAAGATGACCAGCGAGTGTATCCTTTCTAAGGTTGCCCCACACCTAGACTTGGATGGTATGATTTCATACCGTTTTGGAGGAGCCTGATTGGCTGGTGCATCCACGGAGGGTGCTAACGGAGCAGGTGTTTGATGTAGAGGGTGGTATTAAGCCAATTGAGGCAATCTCTGTGTTATGGTTATCCTGGGCTCAGCCAAGGACTGTGCTCAAGGGGTGGTGTTGATGTGTCATGTCTGTTGTAAAGGGTGCATGGGTGGGACTGAACCACATGTTTCTGCATCAGACCCACTAATGTCTGTGCTGTTGTGCTTAAGAGGAGGTGGTGGAGTCTAGATTTCACAGTGGGGGGTTATTCCAATCCTTTTGGTTACAGCCCTTGGACTGAGCGTATCCACCCTATTTTGAATAGCCAGGATGTTCGTGATGTTTTGAAGATCCCATGGAGTTCAATTTTTGCAAAGCCAAATGGGTCTGATGTTCAGAAGGTTTGTTGCAAATAATGCCAAGGGGACCATCCTTACCATTTCTTGTGAAGCGTGGGACTGTTACTAGAGCTGCATAGCTATAGTGACGTGTTCTGACGGGTGCTTATGAGATGATAAAGTTAAACTCACTCCCATCATTGCTCTGAATCCATGTTGTGATAGTATTGGTACACATGTGACCCCAACATTACTGGCAGATAACATTCCTTATGTTGATTTTTATTAAGGGAGTGTTGGAGGTACAGTGGTAGCTTGTAGACGTACTTGGGGTACTGTTTTCTGTTTATTAATAAAGTCTTCATTGTGAAGTTGTAAAGGCTTGTGTAGTTGTGCTGTGTTAAATTGATTAATTGAGGACTGATTGGAAGAGGAGGGGCAAGCCCAGGTTGTTGGGTTGTAGATTTGTAGATTTTGCCTGCTAGAGTTGTCTATGCGTCTTTGACAGTATAACAACAGTAGCAATTTGAATTACGGAAGATTAAAAGGCACCCATATTCATATGCTGCATATTATGAATGCCAATCAAAACTCCAGCAGCCACAGCTGCCTAACATACAAAAAAATTGTTTCAATAATAACTCTCAGGACAATGTTGACTATTTTGAAAATTGTCTTCCTCAAAAACATCTCTTCATTAAATTAAATGTTTGTTTGTTAATAACGCTGCCAAACTGGAGAGTTTGGGGGGAGATAGGGGTTGGAAGTGGATCTTCCCTGGCAGAATTAACTTAATAGTAGTGAAAGAAGGAGATATTAATAAAAAAACATGTATTAAAAAAGAATGATAAATCAGTGCATAAATATAGAAAAACAAAATATGTCTAAAAACAATTAAGTGGAATGATCAAGAAAATATTAAAGATGGAACTAATAACATGGAGACCATACAATGGAATTCTCTTTAGCCTACGATCCATTAAAGATGCGTTCTTGCCAAGTTTAGGACCTTGTTCATGGATGAGTTGTAAAATTAGATTTCATTCATGGGCTATTGCAAACATTGCAAAATATCCTCAAAATACTGGGTGCAACTATACTCATTTGCACCCTCAACAGGGGCAGTTCCTTCCCTCCCTACTCAAGGTGTGACGCAACAAACTGTGTAACAGATTATTCTATTCATTCCTACTTCAGACACAAATCATGGCCCTTGAATCCCGCACCCCTGAGCTAACAATGAGCCAAGAACCAGGCCGGTGTACAGGAAATATATTTGTATTTATTTAAATTAAAAGTAATGAAAATCACACTGAACTACACGCACCCCCTACTTTGTGGCTCACCATTAACTTTTTGTTTCACAAATCAATTACACAAATTAGTTAAAAATAATGCAAATCACAATTCTTTGCTTTCTACAAATGTCACTTCAAGAAATAATTAAACTGAACCAAAACACTTATAAATGTAGTGCTGTGAAATTGTGATTTTAAGATTTGTACAGATACATATGGCAATTATGATTTCACCCACACCTTTGGTTTAAAATAAATACAGAGTAATTTAGAGGTTTGTTTTTCAGACCCCCCTCAACTTTGGTCTGTGTTGGTGAAATCAGACTGAAAAATTTGAATTATTTGGGGAATTTCGGATTTCTGACCCCTTCCACAGAACGGCCTGTGTTAGGGGAAAGCTGGACAAAACGATTGGACTGATTTTAGAACAAAGACACCCCTCTTCCTTAAAGAAGTCGGTATCAATGCAACAAAAAGGATTACCCAATTTAATTATAGGCTATAGTTTTTCAGTGCACACTGGGAAGTGAGCTTTGTTAAATTTGAATTTTAACAACAGTCACCCTGTAGTGTTCCACTAAATGGGGAATTAATTAAATTAATCTTTCTAGTTAAGTAGGCTAAGGATCTACACGGTTTTGCCCCACACCCACTATAAAGGGAACAGGATTTAAGGCAAGCAGACTTCCCACCTTTTGATTTTCCAGGGCTCAGTTCTACTTACATAGAAAGCCTCTGTTTAAAGTTCAGGATAGCCAGCTGCATGTTAGGTCCCTCTGGAAAGATAGGGAAGGGCCTGGTCACTCAACTCTCAAGGATGGCCGCCCGCTCTCCAGCATAGTACCCAGTCAGATTTTAGGCCTTCCTAGAAATAGACAGCTCCACCCAGATGCACTCTCAGCAATCTCTTCTGGTGTTTTCTTGCAGCTCTCAGATGTTAAGTTTCATCAGCTCTTTTCGATGGTAAATTTCAGCATCTCTGTCCCTTCCTCCTAGTCCAGTCCTCCTTATATAGGAGCAATGACACCACCAATTTTACAATCTTGGGAGAGCACTCTGTAAGAGGTCATACAATAGGATTGGACAGTTACCCTTCTCTCTCCTCCCCACTCCAGCCCATCTCAATGGATTGGTTTAAGAGTCTGGAGCAGACATATGGCAGCTTCATTTGCATGCCCTATTTGTTCTCATGTCATATCTTTGGCAAAAACTAGTTTTGGGGCAAAACATCCTAATTTTACGAATAACTGCCATAGTATAAATATTTTCTGATTCAGCTAATCATGGGGAATTAAAGAAGACAACAGCCAGGTCTGCACCAATTTGCATGGCCATGTGGCAATTTTCTTCTGTTTCAATAAAAAAGTATAACAGTTATGAATATGTAATGTATTACCCATATTCCTAATGTTACCCTCCACTCATTCACCAACTGTCACACTTGGAACATTTTCAGATCAGTCATAAATCTAGTTTAACTGGCGATTACAGTCCCCTAACTCGTAGGTGCATGAATTTTATATCTCCAAAATCACCTGGAAATTACCTTCATTTTTTTAGATAATAAGAAAATCTACATTGTGGTTACTGGGATGGAGGCCTAAATGATAATAGCCCTCAAAATGAATAGTACATCATCATGAGCGACAAGTGACAATACTCCTGCCTCTATGTTATGTTAATTTAACTTATTTAGCACACGGTCACACAAGGGCATCATGGCACTGGGGAAGAGAGGAGGATTAACCAGGAAAAGGATAGTTAACCCAAAAGATATGTTTGCAGCGATTTTCTAAAAAGCCGAGGCAACTGTAAAAGCCCGACCTCCGATGCAAGTGCAACAGAAGGACGAGACTACAAGAAGACCAGCAGCTGTGGATCTAAGGGGCCGAGTAGGGCAGTAACGACTAAACTGGTCACGGAGATACTCAACCCCTTAATCGTGCAGAGCGCGATGTACCAAACAGAGGGTCTTGAAATCAATGTGCTGTTTTACCAGCAACCATTGAGGTGAGCACAGAACTGGGGCGATATGGGCTCCAAAAGTCACTGAAGCTGCTGGACTAAGCCTTTAGGTTGGCCCAAGTATACAGAATTACAGTAGTCAAGCCAACTCAGAACTAGGGCTGCCACTAACGGAGGGAGACGGTAAGAAGGAATAAATGGCAGGACCTTCTTTTGGATTTTTAGGTGAAAGTGGCCCGACTGACAGACTGCCGCCACCTGTGCGTCCATCGACAGTGACGCGCACATCACAACACCTAGGTTCTTCACCTTATCAGTAGGAACCGGAAGAGGGCCAAGAGAAGAAGGCCAAAAGGAGGACACGCAAAGGGAGAACCCACCACCAGCACCTCTGTCTGTCTTGTCTCCATTCAACTTCAGCCAATTGTGGTTCATCCATGCCCCCACGGAAGTCAGGCACCAAGACAGGCAGGGCGACACCTCAGCCTGATCCCGGTCTAGACAGATCAGGATCTGTGTGTCATCGTCATATGCATAGCATCTGATGCTGAAGGATCAGATGAGACACACAGGAGGCCATATGTAAATGTTGAAGAGAATAGGAGAGAAGAAAGATCCTTGGGGGACACCACAGCAGAGAGAAAACAGGCCAGAAAGAAGAAGAGGGAGAGAGAGACTTTGGGTCCTATTGTCCAGGAACGAGGCAAACCAAGTCAGTACCTGGCCTGAGATACCAACTTGGGCCAGACGGTTAAGCAGGATGGGGTGGTCTACTGTGTCAAAAGCCACTGAAAGATCTAGTAGGATCAGGGCCCCACCTCTCCAGCATCAACCAGCCAGGCCATATAATCTTGGACAGAGACCAGGACACTCTCACGCCCCAGTCCTGGCCTAAAGCCAGATTGATCAGGGTCGAAAATGTCAGTGGATTCCATAAAAGCAGAGAGCAGGGGAGAGACCAGTGACTCAAGAAGTTTCATAAATAAGAAGAGCTAAAAGATAGGATGATAGTTAGAGGGTAGCAGAGGATCTAGTTGAAGGCTTTTTAAGAAGGGGCATGACAGTAGGAGCCTTAAGCTCTGGGGGAATAATCCCTGATTGGCAAGAATTATTGACTGCCTCTGTGATTTCACTCAGCAGCCAGGACATATATCCTTTATCACAGCAAGGGGAACAGTGTCAGAAGGAGCCCCTGACTTAATATGTTGTATGGCGGTAAGTACCACATCTTCGGTAAAAATAGGGAAGGATGACCATGCTTCAATAGCTGGCAACCTTATAGGAGCAGATATGTCAGAAACAGAGCTAGATGTAGATGTTGAAGTTGTAGTCTCAATTATAGTAGTAAAGTATTGCGCCAGCACAGACTCAATTTTATGGGCATAAAAAGCCCTTTTTGCTGCCCCAATAGCAGCTGCATAAGAAGTGGCACAGGATCTATAAAGAAGTCTGAGATTAGGGTCATACGCTATCTGCCACTTTTGTTCCGCCTGGCTCAGCAAGAGACGATGAGCCTTAAAAGTCTCAGAGAATCAAGGTTCCATGGGCAGTCTCTGCAGTTGAATTAGCCTAGGAGGGGCCACATTATCGGCTGTCTTGAGCAGAGACTGAGACTGAGAGAGCCCAGATAGGGTAGTTGCTGTTGCACTACTACATTTATTTGACCAGTGAGACGAAAGCCGACAAATCAGCTGAATGTCACAAGAGTACTGGTTCAGCTGAATATGAAGTCACAAGAGCTGCTTTTGATAAACACCAAATCCAGAGTGTTTCCCAATGTATGGGTAGGTCTGGAGACTACTTGGGCAAGTCCTAGGTCACCTAAGCTCTCAAAAAAGAGATTGAGAGCTGGGTCTAGGGTGGTTAAATTTCAGGTTGAAATCACCCAATACTATAAGGTGAGTATACCGGCTCAAGCAGCCCAACATAGGAGCCAGGGGGTGATAGATTACCAGGAAATTACATATAAAACAAGGAGTGAAAACACAGTGGAGTAATAACGCCTTCAAGGCCAGTGTGTGGGAAAACTCAAGCCTGTACATCGTTAAAGAGGATTTAAAAATCATTGAGATGCCGCCTCCCATTTGGGTGGAAGGGCGGTCAGCATGAATGATTACATAGTCAGCTGGAATGGCTTGGACCAAGGCTGTGGCCGAAGCCTCTTTTAGCCAGGTCTCAGTTAGGAACAATAACTCTGGCTGGCGGTCCGCCAGTAGTTGGTGGATATCAGTCACATGGGCTAGAAGTGAGCAAATATTCAGGAGCAGCAATGGTACATTAAATGTCTTTAAAGGCTGCGTAGAGGATATTGGTGAATCAATTGACAAGCACTTTACAGGAAGAACCTGCCACCCTGCCAGAAACTGAGTGTTAGAAAGGGTGAGCGGAAGGATTTAATTGCAGGCAAAGTGTATGACCCCCTGCCGTCCTGCCGTAGCACAGACGGGCACAGACAGGCTTACCTTAAGTGCACCTTTGGCACGCTGATGGCATGCCCGCTGCGCCCATCTGCTGCGTGTGCGAGTGCATTGGCACATTTCTTGCTGAGAAGGAGCTTCAAGTGAGGCAAGGACACACTCACTAGAAAATAGAAAGAGGACTAGTAGTCCATCAACTCGAGGAAACAGTGTCAAAATGCGGTTAAAAGTAAAAACAAAGCTATACACAGTAAAACAGTACAAAGTCTTAGTAAACAGACCAAATCAAAATAAGGTTCCGTCAGAACCCTAGAGATGCTTTAAAGTGGAATCCTGAGAAGGACTTCCTCACCTCTTCACCAGTGCGGGCGAGTGCAACAGCACATTTATTGCAGTGAAGGAGCTTCAAGTGAGGCAAGGACACACACTAGAACATAGAAAGAGGACTAGTAGTCCATCAACTCGAGTAAACACTATCAAAATGCAATCAAAAGTAAAAACATGGTTATACACAGTATAACAGTACATAGTCTTAGAAAACAAACACAATTAAGCCTCTAGGCCATATGGTATCACTGGGTTTGCCTGTAAGCAGAGTTTTTTTTAAAAAAATCTCTTTGTGTTTGCACCTTGTTCTTTGAAGTTGGTTGCCTGTTGGAAGTTGTGGCCCCCAATCTTCAGACCTTTTATTCATACTCCAGACAAGGGGAAACTGTCCTGCTATCACTGCCTTCAGTGCCAGCAAGTCTGGCAAACACTTGGGTTTCTACACCTTTAGCCGGATGCACTTTATTGCAGTTGTGATTAGATGGTGGATGTCAGCATTCCAGTGGGTGAGTTTGTGGTGACATGTGTCCAACAGCCAACAAAAGGGTTTTCCTCTGGCCTAGAGACACGTTTTTTCATGAAAACAAAGTGGCTTTTCCTTTCAAATGTCTGCTGGTATTGTGCATGCACAACATAATATACATTACATTTTGTCAACACACACCATGTCTTTTCCCTGACATTTTTCTGTTAGCAGTGATACATTTTCACATTTAAACTGCAAAGCCGTTTTTGTGTCCGCGTTGAAAAATCTTGCTTTTCATGTGAAAAGGACTTCAGTTTGGGGCCTTTGAATGCACCCCACATGCCCCCCTGTGTTCTTCCATGACTCTTTGGTGGGGAAGAGCAGGGCAGAGGATGCACAATTTCCTTCATTGGGCAGTGGGTACATCTTTGGGTTGGAGGATGTGGCACAGCACCCCCTTTATGCCTTCTTTAGGGAGTGGCCACTCCAGTCGTCTCCCCTTCCCTCTTTGGGTTAGAGGGTGTGGCACGGCACCCCCTTTTCTTCCTTCTTTCCCAGGGCAAGTGGGGCTCTCACCAGACTCCCCTCTTGCCTCCAGGCTGGAAATGAAGGAGGTTAGGCCTCTAATAATAGAGAGAAAAAGAGGTTCAGTACTTTTTACACACATATTTCCCCAGTGGATTTACATAGAATTGACACCATCAACAACAGCATACAAGTATAAAAAGAAACTTTCACCATTTCACAACACACATTTTATTTATTTTCACCATGGACACTAAGTAAATTACTCCTTGTTTTATATATATATATATATATATATATATATATATATATATTTAAATATTTTACAATTTTACAAGGCCTGCGGTAGCGGCTCTGTAGTTATGGTTAAGTTGCTCAACCCATATGAAGAGCACTTTTTGGGTGGCTTATAACTTTTCCCCTCCCTGGGCGAATTCTTAACAAACTTTGGTGAGGTTTCGTCAGGGGGGAAAACGTTATAGGGGGGGTCCTAAAATGTCATATTTTTCCATAGACGCAATGGAAAAAAGATTTTGCTCACGTCTACAGCCCAAACCGCTGGACGTATTTTGGTCTCAAAAGCGTGTTTTTTAAAATTTGGTGTAAATCCGTCCAGTAGTTCTTTTTAAAATGGCCCAAAAGTAGCTAAAATAAATGTGTGATATCGGAGTTTGGTCCTCGGACTGACTTCCCTATTTGGTCCACGGACAGGCATTTGATTGGCCTGCGAACATCAGACGCACCCAGTGATTGAATGGTGAAAAGTGTTTAGTGCGCCAGATTTTTAGAAACAACCGCCATGTTGTAATCGCAGGTAGCCACTAGCGTCCGCGAACATCGCAGTAAGAACATTGCTCTTGTCAAACTTAACAAAAAATCTATGGGAAGGTGAAGGGTGATGAGTATGGGATGGGTTATGTCAGTAAGAAGCCAACAAGGTTAAATACCCAACCTTGAATGTTTGTGTAAAATCTGAATGGATTTGTCAAGTGGGGGCTAAGGTATATGACTATTGTATGTACATACATTTTGACACTTTTGAATAAATAAAACATGGGCGTATTTCCAGCAAACCAGTGTAAGGGCATTGGCAAGGACCTTAAAGCATGGTTTTGCAAATGTGCCCATGTTTTATTTTTTGACAAGTGTCATAATGTAGGTACAAAACATAATGATATACTTTTGATGACTGAGGTATAGCCTGTGGCCATGGGCAGTGGCCAGATTGTTTGGGTCATGGCATAATGTCATGACCTGGACAATCTGGCTACTGGCCATGACCACGAGGGATGACAAATGGGGTTAAAGTGGCCATGTCCACCTGAGACGGCTATGTGGTAAAGTTATTTGAAAGTGGGATAGGTTGGAAAGGGAAAAACATTTAGCTCATGGTTATATGGTCATAGGGATCTCTCCTCGCCTTCTGCAGGCTGCAATGGAAAGGGAAGTGACTCTGTGCGGAGCCCCGCCTTCCGATATCATGGTGGCCATCTTGGAAAAGGATTTTCCTTCGACACAGCAGGCATCCCGATATAGGAAGAAAAATCCTTTCTCTTTTTAGCACCCCGGATTCCCGCTTCTGGAATCCGGGGTGCTAATGGCCTTCATCACCCATTGCAGTGGCTGGAACGGGGGATAATGGTCCAGAGCCCTCATTATCCGTCCTTGCTTCGATTGGGCCGATAACCTGGGCTGCTGGTCCGTTATCCCTGATTCCAGTCCCTGGAATGGGGGATGAACGCCACATAACACAGAATGCTAATGGAAATGTTGGAAAATCTTATTGAGTCTATGTACTTTACTGAGAAACGTAAAGTAAATGGAGTCTATAAGATATTTTTTAGTTCTATTTTTTTACTATTTTTTAACTGTGAAAGGTGGTTCCTAAAGGAACCTTTCTTTTTTTGTTTTTTGATGTTTTTTTTTCTTTTTGCAGGAGAGGTTAGAACGTAAGCTGGGGAGGGAAATGAGGGAATAGGCAACAAGAACTAATATGGAGAGGCAGGTGAACAGGCGAAGATGTTGCATGTGTATTACTTCTTTGGTGGGGGGCAGTGTTTCTCATGCTCCTTGATAACAGCTTCAAAAGCACTTTGAAATTGCTTCCCCCGGCATAGTGCTGTGTTGCAGTATATACAGAGGACTGTTGTCTTCGAAAGAGATGGATCAAATACCTCCTTCAATGCTTGCAAGGTAGCTGATGGGATTTTGTGTCCCACAGAAGTAGGCTGTGTGGTTACAGTATTGGCTGAGGAATATGAGGTGGATGAAAACAGCCTACTACTTGCTAAGAAATTAACAACCTTTCTAAGAGCATTGCAGTGGTTGGATTTGGTGTGGCGGTGCATGGAGGTGGACCCGTAGGAGTACTGTCCAGGTCGTCCACAAATGAGCACAAAATTGCACTGAGTGCATTTCACTTTGGTAGCTTTAGTCTTTGGTGGTGGTGATGGCTCTTGGGGAGGAGGTATGGCAATAGCTGGTGCCATTTTTAAGATAATAATAGTTTTGCTAATATTTTTCCAAGTATGTGCTTTGTACTAGATTGTTAATGGATAATGAGTAAGCATAAGTGTAGGAGCCGAGCAAGGGTACATTTTGAGCTTGAAAGTTCCTAGATCAGTAGAAAATGCAGTTCCGAACTGTCCTTGATCAAGGGTACGATCGCATAGTGCGGACGTGTTCGCCGACATTTCATCATGCTGTGCGCAAAATCATGGTCACGTGGCATTATCCGGAAGGTCCGCGATGATGTCAGATGTTCGTGGATGTCGACAGATGCAAAACACAACAGTGGAAATAGTTTCAAAAAGTGTATAGAAGTGTTAAAAATGATGCTCGAAGGTGGGAAACTTTGTAAATTGGACAAAAATATTGCTATATTTGGGTAAGTATGATATTAGTAAGTTTTAGGAAAGTAGCATGCACTGGTTAAAAACCCATGCTTAGCTTACTATAACGGGCACATTTTTGCAGTTTTCTGGTTTTACATGTAATCATAATGTCTCTTTAACCACGTTTTTTCATTGAATTTCATAGGTTTTTATTAGTGCAACTTTGCCATAATGTCCCTTTAACAATGTTTTTTTCAGTGAAACCATATATATATATATATATATATATATATATATTTGAACAGGAGAGAGGGGCTCATTCTAGTTACCTGCACAGTTAACCTACTCAGCCACTGGCGTTCTCCTCCTATCGGTTTCTGTGATCTTCACATCATCAGGGAGGCAGTCTTAGCTTGCAGCTCACACCAACAGGTGCAGGTGTTAACAATCAATGATGATTCTGCTGCAAGAACTTCTGGTAGCTGTAGTAATCAGGTTTGCAAGGAACAAGCTCACACCCAGTCCCACAGTGGGAAAAGTGGGGGAGTGGCCCACAGTGAGGCACTCCAAAGCAGGGCATGTGTCACCCCGGTGCAGCACCCTATTAGATTGTGAAGATTCCACCCTTCAGAAATCCAAGAAATATAATGAACAGGAGAGAGGGGCGCACTCTAGTTCCCTGCTCAGTTTACCTACTCAGCCACTGGTGTTCTCCTCCTACCGGTTTCTGTGCTCTTCACATCATCAGGGAGGCAGTCTTAGCTTGCAGCTCACAGTAAGTGCAGGTGTTAACAATCAATGATGATTCTGCTGCAGGGACTTCTGGTAGCTTTAGTAATTAGGTTTTCAAGGAACAAGCTTACACCCAGTCCCACAGTGGGGAAAGGGGGAGAGTGGCCCACAGTGAGGCACTCCAAAGCATGGCATGTGTCACACCAGTGCAGCACCCTGTTAGATTGTGAAGATTCCACCCTTTAGAAATCCAAGAAATATGATGAACAGGAGAGAGGGGTGCACTCTAGTTCCCTGCACTGTTACCCTACTCAGCCACTGGTGTGCTCCTCCTACCGGTTTCTATGCTCTTCACATCATCAGGGGGGCAGTTGTAGCATGCAGGTCACAATAAGCGCAAGTGTTAACAATCCATTTTGATTCTGCTGCAAGGACTTCCGGTAGCTGTAATAATCAGGTTTGCAGGGAACAAGCTCACACCCAGTCCCACAGTGGGGAAAGGAGGGGAGTGGCCCAGAGTGAGGCACTCCAAAGCAGGGCATTTGTCACCCTGGTGCAGCACCCTATTAGATTGTGAAGATTCCACCCTTCAGAAATCCAAGAAATATGATGAACTTGAGTGAGGGGCGCACTCTAATTCCCTGCGCAGTTAACCTACTCAGCCACTGGTGTTCTCCTACCGGTTTCTGTGCTCTTCTTAGTTGCCATCTGATTTTTTCCACCTTCCTTTTCATTCTTCAGAGGATTCTACTGCTCGACTTTCATTTGGCTCCTCAATCAGTCCTAATGTATGTCTGGGGTGACAGCTTTCAACTGATCTTTGTGGACCCATTTTTCTTCTGTCCGTTCTCCTTTTGGGATGGCAATCTTCTTGGCAACAGGTTATATTTTATCTACAATTTCATAGGCACCACACCAAGATGGGGGGAATTTCCGCTTCTTGGCCTGATTCCTTTGAAAACCTTATCCCCTTCTTCATATTCTTTCTTGGTTGTCCTAAAATCATAAAAGGTCTTCATTCCTTCAGCCAACTTTTCTGAATTGCGCTGAACATATGCAAAAGCATGCTGGAGTTGCGCCCTTAAATTTTCAATGTACTCATGTGTAGTGGAAGCATTTATCAGTATCTGCTGCTTTGTCCTATAGAGCAGATGCTGTGGTAACACCATTTTTCATCCGGTCATGAGCTCAAATGGAGACATCTTTGTTGCAGAAGATGGTGTAGACAGAATAGCCATCAGGACAAGCAGTAATTGGATGTCTAAACAGGATCTAGAGCCTGCCACAAATTTCTTTAAGATACTCACAATTGTTTTGTTGTATCTCTACCCACCCACTTGAGAATGGCGGTAGGCAGAGTGGAGTTTTCTTTTTATCCCAAGGATCTCCCACATCTTTGCCATTACCTCACTGGTAAAATGGCTTCCTCGGTCTGACTCAATCCTTTACGGGATGCTTAAACGAGCGAAGATTTGGTTCATCATTAGTGCGGCACCTGCCTCCGCCTTACAATTCAGGGCTGGAAGACTTCCTACCCACTTTGTGAATAAGCATGTCACAGTCAACATGTACTTGTTTCCTCTAGAGGAGCGAATCACTGGCCTGATGAAATCGACTTGCAAATCTGACCAAGGCAGTGTCATTCGCCTTTTTTGGAGGGATCTCTGTGTGTGAGTGAACTTGGTTGGAATTCAGCACACACGAGACACCCATTTACATAAGTGTTGAGGTCCTGGCCAGTAAGCAACCTTGTGCAAGATTTCTAGTGTCGCGTTAAACCCCTTATGACCGAATGTGGCCACCTCATGGTCATGGTTCAACATCAGGCTTCCTTACAAACAAACCGTTATGGATCCAGAACTTCTTGGTAAACTTCAACACCCAGAGATCCTCTTTACCATTATAAGATGACTCTGCTAAAGGAAAGCTCACAGGGTCTTCGATATGTCGATACAATTTCACAATGATTGGGTCCTCTTTCTGTGCAGTGATCAAATCTGCATCTTGGGTATCTTTGATCCACTAGGCAGTTGAGAGTTTACTGTTCGTACAAGTTTGTGACCTGGTGAGAGCAGCAATTTGGATTTACCCTAGCAAGGATTCTGTTTATTTGAAATACCCCTGCAGAGCTCTGGTTTTATCCAGCTGGTCAGCCAGGTAATTCACAGTCTTATCTGGTCCCTCTATCTTGGAATGACATTACGGAATGACTCTTATCTACTTCCAATAGTTGGTCATCTTATTGAAGGTCACCAGATCATCAATTGACTGGATCAGTTTGGCATGCTTTAGGGGTTTGTTGTTGGCTCCAAGGATGCCTCAATTCTTCCAGTTAATCAGGTGCTGAACAAACCCTTTCCTGACATAATCAGTCAGTGATTATGACCAGTTCATTTAGTTGACGGTGCACTGCAGTGAGGATGGTTGATAAATGGCCATGAAGGATGGCTTGATAAATATAATTCTCCTTCTCTCATTTCTGACTGTCTGTCTGTTATCCAGGAGTGGTGTGCCACCAACAATATCTGCCTTAATGCCAGTAAGACTGTGATTCTCCTCATCGGCACACCTGCTCCCTCCTTTCCTGTCACTCTCTGGCTGGCCTCCCTTGGCCCTCCTTCTGCCCCCACCTGTGAGGCTAAAAACCTCAGGGTCATCTTTGACTCCAAACTCTCCTTCTCTCCTCACATCTCTGACGTCTTTAAGAAGTCACACTTCCAACTGAACCTCCTCAGAGGTATTTTTCTTTTCCTCTCCTTTCCCTAGAAGCTCACTGTCTCCAGAGCTCTGGTTCTTTGCAGACTGGACTATTGCAACAGCCTCTTACTAAATACGGCTGCTTCTACTCTCCACCCTCTGCAATTAATCCAAAACCAGACTGCAAGACTTGTCCTTGGCCTCAAGTCTAGGGATCGTATCTCTCCAGCATTGAAATCTCTGCACTGGCTCCCAGCGGCTGCGACGATAAAGTTAAAAACCCTCTGCATTGTCCACAAGGACCTCTGGGGCCTGGGACCTCAATAACTCCAACTCTATCTTCATAAATATCTTCCTTCTCGAGCTCTTTGCTCCTCAGCCTCCAACTCCTTCACAGTCAGTCGCTTCTCCAAGCAACAAATTGGTTGTAGATATCTTTCTTCGGCTGGGGCCTCCATCTGGAACAGCCTCCCTCCATCTCTGAAACTTGAGGAGAACCACTGAAAGCACCTCAAGACCTTCCTCTTTGCTTCTGCTTTCTCTCTTCTTCTCATTTTGCTGAACTCCTGGCTGAAACTGAAACTGCACTGGTCACCTGGCTACCCTCTGATCTCAAGCCCAGGTCCCCTCCCAGGCAGTTGCACACCTGGACTGCCCCCCTGGCAACCCTTGCACTTGGGGTCTGTTTTCTGTATCCCTACAGTCCCCCTACCAGCACTTGATATGATATGATATGATATGATAGGTTATTTTTAACGTGCTTAATACCCAGAGGTTTCTAAGCGTGGATCCAGGGATTGAACCTGTGTTGTTCCGTGTCATCTTGCTTCCAAGGCAAGCACGTTGCCCCTGAGCTATCCTCCCAAGACAAGAGAAGACACTTGGACACTTGATGTCTGCACTTACCCTTTGCACTTGCCACCAGTTGGCCGCACTTTTTTAAAAATTGTTTTACTGCTTGATCCCATGTGCTGCACTGCCCCACCGATTACCCCTTGCACTTTTCCTCTCCCGCCTCCCCTGCACTTGCATTATCTCTATGTCACCTGGTCTGGTAAGATCATTGTCTCTGACTTCCCTTTGTTCCCCCTCTCTTGCCTCATCATGCCTTTAAGCACCCATGTTTATGCACGTTATAAATGCCATATGATGTCATATCATAATTCTGCAACCTGACTTCTATGAAGTCCTATTTTATAACTAGCGGAGAGTTCTGGGGTATCAATCGCCCAGGCATTCCCAATGCCATCCTCCAGTTCTTTTTCCCCGTTGCAATCAACATGGTAGTGGCACCCAAACACATGAACTGTGGGTATCCACTGACATGCGTCTTCTTCATAGACCTTGTGTGGGGAAGTTAAGTTCGCCTCCATGTTGTTGTTGGTCATTAGACTTTCATCCTCGAGACAGTTTTCTTGAGCACAATCATGCAAGTCCGCAAACCCTCGAGCGAGTGGACTCTTCTTTTTTTGGCCATATCTGACCTCCACAAGAAAGCCTTGCCTGGACAGAATCCAGGAAGTAATTCTTGAATTATTAACGTTCCCTGCCTGGTTTTTGTCATTTTGGAGACATTGCAAGGGTTGGTGAGGAGTCTCGACAATGATGTGCTCCCCCTGGATGAATGGGCAGTAATTTTTCAACACCCATAACATTGCCAGGAGTGCCTTCTCGCAGTCATTGAATTTTTCCTCCACAGAGGACAAAGTCTTGCTCGCCTATGAGAAGACTTTGTTGATCTTGTCGTGCTTTTGAAACAACATCTCTGTTAGGCAAGTATCTAAGAACCCTGTCTCCAAGAAGAACTCCTTGTCCTTTATGAGGTAAGCCAAACAAGTAGGCTGGGAAAAGGTTATTTTACAGTTATTTAACTGCCCCGGATAGTTCTGGACCCCACTTCCTTTTGAGTCTGTCCTTTAATAAATGGACCAAGGGTTGAGTGACCTCTGCATAGTCTTCAATGAACTTCCGACTATAATTAGAGAGTCCACAAAGGCTTCTAAATTCTCAGAGCGTGGTATGGTCTTTTAATTTCAATAATGCTTCCGCATTCTTCACCTGGGGATTAAGACCCTCAGTGATGATCTTGTGCCTTAAGAGGTTCACTCGGATCTTAGACCACTATGCCTTCTGAAAGGACAATTTTGCTTTGGCTTTCTGCAACTAGGTTAGAACATGGTGGATTCCTGCTATATGTTCTTCCACAGGTGAGCTCTTGATAAAAATATCATCCACATAGGCCAGGTTTCCCCTTTCGCCCAAATGGGTCATGTCCTTATGTAGGAAGATTTTGAACTTGTTGCCAGAGTTTATGTATACAAAGGGGGTTTGAGTCGACGTGTACTGCTGCCCCCCGAAGGTAAAGGCAAGCTTCCCTACTCACGGGTACTGTCCAGTAACTGTTGGTCAGGTCAATGGCAGTGTACAACTTTGGCCCTTGGATCTGGGCCAGTCCCGATGTAGGGAAGGGGCCATCCTGACATCTGGACCCATTTGTTCAACTCCCTCAGCTCTGCACACAGTGTCCATTGGCCATATGGTTTGAGTAGCCCCAGTACAGGGTTGTTGAAGGTACTATGGATTGGAAGATCTATCCCACAGGATTCTAAATTCTTAATAATCTCTGTGAATGACTCAATGGGCAGGAGAGGTAACCAGTATTGTTTACAAATACTGGCATAATTTCGGGGTCCGTGGGTTATTGTTAGCCACCAATATTTTGAATGGTGTCGTGTTCTATCTAGGTCTACTAGAGGATTCGGATATAAATATAAACTTTGCTGATGGAGATGGGAATTTAAATTTATATAGGCATCATAATGTTTGAGGTTCTGTCCTCACTTAATTTTGAGAGAAAGAGTAAATTGTTGCACCTGCCCTGGGATGGTAGCCTCTTCTCGCACTTGAACTTCAATGGCATAAGGCATCAATTGAGCAGACCAGAATGCTTTTTCAGTGTTGTCAAAGCCCATGGGGTTACCCCACAGTCGGGACCATGCTGTGTGATTAATTAGGTCCCAATTGATTGTGAATCGGTTGAGAATGTCACTTCCCAGATAAAAGGTGTAAGGGACACCCCTAACAACCCAACAATGATGTTCATTGCATTTGTTGACAATGGACATTTTTAGCATACACCTGCTAGGCATGAGGTGTTTGGAATTTGGGGTTTCCAGACCTAATTCCAATTTGTCAATCAATGTAAATGTGGGCATGGTCTGATCTTTTGGGAGTTTCCTGAATAATTATTCGCTGATGAAGCTCCTTCCATTGTTCAGGCATACTCTGACGAGCACTTGTTCCTCCCACTCAGTTAACTGAATGGGGAAAAACAACTGCCCGCCCTTTTTCAGATTGTGAGGTTGTCAGGAGATGCCCATATTCGACCTGGTCCTTGTGGCAGAGATGGAAAGGGCATCATGTCAGTAGCAAACGTCCTTCTCCAAGATGGCACTCTGCAGCTCCTTGGATCTATTCTGGCAGCAGCAATACAGTCTGGATAGAAGGCGGAGTACCTGACAACAGACTTTGGAAGGCAGTGACAGCATAACAGGAGCTGTGTGATGGTAAGCAGATGCGTCACTTCTTTCTAGTAAGCATTGGCACAATGTAATCCTGTTTTTTCTTTTCTTTTTCTTTTTTTTAAATTGTATTTGGTTTAACAAAACCTTTACAAATAGAAACTAATGCAAACAGGTATAGACTACTTTAAAAATCCAAATGCTTAAATCTGAATCTCATACAGTTTAAAACAATAGAACATAACAATCCAAACGAAAAAACAAGCTTTCATAAAAAAAAAACTTGGAGAAAAAAAAGCAAGTCATTTTACCAAGTTAACTGTTTGTTGTCCTGGCAGGGTTGTCAGGCCACATACATTGGTTAAAAATTTGACAAACGTCAATTTTAGGGGCACAGATTTCCCATGTAACATTTCCCACTATACAACATCAAGATCAACGATCTCAGGGTTGATGACAAATTTAACAAATGCGTTAACACGTTGTGGCTTAATGACATCACATTCCAGTAGGTGTCTCAAAGTTTCCCTTCCGGAAGAATTTTTGCAAAAATGACAGGGAATTTGTTTACCTTTGTCACCTACGGACATTAAAATGTTAAAACAAAATCTCAGGTATACAATGCGGCAAATGGGATCTGGAAATTTATGAGATATGATTCGGGGTTCCCCATGAGTTTCCCATAAGGAACTAAATGGTGATAGATCTTTGATACTTGCAAACTCTCAATTGTAGATGCCCAATCTTTGTACTGAGAGCTCATTTGGGTATACTAGGATTGGACATTAAGGTTGATTTTGAGGAGCTTGTTCCCATTAGGTTCCCAATTTCACCAAAGAGACTGTTTTGATTAGGCCCAAGCAAGTTTCTATACAGTGTTAGCCTTCTCCATTGTACCGTGTAGTCTATCGAACAGGGCCAGTTCGTATCTCAAAGCGGTTAGCAGAACACTTTTCCGAAGGTAATTAATAACCTATCGCCAAATTTTTGATTCTAGTTTATGGAGAAATATAGAAGAAAAAATCGGTAGTAATTCAAGCCCATAGGGGATTTTGGGAATCATTTTTTGCTTGTAGAAGCTAAGTAAAGGAATCAGAGAACATTTGCAATACTTATTTGCTACTTTTTTCATCTGAAGTACTGCTCTTTCCAACACGCAGTTCCTGTACAGATAGATTTTGTTGGTGTCAAAGACTAGAAAATCCAAATAGCGCCTTGATCTAGTTCTTACAAGCATGTGATTGTTTATACTCCATTTAAAGGTTGAATTATTTTTCCGTTTTGTTAGGCACATTATAACCGATTTTTACTCATGTATTATTAGTCCATTTTTCTTTATGTGATGTGAGAAAGCAGTAAGTTTATGTTGTAAGCCTATAGGGGTGCCATCGATTAACAAAAAATCATCGGCGTAGGCACACCACATTATTTTGGTTCCCTCTATCTTGGGATAAATTCTCCGAACCTACACCTATCTTTTTCGGAGTTCCGCAGGGTTATGTGTATTGGGACAAGTACCGAGCCATTCAACACTCCAAGCTGCATTCATACCGGTTTCGGGCAGGGCTGTCTCAACCATTGTGTCAAACACCAGATACTAGACAGTCACAACATAGAATGCATATTCATCACACACTCCATTCACCGAGGTCCCACCCAGAGGCGTACCCACAACATACGGTCGTTGAGAAGGCTCCAGCTAGTCTGGTCGGCACTTCCCCACACTACCATATACGGAACTTCCACCCAACAGCCAGTCAGGGGGAAGGACAGAGGCAGGGCTGCCTGGGACTTCGGAAAGATCAGGGTAACAGGTGATGGAGGGCAAGAGGCCATGGGGGCCATTTTGTTTCCATCAGGAATCTACCGATTCCAATGAAAGGGGCTGGCCATCCCAAGATGGATGATACTCAGGGCACCAGTCATTTCAGCACGGAGCTGCAACCAGCCCGTACCCTGCTCTGTGGGTCACACACATGTGCCCAATAACATACACTAGGGGCACATGGTTGTACCCCTACCCATGGTGCCGTAAGGGTATCCCATGGGTCTGTTCACCAAACCAAAAGAGAGAGAGCTGCACTGCCAGGAGTCCCACATGAACTCCTGCGCGGAAACCACAACAGAACACACAATAAAAAGGCAATAAAGGACAAGGATACGGTGGCCCTGTCCCTCCGATGCATTTCCAACATCACATTCACCATGGACAATAATGTCTGAAGAGACTTTCGAGAACTGTGTCAAAGGAAAAATGGAACACTGGAACAAGCCAGACATTGAGCCCTATGCATACCACAACGTCAAAATTGGCGTATTAGGGAAATATCCTGCTGTCATGAAGGTCAAAGGGAGGAGTTGTGAATCTGAAATTTTTGTAACTAGAGAAGGATCATCATTATAAGGATGGAGCGAGCAGAAGAAGTTGGGGATAAAGGTTAAATAAAGGTGCTGTCCCAAAAATACATAAAGTTAGACTGGTTCTGCAGAATCTTAAGGGCAAAGTAAAAGCAGAAATTGAAGCTCTACTCCAAAGAGGCATCATAGAAAGAGTAGAAGGATCAGAGTGGTTGTCACCAGTTGTTGTAGCTACAAAACCCAGTTGGGACATAAGGCTATGTGTGGACTTGAGAGATCTTAATAATAACATATTGATAGACAGCCACCCTCTGCCAATAATCAGTGAAGGACTGGCAACATTGAGTAAAGCGAATGTCTTTTCAGTTATTGACCTGTCGCAAGCATACCATCAAGTTCCACTTTCAGAGGATTGTCAACATCTCACTTCCTTCATCACCACTGAAGGGACATATAGATATTGCAGGATGCCATTTGGCTTAGCTTCAGCAGCGGCGGTATTTCAGAGGGTTATGGAAATGGTGATGGATGGAGTTCATAATGTGATCATTTTCCAAGATGACATCTTGGTGTTTGCTGATTCTAGTGAGGAGCTTGATCGGTTAATGAGAACTGTACTGTCAAGGTTTGGGGAGGCAGGGCTAACTGTAAGGAGGAACAAGTGTAAACTATCTGTAGACAGTGTTGAGTACCTTGGTCATGTTGTGTCGAGTCATGGTATAAATCCTAAAGTGAGTCTTGTTGATGCTATTGAAAGAGCTCCATGTCCTTCAGATAAGGACCAAGTTAGGTCATTTCTTGGGCTAGCAGAATATTATCATAAGTTCATGAAGGATTTTGCTAGCATATCCACTCCTACTAGGACTTTATTAAAAAAGGGAGCGTAATTTCAGTGGTCCATGCAATGTGAGGAAGCAGTTAAAAGGATTAGACAAAGTAATGTATGTGCTCCTTCCATCTGGAAATTTGATGCAAATGACTGTACCGTATTAGTGGTTGACGCCAGCATGTTAGGATTAGGAGCCACTTTGTTACAGTATGATTCCAATAAAGTAGAGAGAGTTATAGCGTTTGTAGCGTTTGCCTCCAGGACTCTCAAAGGAGCTGAGGGTAATTATTCAGTTATAGAAAGAGAAGCATTGGCCATGTTTTGGGCTATTAAACATTTTAAATATTTCTTGTGGGGGAGAAGGTTTATTGTGAGGTCAGACCACAAACCCTTGGTACAGTCGTTTGATAGTGGCAGATGGGCTGTGGGATCCCCAAGGATAAGGAGATGGGGTCTAGGTCTTCAGTCGTACAATTTTGATGTTAGCTATTTGTCTGGAAAAAACAACTTGGTGGCAGATTTTCTGTCAATAATGCTGGTGGAAGGGGGTAAAACAGTGCAAATCCAAGACTATGAGGAGTGTGTTGTTGCAGAACTAGTAAGTTTGGACTGTAAGGAATGGGATCAAGCTGAACTAGTAGATCAGTATCTTAAACTTATTAAGCAGTGGACTGTGGATGGATGGCCTGACAAGGGAATTCTTGAGAAGAAGTTTGAGACATGGTGGGAAGTCAGAGAAGCAGACTGAGAAGGGGAAGTTGTATTGTTCCACCAGAAGGAGTGTGAATGAGTTTGTTGGAGCTGGGACATCAAGGCCACCTGGGGGAAGGAGCTACCAAGAGGAGGGTACGACACAGTTACTGGTGGTCCAAAATGGATAGAATGGCAGATGATTTTGTGAAAATTTGTAACGCATGTCAACTGAGTGATACAATTAAGGCTGTGCGAGAGGTGAATTTGATTCCTAATAGTGTGCCAGTTCAACCGTGGCAGAAACTGGCTGTTGATATTTTAGGGCCCGTGGCAGGTCTGGGGATGGATTCAAGTACATTTTTGTTCTTGTTGATTGGGTTCCAGCTTCACAAGCTGTGCTCTTAGTTTCAATGAGCTTGTTAAACTGGAACATGGAGATTGTTCAGTTGGTTGTTGGCGTTTTTGGCGGTGGGCTCGTTCAAATAAACTCACCAAAAATATAATTTCGTGTCACTTGTGATCTTTCATTGGCGCCGAGGATTCACAACAATAAACGAGCCTGCCGTACATCGATCCGGCTGTCCAGTCAGGACCACAGAATTGGAGGCCAGCCAAGAACGAGAACCAGGAGGGGCAGTCCTTCCGCAACCCGAGCTGTCGCAATGCCCGGCGAGCTAGATTTGGCCCGGAGACGAACCGCTCCGCCTCACAGGGAACAGAGAAGGCGGCAGGGAGAAGACATCTCACTGAGTGCGTTCACATCTTGTGAACGAATTGGCTGCTGCGCCCTTCCCCTGGGCGTTGTAGCGGCCAGCAAACTCTGACGTGGAGGCTGCCTGTCACCCGGTCTGACCTTCATTCACGCCAGGTGAACGGATTGGCCTCTCCGCTCCTCCCTTAGGCGTTGTAGCAGCCAGCAAACGCTGGTGTTGGGAGGCAGGCTCAGCCACGCCCAATAACTTTGCTGTGTGCTGTGATTCACTACTGCAATAAGCCAAGGAGAAGGGCACTTCCTTTTATCAGTAACAGTTACTGTAAGTAGCTGTAGAGGAGCTCCATCAACTACAGTTAGTATTCTCAGCAACTGTTGCTGCTTGCCACAAAGCAGCAAGAAAGGCTCAAGTAAAATAAAAAAATAAAAAAAAACTTCTTTGGAAGGGCAATGGATTGTGAGAAGCCACAACATTAAGAACTTGCAGGAGCACAATCCAAAATGGTATGCTTGCAACTCTGAATGAACTGCCAATCAGTTAACTTAAGGGTGTAACACTATTCTATTTCTGTGCAATTAGATCAGTAACCATGGCAGCGGCCAGCATGTCTCCTCCCCCACCGTTCCTTTCAGAACCGGGTACCCCTGTCATTAGATGGGACAGATGAAAAAACTATTGGACACATATTTTGTTGACATAGGGGGAGATAAATTCGCTCCAGCTAGGAAGGAGGCTTTGTTCTTGCACAATTTGGGAACCAAAGAATGCAGAGTCTTTGATGGTTTGTCAGAACCTACAGATATGGGACAAGGAGATGAAGCTCAGTTGTCAGTGGCAATTAGGAAATTACAAATGCAATTTGAGCCTAGAAAGAATATCACATTTGAAACACATACATTCTTCTTTGGGGGTCAAGACCTTCAGGAACCAGTTGAAACATTTATTGCTGCACTACGTACTCTGAGCCATTCATGTGAGTTTTGACCTTTGACTGATTCACTCATTCGTGATCAGCTGGTATGCTGCACAAACAACAATAGAAAACAGGAGAAACTACTATAGAAGGACCTATCTCTCGAACAAGCAGTTGAAGTGGTGAAAGGAATGGAGGAGACATCCAAGTACATGGCGAGTATGAAGTCAGAGAAACAGATCAATGAAGTAGCAGCAATCAAAACTGGGAAGAAATTCAACATTGGGAAGAGCTTAAAGTGCTTGAAGTGTGATAGTAATCGGCATGTCTCCTCAAACCCGTTTTGTCCTGCCTGAAATACTAATTGTCTCAAGTGCAAGAAAAAGGGACATTTTCCCAGAGTTTGCAGAGAATGTTTTTCAATAAAATGTATAGAGACAAATACCAGTTGCCCTGAACAGGAAGAAAATGTGGGAGACTGTCAACATGCACAAGTTAAACATGTACTTGAAATTGGAGACGTGTCAAATGGGGAGAAAGGGCCCATTGATGTAGTTATGATAAATAGCAGAGTAGTCACAATGAAGGTGGACATTTGTTCACCATGGACAATAATGTCTAAAGAGTCTTTCGATAACTGTGTCAAAGGCAAAATGGAACACCTGAACAAGCCTGACATTGAGCCCTATGCATACAAAAACATCAAAATTGACATATTAGGGAAATATCCTGCTGTCATCAAGTTCAAAGGGAGGAGTTGTGAATCTGAAATTTTTGTAACTAGTGGAGGATCATCATTATAAGGATGGAGCGAGCAGAAGAAGTTGGGGATAAGAATACAATGCTGAGTTTCCTGTCACGATTGCAGAAGTGAGAGACCATTGGGAAAAGGAGTTCCCAAATTTATTCACAGAAGACCTTCGGAGATTTAGAGGTTATGAACATCAGATAAAGTTAAATAAAGGTGCTGTCCCAAAAATACATAAAGTTAGACTGGTTCTGCAGAATCTTAAGGGCAAAGTAAAAGCAGAAATTGAAGCTCTACTCCAAAGAGGCATCATAGAAAGAGTAGAAGGATCAGAGTGGTTGTCACCAGTTGTTGTAGCTACAAAACCCAGTTACGACATAAGGCTATGTGTGGACTTGAGAGATCTTAATAATAACATTTTGATAGACAGCCACCCTCTGCCAATAATCAGTGAAACACTGGCAACATTGAGTAAAGCGAATGTCTTTTCAGTTATTGACCTGTCGCAAGCATACCATCAAGTTCCACTCTCAGAGGATTGTCAACATCTCACTTCCTTCATCACCACTGAAGGGATATATAGATATTGCAGGATGCCATTTGGCTTAGCTTCAGCAGCGGCGGTATTTCAGAGGGTGATGGAAATGGTGATGGATGGAGTTCATAATGTGATCATTTTCCAAGATGACATCTTGGTGTTTGCTGATTCTAGTGAGGAGCTTGATCGGTTAATGAGAACTGTACTGTCAAGATTTGGGGAGGCAGGGCTAACTGTAAGGAGGAACAAGTGTAAACTATCTGTAGACAGTGTTGAGTACCTTGGTCATGTTGTGTTGAGTCATTGTATAAATCCTAAAGTGAGACTTGTTGATGCTATTGAAAAAGCTCCATGTCCTTCAGATAAGGACCAAGTTAGGTCAAGGAAAAATCCTTCACGAACTTATGATAATATTCTGCTAGCCCAAGTTTGTGAAGGATTTTTCTAGCATATCAACTCCTATTAGGGATTTATTAAAAAAGGGAGCGACATTTCAGTGGTCCATGCAATGTGAGGTAGCAGTTAAAAGGATTAGACAAGGTATTGTGCGTGCTCCTTGCATCTGGAAATTTGATGCTAATGACCGTGCCATATTAGTGGTTGACGCCAGCATGTTAGGATTAGGAGCCACTTTGTTACAGTATGATTCCAATAAAGTAGATAGAGTTATAGCGTTTGCCTCCAGGACTCTCAAAGGAGCTGAGGGAAATTATTCAGTTATAGAACGAGAAGCGTTGGCCATGTTTTGGGCTATTAACCATTTTAAATATTTCTTGTGGGGGAGAAGATTTATTGTGAGGTCAGACCACACACCCTTGGTACAGTTGTTTGATAGTGGCAGATGGGCTTGGGATCCCCAAGGATAAGCAGATGGGGTCTAGGTCTTCAGTCGTACAATTTTGATGTTAGCTATTTGTCTGGAAAAAGCAACTTGGTGGCAGATTTTCTGTCAAGAATGCCAATGGAATGGGGTAAAACAGTGCAAATCCAAGACTATGAAGAGTGTGTTGTTACAGAAATAGTAAGTTTGGACTGTAAGGAATGGGATCAAGCTGAACTAGTAGATCAGTATCTTAAACTTATTAAGCAGTGGACTGTGGATGGATGGCCTGACAAGGGAATTCTTGAGAAGAAGTTTGAGACATGGTGGGAAGTCAGAGAAGAGTTGAGCATGGTAGGAAGCAGACTGAGAAGGGGAAGTTGTATTGTTCCACCAGAAGGAGTGTGAATGAGTTTGTTGGAGCTGGGACATCAAGGCCACCTGGGGGAAGGAGCTACCAAGAGGACGGTACGACAGAGTTACTGGTGGTCCAAAATGGATAGAATGGCAGAAGATTTAGTGAAAAATTGTAACGCATGTCAACTGAGTGATACAATTAAGGCTGTG
Organism: Ambystoma mexicanum; assembly: GCF_040938575.1. Classification (NCBI taxonomy): domain Eukaryota; kingdom Metazoa; phylum Chordata; class Amphibia; order Caudata; family Ambystomatidae; genus Ambystoma; species Ambystoma mexicanum. The sequence continues at coordinate 426,270,528 of NC_090935.1, forward strand.
CGAGAGGTGAATTTGATTCCTAATAGTGTGCCAGTTCAACCGTGGGTGAAACTGGCTGTTGATATTTTAGAGCCCGTGGCAGGTCTGGGGATGGATTCAAGTACATTTTTGTTCTTGTTGATTGGGTTCCAGCTTCACGAGCTGTGCTCTTAGTTTCAATGAGCTTGTTAAGCTGGAACATGGAAATTGTTCAGTTGGTTGTTGCCGTTTTTGGCGGTGGGCTCGTTCAAATAAACTCACCAAAAATATAATTTCGTGTCACTTGTGATCTTTCATTGGCGCCGAGGATTCACAACACTAAACAAGCCTGCCGTGCTTCGATCCTGCTGTCCTGTCAGGACCACGAAATTGGAGGCCAGCCAAGAACGAGAACCAGGAGGGGCAGTCCTGCCACAACCCGAGCTGTCGCAATGCCCGGCGAGCTAGATTTGGCCCGGAGATGAACCGCTCCGCCTCACAGGGAACAGAGAAGGCAGCAGGGACAAGACTTCTCACTGAGTGCGTTCACATCTTGTGAACCAATTGGCTGCTGCGCCCTTCCCCTGGGCATTGTAGCAGCCAGCAAACTCCGACGTGGAGGCTGCCTGTCACCCGGTCTGACCTTCATTCACGCCAGGTGAACGGATTGGCCTCTCCGCTCCTCCCTCAGGCGTTGTAGCAGCCAGCAAACGCTGGTGTTGGGAGGCAGGCTCAGCCACGCCCAATAACTTTGCTGTGTGCTGTGATTCACTACTGCAATAAGCCAAGGAGAAGGGCACTTCCTTTTATCAATAACAGTTACTGTAAGTAGCTGTAGAGGAGCTCCATCAACTGCAGTTAGTATTCTCAGCAACTGTTGCTGCTTGCCACAAAGCAGCAATAAAGGCTCAAGTAAAATAAAAAAAATAAAAAAAACTTCTTTGGAAGGGCAATGGATTGTGAGAAACCACAACATTAAGAACTTGCAGGAGCACAATCCAAAATGGTATGCTTGCAACTCTGAATGAACTGCCAATCAGCTAACTTAAGGGTGTAACACTATTCGATTTCTGTGCAATTAGATCAGTAACCAAGGCAGCGGCCAGCATGTCTCCTCCCCCACCGTTCCTTTCAGAACTGGGTACCCCTGTCATTAGATGGGACGGATGGAAAAAACTATTGGACACATATTTGGTTGACATAGGGGGAGATAAATACGCTTCAGCTAGGAAGGAGGCTGTGTTCTTGCACAATTTGGGAACCAAAGGATGCAGAGTCTTTGATGGTTTGTCAGAACCTACAGATATGGGACAATGAGATGGAGATCAGTTGTCAGTGGCAATTAGGAAATTACAAATGCACTTTGAGCCTAGAAAGAATATCACATTTGAAAGACATAAATTCTTCTTTAGGGGTCAAGACCTTCAGGAACCAGTTGAAACATGTATTGCTGCACTACGTACTCTGATCCATTCATGTGAGTTTTTACCTTTGGCTGATTTACTCATTCGTGATCAGCTGATATGCTGCACAAACAACAATAGAAAACAGGAGAAACTACTATAGAAGGACCTATCTCTCGAACAAGCAGTTGAAGTGGTGAAAGGAATGGAGGTGACATCCAAGTACATGGCGAGTATGAAGTCAGAGAAACAGATCAATGAAGTAGCAGCAATCAAAACTGGGAAGAAATTCAACATTGGGAAGAGCTTAAAGTGCTTGAAGTGCGATAGTAATCAGCATGTCTCCTCAAACCCGTTTTGTCCTGCCTGAAATGCTAATTGTCTCAAGTGCAAGAAAAAGGGACATTTTCCCAGAGTTTGCAGAGAATGTTTTTCAGTAGAACGTATAGAGACAAATACCAGTTGCCCAAAACAGGAAGAAAATGTGGGAGACTGTCAACATGCACAAGTTAAACATGTACTTGAAATTGGAGACGTGTCAAATGGGGAGAAAGGGCCCATTGATGTAGTTATGATAAATAGCAGAGTAGTCACAATGAAGGTGGACATTCGTTCACCATGGACAATAATGTCTAAAGAGTCTTTCGATAACTGTGTCAAAGGCAAAATGGAACACCCGAACAAGCCTGACATTGAGCCCTATGCATACGGCAACTTCAAAATTGACATATTAGGTAAATATCCTGCTGTCATCAAGTTCAAAGGGAGGAGTTGTGAATCTGAAATTTTTGTAACTAGAGAAGGATCATCATTATTAGGATGGAGCGAGCATAAGAAGTTGGGGATAAGAATACAATGTTGAGTTTCCTGTCACAATTGCAGAAGTGAGAGACCATTGGGAAAAGGAGTTCCCAAATGTATTCACAGAAGACCTTGGGAGATTGAGAGGTTATGAACATCAGATCAAGTTAAAGAAAGTTGCTGTCCCAAAAATACATAAAGTTAGACTGATTCCGCAGAATCTTAAGGGCAAAGTAAAAGCAGAAATCGAAGCTCTACTCCAAAGAGGCATCATAGAAAGCATAGAAGGATCAGAGTGTTTCTCACCAGTTGTTGTAGCTACAAAACCCAGTTGGGACATAAGGCTATGTGTGGACTTGAGAGATCTTAATAATAACATTTTGATAGACAGCCACCCTGTGCCAATAATCAGTGAGAGACTGACAACATACCGTAAAGCGAATGTCTTTTCAGTTATTGACATGTCGCAAGCATACCATCAAGTTCCACTTTCAGAGGATTGTCAACATCTCACTTCCTTCATCACCACTGAAGGGACATATAGATATTGCAGGATGCCATTTGGCTTAGCTTCAGCAGCGGCGGTATTTCAGATGGTGATGGAAATGGTGATGGATGGAGTGCATAAAGTGATCATTTTCCAAGATGACATCTTGGTGTTTGCTGATTCTAGTAAGGAGCTTGATCGGTTAATGAGAATTGTACTGTCAAGGTTTGAGGAGGCAGGGCTAACTGTAAGGAGGAACAAGTGTAAACTATCTGCAGACAATGTTGAGTACCTTGGTCATGTTGTGTCGAGTCATGGTATAAATCCTAAAGTGAGTCTTGTTAATGCTATTGAAAGAGCTCCATATCCTTCAGATAAGGACCAAGTTAGGTCATTTCTTGGGATAGCAGAATATTATCATAAGTTTGTGAAGGATTTTTCTAGCATATCACTCCTATTAGGGCTTTATTAAAAAAGGGAGCGAAATGTCAGTGGTCCATGCAATGTGAGGAAGCATTTAAACGGATTAGACAAGGTATTGTGCGTTCTCCTTGCATCTGGAAATTTGATGCTAATGACCGTACCATATTAGTGGTTGACGCCAGCATGTTAGGATTAGGAGCCACTTTGTTACAGTATGATTCCAATAAAGTAGATAGAGTTATAGCGTTTGCCTCCAGGACTCTCAAAGGAGCTGAGGAAAATTATTCAGTTATAGAACGAGAAGCGTTGGCCATGTTTTGGGCTATTAACCATTTTAAATATTTCTTGTGGGGGGAGAAGATTTATTGTGAGGTCAGACCACAAACCCTTGGTACAGTTGTTTGATAATGGCAGATGGGCTGTGGGATCCCCAAGGATAAGCAGATGGGGTCTAGGTCTTCAATTGTACAATTTTGATGTTAGCTATTTGTCTGGAAAAAACAACTTGGTGGCAGATTTTCTGTCAAGAATGCCGGTAGAAGGAGGTCAAACAGTGCAAATTCAAGACTGTGAAGAGTGTGTTGTTGAAGAACTAGTAGGTTTGGACTGTAAGAATTGGGATCAAGCTGAACTAGTAGATCAGGATCTTAACCTTATTAACCAGTGGACTGTGTATGGATGGCCTGACAAGGAAATTCTTGAGAAGAAGTTTGAGACATGGTGGGAAGTCAGCGAAGAGTTGGGCATGGTGGGAAGCAGACTGAGAAGGGGAAGTTGTATTGTTCCACCAGAAGGAGTGTGAATGAGTTTGTTGGAGCTTGGACATCAAGGCCACCTAGGGGAAGGAGCTACCAAGAGGAGGGTACGACACAGTTACTGGTGGCCCAAAATGGATAGAATGGCAGAGGAATTTGTGAACAATTGTAACACATGTCAACTGAGTGATAAAAGTAAGGCTGTGCGAGAGGTGAATTTGATTCCTAATAGTGTGCCAGTTCAACTGTGGCAGAAACTGGCTGTTGATATTTTAGGGCCCGTGGCGGGTCGGGGGATGGATTCAAGTACATTTTTGTTCTTGTTGATTGGATTCCAGCTACTCGAGCCATGCTCTTAGTTTCAGCGAGCTCGTTAAGCTGGAACATGGAGATTGTTCAGTTGGTTGTTGGCATTGTTGGCAGTGAGCTTGTTCAAATAAACTCACCAGAAATATCAATTAGTGTCACTTGTGATCTTTCATTGGCGACGAGGATTCACAGCATGAAACGAGCCTGCCGTGCATCGATCCGGCTGTCCTGTCAGGACGGCAAAATTGGAGGCTAGCCAAGAAGGAGAACCAGGAGGGGCATTCCTGCCGCAACCCGAGCTGTCGCAACGCCCGGCGGGCAAGAATGGCCCCAGAGACGAACCGCTCCGCCTCACAGGGAACAGAGAAGGCGGCAGGGAGAAGCTGTCTCACTGAGTGCGTTCGCATCTTGTGAACGAATTGGCTGCTGCACCATTCCCCTAGGTGTTGTAGAGGCCGGCAAATGCTGACGTGGAGACTGCCTGTCACCCGGTCTGACCTTCGTTCACGCCAGGTGAACGAATTGGCCTCTCCGCTCCTTCCTTGGGCGTTGTAGCAGCCAGCAAACGCTGGTGTTGGTGGCGGGCTCAGCCAAGCACAATAACTTTGCTGTGTGCTGTGATTCACTACTGTAATAAGCCAAGGAGAAGGGAACTTCCTATTATCAGTAACAGTTACTGTAAGTAGCTGTAGAGGAGCTCCATCAACTGCAGTTAGTATTCTCAACAACTGTTGCTGCTTGCCACAAAGCAGCAAGAAAGGCTCAAGATAAATAAAAAAAATTATAAAAAACTTCTTTGGAAGGGCAGTGGATTGTGAGAAGCCACAACATTAAGAACTTGCAGGAGCACAATACAAAATGGTATGATTGCAACTCTGAATGAACTGGCAATCAGCTAATTTAAGGGTGTAACACTATTCTATTTCTGTGCAATTAGATCAGCAGCCATGGCAGCGGCCATCATGTCTCCTCCCCCACCGTTCCTTTCAGAACCGGGTACCCGGCTACCCCTGTCATTAGATTGGACAGATGGAAAAAACTATTTGACACATATTTAGTTGCCATAGGGGGAGGAGCCTAAAGTGCTTCAAGTGCGATAGTAATCGGCATGTCTCTTCAAACCCGTTTTGGCCTGCCCGAAATGCTAATTGTCTCAAGTGCAAGAAAAAGGGACATTTTGCCAGAGTTTGCAGAGAAAGTTGTTCAGTAGAAAGTATAGAGATAAATACCAGTTGCCCTGAACAGGAAGAAAATGTGGGAGACTGTCAACATGCACAAGTGAAACATGTACTTGGAATTGGAGATGTGTCAAATGGGGAGAAAGGGCCCATTGATGTCTTTATGATAAATAGCAGAGTAGTCACAATAAAGGTGGACAGTTGTTTACCATGGACAATAATGTCTAAAGAGACTTTCGAGAACTGTGTCAAAGGCAAAATGGAACACCTGAACAAGCCTGACATTGAGCCCTATGCATACGGCAATGTCAAAATTGACATATTAGGGAAATATCCTACTGTCATCGAGTTCAAAGGGAGGAGTTGTGAATCTGAAATTTTTGTAACTAGAGAAGGATCATCATTATTAGGATGGAGCGAGCAGAAGAAGTTGGTGATAAGAATACAATTCTGAGTTTCCAGTCACGATTGCAGAAGTGAGAGACCATTGGGAAAAGGAGTTCCCAAATGTATTCACAGACGACCTTGGGAGATTGAGAGGTTATGAACATCAGATCAAGTTAAAGAAAGGTGCTGTCCCAAAAATACATAAAGTTAGACTGATTCCGCAGAATCTTAAGGGCAAAGTAAAAGCAGAAATTGAAGCTCTACTCCAAAGAGGCATACTAGAAAGAATAGAAGGATCAGAGTGGTTGTCACCAGTTTTTGTAGCTACAAAACCCAGTTGGGACATAAGGCTATGTGTGGACTTGAGAGATCTTAATAATAACATTTTAATAGATTGCCACCCTCTGCCAATAATGAGTGAAAGACTGGCAACACTGAGTAAAGTGAATGTCTTTTCAGTTATTGACCTGTCACAGTCATACCATCAAGTTCCACTTTCAGAGGATGGTCAACATCTCACTTCCTTCATCACTACTGAAGGGACATATAGATATTGCAGGATGCCATTTGGCTTAGCTTCAGCAGCGGCGGTATTTCAGAGGGTGATGGAAATGGTGATGGATGCAGTTCATAATGTGATCATTTTCCAAGATGACATCTTGGTGTTTGCTGATTCTAGTGAGGAGCTTGATTGGTTAATGAGAACTGTACTCTCAAGGTTTGGGGAGGCAAAGCTAACTGTAAGGAGGAACAAGTGTAAACTATCTGTAGACAGTGTTGGGTACCTTGGTCATGTTTTGTCGAGTCAAGTTATAAATCCTAAAGTGAGTCTTGTTGATGCTATTGAAAGAGCTCCATGTCCTTCAGATAAGCACCAAGTTAGGTCATTTCTTGGGCTAGCAGAATATAATCATAAGTTTGTGAAGGATTTTGCTATCATATCCACTACTATTAGGGCTTTATTAAAAATTGGAGCGAAACTTCAGTGGTCCATGCAATGTGAGGAAGCATTTAAAAGGATTAAACAAGGTATTGTGCGTGCTCCTTCCATCTGGAAATTTGATGCTAATGACCGTACCGTATTAGGGGTTGACACCAGCATGTTAGGATTAGGAGCCACTTTGTTACATTATGATTCGAATAAAGTAGAGAGAGTTATAGGGTTTGCCTCCAGGACTCTCAAAGGAGCTGAGGGGAATTATTCAGTTATAGAACGAGAAACGTTGGCCATGTTTTGGGCTATTAACCATTTTAAATATTTCTTGTGGGGGAGAATGTTTATTGTGAGGTCAGACCACAAAACCTTGGTACAGTTGTTTGATAATGGCAGATGGGCTGTGGGATCCCCAAGGATAAGCAGATGGGGTCTAGGTCTTCAATTGTACAATTTTGATGTTAGCTATTTGTCTGGAAAAAACAACTTGGTGGCAGATTTTCTGTCAAGAATGCCGGTGGAAGGGGGTAAAACAGTGCAAATCCAAGACTGTGAAGTGAGTGCTGTTGCAGAACTAGTAAGTTTGGAATGTAAGGAATGGGATCAAGCTGAACTAGTAGATCAGGATCTTAAACCTATTAAGCAGTGGACTGTGGATAGATGGCCTGACAAGGAAATTCTTGAGAAGAAGTTTGAGACATGGTGGGAAGTCAGAGAAGAGTTGAGCATGGTGGGAAGCAGACTGAGGGGAAGTTGTATTGTTCCGCCAGAAGGCGTGTGAATGGTTTTGTTGGAGCTGGCACATCAAGGCCACATGGGGGAAGGAGCTACCAAGAGGAGGGTACAACACAGCTACTGGTGGCCCAAAATGGATAGAATGGCAGAAGATTTTGTGAAAAATTGTAACGCATGTCAACTGAGTGATAACAGTAAGGCTGTGTGCGAGGTGCCTTTGATTCCTAATAGTGTGCCAGTTCATCTGTTGCAGAAACTGGCTGTTTATATTTTAGGGCCCGTGGCGGGTCTGGGGAATGGATTCAAGTACATTTTTGTTCTTGTTGATTTCCATTCTAAATGGGTGGAGTGGGAAGCAGCTAGAGAGGTGACAGCTAGAGATTTGGTTTCTTTTTTAGAAAAGGTTTTTCTCAGAGAGAGCTATCCTTCTGAACTGTTCTCTGACAATGGTGTGCAGTTTGTTTCTCAGTTTATGAGGACATTCTTGGAAGGATATGACATTAAACAAATCAGAATGGCACTTTATCATCCAAGGGCTAATGGATTGGTCGAGAGGGTCAATAGGTTTATTAAGGGAGGTATTCAGTTTGCAATGTATACTGGACTAAACTGAAGAGAGATATTGATCCACATCATGTGAAGTTAATTAACTACACCTCATTCCATCACAAAGATGTCTCCTTTTGTATCACTTAAGGGTAGAGAGCCGGGAACTAAGCTTTGTCCTGGGTGGTTAGGATTTGCAGGTGCAGTGGTAGTGGACAGGAATGCCATTATGAGACTTATGGAACAGGGACAAAGAATCAATAGTCTTTTGACAGGAGAGGGTGTATGAAGAGCAGGGAATGGAAAGCTGGAGACTGGGTGTTAGTGAAGAACCCCAGGTGTTCATAGAAGTGTGTGGATAGTAAATATATTGGTCCAAAGAAAATTGTTGCGGTACGTGGAAGTGTTGTCATTTTGGAAGGAGGTGAAGTGTGGTCTCAGGGCAGATTGGCAAGAGCTGAGACAGGGAGGGAGAAAGATGGTGGGGAACCTGGTGTGGAACCTCAGGGTGTGAATAATGAGCAAATCACAAGTGAGAATAATGAATATGATGAATCTAATACAAGTACAAATGTTAAAGTGATTACCAATGATGTTTCAAAGAGACTTGCACGCAAACCAAGTTGGTTAAATGATTTAATTTAATGATATCTTTCAATGTAGAATTTCTTTTAGTTCTTATTTTCAGTTATGTCATATTAAAGAATGATCTTTTTGGGGTGTTAGTTAATGTTCTGGGGAGGGAGCTATGTAATGGATATACTTTGGTGTTGTTTACTTTCGCTCTGGGTTCCAGCTTCACGATCTGTGCTCTAAGTTCCAGTGAGCTCGTGAAGTTGGAATATGGAGATTGTTCAGTTGGTTCTTGGCGTTGTTGACGGTGGGCTTGTTGAAATAAACTCACTAGAAATATAATTTCATGTCACTTGTGATCTTACGGTTAGCTAGTGCACAATGTTCCCTCGTAACTCCGGAAGAGGTCTCCTAGCCAGGTCTTCTCCTGGATCAGTCCGTGAAGGCACGGTAGCTTTCAGATTGCATCAAAGGAAACCAGGAGCAATTCTTATTCTGAATAATTCTGGTAAGTGAGAGGTCCCCAGAAATACTGTTCTGCCTCTCACTCACACTGCTGAGCCAGGCTCAGGCAGCCAATCATTCAGAAGGGCATTCAGCAGACAGGCAGCCAATCAGGCTCACAGTGCATTCAGGCCATTCTTCTCAATCCAGACACTCAGAACAAGGAATGTGGCTTGGGACAAGTACCCAGCCATTCAGTACTCCACACTGCATTCATACCAGTTTCGGGCAGGGCTGTCTCATTCATTGGGCCTCATTACAACCCTGGCGTTAAGGGGTTAACGGTGCCGTAAAAGGCTGTGGCGCCGTTAAACCCTTAACGCCCGATTCACACTTTAATGCCTGCTTTTTGCAGGCATTAAAGTCCAAACCGCTAAGGGACCTTGGTGCTAATTACGGCACCGTAATTTACGGTGCCGTAATTAGTGCCTTCCCCATTCCCATTGAGCCCTATGGGCCAAAAATGGGAATGGGGAAGGGGACATGGTGAATGGGGATTTACCGCCCCACCAACCTTGGAATGGGGCGGTAAATCCTCCATCCACCATGGCAGAATCCGGCACGGACCATGGTGCTAATAGCACCATGGTCAACGCCAGGGTTGTAATGAGGCCCATTGTGTCACACACTATAAACCAGATTCCCATAACATGAAATGTATATTGGTCACACACTCCATTCACCCAGGTGCCACCCCAAGTGTTTACCCACAACATACAGTCCCTGGGAAGGCTCCAGCAAGTCTGGCCTGGACTTCCCTGCAATACCATAAATGGAACTTCCACCCAACAGCCAGTAAGAGAAAGGGACAGAGTCAGGGTTTCCCACGACAATGTGAAAACAAGGTAACAGGCAATACAAAGCAAGACGCCACAGGGGCCATCTTGTCTCCTATCAGGAATCAGCTGATTCCAATGGCTGGGCCTGGGTATCCCAAAATGGAAGATACTCAGAGCACCTGTCAAATTCAGCATGGAAATGCCACCAGTCCATACCCTACTCTGTGGGCCACATACGGATGCCCAAAAACATACACTAGGGGCAGACGGTTGTACCCCCACCCATTGCTGCCATAAGGGTATCCCAAGGGTCTGTTCACCAAACCAAAAAGAGGAAGGGCTGCACTTCCAGGAGTACTACGCGGACTCCTGTGCAGAAAATAACACAGAACACACGTGATAAAAGGAGTACAAGACAAGGATATGGAGGCCCTGCCCCTCCAATGCATTTCCAGCATCAAAGTGTCGTCCTTTAAGGCGGACAGGCCAAAGCTGGGGAGAGTGTTTACATGAAAAGGCCTTGTCCTTTGTTCAGAGACTCTCTGGCACTTCCCACCTAGGAAGCTTGCTGGCAGAACCTAGCAGGGCATGCTGTGTGCTGGCTGGGTACCAGTTATGTAGCTGCTAGATGAGTCCTCTGAGTCCGATATCTCCCTGTGTTCACTGGGAGATGTTTATGGGAGGGATGTTGCTTCCCTCTTGGAAATCCTGGCCTTCCTTTGCTAATGGAAGCTGCAAGGTAAGCTGTACCTTCTGTCAGGGTCCAAATTAGTAGTTTTTCTTAATACTTTCGAAGTCATCAGATGATCTACAACAGAGGGATCCAACCCTCGTTTAAAGCCAAAAGTGCCCCACTGATTGGTGGAGGCTACACCTACAGTTTGTGGTGAGAACAGACTTTCTGTCTCCATAAATGAAACAGACTTTCTGTCTCAGGAAGATAGCACAGGGACAACGTGTTCGCCTTGGAAGCAAAACGACACAGAGCATCACAGGTTCAATCCCTGGGTCTGCGCTTAGAAACCTCTGGATATAAAGTGCGTTATAAATAACCTATCATATCATACGTTTTCCCTATGAAATGGGGTGTCCCTGCAAGGGTTGCATACTGTAAACAGTTGTCCTAGATATGCCATTCACTGCCATTCATAGAGAGGGGGTGAGCTAGCTTCAAGTTGACGCTCAGCATATTAAAGAGTTGTTGGGTTGCCTGTCGCCTTTTGTCAGTTCTGTGATCAGGCCTATTGCCGGCCTGTTTCAATAAACTCTCATCAGTATGTGCTGCCACCACACAGAACTACAATATAACAATTTCGGATCAATGGAGCCTTTGATATTTTAATTAGGCTGGCCATTCCAGAGGAAGGTGTAGTCTTCCCCTTCTTGAGATGCTTTGATGTACCTGTGACTGTCTCATTCCAGATGAACATGACAGGGAGGACTGCGCCTGTAGGCTGTGTACCCCCGGAGTACACTTGACTATGTGTTTGTTGTGTGGCGAGCATAAGAAAATGGTTACGGATTCGCCCCACACATTTGCTGAGTTTGATCTCCCATCATTCATTTTAATTACCTCAGAAATTCAGGGGTGAGTGCACACTCCCTGTGCGGATGGTCGAATTCCTCACACCACCTTAGGGTTACGCAGGGGACCCCGCAGAAATACCAGACGTTCCTTACTCAATGTGGCCTCCACTTTCTAATGAAACCCACAGCATTCTGAGCAACGCAAGCTAGGACAGTGTCTGTCATCTCCTACCTTAGCAGTGATGCTTTGGGATAAGTGAACCCATTGTTCTGAAATGATGACCCAATCCTTTTGATTGGGATGGGTTCTTAGAGGAGTTTGGAAAGATATTCGATCGCCAGGCTGCAGTGATGTATAAGGATAGGGAGTTGCTAATGCTTAGACAAGGTGGCAAAGAACTGGTAACGTATGTCACAGAGTTCATCTGGCTAGTGGCTGAAGCGGAATGGTCTAGGGAGAAAAGGATGGACCTTTTCTACAAGGCCTCTGGGACGACCTCAAGGACTTGATCGCACAAGTCAATCCACAACCCACATGCTGCCCCTCTATGATAGATCTGTTATCATGTTAGCTGATTCAGGGGCACATGGAATTTCACAGACTCCACATATGCTGCTAAGATTGGGGTGCACCTCTATCAAAAGGAGAGACCTGAACCCACCAGAACGGTGGACTGTAGCCTATGTTTTGGATCGATTACCAAATGTACACAAAAGGTGACACTCTAGTGCGGAGACAAGCACCAGGAGGAGATCAATTTTTACCTCATTGCTGGCCCTCAGTTCGTGTTCATACTGGGGTTACCATAGCTTAGAGAGCATGATCCTCGGATCCGATGGGCCACAGGTATCATGAACCTAAACTCCTAATTTTGTCGGGAGCACTGTATGCAGACCGTACTGCACTTGTGTTTCCCCCACACTCTGCACATGTGGTCTGTGCTGAAGTAGGTAGCCCGACAGAGACAATTGAACTTAGCTCTCTGCCACAGGAGTATCTTGTCTTTCATGACATCTTTAGTAAACAGGCCGCAGAAACTCTGCCCCCATCGGCCATTCGATTGCCGTATAGACCTAGAGCTGGGCGTTGTATTTCCATGTAGCTGTGTGTATGCATTAACCAAAGAAGAAACAGAACACCTGCAATACTATTTAGAAATAAACCTCCCTAGCAAGTTCATAAGACACAACTCTCCAGCCTCATCACCTCTCTTATTCATTCTGATGAAAACCAGAGACCTCTGCATGTGTATAGATTAGCATGGCATCAACCACATTACCATCAAGATCCAATACCCCCTTCCACTCATCCTGGTTTTATTGGAGCAAGTAAGGCATGTACCGATTTATACCAAGCTATATCTAAAAGGTGCTTACCATCTGGTGCGGGTGCATGAAGGGAACAACTGTCTGTAAAACTGCCTACTAGACTAAGTTCAGGCTTTATGAATACCAGGTTATGCCATTCGGACTCTGCAATGCACCCACCACCTTTCTTCACTTCTTGGACAAGGCCATTCGGGAGTAGCTCAATGTCTTTGCCATTGTATACATCTACGATATATTGATCTACTCCCACAGTATGCAGGATCATATCGCCCATTTCAGGGCCATGTTACAGCAGTTGCGAGAACATCCCCTATTTGCCAAGTTTGAGAAATGCAAATTTCATCGCACTACTGTGGAGTACTTGGGGTACGTCCGGACTTCAACATGGGTGCAAATGGACCACAGAAAGGTGCAAGCCATCTTAGATTGGCCATCATCCACCCCTCAGTAAAGGACATCCAGTCATTTCTGGGATTCACCAATTATTACGCCATTTCATGAAAAAATTCTCAGAGCTCGTAACACTAATTACAAGGCTCCTTACAAGGTGGCTTAAGTTTGAATGGGGCAGCACAGCAGAATGTGAGTTGTAACAGCTAAAAACGGCTTTTACAGACACCCCTCTGCTAAAACACCCTGACTTGTCCCAACTGTGTTTAGTGGAGACTGATGCATCTAGTTATGCATTGGGGCAGTCCTCTTCCAAAGGGATCCACAATCCAGATGGATCCACTACTCCATCCGTTGACGTATTCTTCATGTAAACTGCAACCAGCAGAGACCAACTGCACCATTGCTGATCGGGAGCTATTGCCAGTAAAGTCTGCCTTCGAAGAATAGTATCATTACTTATTAGGGGCGCCCCATACCATACTGTAGTGACTGACCATTGCAGCCTACAGCTTATTAAAACTGCAAAGATGCTAAGCCTGCATCAGTCACATTGGGCTTTATTTTTTGGCGATTACAATTTTCTCATCACCTCTAGGCCAGGATCAGACAACCGTACAGCAAATATCCTCTCTTATTACCCCGAAACACAAAAGAAATAAACTGCTAAAGAACGAGAGCCAGTTAGTCCTACAAAACAGATCATGGGTGCTGCTACCACCTTAGACATCTTTGAAGCCGCCCGGAAGGCCATGACAATCCAGGAATTACACAAATGGTGTGAGCCTGATGCACAACACACTAAGGTTGACAAGCACCCTTACCATTCCCAGGCTCTATGCCTGCCTACCCAGGGTCTGTAAATTAAAGACATGCAATGGTGTCACCATTCGCCCCTAGCAGGCCATCCAGACATTACAAAGACATATGACCTGGTAGCTTGACATTTCTGATGGCCTACCATCCTTCAAGACGTACATTGTTACGTCTCAGACTGTGAAATCTGCTGCAGAAACAAGGCTAACCACCAAAAGCCAGCAGGTCGTATTTGACTACTGCCCACACCCCCTATACCGTGGCACACAGTCAACATGGACCTTATAGTGGACTTACCCACATTACAGGATCACACTGCCATCCTCTTTATCGTGGACTCACTCACCAAGATGGCTAATTTTGTCCCACGCAAGGGCGTCCCAACGGCAGGTACAATAGCCGACATATTTGTACAACATGTGGTACGACTCCATGGTTTGCCTACCCCGATTATCACAGACAGAGGCCCCAGTTGACATCAAGATTTTGGCATGCATTCTGTAAGACGGTTGGAATGGACGTCCATTTGTCTTTGGGTATTGAAGGTGCCCACTCCCCGACACAATATCCAAAAATCAGAACGATGGACACACCCAAGTAGGGAATAAGAACAGTAGATAGATTGCAAATAGAACAGAGTTTATATGAGATAAATTGTGCATGCAGAGAACTCTGCTGCCCGGAAAGCACTCTGCCAAACATTACATGGGCAGCACATTATGAAAGAGAAAATGTCACAGATGACATCATATTACAAATGCACAAATCTGCAACACAATTGGGTTGAGTCATCGGTGCCGTATAGATCTTTAGGTGTCGACCACATGGGATTGGTTGGTGCTTAGGCATCACTCCTACATCACGTGGGTCAGCTGGGCTCATCTTTGCGAGGTGAAGGTCAGGCCAGCAAAAATGACACTTTCCCTAACTAACAATCGTACAATAGCAGCATTTGAGAGCATGAGATAAATGACACTCTTAAAGTCAGGTGGGAATGTGGGTGCTTCACAGAGTTCATAGACAAGTTCTAGGCAGGCATTGTACCCTGTTTATAGTGATCATTTCGAATTACATTTTGTCGAAAGTCCTAATGTTGGAAAAAAAAGTCCCACATTTTTTTTTCGGATGTCTTTTTGTTTGTTTTTTGTTCGAAATGGGGGTTTCTCCCAACCCCACTTTTTTGTATTTTTTTTGTTTTACCCCTTTTTTTACTTGCGTTACCCAAAAAAACCATGTAAATAAAAAAATAAAACATTCGACAAAAAAATTTGTTTTTTTTTCTCGACGTTATGACTTTCGACATAATGTTTTCGACTTTTTCACTGCACACCATTGTACCCTCTGCACCCTTGTAACCATAAACCTAGAGTCCCCAACCCAGGTGCCCCCCTTGGAGGTTTTGATCTACCCAATGCATCATGATACGAATGGACAAGTGTTAGAATTAGAAAGAATATATGAGTGTCTGGGGTCTGGGTTGGTTACAACTTAGCAGGGTGGGGGCAGAAGGAGCACGAGCTGGTTAGTGGAGATGGATGGGCACACAGGCGGGAGCCTGTTCTGGTCTCCCAGGGTGCAGTGAGCTCATCTGTTCTGGGACAGCACTAAAGGTTGCAAAATTGAATAGTTGAACTTCCGTGATAAAGGGGTTGGTGTGAAACTGGCAGGAGACAGTGGGGCGGGGGCCAGGGGTGGTGGCGTGAAGCGCAGAGCAGAGGGAGGGACAGGCTTTTAGAGATCATTTTCAGGCCGAGTAAAAGATGGCGTTTGGCGGGTTACTCAAAATGAGTCTTTGCACGTTAATAGGACTTAGTTACATGCTTTCCTTGTTAGTAATTAGTAGGTGATTAACACAGATTACAGTTGGGGGCAAGGGAGAACCTCTCCCCCCTTCAGCACAAATGAGATCCGTGCAAACAGGAGTGGTGAGAGGGGTGGGACGGACCACCTCTCTCCCAATACTATTACCTAGAAATGGATGGGCAAATTGAAAAAGTTAATCAGGTGCTCGAAATAATTCTTGCATTGTTTCACTACAAGTACAAAATCGTCCTAGGTCCAACACACCTGGCTATCTGAAATTGCCTATAACAACGCAGTCCATATGTCCACCAGACATACTCCATTTTATAGCCTATAAGGATATCATCTCAGGGTTCTGCCAATAGCCACAGCTCCACCGCCCATTACGTTAACTACTTTACTGGGCCAACTCACGTACATATGGCAGGTGTGGAAAGATGTACAATTCAACCTATCCCAGACCAAGGACATCTACAAGCTATATGCAGATAAACATCATCGCGTAAACCGCCCAAATCAGGTGGGGGACAGGGTATTGTTGTCAACCCATAACATCCACATACAGGGTCCTAGAAAGTTGCAGCCAACGTACTTAGGCTCATTTACAATGAACATAATCATCAATCCTGTTGCTGTGCATTTAGAATTACCTCCCCAAATGAAAATCCATCCCGCCTTTCATGTTGCTCTCTTAAAACCAGACTTGGACACCATCCGAACCAATAAGCCACCACCAGTCTTGGTACATGGGCAACCCGAGTACGAGGTACAAGCCATCCTCAACTTGCGACATCACATAGACAGAAAGGTATATGATATGATATGCCATTTGAAACGTGCCTATACACAAGGTGCGACGAGGCAAGGAAGGGGTAACAGAGGGAGGGCAGAGACAACAATCTTACTAGGCCAAGTGACATTGAGATCGCGCAAGTGCTGGGGAAGGTCGAAGGTGAAAAGTGCCAGGGGAAAGGGAAGGGGGGCAGTGCTGTACATGGGATCAAAACAATAACAAGAAGTCCGGCCAACAGGTGGCAGGTGCAAGGGTAAGTGCAGACAGCAGGTGTCCAAAAGTGTAGCTAGGGGGACTGTAGGGTTACAGATAAAGACCAAAGTGCAAGGTTTGCCAGGAAGCAGTGTGGGTGTTCAACTGGGCAGGCAGGGACCTGGGCCCCGAAATCAGAGGGTAGCCATCTGACCAGTGCAGTATCAGACAGGAAATCAGCAGGGGAGATCAAGAGAGAAGGCAGAAGCAAAGAGGAGGGTCTTGATGTGCCTCCAGAACCAGAGAGGTTCTCCTCAAGTTTCAGAGAGGCAGGGAGGCTGTTCCAGAGGGAGGCCCCAGCCGAAAAAAGAGATCTACCACCAACTCGTTGCCTGGAGAAGCGGCTGACCCTGAGGCAGTTAGAGGTGGAGGAGTGAATAGCTCGAGTAGGAAGGTATTTGCGATGAGTGTTGGAGGTATTGAGGAATTAGGCCACAGAAGGCCTTGTGGACTATGCAGAGGGTTTTGAACTTAATCCGTGCAGCCACTGGAAGCAAATGCATAGATTTCAGTGCTGGAAAGATACGATCCCTGGGCCTGAGGCCAAGGACAAGTCTTGCAGTCCTGTTCTGGATGAGTTGCAGAGGGCGGAGAGTAGAAGCAGGCAGATTTAGAAAGAGGCTGTTGCATTAGTCCAGTCTAGAGAGACATTGTGCTTCTAGGGGAAAGAGAGGAAAGGAAGACTACCTCTGAGGAGCTGAAGTTGGTAGTTTGACTTACAGACGCCAGAGGTGTGAGGAGAAAAGGAGAGTCTGGAGTCGAAGATGACCCAGAGGTTCTTAGCCTCACAGGTTGGAGCAGGAAGAGGACCAAGGGAGGCTGGACAGAGAGTGACAGGAAAGGAGGGTGGAGGTGTGCCGATGAGGAGATGCTCTGTCTTACTGGCATTACCTAATAGATTGGGTGGGTTACTGGCCCAAAGACCAATCCTGGATACCAGCCCACAATGTGCATAATGTGCACGCCCCAAGACTACTGCACATGTTTCATAGTAATCAACCGAAAAACCGAGGCTGCATGCTTCTGTGAGGGAGAGAGTGCTGTGAGGGGTAGGAATAGAAGGGGCAGGACCACACATGGAAAGGGCATTCGAATGACATTATGTGGCATAAATTGTGGCCAAAAACAAGTAACAAAGTACAAGGCCAGCCACAACAAAGCTACATCCATATGAAGGACATCCAGCCCTTTACACTACCCAGCAAGCCCTGGGCCCAGCACAAGAGGAACTCCACATCGGGTGGGGGCTCACCTGCAAGAGTGCACAGAAGACAAGGCACGCAAAGAAGACATGATTCCGAACAGCTCCAACCACCAAAGTGAATGCGAGGGGCCATGTCTCACAGGATCACGGCCCGGCCCTTTATCCTGACACAGATTAGTGCTGCAGGGAGCAGGGGGTGACGCAGGGGGCCCAGCCCCATCAGATCACTGGCCCCTGATTCCCACAAAGCTAAGTCAGTAAACGCAGCATACCAAAGCACATTCACCAGCGCCACTTGCCTGCGGAAGACCATAGACAACTCTGTGCGCGCCCTGAAAACACTAGGAAGCCTAATCCAGCATTTGCTAACCGCAGGAGTGCCTACATGGCCTAACACTGCCCAAACCACATGCAGCAGGATAAAGTGCATGTTTACAGCCAGACAGCATGTGTGAAGAACGTGTATATCTATGTGCAAGTATACCCCACATAAAAATATAGCCTAAGCACATGAACAGTCAGGTGCGGCATCATAGGACAAAGGGCATGAACATGTGTAAGGGCCACGTGTGGCAGCACAGACCAATGCACTAATCATAGTACTTTTTGCAGCATTTGAACTACTCCTGCAACACCGCACTTCCCGATCGCTCGTAGGAGATAACAGGGGGCACTTCTAAGCTAAGTGTTGCACAATTCTGTTCGTTTTCATGCACACCGGTGAATACACACAAGTGCTCTTGCACTATTTATGCTCACAGAAAGTAGGGCACAGTGGTAGTGTGGTAAGTGAGAGTGTATAGGATTGTTGGTATGTTACTGGCTACACGATGGAAGTGTGCGCAGAGGTCAAAATCTATCCTAATACCCCTACCTATCCATAACCTCTCCCTAACCCTCCTCCCAGTTACCCTGAGTTCCTGTCCTATCCAATCAATGTTACCCTAACCCTCCATCCCTGCTGTGGTTGTGGAGCCCTGTGTAAGCCCTGACTTGTAGGTCCCATAACCGCAGTGGAGGTGGTTGGTTCATGCCACTCCTGTGCCTTGGAGCTGTGGATCCTTTCAGCTTGTCTTCTTTAAATATAATGACATAACTGTCAGGATTCCTATTAGTGTGTAGGCAGAAGTGCCTCGTACTGTGCTCCGGGGCATTGACCTAAAGACCTTAGGTGTTGTCTCAGACAAATAAGAGCCCCCAGGTTGAAAGGCAAGGGCTCAAACAAGCAGGGCTAGCAAGGCCACCCTACAGGACCTCTCTAAAGAGACCAAGATGAAATTCAGTGTCTCTCAAGAGCAAGAGCAGTGTCTATTCAAGCCCAAACCCTCCAGAAGGAGTAAAGCTTAAGGTCACTGCTGTTACCGCACCTCCATCTCAGGCTGAGGTACCTTAATCCCCAGAAGAGCCACCTATTGGTGACACAGAGGTGGGGGAGATTCAACCTTGTTTGCAAGACCCAGATCCAAGAGGCAATCAGATCTGCAGAGCTTTCCTGCAGAAGGTAGACCCACTAGGGCAGATTTAAGCAAGGGGCAAATAGAGTGTCCCTCTCTTGAAGGCTTGCACAGGCAACCTGGTTTCCAACTTCAAGAGTAAAATCCTGGGAAGCACACATTCTCCTTTGGGAAGATAGCCTCCTATATAGTGAACCTGTAGAGTCTACTCCAGGAGCCCATGGGAGACTGGTGGGTCCCCAGGCAGTAAGACCCCCACTTCTGCAGTTGGCCCACGTGGTGTCGCTTTCTGGTCACTTGTGTACCAAGAAGACAAAGGAAAGACTCTCTCTGTATTTCTACTGGTCCCCGATGGGTGCAGCAGTAGACAAACACTGCAGATGTTGCCACACTTGTCAGTTGTCTGGCAAAGTGTTTTCAAGAATATGGCACCTTTAGCCCCTCTCCCAGTTATGGGAACACCTTTTCAGAGGGTTCGGATTGGCATTGTTTGTCCCATTGAACCTCCCACTTCCTCAGGCAACAGATGTATGCTTGTTGTAGTGGACCATGACACTAGATACTCTGAGGCAATTTCCATGAGAACCTTTACTGTGCAGGCAGTAGCCAAAGCCCTACTAATTTCTTTTTTACCAGACTAGGTTTTTCCAAGGAGGTGATCTCTGAGAGGAGGATCACTGTATGTCCCACTACATGCAAGCCATCTGGTAAACCTGTGGAGTAACCTATACATTCTCAACAGCCTACCACCCCCAAACCAATGTGTTGGTAGAGCGGTTTTACTGAACTTTGAAGAGCATGATGGGAGCTAGTGGAACCTTCACAGGAAGTGGGACATACTTATGAGACGCCTTCTCTCTGCTTATAGAGAAGTAGCTCAAGCAGGTGTGGGCTTTAGCCCCTTTGAACTTCTCTATGGACATCAGGTCAGAGGCCCTTTGGCTCTGATAAAAGAATGATTGAAGGCTTCTCCACCTTCCAAGCCAGTGAAAATCACTGACTATGTGCTAGGACTGAGAAGAAGGATGGCACACATGTCAGAAGCCACAGAG
Source organism: Ambystoma mexicanum (assembly GCF_040938575.1). Lineage (NCBI taxonomy): Eukaryota > Metazoa > Chordata > Amphibia > Caudata > Ambystomatidae > Ambystoma > Ambystoma mexicanum. The sequence continues at coordinate 426,290,920 of NC_090935.1, forward strand.
AACTTGAAAGCTGGTCAAGCCCTGGTGTGATCAGAAGCTTAACATGATGGAGTTTACTTTGACCAACAAGTTCTTGTGATGGTCCCAGTAATTCCAAAAGCCTGAAAAGATAAGTGGACTGGTCTCTTCAAAATTGTAAGCAAACATGGAGAGGTGAACTATTTGGTGGACTTGGGCAACTCCAAGGAGGGGTCTTTCACACAAACGGTTTGAAGTCTTATGTCCGCATGGCAGAGATAGGTGTTTTGCTCCTAGCTTATAACCAAGAAGAAGAGGAGAGTGAACATCTCCCAGATCTTCCAAAAGGATACACATTGGATCGCTCAGTAGAGGGAGTAAAACTTGCAACAGCAGAAGGAGTGCAAAGCTCTGTTGACTCAGTTTACCCCCGGTTCTCTATTACACCAGGCTTGACCCATACGAGCCAGCATGACATTGACACTGGAGATAGTGTTATTCTCAATATCTGGGGTTAGAAAATGTCAGCTACTGTGAGACATCACATCAAGACAGAGGTCAACAAGATGCTTAACCTCGTAGTAATTGAACACTCCAACAGTCCATGGTCTAGCCCCGAGATGCTGGTACCAAAGACAGGAACTAAGGAACACAGACCCTATGTGGACAACAGGGCCTTGAATGCAGTCACTAAGACTGATGCCCATCCTTTACCCAGAACAGATGAGCTAGTGGATAAGCTGGGCTCAGCCAAATTCCTCAGCTCATTTGATCGGAACTCAGGCTTTTGGCAAATAGCCCTGACTGACTGCCAATGAGAAAACTGCATTTTCTACTCCAGAAGATCTTTATCAATTTAAGGTGCTGCCTTTTGGACTCAAGAATCCATCCACCTTACAGAGACTTGTGAATAATGTCTTGAATGGGTAAGAGAACCTCTGCATGGCACACTTGGATGACACTGCAGTGTTCAGCCTCACTTGGGAAGAAGATCTTTAACACCTCAGCCAGGTGATGCAGACTCTTTAGCAGGCCGATCTGACCATCAAAACCAGATAGTGACAAGAAAGTCAGAGTTCATTGGTCTGCTTTCTTTGGACATGAGGTAGGAGGGGGGTGACATAAAGCTCTTACCCAGTAAAGTAAAGGCTGTACAAGACTGAGAGACTCCCACTACTCAAACCCAAGTGAGAGCCTTCTTCAGATGCACTGGGTACTACAGAAACCTCATTGCTGACTATGGGACAATAGCAGCTCCACTGACAACCATATCCTTGCCAAAGTACCCAAAGAAGGTGAAATTGAATGAGGAATGTCAGCAGGCCTTCCAAGGTTTCAAAGATGCCTTATGCTAAACTCCAGTCTTGAGAGCCCCAGACTATTCTCGGTATCAGGTAATAAAATTGCGGCAAAAATGTCGCCGGTAAAATAAATTGTAGCAAAAATGCTGTTGTTTGACCGGTAAAGTGTGTACCCGATTATACCATTTAAGGGGAGCGGGGGTTGCGTGGGTGTCCCCAGCGCCCCTTAAATGGTATAATGGGTCCGGGGGTTGCAGGCTTGTCCCCCGCATCCTTTACATGATTGTAGCACACATTTTTTGCTGCAATATTTTGTATTCACAGCCATTTTTGCCTCAATTCTAAGACATGGAACCCTATTGTCAACCCTTCCTTGTACAAACAAACGCCGCTGATCCATGAATTGGGACAGCCTTACGTCAAATGGATATAAAAGGCAGGGAGCACCCTATATACTTCATCAGCAAGAAACTAAAAGATAGAGAAAGTAGGTGGGTAACTATTCAAGGTGAAGGTCTTGCCATTGTGTGGTCTCTGAAGCAGTTTAGACCATATTTGTATGGATCTGTTTTCAAGATTCAGACTTCAAAACTGAATTCCCTCCAAAACTGCTCAGATGGCCTTTAAGCTTGCACGGGTTTGATTTCCCCATAGAGCATAGTCAGGGGCACATCACCAGAATGCTGATGGAATCTCCAGTAGGTATGAGCAACTAGAAATGTATCCAGGAGCAGATAACATCGAGTGTTAGAGTAGATTTCTCTTTCTTGTTTGAAATCTTCACTCTCAGTGAGTGCCCCAGCACTGTTTCTCGGACACCTGGATCTTTTGCTAATCTTCTTGGGAGAATGGGAGCCTTTTTCTCCACCCACCCTTCCTTTTACACTTGGGCATGGAACTTTTCTGACCACTTTTTTGTATTTCTAATTGGAATCATGCTTTCCTACAACTTTTTGGCATCTATAATTTTCTAAAACAGCACTCAACACTTCCAGTGTTGCTGAAAGCTCCTAGAGCTTCCACCTAATCGATTCTTTGTTTCCCTGACTAGCTTTTAAAATTAGCAGGGCAAGGGGATACGTTCTATTCCTTATGTGTTTTACTTTTCACGATCACACACCCCAACTTAAGTGAAGTGCTAATTTGATACAATGTATACCTTTTCACGATTCTCCAGTAACAAATTGTTACTGTGACAAGTTCCGCTGTTCATGCTGGTGGCAGTGTACCTTTTGGACTTTTTCTGTACTTTTGTTGCAGACTGTCATGGTGGCTGTGATAGGGCACACCGGGGACACCATTTACCCAAAATGGAGGTCTTATTTTTTTAAGCCCTGAACAAGGTGACTTGTCCTTTTTATGGCTTCCTCTACATTTCAGGGTGTGGGAGGGTCCTCTTGTCCCTTTGTTATCGACAGGCTTTCCAAGGAAAGCCTGCAAAGAGTGCCTAGCAGGACAGGAAGTGGGGGAGTTGGCCGAAACTCCCATGTCCTTTGTTCTACAGTGTGCCTCACTAAAACCATTTCATACTGGGAGGGTGGCTGTTCCCATTGGATAACTACCCCATAAGTTTGAATGGTGCATGGGACATGATTGGTGGACTCAGCAAGTGTTCCTGGACAAATTCTGTGGTCCTGGAGCTGAAACCCAGAGTCAACCCCTGGAACAGAAGATTCTGAAGAAGAAAGATAAAGGAAGACACCACCAACAACTTCCAACGACCGTCAGAGCCTGTTGTCTATACGCTGCTGTCCTCCCCTCCTACTTCGAAGCAACAGGGAACATCCAAAGAAGATTACTTCCTCCCATGGACTGGTGGGTCTAACCAGTCCCAAGACAAACTGCAATTTGCACCATCTTTGGAAGAGCTGCGACCTCCACGGCCTGCAAACTCCCAATACCCGGGGTCCTGTGCTGCATCGTTGTGCATCGTTGCCGGAAGCATGGTTTCACCTGAAACCTCAAGGGCATCCTCCTAAACCTACATCTACTCAAATTCACTCCTGAAGTTCCCCTTACCAGATGCGAGGACCAAGAAATAGAGAAGAGTTGACCTCCCAACAACCATTGCTCCACCGACCCTGGAAAAGGTGTCAACAAGCCAGAATCATGAAGATCCTTTTCTGGGCGTCTGTCTGCATGAGAGTGATAGCCAGATCTACCGAAGTCCCATTCTGCTGTCACCAAGACCGAGAAACCTGTGACCAGGTCTGCTGTTGCCTCACTACTGGAACTATCCTGCTGCAATTGCTTCTTCATTCAGAGGCACTGTCCTGCTCCTAGTACCACTTGCTTGGAGTCTACTTGCTCGATTTGGTGACTCTGGGAGCTTCAGATAGCTTGTGACTTGCACCCTCCCAGTTTCCCATAGAGGTACATTGGGTTGGACAACCCATTGTGCTTTTGCGATAAAACCACCTGTTCCAGGAGACTGGTCTTTTGGGCAATCTTTCAGGAAGTAACCTCCCTGAGCTTCTTTTTGATCAACATATTCATTTACCTGCAACAGTGGTGATTCCTGTTGCATACTAGCTCTCTTAACATTATACTTTGCCTTTTTCACTTTGTCTGCCTAACCCATGGTCACTAGTGGCCCAGTGACTCATCTGGACTTTCAGTGACTCATACCAAATAGGGTTGGATCTCTTAAAACAGGTTTGGGTCAAACTTACCAAAAGTTACTAAGAATTTAAAAAGTTTGCATATATGCTTCGAGCTGCTTGATTACATGATTTGCTAACCTAAAAGCTACTCTACTGTACTTACCTGTGAACATCTTGGGTCTACTATTGAACAGAGTTTTGCAAACAATTATTTACTGTATATATTGGTCCTTATTCTTTACTTACGTGAACTTAGTATTACAACATTGTGTCTTAGTGTATGTAATAAATGCCTATTTTTCATATAACTACATTGTGTAAGTGTATAACTACCACAGCCCTCCTCCCTCATTAGACTAAGCCTGGCTGCTCATCCATTTCTGCCCTACCTTTGGGTAGTTCAGGCCAAACCTAAGAAGTGTAACCCTGTTCCCCCTAGGTGGGCTTTCCTAAGTACTGTTTCAGTCTGCAACCTTTGTAGAAGTCCCTAACAAGCATTATTATTCATATTGTATTTATTGAGCATGGATCTAGCTTCATGAAGCAATGGCACACTTTGCAAACCATAGAGGGGAGGATACTTTGAGAGCAGAACAGATACAAGGGAACAGGGAGCTAATAACATAGGAGGGGGAGAGCGGGCAATTTGGCAGCAAAGGAACTACAAGCAACCAAGTGAGGAAACAGGGAAGCAGATCACCCAGTATTAGGTTGGTTGATGAGTGAAGGGTATCTGTACCTAGGTGTTAAGGAGGAGCCATTCCTTGAAGAGGAGGGTCTTCAGCTCCTTCCTGAAATGTATAAGTAAGGGGCGTGCCTGGTGTTGATGGGGAGCGGTTCCAGAGTCTGGGGGCATAGACAGAGCAGGCCTGTCTTCTGGTTCTTTCCTTTCTGCCATTGAAGAGCTAAAGTCTGCTCATATCCGTATACTTCTGGTTGCTCATAGCCCTCCTGAGATGCTGAGCTTCTTAGTGGGATAGCGTGTGGACGTCAGGCGATAGCATTGTAGAAGATTTGAAGATGATACGTGTATGCAGCGGGAGCCAGAGCAGTTCGTTGAAGTTCGGGGATTTGGTTGAATTTGATGAGTCGTGCTGCAGCATGAAGTACACTTATTAAGGGTGCTACCGTAGATGCTGTAAGGACTTCGAAAAGGGCATTGCCACCATCCAGGTTGGAGAGGACCAGGACTGGGACAGCAAGCCCAAAAGGTAAATAGTCTAATCCACTCTCACAATCACATTAATAAATTAATAAAATGAGAGACTTTTGTCTTCCTGTGCTTTCTCACAACTATTGCCTAATTTAGGAGCAACATATTTGTCACATTATTAATTAAGGATATAGGAAAAATATAATTCAGTTTCTGAGGCTTGTGAATCTGCTAAGATTCACATGCTTTGTAAAGGCCACATCTAGTGGTTGGTGTGCAGTATAACATATTTCATATTTAGTTTTGAAAATTGATGTGTCGACTTGAAATACCTATAACACTATCCCTACCCTATGTGTATGGGTACCCATGATCCTTCACCTTTCGACTTCCTTTTTTATTGCCATTAAGGTCAGACGCTAAGTGCAGAGTCTCCATAAAGAAGCAGATTAAAGTCAAACCGTCAAGGCCTAATCAAGGACCATGTTACAGAACAACGGCATCTGGGACGACAGCGGGTCCTGCTACTGATATCAGACGCCGAAAGTCTCATCATGCCAAAAAGGTGATACATTAAGGAGAGTGGGGGAAGGCAAAGTTACATTATTCTAAATACAAGTTTTAGAGATTGTTTTAAACCCCTTCATAGTTTCACCTTCACTTGCCAAATTTAGCTTGCCCGTTTCCTGGCCCCCCAATGGAGAAAATTTCATATAAATACTACTGTGTAATGCAAAATTCCATTGAAAAGACACGTACCAAGTCTGCAATAGCTGTCTGCACAAGACCCAAAGTCCAATAATAAAACAGACAAACACGGTTCGAAACAGTAGTCCGAAACTTTGGTTTCCACACTGAACAGGCCAGATTGGAGCCTAAATCTAGTGCACTGGTGGAACAGGGCAAAGGGACAAAAAAATTTAAAAATACATATTGGAACATTCAACAATGGTGTCAAAATCAAAACACAAGACACCAAACATGTTTCCAAGACAATTGGGGATATGCATTCATCTGAAGACGTTCTGGCATCTAAGACACAAAAAACAAACACCACACACAAAGAAGGAAAGGTTACATCAATTTCAGTGGTCATGGAAATGAATGGCACGCTATCATCTGCTGAGAAGAAAGGTAACATTCACACTCCATAGCCAGCTCCTCAGTGAACTCCATGGTTAGAAGAAAGATATAATTATCTTAGTTCATGGAATTTTGAGAAAAGAAATCCAACAAAGAGAAAAGGAGAACCTAGTCTAGAGTACAGCCCTAAAAAATCTAAAATAGCACCAATACATCCTGAACAGGTACATAAGGAGAAGGATGTTGAGGAAGACATCTATTAAGAAGAAGAAATTAGTGTGAATGAAGAGGAAAAAATAGAAATTGACCCTGATGACTATACTCTTACATCTCCAGACTTAGCAGAGCCATCAACCTCATCTTCTCCCACAGAAGATCAAGTCTTGTATGCAGATCTGTTAAAGAGAACAAGATTTGATATCCAGAAAGAGACACCAAGAGAGGAGAAAGACTTTATGATGTCCATAAAGAGAGAAAGTCAGTTTTGCAGTCTATACCAATTCTTAAAAGTGTACTTAAAAGAATCACATAATAATACTTCAAGATGGCCGCCGTGGAGGGAGGACGTGCGTGAGGTGAGCTCCGTCTCCCCTCCCGCACCACAGTAGCAGCTGGAAGCATCCGACTCACATGAGGTTTGAGTTTGGCCCCCCTACTGCACTCACAGGCCCTCATCGAGGTAGGAGCCGAGCGGCCCCCCTCCCAGGCCCCCCCGGGCGCATCACACCGAGGGCCGACACATCAAGACGCGGGAGGCCTACCGCTGAGAACGCCACCCGGCACATCCTCGGAAGGCGCCGCTCGAACTACCCCCACCGACACATTTGCCATTGGAGACGGTTTACGGACCCGGGCGCCAGCGGTGACCAGCGACGCATCCCGCAAAGCAAGACCCGGGGGAGGATCTACCCACTCTGGTGGAGGAACTGTGGCTCGGGGAGCATCGTAAGCTCGATCCAGGTGGAGGGAAAGATGTGGCGCCCCCCCGCCACAGAAGAGCAGACCCGGGACTCGGGGGGCGCGATCCGCTCGAGCCGACCGGGAAGAAATATAGCGGTGACGCCTTCCTCGGGGCGGAGGCGCAGTCAAGGGCTCTGGGAGCACCATCGGCTCGGGCCGGGTTGTGCACCCACGCGGCCTATACACCGTGATTGGAGCAGAGGCGGGGATCGGGACAGAGGGCACCTCTCGCCGCTAGAAGCAGCCAGTCAGGGGCGAGGGCCAGCCAACAGTGTGAAGGATCGCCGGCCCCAGCGGGTGAGTCACAAACTTTCGAGAAGCTCCCCTACTACTCTTGGGCCCGCGGACACGACGGGCCTGCACCGCTTCCCCCCCCTTACTACAGGGGTCAGCCAACTCAACAGCATAGGATACTGCCAAAAGGAAGCAGGGAGAGAGCCTTCCCCACATAACCTAAGCCCACACGGCAAGCGACTTAATCTAACACGAGGCAACCCGACAGCGTAAACTCGCTACGTCCCAGATGTCACAGACGAGAGGGAAGCTCAAACAGACGACCCCCTCGTCCCATACACAGAAGCAGGACCAGAATCTGGTCCACCTTTGGGGGTTTGGGGGGACAAGGCGAACCCGGACAAGGCCGCACCGCACAAGTCATCGAGGGGCGCCCAGGAAACAGACGTTCCCCACGGCGAGATGGCCACGAAGGCGGACTTGAAATCGTGGTTTGGGAAATTTCAGCTGCAATTTATGGACTCCCTGAACGCGCATCTGGATACCATGAAGAATGAATTTAAATCAGCCCTCCAGGAATTAAGAACAGAGGTTGATGGACTGGGTGAGAGGACGGACACCCTGGAGAGGGTGGTGCAGAACATGGAGGAAGAATCCCAACAAGTGGCAGAATTTCAGGAACAACTGACCCGTCTGACGCATAATCTTGAGATTCAATGCAAAGATTTAGAAAATAGATCGCGCAGGTCCAACATCAGGATCAAAAACATGCCAGAGTCGGTCGAGGACAAAGATCTCAAATCGGCGGTGCAACAAGTCTTCCTTGACATCCTTGACCTGCAGGGGGAAGAAGAAATACCGATTGATCGAATTCATAGAGTGGGCCCAAGGAGAACGAAAACTCAAGGCAACCGCCACCGGGACGTACTGGTGGCTCTCACACGGTACGCACAGAAGGAGCAGATAGTACAAAAGACCAGGGCAATGGACCATATCCGGATGAATGGAGAGGAGGTACAATTTTATCAGGATATTACATTATCCACGCTCCAGAAAAGAAGGGACATGGCCCAAATCACTAAAGAACTCACCACGCGTCAAATTAGGTACAAGTGGACGTTTCCATTTGGTCTACTATTCTCCTGGGATGGTGTGCAAAAGAGGATAACAACTAAAGAAGAAGGTCTGACTATCCAAATTTACAGGAGCTGGATGACGACTCCCCACAGGCAAACGGTACGTCCCCACTCCCTAGGAAGATCAGGGGGGAGTGGAAAACGATGAACAAAAGGGTGCAGCGCCCTAGTAAAAGGAAATAAAAGCCGACAAAGGGCAGAATTGGTTGAACAGGAAGCATGAGTAGGAGGTACGCAAGAAGTCCAGAATATGGAGGCAAGAAATGTGAGTCAGATACAAAAGGTGTCGGGAGGGGAGGGGAGTGAAGGCCTGGAGTCACTGAAGTCACGTGGAAGGGTTTAGGATTCCCTTATAAGTTTTCCCTGAGAATGTTAGAGGGTATGAAGCACAAGGCGACACGCCTGAGCACTAATAGGAAATCATGCAATCCTCAGGGCTGTTGGGGGAGGGAGGAGGGAAATGCGCCAGTTGGGGTTTGCGCAAGTGTTGGGGGGTGGGGGGGTGTTGGGGACTGGGGGAAAACTGAGCATAACTCAAATATGATGAGCGGGAGAAGGGAGCATAGGATAAGCCTTATATCACGCACATATCAATGGGGATAAAGATCTTGACACACAACGTCAGAGGCCTCAATTACCCAGTTAAGCGAAAAAAGTGGAACACTCCATTAGGCAAGGCGCATATGATGTTGTAATGCTGCAGGAAACACATATTAGAGATCGGGACAAGCAGAAGGTGCGTCTCAGGGGCTTCAATCAAATATTTCAGGTGAACGCACAGGATAAGAAAGCAGGAGTTCTTATAGCGATCAAAAACTCCCTACATGCACAGGTGTCTTCATGGAGAGACAATCAGGGAAGATGCCAAATATTAACCCTAACGATCGAAGGCAGAACCCTCACTTTGGCCACAGTATACGTACCAAACACAGGGCAGGAGGGCTACCTGAGGGACATCTTGAATAGAATAGAACAGCTAGCGGAGGGGGACATCATTGTGGGCGGGGATTTTAACATGGCGTGGGACCCATCCTTAGATAGATCGGGACCCAGACAGCGAGATCAAGGCACCCCATCCAAAAATTTGAAGCAGAAATTTACATGTCTAGGGCTGACAGACGCCTGGAGGAACGGCAACCCTACACAGAAAACCTTCTCTTATTACTCACATGTACACGGCACTGCTCCTAGAATAGATTACCTATGGGTCTCGGCCGGGCTTCTGGGTAGGATAAAACGAATTGAGATGGAACCCATCACACTCTCGGACCACGGTCTGCTGTGGGCAGATATTGTCTGGTCTAGACATGGCCACCGGTTATGGAACTGGCGCCTCCCAGAGGACATCATTAGAGATCCGGTGATGAGCCAGACGTTAAGAGAATACCTCCTAGAATACATGGCCATTAATAATCTCCCCGGAACGAATATGAACACACTGTAGGACGCCCATAAGGCGGTCATTAGGGGACACCTCATTGCGCTTAAATCTCAGAAAGAGAAGGCGCACCGCCAGTGGGAAAAAGAACTAGAAAGGCAAATCAGGGCGATTCAGACTGAGCTGATTCAGACGCCCACCAGGAAACTCATGCGAATGATGAGACATGTCCAGGGGCAACTGGAAACACTTAGAACGAAAAAAGAGCAGAAAGGGCACTACTCTACACGAAACATTGGTACTATGTTAAGGCCAACAAAGCAGATAGACTCCTGGCAAGACAACTGAGAGGGAAACAGCAGGCCCAGACAATACGAGCTCTAAAAGGGGAATCAGGCCAACTTAGAACACAAACGGAAGAGATATGAAGAATTCTGGGCAGATACTTCCAGACGCTATACTCCTCTGACTCTCCGAGGGAGGACTAGCAAGATGCCTTCTTGGCTGGGACTCACCTACCCGGATTGACAGAAGTAGATAGACAGGCCTTAGATAGGGACATCACCATAGAAGAAGTCTATGCAGCAATACAATCCCTCACGAATAATAAAGCCCCGGGCCCGGATGGATATACCGCCATTTATTATAAGACATATAAGGATATACTAGCCCCTATACTTACATCTCTGTTTAATACAGTTGGGGAGAAGGGGGATCTGACACGGTCTATGAACGAGGCCAAACTCCTGGTCTTCCATAAAAAGGGAAAGGATGAGCAACTTCCCGCCTCATACCGCCCGATAGCCTTAATCAATCTGGACGCTAAATTGTACACGAAGATCCTGGCGACTAGATTGGGCCCAGTACTTCCCAGGATAATCCACCAAGACCAGTCAGGATTCGTACCAAACCGCCAGACTCACGATAATATTGGAAGAATCCTACATCTCGTTGAAAAGATATGCATCAAACAAACCCCTGCTGCATTGGTAGCTCTACACGCCGAAAAGGCATTTGACCGAGTAGAGTGGTCTTTTCTATTCCGGGTTCTCCAGAAGGTGGGGTTGGGCAAAAGTTTTAGAGATAAGGTTAGAGCCAATTATAACTCCCCGTCTATGAGAATAGCGGTGAACGGTGGGATATCGGAGGTAGTGTACCTACGGAGAGGGACGAAGCAAGGGTGCCCGCTTTCCCCCCTTCTATACGCCATATACCTGGAACCTCTCTTAGCAAGAATAAGGGACTCGTCAGCGGTGCAGGGAATAGAGATGGCGGGGCAGGCCCATAAGGCGGTGGCCTATGCTGACAACATGTTAGTAGCCTTAGGAGACCCAGAGAAGTCCCTCCCACATCTAATGGGAATAATGGAACGATTTGGAGAGATTTCAGGGTTACAAATAAATAGGCAAAAATCGGATGTGCTGATACTGGCCGGGAATGGAGAAAGAATCGGTTCAGTGGCTACAGACTGTCAATTGAAAATTGCCTCCACGGGCGTCAGTTATTTAGGAATTACCCTCACAGACCATGTAAATAAATTATATTCCCACAATTATCCGCAAACTCTAGAAAGGGTCAGGAAGGACCTGTTAAAATGGAACCCGCTAGCGACCCCCTGGTGGGGTAGAATTACGGCTGTGAAAATGACAATTCTCCCCAATTTAATGTACCTATTCCAGGCGCTCCCGATAAGACCCCCCCAGGCCTTCTTCAAAGCAGTAAGGAAGGCGGTCTCCAAGTACGTTTGGCAAAACAAGGCTCCAAGAATTTCAAATGTGGTATTAACAGCTCAGAGAACGGAGGGGGGATGTGCCATGCCACATTTCAAAAAATATAACGAAGCGGCCCAACTCTGGGTCATGAGGGATTGGATATCGGAACAGGGGGAGAAAATTTGGGAAAAACAGGACAGAGCGGTGGCGACTACATCCACCAGGCACATGTTATGGCTCAACAAACGATTCCGACATGCAAACACCAACATTAGCGTAATAATGAAGTCGGCATTGGAGATATGGGACCCAGCCACGACAAACAAAACATTAACCAAGGACCCCGCCCCGTTCATGCCAATGTTTGGAAATCCCGAATTCCCCCCGGGATTGGACAAGAGTGCGTTAAGCAAATGGGAGGAAGGGGGGTGCAAGATGGTGGGTGATATGCAACAGAGCCAACAGATCAGATCATTCGAAGACTGCAAAACACTTTTGAACTTAACACCGAAAGATCGATACAAGTAGGAACAGATACATCACTGGCTCAGCACTCCACGCATGAAAGAAGCGATGACCAGGGACTTGACCCCCTTTGAGAACTACATCATGACGCATTCTGGATCTAAAAAATTTGTTTCCACCACGTACAAATTTATTAATGCCCTAAAGGAACCTACCACTTGGCAATACATGAAAAAATGGGAGAAAACTCTAGGCTACACACTCTCCAAAGAAAGGTGGGAACACCTATGGGGCATGATACCAAAACTGGCAAGAGCCATCCAAATGAGAGAAATGTGGGTGAAGATGATGGTGCAATGGCACTACACACCGGAGAGACTGAACACAATGTTTGCGGCCTCCCCGAACATCTGTTGGAGAAAATGTGGTGGGCGGGGAGATTGGAAACATATCTGGTGGGATTACCCTAAGATACGCCCATACTGGGGGGAGATTAAAACTCAAATGATTGGAATGTTCCCGGGAACAGAGCATTTGGGAGAGGAAATATGGCTACGGGGCTTCTGGGATCCGCAAGACAAAACGCTAAACACTCCCCAGAAAAGAAATTTTATGGGCCTCCTAATAGGAGCATGGCTGGAAATCGCTAAAAACTGGAAGCACGATTCCCCACCATTGGCGATAGAATGGTCACAAAGGGTGTGGTCACATCTGGCTCTTGAGCTAATAACTTATAACATCCAAGGGGATCATGGGAAATTCAGAGAGGACTGGGGAAAGGTACTTTAATTTCTTCAAAAGGAATATAAAGAACAATGGTGCCCTCACAATATAAGGATATTGGACTTATTTACGTGAATGAGAAATGATCTTCCGTTGAACAATGAATACAGACTGAGATATGAAGCTCGGGGGGTGGGGGGAGGTTTTCTTTTCTTGCTATTCGTTTTCTATATGTTGTTATGTTAACAGAAACTAAATAAAAACATGTTTAAAAAAAAAGAATCACATAATCCTTAATTCCCCTGTCCAAACTAAAGCAGTTCATTGCAGGATCGGAAAGAAATACAATGCAGTGCCAAGCAACCCACTATATATAAGGGGACAGCAGAGGGTCGACTCACTTGTAGTAGAAGAGGGGTGGGGAACCCCTATCGACCATCGAGTACCCTCCAATAAGAAAAGCAAACATGTTATGCTTGCGAAAGGAGAATAGTAACTTCTAGTAACTTCTGCATCCCACAAGGTTAGACTTGCCAACACTATGGTCCTCATGGCAAGATACAGCAGGGAACAATGGGATGAAATTGAATGTCTCACTGATCAGAAGGCAGAGCCCACTTAATCAGCAATGTGTAAAATCATATCTGAGGGTAACATCTCAACCAATGCAGTTATAAAGAACACCTTAGATGCTGCTGAGGCAGCGGGAAGAATACTAGCGGGCTATAACATAATTAAGAGGCATGGTTCAGGGTTCAAAACCAAAACACAGGCAAATGTACTGGACAAACCAGTTGAAGATAACTGTCTGTTTGGAACAGTACACAGTCTTTTTCCCACCAGTTTTTTTTTTTTTTACAATTCGTTTTTTAATTGGATAACAGTAGTAGGGGGTTAAGGATAGGGATTCAATAATAGGCAAGGGAGTTTGGGGAGAGGAACCTCCAAATATAAAAACAATACATTTCAAGGAGTTTTTATACACATTTGTTTAAAGAAATTATCGAAAACGAAACCTGCAGTAGATAAGGCAATAGAAAAGGCAAAACATTCTAGCACAGGGGATCTTTTGGCTGTAGGTGGCCCTTTTGAAGCCATCCATATAGTCAAGCAATAGGGTTTTCAAATATGAAGCAAGGTACGTCTCATTTCCAATGCAGCTATCCACAAGGGACTAGCTCGGTTTCAGACATGGGCAACCCCACAGAGGGCAAGCAAGTGGTAGAGTCCCTAGAAGTGCTGACCCTGCCACAAAATGACTGCCCAGTACTAGTCCCAGCCTATGCTACTGCAGTTGAAGGACACATCATATCCTATACCCACACATGAAAGGGGATAACTTCAGACAAGTGGGTACTAAGCACAGTGAAGGAGGGTAACTGCATCAAGGTTTTAACAAAACCGCACGTTCATCAACCTAGAACATGGCCAATAACCCAGCAACATATAAATGTGATCAGGCGCTCATCCTAAAAGGAGCAATAAAAGAAGTGCCGAAGGAACAGGTAAACACAGGAAAATACTGTGTTTATTTTATGGTACCCGAAAAAGACAAGACTATGGGACCAATGCTAGATCTAAGATCTGTAAACAAGTATGTAAAACCACAGAGATTCAGGGTGACAACCTTACAGGAAGTCATACCGCTTCTAAAGAGAGGAATCTTCATGACAACATTAGATATGAAAGATGGATATTTTCATATTTCAATATGGTATTCACCAAGGTGCTTGCAGTAGAAGCACAGCACACCTACCCCACAAAGGAATACCAGCGTTTCCCTACCAAGACGATTGGCAGGTTGCCTAACACACAACACTTACATTGCATTTAAAGCATGTTCACTAATACTCTAAACAAGCCAATGTTATATTGCCATTTCAAATGTATTTCTTATTATTAATTTCCAAGCACTACCATGAATTCATCGTTCATGTGGACATCATAGGGCAGAACAATTACTTGTGCAATCACAAAACATATGTTATGTGAATTTATACCGCCAACTGCTACAGCCCAAGGGCAGTCTCCAAGCGCTCATGTGGCTCTGCAAGAAAAGAGGGCGGGATGTGTCAGTGAGGAAAGTAGGATAGGCTAGGTTCAGAACCAGGAGAAACTGGCATCTATGTGCATTGTCTTATGTGCGGGTTAGTTGTGCAGCCTGGATAGTTGTAACAGTAATGGTAAGACGCAGTGCCTCAGTTGTGTACTAGTGTTTATTTTGAGAGTGTGAATCGGGTGCCGTTAGGGTGGAAGTATAATTACACGCACTGGTGTGTTGTATCCATAAGGGGGAATCCAGCCGGATGGCGAAGCCGGCCTTCTCCAAAGCTATACTACAAGGCCAGATGCCCTCTCTGCAGCTCCACTGTGTACCACATCGTCTCTTGGAGCCCTGCACCTGCAGAAGGGCAAAGACACCATGCCCAGCACTGAACAGCCAGGCTCTGCAGCCCCTGTTAATATGGCTGCTGTCGGAATGCCTAATTTCATGGGCCCGGCAATGGAGATGAAAGAGCCTTCTGATTGGCTCAACTGCACTGACAAGCCATTGCATCATCTGATCCAGATGGTGAATCTGGCCATCCCCAAAGGCCGTACTACAAAGTCAGATTACCTCTTTGCAGCTCTGCTGCGTACCACATCATCCCTTGGAGCCTTGCAGTCCTAGAAGGGCAACAAAACCATTCACTGAAGCTCCTGTTAAGATGGCCACTGCCGGGACTCCTAATTTTCGTGGACCCGGCACTGGAGATGAAATAACCTTCTAATTGGCTCCACCACACCAAAAAGTAATTGGATCATTCGAGCCGGATGGTGAAGTAGGCCATCCCCAAAGGCTGTACTACAAGGCCAGATGACCTCTCTCTCTGCTGAATACCAGATCATCCCTTGGAGCCCTGCACCCCCAAAAGGGCAAATAAACCATGCCTAGCACTGAACAGCCAGGCACTGTAGCCCCTGTTAAGATGGCCACCGCCAGAATGCCTAATTTCGTGGCCCCAGCACTGAAGATAAAAGAGCCTTCTGATTGGCTCCACTGCGCTGAAAAGCCATTAGATCATCTAATCCAGATGGTAAAGCGGGCCCTCCCCAAAGGCCGTACTACAAGGCCAGATGAACTCTCTGCAGCTCAGCTGCATACCACATCATCCCATGGAGCCTTGCACCCCAAGAAGGGCAAAGAAACCATGCACTGCAGCTCCTGTTAAGATGGCCGCTGCCTGGACGCCTGATTTCGTGGACCCAGCACTGGAGATGAAAGAACCTTCTGATTGGCTCGACTGCACCAAAAAGTCATTGGATCATTTGAGCAGGATGGTGAAGTTGGATGTCCCCAAAGGCTGTACTACAAGGCCAGATTTCCTCTCTGCCGCTCCGCTGCGTACCACATCGCCCATCAGAGACTTGCACCCCCAGAAGGGCAAATAATCATGCCCAGCACTAAACAGCCAGGCACTGCATCCCCTGTTAAGATGGCCACCGCCAGAATGACAAATTTTGTGGGCCCAATACTGGAGATGAAAGAGCCTTCTGATTGGCTCCACTACATCAAAAAAGCCATTGGAACATCTGTGCCGGATGGCGAAGCAGGCAGTCCTCAAAGACTGTACTACAAAACCAGATGACCTCCGTGCAGCTCTCTGCTGCTCGCACCAATTACAAGGAACCAGTCTGCACCCAACCCACTCTGACTCACACCACCTTTAAGGTAAGCCTGAAGTGCAAATCTGTACTGCTGGTGCTTTTGCTATCATGCATTATGGGTTAGTGCAACTACTTTGCACCTGCCATTTCCCAAACCCCTGACCAACACCCTTCTTCCCTGCAGAGCCAGCCTTCTATGCACCCTTCAATCTGCATGGATAGAAGTCAGTGTATGCACAAACCGATAACATGCCAGGGACAGACCGCCCAATCAACTCAGAGTATGAAACTATGTCACCTCCGGGGAGTCCACCAGTGTCCCGCTTCCCCCAGACACTATACCTACCCCGGGATATGGTTTTGACACAATAGGTCAGATACATAGACCCCTGCTATCTACCCACCCTTAACTGTGTGACTATCATTCTAGACACCAAACCCAACAAGAACTGCAACAACCAGACATGGGGACTGTCTCAAATCCACAAAAACACAAGCCACAGTCTGTACCTGTGGTCAATGAAGCCCCCTATGGAAGGAGCCTCAACTAAATTTGATAACGTCACACGGAAATCCCCAGAGCAGCCCAACCACTGTTAGAATATAATAATAATATGCATTTTCGTAGCCCTAAGCGAATCCCTTTTTGCAATCACAACCCTGTTTTCTTGCGATGTTCAAAAGGGGTTGCATTTGCCAAATTTCACTAAACAAATCAAAATAGAAAAATGTGTTTGTGGCCTTTTCCTTCAGACGTTACTAGAATGTGTTGATACAAGAAAACACGGGTCCATGGGTCCATGTAGAGTGCATGTTTTAGACGCATGGCCTTCACTGATAAACTTAGATTAAATAAGATTAAAGGCAGATCCTCTCATTCGTCAAAGTACGAAAATCTGTTTCAATATGGTTTCATTCTCTTTGCTAAATGCTATGTAAAGGCTGACTGCACTAAGAAAAGGCTAATCACACACTGAGTCATAATGTCCAGACCTTTCATTCTTGTTAAAAACACCAAGGTATCTTTAAAAGGTTGTACAAATGGGGTGACCATTGTTGGAACGAAGGGCAGATGGGTTCTGTGTTTAAAGACCTCAAACATAAGTCACTGACCATGAACTGATGTATGAAGAATGCGATTGAGCCATAAGCAAAGAAAAGAACATCTGTGGAATATGCAATTTGTCCTGCCCTCTTGAGATTAGGTAAAGATTGGGTGAATTTGTGTGTATGTAGTTTAAACATATTTGCGTTATTATCTTTTGCAAATGAATAACAAAAGACCTATGTTGATGCAGGCTCAGTTTGTATAAAAAGCAACATGGTGAACAATTCAGGCACTTTGCTTCACTCTCCATGAAATACTGGTCGTGGATGAATCTGAAGTCTGCTCAAGTGTATTATATATGTTTATTAAACCTTGTCTTGCAATATTGAAACTGTGTCTCAGATGCTCTATTTTGTTTGAATTATAGTGCCTAGAAATCTTAAAATGGTGCCCAATGTGGGGACCCACCGCTGACGAGGGTATCTTAATTGTTAGATGTGGCGGAGAGAAACCAGCTGATTGGACTACTTGGTTTTGGGGATTCCTGCTATCATGGGGATTTGATTTCGCGCAGCTGACACTAGTCTCCATCGGCAGTCTTCTCTCCATAGATGCCCTCTCCTGGCTGGGGCCCTTCCAACTTCATACAATATTTCACCCAGGGCATCTGAGACAGAACCTTGCCAGTAGGTATAGCTGTTTGGCAGGGAAGACTTAGTTAGCTGGGTTAAACCGAAGATATTTTCAAAAACCTTCTTTGCCAGGGAAAAATGTGAGAGTTTTTATGATGTCTGGTCCCAGTAAGCTTTGTAAATGTTGGTCCAGACTTTGTTGTGTTCGCTCTGACAATGACAGAAGGATCACCGGCATACACAATGTATGTCAAATATGGGTTTTCGGTGATAGTATTCAACAGTTCATGGCACTAACAGGCTAAAGCCTAGCTTGTGGTGGCCATAAAATGGCTCTTTTGACATAGCCATAACTCAGCATTTAGAGTCTGTATTATTGAAGAATAAGGCTAGATCCACAGCCTTTGATGTTATCTGCGTTTGGTGTCAGAAGCCACGCAGAAAATCAAACGCAAACAGAAATGTGCTTGATGACATATGTCACAGGCAGATAAAGTTTTAGTTTATGATCAGCAGAAACACCAACAAAATAATAGAGAAATTGACATGGATTTCTAGTTACAAATAACAGGAATTTACCCCCTTATACATACCACTACCCAGGGTCCTGTGATAGAACAAATTCTTAATAACCCCAGTCAATATCTTCTCCCCTCTGTACCTCTTCCTATGTATGGTGAACCACAGAGCCCATTAGTATTAGGGTCCCCGGGCCCCAAATTCCCTCCCTCAGCTCCTGATCTCCAAAATCCTCTCCTTTCGTCAGACGAACATGATACATCAGATGCCATCATAGACCCTCTAAGTGAATACATACATGGCCCATTAACTAAAGAAAAGGCTTGGAAATTAGAACCCTTTATTAGGAATACAGGGGCATCCTTAATACCTACCCAATGGAAAAAACTAAGAGAGCAAGCTATTGGGCTCATATTGAGCTGAGTCAGACAGGATGCAGTCGAGGAAGTGCTTGAAATCCAAGGTTCTGAGCAACTGATTCTATTAGAATATTTGGGTGACGAGATCCAGATCCAGTGGGAGTGAAAATTGCCTTCGGTAGTTCCTAGGGAATTGCAAGATTTAAACTTAGCTGCCTTCTCTTGTCATACAGAGAAGGATGTTTTCACACATGTTAAAGGACTGCACATCAGATGGGGAATTACAATTAATTACACAGACCACTCTCAAATGGGCCACCACTGTGATATCTCTCAGTTATTTGCAGTACCTTTTGTCAGTATGCCCCCCAGATGCAGATGCATATCATGAAAGCAAAGTTGGATGCAACTATGCAGCAAAATGAGGAAGGCGAGATAGAGAATTCCACGGAGTTGCAACATCTTAAACTAATTATAGATAATGCATCCACAATGAGTATCCCAGAGCAACTCATACACTTAACAGTACTTTTAAAACTACGTAAACCACCTAGTAGTCAGTTCCCTATGCAGGAGGCTCTGGCTACTTATATACCACAGCCTGCTACGCTTGATGCTCAGGGAAATCCTGTTCTTGTTAACCAAGGGAAACCAATTATGCAACCTGCTAAATATGACACTCAATTCGTTCACATACCCTTTTCCAGGCAAGAATTAAATGTATTAAAACAGACAATCCCATACATTAAGAACAATGCTACGGATTTTATAAAGAATTAGAGGCTGGTTTGAATACCTCCATCTTCACTTGTAGGGATTTGGAAACTCTATTTTCATTCATTTTGCCATCTAATATTTGGACACCAATCAGGAATATCACTGACTCTGCAACTTTGGGGGAGACATGGGAAATGCTCTCAACTTGACTCTAATAGGACAGCTGGCCAAAGGTCCGCTCCTGCAGTACTTATCCTTCCCACTATGATAGTCACACAGCTTAAAAGGGTGGTACCCGAGAACAAATTAATAGGGATAAGCTTGCTGCATGTGTCCAGAATAAAACTGAAGGGATAACAGAGTATTTCAATATGTTTGAGCAAGTGTTTATTGATTATTGAGGACAGGAAATGACTATTGTAGCAGGGAAACAGTTATTTGCAGATACATTTGTCTGGCAATTATTATCAGGAATTAGCATTCTTATAATGCAATCCGAGAGTGTCTGGCAGACTAAAACACCATCAGATATTCTACATATGGCTTAATATTATGAAAATAGAGTTAATGTGTGTGATGCTGGAAATGCATTGGAGGGACAGGGCCTCCATGTCCTTGTCCTGTACTCCTTTTATCATGTGTGTTCTGTGTTGTTTTCTGCACGGGAGTCCATGTGGGCCTCCTGGCAGTGCAGATCCTCTTCCTTTTTGGTTGTGGTGAACAGACCGTTGGGATACCCTTATCACACCCATGGGTAGGGGTATAACCATGTACCCCTAGTGTATGTTTTTGGGCACCTGTGTGTGGCCCACAGAGCAGAGTATGGGCTGGTGGCAGCTCCATGCTGAATTTGACAGGTGCCCTGAATATCCTCCATTTTGGGGTACCCTGGACTTGCCATTGGAATCAGTTGATTCCTGATAGGAGACACGATGGCCCCTGTGGCCTCTTGCTTTCTATTGCCTGTTACTTTGTTTTCCCAAAGACCTGGGAAGCCCAGACTTTGTCCCTTCCCCTGACTGGCTGTTGGGTGGAAGTTCCATATATGGTATTGTGGGAAAGTCCAGTCCAGACTGGCTGGAGCCTTCCCAATCACTGTATGTTGTACGCCCTTGGGGTGGGACCTGGGTGAATGGAGTGTGTGACCAAAATACACTTCATGTTATGGGTGTCTGGTTTCTAGTGTGTGACACAATGGGCATCATCACGAGTTTGGCGGTAACCCTTAAATGCAGTGGTAGCGCTATTACCATCGCATTTAAGGGTCTGCCAAACTCACAGCTTTGGCTGATTTTCCCCCAGCTCTTAGCTGGGGGGAAATCCGCTGAAATTTTGCGCTCTTACCGCCGGTGGGAAATCCGCCGGTGGTAAGAGTGCAAAATTTCCCCATTGAGCCCAATGGGGAATGGGGCATTCCCGAACGGGCTCAATGGGGAATGGGGATTTCCCATTCCGCCAAACCTGTGATCCGGCGCTAATAGTGCCGGTGGGTTTGGCGGTAGGGCAGATAACGCCAGCGCTATTAGCACCCAACTCGTGATGAGGCCCAACGACTGAGACAGCCTTGGGCCGAAACTGGTATGAATGCAGTGTGGTGTGCTGAAAGGCTGGGTGCTTTCCCCAATCCACATTCCTTGTTGTGAGTGTCTGTATGGAGAAGAATGGCCTGAATGTACTGTGAGCCTGATTGGCTGACTGCCTGCTTAATGCCCTTCTGAATGATTGGCTGCCTGGGTCTGGCTCAGCAGTGTGAATGAGAGACAGAACAGTATCTCTGGGGACCTCTCACTGACTAGAATTGTTCAGAAGCTGAATTCGAAACCTTTTACTTAACCTTGAAGCCCAGCTGGAAGAAGAAGATTTTGCTCCTGCTCTCGTTTGATGATATCCGAAAGCTGTCGTGTCTCCAAGAACTGATCCAAGAGAGCACCTGACAAGGAGACCTCTTCCTGAGCTACGAGAGAACATTGTGCAAAGCTGATCTTCTTCAAGTCACCCTGGAAGTGAGTTGTTGAAAGGCTGCCGACCGGAGACTGGGTTCACCTAGAACCTTAAGTGAAACGCCAGGATGTCAAGGCCGTCGGTGACCATCAATATTGACCAAGGTTCGGAGGACCACTGTAAACTAGTCGACCGGAGCCGCAACGCTCCATTGCCTAACACACTTTGAAACCAGGGACTCCCTTGCCGTCAACCGCTTTGTCCCGCCAGAGAAAGTCGATGTCGTTAATGAACCAAGGAGAATCTGCTGGAGGGTTTCTCGCCACATGAAGTCCACAAAGACGCTGACGAAGATCCAAAAGCCACCCTTGATCGAGTCCCGATCATCGACGCCAACGCCGACGACCTGACACCCTTGCTGGGCCGACGTTATTCATCGATCTGCTTTGCGGTAATGTACTCTCGTCATCGAGGTGCATCCCACACCTCACCTTTGCATGACGTCCATGATCGATCATCCACAAGCACCGCTAAAACCAAATCTGCTGCCTCAACGACATTGTTCACCTTTTCTTCATAGGAATCTCGAGGAGCCGTGGCTCCTGCTTTAAAGGTAGTCCACTCAAGAGGGCCCGTCGATGAACCATCAAAAGAACTCTTCTAAACTCAGATACATTGGGGTAGTAGAACATTTTAGCAGGAACCAAGTCTATTTTAAACATAGATGGACTGTGCTTGTTGATACACTTTATTTACAAGTTGCCCAGGTGGGGGGATCCTCAAATAGAACTGTGTCTTGGGTAGGGACAAAGTATTCTGCCATTTGTTAGACCTAACTTGTATTCCTTCCTAGGTCTGATGTTGATTCACATTACCGTTTGAATTGTATGCCATTGGAAACTGTCAGCAGTTGGTGCATTTTAAAGGAGTTAAGAGTTAACTGTGGTACCACATAGATATTGTACATTTACCATATTAGAATTGCCAGAGTACAAAGTGTGTTATTGATTGTGTATAAATATTGAACCTTATTTATATAAAGAACTGTGTTATCACATAACATAGTGTGTGGACATTCCTTTATGGGGGCTTGGAGACTACACTTTACTTAAGAACCAGCCCACATCACCTCCTGAGAGCTTAAGCCTTGATTGCTTGACCTTTGTTACCAGATAGAGAATCTTTGCTGGGGTGCTCTATGCTTTTACTTTGCTATATAGAGGGCAGGAGTACAGAAACCCCCATCCAGTCTTTACAATGTGGAAAATGAAAAAGCAGACAAGAAAAGAGTGCATCTTAAAACAGGGGTGTTAATACAGCAAGGACAACAGCAAACTAGGCCAGGGCCATTTATTGACTCAAGAGGAAGAGGTGTTGGCTCATTTGTACCATTTTCACCACCAGCACCTAATCAGTGTGTATATTGCAAACAGGAGGGCCACTGGAGGGCACGGTGCCCAACCTTGTTGAATAGGGGGAAGTGGAATGTATCAAAAAAGGGGAAGAGGATGTCAGGGATGACAAGTAGGAGGTAGGGGCGGATGGGTACCTCCTGGGCCTGGGGCTGGCCCTGCTGCAAGTACTGCAGTCCCTAAAAGCTCACTTGTTTTGGATAATCCAAGCAATCCTTTCGTCACTAATCAATACAAAACTGAGGATTCTTCTTTGGATTTCTCAGAATAGTACAGCCCTCAAATGAAAATTGAACCAATCCCCATCCCTGTGGATCAAACAGGACCCTATGTTCACATGAGCATTGATTTCTGGTAGACACAGGGGCTCAAATAAGCTCTAAATATCATACTAAGGTTCCAGATATTCCTTTGAGTGGGCATACCAATATTTCAGTAGGGTTCACTGGAACACCCTGTAGTTAGTAAATAATTGGTCTCAGTGCATGTTCTTTTAGGACCATCACCTAGCAAGATACCGTTCTTATTAACTACACAGTATGGAGAAAATGTGTTGGGTTTAAATTTGTGAAAAAATGATGTGCTACTATTTATGGTACGCCAGATGGAGTACACATTACAGTATGTCCTTCAAAAATGAAGCAGCTTTTAGCAAAACTTTTGCCACCAGTTTGACAATATCCCTGATGCCTTGTGGGCAGTATCAGATAATGATGTTGGCCTTAGGGATATTGCTCCAGTAAAGATACAAATACGACAGGGAGCAATTTATCCACCTATTCCCCTGTACAAAGTATCCCCTAAAGGTTACTTAGCACTTGAAACAATTGTCCCGGATTTAGCAAGACAAGGGATTTTCGAAGAAATAACGGAGAGTGTATGCAATAGCCCAATTTTACCTGTTTTTAAAAAAGGGGATGCAAACCGACCATATTGTCTTGTAATTGATTTGAGAGTGATCAACAAGATTGTAGCACCTCCGTTTCAAATAGTTACAGATATTACCACCATTCTTACCATGATGCCACCATCTGCAGAATATTCAGTGTTTGACATAAAAAATCATTTTTTGTATACCATTACAGTCAGAGAACAGATTTTTAATTGCTTTCTTCCTTGGTGGAAGAGTGTATAATTTTACTAGATACCACAAGGTTATAAAGAAAGTCCAACTATAAACAGTAGGGCACTTAAGGAACAGTTGGATTCCTTGAAATTAACCATATATGTTGTATTGATTCAATATATTGATGATTTCCTTATTACAGCTCTCACGTAGGAACTCTGTAAACATGCAACTATATTGTTATTGTCACATCTAGCTTCCCTTGGTCATAAAGCACCTTTGAAGAAATGTCAGTAATGTAGACGGGGATAGCATATGTAGGGTACTTCCAGTCTAAGGAAGGTAGGAAACTAGCACTTGACAGAATACAAGCTATTTCTAAAATGCCACAGCCAGACACACAAAAACAAGTTAGGGCACTTATAGGCTGTGCTTTCTGTTGTAGACAATGGATACCCAATTTTTCACTTATTGTCAAACCCTTGATACAACTCAACAAAGAATGTACAGGATCCAGTGCCATGGACTGATGAACATCAAGAGGCATTTGTTTTGTTGTGCTCCCGTTTTAGGGACTTTGGATTACAATAAGGAATTTGTTTTATTTGTGCATGAAGTTAATGGATGTGCTTTGGCTTATTGACACAGGAACATGGAAGAAGGAATAGACAGTGCAGCTATTTTTCCTCCATGTTAGACCCCGTTGAATGCGCTTTGCCTAAAGGTTTGCATGCAGTAGCAGCTGCAGCTTTGTCAGTAAAACAAAGTCTTAGGTCACTCTTTAAACGTAACGGTACCTGTGAGGAACTCATGGTGACAACAAGTAAGACAGACACAAGGGATTCCAGTTCAAGGGTGTTAATTGAACAATGAATGTAGTATGCAGGTTGGAAAAATGCCTAATCTAAACCTAAATCTAAGATCAGAGCAAGCGTTGAACATCAAATGAAAAATAAGGCAGTCCTAGTGGAGTTGCGTCAAATAAAAAGGCTTATACTAAGAAACCTATTGCCACACATTACAACTAATACAAGAAAAGGTGTTGGATAGTTCTCAAGAAAAGAAAGAAGTGTTCTCAAATAATATGTCAGGATGTGGTACCCTGGGTGTCCATGCTCTACACTTTGTACACGGGATAAGATGGGATCTTGGATCACGGTACAGTCTTGGGCTTCTGAATTGAAGGTCCAGGTCCCCATCAAACACCAGGCATCCAGGAATCCTTCCTCAGAGACAAAGACAGGAGAAAATCAGGCGCCCAGGAGTTATTCTCAGCAGTCTTTATTAGTTGTAGCTACAAGACACTTTCTTGAAAAAAAGACATTTTGCTTTTAACCTGCTTGTATAGGCCATTTGGATGATGCAACATCCTTATGCAAATGACTACTTTGGTCAGAGTATGCTTCTGATAGGTTCTCTTATTCAGAGAAAAAATCTCACTTCAATATGATTGGGTGGCTTATCTGGTGAACACCAAGCTCACATTAGCATAGCCGGCATCCACACTTTTCTCTGACGCACAAAACTGATAAGCTTATTTTAGAGTTGGCGAGACACAATTATGATATTTCTCAACTGCTTCCAAAAACAGCTTCATCACATAATTGTCAATTTTGTATCTAATTTTTGAGGTCCTGCCAACTTAGTTAGTGCCTTATACTTTGAAGAAATGAATAAACTCTATTATATAGTGCCAAATAATGCAGCTGCTCTGTCAAATTAGTCTCCATGAAGCACAGTATGCCTTTCTTATTAACAACATAGATTAATGTATCCGGGTTTCATTTTTTAATCTTGTCTGCTTTTCCTTCCAAGTGCCATTTTTGACATCCAGACCCAATTATCTCACCGCGAGATGCTGCCAAAGACTCTCTAATGTATTAGCCTCTGGTGCTTGTCTGCATTAGTCAGGGTTTTTCACACCTGGTCTAAAACTGGAGACCATTTTGTACCTGAGTCACCTATTTTTAAATATATCTTTGTCTGATACTGTATTAATCCTTCAGAGAGATATTATGTATTTATTTGAGCATCCCTTATTCATGATATATCCGTATACACTTCTGACATGTGTTAGATATTTGAAGTACCCTTTACTTTCTGGGTCTTCTAACCCAAATATGCACTTTTCCATGTGCACCTACCTTAATTAAGAGTACTATAATACTGATGTCTGCAATAATAGAACCATTTAATCTGCCTATCATGTTATCTGTACTCAGTTGAGGGGGCAGTGGCTGACACCTCCTATACACTTCTCCAGCATGAGACAACAGTTCTAATGGCTGTTTACAGGACTATCGATGGCCAAGTCTTATCTCACTTGAAGGTCTCTTGCCTTTAGAGGGCCTGACGTGTTCAGCTAACAAAAACAAAAGTTCCTTTAACAAACAAAAGAAGTTCAGTTTCCAATGTTCTGGTATCTCTAGTTTCTCTCATATGAGGCTCGACCAGAGTCTCTTGAGTTAGTACCCACGTGGTGCCTGACTGCAGCTGGTCTCCCCTTCAATACTTGTTACAGTTATATACACAGTTAATTGGTTCAAAATTGCCACTTTGCGATTCTCTCAGGAGTTATTCTCAGCAGTCTTTACTCAACACAGCCCGGTTCTCATTGATTCTCCCCTCGACTCACATGCTGTGATAAACCGCATAGCTTTTGCTTTCCTGGAGTCATGGCCAGTACTATGGGTCCGGGAGCTTCCCTCGCTCCTGCTTATCAGCGTAGGCTTGCCCTGTGCACCGTTCACATCTGCTGCAAGACACTTGTGTTATTGGTCGTGGTCTTAGGCTCTCCTTCACAAAGGTCCTGCGGGTCTGGGTCAAAAAATGGCAAGGTCACTTCTCTCCTCGCCACCCTCTTGATTCCTGCCATCTTTCTCCTTTGTTTGACCTGCCTCACCTGATTAGCTGTCTCGTCGTGCTGCCTGCCATGCTCGTACAGTGCTTGCTGGCTCTACCTTTTATCCCTGTGGGGAAGGGAAAGGGCTGTCAGATGTGTGTGATTCTGATCAATTGCCTGACTTTGCCTGACCCTTGTATTGGCACATGTCCGGCAAACGGCTCTGGTGTTAGTCTGTTGTGCTTTGGGTTGTGCGAAAGTGTTCATGTTGGAAAAGGGGGTTGGGCAGAGGTTTAGAATGTTCTACAAGAGATCATGGGGAAATGGTGTCAAAGAAAGGGGCATACCGTGTCCCACCCGTTGGTGACCCACTCCCACTCCCCGAGGACCCCCCATCCAGTTGATCCTCCCTCACTGGATCCAATAGTGATGGCTGTGTCCTGGCCACCTGAATGACAGATACCCAGGGACTAGAAAGGGAGACACCTTTAGGTTTCTTACATACCTCACTCAGCCGATGTCCTTTTAAATAGGACTCAAACCCAATATATGACTACGGCCCAAATTACCAGATGTTAATTGATATTGTTCTCACCACACATTAAAATTAAGCGCTGCAATACAATCAACTCCACTGAGCTACTACCCATACCAGATCAGGGTATTGGGGAAAATGAGTCCGCCAACCATGATTGTCTCTTTGCAACTGAAGAAGACACTAAGGGCTGAATTGATTTGTGAGATACCACCCTTCCGGAAGCGGAAGGACAATTACATTGTGATGGGTCATGTGTTAAAATGCCTGATGGAACTACAACCGCAGCTTCCACTGTTACTACTTTAAAAACTATAGTTGAGATCAAAAGAATACCCTTTAATTCAGCACAAGCAGCAGAAGTGATAGCTTTGACCCGTGCTTGTGAATTATCAGAAAACCTTTCTGTAAATATTTTCACTGACAGTCAGTATGCTTTCGGAGTAGCACATCATTTTTGAAAACTACCGGTGGAAAGGGGATTGTTGTCTTCACATGGGACCAAGATACAGCAACTGTTGTGATCTCTAACACTACCAAATAAACTGGCATAAGTTAGATGGCTGCCCATCAATTAATAGTAACTGAAGTTCATAAAGGAAATGATTTTGCTGACTCCATAGCCAAACAAAGAGTCTTAGATTGTACCTTTGGAATGTATAATGTTGAGAATATTAGAAGGGCCCAGGATTCAGGATGTATGGAGGAAACCTCTGTCAGCATCAAAGAGATACAAGCAATGGCCACTGATGAGGAAATAAGGCGGTGGGAGGACAGCTTTGCTATACAGGATGAAGAGGGGTATTGGGTCACAGGGTCTAAGAAGCAATGGAGTTACCTAATGCCTATTTACATTTGGTTGTGCATATGTCCCATGGACACACCCACATACATGCTAAAGCTGTTTGCATACAATTGGATAATGCTTGGTGTAATTCATTGATTGCTACAACAGCTGAAAATGTGGTTAGAATTTGTATGATATGCTTAGAACATAATGTAGCTCCAGGGACTAAGGTCTCCACAGGAAATGTTGACCCTCCTGCCTTCCCATTTGACATTTTGCATTTTGACTTTATTGAATCAGAAAGATGCAATCATTTGAAATATGTGCTGGTAGTGTTATGTGCTTTTAGCAAATGGGTAGAAGCCTTTCTCTTAAAAGACAACACAGCCATCTCCACTTCGAAAGTCATATTGAAAGAATAATTCCCCAGATTTGGATTACCCAGGGTAATCTGGTCTGACAATGGCCCTCACTTCATTGCAGAAGTAATACAAAACGTGTGTAATGGATTACAGATCAAAATAAATTTCACACCGCTAATCATCCTCAAAGTGCAGAGTTAATTGAGTGTCACAATGGAATTTCAAAAAACAAAATAGCTAAAGTGTATGTGCATACAGGACTTAAATTGCCAGATACTTCACCTTTAGCATTGCTCTCTATGAGGACTACAGTTGCGTCCAAGTAAAGGTTAATCCCTTATGAGAGTTTTATGGGCAGATCAGCTAATGTTTGGGGTGCTCCTAGACCATGAGCATTGAAGGAATATTGTAAACAATTCCTTCATGATATGATATGATACAGCATTTTTAACACACCTATACACAAGTGTTTCAATGCACCATGAGACAAGGGAGGGGAAACAGAGGGAAGACAGAAATAACAATCCTACTAGTCCAAGTGACATTGAGATCATGCAAGTGCAGGGGAGGGGGAAGGGGGAAGGGGGAAAGTGCGGGGGAAAAGGGGAGGGGGCAGTGCAGTATATAGGATGATAGTAAAATAAATAAAGACAATTAATAATAGATAAAAGTGTGGCCAGCTGGTGGCAAGTTCAGGGGTAAGTGCAGACATCAGGTGTCAAGTGCTAGTAGGGGCTGAAGGGGTACAGAGACAGTCACCTGAGTGCAAGTGTTGCCAGAGGGGCAGTGTAGGTGTGCAACTTGTAGGGAGGGGACCTGGCCCCGAGATCAGAGGATAGCCCGGTAACCAGTGCAGTTTCAGATTCAGCCAGGAGATCAGCAGGGGAGAGGATAGCTTTCCAATTATACTAATTATATTCTTCCTTATGAAAATCGGTATTATATTTGTGAGGACGGGAAGGCATATAAGTGGTTAAAGAAGGGTTGGCCAGGTATATGTTATCTTGCTAATGTATTCCCTGGAATGTATGTGGCCTCGACAGATAATATATACCAGCGTGTAAAATTACAGAGAGGAAAAAGAGAAGTGGACCAGACTGATACTGATGCCCAGGCAGCAGTTTTTTGGGAAAGGGATAATACCATTGTTTGGGGTAGGCCTCAATTCTAGAAGCATTTGCATGCTCAGTAGAGTGGTAGAAAGTATGATGAACAAGACTGCGAATATATTTGTGAATCTAACAACTGAGCAAAACACTATAAGATTGGCGGCACTTCATAATAGGATGGTGTTGGACATTCTCACGGCTACAAGAGGAGGGATCTGTAAAATAATGTGCTCCTATATATATATATATATATATATATATATATATATATATATATATATATATATATATATATATATATATATGTATGATAACTCCAGAGATATCTTTGATGTTATTGATTGATTACACATATTAGGAGAAGCAGTACATTATGAAGTTGGACAGGAGAACGGCTGGTCCCAATGGTTTTGAAACTTGTTAAAGAATTGATGATGGACATTGCTATATTGTTAGTGGTATTAGGTTTAATGTTAGGTTGATGTTGTTGTTTCCAGTGCATTCCTGTATGTTATTCCCTTTTATCTCAGAGCTGTATTATGGTAGTAAAGAAAATGAGGATGGAAGGAATTCAGGATTTAATGGACATAGATATTGAAGTTTAACTGATTTTTAATACTTATCCGGAAGAAAAAAATATAGTTAAGGCTAAGAGGATGGTTTGTTAGAATATAATAATACTATGCATTGTCTTAGCCCTAAGCTAACCCTTTTTTGCAATCAAAACCCTTTTTTTCTTGCGATGTTCAAAAGGGGTTGCATTTGTCAAATTTTACTGAAGAAATCAAAATAGAAATGTGTTTGTGGTCTTTTCCGTCAGTCATTATCAGAACTTGTTATTACAAGAAAAGCCTGGGTCCATGCAGCATGCATGTTTTAGCTGCCTGGCCTTCACTGATAAACTTAGGTTAAATAAGATTAAAGGCAGGTCCTCCCATTCAGCAAAGTGAGAAAATCTGTTTCAATATGGTTTCATTTTCTTTGCTAAATGCTGTGTAAAGGTTGACCACACTAAGCAAAGGCTAATTACACACTGAGTCATAATGTCCAGCCCTTTCATTTTGTTAAAAACACAAAAGGTATCTTTAAAAGGTTGTCCATATAGGGTGACCATTGTTGGAATGAAGGGCAGGCAGATTTTGTGTTCGAAGACCTCAAACATAAGTCACTGACCATGAACTGGTCGATGAAGTATGCGATTGAGCCATAAGCAAATTAAAGACTCTTGACATAACACGAACATCTGTCGAATATGCAATTTGTCCTGCCCTCTTGAGATTAGATAAAGATTGGGTGAATTCTTGTGCATGTAGTTTAAACATATTTGCATTATTATATTTTCCAAATGAATAACAAATTACCTAATTTGATGCAAGCTCAGTTTGAATAAAAAGCAACATGGTGAACCATACAGGCACTTCACTTCTCCACTCTCCATGAAATACTGGTCATGGATGAACCTCAAGTCCGCTTGAGTGTATTATATGTGTTTATTAAAATGTTGCCTAGCAATCTTGAAACTGTCTCAGATGCTCGATTTTGTTTTAATTATAGTGCTTAGAAGTCTCACAACAACAAGAGCAAGGAACATCTCAAGCTACACCCATCCAGTGCACTTACCTAGCCATGCCGAAACCACCCCAGCACCTCTCTCTCTATCCGCATCGAACTCCCAAACTAAATCAGTACTCACTACCCCAGCAACCACTGCATCCAGGAACAACAGACTAGGTACACAACTACTGGGAAACAGTCCACTCCACCTCCCTGCATCCACTACATTGAGGAACCACCATCTCACTGCCAGAACCCACACCAGCACCAACGACAAATGAAGCAGCACGCTCCCACAGATAACCTACTCCAAGGCGTCAGCTACCAAATTGCCACCGTTATCCAAAAGATAGACTGGCATCCGGGGAACAATTCCCACAAGTAACCCCACCCGACCAAACTCATTAAAAGTCATGCTAACCTCACCTTACCACACAGCACCAAAATATATCCTCTAGCCAGCGCTGATCGCAAGAGTTAGAAGAAATAATCATCGCCCATCCCATCAATCAAGAGCATCCCGCCTACAGGGGATCTCAGCTCCCTCATCCTCCAGGGTGCCATCATTAATGCTATATCCCTTCCTGCACATGCACTAGATATAAAATACATTATCACCTCCAGGAAGCTAGAATTATCAGCAATTTCAGAAACCTGTCTCAATCAAGCTTCGGCAACATCACTGTCAACAAACTGTCCTTAGCCCTCACGGAGGGTTTCACCTTCCTTAGGTGACACAAAACTGATGCCAGAGGCGGAGGCATCACCTTCATTTACGAAGACTCCCTGCTAATTAGACCTATTACCAGCGTAATGTTAGCTAATTGTGAACTCCAATCGGCCAAGCTCAAATCCTCCCCCTCTGACTCCATAACTTTACATATTATCTACAGGCAACCATGGCCACCTATGATCTTTGAGGAAGAGATCACTCACTTGGTTGACGAGAATATCAAACCCTCCTCCAGAGCCATACTCCTAGGAGATCTCAGTCTAGGCCTCCATGACCTGCTGGACACAACTGCGATGGCAATAGCAAATGCCCTCACAGACCTAGGCTTCACACACTGGGTCACGGACCCCACTCCCATCAAAGGTAGAGCCATGGATTGCATTGTGGACCTGAACAGTCAGATTACTATCACATCCAACAGCCCTTGTCCTTGTTCGGACCACCACATCATATGCTTAACTCTCCCACTCCAGAAGCAACATCTGTTGGCCACCCCCCACACTAGCCTGTACCTCCAGGAACATTTCAAAAGAATCCATCTGCCCCTTCTTCTCCCCTTGAACACAGAACACCTCGGATCATCAGACCCTAAGATCCTTGGGGACCTCTGTTCAACAATGGAGTAAATATGGTAGCGCCCCATCTCCCCAGAAAAGCTAAGCCGATAAGCCACATCAGCTCCTGGTTTTCTCCAAACCTTTCTTACCTAGGCTCCAAGAAAAGGCAGGCAGAAACCATTTGGAAGAAAGACCCCACACACCTCACCAAATACTCCTTTGTAACAAATACAAAGAGGCCATTATTAAAGCTAGAGCAGCAGTCTACAACTCTAGGATAGCGAAGGCCAACTCCAACTTGCAAGAGTTATTAAAAGACCTCAGAGAACTAGAGTCCCATTCCTCAACACCTAGTATATTCACTAAGGACTAGCCATGGTGTATTAGCATTCAGAATGCGATGAGAGCAAAGATAATCTCCCTGAAGCAGAAAATCACTAAGGAACGTGCAGCAGTCAGCACTTCTAACCTGCCTGCCAACTCATTAATAACTTACTCCACCCCAGCCTTCAATTTCAGAATGGCATCAGAACTAGAAACAGCTAATATTCTCAAAAACCTAAAACCCTCCATATGTAAAGGGAGTATATACCCAACTATGATAATCAAAGAATGCACTTAAACAGTAGTCCCCTTTATACCAAGATTTATCAATGCTTCCTTCACATCTAACCAGGACCCAGCTGGCCTAAAAGAATCACGGGTTCTCATACTGTTAAAAAAAAAAAAAATCCTTGGACACACTTATGCCCAACAACTATAGGCCCATCGCCACAGTTCCGTTCCTCCCAAATACACTGGACAGAGCAGCTTACATACATATACAATCCTATTTTTGAACTAATCACATCCTAGGGAAGCAACAATCTAGTTCTTGCCCGGCCATAAGACAGATTAGCTCTTTTTGATCTAAAAATCAAACTTGATGCATTTAAAGACCAGGGAAAACCATCACTCCTGCTCCTCTTGGACCGGTCTGCTGCATTTGACCTGGTAGACCACAATATTTTATGTCACTACCACACAACCTCAGGCAATTTCTCCCATGAAGCCGCAGAATGGATAGCCTCCTTCCTAGAAAACATATCCATGAGAGTGTTCTCAGAATCTTCCAGTTCCCACCCATCCCCATACTCTGTAGTGTCCCCCAAAGCTCTTGTGTCTCCCCCTCATTCTACAATACCTTTACCAAACCTTTATCCGACCTCCTGGACACAATAGGTATCTCATACAATAATTACGCTGACGACGCCCAAATTCTCCTGCCCTGACCGGCTCCTTCCTGGAAGACTCCCTTACCATCAACAAAATATATTCCACCATCCAGACCTAGATGGCAACCAACCACCTGTGCCTGAACGATTATATGACTGAGATCCTTCTATTGGGATCCCCTGCCATGCTCAAGCAACTCAGATTTCTCCTCCTTTACTATCGACGGAATCCAGAAACCGTCTCATCTACAGTAAAAACACTGGCTTCTATCTGGGGGCCACCATACCACTCACCAAACAAGTAAATGCAATCACCTCCTCCTCCGCATGCACAGCAGAATTTATCAACAGGGCCAGATGTTTCCTCTCACCAAACCCCTGCTTAACCATCACAAGAGCAATCAGTGGAGCAAGACTGGACTATTGTAATATCCTCTTTACAGGAACATCCAAACAGAACATTGCTAAACTATAGCTAATCCAAAACAATGCCCTCTGAGCAGCCTTAAACATCTCTAAAAGAGATCACTTTTCTTCCGCCAGAAGAAAATTCCACTTGCTCCCCATTCGAGAAAGGATCATCTTCAAAACATTATCCATAAGTCCCTATCCGACTCAGCCCCCCAATACCTTACCCAGAATATTGAGAGATCCAAATCTACCAGACCAATGAGATCCCCACAGGCATACTGCTGAGTCGTACTTAAGGTAAAAAGAGCAAGAGGAGGTTGGGACAGCTTCCCTACAGTAGCTGCAATCCAGTGAAACTCCCTGTATCCTAAACTAAGAGCTGAAACCTCCTACTGGACCTTCCGTAAGGCCCTAAAAACCTGAATATTTACTTAGCAGTCCACCTGGCTGCCTGTCTGATGCAGAGCAATAAGAGACTTCCCGCTCTATAAATCATCAATCAGACTATGAGCTTTGATATGACTGTAGGTGCTTTAGCCTCCAATATTACATTTTGTCTCCCTTCTACCCATGTATGATAATGGTGTTTCAGTGTAACTGATTGCAACAGCGCCCAGATATCTTTGGGCTTGGGCTTTTTCCAAATGTAAATGTCGCTTGGCTAGGCCATAGTCGAGCATAGTAGTGTGGATTGTGTTGGAGGAGCAGGAGAAGGGTGGATTGGTTAGTATCTTGGTTAATCTCGACAGTACCTCCAGAACATATCCTTCATGCTCATCCGTTTGCTGCTAAGTGGTACTCCCCATCACTTCTGGCTGAGGTTCACCAGCTGCCCCTACAAGCCCTCCAAGGTAACGGGGCAACTGTCTCCCACTGGTTTCTCTGAGTGACAATAGATAGATGGATAGTCCAAGAGGTCTTTAGTTGCTCAGCTGGGATTATTCAGTATAATTGTGCTGTGGTTTGTTGAAGGATTGGCAGTTAAAACGATGCATTGCTGGCCTTCATAGACCTTCAGGAGGTGATGCATGACTGTACTACTCAAACTAGCTGGTGTGATGCATGGTTGGTCTACATGCTTCAATTTAATGCATTACATGCCTGGTCTTTCCACAATGTCTAGGTGTTGCATGTGGGGTGTCTTTCACAGTTCTATCTAATGTGAGGCATGACCACTCTTTGCCGAATTTACTAGCTGCAGTCTATGACTGGAAGGGGGGGAGGTGGAGGGCAGTGGCAGCATTTAGGTCCTCCCTGTTTTCTCTGCTATTGTCTCTTTTCTCTGCTATTGTCCCTTTTTGCATTTCATTTGGTCCTCTTTGCATTCTGTGTTATTGTCCCTTTGTGCTGGTCATTGGCAGTTGAATAACTAAGTCTTTAGTCATATCCTGAAGGTGAGGTGGTCTTCTGTGGTTCTAATTTCCTTAGGCATTGTGTTCCACAGGTTAGCAACTAAGCATGAGAATGCAGCTCCTCTGAATTTCCTTTTTAGGTATTGTTTTGTTTCTATTTGGAGGTCGATGATTGATCTTAGATCTCTTCTTGGTTGGTAGCCGCTGATCTTGGCCTGAAGAAATGTGTCTCCTTGTCTGTGTAAAGATTTATGGGCAATGCAGAGGCCCATGAATTGAATGCTTTTTTTTTTACTGGTCGCCAGTGCAGGCTTCTCATATGGTCTCTTCTGCTTAATCTCAGGAGTATCCTTGCTGCAGTGTTCTGTACGCATTGCTGTTTTTGGTGAGCCTTTCATGCATTCCTAGGAAGAGACTGTTTAGGTAGTCAATTCTTGTTAATATCAGGGATATGATTGTAAGTGGAAAAGAGAGGTACAGGAGCATCCCCCTGAGGAGTCTCAGGACATAGAAGCACTTCTTTGTGATGGCGTTTATTTGCGGTTCCAGAGATAGTCCATTGTCCATGAGGTTTCCTAGGTTATTCAACACATTTGAAGTTTCTGGTTGGGTTTCAATGCCTGGCAGCCAGTCCAGTTGTAGGTTGTTTCCCTTGACTCTGGCGGTGAGAGCATTATTTCTGTTTTGGGTGGGTTCAATTTGAGGTTGTTCATTGTCATCCATCTGTAGATGTCTGTGAGACAATTGTTAAGGGTATTGTTTGGTTCGTGGGCTGTGGTTATCTTCACAATCAGTTATGTATAATCTGCGTAAATGTAGGTGAGCAGTCCGTGGGTTTGAATGATTTTCATTACAGGAGACATGTAGATGTTTTAGGTGTTTGAGGTGAAAGGTGGTAACTTCTTTCAGTTTGATTTATGAAGAAGGAGGTTAGCCATTTCAGGGCAGAGTATTTTATGCTGCTTTCCAACAGTCTGTTTATTAGGGTTGTGTGGCTAATTGCGTCGAATGCCGCAGAGGTGTCCAGTAGTATGAGGACAGATTGAGTGCCATTGACTTAAGCCTATTTGCATGAGGTTCAGTATTCCCTTTGTTTCAATGTAGTTAAGTAGGATTTTGTATAAATGGTTCTCCAGTACCTTTGTCGAGTAGGGCAGTTTGGATCTAGGTCTGTAGTTGCTGGGTTCTTCCGCACTTTCTGTTTCCTTTTTTACCAGTGGTTTGATATATGCCGATTTGAATGAGTTTCGTACTATACCTGTTATTAGCAACAGGTTAATTAGGTGCTGGAAGTATGATGCTGGAGTTTTGAGGCTGAGGATTCCTTTGTAGATGTCCGAGGGCTGGGGAGGGTCGCTTGGAGATCTTGCGAGGTTGGTGTCCTTTATAAGTATGGAGAACTTTTATTGTTTCAAAGCAGGTAAGTATTGCTGTAAACAGTGTTTCGTCAGTTACCCATGCTTCAGTGGTTGTGTTAGTATTAGCGCGATTTTGTGTTAATGGTCTGTTGGATTGTTTCTATTTTTGATCCGAGGTGGTTGTTGATGTTGTCACATTGTGCTTGGCTTGTTGCAGGATGAAGGGATTTTTATCTCTTTTGTGATTCTGATGAATTATTTTTGTGGGTTGGTTGCCGATTTGATTCTTGCAGTGTAGTATTCAAGAACAGGAGAATCCAGTTTACCTGTAGCAGCTCCGAGATTATGGAACTCACTCAAACATAAGCAATGTGCCATCCCATACCCATTTCAAGAAACACCTAAAAACATGTTTTTTTGTTGTAACTCTAAATGTATAACTCTGCAACTGTAAATCGTCTAACTCTGTCAATCCAATTTCTCTGTAAATTATAATGTTATTGTTCTTTGCCTTAGGTACTTACATCTTTCTCTGTAACCATCAAGCACTTCTATAATCCTGTAACCTGTGCTGTGATACCTCCGGGTTTGGTTGTATAAACAAATGCAATAAATAAATAAATAAATACCACATAAATTGGTTAACCTCCTGGTAATAAAAATGGCACTCATTTCCTTCCAAACAGTGTATGAGTTGGCCAGGGATATTTGCATATGCTTTTCCTCCAACACCACTTATCCACAGAATAATTCACAAACGGTATCACAAGTGCCTAAACAATGATACTCATTCCACCAATGTTGGAAAGACAGCCATGGTACTCACACCTACTATGCATGTGTCCATACCAACTAATCAAGCGTCAACCAATCCAAGACCTTCTAACACAGAAGAACAAACAAATAACACACCGACACCTCGGACAGTAGCAGCTCGGCTCCTAAGGTCATAAAGTTTGGTCATTTACGTCTTCACTCACGATGTGTGGATAATTTAATGGAAGCTAGAAAATCTAACACTAGACACTGCTATTTCATCAAATGGAAAATATTTATAATTTGGAGTACCAAAAACAAGATCAATCCAATAAATTGCTCAGCTATAGATGTGATAATATACCCTATGGACTTAGTAGACAGAGGTCTAGTTCATAATTCACTTAAGGTACACTTAGCAGCACTGGCACCTTATACCACATCACTTCAGAAAATATCATGGTGGAGAATACCCACAGTCAAAGCCTTTGTGGAAGGTGTGGATTTAAACACAGTACTTTCACATCATAGGGGGCCACTATTTGAACCCATGCACAAAGCACCACTTAAAGATCTTTCGTACAAAGTTGCCTTTCTGATTGCTATGTAGTCAACATATTAAAATGAAAGACACTACAAAAAAGAACTAAATATTTCCATGACTTCGAACGGGGACAGACTGTGGGCTAAACTAAAAGAGTGGCACTGCCCACAATATCTACTAGAAGCCATTGCGACCTTGTATTCAAATACAATAAACCAGATAAGATTCAACCCTCAAGGTCAAGTCACAAACAAAATACCCACGCATAGAGGACTAAAGCAAGGATGCACTCTTGCATCCATATTATTTAAATTATATCTATCGGACTTTCATGAATCTCAGTAACCTGTTGTAGAATTCCCCATGATACTAGCAAATCATCAAATTGCGTGGGTCTTATATGCAGACGATATGGTCATTATCACCCAGACCCGAAATGGACTGCAACGAAGATTGAAGGCCTTTGTGGGATATTCTACAGCCAACAATCTAAGAATAAATACAAAGAAAACTTGTGTTCTAGAACTAGGAACCAATCAGGGAAATCACAAGCAAATAAAGAGAAACTTTAACTGACAAATAGGGGGCCAGCACCTAAGGTAAGTAAAATCCATCGTCTGCTTAGGCATCCTCTTCAATTGTGACATCAATGAGAAGGAATGGTTTGATACACTCTGTGCCAAAACAAGAAGTCTGTCCACCCAAGCCAAAGCAATATTAAATCAATATGGAAAATATACATTGGCAACAGTACTTACATTCAATAAATAGACCGTACCAGTGCTAACATATGAAGCAGAAGCTTTATTAAATCTGTCTTCGGAAGCATGGCCTGTGTTGGAAGGCCTATTCTGCAGACAAGTTCTATGACTATCTAAGGGGCTTGCAATCAATGGAATCAGATAGGAGCTAGTGCTACAGTCAATGGTAAATTTTGTGGAAATTCCTATCCTTAATAAGGAAATGTATATTGTAAGACTATTCTCCGCCCCTTGATATTATAAGAAGTAAAAGGAACGGAACAGAGAAGATCGATTAGAAAGAACATTTTTAATTTG
This sequence comes from Ambystoma mexicanum, assembly GCF_040938575.1. Classification (NCBI taxonomy): domain Eukaryota; kingdom Metazoa; phylum Chordata; class Amphibia; order Caudata; family Ambystomatidae; genus Ambystoma; species Ambystoma mexicanum. Next base: position 426,330,140 of record NC_090935.1, read on the forward strand.
GCTCAAAGAGATAGGAGCAACAACAGAAATACTGACAACAAATCCTAAAATGGTCAAGAAGAAGCTAAAAGATTATGATTGGATTCAAACACTGAACATGAAGTCCAGCAATCGTATGAGCATTTCAAACATATCTGAATGAAGAGCCTTGAATGATGTACCTAAATATCTTAAAAGATTCCCATCAAGACACTATCGAGATATGTTTTTAAGATTTAGGCTCAATACGCTCCCGATGGGTGAAATTCTATACTTTGGAAAAAACACCCACATGGCAATTCATGGTGTAGATTTTGGCGGAGAGTTCAAGTCTGGGAAACCTCAAAAAATATAATGACAGTTTGCCCTGTAGTGAGAAAAGTGAGGATAATATACCTGCGAAATTCCTTCTGCAAAATACACTTTTTATCTGCAGAGGAATGGTGGAGTAATATTGTGGGCGGGGCTGATGTGAGCCTATCCTTGGCAGAAATATAATTATTGGAAAAAACCTTAGACAACTTTCCGTCAAAAAAATAGAAATTACCAGATGCACAACATGCATGATGATCAAATGTTGTGCTGGTTGATATTTAAAAGGTTTATACAAACCATATAAAATAAAATAAAAAAATTTAAAAAACAAGGTCGTTTAGGGAACATATCTGAGGTTGTCACCCAAAAGTCATATGTAAGTTCTATGGTATCCAATTGATTGAATTCCAAGCTTTTTTTAAAAATCCACAATGTAGAGGAGAAAGAGCCTTATAAAAACTTGATGTTCACAGAGCTCCAATGCACAACCTTGACAAAACTAAGGTTATACGAAAAACAGAACCATTTTTGTGTCCATGTCTTCAGGGAGAGACAGAAAAGTAGTCACCAAGGCAACTACTAAACAGTGGATTGTCAGATGTATCCAAATGTGCTACTCTATAGCAAATAAAACACTTCCATTTACACCAAGAGCATATTCAACTGTAAGTGGTTTCAACCGAGCACTCCGTCTAAGTCAATGCCTAATATTGGATGCCCAATGGAAACCCTTATTTATATATTTTTATGTCAAACGTTCTTTTATTTCTGGATGATGTACCCTTATATAACGCCCCTCTCTCTGAATTCCCCCAGCCTCACTGAACCAAGAAATAGGTATGTTTTCCAAAGTTAAAAGATTTATTTGAATAATTGAACAATATATATATATATATCACACTTTTATGAATATGAACAATATCTGAATATCACACTTATGAATATTTCTACAATGATCAGCACTGGGTAGTATTACAATAATGAACAATCTCTTTAATCAATTAGGAGTAAGAATAGGAAGAACAATGTAGCAGAGAATAAAACTGTGTGCTGGTTCAAAGAAATGCAATGATATGAAATTAATGCAACACTGAAATTTGATATGAATTCAACCAAAGACAACAATCAACAATTGCAGTTCTATCCCACTTCCCCCAGCAAGCTTAGAGAAAAACAGCAATGATTTTAAACAGGTCAAAATGCTTTTAATTGGGATTTGAAATGAATGGGAAAATGCTAAAAATGACTTTAATTTGTTAATTAGGATTCAGGACTAGTGAGAGTTGCTTTGGATTGGTCCAGGTATACACAAGCAATGATTGTTGAATGATTATCAGATTGAAAACGAAATTCAGAAGTTGAATGCAAGAAATAGCTGTTTTACATGGAGGGAAATTGAGCAAAATGCAAATTTGCGGCAACTTTACTGTGCGCGAGAAATGCATTACGGAAAAACTATAAGGAGTTGGAATACGGTTCAAAAGTTACAGAGGTTTTAGTAAAGGTAGATTTTTTTCAAAAAGAGTCAAGATTTACAAATGAGAGATGCGCTTTGGAAGATTAGGAACAAAGATTTTTTAACACTAGAGAGTCTAAGGAGCCACAAGCTACACAACAGCACAGCCACTGATCCAGAGGCACCTCCGGATGGTTTCTAGCTGCACAAGACGCTTGCCTTTCTCCAGCAAATATATTAGCCTCAAGATGATTATCACTACGATTAACACAGAATTATATGGATTAGAGAAGGATTCAGGATGGACACCAGAGATTCTACAATGCAATCTGGATATGTTGGAATGGGTTGGATAGGATTACTTTAAACTAAGAGATTTGCTATGGACAGTTCCATGCTAAATACTGACAACTATGGTTTGGAATGGAAGAAGCCCGTCAAGATCTGGTCAAAGATTTGGCTGGAATTCACTCGCCCCCAGACAGGTCTCAGGTGCTTTCTTCTGCTCTCAGCAAAGCACTCTGGTCTGCACAGCCTCTTGGACTGGATCTGACAGGATGGTTCTGGGTTACAGCACTGCTCTACTGATCTGGATCTCGGGGTTCTAGCAAGAGTTCTTGGCCAGAAGCAGCAAAACAGCTCAGCCAGGCTGATGGATCAGTTAGGCCCCTTGGAAGTTTAGGGGTTAAATCAAGTTGCAAGATTTTAAATGCCCGCTTTTTGGGTTGGGCCTCTGCTTCAGGGTTCTGGAGTATGGATATGGGTTCTGGAGTCTGGATCTTCCTTCAGAGTGCTTCGCCAGTCGATCAGTGATGGGTGAGTGTGTGTGTTGCCTGTCCTCAGCAGTCCCTATTTATCCATTTTCCAAAGGGGTGGGGAGGCTAGTTATACTATGTCCCACCCTCTAAGAATCTGATAGATCAGAAAATTCCCTCTCCCCTGATTTGAGAAGGAACAGAGTGTCATGATGTGTCATTATGCGTCAGAGTGACACTGTGTTTATGGTCCACAGAAAAAATCCTCCCCTTTCTTTCTAACCAGAAAATTTATTTTGCGTAGAAAACATATTCATAATATCCCCAACATGTTAATATTACATATACACATCACAAATTAATTAAGGCACGTCTCTGTTTAAGTCCCATCTTCATAAGAGTTTTGGTTCCCAAATGACAATTTTTCGCGCTTTTGGTTGGTTTCTCAATGATAAATCTATACACATTTTTCCCCATCCATGCACATACCCTCTGGACATGTTCCTGTAAATGTTCATATTTTTAACATAATCACAACTGCTACAAAGTCCACATTTTCATAGTTCAGTCTCTGAACATCGCAAAAATTCCAGAGTAGTTTCTACTTGTGAGCAATCTTTTCATTTTAATAATCTCTAAATTCCATATTTTTGCCAATTTAGTACAGCTTTTTATAAGTCTTTTCCAAAACAATATTTTCTGTGCTCTCTGAATACACACAAGGGTCTGTCTCCGCCTCCAAGGTCTTGGCTGGGCTAGAGAGTCACATGGGCTTGTCTTGCTGCCAGGGCTGGTTTCTGTTCACACCCGAATTAGCATTTCCATTCAGTTCAAGGGAGTCCTTTGTCTGCTAGCAGAACAACAACCCAAAGTCCCCCTCCCACTTCCTTTCACACCAGCCTGCCAGTTTCTTAGCAGAGAGCAGGGGGAAGGATTCCTTTGTTGGGTAAAAGGGTTTGAAATGTCTTTGAATCCCAGTGTAGTTGGCTTTACTCACTTTGAAATCCAAGTTTAATAGTTTTGTCCTAAAATACAAATTACACTTTTAACAAATATCCACAAATCTCTTAATTTCTGCCTTCTTAAAATATAGGAATTGAATTATAGCAAACCATCTTGCTTTTGATAGGAAGTCTCTTCTTTGGGATATTTTGATTTAATGTACAACTTTAAAATGACAGGTTTAGAGATCGCCAGCTTCTGACAGAGGCGAGTAACGGTATTGCGCCCATTTTTTACATATTTCTTTCAAGCAATCATCTTTAAATGTGGATTTTGTTCTGATAAAATATTTTTCTGCTAACATTGTGCTCAGGTGAATTCTTTATAGACAGTGATGTTTCACACCCAACAAGAAAGTTTTGTACTTTTCACAGCCAAGGAAAGGCAGATTTGTAAAGCAACTCTGTGTTTCCCTTGCAATGATTTTGCTCTGTGGGCAGCCAAAGGATGAGTTTTGGCAGTGGTCTTCTGTGTTACCACTGAACTGGGCAAAAGTGGCTTGGCCGCCTATTTTTCTGATTCTCCTGCACACTTCTGGGTGATTTTTAGTGAACACCATGCTTTCCGGCTGCCATTTCTGGTGTTTCTGATGCAAGTAATGCCTAGTGATGTTGCAGGGCATGGACCAGTGGGTTAAAACATCCCACAAACCCCCCTCTTGCGATTTGGCGTTGATCGACCATCAATGGGAATTTGCAAGACTGGGATGTCAGTCTCATCTCTTTTGGTTCCAAAATTGGCAAAGTTCATCATCTTTTCCTCCATCAGGGGTGGATCGACCTGTTCTCCTCGTCCAGTCCTGATGTGAGTATTGAGCGATACTCCGGGGCCCTTGTATATTTGCTCCCGGTCCCTGGGTAGTCCTCCTTGGATTCCGACTCCATGGTTTCCAATCCTAGGATGACAAAGCAAAAACATATTTGTAGACATTTCCCCACCACTATTAATGTAGTGGGGTAGACACATACTTTTTGACCCCCCCTTCAGAAGATGAATCAGGGGTCTTGTGATCTCTGCGCAGCCCTCAATGAACTTTCTACTGTAATTAGTCAGTCCAAGCAGACTCCTTAGTTCCCGCAGAGTTGTGGGGTCTTTCAATTTCTGGAGTGCTTCCACTTTCTTTTCCTGGGGACAGAGACCCTCAGGAGTAATCTCATGCCCCAGGAAATTGACACGGGTTCTACACCACTGTACCTTTTCAAAGGAAAGTTTTGCTCCGGCAGCCCTCAACTGCGTCAGAACATAACGGATCTCCGCTATATGTTCCTCCACAGTTGAGCTTTTGATGAGAACATCATCTACATAGGCCAGGTTACCCCTCTCACCCAGTTCGGGCATGGCCTTATGTAGAAAAATGTTGAACACATTGCTGGAGCTGATGTATCCGAAGGGAGTCCGGGTCCATGTGTACTGCTGCCCCCCAAAGGTAAAGGCCAGCTTGCATTGGTCCTCCCTACTGACAAGTACAGTTCAGTAGCCATTTGTCAGGTCTATTGCATTGAATACCTGTGACCCCTGGATCTGTGTCAGCCCTTGGTCAATGTAGGAAAGAGGCCATCGGGAAGTATGGACCCATTTGTTGAGCTCCCTAAGGTCGGCACAGAGTCTCCACTGGCCGATTGGCTTCAATATCCCCAGCACCGAATTATTGAAGGTGCTGTGGACTGGACGGATTATCCCACGGGACTCAAGGTTCTTAATTATTTCAGTAAGGGACTCCATTGATGCGAGAGGCAAGCGATATTGCTTCACAAACACTGGAGTCATGCCAGGGTCCGTGGGAATTGTTGTTGTGTGGATGTCGGAGCGACCACAGTCATATGAGTCCACTGCAAAGAGATCTTGAAAATCCAAGAAAACTTGTTTCAACTTTTGCTTCTGCTCCAGAGTCTTACAGGCATCAGCTAGGTTGACTCTCTCTTCAACCATCAGCCTGAAGCCTGGAAATACTTCTGGTTTTGCTATCTCAACGGCTTCCTCCAGCTGGGTGGAGAAGTCCCTGGTCAGAGTGCTGATTTGGAATTGTGGCTTCAGGTGGGGAAGGCAGTCCTCACGGACCTGGAAAATCACCTCATCCCTCCTTGAAGTCACAAGTCACATCTTCCTTACCATAAGGGCATGAAGTGTACACCAGGAAGTTCCCCCCATATGGGGTAAAGATCCTGTCTGGTGTTGTGTTGTCATCACTGTCACTGTCAAAACAGTCCTTGGGGAACAGTTCATTGCCTAAATCAATGGGAAAATGTCGGTCATCAACCGCCATTCCAATAATGGTGCCTGCGGCTAGAGTGGTACTCTTTAAGTCGCTGTTATCCACCTCTATTGGAATGGTGTCATGTTCTATGTTAACTAGTGGTGTTGGGTTTACCCCCAACCCTTGCTGTTGGAGAGAAGCGTTTAGATGAATATAGGCATTACGGTTTTTCAATTTTTGTCCTCTTTTAACTTTCAGTTCCAGGGAGAATTGTTGGGTCCTTTCTGGGATGGTGACTTCCTCTCCAATCTGAATTTCAACTAGATAAGGCAGCAATTGAGTTTACCTAAATGCTTTCTCTGGGTCATCAAAGCCCATGGGATTATTCGCTAATCGGGACCAAGCTTTGAAGTTTATTAGGTCCAAACTAATGGCAAAGCGATTGAGAATGTCACTGCCTAAGTAAAAGGCAGCTGTGACGTCTCGCACGACCCAACAATTATGCACTATGCTCTTGTTGCCTATGGAGATTTTGAGCATACACCTGCTTGGCAGGAGATGTTTGGAATTGGGTGTTTCCAGATCCATTTCCCATTTGTCTATCAGTGTAAATGTGGGAATGGCTCTATCTTTTGGGAGTTGGCAGAACATGGCTTTGCTGATGAAGCTCTTACCGTTGTTCACACACACTCGGGTGAGAACAGAGTCCTTCCCTTCATTTAACTGAACAGGGATGAACAACTGCTCTCCAATTTGCTGAATATCAGCCAGTCTCTGAGCTGATATTTTATCTTTCTGGTCTATAGGAGTGGGAATGTCTGATTGTGGATTGGTAAAGAATTTCAGAGTGTTTCCTTCCAGTGTGGAATACCACCTTAGACTGGAAGGAAGGTTGATTTTCAGAAATAGAGAGGACCCCCCATCACCAGTTTGTTGTCCTACTGCTATTACTGTTACATCTGGAATTTGGTTGTTCTGGAAGTGAAATTCTGCTTGGTCAGATTTTTGTTCAACCATGTGGCATGTGCCGTTTAAACTAACATGGTTGACACCCTGTTTTAACTTTATTGGTCGGTTAGTCTGGGTCCAGAAGACCTTGTTCACACAGTCAATTAGGGGTGACAGCCTTCTCAGGAGGTCATTCCCTAGTAAACAAGGGGTGCCTCTGGAGTTACAACTATGACCGGGTGCTTCACCTTGTGTCACCCAATTTTAATGTCCAAATCCGCAGTCCCCTTGACAGGAATTTCCTTCCCGTCAAAGTTCTGAAGTTGTCCAGGAAGAGGGGTTAGAGGAAATTGGTAATTCTCCCCCCTTCCTGAATTCAGTTCATCAAAGGCCTTTCTGGACAGAAGGGTAGCTTGGGATCCAGTGTCCACCAGTGCCAAAATTGTACCCTGCCCCTGTACTTGAACCAGGGCATAGTATATTCCCTCCTTCTCCGCAAGGGGGCACAGATAATGTACATTTTTGGACAACTAGTTGGTTGGTTTTTTAGTTTTGGATACTGATAAGGAGGTGATTTGGGCAGAATTATGTGGGGGGTCTAGGGAATCTGAAAGAAAAAGGTGGCAACTAGAGATGGGAGAAGTTTTGAGTTCCCCTGGTTCTGGTGCTGGGCTGCCCCCCCTTTTGGAGGCAGTCCACAGGATGGGCTTGAACCAGATGATTTTAATGCTGTTGGCTCTGGGGTTGGATGATGGGCGGCGCTAGCTCAGTCCCCACATCTACCCAGTCTGAATTTGAATCCTTTGGGACCTATTTTCCTTTGGGATGAGTTCCCCCATCTCTGCAGGAGAAGATCCTTTTCCCAGGTTCCTCTGAGGATCCCTCTCCTTCAAATTGGAAGATCTGTACCTCCTCCTCAAAATAGGTCTTTTTGGGTACTTTGTTTCTCCTACCCCCTCTCTGCTCCTTGGGTGGCAGACTTTCAGGGACAGGAGATTTTGGTTCCGGTTCCCGAGTTTCCAGGGGCTTTTTACAAGTGAGGAAGGAAACTTCCTCCAAGGTTTTACACCCCCCTTCCCCTTGTGCCTCCTCCCTGGGAACTGGTGGGTTGTCGGGGTGCTGCCCCCGTCATTGCTCTGGAGCACCAGGTCCAGAGTTTGGGGCATTCTGCACCAGCATGCTCATCTGAGGGTTCTGTTGAGCCCTCAGCATGCGAACCAGATCCTGTGCCTTTTGGACCTGGTGCTCTAGCTGTGAATCCCGCTCAGGCTGATACGGGGTTCTCATTTCTCCCCTGGGCTGATCCCGGGAAGGGTGGCTATCCCTTCTGTGGTAATACCCAGGGTTGGGAAGATTTGGGTACCCCTCCACCCTTGGCCTCCCCTCTCCCGGATTAGTTTGTCTGGGCTCAGGAAAGTGGGGAAAGAAGCATGGATTGTTCTGGGGTTGAAAGTTCTGTGGGTACCTGGGGAAAAAGTTCTGCCCAGGATTTGGGGAATTTCTGCCCTCCTGGGGGAAGTGAGGAGGGAAGTTCCCTGGGTTAGCTGTTTGGTTGGATCCCCCCCTTGGGCAGGAGGAGACCACACATAACCCAGGATGGATCTGTTCCCCTTGTAGTGGGGACTTATGTAGTCAGGGGAGTGAGGGATCCCATTTGTGGGACTACCTCCTTGGCTCCCTGTCTCCGACTGGCCTGAGGGCCTTCTGGGCTTGGGATTATTCTGCTGTGCAGGCAAGTTTTTAGGCCCCCCATCTCCAAATCCAAAATGGGGGCAACTTTCACCTCTGCCACCTTAGCAGCAGCAGGGTTGCTGGTTGTTTTGGGGCTTTTAGCATTATTTTTGTTTTCTATGGGCTTTTGTACCTCATAGATCCGGGTGGCCTGTTCAATGACCCACTCTAGTGATCTTTTCTCATGAAAATCTCTCACTAGCTGGGTCATGATGTACTTTGGAAGAGCGTGGAAAAAAGTATTAACACATTATTTGCTGTCGTGTGCTCCCTTCTGGTAGTCTGCACAAAGGAATGCTTTAATTCCTGCACAAATTCTTGTGGAGCCTGATCCTCCCCACATTGCAAGTTGTAGGCTGGTTTGCGAGCCTCTTGGGGATTTCCGTGTACAGAAAAATGCTTCAAGATGGCCACCCTATATGTGGACCATCTAGAATGATTTTGGTCCTCCATCCCCGCAAAGAAACTGGAGTATTCTGGTGAGAAGGTCCATTTCACATACTGAATGCAGCTACTGCTGTCTTTCAAATGGAAAGTTTCCATCATCTGCTCAAAGAGTTCTAAGTGCTCTCAAACAGAATATTTGGTGTTCTTATGATAAGGCGTGATGATGCTCCTTATTGCCTTGATCTGTTTTACGGGGTCCTTAAGCAAGGCCCTTTTTGCCTTATTGGCCTTCTTGGTCCGGGTAACCCTGGTCCAATCCTCTTCTGACTCAGAGGCACTGATGCCAGAGGTGCCTGCCTGGTCTTCTAGGTTCTCCCGGATTCTGCGAGCCTGGGAATGGCTGGCAGAATGTGGGAACCTAGTCTCCTGTGTCCTGGGGTGCTTAGAGGAGTCTTCTGATTCCTCCTTGCTCCCAGGATTTGCTGGGTACCCCCCCACTGTCCTAGCTGGACAGAGGTTTTCAAGATGCCCTTAGTGGGCCTACTCTCCTGGAATTCCCCACTAAATTTCACAGTGCTTGGGTACCCATGCCCAGATGCCTGCCCATCCATTCCTGGGAGGTGCTGCTCTATGAGCCCCATACTTCTGACTGGATAGTAATCTGCCATCCTCGTGGCCCTGGGCTAATGCGCACCAGTGGACATGTTGGTGGCAGAGTCCAGGGACTGGGAGAGATGAAGGCCTCTGGTACTAGGGTTCCTGAGGTTATGCTCAGGTGTTTCTCTTTCCCAGCGAACATCATCTCTATCAGCCCCTGCTCCCTGTTGCCATGCAAGATCCTGAGCTTTCTGTTCCTCAATCAAGGCCTTACTAGTCTCTATCAGTCTCTCTTGCATGGCTACCTGTCTGTGGAGCCTATCATTGTTCTCACAGAGAGCCTCATTTTCTCTCTGTGCTTCCTGGTTTGTCTGAGTACTGGGCCAGTCTTTGCTGCAGGAGGGTTACCTCCAGAGTCCTGTCCATACTGGCCTGCTCCTTCCTTACCAGAGCACCTTTCACCCCCCTGGTGTGCTCTAACAATCTATCATGCTCTTTTTTAAGGTCACCCAGTACCTGGAGGGCCAGGTGATTTTCTTCCAGTTTCCCTTTTAAGTGACAGACTTCCTGGCCTAAGGTGTCCCTTTCCTGAGCAAGAGCCTGCCTCTGTGCCGCCAGGTTGTCTCTCTGTCTTTGAAGCGCGCCAGCTTTTTGGCGCTCTTCCTCAAATTCTGCCTGGGTGTCCAGGTCTTTCAGAATTAATGTGTTGCTCTCTGCCTTCTCTCTATCTAGGTGGCTTTGCAGGGTGACTACCTGCTCTGTGCATGCCCTGTTGAAAACCAGTTGTTGCTCCAGCTTTTTCTGGCTCTGCAGTAGGGAGTACAAACTTTCTTGGTACTCCTTCTGCAAGGCCAGAATTCTCGTTTCCTGTTCTGCCTTTTCCTGCTGCAGGATACCCATATCCTCTTTTATTTTAACTATATACTGCCTGCTTTCATTTTCTGACTCCTGCCTCCTCTGCAGCCTCTACCCAGAAGAGTCCAGATCAGATTGGGCCTTTTCTAATGCCATCAGTTGCCTACTTGCCAGATCTTGGCCTTCAGCATATTTATCCTGTATGGCTCCAATAGATAAATATAGATATGCCGCTATCTTGGCAATCTTATTTTGCACATCCTTGGCCTTAGGGGCCATATATAGTTCACTCCGGGCCACATGTAAGGGACTCTGGTCTTTTCAGATGTCTAACCCTGTTGCATTGATCTGTTGTGTGATTGCCTTCAACCACACATTCTGATCCTGCTCAGTCCATTCACCTCTTACAAATAACTTATGCAAAAGGTGTTCTCTAGCCATCTTGATGTCTACCAATGTCGCCGTTCTAGAAATATTAATTTCCTTCCTGACTTACAGAAGTTTTTTTTTTTTTGCAAAACAGACCCTTTCCTTAGAGCGTTCCCTTTTGAGGGGTGCTTTTACAGTGTAACACAGCGTGGTATCCCAACAGGATTTATGTATCCTGTCAGTTAGCACACTGTATTAAGCTGCACAAGTGGTAGTCTAATCCAGAAATCCTGCTACAAGCCCCCAATCTGTAAGTGGTTTCAACCCAGCACTCCACCTAAGTCAATGCCTAATATGGGATGCCCAATGGTAACCCTTATTTATATATTTTTATGTCAAAAGTTCTTTTATTTCTGGATGATGTACCCTTATATAACGCCCCGGTCCCACTGAACCAAGAAATAGGTTTGTTTTGCAAAGTTAAAAGATTTATTTGAATAATTGAACAATATATATTACACTTTTATGAATATGAACAATATCTGAATATCACACTTATGAATATTTCTACAATGATCAGCACTGGGTAGTATTACTATAATCAGCAATCTCTTTAATCAATTAGGCGTACGAATAGGAAGAACAATGTAGCAGAGAATAACACTTTGTGTGGGTTCAATGAAATGCAATGATATGAAATTAATGCAACACAGAAATGAAATTTGATATGAATTCAACCAAAGACAATGTAATCACTCTTTCCCCCTGATACTACTCACTCCCCCCAATATGCAATATGAAGAGACGGAATAAGGGCACACAGGTTTCAGGAATAACAATCAACAACTGCAGTTCAATCCCACTTCCCACAGCAAGCTTAGAGAAAAACAGGAATGATTTTAAACAGGTCAAAATGCTTTTAATTGGGATTGGAAATGAATGGGAAAAATGCTAAAAATGACTTTAATTTGTTAAATAGGATTCAGGACTAGTGAGAGTTGCTTTGGATTGGTTCAGGTATACACAAGCAATGATTGTTGAATGATTATCAGATTGAAAACGAAATTCAGAAGTTGAATGCAAGAAATAGCTGTTTTACATGGAGTGAAATTGAGCCAAATGCAAAATCACAGCAACTTTTCTGCGTGTGAGAAATGCGATTATGGAAGAAATGTAAGTAGTTAGAATGCGGTTCTTCGTTCGTCTGAAAGATGAGGATGTTAGCCTCAAAATGACATTTACATTTTGTTCCTGGCGTGTACGGTTCAAAAGTTACAGATGTTTTGTAAAGGTAGATTTTTTTCAAAAAGAGTCAAGATTTACAAATGAGAGATGCGCTTTGGAAGATTAGGAACACAGATTTTTTAACACTAGAGAGTCTATGGAGCCACAAGCTAAACAACAGCACAGCCACTGATCCAGAGGCGCCTCCGGATGGTTTCTATCTGCACAAGATACTTGCCTTTCTCCAGCAAATATATTAGCGCCAAGATGATTATCACTACGATTAACACAGAATTATATGGATTAGGAAGCATTCAGGATGGACACCAGAGATTCTACAATGCAATCTGGACATGTTGGAATGGGTTCGATAGGATTACTTTCAACTAAGAGGTTTGCTATGGACAGTTCTATGCTAAATACTCACAACTATGGTTTGGAATGGAATAGGCACAATAAACTTAAGAGAGACTAGAGGTAATATTTCCTATGACTGATAGTGAACAGCCCTCTATAAACAGAACTCTTAAACAATACACAATGTTCACTCGGTCCCTTGCTTCCCCAAGTCCATATTGAAACTATGGTTTGGAATGGAATAGTCCCATCAAGATCTGGTCAAAGGTTTGGCTGGAATTCAATCGCCCCCGGACAGATCTCAGGCGCTTGGTTCTGCTCTAAGCAAGGCACTCTGGTCTGCACAACCTCTTGGACTGGATCTGACGGGTTGGTTCTGGGTTACAGCTCTGCTCTAATGATCTGGATCTCGGGGTTCTAGCAAGGGTTCTTGACCAGAAGCAGCAAAACAGCTCAGCCAGGCTGTTGGATCAGTTAGGCCTCTTGGAAGTTTAGTGGTTCAATCAGGTTGCAAGATTTTAAAGACACACTGAGAAGGGTTCAGCTTTTTGGGTTGGGCCTCTGCGTCAGGGTTCTGGAGTCTGGATCTTCCTTCAGAGTGCTTCGCCGGTCGATCAGTGATGGGTGAATGTGTGTTTTGCCTGTCCTCAGCAGTCCCTATTTATCCATTTTCCAAAGGGGTGGGGAGGCTGATTATACTATGCCCCACCCCCTAAGAATCTGATAGGTCAGAAAATTCCCTCTCCCCTGATTTCAGAAGGAACAGAGTGTCATGATGTGTCATCATGTGTCAGAGTGACACTGTCTTTATGGTCCAGAGAAAAAGTCCTCCCCTTTCTTTCTAACCAGAAAATCTATTTTGTGTAAAAAACATATTCATAATATCCCCAACTTGTTAATATTACATATACACATCACAGATTAATTAAGGCACGTCTCTGTTCAAGTCCCATCTTCATAAGAGTTTTGGTTCCCAAATGACAATTTTTTGCGCCTTTGGTTGGTTTCTCAATGTTAAATCTATACAATTTTTTCCCCATACATGCACATACCCTCTGGACATATTCCTGTAAATGTTCATATTTTTAACATAATCACAACTGCTACAAAGTCCACATTTTGATAGTTCATTCTCTGAACACCGCAAACATTCCAGAGTAGTTTCTACTTGTGAGCAATCTTTTCATTTTAATAATCTCTAAAGTCCATATTTTTACCAGTTCGGTACAATTTTTTATGTCTTTTCCAAAACAATATTTTCTGTGCTCTCTGAATACACACAATGATTTGTCTCCACCTCCAAGGTCTTGGCTGGGCTAGAGAGTCAAATGGGCTTATCTTCCTTTCAGGGCTGGTTTCTGTTCACACCCGAATTAGCATTTCCATTCAGTTCAAGGGAGTCTTTCGTCTGCTAGCAGAACAACAGGCCAAAGTCCCCCTCCCAGTTCCTTTCACACCAGCCTGCCAGTTTATTAGCAGAGAGCAGGGGGAAGGATTCATTTGTTGGGTAAAAGGGTGTGGAATGTCTTTGAAGCCCAGTGTAGTTGGCTTTACTCACTTTGAAACCCAAGTTTAACAGTTTTGGCCTAAAATACAAATTACATTTTTAACAAATATCCACAAATCTCTTAATTTCAGCCTTCTTAAAATATAGGGATTGAATTATAGCAACCCATTTTGCTTTTGATAGAAAGTCTCTTCTTTGGCATATTTTGATTCAATGTACAACTTTAAAATGACAAGTTTAGAGATCGCCAGCTTCTGACAGAGGCAAGTAACGGGATTGCGCCCATTTTTGACATATTTCTTTCAAGCCATGTGGATTTTGTTCTGATAAAATATGTTTCTGCTAACATTGTGCTCAGGTGAATTCTTTATATACAGTGATGTTTCACACCCAACAAGAAAGTTGGATCTCTTGTGATGTTTCAGAACCATGATTTTTGTACTTTTCACAGCCAAGGAAAAATGGATTTTTAAAGCAGCTATGTGTTTCCCTTGCAATGGTTTTGCTCTGTGGGCAGCCAAATGATGAGTTTTGGCAGTGGTCTTCTGTGTTACCAGTGACATGGGCAAAATTGGACTGGCAGCCTATTTTTCAGGTTCTCCTGCGCACCTCTGGGTGGATTTAGCGAACACCATGCTTTCCGGCGGCCATTTCTGATGTTTTTGATGCAAGCAATGCACAGTGATGTTGCAGGGCATGGACTAGTGGGTCCCAACAAACCGCACACCAGAAGTAGGGGAGCAACCCTGTCCTTCCTCGCTAATGTTCTCCTGGAGGCTATTTTCAAGACAGGTACTTGGAGTTCAGTGCATTCTTTCAAACAACATTATTTTGTAGACACAAAACATAGAACAGACTGTGATGAATCAGTAATGATTACCCACAGAAACCTGGCCTGGGTCCTTTCTCATGTGGCCAGGGAAGGGTAGATGCTTCCTGATCCTGACCCTGCGGGTGGTATTTTGCAGGAGGATCACATGGTGGAGGGAACAGTCCAGAAAGACTGGCAACCCCCCCTGTTTAACTTTCCCCATAACTCGACACCTTTAATGGCTCTTTGCCAAACAGAAGAATTCCAAAAGTCCAATTTTGCTGACAAGGACTACAAGTCCCGTAGGCCCAGAAGTATTGGGGTGAGGAAGAAGGCTGAAGAGGCACGTAGTAGTAGTAGTCAGGCAATTAAGCATGGTGGCCCACACCTGAGGGAAGCTGAGAGGGTTAAAAGCCCCCCTCAGGTGCAGGCAGTAGAGAGGAGCTGGAACTGTTGCTGTAGTGTATGCAGCAGTAGCAGATGCAGAAGTAAGAAGGCACATTGTTGGCAATCCAGGCAGAAGTGGGAAAACTGGAGGGATGCTGGGACTCTGATATAGCAGATTTCACCTCCTTATCCTGTAAGTGTCTTGTTCCCCAAACTCTGATGTGCAGAGGCTGAACAGCAGAAGGTATGCAGGAAGGCTGCTTTTCCCCATGTGACCCTAATTGCAGAGATTATGCAGTGTGAAGCTTGTCGGAGACCATGGCGAGAAGTTGCTGTGAAGCCGTGAGTCTCAGGAACAAGAAGGGCCCCTTAATTGAGTGTCCAGGCTGGAGACACCTTCAGAGAGGAAAGGTGTTAGCTCCAAGTGAAGCCAGAAGGCATGCATCATGTGAAAACTGGAACCAAGAAGTGAGTGAGTTGAGCCGGGCATTCTGATTCCTTGCACAAGCCTGCTGGCAACAGTATATAGCTAAATATTCACTTGCGTATAAGTAGAAGTGATGCAAAGTTAATCACTAAGTATTTGACGATGGTACACTTGAATTGTAGCACTCACCTGTGACCAAGCATTCTCCCTTTCACTGGCTTAAATTGAAAACAGTGTGAAATTGCCTTTCCAAACTTAAAACCTTGCAAAGCACATAAAGAAGTCGCTGTGTGTGCCTAATAGAGGACAGGCGACCTCTGAATCTTTATCAAAGCAGTTAACAATTCATAAGAAGATAAGTCACATGTTTAAACATTCTATTTACAAGTCAGACAGAGCAAGCATTTGCCAAGCCAAGACTGAACAAGGTATTGGACCATTAAGACTAAAACCAGGCTTTCCCAGAGCCAAGAAACAGTCTGAAGGTTACTGTGAGCCAAATAGAACATCAGCCTTGCCTAAGAGAAGAGTGTGCAAGTATTATCTGAAGCCAAAAGAGTGGCGTCAAAGCTTCTGGGTAATTACTCTGGCTAACAGTAGGCAGACGGATGAAGGCAAGGTTGGGTAAATGGAAGCTTGCTACGATTTTCTTTTAAAGTTGATGCAATCTAGATTGCCAAAGCCAACAGGAAAGAGAGAATCGGGCCAGAAGCAATTCTGGGTTGTCGCTGTGACAGACAGACAAGAGTGGCTGCCCCTCTGGAAAAAGAATATTTGTTTGGAGAGTGCCTTGCTTACTTGAAGCTATAGAAGAACGAGAAAGTTGCTCTTGTCATATTCGAACACTGTTTAAGTTACCTAGTAGTAAAACAGTGGCGGTGTATTTGGTTGTCCTTAGATCTGAGACTTCAGAGGCACAATTGAATTGGGAATACTATGAGGCAAAGGAGTAGACCTTGATGCTGAACTTTAATATACGTTGCTCAGAGTTGAAAGTTGCTGAAGTAGAAGTAGACATGCTGTGTAGTCATTCTGACAAAGATACCTAACCAAAGAACTGTGTTTCACTAACTTATTGTTTTTGCTGAAGTTGTACCTACTAAGGTTAACCAAGAACTGTGGTATTTCTTTCTGAACAAGTGGAATTTGTGTCAAAACATCATGGCAGGGAATGACATTGATGCTATTTTGAGGAAGTGGAAATACTTATTTCACCAAGAAGAGAAGTATGTTTCTGTTATTGGAACCCTGCTTTACTTTGACATTGACAGTGAAGGAGTCAAGAACCAAATTTAGACTGCATAACAAACTAAGATTTTCTGTTTTTTTTGTTGAACATTGGAATTGAATATACCTTGAAATTCACAGAGGTTAGCAAAGAGACTGTCAATATCATTGTGATCTTGTTGTGAACTGCCATATATTTTCTTTGTATATTTGATGTTTAAGTGTGAGGGCCAGATACCCTATGTCACAGTAGTTTCCTTTAGTTTTGATAGGTAGGGAAATTCTTGTTAGAGTAGGGATAGTGAGGTGTTTGATAACATGTATAATGTAATAAATGGCATATTTTGAAAAATGCAAATGTCCGCATCACATTGCTGACCCGTCAAAAGATCTACAAGAAGGCCAAGCAATCTTAAGACTTTTATTTCCACCTGATCCTTCAGCTCACCCACCTCCTTCACAGAATACTGCGTGTCAGTCATTGCAAAGCATGTGAATCCAAGCAGATTCACAAGGCCCAGAAAATAAATGCCAGTAATCGACTAGTAATCATTTTCTGTGGCTTGTATCTGCTTAGAAACACATGCACCCACACGTCCTCCCAACTTGGCAGCTGAAGTAAAAAAAAAAAATGAATTACATAGCCAACATATTTCACATGTCAGAAAACAAACAATCGGAGGACGTTGGTGTGTGAAGGATCATGGCTCCCCGTACACATACGGTTGGGATAGTGTTACAGGTATGCCCTGTGGAAACCCAATTTTTCAAATAAAATAACAAAAACATATGTAATACTCTGCACCAACCACTAGATGGCGGCCTATGCAAAGCATCTGATTCTAAGCAGATACAAGCAGTAGAAAGGCAATTACTGGTAAGCCATATTTTTCTTATTTGTAATGACGCTGCCACGACTTCAATCAAATATATTAACCACAGATGCTCATTAATGGATCTGTGAATAGGACTAGTTGCTCCAGCTCATAGAGGTATGGATGTCTGGGAGTAGCTGATAGGGCAGACATGTCATTCATTGTTTGTTTGTTTGTTTGTTTTATTATTTCTAATGAACGCCAGATCTGAGGGTATCAGGGCACAGACAGAAACAAGAATATTTTCAGCTTAGGTTACAGTGCTGTACATGTATATACAATAGGGATAAAGTTAACAGGTTAAAGCAAAAATAGGAGGTCAAAAATAGGAGAAGAAGTGTTTAGATAATATATACAAACAGAGATAAGGCTGACACAAGAAACAGAATGTTGCAGCAGACCTTGAACAATATGAGCAGGAAGTTGATAGGGAAGAGCTATCAAGCAGTGTGTATTGAAGGGGCGAAATTATATACAGTGTAGGATAGTAGAGTGGAGCTGATGGGAGGAGCCAAGTGTTTAGTGGTCATTTACTTTAATCCAAATGATATTGTGTCTGAAGTGTGGGTATGTTTGGTCTGCCCTTAAGGCAGGTGGTAGGGAGTTCCACAGCTGAGCGGTTTTAACTGGGAAGCTACATCCTCCAGTTTTGGAGAGTTTAAACCTTGGTACCGTCAGGAGATTAGAGTTGGCCATTCTTGTTAGGCGGTTGGAGGATTGTCTCTTAAATCTTTCAATAAGATAGCGTGGGGTGGCATTATTCAGATAGTTATGTCTGAGTGAGGCCGTTTTTAGCAGGATTTTGTCATTAGAGGAAAGCCATTTATTAATTCTCCTTGTCGCTGAAATATGAACTTTTTTTGCTATGGCCAGCGCTCCTCTAAGGGAGTTATTTTGGAGAATCTGGTTTTTATTGATGATCATACTTATTGGCCCCCAAATATAGGGTGTAACAATAGTCCAGTTTTGATAGAATTAGGGCTCTGGGCAAGGTAGCGCAGCTGTGCATGGAGAGGAAAGGCTTGGCAGCTCTAATTATCTTACAGGTGTAAGCAGTGGCGAGGCCATGGAGTTGACCTGTTTGGTGAAGGAGAGAGTGGCATCTAAGTAGAAGCCTAATGTTTTCACTTAACTTTATTGAGGTTGTGGGTGGAGCTGAAGATTATGAGCTCAGTTTTGTCATCATTCTGGCATAGACCATGAGTGGCCATCCATGCCTGGATGATGAGGTACACCCTATTCACCAAGGCCAAATCCTTGTCATAATCACCCGTCAACATTATGAGGATCTGGGTATCATCTGCATAGTTAGTGTAGGTGATACCAACACCATCAAGATCATCAAAAAGGGGCTTAGCGAATATGTTGTACATGGTAGGTGAGACACATGAGCCCTGTGGTACCCCGCAGGTGATGTGAGGGAGAAAAGACACACATGGTCCTATTATTCAGGAAAGATTGTATCCAGCCTATAGCTTCTTGCGAAAAGTGCGTGGCCGAGTCCAAGTGGTTGCAGAGGACTTTGTGGTGTACCAAATTAAACGCCGCTGATAGGTCAAGTAATAGTAAGAGGGCGGTTTTTCCATTGTCCCTAAGTGAATCCATTTGTGCCTTAAGGTCTATCATCGCAGTTCCAGTCCCATGTTGGGCCCTGAAGCGAGACTGACGGACTCCAAAGAGATGGTTTTGTTCCAGACATTGCTGTATTTGTAGGTATGCTACCCTGTATAGGAATTTGAGCAGGAAAGTAGTTTGTAGGTATGGAGGGGTCCAGAGATTGCTTTTTGAGGAGTTGGAGTACCCAGGACTCCTTGAGATTGCTGGGGGTGATGCCAGTGGAGCAGGATGCATTAATTAACTTAGAGATCAAGGATGATAGGTTTCTGGCAGCATTTTTAATAATTTGGGCTGGGCATGGGTCTCCTTGGCAGTTAGATGGTTTGTGGGTGAGGATGACTTTTTCAACCTCTAGGATGGTCACTTTGGAGAAGCTGAAACGATGTATGGGTTTGAGTGAGGGCGGGTGCGTTTTAGGTTGTGGCGTGCTCGGTTGTGGGGTAGAGATATGAAGGTTTTCTTTTTTGTTGGCTGTCTTGTCCTGGAGGAATGCTACATTGTTGGGTAGGGCATTTTGAATGCTAGTGCACCAGTTTTTGTCCTTAAAACAGTTGTCTGGCACAGGGTCGGAGTTTCGAGTTCTTTGAGGATTATGAATAGTTTTTTTATGCTTGAGTTGGCTTGCAGAATTCTCTTTTTGTAAGAGTCTTGTTTGGCTCGGATATTCCATTAATAGTCAAGTCTTTGTTCAATCCCAAAGAAGGCAATGTCATTTCATAAATGTTCATCTTTAGTCGACTGAGCTTTGGCAGAGAACACATTGATAAATTACTTTTCGGTGTTGCTTTCACATTGTACTGTGTGCTACAAATAAGGGAGATGCCAAGTGACAGAGAAGGCAACTGGAAAACATGTAATCATCACAACTGTAGAACCCCTCCTTGCGCTCCTCCTCCCAACCTAACTGAGACTGGATGATCTTCTCTTGAGTATTTTCTTCCCTGATTCAGTGGCAGAAGCAGATTTTGATGTCTCGAAGTGGGGGGAGGAGCTAGCTCCTAAAAGGGCTCCAAGACTGTAAATCATTCAGAGATACAGTAAAGGATCCTAAATGTCTCCGCAAATTAGTGTGAGCGGCCAAGCTTAATAAGGGAGCCCAATATAAATAAGGAGAGTTTGACAGGTTCATTCTTGCCCACATTCTCAGGTTTTCAGCAATGTACTATAACCTTAACCTGTCAACAAATAACATTCAACCTCCTGCAATATTAACAACATACTATATTACCTAATACTGCTAAATACACTGAACCACCTGCTGTGCTATAGCAATTCTCATAGCAAGCATACCATTTCACTATTACACATACCATGTCAGCACAACATATACACATTAGTATTTTCACTGTTGCTTAAAATAGATATTTGAATATGTGTATTACACATACCCTCCTACTCTTCGAGGTACAACAGCATTTTAAACACTATAACCCTTTGTTCACTTATTCTAGCACAACCTAAACCATGAGCTGACAACCGAGGCAACACATTTCAACTCACTTCATTCCCTAAGGCACTGTGAGCTCATTTTAAGCCTTGTTATCCTAGTAAAATGTTTCTCTGAGAACTGGAACAGGACATAATACCTAACTCCCTGTTAGATGACATTAACAAAAAGTGAAGACAACACAGTATCCTCTTGCCCAGAACGTTACCTTGGAGAACCTCATAAAATACTCTCCCTGCTTCTAGCACTGGTGCTAACTCTGGTTACCAAACCCCCGGTCATACCGTTGCGTTCGTGTCGCATTCCCAACGTGAGCACACCAAGTACTTTACATGATGCAGGGATTACCTGTTCATCATGTTTACCTCCTTTCCAGTTCTGCTGAATCCATACACAATGTGACGTACATCACACACAGGATACAGTGTTAGGACCTTTTCTCTGACACTTCTCTTCACCAGCTATAGTGATAAGTGTTCATAGGCCACTGTGACCCATATCCAGCCCACACTACGCCTTCATCAAAGTGAAAGAGTTCTCTAACAGAATACCGATGGTGAGCCAAATGCTGACTGAACTGTCACTCTAGCATTCGCCATACTCCACTACAAATAGATGACATCACCACTCTGCAGGTGAACACAGAGAACTGAGCTCCTTGGCCACAACGACTTTTCTAGTCACGTCAACAGGTATGGCACTTTTATCTTACGTGAAACACAGCTCAAAGCAAAAAAAAAAACCTGCCACCACTAGTGTACTGCACGGACGTTAAGGTGAGAACTGAACACAACAACACCCTGAAATTCAGCTAAATTCATCTTAATGTCATGGAGCCTATGACCACATTGTTGACATCACAGATGACAAGACTGATGACATCACTGATGACATCACGAATTATATAATATATGACATCATCGATGACATCAATGATGGCATTGCTGGTAATATCACTGTTTACATGATATATAACACCATAACATCACTGATTGATTACATCTCTGATGGCATCAGACACAATGGGCCTCATTACGAGTTTGGAGGTAGCCATGCTGTTTTTACTGCCATGGCTACCCCCAAACTCAGGTCTGGGTCCCGGAAAACAGGAATTACCGGGCCATTCCGACATTTGCAGGCCCGGTAATTCCCATTCACTGGACCCGGACCCAGTACGTCCCATTCCCATTTGAGCCCCCAGAGGGCTCAATGGGAATGGGGAGGATGGTAACAACCGACCTGTTTGTAACGTGCCCATTGCTACCATCCTGTTCTGCTAGCGGGTGCTGCTCTGCACGTTGGTCTGACCAGGCGTGAAGAGTGGCCCCACGAGCAGAACTCGTAATGTGGTGGTAGAGTGATAATGGCACCGGCAGCACTACCAACGCCATTATCACTCTACCACCAGGGTCGAAATGAGGCCAATATCATTTATGATTTAGCTAATAAAAGCTTTGTTTAACTAAATAACAATTTAGGCTCTGGCATGGCCAAAGGTCACAGCCACTGGTCAAGGCCATAGATAGTTGCCCCTTAGTGTGCTACAAGATTCAGTGGGCATGGCTGGATCCACTGTCTACGACCGAAGGTCATGGCTAGTGGCCGATGAGTGTTGTAAAATATACAGCGGGCATGATCAAAGGCTATATACACTAGCCATGGGTGAAGGCCATAACTACAGGGGGGATGGCCAAAGGGTGTGATGACTGGCCATGGCCGAAGGCCATGTCTAATGGGCCCTTAATGTGTTAAGCAATACATTGGGCATGACCAAAGGCCGTGGGCACTGGCCAAAGGTCATGGGCACTGGCGATAGCCAGTTTGCATTGTAATCTATCAGAGATTACATCTGTGATGTCTTTGATGATGCAATCAGTGATGTCATCAGTGATGTCAACGATTCTGACACTTTGCGTAAATCAAAATCTTCTTG
Organism: Ambystoma mexicanum; assembly: GCF_040938575.1. Taxonomy (NCBI): domain Eukaryota; kingdom Metazoa; phylum Chordata; class Amphibia; order Caudata; family Ambystomatidae; genus Ambystoma; species Ambystoma mexicanum. The sequence goes on from NC_090935.1 coordinate 426,352,540, forward strand.
CTATTATTTATCTTTTCGTTGGCACTCCATTAACACCAATAGTGTGTTTTCATTAGCATGACTTATGCCCAATGATTCCACATTATCATGTCTATTTAAAGGTAAAATGTACCACTTTGCCTTTTAAAGCTTTAATCATTAATTAATGCTTTATAAGCTGTACATGTATTCATGTTTACATTATGATGTAAAATTGTACATGTACCGTTAATGTTCACTCTTTTTACAAAACGTTTTTTGAAATAATAAAACAACATGCTGTAGTATATACATTGTACTACTATGTATGTTTTCAATGTGTCTTACAGTTTAGTAATGTATATATATTTTATATAGCTTTTTATATTTAATAAAGTATGAATTAGGTGTACATTTGTATGCTTTTATTGCACATAAATAATACATTTATATTACATTGTACATATTATGTTTTTAATAAGATGCATGTATATTTTCTCAGCTTGAAATGTATACTTAGTTGAGAAAGTATTGTTTTTAGGGTAATATGTCTCACGTAAACGTAATGTTACTTATGTATTTTTTGTATATGTGGAAAAAGGTTGAGTAAATATTTGATCAGGGATAAAAATGTATAATTTAATTGTTTAACTAGTGCACATGCATGCTTTTATAAGTATGTACTTTTGTTGTTATCCATAAGCATACATTTTCTTTTAATTTGAATGTATTACAGTACACAATTACATCTGTGGCATTTAATATAATGACAATGTTTATTTTTTAAATGCATTTGTTAGATGCCCAAACCCAGGGGTATCACAGCATAGGTATGGAAAACCTTTTTACATCGTTTTTAATAGGAAAAAATGCAATATATCTTAAATGTTCTAGAGGTGTGTATGTATGTTTATTGTACTTCAATGTACATACTTAAGTACTGACATTTTAAAAACAGTGGTTTAAATGTACTATACAAAAGGTCTTGCAAATACATAACTGCCAAACATAAGTAACTGTACTTTATAATAAATATACACATGTAAATATATTTCAACATATGCTTTTAAAACGAATATGTACGTATGCTGATATCAACATTTAATATGCTTGATTTTGAAAATGTACACAATCATTATTCATTTTTAATACATATGTTTGTAATGAAATATTTGTATATTATTGTTGTACTTTATTTGTGTTTAGTTTTATGCAGTTACAGAAGTTCAAACAAGTATAATGGAACAAGATGTTATTGTATAAAGACACATATATGTGTTAAATATGCCTTTTAATTTTACATTTTTACTAAAATAAAACTTTGATTATATTTGTAAAATATTGTATTATTATATTTGTAAAACATTGTAAACAAAGATGCAACACATAGATACATTGTGTGCACTTATTTATGTTATTTTCAAAAACTTAAAGTAGAAAAAGGTATGAAAATGTAGATGAATTGAAAATGCATTTAATGTGGCAAAATATAATGCATTGATTATACTGTCTTTAAATTTAGATTGCATAATATAAATGAAAAGAATGATTTTCTAAACAATTGTTTTTTAAACTATTTCCTAATTGATGATACTTCATTTGTTGCAGATTTATAGCAGATTTATAGCAGCATTTGTTTCTCCTACTGCAATTATTATACCATATTTTAAGTACCTTAGAAATTAGTTTGCATACTCAGTATCGATATTTGGTAAGGTGGAAGTGCCACTCTATCACCAACCTGATATTTCTTGGCAACTTTTAAAGGTACAGATTCATTTACTTTTTAGACTTTTACACTCTCAATATATTTCCTTTTCTGGTCAATTTATTTTGTTGTACTAGCTATAGTAGAAATGGGTAAGCCTGGTTTACCTGGCTCTGTTGCTTTATCTTCATAGACATTTTATAAGCTCATGCTTATTTTGCATATGTCAGACAAGGGAAAGGTCCACACAAAAGGCACATGACACATAGTTGAGGTAGCGATTGGAAAGACTATATTTGAGTAAATGCAACATTTAATCTAGTTGTTTATCTAAGCTGGGTATTAATCAACATGAATAATTTTGGTTAGAATTGCAATTTTTTGTGGAAAGTTAAAAACATTTAGCAAAGATGTTTAAAAATCATTTGTAAAAGGACAACACCAGTGTGTGGAAGCAATATGTGTATTTTGTGGGGTGTTTCCCCCTGTTTGTCTTTAACTTTTGCTCTCAGAACCCGACAGTACACCAAAAAGATATTCCTATGAGAGATCGGCCACACTTGCTTATCACTATTACGCATATGAGACAACATGGTGGAATTTCTTAAATGATGTTGATTGGGATTACCCCTTTGCAGGTATGCTTTGTAGATGGTGAAAACTACTTATTTCATGTTTCGAACATGATCTTGTTCAGGAGCTTCAAAGTAGTCCCAAACCCAAGATCTTAAGTTCCCAGATGAAATATTATCAGCGATTGGCATCCATTTTTTGCATAGTTCTTTAGCTTTAACACCTAAAATACATGTATTACAATCAGTATTAGGCACATTGATTGTTTTTCTTTTTTACATAACAGAACCATGTGACATAACCATGTAACAGAACCATGTGACATACAAAGAAAAGTAGCACCACTAATAGGTACATGACGTGTTTTGGTTTTATGGACAATGCAACCTTCACCACTTGAAATACTACCAGTAGCAGTAGCAGGGGTTTTATTTTTTTGTTGTTAAGTGAACAGGACTTTGCACCATCAAAAAAGTGTTTTGTTTTCACGTACAACGGAACTTTCAACCCTTCAAATACTACTAGTAGCAGTAGAAGGGCTTTTATCTTTTTTGCCGGATAAGATGATTTGCCACAGTTGAAAGGGTGCTTGCACTGGTAATAGGCAATACAATGCCTGCACAACAGTTTGCACTCTTAAAATATTACTAGTAATAGTATTAGGCAATGTATTTATTTTGTTTCAGAAAACATGACTTTGTGCCATTGCACTTTGCATCATTGAAGTAGAAGGCTAGAAAGTACGGAGGATAGTGTGGGGTACATTTACCAGCCCAGGAGAACTCCCCTACCTCACCAAACCACATCTCAGCAGTCACCAGTAGAATGACTACACTGGCTCTGTTGAGTACGATTGCCTTGCCTTAAAACTGTGTTTTGCAGTCACCAAAATAATGGCTGTGCTTTTTCACCAGACACATATGGGGCAAGAGGAAACACAGAACACCTTGCGAATTGCTGCCAGTATGTTCTTCATTGCACCAGAGAAAAGAAGTCAAAGGCAGAACTGCTATGCTGCCAGCTCAGAATTTCCCATTGAAAAATAAAGCGTTCTGCATTTAAAAATGACTGTGCACTGATGCCCTGTCCATCCTTTCAACTGTACACAATTTGGTTCCAGTAAGACCCAGTTCATCCATATTCAGGTTGTGCTCCAGCAAATGGGGTTATTCCTCATTGAATGACAGGCTGTGTCAGGCAAGATCTGTGAAATGGCAAAGAACTGCACTCCAAACCGTGCGGCGAGCGTTTTACTATTTTGCAACAAATTATCACAGGCAAACTCTTCCAAAAAGCCCTCTCTTTCTCTTAGTTCATGTCAGATTCAAAGAACCTTTTATTTGAACAGATGCCTGTGCATTAGAAACATGACTAGGGCTTTGGAAAGGTTTAAGTGGATGCAAGGAAGGCTGCATTGTAAAGTGACAGCCCAGGAACATTAACCACGTGTAAAATGGTGCTTTTTACAAACAAGAAAATGTCTGTTTAAAAGTGAAATGTTAAATTAAGTCCCTGTCCTTGCATAGAAAAGTGATGGGGGTTTGTTTTAAAACATATACAGGGTATTTAATTCCAAAAGACTTGCTTTCTGGTTCAGGAAAGAAAAATAAATGAATAAATACATTTGCTGTAAGGCCAGCAGAACAGGTTTTTTGGCAGGCCCTAGCTTCAAAGGACCTTGCTTCCTGGGAACAGGATCTACCTCCCCCCAAGTGGACCAACCCCCGGAGAATATGAATAGGCAAGGGTGGAGGATCTTGCACCCTCGTCAGACAAAGCGGCAGTGTTCCAGCCTGGGACAATGGATTTCCAGGACACATAGGTGCGACTTTCTGGTGGCACCTCCCCTCAACTCAAACTGAATAACTTCAAAGGCAAATTCATGGCAACACTGGACTAAGGATGACTAGAGCCTGACATTTGGCTATGGGTTGGAAAGAATGCCCTTATTTGGAAGACAAAACCAGCCCATTTGTGGCAAAAGACTTTTCTTATTTAATAAACTTTAAGACTTTTATTCCTGCAACCGGAAAACACAGTAATGGGATATTTTAACAGTTCAAATGTAATTTTTGTGGCATTAAAATAAGACATTGTAGCTTTCCCTAGCATATTGGGGATGCAAACATCAGAAAAATGTAATTCATGGGAAAAGTATACATGGTACAACTTTGAAAATCAATGCAAACATGCTCTATGATAAGATGTACACATATGTAAAATTGTAAAATTTAGTTGAAACGGTTCCCACTAGAAATTGCGACAGATTATTAGAAGGACTAAACAACAACGTACACAATTGGGAATTGAAATGACAGTATCTGTGTAAAATATGGCCTTTGCCTATGTGATTTGTAAAAGTGCCACAACTGTAAAGATGTGCAATTTATGTCATAACTGATTTTGGCAAAAATAACTGTGGGAGGGCCATGTGCATTTTAAGCACTAACCATAAAATGAATGTCATGTCCCTGAAGTCCACTGGCTGACAGGAAGGCAGTGAACATCACTCCTGACCAATCCAGTTGTTAGAGGCATGTTCAGCCAAAGTCTGCCTCTGTAGTATAATTGTGTGATGTCATCCTCCTTATAAAAGGTGGAGGCTCAGAGAGACAAAAGACTGATGCTTATTGTAAGTATCTCCCCATCCCATAGCAAAACGTAGGATATCCCATTCTGGTACTTTGCCATTTGTCCAACCCTATAAGTAATCCTGAAAGTACACTAGCAACTGTTTGAAATTATCATAACCCTCAGTTTTTCTTCTTCCTTGATTTCCAAGTGTCAGCGTCATTTTTCCCATCCCATCCTTCCCAGCCACAGAAGGTTTGATTTGAGGGAGTGTTGCAGGGGGAATGCTGAACTGTGATACCATTTAAAAATCCATTCAAAAGTTAATTTTGCTTTCATTCAATTGTGTGGTGTTTATTTTATATGAAAAGGTCTAAGGAAGTGCATTCCATCAATTTACCGTGTAATTATCACCCCACTGGTGATTGCTTCCCAATATAAAATTTGTGTGATTTCATTTGGATTTTAAAATAAAATAAATAAATATTGTATTACCACCCACCGGCCTGGTTCATGGTCCATTGTGGCCCAGGGTATTTGTTAAAGGGGAAGTGAGATGGGTTGGGTGCCATCTCAATCTGAATTCTTAGTAAATAAAGTAAGTGTTTTGATTGTACGCTCTAGCCTTGGCCAATATCAAGAGTCCTGGTGTTTCCAGCTTCAGCATATCCAGAGAGCCAGACCTTTCATACTCACCCTGCAGATTCCAGATTCCACTGCCAGGAAAGGGATAGCTGATCCAGACCCTCCTATCCAGGCAGAACCACCATTCAGATTTAAACCCCACAACAATCCCACTAATTCAGGGAGAAAGGGGGAAGGTGGCTGAATCCTCATTGGGATTATCCAGCACTGCCTGCTGGTCCTGCTACCTGCTTTATCCAGCTGATGTGCCACTGTGGCATGACCAGACCCTTACCCCGCTGTTCAGATACCCAGTTGGTGGTCCAGAATTCCGTATTCAAGTGCTTATTGTAAGTATCTCCCCATCCCATAGCAAAACGTAGGATATCCCATTCTGATACTTTGCCATTTGTCCAACCCTGTGAGTAATCCTGAAAGTACACTAGCAACTATTTGAAATAATCAGAACCCTCAGTTTTTCCTCTTCCTTGATTTCCAAGTGTTAGCGTCATTTTTTCCCATCCTTATAATCCATTGCATAAATCCTTGCTAATACTTGGAATAAACAAATGAATTCCCCCATAAGGAGATGTGCGGTGTGAGGGGGGTTAAGACTGCAGCTTGACCTTTTCCAAGTGCAGTGTTTCTTTGATTGATAATCTAGTTACGAAATATAGTTGTAATAGCACTTGTCATTTCCTTTCCAAACCGATTTTCATTGTCAACTGCTTCCACTTTTAAAACCAAATTTCCTTTCCCATTAAGAACCTCATCCTTGCATTCATTTAGAGTTCCCCTTTCACTTTTTTATTATTCCTGTGATGTGTATCTGTCCCTTAGCATACGAAACACATTCTGGTTTTATCTGTTGAACCTGTTTTTCAAACTGTTTTGACATTAAAACCTGTGAAAATAAGAAAATGCAATTTCTCCACATGTGATTTGGCTGCACTGTGTTTTTCTTTCCCAAGTCGATTTACTGAACTGTATGCCTGTTGTTAGGCCATTGCTTTGTTTTGCTAGTGTTCTTACATCTCTGACACTGTTATACTAATTTCTACCTCATCCATTCAACCGCGCATGTAAAATAAGCATTTAGTAATTTTGCAGGCTGTTTGGCTCAGTTTTCAGGGGAGCTACACCTCCCAGCCACAGAAGGTTTGATAAATAGGGATTTGAGGGAGTGTTGCAGGGGGAATGCTGAACTGTGATACCATTTAAAAATCCATTCAAATGTTAATGTTGCTTTAATTCAATTGTGTGGTGTTTATTTTATATGAAAAGATCTAACATTCCATCAATTTACCATGTAATTATCACCCCACTGGTGATTGCTTCCCAATATAAAATGTGTGTGATTTCATTTGGATTTTAAAATAAATAAATATTATATTACCACCCACCGGCCTGGTTCATGGTCCATTGTGGCCTAGGGTATTTGTAAAAGGGGAAGTGAAATGAGTTGGGTGCCATCTCAATCTGAATTCATAGTAAATAAAGTAAAAGTGTTTTGATTGTGTGCTGTAGCCTAGGCCAGTATCAAGAGTCCTGGTGTGTGACGCCCCTTTAGAATCCTTGACAGATTGGAGGCTTGTGCCGGGGATTGTGAAAGTGTTGCCACCGGTGACAGCTTAACACAGCAGGCTAACCTTCAAGGTAGTGATACCTTGTGGGGTTAGAAAGCTGTGTTACACTGTAGAAGGCCTGTCTGAAAAGATAAAGTAAAATCAACCCTGAACTAGACAGAAAGCAACAGAATATAGGTTACAATTATATAAATTAATAAAGAAACAACACTCTCCATAATGATCACATTAGAGATAAACATGGATAGGCAGCACCTTCTGCACAAATTATTTGTCAGAGGGGAATGGGCACAGCAAGATGAGGAGGTCTGGCTAGGAGAAATGATGCAGGTCAATGCCATAGACATGGATGTGTGGCAAGATGGTAGCCTGTTACATCAAGCCTTGAGTAAACTGTATATGACTCGATTCAAAGCCTACATATATCTCAACATGGGGATTATGCAGACAAAATCTGAAATCATAGAACCCTTACACAAACCCAGTCTGGACTATCAAACCAAATCCAGACTGAATTAAAACAAGTAGAAGAGAGATTAAAAAAGAGCTGAGGTAGGATTGGAAAATCACATCAAACAGCTAAAAGAGGACTTGTCTCTACAACAACAAAATAATTCAGAGCAAGAGGCCCAATCAAATTCATTAAGAGTGGAGTTTCAAGAAAAGGTTGACTCTTTGGAAGAGAGTCAACTGAAATTAAAACAAGTGAGATACAATAACATCAGCGGACAGCAAATAATCACTTTACAGAATCAGATAACAAAATTGGAAGAGAAAAGCAATACATTAATTATTAAAGAACTCCACTTCAATCATAATTTGATGAAGGGTGCCAGAAATTAGGCGCCATATGGCAACAAAGGGATGACCTGACGGAACATGTTGGCGCCCTGCACCAGGAAAAAGATGGCATAAAAGAAGAATGCGAAACATTAATGGGACTTAGGGGACAAATAGATCCTGAGTTAGAGCAGGCCGTAGAGGCTCAAAATGTACGGAGAAAGTAGGTTCACCTCCTGCAACAGAAATTGTCTCAGTCTTCCCAGACCATACAGGCAGCACAAAGAGACAATGAGGCCCTCTGTGAAGAGAACAATGGACTCCACATGCAGGTGGCAGCTCAAGAAAAGGTCATAGAAGTAAGTCAATCCCTGATAGCAGAGCAAAAGGCTCAGGCCTTTGCCTACCATCAGGAAATAGGGGCTGAAAAGGAGAAACTGGAGCTGTTAGAGAAAGAGTATGCAAGGCTGAATCCAAACTTGAAGAACCCCAAACAAATAGAGAGGGACAGGGAAACCCCTGATAACAGTGTGATGCCCTCTGTACTAAGGGCCTTAAAGCCATTTAACAATTTGTATGCACAAGGCACTACTGACTTCATGTCCGCCGGTTCACAGGAAGTCATGGGGCAGCCAGACTTAAATAGGCCTAGCATGGTTGAACAGGTAGGCCACCACCCATCAGAGATTGATGGACGGGCGTCCATGTACAGATTCCGAAATGTTATGGCCGAACTATCTAACCAGGAATACTCCTATGAGGAGAAACTCATGTAGCTAGACCTACAGAAGCATCACTTACAAAGGAACTATTTGGTTTGCTTTGAAGAAAAACAGCATGAAGTGAGGCCCCAAAAGGGCATTCTGAAGACCTGCATCTAATCAGGGAAGTGGGGGGATCCTCTGCCAACCCTGAAAGCAGGGGGGCGTCAGAAGACCACGATCCTGTGCGAAAGAGGGAGTCCAAGGGGAGTGACCCAGAGAGCCCAAGGTACAACAGGGGAGAAGAAGCTAGGCCCCACCATTCTGAGAGCCCCTCACAAGCTCAAACAATCAGGGAGCACCTAGAAGATCATGAGGGGACCTCAAACAGTGGCAGCTCTGAGTCTGATGGCGAGTGGATTCAGGTGACGTGGCAAAAGAAGGCAAATGAACAGAAGAGAGCTTTGGCGAAAGACCCCATTAGGCAGATTAAGGCTATTAGGAATCTTATAACCCTGTACCACAAAATATTCTGTCTGGGAGCATCTGGAACTATATAAACAGATGATGGTCACTTTTCACATCAAAGATAGCCAGAACTGTATAGACTATGCCAAATGGACGTTCTCTCCAGAGTACTCCGCTTTCTGTGCTGGACTGGAAGACCAAAACCATTCAAGGTGGAACACCTACAAGGCGGCCATCTTGAAGCACTTTTCTGCCCACAGAAACCACCAGGAGGCTCACAAAGTGGCCTACAATTTGCAATGCAGAGAAGATCAGACAACAAGAGAATTTGTGCAGGAGCTAAAGCGCGCCTTTACACAAACTACCAGGAGGGTGTGCACGAATAGTAGAGAGTTTATAACTACCTATTTTCATGCACTCCCAAAATACATAATGACTCATCTGGTGAGGGATTTTCATGACAAAAGGACCTTGGACAGGATAATAGAGCAGGCTACCTGGATCTATGAGGTCCAAAAACCTGCAGAAAATAAAAACCAGATAAAAAACCCCAAACCAACCAACAACCCTGCTGCTGCTAAGGTGGTGGAGGTGAAGGTTGCCCCCGTTTTAGACCTAGAAATGGGGGGCCTAAAAGCAAACCTTCCCAAAACCAGCCAAATCAGAGGCAAAGAAGGCCATCTGATCAATCAGCAGCAGGTAGCAGTCAGGTAAGTAATCCCGCCAATGAGATCTCTAACTCTGCTGATTACATCAGTCCCAGATACAAGGGCAACAGACCTATCTTGGGGTATGTGTGGACTCTCCCAGCCCAAGGGGGGATCCACCCAGGTGTGTACTTCCCTAGGAAACTTCCCTCCTAACTTCCCTCAGGTATCTTCCCAACCCCAACCTGCAGGACAACCCTCCTTTCTTTCCCCGGTTTCAGGAGTCCAGGAGTCCAGATCACCCAATCCGGGAGAGGGGAGGCCAAGGGTAGAAGGTTACCAAGGGAATCCCCAATAACCAGGGTACTCGGGGAGAAGGGATAGTTACCCTTCCCATTAACCACCTAGGTTTGAACAAAGACCCCCATACCAGCCGGAACGGGTGTCCCAACTAGAGCGCCAGGTCCAGAACCTAACTCAGGATCTGAGTCGCATGCTGAGGGCTCAGCGGAACGCCCAGATGAACATGGCAGCTCAGAACCCATCAAACCAAGGGTCTGGCACCCCAGAGCAATGACAGGGAGAGAATCCCGACAATTCACCGGTTCCAGAGGAGGAGAGACAGGAGGAAGGGAGTGTAAAGCCCTAGAGGAAGCTTCCTTTCTCACCCATGAAAAGCCCATGGATACTCCAGAACCGGAACTAAAATCTCCTTCCCCTGAATATCAGCAATCCAGGGAACAGAGGGTCGGTAGGGGGAAAAAAGAAAGCAAAAAGGCCCATTTTGTGGAGGAAGTTAGTGTCCTCCAGTTTGAAGGGGAAGAAACCTTACAGTATTCTGGGAAGAAAATCTTCTCCTTCGGGGATGGGGGAATTCCTCCCAAAGAATAATGGGTCCTAAAAGATCTAAATGAAGACTGGGTGGGTGTGGGGACTGATTCAGGTCACCCATCCCTGAACCCCGGAATTGTCATCCTGAGAAAAAAATATTAATGGAGGGATCCTCCCCACAAATTTGTCTAGTGACTGCCACCAGGTAAGAGGGGGCAGCACAAAGCTGAGGGAAAAAGAGGATTCCAAAATCCCACATATTTCAGGATGCCACATATTTGGTACAGGTTCCCAGTCTCCGGCACAGAAAAATGTCCAAAACACCACCGTGCCGGAGTCCAAAATAAAAAAATTGCCTACCCAGCTTGTCCAAAATACCCATTACCTTTCGCCCGCTTGAGGAGAAGGAGGGGATATTATATGCCCCCATGCAAGTGCCAGGGCAATGTGCCTTTTCAGCACTGGTGGATCCTGGATCCCAAGCCACTCTTCTGTCAAAAAGGGCTTTTGAGCAGCTAAATTCAGGAAGGGGGGAGAGACACCAGATCCCTCTCCCCTTCTTTCTGGACAGCTCCAGAACTTTGACAGGAATGAAATTCCTGTCGAGGGGACTGCAGATTGGGCGACATAAGGTCAAACGCCTGGTCACAGTCATGACTCCAGAGGGAACCCCCTGTCTATTAGGGAATGACATCCTTTGCAGGTTGTCTCCCCTAATAAACTGTGTGAACAAGGTCCTCTGGAATCAGACTAACCAGCCAATAAAATTAAAACAAAGTGTCAGCCATGTTAGTTTAAATGGCACATTGTTGAACAAAAATCTGATCATATTGAATTTCATTTCCAAAATAATCAAACACCTGACGTTACAGTAATTGCTGTAGGACAACGCACTGATGAACTCTTCTCCATTCCTGAAAATCAACCTTCCTTTGAAATTTAATACCAATTCACAATCTGAAAATCCCAATTCTATAGTCAAAAGTGATGAAAGACCAGCTCAAACTTTAGCTTACATTCAGAAAATTTGAGAACTGCTGTTCCTCCCTATTCAGTTAAATGAAGGGAAGGAGTCTGTTCTCGACAGAGTGTGCCTGAACAACGGAAAGCGCTTCATCAGCGAAGCCATGTTCAGAAAGCTCCCAAAAGATCCAACCATTTGCACATTTAAATTGTTTGATAAGTGGGAAATGGGTCTGAAAACTCCCAATTCCAAACATCTCCTGCCTAGCAGGTGCATGCTCAAAATTACTATAGGTGACAAAAGCATAGAGCATAATTGGTGGGACGTGTGGAATATCCCTGCTGCATTTTATTTAATTTGCAATTAATTTGGAACTTCTAAATTACAAGGCATGGTCCTGATTAGGGGACAATCCCATGGGCTTTGATGATTCTGAAAAAGCATTTCGGTCAGCCCAATTGCTGCTGTATGCGGTTGAAGTTCAAATTGGAGAGGAGGTCACCATCCCAGGACGGACGCGACAATTCCCACTTGAATTAAAAATTAAAAGTGGACAGAAACAGCAACATCATGATGCCTATGTACATCTCAATGCTCATCTTAAACAGCAGGGGTTGGGGTTAAACCCAACACCATTAGTCAATGTAGAACACAACACCATTCCAATATTGATGGATAACAGCAACCCTAGGAGTAGCACTCTGGTTGCAGGCACCATTATTGGAATGGCAGTTGATGACCAACAGTTTTCCGTGGATCTAGGAAATGAATTCATAGGACCAAACCCCAATGACAGCTATGACAATGAGCCTCATTACAAGTATGGAGGCAGCATGCCCTTAGTAAGGGCATGCTGCCTCCAGACCGTGTTCCAGGACCGGGTTCCTTCAATGAGGAATAACTGGGTCCTTTCAACATTGGAGGACCCGGTCATTCCTTCTTGAAGGAACCGATCCCCATTCCCATTTGAGCCCCCATAGGGCTCAATGGGAATGGGGACAGAGCTAATAACGGGCCCGTTAATAACGGGCCGTTATTAGCTCCTTGGTCCCCTCGCGGGGGTCCCGCAAGGGAACCTCGTAATTGCGCATCCCGTAATGAACGGTGACGGTCCCGTACCGGCACCCTTCATTACCGGAGCAGAAGCCTCGTAATGAGGCCCAATGACTATGACATACCACCAGACAGGATCTTCACCCGGCAAATGGGGAATTTCCTGGTGTACACTTCCGGCCCTTATGGGGAGGAAGAGATGACTTGTGACATCAGGCAGGATGAGGTGATATTCCAGGTCCACAATGACTGCCTCGCCTACCTGAAACCCTCTGTCCAGGTCCACACCCTTACCAGAGACCTCTCCACCCAGCTGTGGGAGGCCGCTGAGATAACAAAACCTAAAGTCTTTCCAGGCTTCAGGCAAATGGTTGAAGAGCAGGTCAACCTCGCTGATGCCTGTGGGACTGAGGAGCAAAAGCAAAAGTTGAAACAGGTGTTCTTAGATTTCCAAGATATCTTTGCTGTGGACTAGTACGACTGTGGTCGCACCGAGATACTTACTACTACAATTCTCACAGACCCTGGAATGACGCCTGTATTTGTGAAGCAATATCGCTTGGCTTTCGCATCTATGGAGTCCCTGACAGAAATTATCAGAAACCTTGAGTCCAATGGGATAATTTGTCCAGTCCACAGCATCTTTAATAATCCGGTGCTGGTGATTTTAAAACCAAATGGCCAATGGAGACTTTCCGCAGAAACAAACGGGTCCACATGTCCTGATAGCCCCTTCCCTACATTGAACATGGGCTGGCCCAGATTCAGGGGTCAAAGGTATGTACCGTTATTGACCTGACAAATGGATACTGGACCGTGCCCATCAGTAAGGAGGACCAATACAAGCTGGCCTTTACCTTAGGGGGGCAGCAATATAGGTGGACCCAGACTCCCTTCAAATACATAAACTCCGGGCAATGAATTCAACATCTTCTTACTCAAGGCCATGCCCGACTTGGGTGAAAGGGGTAACCTGGCCTATGTGGATGATGTCCTGCAATACCTCCAAAGTGACAGAATACGGGCAGTCACTGTGAGTAATTCCAGAATTACTTCCTGGATTCTGTCCATGCAAGGCTTTCCTGTGGAGGTCAGATATGGCCAAAACAAGAAGACTCCCCTCGCGCAAGGTCTGGCTGACTTGCATGATTGTGCCAGAGAAAACTGTCTCGGGGACGAAAGTCTCAAAACCCAGGACAACATGGAGGCATACCTGAAGGGGGAAAGGAACTGGTGGCCGGTGTTGGGAATGCCTGGGTGAATGATGCCCCGGGACCCTCTGCTGGGTACAAAATCGGTCCCCATAGTAGTCAGGTGGTGGAGTTGATGGCAGTTCATCAGGCCATCCTCACTGCCGTCCAACACCAACTCGACAAACTGGCCATAATCACTGATTCAGATTTTGTCCGGAACAGGTTTGTGGAGCACCTGGTCGATTGGAAAACCAGAGGCATGCTGTGTGCTAATAACAAACCACTTAAACATGGCAGGCTAATACAAAATATTGACGATCTGGTCACCTCTAATGGGATGACTATCTATTGGAAAAAGATTAAGTTTCATTCCAGAATAGAGGGGCCAGACAAAACTGGAAACGACCTGGCTGATCAGCTGGCCAAAACCGAAGCTATCCAGGGGGATCCCCTTGAGATCGAGTCCCTGTTGGGGAAATCCAGGTCACTGCTGTCACTAGATCCCAGACAAATGCTCACAATGAACTCCCAACTGCCCAGTGGAGTAAGGAGACCCCAGATGCTGATTTATTCACGGCACAAAAAGGGGATCTGATTATTGGGAAATTTTATCAACACATTGAGGACCCCGAGAACTTTCCTCTAATGGATACCCATTACATTGGGAAAGAGGACCTCAGGGTGTTGATGAAGTGTCCCAAAAGGTTCCAAATCCAAGACAGTTTGTTGGTAAGGAGATCCATCTCTGGTTGTGACCAGTGGGTGTTACGTACCTCATTTCGAAGCCTGATGCTAAGTCACGCCCATGACGCGGCCGCAGCCAGTCATCAGGGCTTTCATACTACCCTAGAAATCTTGCAGGATGTTGTATACTGGCCACACATGGGGCAGGACCTCGACCAATATTTGAAGGGGTGTCTTGTGTGTCCACAATTTCAACCAAGCTCACTCACGCACCAAGCTCCCCTCCAGAAGAGGGGGATGACACTGCCATGGTCAGTTTTACAAGTAGATTTCATCGGACCCGTTATTCACTCCTCTAGTGGGAACAAGTATATGTAACATTAACATGCTTGTTCACCAAATGGCTCGAATGTCTCCCGGCCCCAAATTGCAAGGCAGAAACAGCAGCTTCCCTGATGATCAACCACATCTTCTCGCGTTTTGGCCTACCCCAAAGGATTGAGTCAGATTGAGGAAGTCACTTCACCAGCGAAGTAATGACAAAGATGTGGGAGATACTTGGGGTAAAAAGGAAACTTCATATTGCATACTGCAAGTCCTCTAGTGTGGGAGTTGAGAGGTACAATAAAACAATTGTGAGCATTCTAAAAAGGTTTGTGGCAGATTCTGGGCCAAGTCGAGACAACCGATTACCGCTTGTCGTGATGGCCATCAAATCTACACCATCTTCTGCGACCAAAATGTCTCCATTTGAGCTAATGACTGGACGAAAAATGGTGCTACCTCAGCATCTTCTCTATAGACCACAAGAGCAGACACTGATAAACGCCTCCACAACACATGTTGAGAATCTAAGAAAACACCTTCAGCATGCTTTTATGTGCACTCAACGAAATCTGGAAAAATCGGCAGAGGGGATGAAAACCCAATATGACTTAAGAACAACGAAAAAGGAATACCAAGTAGGAGACAGGGTCTACTTGTACAATTTTCAAAGGAACCAGACTAAGGAGAGAAAATGTCCCCCCTCCTGGCGCGGTCCTTTTGAAATTGTAGATAAAATCTCGCCTGCAGAATCCTCATCCCCAAAGGAGAGCTGGCAGAAAAGAAATGGGTCCACATTAATCAGTTAAAGAGTTGTCATTCCAGGTACACTTTGCAGCTGATTGAGGAGCAAAGGGAAAGTCAAATAGAGGAGACATCTGGAGAATGAGAACAAGAAAAAGAAGAACCAGAAGGGAACAGGTAGGTCCATAGGTATATCAATCTAACAGAGAGTACTTTTCTTCATTATCAGTGCAAAAAGGTATCACAAAACCATGGTGTAAATATCAATAGTTATCTGCACCTTGTTAAGGAATTATTTGCTGATATTGTTCCAGTACTGTTTTGAATGTAATGTATGTTTGTCCCACTGATGTCAACCTTCCGGGTAACAGTCAGTGGGAACATTTTGTAAACTGTCTTTTTCTATCCACTATTTAGTAGTGATTCCGTTCCTTCGTTGACCAAGGAGGACTTCCCCGGGGACCCGGAAAAGGGAAGGAAGGAAGGGGGGTGTTGCTTCACACGCCAACGAAAGACAAAGGGAGGATAATGGCGTACCATTCCCAGATGAAAGAAGGACTCCAACCGATGAACCCCACATTGCCCTACTTTCCCTCAACAAGAAGTCTAGGGGAAGCGGGAGGGGGGATCTGTGAGGTACGTTTATCCGTCCAGCAGAACTTCCCTACAAACCAAACCACATCTCAGAAGTCACCAGCAGAACGGCTGTGCTGGCTCTGTTGAGCACTATCGCCTTGCATTAAAACTGCATTTTGCAGTCACCAAATAATGGCTGCGCTGTCTTACCAGCCAGACATGAGGCAAGATGAAACACAGAACACCCCGAGAATCGCTACCAGTAATTTCTTCATTTGCACCAGAGAAAAGAAGTCAAAGTCAGCGTTGCTATGCTGCCAGCTCAAAACTTTTTCACTGAAAAAAAGAAAATATTCTGTCTTTTAAAATGACTGTGCCCTGATGCTCTTTTTCAGCTTTTCAACAGTACACAACTTTGTTCCAGTGAGACCCAGCTATGTCCATCCATATTCAGGTGGTGCTCCAGCAAAAGGGGTTTTTTCTCACTGAAGGACAGTCTGTGTCAGGCAAGATCTGTGAAATAACAAAGAATTTCATTTCAAGCCGTACACAAAATGCTTTACTATTGCAACAAAATATCACAGATACACTCTTTACCAAAAACCCTCTCTCTCTACTAGCTCCTGTCAGTTTCAAAGGACCTTTTATTTGAACAGATGCCTGTGCATTAAAACATGACGGGGGCTTTGGAAAGGTTCAGAAAATGGATGAGAAAAAGGCTGCATTGTAAAGTGACAGCCAAGGAAAATTAACCACGTGTAAAATTGTGCTTTTTACAAACAAGAACATGTCTGTTAAAAAGTAAACTGTTGATTTAAGGCCCTGCCCTTGCATAGAAATGTGATGTTTTTTTTAAAAAACCTATATAGGATATTTAATTCCAACAGACCTGCTTTCTGGTCCAGGAAAGATAAATAAATAAATAAATACATAAATAAAATTACTGTGCGGACAGCAGAACAGGTTTTTTACAGGCCCTGGCTTCAAAGAATCTTGCTTCCTGGGAACAGGATCTACTTCCCTCCAAGTGGACCAGCTCCCGGGGAATATGAATAGGCAAGTGTAGAGGATCTTGCACTGTCAGCAGACAATGCGGCAGTGCTCCAGCCTGGGACAATGGTTTTCCGGGACACATAGGTGTGACTTTCTGGTGCACCTCCCCTCAATTCAAACTGAAGAGCTGCAAAGGCGTATCCATGACAACACTGGGCTAAATTGACCACAGCCTGACATTTGGCTGTGGCCCGGAAAGGAATGCCCTTATTTGTAAGACAAAGCTGGCAAAAGACTGTTCCTATTTAATAAACTTTAAGACTTTTATTTCTGCAACCGGAAAACGTGAAATTTGAACAGTTCAAATGTAATTTTTGTGGCATCAAAACAAGGCATTGGGTCTCATTTCGAGTTGGCAGTTAAAAAATTAAAATTACCGGCATGCCGGTGCAACGGTTGATTCCAAGTCAGCGTGCATGTGCACACCGGCATGCCGGTAAGGCCCTCCAATTCCCCGATAGCAGCATCATCAATGCCACAGACACAGGCACCAGCATCCTAGATGCCGTAATGAACGGTACCATTGATACCGGTATCGTAAATACCTGTAGTGCCGTTACCGGAATCAATGTCATCACGCCAGAATGGGAAATGCACCGGTGGCCATCTTTAAAAACACAATCCATTGCAATCCTCTGCCTACAGCACCTGGATTGGCAAACTGTGGACTGTGTCAGCAAGGAGATGGCCAAGGCAACCCGAAAAAGCACAGTGCGGCTGCGGAAGCCACGTTTTAGTGACGATGAACTCAACATGCTCGCCGACACACTGGTCGAGCATGAAGATGTCGTGTTCTGCCCAGAACTGCACAAAATATGAAAAAAACATAACTGGGAGGAGGTGGCGATGAAGGTCTCTGTGGTAGGGAGGACACCACACACCGTGAAAGACTGCAGGAAGCACTGGGATGATCTGCCGCTGCGTGTCCGCAACATCCACTCAGCAAACCAGAGCCAGGCCCAGGCAACAGGAGGCAGAGAATCATCTCCTATAAAGCTGGCACGTTGGGAGGAAACCTGCAGCTCCGTCATAGACATGGAGGCCATTGAGGGTGTTGGCCATTCCGAGGTGGGAGTCCCATCATCAGACAATGACGGTGAGTGACCCTTAGCGTAATACAAAAGTCACCACACACGCCCAATATCCCCAGAACAATTGTGGAGTCCAAATGGCAAGTAGATGAGAGCCAATACATGGCCCATCCCCACCGACCTAAAGTCAGCCCTTACAAAACCCCAAATCCCTGCTATGAAAACACATGACAAACCCCACTGACACAAACCACGTGAGTCCTCAATAGCAGACACATGCACCATCTGCATGCACACATACATACATACATCACTGTATAGTTTCAGGCCTGACCGCTGTGCCATTCCATAGCATGGTGCACACATCACCACTACCGATTGCACACTTGACACACTCACCTTGACCATGCAAGAAGTCTAAACACCAATGCAACAATGCACATTGTGCAAGCACGTCGGACCCTCATCTAGACCCACATGCACACAGCCCCTGAGGCATGGCCACAACACGCAAGCCACGATACACCTAACGGCCACCGAACAGACACGATGCCCATCATGGCTGCACCAGAAGGATGTCCAAACATTGCACCCCCTAACTCCTGTAAGCACCATTGCTGCCCCTCCAACATGTACACAAGAACGCACAGGACTCAAAATTAAATAGCATCAATGTATGTAGGATGTGCATTGACCCATGACTGATGTCCTGCCTCTCTCCCCCCCACAGGCACGGGATCAGACAGCGAGGCGGAAGACACTGCAACACCAACAAAGACTCCTGCATGCCTGCGCTGAGGCCACGACAACGCCTCCAGGCCCTCCACATCAAGAGCTGGCCATAAGCAAACCACCGCTCCCAAGCCACAGCCCCAAAGCCAACAGTGCGCACAGGCTGGAGAACCTTGCGAGCAGCCAATACCAACAACCGGAAGGTGCAGCAGCAAGGACACACTGCTGCCATGAAGGCACCTATGCGAAAAGGCGCACCTGCTACAAATCTCCCCACCAAAAAAACATCAGCCCCAAAGGAAACACCTCAGTTGGAAGAGGAGGGATCACCTGTGACCAGTGACGTGGAGGGGCTACAGTCGACGGCCACCAGTGACCTTGGAGAGGCAGCGCAATCTGCACAAAATAGTGCGGAGAAGGCTGAGGAAGAAGACGCTGCAGTCTATAGCTTGCCAGGGGACATGCCGGACACCCCAACCATGTTGGACAACCCACAGTTCTCACCCGAGCCTGGCTCCAGTGGACACGCCTCCACGGATGACATGCCCATACTACCACACAGCCCTGCAACCACGCACCCACCCCCACCCCTGTGCAACCACCGGCTGTGCAATCCATCCGGGACTTGGAGGGCCGGTTGACCTACATGGAGGAGCGCCAGAAGGCCATGCATTATATGGTCAAGAAATATGTATCAGAAGGAGAAGCCACACGCCTGGCCATACAAGAGAACACCTGGACAATAAGCAGTGCTGTCTACCGTGTGGCCCGGCGCGTGTGTGAGGGCATGGCAGAAATGACACAGGCTGTCACCCAGTTGGTGGCCACCATAGCCCAACATCGTGCTGCAGAGGCCGACACACAACCCTCCCATTGACCAGCTCAATACTGGCGAGTTTGACCCAGATGAGCCCGGTGCGCAGATCACTATGCAGTCTGCGCAGGCCAGATGAACAACCCCCCCACCTAAAAGGGGGCATCAGTAGCCTGAGATACATTGGGGGTCGAGTTGAACTTGAAGTTGGTGCAGGGGCATGAGTGTGTGGGGGTGTTGGGGGGCTGAGGGGTGGGCGGTCAGGGCGTTGGTGTGTGGGGGTGTTGATGGGGATGGGGGTGGGTGGTGACGGTGTGGGTGTGTGGGGGTGTTGGGGGGTAGAGGGTGGGGTAGTTTGTTGCATATTGAGGGGTAGAGGTCCACGTTGGTTCCTGTTCACTGTACATAGTTGTGATACATTTAATACACCTGGTGTGCATGAGAAAAACACATGACTGGACATTGCTTTTTGAATGTGTGTCAATTTATTTCTTAACAGTGCCCAGTGCTCAGTGTCCGCCATTCCAAGTGCCTTGTGTAACCCACTCCATCAAAAGTAATGTGCAATCTAAGTTTGGCGTACTACACATGCTTCATTCACATTGTGCCGTGGTCGATATGCACCTTCACCACCATCATCCTCATCTTCTGGTGGAATACTGTCTGTGTCAGGGGGCAGGGTTACATTGCGCCAGATGCACATGTTGTGCAGCATGGCACATGCCAACACTGTCTTGCCCACCTTTTCAGGCCTGTATATGAGTGCCCCACCCGAACTGCTGAGGCAGCAAAAACGGGCCTTCAACAGGCCAAATGTCTGCTCAGCCGTGACACGAGTATGTGCATGTGCACAGTTATAGTTCTCTTCGTGCCTGTTGACTGGTTGCCTGATGGGGGTCAGGAGCCATGGCTTCAGGAGATACCAGGCATCACCTGCATGGGAGCAATGGAAAGTGTTTTTGTGAACATTGTTGTCATTCCTTGCGTGCAATTTCTGTACAGTGTTAATGGTCCCATGCCACAGATTTGTCATGACTGCACTTGACATTTCCTTCTAGTAAGACCCAGGTAAGTGTACTTAGGGATGGTCCAGGCTTGGGGGGTATGTGTGCCATTCACGTCTTAGGGACATTTCCATCTGGTACAGCACTCACACAAATGAGTTGATAATGACCATGATCTGCTGACATCTGATGGGTGTGTTGCATTTGAAATTTGTACTATACACGTGGAGTGCCTCATAACATATATGCCTGATGTGCTTCATGATACACAGTGGTTTGCTAATCATGTTTCCAACTACTTGATGCCACCATGAAGTTGTCCATCACTGCCTTCCCCCATGTGTCCAAGGCCCAATGGCAATGGTGGTATGGTCCGCCAGTGACAGCAAACATTTCTGTGACAGGGCTGGGTGTGTACTGGCATG
Source organism: Ambystoma mexicanum (assembly GCF_040938575.1). NCBI lineage: Eukaryota > Metazoa > Chordata > Amphibia > Caudata > Ambystomatidae > Ambystoma > Ambystoma mexicanum. The sequence goes on from NC_090935.1 coordinate 426,373,584, forward strand.
GTGGAGCAGATGTACTGTGGATGGGTCCTGTGCCACTCGCTCATATGTTAGTGGTGGTGACTGATCAGTGATTACATTAGTTTCCTTGCTTGCAAAATTGCAATTGTAAGTGTCCATTGAGGTGCCTGGGCTAGTATACTAGTCTGCAGTGTACCTGTGGGGTGGGTGCAGTGACAGAGATTTCCATGTGTGGCAGTTGGATTTGCCCCAGGCATGGCTGCATGTCCAGTGATGGACTTAGCTCCGCTCATGTATTTCAGGCATTGTGCCTGCAGGGTGGTGCATTGTGGTACCTGTGTTTCATGTCTGATGGTGTTTAAGGTGCATGTGCTGGGGTGGGTGCTGTGTATGTTGCTTACATTAACCCACAGCTGTGTAGGCATGCCACATCTGCATCCATTGGCTGTGTCGAACATTCTGTCCAGGTGATTGGGGTCACAGTTTTGCCACCTAGGTCGCTTTGTCCCCCCCAGGCAACACACCTCATACCCCAGTCAGCCGACAGGTGTCCTATGCTTCTGTCTCCCCCACCAGGCAACACTCCTCATACTCCAGCCAGTAGACAGGTTGCCTATGCTTGTGTCCCCCCCAGCAACACCCCTCATACACCAGCCAGCAGACAGGTTGCCTATGCTTTGTTCCCCCACCAGGCAACACTCCTCATTGCCCTGTTGTTGGATTTACCCAGCAGCCAGGTATGTTGTGCAGTGTGTCGTGCCATGTAGGGGAGAAGCGTGGAGTTGCGCAGCACCATGGCATCATGTGTGGATCACGGGAATCTTGCACAGCACTGTGTAATCAATTGCCTTGCTTTGCACACCATCGGGACATTCAGGGAATGTTAGAGCTTCCTGTTGCAGTGCACTACCTCCTCGCCATGCCGGACTACCAGCTCGATATGGGTGCAGTCGATGGCACCGATTACATTTGCCATGCCTGCCAGTGCATAGAATGCGATTTTGGATGCATTCACCTCCTCCACAGTCCGAGGTAAACATGCGTGGTCCCTTCCATGTTTCAAGAGGGCATCTAGCACCTGGTTGAGCACATGGGAGAAACATGGTTGTGAGATGCAATGCAGCTGCCCAACTGTGTGCTGGTAGGTGCCTGTGGCAAGAAAGTGCAGCACAGACACTACCTTCAGCAAGCAGGGATGCCTGTTCTACTGTAGATGAGGCTTACCAGGTCGTCATGGATGAGGTTCACTATGGTGTTCCTGTCCAGGCGGTACAGGGTGTGGATCTGTGCAGGTGTTAGGTCAAATGGACTGAGAGAGATTGGTGGCTGCCTGTGGGGTAAAACTGCCTGTCCTGGTGGTCTGTCTCACCCTCCTTCTCTTCCTGCACCTCCGCTGCATTCCCTGGTTCAATGACTGCTGGAGTAGTAGCAGTGCAGGCATGTCCTCCAGCCCCAGTATTGCAAATGCTAATGGTAGCATTTTGGGTTTGGAAGGGGTGTGGTGTGTGGGTGTGCTCCTTTTGTGCTGTGCCAGACTCCATTGCCCCCACCTATGCTGAGTGTGTGCACCTGTGGCAGGTTTAAGCACAGCAGATTGCTATTAAGGGCTGCCCCACGATGCCAGTGTTAACAACATCATGGTACCTGTTCTTACCGACATCTGGATGCCGGTATGTGCATGTCTGTGAACCTCGTAATGTGCACTTCCTTACGGCAAGCCGGTGTTACTGGCACGGCTGCCACGTGCCCGCGCCCATTCCGGGAAGGTGCTACCCGGTCACAATGGGTCCCTGAAGATGCCAGACCAGTAAAAGATGCCGGTATTCCCTTACCAGTATCGTAATTATTGGATAGGCAACCTTGTAATGAGGCCCATTGTAGCTTTCCCAAGCATGTAGGGGACGCAAACGGCAGGAAAATGTAATTCATGGGGAAAGTATACATGGTACAACTTTGAAAATTAATGCAAACATGATCTATGATAATATGTACACATATATATAAAATTGTAGAAATTTAGGTGAAGCGGATCCCACTAGAAATTGTGAAAGATTATTAGAACAACTAAATAACATCGTAGAAATGTAGGAGTTGGAATGCCAAGTTCAGTGTAAAATGTGGAATCTGCCTATGTGATTTTAAAAGCACCACAACTGTAAAAAAGTTGCATTTTGTGTCATAACTCATTTTGGCAAATGTAACTGTGGGATGGCCATGTACATTGTAAAGCACACACCACAAAACTGATGTCATATCCCTGAAGTCCAGCCATCTGACAGGAAGGCGGTGACTGCCACCCCTGACCAATTCAGTTGTTAGTGGCATGTCAGATCAAAGGTCTGCCCCTATAGTAAATCATGTGATGTCATCCACCTTATAAAAAGGTGGAGGCTAAGAGAGACAAAGGACTGACTCTCCTGACTTCCAGCTTCAGCATATCCCGAGATCCAGACATTTCATACTCACCCTGCAAGATTCCAGATTACACTGCCAGGAAAGGGATAGATGATCCAGACCCTTCTATCCATGCAGAACCACCCTTCAGAAGTAAACCTCACAAAAATCTGACTAATTCAGGGAGAAAGCGGAAAGGTGGCTGAATCCTCATTGGGATTATCCAGCGCTACCTGCTTGCCCTGCTTCCTGCTTTATCCAGCTGATGTACCGCTGTGCAGTGACCAGACCCTTGCCCCGCTGTTCATATACCCGGTTGGCAGTCCAGAGTCCCATGTTCCAGGGCTTATTGTAAGTATCTCCCCATCCCATAGCAAAATGTAGGATATTCCATTCTGGTATATTGCCCTTTGTTCCACCCCATAACTAATCCTGTGTTCCATCCTATAAGTAATCCTGAAAGTATATCAGTAACTGTTTAAATTATCCGAACCCTCTGTGTATTCTGTTCCTTTATTTCCATGTGTTAGCACCATTCTTTCCTATCCTTTTAGCCCATTGCATAATACTTGGAATAAATTAATTAAATTCCCATCCAAAGAGACACACGGCATGAAGGGTTTACACTTGCAAAGTAAACTGTGTCGCGGGCGGCGTTCCTCTGTTCTAGCCACTAAAATATAGTTTCAGTAGCACTTGTCATTTCCTTTCCAAACCGATTTTCCCTGTCCACTGCATTCACTTTTAAACGCAAATTTCCTTTCCCATTAGAATCCTCAACACTAGCAATTAGGAACCTAAGATATGTACTCAACAGGAGATTGCTCCAAACCCAAAGACCAAAGCGTTGGAGCAATCTAGACCTCACAATCAGATCTGAAGATCACACGAGGTAGAGGAAACCACAAAACATTGAAAGGTCTTCTGAACATAGCAGTATAAACTCAACCAGGGACGTCATTTAGGGGTCACCAGAGTCTCCCTTGCAACCTCTGTCGTCTCCCTTGCGACCTCTAAAAAAAAGCTAAAGAAAGCAAAAAAATAATTTTCTTTTTTTTAACTTTTTCTTGTTTTTTGTAAAGCCAGCTCCAAATCTGTGGCCAGCACCATGTGGCTCTTTACTTCTGGAGTGGCTGGCTTTCTTGTTCAGGCCCCTTAAAGAAAGAAGAAAAATAAGAACAGGAGTGCCACAAGTCTAACACTTTCAGCACTGACCCTAAATAAGAAAGAATAGGAATACCAAATAATGTGTCATTCTGGAATTCTATACAATAATTGCTAGACTCATTAAAGGTTTATTTCAGGCACACTTTAGGGGGTGAGTCACTGATTTAGTCTGTTCTTAAACGCCTCAACTCAGCCTTTCATCCTTCTGGTGTCGATAAATGAGTACCAACACAGGTTGGGTGATATTGGTTGTATATTTTTTCTATATAAAGTGCTTAAGCATAAGAGCTATATAATAGCACATCATTATCATTTTGTCATGGACGTCAGCTTGCATTCAGAGTAATTTAGTACACACTAATCTTAACAATACACATGGCCATTCATTCTTGTATGAAATGTACATCACATTATAGTGATATCGTAATCACATTTTTCGTAGTGGACACTGCTATGTGATACCACTTCCTGTTTTGTCAAAGGGTGAAAGGTCATGTACCACTTCGAGGTGGGATCAAATGACATCACTTCCTGTGATGACATCAGGGGTCAAGGGTCATATTATGTCACTTCCGCTACCCCTGGCATTTTGGTGAAATGACGTCCCTGAACTCAACCTGAAATGGAGGCTACCGATCTTAATTTTGTATGCACCCCACAGTAAATGATTGCTTGCTAATTGTGCCAACCTGACTTTCCTGGGAATGATGTTACTTTTTATTTATTGTTATTGTTAGGCATAATTTGCCCCAAAACGAATTGCTGATTCCACCTGATTTATTGTTGCTGAAGTGCTGTTTTGATTTATTTTGTTTATGATTTGATTTTAATTTCCATGTAACTGCACCAACACCCTATCACTAAATGTGCTCACCTTGCACAGTTTAGATGCCCAGGGCCCTTTCCCAGTTCTGCTACCTTTGGCCACACATACATGTGGCCCTGCATGTATCTATGCAATAGGACACATGCTATCGAGGCATGCCTGTCTCTGCCATCATCACCTTGTCATGCCTAATGCACAGAAACACTGCCCCATGAAACTCAGATAGCGTTGTTGATATTTTAATGATGTTTAAAGATTTTTCCCCAGATATGCTCTTAATGATTTTGCAGTTTGGGTCATAACATTAGAGATCCCTTAACCGATTGTACCATTATCGTTTTATAAAAGGCCTTCCACTTTAGGAAATCGCATTCTGTTGATCTAATGCCAGCAGACAATCCTGGCCCTGCTCAGGCTTCAATGCCAATTAATTGATTCCTAAATAATGTTCAATCAGTGTCTAGGATAGATTTGCCTGCAATTCACAATCTGATTGTAGACCAGAATCGTTACATTATATGCCTGTCTATCGGATAATAACAGTTTAGTTACAACTGAACTAGTCCCAGTGAATTATAAAAGTCATCACAAACGAATCAACCCCGCTCATGGTGGGGTCACCATTATTTATAATGATAACTTACACATCAGTATGCTCGAGCCACCCCTCCTCCATGCTGAGAGTCACTGATAATCCATCTGAATGCCCATGATAACAGTGATTATAGCTGTGTCTTACTCATCAATCATCAGAGCCAATGCAAGGATGTACTGATACCATGCATGAAGCTGTTGCAGCTATCAGGAACACAAACTGATGACTCCTGGTACTGGGCAAGTGTAATCATTGGTTTGACTGCTCTACTGATGCTCAGATATGGTTTATTTGGAACTGCTTGGAGGACTTGGTCCAACAAACGTTTCTATTAACCCCTACTGACATGGATGACCACATTCATGATAAAATGTTTTTCTTTGCTTTCCAAAATATCTCTAGCTGACGCTTTAAGAGTCTCATGATCTGATCATATGGGACTATTTTTCACTATACCATTTTATACAAAATGGCAAAATGCAAGATTCTTGACTTTACCAATCCCAGGCCATATGTGTAGTAGCGGCTAATAATCATAATACTCTCTTACATCATTTCAATAATAATCTCTCTGAGTTACAGGATAATCTAATTGCTTTGTAATGTGGTCCATTGGCAAAACTGTTGGCAGAAAAGTAAATGTAATCATAACCTTCATACCTAACTAGAAAATGGCATGCAGATGGTGATACACGTGCCAAATATGCATACCTCAATTAGTTGCATCAATACAAATCAACTATAAAAAAAATCAAATAAATATATTTTGGACCCCTAATGGAGCATACTACAAATGTTTCAAAAGTAATATTTCCGATTACTGGCAAAATACACAATCTGTCAGCATTCATAGCTCTAGTTGTTGCTTCTCAGGAACTGGTGGATTCAATTTTCCCCACTCCCTGAACAAAATCTCTATGATCAGAGATAACTAAACTTCTGAACTCACTTCTGTCATGGATTCCACAAATAACCAAGTACACCCACATAGAAATACAAATATGTATCTTAGACTCCATTTACCCTTTTAACTATTGCAGACTTAACAATCAACTTGAACAAGGCAAATGTTCCAGTTTACCCAATGACCTTTTGCCACCTCAAATAGCCAGAGGTTATTATACCATGTTATGCCTCTGATACTTTCCATCACTTTAATGTGTCCTTTGCCCAGGGGTTGTTGCAGAAAGATGGAAGGAGGCTATCATATGCCCCTTATTTATAAATGCCAATCTTGTCACATCAGATTGGAAAAACTACTGACATATGGTGGCTTGTAATCCCTTGTAGCCACTCAGTTGCTCATTCCACTATCGGGTTTATAAACCTTTCATCTAACTCCTTTAGAAAAAGAATACCTGCAAAACAAAAAGTCCTGACAGTAAATTCCAAACATCATAAAGCCTTCAGGCCTTCAACATTTGGCAAATGTCCTATCACAGTGTCTCAGGAAAAAATATCCCACCATTCAATTTGTCGTAGATGTATCATTAACTCATCAGGTAACATCAGTCACACAATGATGGTTCTTCCAACTTAACAAATGAAGGAGTTGTCTGACCTTATTCGTCTCAAATCAACATGGTAAAATCATTAATGTGTTACTTCTTCCCACCATGAGTTTGGTAACACCATATATCTTGGGCTCTAAAAATGAAATCCATCCAGTCTGCAATGCATACAGAATGCAGCAGTTAGAGTATAGCCGGGTCTTAAGAAATTCAAGCATATGTTACTTACCCAGGCTGCCCTGCACTTGTTGCCTGTCAAACAAATGATCATCTTCAACAGTATGTGCCAGGGGCATGGCCATCATGTTAATCATCTAACATCACTTTAGTATTGGTACTAAACTTTAGGTAATTGAGATCTCAGAATGTCCTATATGCCGGTCATAGTAAGATTTAAGGGGGCTAGTTTAGGGGGTAGTACATTTTATTTTATGGAGTCCACATTTTGAGCAATAATCTTGCCTACCCATAGGAAGACTAATTATGTATTTTCCTAAAGGAAACAGATAACCATGTATTTGTTTTTGGTTCTGGATGGAGCCCTCTTAGGCTAATTGAGTAGTTACACTTCTGTAGCAATCTTCCACATCTTGTTTTCAGCGTCCTTCCATAGCACTGTGATACCTGTTGGTGAATGTTTATACTTTATGAAACTCCCTCAGAATTCAATACAATACGATACAGCTGTTAAATGCCTGCTTTATTATGTGACAAATTGTCCCTTTTCACCAGAGAAAAGGTGATGATTTACTTTAAAGCAGATGCTTCAGCAACCTTTTCATCCCTCAAAGTACCAACTCAAACGTGTTTCTTTATCAACACACAGAAATACTACCTAACAGATTCTAAGATAGCCAGCCATGTGACACGACCCAGGGAGAAGAGCATGATAAGAAATGGGGCTGAGCTGGAAGCCTCGGGACTAATAGAATTTGAATGAAAGGGTAGAGACAGTCCCTATCAATTAGGGTACAAGAGAAGAATAAGAAATATACAATTGCAGGAAGGAAGTCACTCATGGTTTGGATTACGGGGATGGAATATTAAGTTCATGAGTTGCTGATACAGACACACTCTCACTCCCTGTAGTTGCTTAATATGGGATGATAATGCTTCCTACACTACCTCCCGAGATCCCTGCAAAGCCCTAGTGCCAGAGAGGGAAACTAACGACCCTGAATGTGCCTCCAACCTTACCGGAGCACAAGAAACCCTAAAAAGCATTTAGTACGTAGAAACTGAGAGTCGTGTTGAGATCTCTGAAAATCCCTTCTTGCATGAGAGGACCTTAAGAAGCACTTTGAAATCAAGCAGGGCATTGAACACTCTGCGAAGTCTCAATGATGAGAACACAGCTGTTGGAACCCCTAGACAGATACCATGAAGGTGTAAGCCACTACAGAGAGACTTTGAGATAAAGAAGCAACTAAGAATTTAAGAATGTAACTCACCGTATTAAAACGTATTCAGTATCTTCAAATCATTTCTTCGAACAATCAGCAACACTTATTTTGGGTCATCTTTGTATAAATGACCAATCAATGTACTGATATAACCAGGATCATCATAATGTTTTGAATCACTCCTGTATTGCTGCCTGATACCCCCCCTCATATTTATCCTACCACCCACCTTTTCACCATTGGTGTCTTGGACCTGTCCGAAATTGCACAATGCACCTTGAAAACGATTTAAAAAAAAGGTGAAGAAACATACTGAGAAAAGCTGGAATATAGATGTGTGCTCTAGCACCTTGAATCGTCTCTTGTGCTAGATGGGATTACCAATAAAGGCCTCAGACCAAATAACCAGATAGACTGGCAAAGTACTACTTTATTCTCAATTTAATAAAGCTGGGTCAACTGACAGACATCAGACTGATGCATGCACACTCACACACAAACCTGCTTAAACAGTGGTTTTATACCCCAATATGCGCAATCTATACGAGTTTGGCGCAGCCATGGAGCTGCTAGCTCCATGGCTGCTGCCAAACCGGGCTCCTTTACCGGGTTCCCAGAATGGGGAATTACCGGGCCATTCCAAGTTCGGGGGGCCCGGTAATTCTTCCCTCTGGGAACCCGGGCCCGGACCTTCCCCATCTGAGCCCCCATAGGACTCAATGGGAATGGGAGAGGGAGCTAACAATGGGCCGATTACGACCGGCCCGTTGTTAGTTCTCTCTTCCCCTCGCGGGACCCGGTAACGACGCCTGGTTTTACCAGGTGTCCTTACCGGTCCCACAAGGGGACCTCGTAATTTCGTGGGACGGGTTTAACGGGTCTGCCTCCATTAGCGGAGCCTTTAACCCATTCCGCGAAGGTCGTAATGAGGCCCATTGATGGGAGGGATTATACAATACATATGGGTTAGTACTTCATTCGCTGCCTCTTATCTGTGAGCATGCCTTGTGCTACCTCTAAATACACGATACTGATTATTACAGACAAAATGGCAGCAGATTGGTCTATCCACCATTATATAGCAGGTTGCCCATAGACCCACTGATTAGTTGACATTCCCACCCAACCATGGAAATTTTGCTCAGCTAGCACCATGTAAGCAAAACAAAACTCAGGTGCTTGATTCACGTTAGATTACTCCCCACTTTTACAATTAGTCCATCATTTCTCATCAGTCCGACCATGAGTCAAAGATTCCCATTTTCAGTGGACCTTGTAGCCGGCTCTGTGTTCTGGGAAATTCAAGCGAGTGTAATCACATCTTTATCGTCATCCACAGCTTAATGAATAGCCCTTGTTTTCTACTTATGGATCATGTATGAGGAGACCACACATTTGTCAATTTTCAACCTCCTATTTACTTATATTTGATTTAATTATGATGGGTATCATTGCTCCTCTTGGCTTCTAGAGACTTGCTCTCTCCATCTTGTAGAAGCCTTATTCATTATTAATTGCCCAATACTTCGGCTCTTGCAAATGCTTTCTTCTTCTTTAATCTAAGGAAAATATGTCTCATATCCATTGCTTATTAGTCTGCCTCCCTTTGTGCTTTGCAGCTATTCCATGAAATAGCATCCTTGATCCCAGGCCAACATAAACTCGTCTTCATTTTGCACATGAAGCTAATTCTCCAATGTCTCCTGACTCTGCAGCCCTAGTTTGTTTCTGTGGTAGCTGAATTGAATCTTTTCACAAGCCGGCATCCATTTTCCTATCACGGCCGTCCTTGTTATATATTTTTACCTATAGCAAGCGTCTAAGTGTCTCATCTACCTTGCGTTGCTGCGCATTTACACTTATTGGTCAACACGTTACTCCATTGTTCTTTGTATATATCATTACTTTATTGTTTCATACATGTTTCTCTTATCACTTCAGTTACATCATTACTCTTCAGTATTTTCACATCGTTTCAGTTTGTCCTCGTATAGCTTCTTTATGACATCACTCTGCCCACGTCAAATTTCACTCAGCACTACATGATGTCCTATGTTGCATGCTGACACCTGTCCACACATCCTTCCGCTACTGCAGTGCGATGACACATTTGATATGGTTGTCTGAGTGCATATCGTCTCTCGTACACTCGATGCGGTATAGGCATAACACATGGAGTCCCATATAGAGCCCTTCTCCTGCTGTTCCAGAATGACGGTGGTGAGGGGTGGGAGTTAGGCATAATGCATTCACCTGCTCCTCTATAGATTGTTGTCAAGTTAATAATTGTGTTATACTTTACTTATCATCCACATATGTAATATAGTTTGACACGTAATGCCCCCTTTGAACAGATACAAAACCATTTGTCTCAGAAACATCCATTGGGAAATGTATTTCTATTTTTCAGTACTGGTAGGACTAAAGAGAAAATAACAACACCTCCCAACTCCTTGAATGGTGTAATAAAATTACTTTTGAATGGATTGTGTCCTCCCACGTATTCCTTATCTTTGGTATTTCCGATATCCTGCTTTGCTGCTTTGGAGAAAAATTAATGTCGGCAGGGGGCGCTGTGCATTGATGCCTGTCGACTCGGTGTGCCTCGGAGGCCTCCATCTCAATGGTGACCTCTCCGCGCAGCGCCCGTTGGCCTCAGTTCAATTTTCATGCGCTTATGTTTCAGATGCGAAACGCCTCGTTCCTTGACAGGAATATCTTTGATACTTCTTTGAGAAATTTAATTTATTCTTCGAGTAGAAAATATAATGACTTCATCTTCAGCATCGTCCACCACAAAATCCGGCTTCAAAAAGTACCACGACTGCGGTGCGAAGATGTCCGTGATGGACCCTCTAAGGATCTGCCTTTGATGCCTGGGGTCAACTCACCCATCATCTGAGTGCGAAGATTGCCTTTCTATGGCAGCCAAGGCCTTGAGAGAGTGTAAAGGGATGCTTGCAGCAGGTAGGATCCAGAAATCCCCTGCCAGGCCATCAAAAAAGCAAAACACTTCGGACAAGTCGAGAACAGCCTCTCCTCATCGAAGAAAGAACAAATGTTCCCAGGCACGAAGTGGTTCACACCACTCATTGACCTCTAGACACAGAAAGAAACTGTGCCATAGATCGCCATCTTCCTCGTCTACAAGTTCCTCACCGGAATGGGCCGCTTGCCTCACTAAATCTAGTTCACCAGCCCAGTGGGAAGAGTTTTGATTATGGATGTTAAAGGTGTCGAGAACATGACCTTGCCCCACTCGACTACACCAAAAACACATGCTCTGGTAGAAAGACCTCGTAAGCACAAGAGCTGTGCGTCTTCAGACCCGGCCGATAAGACTCCTCGAGAGCAATAAAATATTCCCTCGAGTCAAAAATGGTCACTTCGAGGACTGAGCCATCAACTTCATCACCACCGAAAGACTCAACATCAGGGTTGAAAGGTGCGTCATCGACGGCATCGGCGCCGATAACATCAGAGAAGCCATCGATGCTTCAAGTGTCGACCTCCTCAACGCCACGTATGCCGAAGCTTTTGGCACTACAATCAAAGCCATTGACGCATCTATTGAAGCTGTCAACACTGACGGTCTCAATGATTTTGGCTCCCCTGACCAGAAATACAATGACAACTTCACTGGAAAAGACTTACATGCCTTTGCCACAATCTGATTTCTTCAAATCCCTTTCTTCTATTTATGAAGATGCGGAAGAATCTTCTGATGAAGCCAGGCATTTTTAGTAAGAATATGGGACACCCTCAGTGCCTGAGGCATTGATTTCAGAATATTCACACATGAGGAACTTACAGGAATGCCTTCATAAGTCTAGTGGAATAGACAGCTCACCAGAGGTTGAATTTGGCAGGGATGTCCCAGGTGACAACACAGAAGTGACATACAGGCAACTGATGTCAAGGGTTATGGAGTGCATAGGGTGGTCAAGACCTACACCAGTCTTTGAACAAGACAATCTTACTGTTATCCTGGACAGAGGGCCACAAGAGGACACACTTGTGCCTTTTCATCAAGCGAAAGAAAGGCATGTGACTACTAATTGGGAAACACCAGAGGTCATTCCGGCTGTCAATAAGAAATTGACAGTGAAGTACAGAGTTTCAAACTCAGACCCTTATTACCTCTCCATGCACCGTACACCATAATGCATGGTGGTTCAGGTGGATACCTCCACCCAAGGCAAAATGCCTATTCTACAATACCTCAGGATAGGGACGACAAGAGTTATGACGACTTGGCCAAAAAAGTTTGACGGCCGGGAGTATGGCCATGAAATCGGCCAATGCTACGTGCCATTAGTAAGGTTTACACACACCCTTTGGAAGTGCATTTCTATGGCGTCTGACCATATCGCCCAAAGGGGTAGAGTGGGTTGGATTCCTTAACATTGTCAAGGATGGGAAAGATGCAATTTGTGAATCCCTCCAGAGAGGTCTCGTCTCTGTTGACAATATCAGCATAGCTATGGCAGCAGGTACATTGATGCACAGATTTGCCTGGTTGAGAAAGTCAGGATTTGCCCCAGACATACAATCCAGGCTTCTCAACATGCCCTTTGACAGCACTTATTTATTCAGGAACAAAGCTGATGAGAGTTTGGATAAGCTTCAAACTTCCAAGGCTGCAGCCAAATCCCTTGGCGCTGCAATAAAACAACCTCCAAACTGCCCCATGGCTACACCCTGGAGGGTTAGGTCCTTTCGACACCATTCGATATTTGCAAGGGCCAGAGGACAGCCAGCTCAAAGTGGACAAAGAAGATACCCCCGAGGTGGATGGAGAAGAAATACTAAAACCGCAACAGCAGCGGCTGCCTCACCTTCAGCCACTGCGTCAGCCGCTCCAAAACCCCTCTGAGGTCTTCACTCACAAGCCCTCAGTAGGAAGCAGATTGTCCCAGCATCAGACAGAATGGCAGACTATTACCTCAGATGCATGGGCATTTGAAACAGTTGCCAAAGGTTACTGCTTCCCTTTTCTGCAAAAACCTGTTACTGCCTCCCTTTTTCTGCAAAAACCTCAGAATAATCCTCCCAGGGAGAAACTCTTTGAAAGTTCCAGATCCATTCCTCATGCAGGAGATTTTAATCCTGCTAGAGAAAGGTGCTATAGAACCAGTACCTGTAGCGGAGAGGAACAAGGGGTGGTACTCCCCGTATTTTCTAATCCCCAAGAAGGACGGGGGATTGAGACCCATCTTAGATCCTTCAGGAACCTCCAGCGTCAGGATTGGATGGTATCATTGGACCTTCAGGATGCTTACTTTCATGTGCCAATCCATCTCAAGCACAGACAGTACCTGAAGTTAACCTTTTGGGTTAACCTCTGCCCCAAGGGTTTTCACCAAACTGATGGCGTTTCAACAGCAAGTATTCGGAGGGGTGGAATTCATGTTTAACCCTACCTAGATGATTGGCTGATCAGGGCCAGTTCTCCAGAATAAGGCCTGTATCATCTGAGCTACACCTGCTACTTCCTTGACAGACTGGGCTTCTCCCTCAACTTCAAGAAGTCCCACATGATACCATTACAAAGATTCCAGCTCATCGGAGCAGCCCTGGATGCCTCCCTGGGAAAAGCCTCGCCACCAGAGGTGAGGGCTCAAGACATTCTGCAGATGGTGACCAAGTTCCAGAATGCTCAGCATCTACCGGCCTTTGATTTTCTGAGGCTGCTCAGCCTCATGGTATCGTGCATTTGTCCGGTGCCAGAGGCTCGCCTTAGAATGAGATCTCTCCAATGGGCTCTCAGAACTCAGTGGTCACAATTCTCAGGGAGGATGTCAGACCTCCTACAAATCCCAAGCAGAGTCTCACTGGATCTTCAGTGGTGGGCCTGTCAGGAGAACATCTTGAAAGGAGAACCCTTTTGGCAACCATGGCCAGAGATAACAGTTGTGACATATGCCTCACTCACGGGGTGGGGATACCATACCAATGATCTGACAATCATCGTTGTTGGTCTCCATTGGAGTTCAAACTGCATATAAACCTTTCAGAGCTAAAGGCAATCAGACTAGCGCTGAAGGCCTTTCTGCCATCTGTACGGGGAAAGAATGTCCTGATAATGATGGACAACACAGTGGCCATGTACTACCTCAACAATAGAGTAGGTGTAGGGTCACTCCCACTGTGCAGAGACACAATGCAGCTCTGGGTCTGGGCAATACAAGAAGGAATCTCTCTGTCAGCAGTTCATCTAGCCAGAGAGAAGAACACAATGGTGGACGCTCTGAGCAGGCAGAGCACAGTCTCTCACGAGTGGGAACTATCTCAGAAAGTACTTCAAGAGATCTTCACCCTTTAGGGAACCATTCATGTGGATCTGCTTGCGAAATGGTACCAACAGGAAGTGCGAACTGTGCTGGTCAAGGGAATTTCTCCCAAGAGGAGCTCTACATGACACGTTCGTAGTGGACTCGGAATTTCCACTCCTATATTTATTTCCTCCAGTCCTCGTGATTCTTCACATAATCAGGAGGTTGAGAAAGTTCAGGAAACTCAGGAAACACATGCTCCTAATTGCCCCGGATTGGGCCAGGAGAACGTGGTACCCAGACCTTCGGGACATGTCCATCTGCCTCCCCGATTCATCTTCAACAAAGAGAGGACCTTCTTTCATGAGCGGAGGGTTGGGTTCTCCATCCGGATATCAGGACAGTCATCCTACACGCATGGTTTCTGAGAGGCAGAGATACAAGGATTGGGATCTCCCGGATGACATAATGGAGATTTTGATTTCGGCTAGAAGGCCAGCAACCAAATATTTATACTGCTGCCATTGGAATACGTTTTGCAGCTGGTGTAGAGATAAGGACGTTGATTCGTTTAGTTGTAATACACCCATGGTGTTATCGTTTTAGTTGCATATCGCAAATCTGGGGCTCCAGATTGGTACCATCAAGGGATATTTGGCAGCACTTTCTATTTTCAAGTGCCCTTCCGAGGAAGTCTCTTACTTTAAGATACCTCTAGTAGTACAATTCTTGAAAGGACAAACTAATGTTTTCCCTAGAACCCCTTTTCAAGTCCCACTACGGGTTCTCAACTTAGTGTTAAAGATTTTGATGGCAGCTCCTTTGTAGCCATTACACTCCTGTCCCTTGAGGCTACTAACTCTAAAAACAATCTTTTTAGTAGCAATTACCTCTGCCCGAAGGGTGAGTGAGCTACAGACCTTATCCTGCAAGGCTCCTTACACTACCTTTTACAAAGACAAAGTGGTACTGAAAGTGAAGCCCACTTTTCTCCCCAAAATTGTTTCTGAATTTCATCTTACTAAGTAGATAACATTACATCTTTTTATCCTCCACCACATCCAGGGAAGTAAGAGGAAAGGCTACATAGTCTTGTCCCTAAACGTGCACTGAGCTTTTACATGTCCAGAATGACAAGATTAAGACAGGATGACCAATTATTTCTGGGCTATTTTGGTCACAAACTGGGTCTGGCCTTTACCAAACAAACTCTATCCAAATGGATTGTATTAACAATATCAGAATGATATAAACTGGTGGGAAAATTTCCCCCAGAACACCTAAGAGCTCATTCGACCAGGGGCATGTCGACTTCTTCTGCTCTACAGAGTGGAGTCCCAATAAGGGATATATGTGCAGCTGCCACATGGTCGTCTGTACACACCTTCACTAAACAATATATTTTCGACTGTTCTTCGAGGCATGAATCTGCATTTGCCAAAGCAGTGTTGCATTCGGTGCATACACAATCATGAACATGTATGTCACACTAAATTCTACTCCCTCCTCCAAATTAGTTAAACTGCTTTGGGAGTGTATCAAAGATAAGGGGGGTAATTACAACCCAGGCGGTAAGGGATGACCGGTACCGGTAAGGGCACCGGTACCGGTAATCCCTTACCGCCCTATTACGAGGTCCCTTTGCGGGTCCAGCCTTAATGCCTGGTTCTCCCAGGCGTTAAGGACAGGACCCGCAAAGGGATTTTTGGAGGTAAAAACGGTACCGCAATTAGCGGTACCGTTATTACCGCATTCCCAATTCCCATTGAGCCCTATGGGCGCTCAAATGGGAATGGGGAAGGGCCCTGGTGAATGGGGAATTACCGCCCCCACCAACCTTGGAATGGGGCGGTAATACCTCCATTCACCAGGGCGGAGTCGGTATGGGTTTGGAGGCAGCCATGGCGCTAATAGCGCCATGGTTACCTCCAAACTCGTAATGACCCCAAGGAATACGTGGGAGGACACAATCCATTCGAATGAACATGTTATTTACCCCTGGTAACGTTCTTTCGACTGGTTGTTCTTCCCACATATTCTTTATCGCCTCTCCCAACCTACCCCGCAGTAGAATTTCCCTTGCGGTTGCACTCTATGCTCTCTTGGGGGGAGTAACTGTCGGACACAAGATGAATGCTTCACTCGTAAAAATGAACTGAGGCCACCAGGCGCTGTGCGTGCTACATATACTTTCGGTAACATCGACATCGAGACAGAGGCCGCCGAGGGACATCGAGTCGACAGGCATCGATGCACAGCGCCCCCTGCTGAATTTGTTTTTCTGAAACAGCAAGGCTGGATATTGGAAATATCAAAGATAAGGAATACAGGGGAGGAAAATCCAGTCGAAAGAACGTTACCAGGTGTACATAACTTGTTCATTTGCTGTACTACTTTTCTGGGAGTAATTACGCTCACGCCGCAAAAATGTTTGCATTTCCTTTATTTATTCTATGACTTTGATGTATAATATGTTATATTGTAGCTGATATCCTAATGCAGAGTATGTTTAACTTAGTAATGAGACCCTGATGTGCTTAGAAACATTCTCCCTTTGAGTCAGTGTACTTGTATTGCTTTTAACCCACATGCCATTACTTGGTTCATCATACTCATTTCTTTGAGTACCTTTACAGTACACAATATGCAAACTGCCTATTGCTCTTCCACACCTTTAAGCATTATTGTCCTGGGTCAATGAGAAGCATTTGATACCTGTAATCCCAACCTAACATTCCCAGGTGAAGTAAAAGCTGTCAAGGACCTAAGGCATGCCGTTGCCCCATGTTGGAGGTAATCATATGTTTAGCACCTGTCAATGTGCTACACACACCAAATAAAATAGACCTCAAAAGGAACAAAAAAGGTACCTTTACCGGAGTGCTGCATTTGCATTGACATGGTGGGACATGCAAATTAAAGGTGAGTCCCACTGGAGAGGATGAGATATGTGAGGGCGCACGCACACACACACAGGATAACATTGATGTGGGCTGTGCAAAGAGAGGAAGCCACAGATGGAAAAAATGATGGTGGTTACTGTGGCATGGGGAGGTGGGACCTTAAGGCCATTCAAAGGAAGATGGACATTTCAGGCCTTCTGTCAGGGAATACTTCCACAAATGACTTGATCCTGCTTGATCCTGATTGATTTTGACATGCTGCATTTAAAAAAAAAAAATGGCATTAAAGGGAAAGTGCAACAACATTTTAGTGAGATGCCAATCAGGTTGCTCTGAATGTGGGTGAAATCCAATGATGAAGACACAGATTCTCACACAGCAGTCTCTCCATGTTCCACTGTTGCTACCTCCCATCTGCCTGCTTAATTCAAAATAAATGCAAAACATGACATTTGCCGGACACCTCTTCTGTCTGTTGCCATCCACACTTCTATAATCACACTCAAGCCACATGACAAATCTAAAAGGGTCTCTTCTTAGACATCTTTTTCCTATTGTTCTGGTGTCCACCCGGTTGTATTTTTTTTAGATGGACATAAATCTTTCGCAGCCTCGACCAAGTCATTTTACACAAAATAGAGTAGTAACCATAAGTACCGCAGGGTGCATTTTCTGAAATGCTGGCAGTGGTCTGGCGATATTCGGGGGTGACAGTCTTTGGCCTGTGTTAGAGGCCCCTGCAAGGTCAGGGCCTGCTACCTTGGACTGAGGGCCTTACAACTCCTGGCATTATTGGCCAATTGTTAATAGATACACTGATGTGAAGAACTACTCAGAAACTTGCAGCAGCACGCAGGTGGACAAGTTGATGCTGTGTTGCTATATTTCTCTAACCGTAAAATTGTAGAACCCATTTAATAGTAAGAACATCTCTTGAAGAGAATTCATCAGCTCAGTGACATTGTGAGCTAACTGGAGAATGACCCAATGATAATGACCATACCAATACAACTACTACTTCTACTACCAATGGTATGTCATGTTATGTTAATAGGACCCTGTTCTGTTGCCAATTGCAGTGTCCAGGATAGCCGGAGAGAAGGGAAAATGCAAATTAGCTTTGCTGTTGTGTTGATGAGTACAGACAGGAAAGACACTTGGGCTCATCACGAGTTAGGCGGTAGCCCTTAAATGTGGCAGTAACAATATTACCACTGCATTTAAGAGTCCGCCCAAACATGAGACTGGCAGCATTTACCCCCTGCTGGAAGCTGGGGGTAAATGTGCCGGAAAAATTCCCATTTTCATGCGTAATTAGCGCAGCGGTATTAGCGCACGCTAATTGCGCCAAAAATGCCCAATTGGGTATGGACCCAATGGGGAATACCCATTACCGCCCAACCCTTGATCCGGCGCTAATAGCGCCGGACCGGGTGGTGGTGACGCTATTAGTGCAGGCCGTATCCCGGCAGTAATGCCGCCGGGATACTGCCCAACTCGTGATGGGTCCCACTGAGCTCTGTGTGCAAGGTATTCTTAGTCAAGAACATAGAGGCATTTCAGTCTGAAGGGCGCTTTGTGTGTCTCTGGTGCTAGTAGGCAGTGACAGGACGTGCGGCTATGCAAGTTGGTTGTAGAGGTGTAGTGTATTGATGTTTGATATTGTTGGAGGGGTCTTCAATCGCCATGTGTGGGGGGGCTTAGGTGATATGTGTACTGTGTCAGAGACCCTGATGAGCAGAACAACCTGAAACTACATATAGCAGATCACAGCATGGCATAGCAAGACTTGCAGAAAAGCATGCAAGTTGTCACAAGGCATTAAAATTAACAGAAACGCATGGAAAGGGTATTTCAGCCTGCTGTCCTTCATGTGCTCCCACCACTGCTCTCTGCAAACATATCCGTTTCACTTTCTCACACTGACGCTGTTAGCTGCTGCCCCCTCTCTCAAATAGATACTTAATACCACATGTGCCAGAAGAGTCTGGGAATTAGCAGACGTGGAAAGGGGTTGGTCTGGAGACTTCACTCTTACCATTATCTAAGGGCTAGGAGAGGCAAACGTGTTTTCAGAGAAACATCTGCTTAAGCTATGAAGGCCTCGGACATCCCTTTCAACTTGCATAGTGTGTTGGTTGTCAGGCCGAGTGAGATTACAGACTTGACTCTTTTGTATTCATAGAGACTGTACCAGGGCATGTAGAAGTATGTAATGATCAGCCCACAGAAAATAATTTGTAATTACTACGGAATATCTTGAAGACAAGTTATTCATGGCGTCTTTACATGATATTGGTGACATTTATAAATATTAATAACGTCACAAACAGAAAATTGGGCTGTTTGCAGTAACTCGTGCAGTTAAAGATATGGGAGCTCCATGACACGTGCATTTAGATGCATGGATTGGTGAGTTACTTTTTTGGCTCAAAAGGACACATTATAATGGCATATTGGGCCTCATTACGACTCAGGCGGTAAGGGTTTTATGGCGGCGTAAACAGCGCCGACCCTTACCGCCTGAGTACGAGGTCCCTTAGCGCCATGGCGGATTTAACACCTGCTTTTAGCAGGTGTTAAAATCCATGGCGCTAAGGGACCATGGAGTTAATTACGCCACCATAATTTACGGTGGCGTAATTAATGCCTTCCCCACTCCCATTATGCCCTATGGGGCAAAAATGGGAATGGGGAAGGGTAAATGGGGATTGGGGACTTACCGCCCCACCAACCTCGGAATGGGGCGGTAAGTCCGCCAACCACCATGGCGTAAACGTAGTTTACGCCATGGTGGTAAAGTCACGGCCCAGGCGGTAACTTACCGCCTGGGTCGTAATGAGGCCCATTATCACTTATGCATCGAGAGATTGTTAATATACAGGAATGGATTGGCCCCTCGCCCTTTCGGCCCGTAGCCCGCCGAAATTGTCCCTGGGGAGTGGGGGCTGGTTTTCGGCCATGCCTGGGCCGGTTTGGAGAAAAACAAAATAGACATTTGTTTTCATTTTTTTTCTTTCAAAAAGCCTTTCATTCTTTTTAGGTCGATAAATCAGTACCAACACAGGTTGTGTGATATTGTATGCATATTTATTCTATAAAAAGAGGTTAAGCATAAGTGCTATACAATAACATTATCATTTGGCCTTGGACGTCTGCTTGGATTCACAGTAATTTATTGTACTTAGGAACAATGCTATTTGATGCCACTTCCTGTTTTGCCAAGGGGTGAATGGTTGTGTTTCATCGCTTTCCGGGACATCACTTCTGGTGATGTCATCAGAGGTCAAGTGTCGTGAGGTGAGGGGTGGGACACTTTTTTTTGGCGAGGGATGGGGCCCTTTTTTTGGCTGACCGGGCCTATTTCTTGTCCCAGTCACACGCTGTTAATATAGGTTCTTCTTATTATATATCAGTTGGTTCTTTGCTGTAGATGTTTGATAATAATTGGTCTTGAGGCGGACGAGGCTTCCAGACGTCAAAACTAGTTGTATTGTGCAATTCATACACCTGCTTTTATATGATATATCTCTGTGCTTTCCATATAAGCAACATCATCAAGCGAATTTTGTATTCTCTAATGCTATATGTGTTTTTAAAGATGTGCCGTTAGTTATTGTTGTTTAGTTATCAATGCTAGTGTGTCTTTTGTTGTAACAATTAAATACTAAATAGTCGTAGGCCCGTCATGCTTTAGTGCCTCTATAATTAGTGCTATGTTCCCATCTTGTGCAACTTTGTTGGTATAAGAGTGTAAACATGGAGAATTTGTGTTCTATTTTGAGTGGTCTCAAATCTCACACTAACTTCCTCAGGTGCTGTGCTCAGCGGGCAGCTTGTGCTTTTGCTCATCAGGATTTTGGACAGCGTTCATCCGGCGATCAGGACAGAGGACGGAATCGTTGGTTGTTTCACTTAGAAGTCTACCCCAGTGTCTCTCACAAGCCTAAAACTCCTCTCACACAGTGCATAAGGAATAAGCCAAAATGTATTGAAATAAAATCCTTACCTCTTCCACGCACCAACCCGTACCTGGCTTTGTGACAGTTATATAGCTACAGGTCCAGAATGATGCAGGAACTCTGCAAGGAATTCTTAATGATGAAATAAGGAGCAGTAAAGATAAAAGGTGGAGTCTGGATTCCTCAAAGTGCCCTGTGAATGTGGGAGCACTCCCCTTAGGCCTAGAGGGATGCTGCAGCTGTAGGAAGGTGTAGAGAAGCATGAAGACAATGAAAGAGATGGGGTTGAAGCAAGGGCATATTAGGAGCAGTGCAGTAACACTGTAATCTCTAGTTTACAGTATCCCCTGCCCTTTACTAGGTAATGCTGCATGTCTGAGCTCCTAGGAAAGCTTTGTGTGAGAACTAACCAGTGATAGGTAAGCAGCATTTACCTTTCTTTAGGACGTGTGCTTCCAGAGATAGGGAGGGGCTGTCAAGGATTATGTAAAGCATATGAAAAGGTCTTATCTGTCCCCATTGTGGGTCTTCTGGAGCATGTCAAAACAACATTAACAATCAACATCCATTTGAACTACAAAACAGGGTTAAAAGTGAAGGGTGATGCTTTTATGGCGCAAGATGCCTCTGATTGATTTGTACCCAAATATGTTCACTTTGACCTACGTTGGTCCTACTTCTCAATGTGTACCCTCATATTTACTGTTTTACACACGTTGGCATATTTTCGGGCCTGAGCGTCAAAGTTTGACCTTGTTTACTTTTGAGGCTGGTTCCCAAAGCTATGTAAAGAATGTGTTTTATGATACTGTGCTGCTTTTGTTTGCCTGGTCATGTTCTTCTTTCTAATGATACCCTAGCCCTCCCTTGCATTTTTCCTGCCTTCTCAGAACACATCAGCCTTACATGTTTTCCACCTTTGTCCCCCTTGTGTCTGCACATGCTCTTCTTTCCAGTGGCCCACACGCTCTTCAACATCTCCATATTTGCACAGCCCTCTTCAGTACCATTTCTCCCTTTTTTGTGTGCATGTTCTACCTTCTTGTGACATGTGGAGCCTTCAGGGAGCCTAGTATGTGTGATGTCAGGGAATTTCTCTGCTCTCCAAAGCTTCACCCTGTGTGCGTAGTATGTGAAATTCAAGGGGATCACTCTGTTGTCTGATTGTCTAGATCATCTTTTAGGCACCACTGACCCTGTCATAACAAAGTGCTCTAAAATGTTATTATTAACTGAGTCATTGTGCTCAACTTTGGAAGTATGAAAGGCTGGGTCCCTAGCTGAGCAGCTGGTTAAGCACAATTATATGCAATACGTGCATTAACTTACTAAAACATGTCGGCATATCGAGTAGCCTACACCTCCTTCATTTTCTTATGTGCATTCATTTCTCTTCGCTTAATGCAGGTTTCCTCACCAAGTGACCCCTTTGGGATCCTAAGTGTCAGAGTAAGCTATATTCTTTCAGTACACCAAGTAATATGTGTTTAGCTTTATATTTTAACAATATATAGGTTTATTTGATTATGTTATGGTGATTATTCCATAGGAAATGTTGATGTTATAGCGAAGAACATTGAAGAAACTAGTTTCCTCTTTGCCTAGATTGAGTAGCAAACCCCAATATGCCTGTGCATGTTTCCCTAACGCATTCTCTGTCTGCAGTTAGCAGACGGGCAGATGGGCCACACCTCAGAATACAACAGAAGAACATGGGGAGCAATCGTGAGTCTCTATTGTGAGGGCGTTCACTAGACCTAAATCCTCTTAAGCTCCTTGACCAGATGGACTTGCGAATGTTGTAATGAAACGTAATCCGATGAAATGGGCAATCTTGTTGTTTAAACTATTCACCGCTATATTGTAAAGTGGTGAAATACCAGAGAGCTGGCACAAATCTATTTTAATTCCCATTTAGAAAAAAGGAACATGATCTTCTACCGCTAACTATAGATTACTTGCAATGTATGATCCGTGTTGCAAGACTTTTAGCTTGCTAATATTGAACATTATTAACAAGTGGATAAAGGAGAACAATCATATTCCTTACCAGCAAACTGGATTCAGGTCAGGACATAGCAAACTTGATAATATGTGTGCACTTAATTACATTATATCTGATACACTCTGACACTCAAAAGGCAGTTTATATTTCTGTTTTATAGAATACAGCAGGACTTGCGATTGTGTCAGTCGTGAAAGACTTTGGAATACATTCCAGTGATGGGGCATTTGTCCTTTGATGTTACACTTTATTAAGTCACTGCATTCTGCCACTACAGTCTCTATTCGTATAGACAGGAACAGATCACTTACATCTCCGCTAAACAAAAATAAAGGTTTAAAACAAGGCTGTGTGATCGCCCCTGTCTTGTATAATTTATATGTGTCTGATATGAACTCCAACTTGACTCAAATTAATAGATTCCCTCCCAAAATTGGTGGAGTAGGAATTAGACGGCTAGCATACGCGGATGACACTGTTATTATTGATAAGACCCATATTGGTTTGCAGAGGTTGTTGGATGCTTTGTTTAATTACGCTACAAAGAATGAACTATTAATATAAAAAAAAAATAAGGTAATGATTGGTGCCCAATCCCAAAAAATATAAAAACATTCCTGTGGAGGATCAATAAGGAACATTTGGAGGTGATGGGTATCTATCCTTATTTGGGAATGCCTATTATAAACTGTCCTTTGATTTTGCTGAACGAAAACACTTTATCAGGCACGATGACCAATAGATGGAATGTTATTAGACGATAGCTCGCTAAAATGGGCGGATACTCAATTCAGGGATTTCTTGAAATCTATAAAAGTAGTATGGCTCCAGGAGTACTACATGCTCTGGAAATTCTTGAAGTGAAATATGGCTCATAGGCTTGATACACTTGAAGGAAGGCTAGGGAGACCTGTGCTTAAAGGCATGGTCTAGTAATAAATGTTATTGTCCCTACGGGTCGGCCATGTTTTTTTAAGCCTAAGTGGCTCGATTTTAGAAAACTTTCCTATGGACCTTACCCGAGTTTTCGTCCATTAAACGCACGCGAAAACAGGCATCAGGGCGCCGCCATTTTGTGATAATCCTATCACTTGCCGCATCGCCCTGGCTGACCTGCTTCTGCGGCACTAAATCAATTCCCCCGCCCCTGAGCCTGTCATCAGCAGACTCGTACCGCCCATTTCCCAACGCCAAAGCACGTCTTGTGTCAACATTCACTGCGCTTCAGCTAATGACGTGTCGCCATGGAAATGGCAGGACACCTCTTTCCTCAATAAGTATAAACAGACTGTTTCACAACACACAGCAGCAGATTTTCGATTCCTTTCCTCTCTCTGTGTTACTTAGAGTATTTTGTGGCTCGTTTCTGTGCTCTGGTCAGCTACCTTCGCCGCTTGTAGCCCGTGTGAACACCTGTAACATCTCGGTAAATTATTTTACTTTGTTTACCACACAATGGCTACAATAATGCCCTACATGTACGAGCCCGAGTAAACCGAGGAGAAACTACTGGAAAGGGAAGCACGTGAAAACGATGGGGATTCGGACGGCAGTTGGCAGGACGAATCAACAGATGAAGAGCCTGGGCCTAGTCGCATGGACGGCGTCTCCACCTGGTGCACATGCAATCGGTGCGAGCTAATGCCAACCGAGGAGGAGAACTGCTGCTGCCGAGAAAACTCGGGATGCCTGGCCTACATTTCGGAAGGCGAGCCACGACCGCAATGCATCACCGAGCTGCCAGACTTCAGGGCAGCCTGCCTCACACGGGCCGTGTTGAGAATAATGATGGTGCTTATGCATGAACTCCGCGCAACTGTTCGTCCTCGTAATCCGAGTAACAAGTAAGTATACTCTGCTTGTCATGCCACTCCTATTTCATGTTCTTCTACTATATCCAAAATTACATCTACATATCATTGTAACGCATGTAAGTCGTTCAATAGTGTGCATTGTCTAGATAGCATTTGTCCGTGCAGAATGCCATTAGTTACAAGAATTGTCATTGACAACAAACGTTTATTAAACTTATCTTGGTTATTTTAAATCAGTTTGTTTCATTCCTTTTCACAGGTGGTACAGGCTGGTGGCCTATCGTTCCTTTACATGGTGGCTCCACGGGAGGCTTGGACACCGCGTTCGAAGAGTGATACCCGCCTGTGCCGTTCGTGCCATAAGAGAAACGTTCCCGAGTGACAGCGGTCAGTACAGGGGATTTTCTCTCGCTGTGCTGCAACCTGACCTGTATAATCTTTAAAGTCTTGTATTTTTGTGTCATGAAAATAAGATACAAAATAAAACACCACATATATTTTAACAACGGTTGTTTCCATTTTTTTAAATGAATCAAGTGTGTCTCCATTCAAGGATGGACGTCAGACATCTGTGCTCCGAATGGGTGAAGGTCTGGTCGCTGTGAAGCAGGGTGGTCACTATCTAAGCTAACATAAAATATTCTCGATAATGCATGCACTAAATAACACTTGTTCAAAGTCTTTCAGTAGGTTATGTCTCTATAAAAGTCACACATATATCTATACTAACAATTAACATTGGATTATACAGGCCTTAGGTTAAGGGTCTTGACCACTGTAATACACCGGTTGAAATGTGGGTCTGTGCTCACAAGAATCTCTGGTATGTGGCATTTGTTATTGATAAGCAACGATATACTGCAGTAGGGGTCTAATGTTAATTCGGGATCTGCTAGGTGGGCATCATGTCGTGGTCAGTGGTCTGGCACTTGAAGAGAATACCTTGCAGGTACACAGGGTCACAATGACAGTAAGTTTCCACTAGCGAGGGTGTGTGGGCAAGGACACTTTTATGGAGATGAACGAGCAATGTGCTTAGTTCAGGCTGGTTCACATGCAGGACAGTGATCTCAGAGGAAGAGTCATGCTCAGTGGTCCCATCTATGCGATTGTCAACCAAAGTTATCACATAAGGGCAAGGGGTGAACCCACTACTGGAGGCACTTGGTCCGAGTTTCTACTGAGAAGTAAAGCATGAGAGGGGCCATCGAGAGGGGCCTGATGGCCCCTCGTTCCCACACACTTATCTGCACGGCCACCGGCCCATCCATCCACCCCCACCCCTATCAAAGGCAGTTTGCACCCGTGGATGAGCGCTGGCATGTGGGGCTGTCTGGGGCGCGAACGGCCAAGGTGCCAAACAACATGTACACTTCAAAAGGTATCTTACGCCCAGGGGCCATCGTTCACATGGTCTCCTCAGACCCCGTGTCTCCAGGCAGGCCTCCCCCGAGGCAGGCCGCCCCCCTGCAATCCACATAAGTGTGTCTCCATTCAGCAGTCTTCCTGTGCCTTATCTGCATGCCCCAGGCCCATCCAGCCCACCCCCCTCTATCAAAGGCGGTTCGCGCCAGTGGATGTGCGCTGTCAGGGGCGCGAAAGGCCAAGGTGCCAAAATACATGTACACTTCAAAAGGTATCCCACGCCAAGGGGCCATCGGTCACATGGTCTCCTCAGACCCTGTGTCTCCAGGCAGGCCTCCCCTGAGGCAGGCCTCCCCCCTTCAATCCACAAAAGTGAGTCTCCATTCAGCAGTCTTCCTGTGCCTTATCTGCACACCCCAGGCCCATCCAGCCCACCCCCCTCTATCAAAGGCGGTTGCGCCAGTGGATGCGTGCTGTCAGGCACGCGAAAGGCCAAGGTGCCAAACAACATGTACACTTCAAAAGGTATCTTACGCCCAGGGGCCATCGGTCACATGGCCTCCTCAGACCCCGAGTCTCCAGTCATGCCTCCCCTTGAAGCAGGCCTCTCTCCTAATACCACAACATACATACGTCATTCATTCACAAACACACCCCTGTTTCTAATACTTTATAAACCACTTGATATGTCTCATGAGAACCTCTTTGTGCTTTGCAAGTCAACTCCTGAACGTGCTACCTGGCAACCACTGAGATCTACGCTAATCTACTCGTCGTCGTGCTATCCGTGAACTTCTGTGACCGCTTAGAGCAAACCCATAAGTGTGCTACCTGTGGCCACCCACCTATTCTCCTGCAACATACTGCTCTGCTTGCTGAATCCAACTGTTTGTTGATCAAGGTAAGGCCATGTATCCTAGTCATATTTCGCAGATTTTTAAATTTCTATCTATTTGCGAGTAGAGTACACAATAGTGCTATGTTCATTGGTCTCATTGCTATTGACTTGAGTTTCCATTGCTATGCTATCAATAGATCTATTTATTTTCATCTTTGTCTATTGTCATCGAATTGCATCCTTTGGGGGTCCAGTCTATAATGTAAACATGTTTCATTCTTGTGCAAGACAGAACATCCAAGGGACGAGTCACATGTTCATATTTTAGTCGCATTATTTATACATTTCTGCAACTTATGCAAATACTTAGCCGCACATAATGAACTGGTATAGTTTCCGCGACCAAAACAAACCTTGCATTGATCATTGTATGATTCATTTACTTTTGTATCAAATCTTTATTCATGAAGATTGTATAATAATGTCGATATTTACTTTTCAGATTGATCAAAAATGCCTGCCTGTTCGATTAGAGGTTGCCCTTCGAAGACCCATGCAAAATCTGAAGGCACTACAATGCATGTATTCCCAAAAACTGTTGATCGAATAAGAGAATGGATCAGACATTGCGGATATCCACTGGATGAGCTGGAAAGTAGAGTCCAACAAGTCTTACAGGACAAGAGGGGTGATCGATACCGCATCTGCAGCCGGCACTTTTCCTTGGACATGTACAGAACATCTTGGGTAACAAAGAATAATAAACGGCGAACGACACGGAAATTGATCGAAAACGCTATTCCCACTCTATTCGTCCACATTCCGCCACTGGTGAGTCAAGTGTCCGGATTTAGCTTTAGGCCTTGCGGTAGTGTGTAGGTAGCCGAATGGATTAATTGATATTGTAGGTGTTCTATCCCTTGTAATAATTTCGATATTGATATGAGTGTATAGTTTTTTGAATAATGACAATTATCATATATTCTTTTTCGATTTCATAACCCACAAACGCAATGTATATATATATGGGAACAGGGAACTGTGCTGTATTGAGCATTTTTCAAGTATTCTGTCGCCTCACATGGCTATTTTTAATATTGGCATTTCATTATCAATCATTAATTTACCTTTACAACTTCTTGACTATCTCTTGAATCTGAAGCAAGAACATTCTACATCCTTGACGTGGTCGCAGTTATCAACCACTTCTAGCGCGTATCAGGTAATCTTACTAGGCTAATCCACTACATACTTGTTTTATGCATGTCAAGTAATAGTTTTATTCTATCGTGTAATTATTTTACTGAATGTTTGGCTAGTGCTTTCCAATTGATATACACCTTAGTTATCGCCCACTGGTGTTTGTTTTCAGTTATAATTAGTGTTATCCATACTAATGCAAGTACTGTCTTTCAGGGAGATGCTGAAGCGTCCGCCACATCTACAACATTTCTAGATGTTCTTCACCAGCAGGAGGTATGGATACTGACAGCTCCATCGAGCGTCATCATCAGAGCTGGAATTCTTGTCGTTTGATTGTTCTACACAATGTTTCATTCGTGGTTAGCCGTTGATATGTACCTGTGCTGTCGACCCCAGGTGTGTGTTATGTTTTCACTATTGTAATCCTCACTAATGCAAGTACTATGTTTCAGGCAGTTGATGGAACGTCAACCCCTACACTTGATGCAGAGCCTGACATTCAAGTAATTCCAGGGGAAGTGGAAGCGGGACCATGCGTATACGAATCGGCGCAACAGCTTTCGGAAGTGCGCACTACATTTGCAACATCCATAGATATTCTTCAGCAGCACGTGGTATGGATACTGACAGCTCCATCATGCGTGATCATATAACGTGATTCCATTTGTGATACTTTCTTCCCTATTAACGCAAGTGCTGTGTTTCAGGGAGACTACGAAGCTTCCACTGCAATCACAACATCCAATTTAGATGATGCAGATGTAAATAAATAGGAGAAATAAGTCAATGAAATGTGATCATATTTAGATTTTCCTTGATTCTTTTAGACAATGCATCATTTGTGGTTATCTCTTTATATGTACCTGTGCGTTCGACCCCAAGTGTGTGTTATGTTTCCAATATTGAAAACCATACTAATGCAAGTACTGTGTTTCAGGGAGACGACGGAGCTTCCACTACAATCACAACATCCCATTTTGATGATGCAGATGTAAAGGAATCGGAGAAATAAGTTGATGAAATCTGCATACTTATATTTTCCTTGATTGTTTTAGACAATGCATCATTTGTGGTTATCTCTTTATATTTACCTGTGCCGTCGACCCCAAGTGTGTGTTATGTTTCCAATATTGAAAACCATACTAATGCAAGTACTGTGTTTCAGGGAGATGAGGATGCCTCCTCTCCAATACAACCATTCATGGCAGTCCATGCAGAGCCAGAGGTATGGATACTGACAGCTCCATCGAAATAGATCATCACTGGTCGAATACTCGTCGTTTTATTGTTGCACACAATGTTTAAATCGTGTTTGGCTATTGAGATGTACCTGTGTGTTCATCCTCACGTGTGTTTTATGCTAACAATATTTTGATACATAGTAATGAAAGTACTATGTTTCAGGGAGACGATGGAGCCTCATTCCGTGCTGTCTATGCGGATACAGAAAATATAGTCGTTGCAGCGCAAGAGGAAGGGAGGACATGCGGAAACGAATCGGAGCTACAGCGTGCAGATGTTGAAGGTCGGGTCAAAAAAAGTTGCAAAGAAAAAAAAAAAAAAAAGGTTAGTTACAAACAGTTCATAATTTAAAAAAAAATTGTGCTGGGGACTATTTTATGTTTTTTTCCAGTCAATTGGACTACACTTTATCTTGTGTTTAAACTGAACATCCCTTTTCCAATCTCTCCTCCAGTTACCCGTGGGTGTCAGAACTATACATACACAGACAGTGAAGCGAATGAGAGATGTTGCTTGCCAGACCATGTCCACTATGGAGGAACTATTAATTGAGGCGAGGCGTGTTCAGGCTCGAGATGCTCATGTCCAATGGCCAGAACATGAATTAACTGTGTTTGGAGAATACAGCAAAGTTGCATTGGACCATTGCTACAGTGCGACCGCACCACCACAAGAAGATGTTATTGAATGTATTGAAGATAGCTCTGAAATAGTTGCAGATCAATTCACACAATCTACACCCGCCAAAAATTTGCCACCCAAAAACCTGTCGACATTGCTGTGTTCTCCCATCAATGTTGAAGTAATAGATGTCGAAATGACAGAGAATGAACCAGCCGCAGCATCCATAGACGCATCAGAACTTGATACCAGCGATATTACTTTCCAATGTGTTGAAATCTCCACAACGTCACAGGATGACAGTCTAATGAAAGAGAGCAAATACATTGTATTCGACAGTTGTTTGATGGAAATTATAAGTATGCTGAAATGTGTGCATTCCATTAGAGGGAAAGTGTGTGGGAAGCCATTGATTAATGTGACTCGTCAAATAAAAGGCAGTAACGTCAAAATAAATGCAGCCTGTAGATTAAATCATAGGTTCTCATGGTCTGCACAACCGATGCTGGGGAAACTGCCAGCAGGCAATCTACTGTGTGCAGCTGCATCACTTTTTAGTGGCTCCAGTTTTAGAAAGTTACAGGCTTTCTTTCAGTTTGTGGGACTCCATTTCATTTCTAAAGCGCTGTACTACATATACCAACGTGATTATCTGGCCATTAGTGATGCTTGGAGAATTGAACAATTGTCTCTAGCAAGTACATTTGAAGGCAAACGATTCAGACTAGCAGGCGATGGACAGTGCGACAGCCCTGGATTTTCTGCCAAGTACTGCACCTACCACTTTCAGGACATGGATAGTAAGAAAATTGTGAGTTTGGTGGTCGTGCAGGTAACACAATGTACATCGTCAGTGGCCATGGAGAAACTAGGATTTATAAAATCAGTGGAATATCTACAATCAAGGGGAATGCACATCGACCTCATAGCCACGGACAGACACGTTTCAATTGCCAAGACAATGAGAGAGCAGTTCCCAAATATTAATCATCAATTTGACGTATGGCATCTTGCTAAATCAATCAGTAAGAAAATCTCGGCTGCAGGAAAAAAAAGGTTTTGAAAGTATTTTGCAGTGGTCCCATTCTATCACCAACCATCTTTGGTGGAGCTCAAAAACTTGTGAAGGGTCAGTGGAAATACTACTTGAAAAATGGCAGTCACTGATGCACCACTGTACCAACGTTCACCTCTGGACAGCAAATCAACATTTCCACCAATGTGAACATGGCCCTTTGTCCCCAGAGGAGGCACGGAAGAAGAAGTGGTTGATTCCATCTTCACCGACACACAAAGCCATTGAGAAGATTGTTTTCGACAAAACTCTATCAAGAGATTTGAGAGGACTGACAGAATTCTGTCACACAGGAGATTTAGAGGTGTTCCACAATATGGGCCTAAAGTACAGGCCAAAGCGCTTGCATTTTAGCTTTCGGGGCATGAAACATCGCACTCTACTAGCGGTCTTGGTCCATAACAGCAATGTCAGACGTGAACAATCTAGGACTAGGGGTAAAGTAAGGATGCCTCGCTACACTAAGGTGTTTTCAAAACAAAGTAAGCAATGGGTGATCAAACCAGTCTATGATGAAATGCAGTTCGACTTTGTGAAAGGCCTTATTGTTGCTGTGTTAGAGAAGCACAGATATGGAATTTTGGACGTTTCTGTGCAGAGCAGTGATCCATTGCCACTGAACATTGCGACTGTGCCAGCCCACCCGAAGCACAGCTGGTTGTGAACTACAAATCCCGGTTTAAATAATTGCAATACGATTGTCTTTTTTTAAATAAATAAATGTTATTGTACAGTGTACCAGTAACCCTAACCGTTACCTTCACCATCATGGGTGACGAACAAGCTGGGTGTCATCTTTGAATTCTCTCTATTCACCTCATATATGTGTATGTTTATATTTTTCTCATGTCTCATCTCATGTAAATGTAAATGTTGTGCACTGTTAACGGAGGGGAGGCTTGCGTATTGCAAATAATAAAACAAACAAACAAACAATAAATCTCACTTTTAACTCAACACCTGTGGTACTTTATACTTTTCCTGACCTTCCGCCAAAAATTAAATGTCTCAATTTGGGCTGCAAAGCTCGCAGACAACGGGGACAAAATCGGGGCACTTAGAACGCGCCAAGCGGGCCGTGGCATTTGGGAGAGAAGCCAGTTCGCATTTGCACATTGAGGCGCACTACATAGAGGGATTCTAAACTTCAAGTTCTCACAGATGCCTTTACTACGTGATGTTGCAAATAAAGAATGCGAAGGACATCGGCTTTGATTTTCAGCTCGCGCCCAGATGAGGCCCACAAGTCGCACTGGAAGTATAAGGGTCTATTGTTTTGACCTTGAGACAGGGACCATGCCGAAAGAACTACATTTGAAGGGGGTGCGCAATAACGTAAGAGACGATAAGGCAGAAAATTCAAAAACCGAGTTTCATTTTAGTTCAGTATACGAAAAATCGTTGTCAAGAGCACGGTACGTTTTACAGACTGCATTACGAAGAGACACAATGGATATTTCAAATATAATGTGAGTAAATCTGTACACGCTTTTATACCGGAATGAAGATTTAATGAATGGATGCATGAATAAATGAATGAATGAAGAGCTAGGAAAAGCAAGGAAAACGTGTTCGTAGTGGGCACATGGGCATGCAGGTCCACTGGTCTCACCGATCTCGGTCCTTGGCCCAGCCACTTTTCCCTGCACTGCCTACCTGCACTACGGGACTGTCTCTGTATCCTTCAGCCCCTTCTCCCGGCATTTACCTTGCACTTGCCACCAGCTGGCCCTATTATTTAATTTGTATTCAACTAACCATGTACAGCACTTTTACACCCCCTCCCCCCTTCCCCATGCGTGATCAGAAAGACACCTGGCCTAGTAGGATCGTTGTCTGTCTGCCCTTGTTCCCCACCTGCCTCGTCGCGCCTTGAAACACTTGAGTATAGGCGCGTTACAATTGCCGTATCATATATCATATCATTCCTCACGCATGTAGACTAACTGTCGTTTATCATTGTGTGTTGGCCTCAATTTATTTCATTACTTTTCGCATTGATTTTAGAGCCGAACATACTCCATTGAACTATCCTTGCAAGCAAAAAGTTTCTGATCGGCTGTAATAAATAAAATGAGTAATATTAATGAAGATCGGCTGGCGAGACTAATTATAATTTTTTTGTTTTCATAACAGGTATTTGCTCCCCTTCTGCTACTGCCATCGGTTTGAGACACCAGCAGATGGTTTCTTCGTGAGACACCTGCAGCTTTGTGTGAACAACTGGAGCACACTGACAATTTTATGGGACGATCGCCAAGGACCCACATGCCCTTACGTTGTACTAGTGGCTATAAGCAACGTATCAACCTTTATGATGGACTAGTGCCTAGTTGATGGAACAGCCTTGCGGTTCACCGTGCTTCCAAAGTGCTTCTTTTAATGAAAAGCAACACCCTGTGTACCATTGCTGATACAGATAAAAGAAAATAAATGGCTTTCGGAGTTCATATGGCAATTGCTGAATATTCTCTAAACATTTAATGTCAAATAAATGTACTTTACCAAATGTACTGTGTTGCTGTTTGATTTTAAAGTACAGTTTCATATTCCGAATTGTGGCGCGCTGTGTTGTGAGATGGTCTGTGTTGGTTTCCGGGTTCTGTGTGAAGTCGCGTAGAAGACGACTGGGCGCGTTTGCCTATGCAGCACAGTAACGTCATGGAGAGAGGCGGGGAATATGAATGTTTGGATAATGTCAGGCTCAGGGGTGGGGGAATTGATTTAGTGCCGCAGAAGCAGGCCAGCCAGGGCGATGCGGCAAGTGATAGGATTATCACAAAATGGCGGCGCCCTGGTGCCTGTTTTCGCGTGCGTTTAATGGACGAAAACTCAGGTAAGGTCTATAGGAAAGTTTTCTAAAATCGAGCCACTTAGGGTTAAAAAAACATGGCCGACCCGTAGGGACAATAAACATTTTTACTAGACCATGCCTTTAAGCCCCCCAATGTGGTTCCTCTGGAGGCTATTAGGTGTGAGCTGGGTATTGGATCACTCTCTACTTTGTGGAAAATACACTGTACCAAGCTTTATAACAATATAATGCCATCTACTGATCATGAGAATCTGTTTGGTATGATAGCCAATGCCACATGATCAGGATATAAGAACATTTTGATGGAGAAACTGCAAATAAGTGTGAATTTCTTTTTTCCAGAACATTAACTTGAATGCCCCCAATATAATAATAAGTGTTAACTTGTTTTAACCTTCAAATGTAAAAGAAAGCTATTGAATGGGACATGATTAATTCACTGGATTATTTAAATACTAAAACAAGATATGGACTTTATATAATGCAAAGTGGGAATTATGATTTTAAAAGATGTATTATGTTCCTTTGTTTTAATATACTTCATTGTAATGAGTATATTGAAGCATGGAGATCTATCCTGTATGAATGCAGGAAATGTCGTTATTGTGAACATGATATAGAAACAGAAATGTACTCACTATGGGCCTCACTACGACCCAGGCGGAGGACCATGGTGCTATTAGCACCATGGTCCATGCCGGTGTCCGCCATGGAGGAATGGGGAATTACCACCCCATTCCGAGGTTGGCGGGGCGGTAATTCCCCATGCCGCCATGGCCCTTCCCCATTCCCATTTTTGCCCCATAGGGCTCAATGGGAATGGGGAAGGCGCTAAGTACGGTGCCGCAAATTGCGGCACCGTACTTAGCACCAAGGTCCCTTTGCGGGTCCCTACTTTAACGGCTGGTAAAACCAGCCGTTAAGGTCGGGTCCCACAAAGGGACCTCGTAATTAGGCGCTAATAGGTTAACGGCGCTGCAGCCTTTTACAGTGCCGTTAACCCATTAGCGCCTGGGTCGTAATGAGGCCCTATGTGTCCAAATTTGAGCATTTTTTATTACAGGGGCTATAATGATTTGATGATTAATTTAGCTATGATTGCCTCTGTCCAACTCTGGGCTGCTATATATATGGCTGATTCCCTGGTATACATTGTTGCTGCATATGTTTTATGGAAAATCATTTTAAGTGATGTAATTTTATGATTATGAATTGTCATATAATTCTTATGGTATGTATTAATGTATATGATTCTAAATGTGTTTAGATTGCTTTGTATTGTATTGCTGTAAGTTGTAATATGGATTAAGAACATTTTATGAATAAGGTTTGTGTATACGGTTTTAATTAACCATAGCACATTAAACTAATAATAACAAAATGATAAAAATAGAGCCTTTCAAATAGAAGCCCTCCAGGGTCAATGAGGAGTCTTGGAAACACCTTCATCTGGGAAACTGCTTGGTACAAGTCCAAATGTGGGTGCATTGGGCCGAGCTCTCGCGCAAAGGCCAGAAGACTGACAGTAAGGTGGCCTCTACAACTCGTTCTTTTGGTTGGTGGACTCACTGCCCCCTCCACCTCCTCGGTATGCAACTTGCTCCCACAATGGTAACTTCTCTTTCACACTCCAAGTGAATGAAGCTGCGAAAATGCACTTTACTTTGCACAACTACTGAACACTCCCAATGAAGACTCTAGCTAAACATCAATGGGGTGAAATATGCCACCTGGTGAATCTTTACCAAACAATGACAAGATCACACTGAATTGCATTTGAAGTAAATGTACTAACTACCTCTAATAAGATGACCCCAATTTAAAACATTGTGCCCAGGTCACAATACATTGGATTTTTGCCTTAGGTTGAATTCCCAAAGTTTTTCTACCCCAACAATCAACAACCAACCAGAAACCTGTGCTCGAAACAAAAAACGCATCCACCCTTTTTTTATTTTGTTGTTTAAAGCGCTGACCTAGCTCGAGGAAACTGGAGCACTGTACAAGGTGTGGGTAACCAGTGTTTGGGCTGCCATCTTTTGACAGTAGTGCAGTACCGTGAGTTGTGGTCTGTGCATTAACTGGGATTAGTCCTCAGGTGTGGTTGAAAAAGTCATGTTTTGAGATTTGCAAAACTGTAGAATTGCGAGAGCATTCTGAGCCAATACCGCGATCAAGTTCCAGAGTGTGGATACCTGACAAGAGAAGCATTGTTTATGGGTCCTCTGTTGCAGGTGAGTTGTGATTCAGCTTGTTGTATAAGGAGCATGTGCCACCAAGTAAATCAAGCTTTGCTTCGGTGTATGCTGGTGTGCTACTCATGACTGCTTTGTAGATGATACATGCAATCTTGAACAGTATCCTGGGTTGGAAAGGAAGTTATTGTAGTTTGCGAAGAGTTTGGGTGAGTCAGTCACATTTCTACACCTGTAATAAGACATACTGCAGTATGGTGGACTCCTTTTAGGGGACCGACTGGGAGCCATAACAAAATGTGGGAGACCACAGGTGCATTGATGTTCAAGACCATAAGTGCCTGTACTACATTCCCAAAGTCCTGTGGAGGGGTGAATCGTTTGCTTTTCCAAACAGTGGAGATTTGGAGCCAGGCCATTTGGCTCTTCTTGGCTATCTGTTTCTGAAAGGACAAGCTGCAGTCAATTTTGAAGCCTAAGGATTTAGCTGCGTCTGTGGGCTGCATATTAAATCCTGTTAGGGTGTATATCATTGTGCCATTATTGAACAAGTAGTTGTTTAGCAATGAGGATTAGTGCAGTCTTGGATCCATTAAGTTTGTGGTAGGAATTGTGAGGTAATCACAGTGATGACTGATGTCCTGCAGAATTTTTACTCTCATGAACAACTATCATCTGTGAATGGGCGGATGGCTATATCAGGTGTTTAGGATTTGGAGGTTTCTCTACACTCAGCACTCCTTCCTTTAGCATACCCCCTCCTGATCTAAAAAGTGAAGATGATTTCCAGAAAGTTCAGAGAGCATTACTCTCAATGCTGCGAAGTCTGTCTGACATGTCTTGTGCACAAATAAAGGTACAGCTTGTCCCATGGCGAAACATTTCCTGTGCAGGTGATGAGATGGCTCTGACAATGAGTGTGTGTATCAGGGCATCATTGAAAAGAACATCCACAACTGCCCAGAAGCCATCATCATTTTCTCTTGTCTAGGGAGGTTACCGTGGAGGTGCAGGGAGGTGCATCTGCACCACACACCATCGTCTATTGTGGCTTATGAAGGGCATCTTGAGGGTTCAACAACAAAGGTGCCACGCCGTAGGGTAGTAGTAATGCCTGACAAAAAGACACAGTGGACATGAAGTTTAGGATGGCATGTGGGTACATACATTTGTGCAGGGCTGTTGCCCACTCCTGGGAATTGCTGGAGCATCCTGCATGTTATTATAGTAAAAGGAGGAATGGAAGACACACTCATGTCTTTTACATTGGTGCACAGCACATCACCTGACATGCTAGCACTCTCTGTGTACCTGTTGTTTTGTCTATTCACCCCTGCACATATTTCCTAGTGGTACAGTGCTGGGGTGAGAACTTATATTTAAAAAGGGAAAAAGTAGGCTTGAAAAACCTATCGAAGAAAAGTGCATGACCAAAGTGCACACCGATAAACAAGCAATACATGTAGAACCCTCTTTAGTCCTCGAGTGGACAGATATAGCAAAGGCAAGAGAGGGAGGATCTGCATGCCAGGCTCTAAGAGGATCAACACCCTTTTCTTGGTCCTCCCCCAACTTTTCCAATCTCCCAAAAGTCAGACTGTCCCAAAACATGACTTTTCCTATAGGCTTTCTGCTCTAGCAATCAACATTTCTTAAGTGTCAACTCCCAGAAATGAGTCCCTTTTTTCTGAATGTTGTCTCCCTCGGCTTTTTGATTGTGCCCATAGTTGAACCTCGCTTACAAATCAAACTTGCCACTCTTACCTCAAGCATATTTTATCTAAATAAAACCGATTTTAATCATCTTGAGCCAGATCTCCTCAAATTCTGGAAGATCCTCAAGTTTTTCCTTTTCACCTCCTCCTTCCCGTCAACCCTCCTCTGCTAAAACATCACAGTTGCTGAGATTGTTGACCAGGGCCTTTATGTGTTTGCTTGGACCATGGCCTCCCATACCCAATTGCCTTCAGCCTCCACCGGCTCCTAGCACTTGCCTTGGCACCCACTGGTATATGCCACAACAGGCTTGCACTTATCTATTTATAGGCAGCTGACCACTCACCTAGGCACCTACAGCTGCTCACTCCCTAGCACTTCCCTCTTGGTACACCTGCACTTGTCCCTCAACCCCTCATCCCTTCTCTCTCTCTCTCTCGGCATTTGCATGTTCTGAATGCTCACAAGGCCTAGTAGATACACCTCTATCGTTCATTGTGTTCTTATTTTAATTCCCATGTTACCTCCCTGTTACCCTCTGGGTGCTTTGAAACACAATTTACTTGTTATATCAGCGCCTTACAAATGCACAATAAATAAATACAATTTGTACTAAACAAAATGTATTGTGCATTGCTTTTCATCTCTTTAATCTAACATTCCATATTGTCTGTTTCTAAACATAAGGTTTACTATATGGCCAATGTTATTTCTTTACATAATGTACCATTTCATGGAAGGCATCTTTAAAACAGAATGTTAAATGTACAAGTTAACGTTTGTGCACCTTTAACAGTGCAAGAGTGTACACATTTTCTTTCAAACTAATCAAATAGTGTGTGTGTTCAATTGACTTACATTACAGTTACAAATGGGAGAAAAACAATGCCATTGAAATTGTATCCTGAGCACATGTTCCTTTAAGAACACAACTTTAGTGCAGATCTGTATCAGAATACTTGGATCTGAGAGTTGGTTGTCAAGGAAAGCCTTGACAATTTCATTGACCAGCTGTCAGCCATCTGCCAAAGCCAGATCTCTCATAAAGCTTTAGATGCATGCATTAGGCTGGGCTGCACCCACAGTCATTCCGGCTCATCTTAAAACAATAGTAATTCATATCCCTGAAATACACTCTTCCAATGTACATTTCATGGTCTCCTTCACTTTATGGCTCAGACTTGTTCACATGAAGGAAGATATGTTCTTCTACAACATAATGGATCAAAGAAGTAAAGCCCTGGCCAGAGTTCAACCTTTTGACTTGGCTGAGCAATACAATGCAATCTATTAATGTTTGTTTTCATGGCATGGAAAATAACAGAAGCCTCGAGTTAATGATTATCTTAAATGAAGATCCATGTACAGAAATGTCCATTTAGAGCTGCACGTAATGTCATTTGCATAAATAAACATAACTTTGTAATATTTTTGTCATTTCAGAAAGTGAAGACAGTTATGGATTCAGTGGCAGATGCACTGCAGTATACGTCCAAACGTGTTAGGTTAATATATATCTATTATTAATACATTTTCATAATTTAATATATTGTCATCTTTCATGCTACACAGGTGTGTTATATATCTCTATATGCGGATTTGTAGTGTGATTCAAAAAACATATGTCTTTCTAATAGTGTAGGTGTAGGTTCAGAACCCAAGTTATGCGGGAAAGTCGTTGACAGTCATAGGGCCTCATTACACGGACGGCGGTAACCATGGCGCTATTAGCGCCATGGTTGCCACCGGTATTTTACCGAGTCCGCCTTGGTGAATGGGGGAATTACCGCCCCATTCCAAGGTTGGCGGGGTGGTAATTCCCCATTCACCAAGGCCCTTCCCAATTCCCATTTGAGCCCCCATAGGGCTCAATGGGAATGGGGAAGGAGCAAATAACGGTACCGCTATTAGCGGTACCGTTATTTGCCCTGAAGTCCCTCAGCTGGTCCCTTCCTTAACGTGTGGTCTGGCCACACGTTAAGGACAGGACCCGCTGAGGGACTTCGTAGTATGGGGCTAAGGGATTACCGGCACCGGTGCCCTTACCGGTGCCGGTAATCCCTTAGCGCCATCTGTGTAATGAGGCCCATAATCTGCTAAGAACATTCCCTTGTTGCATGGCTAAATATCTTGGTCCTTTTCTAATTAGGGTGTGAATCACTGGGAGTGTCAGCATCTGTAGGGAACCAATTAGAGACATTGTCCAATGAAAAATTGCTATGTCAAATGACACTGTGTGGGAAAATGTAGCACCTGTTTAAACTCAAAACACACAAGTAGAGAGAACTCTTGGATTATGCAAAGTCTGCAGATGGGGGGAAACTGTTTAACATGGGGAATGCTGTGGTCAAATAATTCCTTGGAGATACTTGTGCACTGTTTAAGAAGGAATTGCCAGAGTAATGTGATGCAGAACGATTCCTACATAGGACCAGAATGACAGCTGAGTGGCATAGCTGACTGGGTGAAGCTGCTTAGAGCTGTGGGATGTGAGAGATCATACTGATTGTGTTCCTTAAAAAAACAAACCTGGATATTAGCATAAAAACACCACAACATTAGTTACATATCCTAAACCAAAGGCAGAAATGTTTTAGACTAGAAAACAATCTTTCTGACAGAAGCCAGGGACATCAAACCCAGCGTTTTCAATGTGTAACTGTAAACTAGTGTGGAACATTTCACAGTTTACAGATGATTATTCAACTCTCGGCCTGCAGAAGCACTAGCCATGTAAAAAGAGAAATCTGAGTACAGCCACACCATTCTAGTGGAATGAGATGGATATCAGTTTGTCCATTTCCATTACCCGAAAATTATGCCAATTTGAATGACCAATATTTTTCCAAAAGCAGTGAACAGAAAAGAAAGGTCTCTGACCATATGCAGAATTCTAATGCCAAGCATGTTTGGGGATGTTTGTTCCTATTCAATCAGAAAATTATAGTTGTGAGCCTGTTTTATTTGATAGACTAATCAATGCAATTTTCTCTCCAAAAATGAAAGGTGGGATTTGCGATGTGCCAACAGCCGCAGCGGCTTCCAAGCAAATTAATGAAATGAGTTCTCATTTCTAAAAAAACATGCTTTGAGGCCTATTTACAGCACCTCAGCCTGATGCTAAACCTTGTATACTTACCTGTGACCCATCTTTATTATCTATTTTTTTAACATGAAATACTGTTATTTAAGGCATTCTCTAGCGCAGTTCAAATTACAGTGTACCTATCAAGGAAGCCCACTCCCTAATCAAAGTGCTACTCCCGCAGTTGATAAGTTCCCACCTTTTTACTGCACTGAACTGGCATTTTTACTACAGACAAGCAGAAATTATTTGAATATACATTGTACATTGTTGTCTAGAATATAAGCTACAGACAGTTGACTTATACTAATGGATGTTTGTGTAAATTGCCAATTAGTGAGAAAACCTAGGATAGTTGTTTTTCCTATCCTTTAGCCTGTGACTGTATGAAATCATGTGTGACTTCGTTAGCATAATGTTAGGGGGCCACCTTTACTTTTGATTTAATCTTTTATTAAAACGAAATATTCCAATCAAATACACGTGTTTATGGCCCCAGACCTTTGGTGTGGTATTCTTGTGATAATGAGGGTGAGCTCAAGCGTGCCATCTCCATACAACAAACCTTTTAAGCTGAGTTATTCAATACATTACTCTACATTCCAAATTTTACTGATGCTCTGAATTATGACTTCTTTTTTGTAGTTTGTTGGCCCTTTTGAATTAAATTGACCCATTAGACTACTCTTATTCAGTGACTCGTTTTGAGTTGAGTTGTTGACCCTCAATTCTGCTGCCCAATGTAAATTTTGTTGCTCCTCTTGGTTGACTGCACAACCTGACCTGTCACTTACCCTGAACAAAGGTGCTTTCCTAACAGGAGCAGAGAAAGACATTTTTATCCACTCACTCCCCTTCCTGAGCCATTGTGCTGCCCCCTACAGGAGCCCTTGTCCTGGCCCCATGGGTTAC
This sequence comes from Ambystoma mexicanum, assembly GCF_040938575.1. Lineage (NCBI taxonomy): Eukaryota > Metazoa > Chordata > Amphibia > Caudata > Ambystomatidae > Ambystoma > Ambystoma mexicanum. The sequence goes on from NC_090935.1 coordinate 426,415,464, forward strand.
TTCTGGCTATATTGAACCAGTGTGTTTCCCCTACTCTGAGCCTGAGGGCTGCCTCTTATTCTGAGCCTTTTTACTACCACCATTCCGAGTCTGTGTGCTGCTCTCATTCTGAGCCTGTGCACTATCCCCATTCTGAGTCTATATTTGGCCCCATCCTGACTCCCATTCTGAGCCTTAATGCTGCCCCAAATTCCATGCCTATGCTGTCACATACTCTGAATCAGTTCACTACATCTGCTCCGTGCATGTGTGCTTCTCCCCACTCTGAGACTGCACACTATTTCACATTCCTAGCCTTTGCACTGACCTGCATCCTTACCCCTTAATTTGAGCTTGTGTGCCTCCCCTTTCAGAGGCTGCATGCCATCTCCTAGTCAAAGCCTGTGTGCTCCCATACCAAACTCTGACACACTGTAATCTTGACATGTTGTGCAAGTTATCCTTGGGCTGATGATGACACCTGCCCCTCCAGATGTTTGTACTTACTTAGAGGGCTTGCCCTCAATATCTATTTGCCTGCCTTTTCCACTCCTAAGTTTAGGTTCTTCATGAGTCCCTTGATTTTCTCAGAACTGTTGAAATGTCAACTAAATGTTGTTCCTTGTGTCATTTCTTTTATTTCTCACAAAGGGACATGTTTATGAATGTAATATAAACGTTGACTGCAGCTGCCAAAATGTTTTTCACAATCTTCATCTTCTAAAGATGATCTTCGCCCGCCTGCATCATCCCCCAAAAATGTCACTTTTCACTGCTTTGGTCCTACAGCAGCAGCATCTCCAAAAGGCTCAGCTTAAAAATGCCAGAAACATTGCAAAGAATTTGAAACATGCCATCTCACTAATTGCTGCCCTAAAATGATAAGACCAAACAGCACCTGAACTTTCAAGGCACTGAATGATTGTATCTCAGGGTTTATCACAAGCTTTTTCGACCCCTGCCCCCACAAAAATCCAAAAGGTAGGAGGCTTGCTAATCTGTACAGTAGCAACATCTGCTCTATGTAGTTTGGAGGTAGATCCCTTCTCTTTCCTGGCTTCACACTTTGGAATGCTCGGACGCCCACCCTACTAGGCAAAGCTCAGTATCACTGATTCTTGAGCGTTTAGGACAGATGTTGTTATTGGCGGTTGGTTTCTCCCCTCATCCATTTTTGAGTTCAAGTTAGTGTTTTCCCGATTGTTTGTAGACAGTACTATTTTCGGGAAAGTAATATTTTTAATCAAAGTCTGGTTTCCATTTGTTTTATGTTTTACTACCATTTTCTGGTTCTTACATTTCTTTAACAAGATCTTCCTTGATAAGCAGTCTGTATTAAGAGTAACCTTAGAATGTAAAGATGTCTTGGTTGTGATGGTGGTTTGCGTGAAACCGGATTTCACATGCAGTTTGGGGTTAACAAAAATGTCACAAAGTTTTTGCTTAGATTTCCCCCCGTAAATGACTTTCAGAATTGGTAGGTTTCCTTTTCACTTCCAGTGGTGTAGAAAGAGCAATATCATTCCGATCTTCCTCCACGTTAGTAGTAGCAGACCCCTTTGGTTTTTCCCCACTGGTGTTTGCATCTGATTGTAGTTTCAAATGCTCTCTCAAATCGGCCAAAGCAATTGTTGCCAGTCTCTCACCTACTGCGTTGCTAAAGTTTTCCTCATATGGGTCAGATTGTGATGGCCGTGTTCCATACTTCTCCAAATCAGGTAAATGTATATCTTATGGTTCAAAAACTCGCAATGCTCTTCTGTGTTCCTTTTGCTTGATTATAGGGGTCAAGTATAACATGGAGTAGATGTTGTGCAGATTGCTCTGGTTGGCAGATATAAAACCCTCCACAAATATCATTTGTGAATGGAGCATCGCCAGCATAGTTGTCTGATCTTTCAGCTAGTCCCCTAGTTCTTTGTGCAATTTCATGAACGTGGCCATGGTTGCTGTGAGTGTCGAAATTACCAAAAAGTCCAATTCCTTCGAACTTTCTTGATTGCCATCGGGAGACTGATGTGTTAGGGTTTCTTCATCCGTCTGAGTTGTCAGTGAGGGATAAGGTTTAGGCCTTTCCCTTGTGTCTGTGGGCCTCATTACACGGACGGCGATGGACCAAGGTGCTATTAGCACCTTGGTCCATGCCGGTAAAATACTGGCACCACCTTGGTGGAAAGGGGAATTACCGCCCTATTCGAAGGTTGGTGGGGCAGTAATTCCCCCTTCCCCCATTGCCCTTCCCCATTCTCATTTTTGCCCCATAGGGCATAATGGGAATGGGGAAGGTGCTAATTACGGCACCGCAAATTGCGGTACTGTAATTAGCTCCCTGGTCCTTTTGCGGGTTGGTTTTTAACGCCTGCAAAAAGCAGGCGTTAAATTCTCCAACCCACAAAGGGACCTCGTAGTAAGGCGGTAAGGGTTAACGGTCACTGGTACCATTAATGGTGACCGTTAACCCTTACCGCTGTCCGTGTAATGAGGCCCTAAGACTTCTACCGTTGAATCTGAGCGCTGTCTCTTATTAGGGCAATTAGGATGACTCCAGTGTGTCTTGGATATGTTGCTTTGGTGCACATCCTTGTCTTGATTAGCAGGGAAGGTAGGTGGCTTATTCAGCTGGAGTGCTTCCCGTGTTTGGCCCTCTTGTCATGTAATCAGAGTGTTAAATGCATCAGGGACTGACCCCCCTTCGTTAAGGTCCTGTCTGCAGGAGTCTCCGAGACTCAGCCCAGATTTTTCCACCAAAAAAGAGGTCTCGATTAGCAGCTGATCTGAGATGTCTACCGACCTTTCTGTGTCACCGTGTGAGGACTGGAGACCCAAACACTTAGTTGCCTTTGGCGTAGAATGTTGGTAAAAAAAACAGTGGCCTTGAAATTGGTTATCCACCGGTAGCCCTAATGGCTTCCAAATATTCTTCTCAGGCTGGTTCCATGAAGAGAGAACATTAGTTCTGTTAGTTCTAGGATCCAAAAGTGGGTTTTTATCACCACCTATATTTAGCCACATATTACCGAGTTCACTGCCCCTTGTGGGGCCCTGAAATAGGGGACTTCTTATATCCACAGGCTTTTCTTCATTATACATTACCATTGAGGGTGGTTGCAAAAATTAGCTGATCTCTCTCCATCTTCATGGACACAGCTAAAGTCCCTATGTGCTGGGACCTTACTAACTTCAATGCTGTCCTCAATCGGAGGATGATTTGTGTTTGTATTTGCCACGTGATTGTGACCCCTTGGCGTAGCTGATATTGCTGGTGTTGTCAATAATCCGTGTTTGAGGGTCTTTTTGCTCTCTTTCAAGCAGGGGGGTAACAGTTGGTCTCAATGGTCTCGATGGGCCACTACAGGCTAGGAGCTCTGTTTCACATGCCACAAGCTGCAGGGGGACTATTGCAGCTGCCCTGCCCTCTTCCGTTTTTTGTGCCTTGTGACAGTCAGAATGTTCCAGGGTGTCCAGATCTGCCATCACCACCTTTACCTCGGAGGGCTGTGTGAGCAGATGAGTGGAGGAATCAAATTGACTGGTGTTTTTATGTATGTTGTCCATATTATCCATATATAAGGCTGTGCTCGCATTTATGGACACTTTCATCATTAACGGGCACGGCAGGATCATTGTGCCTATAGGGTTGACACTAACCATGGCGTGGTTGCGTGAGGGGCGCAAGGGGCACCTCTGGTGTTGTCTAAATGTCGGGCTTGTTGTTTTCAAATCTGTCCGCCATACCGCCAGTCAGAGGAACCCTCACATCCTGTCCGCCAAACAGAGTAGTTTCTTTGTGGCGGGGGGGTGTGTATAAGGAAGCCTGGGGCATGGGCTGGTGGCTTCCCTCCATAGGAAACATTGGAGGCATGGGATGAATGATCAATGATCTCTCTCCCCCTCCCCCCTCCCCAGCTGCCCTAATAACCTCTCCTTACAACAATCCTTGCAATCCTTACAATGAACCTTCGGATAGCAGCGGGTGGGCTGCAAGTGGACCGCGAGCGGGCAATAAGTGGGCAAAAACCTTCACCAACCCAATCAGCCACACAGCCACTCCCTCAGCCCTGCATTGCCTGGGATGCCCTTGGCCCGCAGTCAAAAAGGCCTCGATAAATACAGCACACAACAGTGTGTACAGCCGTATACAACAACCGTCAGCCAGAACTCTGAATGATGGTAAAGGTCGCACTCCCTTAGCGTGTCGGACCGCAGGGCAGCAGGGCAGCTGGGCGGTAAGAATTCACAGGTTGCGGACTGAGGAGGGAGGAATGTGGTTGCCCCCCTTCCCCGTTAGTTCTGACCGCTTTTGCTAGCCCTAGCTTCAGTGGAGCTTCTTTTCTGCTTTTTCCTGCAGTGTACCTCACTCGTGCCACAACAGACTGTAGAGGAAAGAATCTCTCAACGTATTTTTTCATGATTTCCAGAACTATTTGCAAGATACTCATGTGTTCTTCCTTGGAATCGATATAGATTAACATATCATCTTGGAAGGTAAGAACAACCTCCATGTATCTGAACTGCTTAAATGAAAAAATGGCGGCAGCCGATGCTAAACCAAAATGCACACTTAGGAAAGCATTGTCGCTTAAAATAATAGTGAATTCTGTTAGGTCATTTGGATCTTGGGTAAGCTCGACTTGGTGATATGCTGATCACAGGTCTAATGTAGACAAATATTTTGCCCCTTCGAATCTTCTGACCATCTCTGATATATTGGGTATAACGTATTCATCTACTCTGATGCTCCGGTTGAGACTTCTTAGATCCATACACATCTTTGCACGTCTTCTTCTTCTACTATAACGAGTCTGTCTAACATGTCAGCAATCTGCTTTTTTTTCAATTCATCCTGGAGCCTGAAAGGTACCTTTCATGTCTGATGTTTAATAGGCTGTGCACCTTCTTTGAGAATAATTCGATGTTTGAAAAAATGGACTTTCCCAATCTCTTCAGTGAATACGGTGGAGAAAATGCTGTGCCAGTTCCTCAAGTCATTCTTGTATTTCTTTCTCTTGAGTCATATCCTCGTTTGTTTCTTGTAAGTCTTGTATCCCAGATCCATTGCTTAAAAGTACTTACTCTGCACCAGGTTTGAGTGTGAGTTTGAAGGCAGCTTGATGTTTCCAACTGAGGACAGGTGGAACTTTTCCCACCACGTAGACAATCCCAATTGTTGAATGTTCTTTATAACTCATTTCAGCTTGAAAATACCCTACTATTTGTATTCACTGGCTGAAGTAAGCTGTTGGCGCAAATGCTATGGGAGCTAGGTTTCCTACGCTTGGCTGTAGTATTTCTGTGTATAGTTCTCTTGATATCACCATTTACAATGACCCAGAGTCAGCAATAAACTCTGCAAAGACAGGTCATTCATGACAGGTCTAAGAGGTCTTGGCTCATCTCCCGGTCCGTCAATCACAAGTACTGTATTCACAAGGTGGTTCATTATTTCATCTTCTTCCAATGGTATTTGGCCCAACTCTTCAATGGTAGCAAAATTGATCCCTTGCATCTCTCCAGCTGTTCGGAGCCGCTTGTGTTGTAAACATGCCTATTCAAAATGGTTCAATCGTCCACATGCTGCACATATCTTTCCCCAGGGTGAGCAATTCTGACTTCCGCATCTCAATTACTGATTCTTTGGCCCTCTATCAGGACTTGCCCTCTTCTCATTTCTGCTGTTGATATTGCCAGAGGGCATCTGCCTTTCTGGTCTTCTCGCTGCGTTAAGTGCACAGATGGGGTTGAGCACTTGGGATGAGCGGACTGCTTGTACTTGCATCTTTTCGTTCCCCAAAGTATCACACCATATAATGGATTGTTCGACTCCTTTTGCTCAGTCAACAGACTCATCCGGTGTGGGTTCGACAGCAAGCCAAAGTCGATCCCGCACATGTGGGTTGCCGGTGTGAACCATGAGCTGATCTTTGATCACTTCATTTGGAAAAACCCCAAACTTGCAGGTGACTGCTATTGATTGTTCTCTACGGTGCGATATACTGTTCTATGGTTTCACCTGACTTTTGTTCTCTCATGTACAATCAATGTCTTTCCATGCCCATATACACTCTCGGCAGCTAGTACACATCCAGTCTCGGCAGGAGTTCCAGAAAGGGATACATGGGCGGGCCACAGTTGTTATCAATATTGAAGGTAGGTATCTGCTGACTTCCTCTTCCGCTGAGCCTAAGCAGTTAAGTAGTACCACCATGGAAAGGGACTCCACATGTTGCTGGGTCAGTGTTTGACTCGGTGCGGTTGTGGCACTTGTGCTAGCTGCCTGCTCCCCTGCTCTGTTCTTAGGGTGGCCATGGTGTTGCGTCTTATACAGTGTCTTCGTTACAGAATGAGTTGTCTTTTTTATTTCTTACGTGACTATCCACTGTCAAGTCTGCTCCTTGACCCCAGCAGACTAATGTATGTCAATGGGTAACTGCTAACCGTGAGTGAGGTGAGTGGTTTAGACATTCTCAAAGTAACTGCTAATTGTTGGCACCAACGAGTTAGGTGTAGAAGTCCATCTGAGCAGAGAAAGGCCCAAGCTTGTTGCAGGCAAGAAAGAAAGCATTCAACGGGCTCACACTACTGGGTTTATGCCATCGAGTGTGTTGCCAGGCTACACAATGCCACTGTTCAGCAGGTGAGTGTGTGTTCCTGCACATGAGGAAGTCCTTTCCTGAAGCGCGCTCTGAACCGTGCTTGAACCTGCCCCTTCTGCACAGAGGAAGTCCTTTCCTGAAGCGCACTCTGAACTGTGCTTGATCCCGTCCCTTTTGCACAGAGGAAGTCCTTTCCTGAAGCGCGCTCTGAATGGTGCTTGCACCCGTCCCTCACCTCCCCTCCCAAATAGCTCTGTGCTGAGGTGGAAGGAGGTGGGGGAAGGGGCGCTACTCACGTTTTCCCTCGGTCTGGGTCTGTGAGGACGCCAAGGCTGCTCCGAAGCTCCAGCCGGTTGACATCTACTGTCTGGTTCGAGTGACCTCGAATAGGAGTCAGGAGACGCTTGTCGCTAATGTGGTGTTAAAATAACTTGACGTGAGGACTCAGGTAACTCATAAAGTATCCTTTATTGGTAGATCGCTAGCACCATCTCCTTCCTCCTCACTCGCTATGCCCTCTCTCCAATTGTCCTGTTCTCTCATGACAGTGAGCGTTCTTTATTCGAGCACGAGAGTACTAGATGTTACATAAGTCTGCAACGTTGCTCATCCATCTGGTCACACTCCTATGACTTGTGATCTCCACCAACCTCTCAGGGAAAATGCAGTGATTTTTGGGCCTCAACACACTCTTGTCTGCAATTGGGATCTGAGAGCAGTGCAACATTTCTGCACTCATGATGAATTAAAGCCTCCCCAGGAATATCCTCCATGTATCTGGTGAAGCTGAAACCTCCTCAACAAATATAAGCACAGGAACATTAATATAAAAATTCCACTTCCTGGCTGTCTGGGTGAGGCCACACGCAATAGTACGTTGTTGTAATTTAGGGGGGGTGGGTGGTGGTAAATAAGTCAAGCTTCACTTCCCCTCTTGGTCAAATTATTGATGGGTACAGACAACTTGTACCATCGTGCAGCTGCAGTCCTTTGGGCAGACATGGGAGCAACAACCAGAACACCTGCATTGTGTAGTCCTGGGAAGTTCTGTGTAATCCGAAGCAATCCGCCTGCGTGCGTTGATAATCACCAGAGCACCATAACCTGAGCCCTGCCTCTCCAGGCACATTGCAAAGCGCGTGAAAATAGGCACGCCGTCAGAATTACAAGCACCATAAGGAGACAGCATGCAGTAGAAAGATAAACTCCTGAGCAAAAACGAGAACTTTTCCAGACACTAAAACCAGTCAAAGTGAATTGAAATCAGCAAATGGCCTGCCAGTGTGACAACGTATGCACTTTATGAAACTATAGACGTCTCCTTTAAATCCCCAGAAAGGATGAACAATTAGGACTTGGTTCACTTTTAGAAACGATTGGTTTAGCCAGAGACTCAAGCAGTTTCAGATGCAGCATTAGCACATGGAAGTGTTTTTTACCTCCTGTGAGCCAATCAGAATGTTAGGAATGTAGTCAACATTCAGATCATTTTGATTTCAGAAGCAGGGGGGAAACAGCAGACAACGTTTCTCTGCAATCAGAAAACCGCAATGCAATTTCCCCAGCAAGATTCTTTTCAAAAAAACACTCCTGCTCCTCTGTGGGTATTATATATATATTTTTTTTACTGAGCCTTTAATATGACAGACAACATCCAACTTACCTCACCAAAGTGAAAGATAAAGCATGATGCTTTTACTCTTGAAGAGAGAAAACATTTACTTTTACATAGCATCCAACACGTGATCATGTTATAACCTTTCCAGCTCAATCACGTTTACGATTAAAATGCTTACTTTACAACAAGAACCTTCTTTTTTATATACAAAAAGAAAATTGCATTTAATTGAGTACAATTTACTTAGTATTAATGGGCGTTTTTACTTCACCACTAAATCTTTACTGCTATTACCACTATATGCTAATAACTTTATACACATTGGAAAGGGTAAGCACAGCTTCAGGTAATAACCATTCCCCAACCTATTGTCATCGGCTTCTGTCCTAAACTGGTGGGATGGTCATTATCACACAGTAATGACTACTCACTGCCTATAAGACATCATTATATTACATGTGGCACTTTTAAAACATTTGACAAGATGTGAAAAAAGCACGCATGAGGGAATACATGTCAAATACCCATCGAGTACTCTTCCAAATATATAGAACTCTCTCAACTGTGGTTTTCTTTTCGTTCCCATATTGATGGAACATCCCAATTCCAAGGCTTTGCCATGGACCAGCTGCCAGTAGCAACTTAAGTTTGTTTAAACACAGATGATGCGTGTTCACCTCTCTGCCAACATCTTCCTGGCAGACCGTGAGGAAGTACCCTTTTAATTCGGTCTCTAACAGCTTTTCCATCAAGAAGTAAGCAAGGTTCAGAAAAACCCAAACAAATTCTGGTTTCTAGGTGTGACTGTCAGACATGTCATGACATCATTCGGTCTAGCTTAAATGTAGGCATAGTGTTCTATGGCAATGAAGCAAAACATTTCAAGACATTCCAACCGGATTCCGTGAAAAAGAGTTCAGACACACTGTAGTTGAGTAGACAAAATAAAAACAATATTTTCCACTCAGTTACTGCAAGGAAATCATGGATTCTCCATGAATAAATATATCAAACGGTCTAGTAGTTAAAAAAGGAAAATATCTAGTGAAAACGAAGGACGGTGCAAGTGGTACTGGACTAGATGAGATATCAGGGGAGGGCAGCATGGATGGATAGTGGCTTGTCCCTTCCACCTCACGGCGACAGCGGGTGTAAGTGTGTGTGTGTGTGTGTGTGTGTGTGTGTGTGTGTGTGTGTGTGTGTGTGTGTGTGTGTGTGTGTGTGTGTGTGTGTGTGTGTGTGTGTGTGTGTGTGTGTGTGTGTGTGTGTGTGTGTGTGTGTGTGTGTGTGTGTGTGTGTGTGTGTGTGTGTGTGTGTGTGTGTGTGTGTGTGTGTGTGTGTGTGTGTGTGTGTGTGTGTGTGTGTGTGTGTGTGTGTGTGTGTGTGTGTGTGTGTGTGTGTGTGTGTGTGTGTGTGTGTGTGTGTGTGTGTGTGTGTGTGTGTGTGTGTGTGTGTGTGTGTGTGTGTGTGTGTGTGTGTGAGAGTTTGTGTTACTATCCTTGTGGGGACTTGGGTGTGTAAACATGCACACGCTGTGGGGACTTGATTTCACTGTGGGGACCTAAACCCAAGTCCCCACATGGTAATGCCTTCCAAATGACTTAAAACAACTTAAAAGACATCTGTGCCAATTTTTAGAACTTTTAAAAAAATGGCTTTGTGGGGACCTGTGTTTATTTTGGTGTGTTGATTTTTTACTCAGCTCTGCCCCCGCAGGGTGGGTGTGGTATTGCAGTCATCAACACACGGACAGGAATTTAAACACACTTGATAAATCAGATGCCCTACATGCTTAGGCAGCAGACAGCAGATTCATGGGAACCATTTATAAACAAATACAATTGTGTTTTAAATGGCCTGAACTCTGCGTTTAAATGTAAAATAATGAAATTAAGCTGTTTTTTGTGTATTTTGTATGTTTACAGAATTGTTTATAATTGATATGCAATGTAAATCTTTCCTCATTGATTGCACAACACACTTCCAGATTCATTTCAAGCATTGACTACTTTTGTAATAAACGAATCACAATATGACTTACTTTACTTTCTTATTTTTCTGTGATTTTGTTGAAGTCCCCATAGGGGTGGTGTGTGATGAAATTGAATTCTACACTGTCAAGACAACACATTATGTGCACGGATGTCATCTTGTCTATAGTCTGATATGTGAATTAATTGAATGTTGGCATCACATTTTGTCTGATTATTCAAAAAATATTCACAAAGTTGATGTTTAATTGATACTCATTTGGTTTCCTTACAAGTTGATCTCTAAGGGAAAAAGGTGGCAGTAATGGAATTAGCGCCACTTTGATCAATCTGCTGATATAAGGGTTATTGAAAATGGACACTAATTCCTCTGGTGAAATTAACCCAGAAGAAATGAGCGCTGGAGGAATAAGTAATGAAAACCAGTGATAATTCCCCCGGGGCTAAATCCTCCAGTGGAATTAGAGCTGGAAATAAAAATGCTAATTCCATCCTATCTTCAGGTAAAAATACCGAACGAAACACTGCCAAAAATAGTGGCCAATTCAACCAAAAATACCCAAATGGTGAAGGAAAATGCATTCAGGTGATGCAAATGAAGCCACAGATGCACCCAATTGGCCATACAAGGGTATGTGAATACGAATAGTATGTAATGATGCTGAAGTCCCAATAGAGCTGATATGATGGTACTGAGTCCACCAAAAGGATGGTGTGTGGTCATGTTGAGGTCTCCGTTGGGATGTTGTTTGATGACATAGAGGTCCTCACAGGGATGGTGTGTCATTGTATAGAAGGCCATATAAGAATAGTGTGTATTTATGCTCAAGGTCCCATAGAAATGGAATGCAATGATATTGAATCCTCCAACTGAATGGTGTGTGCTGATGTTGAGGTCCCCACAGGGTTGATATGTGATGATATTGAAGTCCTCACATGGATGGTGTGCGCTGATGGTGAGGTCCCCAAAGGTATGATATGTGATGATATTGAAGTCCTCACATGGATGGTGTGTGCTGATGGTGAGGTCCCCACAGGGATGATATGTGATGATATTGGAGTCCTCACATAGATGGTGTGTGCTGATGGTGAGGTCCCCACAGGCATGATATGTGATGATATTTAAGTCCTCAAATGGACAGTGTGTGCTGATGTTGAGTTCCCCACAGGGTTGATATGTGATGATATTGAAGTCCTCACATGGATGGTGTGCGCTGATGGTGAGGTCCCCAAAGGTATGATATGTGATGATATTGAAGTCCTCACATGGATGGTGTGTGTTGATGTTGAGGTACCCACAGGGTTGATATGTGGTGATATTGAAGTCCTCACGTGGATGGTGTGTGCTGATGGTGAGGTCCCCACAGGGTACACACAGTGGTGTGTGCTGATGTTGAGGTCCCCACAGGGTTGATATGTGATGATATTTAAGTCCTCAAATGGGTGGTGTGTGCTGATGTTGAGGTCCCCACAGGGTTGATATGTGATGATATTGAAGTCCTCACATGGATGGTGTGTGATGATGTTGAAGTCTCCTTAATGAAGATGTATTATGATATTAAACATTTTGTATGTGGGCTCTTTGACATTAAATGCCTTACAGATATGTAATGCTTCAAGGAAGTAAAAGAGAGGTTTTGTGAAGATGTTGAAATCATTTAAGAAAGTATTTATAGGCCTGAGTGTGTTTTATGTTAACATGAACTCATGTAATGGTAATGTTACATCATGCTCTGCTTAGTACATGGCCAAATCAGAAATTGAACGAAATCTCACCTGACAATGGGGGTGATTACGAGTTGGGCAGTATTCTGTCTGTAAATCCACTGGACTTACCGTTGTCACCACTTAGTTTGGCAGATTTACAGGTGGATTACACGTGGTGGTGGCGGAGTATGATCCCTTTTTTTCATTGGACTCTATGGGGCATTTTTGGCAGAATTACTGCCTAAGGGAGCAAGGGCTAAAGGTCAGTGTGAACAAGTGCCAGTTTTGCTGGACAAGCAGCAAATACAGCAGAAACATCATCTCTGCAGACATCATTCCTGTAGATCCCGCAAAGACGGAAGCCTTCCTCACCTGGTCAAGACCTCAGAACTTGAAGAAGTTACAGAGTTTCCTTTCTTTAACAGCTACTGGAGATTTGTTGTGGGATATGCCAACATCGTGCAACCGCTTGTGGACCTCATCAAAGGATACCTGCCTAACTAGAGGAGCGGCAGGACTACTCTGCAGACCATTTACACCATCCACATGAGCCCTTTGATGATAGGTGGACCGACTAATGCCAGGAGGCATTCAAGGAGCTGAGGCAGATCCTCACTACTTGAGCTCCTCGAATACTCAAACCAATTCTGGGCTACACAGATCCTCAGTTGCCTTGCATCTTGCACATTGATGCAAGTCTTCAACCTGGTGATTGTGTTTTGATCCACAGCCTGGAAAAAGAGTGGACAGAACAAGCTGAGTAACAAGTGGGAGTCTCAACCATTCAACATTGAGCATCAATTAGTAGTGCTGCCTGTCTACTGACTATGGGTATGAGGACAGCCAAGAAACATCAAGACCTTGCAATGGAACCATCTGCTCCAAGTCCAGGATGAGTTTGAGCTGACACTGGCAGTGAGAGAAGAGGACGTGAACCCGACTCTGAGAGTGTTCTTTCGAGACTAATCCTGATCCCATTGCTCCTGGTAAATTGGATGTGGCAGGTTACCCTTACCCATTCCTCCACTGGAATATAGGGAGCCTGACTTGGTACAGGGTTGATCGCTGGGTCAGGAATAAACCCTAGATGAGGCCCCGGCTGATCTTCATCCTGCAACCAGGGAGAGCACGACTGTCATGAAACTAACATAGGATTCACCGGGGGTCCAATGTGAGTTTCCCATTGCCTGATCCAAAGTTTTCCATTCTTTCTTCTTTAGTGCAGGTGCCTGCGAGTTCAGGGATACTTTGGCAGGCCGCAGGGCATGAGAGGGGGTTGGGGGTAACAGGAGAGAGACACGGGGCATGAGCGAGGGGTGGGGGGCAACAGCAGGGAGACACGGGGCATGACCGGGGGTGCGGGGCAACAGGAGAGAGACACAGGGCATGAGCAGGGGGTGGGGGGGTAACAGGAGAGAGACACGGGGCATGAGTGGGGGGTTGGGGGTAACAGGAGAGAGACACGGGGCATGAGAGGGGGGTGAGGGGTAACAGGAGAGAGACACGGAGCATGAGCGGGGGGTGGGGGGCAACAGGAGAGAGACACGGGGCATGAGAGGGGGGTGGGGGTAACAGGAGAGAGACACGTGGCATGAGCGGGGGGTGGGGGTAACATCAGGGAGACACGGGGCATGATCGGGGATGGGGGGCAACAGGACAGAGATACGGGGCATGAGAGGGGGGTGGGGGTAACAGGAGAGAGACACGTGGCATGAGCGGGGAGTGGGGGTAACATCAGGGAGACACGGGGCATGACCAGGGGTGGGGGGCAACAGCAGGGAGACACGGGGCATGAGCGGGGGTGGGGGGAACACGAGGGAGACACGGGGCATGAGAGGGGGGTGGGAGGTAACAGGAGACAGACACGGGGCATGAGCGGGGGGTTGGGAGCAACAGCAGAGAGACATGGGGCATGACTGGGGGTGGGGGGCAACAGAAGGGAGACACAGGGCATGACCGGGGGGTGGGAGGAAACATGAGAGAGACACAGGGCATGAGAGGGGGATGAGGGGTAACAGGAGAGAGACACGGGGCACGAGAGGGGGGTAACAGCAGAGAGACACGGGGCATGAGCGGGGGTTGGGGGGCAACAGGAGGGAGACACGGGGCATGAGAGGGGGGTGGGGGGTTAACAGGAGAGACATGGGGCATGAGTGGGGGTTGGGGGCAACAGCAGGGAGACACGGGGCATGACCGGGGTGTGAGGGGCAACAGGTGAGAGACACAGGGCATGAGAGGGGGTGGGGGTAACAGGAGAGAGACACGGAGCATGAGCGGGGGGTGGGGGGTAACAGGAGAGAGACACGGAGCATGAGCGGGGGTGGGGGGTAACAGGAGACAGACACGGGGCATGAGTGGGGGTGGGGGCAACAGCAGGGAGACACGGGGCATGAGCGGGGGGAAAACGAGGGAGACACGGGGCATGAGAGGGGGGTGGGGGTAACAGAAGAGAGACACGGGACATGAGTGGGGGGTGGGGGGCAACGGGAGGGAGACGCAGGGCTTGACGGGGGTGGGGGGCAGCAGGAGAGAGACACGGGGCAAGAGAGGGGGGTGGGGGGCAAACAGGAGAGAGACACGGGGCATGAGCGGGAGTGGGGGGCAACATGAGAGAGACACGGGGCAGGAGCGGGGTGGGGGGCAAGAGCAGAGAGACACGGGGCATGAGCGGGGGGTGGGGGGTAACAGGAGAGACATGAGGCATAAGCGAGGGGTGGGGGAACAGGAGAGAGACACGGGGCATGAACGGGGGTGGGGGGCAACAGCAGGGAGACAGGGGGCATGACCAGGGTGGTGGGGGGCAACAGGAGAGAGACACGGGGCATGAGAGGGGGATGGGGGGTAACAGGAGAGAGACACGGGGCATGAGAGGGGGGTGGTGGGGTAACAGGAGAGAGACACGGGGCATGAGCGGGGGTGGGGGGCAACAGCAGGGAGACACGGGGCATGAGCAGAGGGTGGGGGGCAACAGCAGGGAGACACAGGGCATGAGCGGGGGGTGGGGGGAACACGAGGGATACACGGGGCATGAGCGGGGGGTCGGGGTTAACAGGAGAGAGACACGGGGCATGACCGGGGGGTGGGGGGTAACAGGAGAGAGACATGGGGCATGAGAGGGGGGTGGGGGGTAACAGGAGAGAGACACGGGGCATGAGCAGGGGGTAGGGGTAAGAGGAGAGAGACTCGGGGCATGAGCGGGGGTGGGGGGCAACAGCAGGGAGACACGGGGCATGACCGGGGGTGGGGGTCAACAGGAGAGAGACACGGTGCATGAGAGGGGGGTGGGGGTAACAGGAGAGAGAAAAGGGGCATGAGCGAGGGTGGGGGGCAACATGAGAGAGACACAGGGCATGAGCGGGGGTGGGGGGCAACAGCAGGGAGACACGGGCCACGAGCGGGGGTGGGGGGAACACGAGGGAGACACGGGGCATGAGAGGGGGTGGGAGGTAACAGGAGAGAGACACGGGGCATGAGCGGGGGGTTGGGGGCAACAGCAGGGAGACACGGGGCATGACTGGGGGGTGGGGGGCAACAGGAGAGAGACACGGGGCATGAGCGGGGGGTGGGGAGTAACAGGAGAGACATGAGGCATAAGCGAGGGGTGGGGGAACAGGAGAGAGACACGGGGCATGAGCGGGGTGTTGGGGCAACAGCAGGGAGACACGGGGCATGACCGGGGTGGTGGGGGGCAACAGGAGAGAGACACGGGGCATGAGAGGGGGGTGGGGGGTAACCGGAGAGAGACACTGGGCATGAGCGGGGGTGGGGGGCAACAGCAGGGAGACACGGGGCATGAGCGGAGGGTGGGGGGCAACAGCAGGGAGATACGGGGCATGAGCGGGGGGTGGGGGAACACGAGGGAGACACGGGGCATGAGCGGGGGGTCGGAGTTAACAGGAGAGAGACATGGGGCATGAGCGGGGGGTAGGGGGCAACAGGAGAGAGACACGGGGCATGAGCGGGCAGTGGGGGGCAACAGCAGGGAGACACGGGGCATGACCAGGGGGTAGGGGGCAACATGAGAGAGACACGGGGCATGAGGGGGTGTGGGGGGTAACAGGAGAGAGACACGGGGCATGAGCGGGGGTATGGGTAACAGGAGAGAGACTCGGGCATGAGCGGGGGTGGGGGGCAACAGCAGGGAGACACGGAGCATGACCGGGGGTGGGGGTCAACAGGAGGGAGACACGGGGCATGACCGGGGGGTGGGGGCGACACGAGAGAGACACGGGACATGAGTGAGGGGTGGGGGGTAACAGGAGACAGACACGGGGCATGAGCGGGGGTGGGAGGCAACAGCAGGGAGACACGGGGCATGAGTGGGGGAAAACGAGGGAGACACGGGGCATGAGCGGGGGGTGGGGGGTAACAGAAGAGAGACACGGGACATGAGCGGAGGGCAAAAGGAGGGAGACACAGGGCATGACCGGGGGGTGGGGGGCAACAGGGAGACACAGGGCATGGCTGGGGGGTCGGGGCAACAGGAGAGGGACTCAGGGCTTGACCTTGGGGTGGGGGGCAACAGGAGAGAGACACGGGGCATGAGAGGGGTGGGGGTAACAGGAGAGAGACAGGGGGCATAAGCAAGGGGTGGGGGAACAGGAGAGAGACACGGGGCATGAGCGGGGTGTTGGGGCAACAGCAGGGAGACACGGGGCATGACCGGGGTGGTGGGGGGCAACAGGAGAGAGACACGGGGCATGAGAGGGGGGTGGGGGGTAACAGGAGAGAGACACGGGGCATGAGCGGGGGTGGGGGGCAACAGCAGGGAGACACGGGGCATGAGCGGAGGGTGGGGGAACACGAGGGAGACACGGGGCATGAGCGGGGGGTCGGAGTTAACAGGAGAGAGACATGGGGCATGAGCGGGGGGTAGGGGGCAACAGGAGAGAGACACGGGGCATGAGCGGGCAGTGGGGGGCAACAGCAGGGAGACACGGGGCATGACCAGGGGGTGGGGGGCAACAGGAGAGAGACACGGGGCATGAGGGGGTGTGGGGGGTAACAGGAGAGAGACACGGGGCATGAGCGGGGGTATGGGTAACAGGAGAGGGACTCGGGGCATGAGCGGGGGTGGGGGGCAACAGCAGGGAGACACGGAGCATGACCGGGGGTGGGGGTCAACAGGAGGGAGACACGGGGCATGACCGGGGGGTGGGGGCGACACGAGAGAGACACGGGACATGAGTGAGGGGTGGGGGGTAACAGGAGACAGACACGGGGCATGAGCGGGGGTGGGAGGCAACAGCAGGGAGACACGGGGCATGAGTGGGGGGAAAACGAGGGAGACACGGGGCATGAGCGGGGGGTGGGGGGTAACAGAAGAGAGACACGGGACATGAGCGGAGGGCAAAAGGAGGGAGACACAGGGCATGACCGGGGGGTGGGGGGCAACAGGGAGACACAGGGCATGGCTGGGGGGTCGGGGCAACAGGAGAGGGACTCAGGGCTTGACCTTCGGGTGGGGGGCAACAGGAGAGAGACACGGGGCATGAGAGGGGTGGGGGTAACAGGAGAGAGACAGGGGGCATGAGCGGGGGGTGGGGGGCAACAGCAGGGAGACACGGGGCATGACCGGGGGTGGGGGTCAACAGGAGAGAGACACGGGGCATGAGAGGGGGGTGGGGGTAACAGGAGAGAGAAAAGGGGCATGAGCGAGGGTGGGGGGCAACATGAGAGAGACACAAAGCATGAGCGGGGGTGGGGGGCAACAGCAGGGAGACACGGGGCATGAGCGGGGGGTTGGGGGCAACAGCAGGGAGACACGGGGCATGACTGGGGGTGGGGGGCAACAGGAGAGAGACACGGGGTATGAGCGGGGGGTGGGGAGTAACAGGAGAGACATGAGGCATAAGCGAGGGGTGGGGGAACAGGAGAGAGACACGGGGCATGAGCGGGGTGTTGGGGCAACAGCAGGGAGACACGGGGCATGACCGGGGTGGTGGGGGGCAACAGGAGAGAGACATGGGGCATGAGAGGGGGTGGGGGGTAACAGGAGAGAGACACGGGGCATGAGCGGGGGTGGGGGCAACAGCAGGGAGACACGGGGCATGAGCGGAGGGTGGGGGCAACAGCAGGGAGATACGGGGCATGAGCGGGCGGTGGGGGAACACGAGGGAGACACGGGGCATGAGCGGGGGGTCGGAGTTAACAGGAGAGAGACATGGGGCATGAGCGGGCGGTAGGGGGCAACAGGATAGAAACACGGGGCATGAGCAGGCAGTGGGGGGCAACAGCAGGGAGACACGGGGCATGACCAGGGGGTGGGGGGCAACAGGAGAGAGACACGGGGCATGAGGGGGTGTGGGGGGTAACAGGAGAGAGACACGGGGCATGAGCGGGGGTATGGGTAACAGGAGAGAGACTCGGGGCATGAGCGGGGGGTGGGGGGCAACAGCAGGGAGACACGGAGCATGACCGGGGGTGGGGGTCAACAGGAGAGAGACACGGGGCATGAGAGGGGGATGGGGGTAACAGGAGAGAGACACGGGGCATGAGCGATGGTGGGGGGCAACATGAGAGAGACACAGGGCATGAGCGGGGGTGGGGGGCAACAGCAGGGAGACACGGGGCATGAGCGGGGGGAACACGAGGGAGACACGGGGCATGAGAGGGGGGTGGGAGGTAACAGGAGACAGACACGGGGCATGAGCGGGGGGTTGGGAGCAACAGCAGAGAGACAACGGGCATGACTGGGGGTGGGGGGCAACAGAAGGGAGACACGGGGAATGACCGGGGGGTGGGAGGTAACATGAGAGAGACACGGGGCATGAGAGGGGGATGAGGGGTAACAGGAGAGAGACACGGGGCACGAGAGGGGGGTGGGGGTAACAGCAGAGAGACACGGGGCATGAGCGGGAGTTGGGGGGCAACAGGAGGGAGACACGGGGCATGACCGGGGGGTGGGGGCGACACGAGAGAGACACGGGACATGAGTGAGGGGTGGGGGGTAACAGGAGACAGACACGGGGCATGAGCGGGGGTGGGAGGCAACAGCAGGGAGACACGGGGCATGAGTGGGGGGAAAACGAGGGAGGCACGGGGCATGAGCGGGGGGTGGGGGGTAACAGAAGAGAGACACGGGACATGAGCGGGGGGCAAAAGGAGGGAGACACAGGGCATGACCGGGAGGTGGGGGGCAACAGGGAGACACAGGGCATGGCTGGGGGGTCGGGGCAACAGGAGAGGGACTCAGGGCTTGACCTTGGGGTGGGGGGCAACACGGGGCATGAGAGGGGTGGGGGGTAACAGGAGAGAGACAGGGGGCATGAGCGGGGGTCGGGGGCAACAGCAGGGAGACACGGGGCATGAGCGGGGGGAGGGGGAACACAAGGGAGACACGGGGACTGAGCAGGGGTGTGGGGGTAACAGGAGAGAGACACGGGGTTGTGAGGGGCAACAGCAGGGAGACACGGGGCATGAGTGGAGGTGGGGGGTGACAGGAGAGACACGAGGCATGAACGGGGGGTGGGGGGCAACAGCAGGGAGACACGGGGCATGACTGGGGGTGGGGGGTAAAAGGAAAGAGACACAGGGCATGAGAGGGGGCGGGGGGGTAACAAGAGAGAGACACAGGGCATGAGTGGGGGGTGGGAGGCAACAGCAGGGAGACAAGGGGAATGAGCAGGGGGTGGGGGTTAACAGGAGAGACACACGGGGCCTGAGCGGGGGTGGGGAGCAACAGGAGGGAGACACAGGGCATGACCGGGGGGTGGGGGGCAACAGGGAGACACAGGGCATGGTTGGGGCGGTCGGGGCAACAGGAGAGGGACTCAGGGCTTGACCTTGGGGTGGGGGGCAATAGGAGAGAGACACGGGGCATGAAAGGGGGGTGGGGGGTAACAGGAGAGAGACAGGGGGCATGAGCGGGGGTCGGGGGCAACAGCAGGGAGACACGGGGCATGAGCGGGGGGTGGGGGGAACACAAGGGAGACACGGGGCATGAGCAGGGGTGTGGGGGTAACAGGAGAGAGACACGGGGCATGAACGGGTTGTGAGGGGCAACAGCAGGGAGACACGGGGCATGAGTGGGGGTGGGGGGTAACAGGAGAGACACGAGGCATGAACGGGGGGTGGGGGGCAACAACAGGGAGACACGGGGCATGACTGGGGGGTGGGGGGTAAAAGGAAAGAGACACATGGCATGAGAGGGGGGTGGGGGGGTAACAAGAGAGAGACACGGGGCATGAGTGAGGGGTGGGGGGCAACAGCAGGGAGACACGGGCATGAGTGGAGGGTGGGAGGCAACAGCAGGGAGACACGGGGCATGATCAGGGGGTGGGGGTTAACAGGAGAGAGACACGGGGCATGAGCGGGGTTGGGGGGCAACAGCAGGAAGACACGGGGCATGAGCGGGGGTGGGGGGCAACAGGAGAGAGACACGGGGCATGAGCGGGGTTGGGGGGCAACAGCAGGAAGACATGGGGCATGAGCGGGGGGTGGGGGGGAACAGGAGAGAGACACGGGGCATGAGCGGGGGGTGGGGGGTAACAGGAGAGAGACACGGGGAATGAAAGGGGGGTGGGGGGTTAACAGGAGAGAGACACGGGGCATGAGTGGGGTTGAGGGTAACAGGAGAGAGACTCGGGCATGAGCAGGGGGTGGGGGGCAACAGCAGGGAGAGACGGGGCATGACCGGGGGTGGGGGGGCAACATGAGAGAGACACTGGGCATGAGAGGGGGGTGAGGGTAACAGGAGAGAGACACGGGGCATGAGCCGGGGGTGGGGGGCAACATGAGAGAGACACGGGGCATGAGCGGGGTGTGGGGGGCAACAGCAGGGAGACACGGGGCATGAGGGGGGGTGGGGGGAACACGAGGGAGACACGGGGCATGAGCGGGGGGTCGGAGTTATCAGGAGAGAGACATTGGGCATGAGCGGGGGGTAGGGGGCAACAGGAGAGAGACACGGGGCATGAGCGGGCAGTGGGGGGCAACAGCAGGGAGACACGGGGCATGACCAGGGGGTGGGGGCAACAGGAGAGAGACACGGGGCATGAGGGGGGGTGGGGGGTAACAGGAGAGAGACACGGGGCATGAGCGGGGGTATGGGTAACAGGAGAGAGACTCGGGGCATGAGCGGGGGGTGGGGGGCAACAGCAGGGAGACACGGAGCATGACCGGGGGTGGGGGTCAACAGGAGAGAGACACGGGGCATGAGAGGGGGGTGGGGGTAACAGGAGAGAGACACGGGGCATGAGCGAGGGTGGGGGGCAACATGAGAGAGACACAGGGCAAGAGCGGGTGTGGGGGGCAACAGCAGGGAGACACGGGGCATGAGCGGGGGTGGGGGGAACACGAGGGAGACACGGGGCATGAGAGGGGGGTGGGAGGTAACAGGAGACAGACACGGGGCATGAGCGGGGGGTTGGGAGCAATATCAGGGAGACATGGGGCATGACTGGGGGTGGGGGGCAACAGAAGGGAGACACGGGGCATGACCGGGGGGTAGGAGGTAACATGAGAGAGACACGGGGCATGAGAGGGGGGTGAGGGGTAACAGGAGAGAGACACAGGGCACGAGAGGGGGGTGGGGGTAACAGCAGAGAGACACGGGGCATGAGCAGGGGTTGGGGGCAACAGGAGGGAGACACGGGGCATGACCGGGGGGTGGGGGCGACACGAGAGAGACACGGGGCATGAGTGAGGGGTGGGGGGTAACAGGAGACAGACACGGGGCATGAGCGGGGGTGGGAGGCAACAGCAGGGAGACACGGGGCATGAGTGGGGGGAAAACGAGGGAGACACGGGGCATGAGCGGGGGGTGGGGGGTAACAGAAGAGAGACACGGGACATGAGCGGGGGTGGGGGGCAAAAGGAGGGCGACACAGGGCATGACCGGGGGGTGGGGGACAACAGGGAGACACAGGGCATGGCTGGGGGGTCGGGGCAACAGGAGAGGGACTCAGGCCTTGACCTTGGGGTGGGGGGCAACAGGAGGGAGACACGGGGCATGAGAGGGGGGCGGGGGGTAACAGGAGAGAGACAGGGGGCATGAGCGGGGGACGGGGGCAACAGCAGGGAGACACGGGGCATGAGCGGGGGGTGGGGAACACAAGGGAGACACGGGGCATGAGCAGGGGTGTGGGGGTAACAGGAGAGAGACACGGGGCATGAGCGGGTTGTGAGGGGCAACAGCAGGGAGACACGGGGCATGAGTGGGGTGGGGGGTAACAGGAGAGACACGAGGCATGAACGGGGGTGGGGGGCAACAGCAGGGAGACACGGGGCATGACTGGGGGGTGGGGGGTAAAAGGAAAGAGACACAGGGCATGAGAGGGGGGCAGGGGGGTAACAAGAGAGAGACACGGGGCATGAGTGGGGGGTGGGGGGGCAACAGCAGGGAGACGCGGGCATGAGTGGGGGGTGGGAGGCAACAGCAGGGAGACACGGGGCAAGAGCAGGGGGTGGGGGTTAACAGGAGAGAGACACGGGGCCTGAGCGGGGGTGGGGGGCAACAGGAGGGAGACACAGGGCATGACCGGGGGTTGGGGGGCAACAGGGAGACACAGGGCATGGCTGGGGGGTCGGGGCAACAGGAGAGGGACTCAGGGCTTGACCTTGGGGTGGGGGGCAATAGGAGAGAGACACGGGGCATGAGAGGGGGGTGGGGGGTAACAGGAGAGAGACAGGGGGCATGAGCGGGGGTCGGGGGCAACAGCAGGGAGACACGGGACATGAGCGGGGGGTGGGGGGAACACAAGGGAGACACGGGGCATGAGCAGGGGTGTGGGGGTAACAGGAGAGAGACACGGGGCATGAGCGGGTTGTGAGGGGCAACAGCAGGGAGACACGGGGCATGAGTGGGGGTGGGGGGTAACAGGAGAGACACGAGGCATGAACGGGGGGTGGGGGGCAACAGCAGGGAGACACGGGGCATGACTGGGGGGTGGGGGGTAAAAGGAAAGAGACACAGGGCATGAGAGGGGGGTGGGGGGTAACAAGAGAGAGACACGGGGCATGAGTGGGGGGTGGGGGGGCAATAGCAGGGAGACACGGGCATGAGTGGGGGGTGGGAGGCAACAGCAGGGAGACACGGGGCATGAGCAGGGGGTGGGGGTTAACAGGAGAGAGACATGGGGCATGAGCGGGGGTAGGGGGCAACAGCAGGAAGACATGGGGCATGAGCGGGGGTGGGGGGCAACAGGAGAGAGACACGGGGCATGAGCGGGGCGTGGGGGGTAACAGGAGAGAGACACGGGGAATGAAAGGGGGGTGGGGGGTTAACAGGAGAGAGACACGGGGCATGAGCGGGGTTGAGGGTAACAGGAGAGAGACTCGGGCATGAGCAGGGGGTGGGGGGCAACAGCAGGGAGAGACGGGGCATGACCGGGGGTGGGGGGCAACATGAGAGAGACACTGGGCATGAGAGTAGGGTCAGGGTAACAGGAGAGAGACACGGGGCATGAGCCGGGGGTGGGGGGCAACATGAGAGAGACACGGGGCATGAGCGGCGGGTGGGGGGCAACAGCAGGGAGACACGGGGCATGAGCGGGGGTGGGGGGAACACGAGGGAGACACGGGGCATGAGAGGGGGTGGGGGGCAACAGCAGGGAGACATGTGGCATGAGCGGAGGGTGGGGGGCAACAGCAGGGAGACACGAGGCATGAGCGGGGGGTGGGGGGAACAAGAGGGAGACACGGGGCATGAGCGGGGGTGGGGGTTAACAGGAGAGAGACACGGGGCGTGAGCAGGGGGTGGGGGGCAACAGGAGAGAGACACGGGGCATGAGCGGGGGTTGGGGGGCAACAGCAGGAAGACACGGGGCATGACCGGGGGGTGGGGCAACAGGAGAGAGACACGGGGCATGAAAGGGGGGTGGGGAGTAACAGGAGAGAGACACGGGGCATGAGCAGAGGGTGGGGGGCAACAGCAGGGAGACACGGGGCATGACCGGGGGGGTGGGGGGCAACATGAGAGAGACACGGGGCATGAGCAGAGGATAGGGGAAACAGGAGAGAGACACGGGGCATGAGAGGGGGTGGGGGTAACAGGAGAGAGACACGGGGCATGAGTGGGGGGTGGGGGGCAACAGGAGGGAGACACGGGGCATGACCGGGGGGTGGGGGCGACACGAGAGAGACACGGGACATGAGTGAGGGGTGGGGGGTAACAGGAGACAGACACGGGGCATGAGCGGGGGTGGGAGGCAACAGCAGGGAGACACGGGGCATGAGTGGGGGGAAAACGAGGGAGGCACGGGGCATGAGCGGGGGGTGGGGGGTAACAGAAGAGAGACACGGGACATGAGCGGGGGGCAAAAGGAGGGAGACACAGGGCATGACCGGGAGGTGGGGGGCAACAGGGAGACACAGGGCATGGCTGGGGGGTCGGGACAACAGGAGAGGGACTCAGGGCTTGACCTTGGGGTGGGGGGCAACACGGGGCATGAGAGGGGTGGGGGGTAACAGGAGAGAGACAGGGGGCATGAGCGGGGGTCGGGGGCAACAGCAGGGAGACACGGGGCATGAGCGGGGGGAGGGGGAACACAAGGGAGACACGGGGACTGAGCAGGGGTGTGGGGGTAACAGGAGAGAGACACAGGGTTGTGAGGGGCAACAGCAGGGAGACACGGGGCATGAGTGGAGGTGGGGGGTGACAGGAGAGACACGAGGCATGAACGGGGGGTGGGGGGCAACAGCAGGGAGACACGGGGCATGACTGGGGGTGGGGGTAAAAGGAAAGAGACACAGGGCATGAGAGGGGGGCGGGGGGGTAACAAGAGAGAGACACAGGGCATGAGTGGGGGGTGGGAGGCAACAGCCGGGAGACAAGGGGAATGAGCAGGGGGTGGGGGTTAACAGGAGAGACACACGGGGCCTGAGCGGGGGTGGGGAGCAACAGGAGGGAGACACAGGGCATGACCGGGGGGTGGGGGGCAACAGGGAGACACAGGGCATGGTTGGGGCGGTCGGGGCAACAGGAGAGGGACTCAGGGCTTGACCTTGGGGTGGGGGGCAATAGGAGAGAGACACGGGGCATGAAAGGGGGGTGGGGGGTAACAGGAGAGAGACAGGGGGCATGAGCGGGGGTCGGGGGCAACAGCAGGGAGACACGGGGCATGAGCGGGGGGTGGGGGAACACAAGGGAGACACGGGGCATGAGCAGGGGTGTGGGGGTAACAGGAGAGAGACACGGGGCATGAACGGGTTGTGAGGGGCAACAGCAGGGAGACACGGGGCATGAGTGGGGGTGGGGGGTAACAGGAGAGACACGAGGCATGAACGGGGGGTGGGGGGCAACAACAGGGAGACACGGGGCATGACTGGGGGGTGGGGGGTAAAAGGAAAGAGACACAGGGCATGAGAGGGGGGTGGGGGGGTAACAAGAGAGAGACACGGGGCATGAGTGAGGGGTGGGGGGCAACAGCAGGGAGACACGGGCATGAGTGGAGGGTGGGAGGCAACAGCAGGGAGACACGGGGCATGATCAGGGGGTGGGGGTTAACAGGAGAGAGACACGGGGCATGAGCGGGGTTGGGGGGCAACAGCAGGAAGACACGGGGCATGATCAGGGGGTGGGGGTTAACAGGAGAGAGACACGGGGCATGAGCGGGGTTGGGGGGCAACAGCAGGGAGACACGGAGCATGACCGGGGGTGGGGGTCAACAGGAGAGAGACACGGGGCATGAGAGGGGGGTGGGGGTAACAGGAGAGAGACACGGGGCATGAGCGAGGGTGGGGGGCAACATGAGAGAGACACAGGGCAAGAGCGGGTGTGGGGGGCAACAGCAGGGAGACACGGGGCATGAGCGGGGGTGGGGGGAACACGAGGGAGACACGGGGCATGAGAGGGGGGTGGGAGGTAACAGGAGACAGACACGGGGCATGAGCGGGGGGTTGGGAGCAATAGCAGGGAGACATGGGGCATGACTGGGGGTGGGGGGCAACAGAAGGGAGACACGGGGCATGACCGGGGGGTAGGAGGTAACATGAGAGAGACACGGGGCATGAGAGGGGGGTGAGGGGTAACAGGAGAGAGACACAGGGCACGAGAGGGGGGTGGGGGTAACAGCAGAGAGACACGGGGCATGAGCAGGGGTTGGGGGCAACAGGAGGGAGACACGGGGCATGACCGGGGGGTGGGGGCGACACGAGAGAGACACGGGGCATGAGTGAGGGGTGGGGGGTAACAGGAGACAGACACGGGGCATGAGCGGGGGTGGGAGGCAACAGCAGGGAGACACGGGGCATGAGTGGGGGGAAAACGAGGGAGACACGGGGCATGAGCGGGGGGTGGGGGGTAACAGAAGAGAGACACGGGACATGAGCGGGGGTGGGGGGCAAAAGGAGGGCGACACAGGGCATGACCGGGGGGTGGGGGACAACAGGGAGACACAGGGCATGGCTGGGGGGTCGGGGCAACAGGAGAGGGACTCAGGCCTTGACCTTGGGGTGGGGGGCAACAGGAGGGAGACACGGGGCATGAGAGGGGGGCGGGGGGTAACAGGAGAGAGACAGGGGGCATGAGCGGGGGACGGGGGCAACAGCAGGGAGACACGGGGCATGAGCGGGGGGTGGGGAACACAAGGGAGACACGGGGCATGAGCAGGGGTGTGGGGGTAACAAGAGAGAGACACGGGGCATGAGTGGGGGGTGGGGGGGCAACAGCAGGGAGACGCGGGCATGAGTGGGGGGTGGGAGGCAACAGCAGGGAGACACGGGGCAAGAGCAGGGGGTGGGGGTTAACAGGAGAGAGACACGGGGCCTGAGCGGGGGTGGGGGGCAACAGGAGGGAGACACAGGGCATGACCGGGGGTTGGGGGGCAACAGGGAGATACAGGGCATGGCTGGGGGGTCGGGGCAACAGGAGAGGGACTCAGGGCTTGACCTTGGGGTGGGGGGCAATAGGAGAGAGACACGGGGCATGAGAGGGGGGTGGGGGGTAACAGGAGAGAGACAGGGGGCATGAGCGGGGGTCGGGGGCAACAGCAGGGAGACACGGGACATGAGCGGGGGGTGGGGGGAACACAAGGGAGACACGGGGCATGAGCAGGGGTGTGGGGGTAACAGGAGAGAGACACGGGGCATGAGCGGGTTGTGAGGGGCAACA
Organism: Ambystoma mexicanum; assembly: GCF_040938575.1. NCBI lineage: Eukaryota > Metazoa > Chordata > Amphibia > Caudata > Ambystomatidae > Ambystoma > Ambystoma mexicanum. The sequence goes on from NC_090935.1 coordinate 426,442,404, forward strand.
GCAGGGAGACACGGGGCATGAGTGGGGGTGGGGGGTAACAGGAGAGACACGAGGCATGAACGGGGGGTGGGGGGCAACAGCAGGGAGACACGGGGCATGACTGGGGGGTGGGGGGTAAAAGGAAAGAGACACAGGGCATGAGAGGGGGGTGGGGGGTAACAAGAGAGAGACACGGGGCATGAGTGGGGGGTGGGGGGGCAATAGCAGGGAGACACGGGCATGAGTGGGGGGTGGGAGGCAACAGCAGGGAGACACGGGGCATGAGCAGGGGGTGGGGGTTAACAGGAGAGAGACATGGGGCATGAGCGGGGGTAGGGGGCAACAGCAGGAAGACATGGGGCATGAGCGGGGGTGGGGGGCAACAGGAGAGAGACACGGGGCATGAGCGGGGCGTGGGGGGTAACAGGAGAGAGACACGGGGAATGAAAGGGGGGTGGGGGGTTAACAGGAGAGAGACACGGGGCATGAGCGGGGTTGAGGGTAACAGGAGAGAGACTCGGGCATGAGCAGGGGGTGGGGGGCAACAGCAGGGAGAGACGGGGCATGACCGGGGGTGGGGGGCAACATGAGAGAGACACTGGGCATGAGAGTAGGGTCAGGGTAACAGGAGAGAGACACGGGGCATGAGCCGGGGGTGGGGGGCAACATGAGAGAGACAGGGGGCATGAGCGGCGGGTGGGGGGCAACAGCAGGGAGACACGGGGCATGAGCGGGGGTGGGGGAACACGAGGGAGACACGGGGCATGAGAGGGGGTGGGGGGCAACAGCAGGGAGACATGTGGCATGAGCGGAGGGTGGGGGGCAACAGCAGGGAGACACGAGGCATGAGCGGGGGGTGGGGGGAACAAGAGGGAGACACGGGGCATGAGCGGGGGTGGGGGTTAACAGGAGAGAGACACGGGGCGTGAGCAGGGGGGGGGGGCAACAGGAGAGAGACACGGGGCATGAGCGGGGGTTGGGGGGCAACAGCAGGAAGACACGGGGCATGACCGGGGGGTGGGGCAACAGGAGAGAGACACGGGGCATGAAAGGGGGGTGGGGAGTAACAGGAGAGAGACACGGGGCATGAGCAGAGGGTGGGGGGCAACAGCAGGGAGACACGGGGCATGACCGGGGGGGTGGGGGGCAACATGAGAGAGACACGGGGCATGAGCAGAGGATAGGGGAAACAGGAGAGAGACACGGGGCATGAGAGGGGGTGGGGGTAACAGGAGAGAGACACGGGGCATGAGCGGGGGGTGGGGGGCAACAGGAGGGAGACACGGGGCATGACCGGGGGGTGGGGGCGACACGAGAGAGACACGGGACATGAGTGAGGGGTGGGGGGTAACAGGAGACAGACACGGGGCATGAGCGGGGGTGGGAGGCAACAGCAGGGAGACACGGGGCATGAGTGGGGGGAAAACGAGGGAGGCATGGGGCATGAGCGGGGGGTGGGGGGTAACAGAAGAGAGACACGGGACATGAGCGGGGGGCAAAAGGAGGGAGACACAGGGCATGACCGGGAGGTGGGGGGCAACAGGGAGACACAGGGCATGGCTGGGGGGTCGGGGCAACAGGAGAGGGACTCAGGGCTTGACCTTGGGGTGGGGGGCAACACGGGGCATGAGAGGGGTGGGGGGTAACAGGAGAGAGACAGGGGGCATGAGCGGGGGTCGGGGGCAACAGCAGGGAGACACGGGGCATGAGCGGGGGGAGGGGGAACACAAGGGAGACACGGGGACTGAGCAGGGGTGTGGGGGTAACAGGAGAGAGACACGGGGTTGTGAGGGGCAACAGCAGGGAGACACGGGGCATGAGTGGAGGTGGGGGGTGACAGGAGAGACACGAGGCATGAACGGGGGGTGGGGGGCAACAGCAGGGAGACACGGGGCATGACTGGGGGTGGGGGGTAAAAGGAAAGAGACACAGGGCATGAGAGGGGGGCGGGGGGCTAACAAGAGAGAGACACAGGGCATGAGTGGGGGGTGGGAGGCAACAGCAGGGAGACAAGGGGAATGAGCAGGGGGTGGGGGTTAACAGGAGAGACACACGGGGCCTGAGCGGGAGTGGGGAGCAACAGGAGGGAGACACAGGGCATGACCGGGGGGTGGGGGGCAACAGGGAGACACAGGGCATGGTTGGGGCGGTCGGGGCAACAGGAGAGGGACTCAGGGCTTGACCTTGGGGTGGGGGGCAATAGGAGAGAGACACGGGGCATGAAAGGGGGGTGGGGGGTAACAGGAGAGAGACAGGGGGCATGAGCGGGGGTCGGGGGCAACAGCAGGGAGACACGGGGCATGAGCGGGGGGTGGGGGGAACACAAGGGAGACACGGGGCATGAGCAGGGGTGTGGGGGTAACAGGAGAGAGACACGGGGCATGAACGGGTTGTGAGGGGCAACAGCAGGGAGACACGGGGCATGAGTGGGGGTGGGGGGTAACAGGAGAGACACGAGGCATGAACGGGGGGTGGGGGGCAACAACAGGGAGACACGGGGCATGACTGGGGGGTGGGGGGTAAAAGGAAAGAGACACAGGGCATGAGAGGGGGGTGGGGGGGTAACAAGAGAGAGACACGGGGCATGAGTGAGGGGTGGGGGGCAACAGCAGGGAGACACGGGCATGAGTGGAGGGTGGGAGGCAACAGCAGGGAGACACGGGGCATGATCAGGGGGTGGGGGTTAACAGGAGAGAGACACGGGGCATGAGCGGGGTTGGGGGGCAACAGCAGGAAGACACGGGGCATGAGCGGGGGGTGGGGGGCAACAGGAGAGAGACACGGGGCATGAGCGGGGTTGGGGGGCAACAGCAGGAAGACACGGGGCATGAGCGGGGGGTGGGGGGGAACAGGAGAGAGACACGGGGCATGAGCGGGGGGTGGGGGGTAACAGGAGAGAGACACGGGGAATGAAAGGGGGGTGGGGGGTTAACAGGAGAGAGACACGGGGCATGAGTGGGGTTGAGGGTAACAGGAGAGAGACTCGGGCATGAGCAGGGGGTGGGGGGCAACAGCAGGGAGAGACGGGGCATGACCGGGGGTGGGGGGGCAACATGAGAGAGACACTGGGCATGAGAGGGGGGTGAGGGTAACAGGAGAGAGACACGGGGCATGAGCCGGGGGTGGGGGGCAACATGAGAGAGACACGGGGCATGAGCGGGGTGTGGGGGGCAACAGCAGGGAGACACGGGGCATGAGGGGGGGTGGGGGGAACACGAGGGAGACACGGGGCATGAGCGGGGGGTCGGAGTTATCAGGAGAGAGACATGGGGCATGAGCGGGGGGTAGGGGGCAACAGGAGAGAGACACGGGGCATGAGCGGGCAGTGGGGGGCAACAGCAGGGAGACACGGGGCATGACCAGGGGGTGGGGGCAACAGGAGAGAGACACGGGGCATGAGGGGGGGTGGGGGGTAACAGGAGAGAGACACGGGGCATGAGCGGGGGTATGGGTAACAGGAGAGAGACTCGGGGCATGAGCGGGTGGTGGGGGGCAACAGCAGGGAGACACGGAGCATGACCGGGGGTGGGGGTCAACAGGAGAGAGACACGGGGCATGAGAGGGGGGTGGGGGTAACAGGAGAGAGACACGGGGCATGAGCGAGGGTGGGGGGCAACATGAGAGAGACACAGGGCAAGAGCGGGTGTGGGGGGCAACAGCAGGGAGACACGGGGCATGAGCGGGGGTGGGGGGAACACGAGGGAGACACGGGGCATGAGAGGGGGGTGGGAGGTAACAGGAGACAGACACGGGGCATGAGCGGGGGGTTGGGAGCAATAGCAGGGAGACATGGGGCATGACTGGGGGTGGGGGGCAACAGAAGGGAGACACGGGGCATGACCGGGGGGTAGGAGGTAACATGAGAGAGACACGGGGCATGAGAGGGGGGTGAGGGGTAACAGGAGAGAGACACAGGGCACGAGAGGGGGGTGGGGGTAACAGCAGAGAGACACGGGGCATGATCAGGGGTTGGGGGCAACAGGAGGGAGACACGGGGCATGACCGGGGGTGGGGGCGACACGAGAGAGACACGGGGCATGAGTGAGGGGTGGGGGGTAACAGGAGACAGACACGGGGCATGAGCGGGGGTGGGAGGCAACAGCAGGGAGACACGGGGCATGAGTGGGGGGAAAACGAGGGAGACACGGGGCATGAGCGGGGGGTGGGGGGTAACAGAAGAGAGACACGGGACATGAGCGGGGTGGGGGGCAAAAGGAGGGCGACACAGGGCATGACCGGGGGGTGGGGGACAACAGGGAGACACAGGGCATGGCTGGGGGGTCGGGGCAACAGGAGAGGGACTCAGGCCTTGACCTTGGGGTGGGGGGCAACAGGAGGGAGACACGGGGCATGAGAGGGGGGCGGGGGGTAACAGGAGAGAGACAGGGGGCATGAGCGGGGGACGGGGGCAACAGCAGGGAGACACGGGGCATGAGCGGGGGGTGGGGAACACAAGGGAGACACGGGGCATGAGCAGGGGTGTGGGGGTAACAGGAGAGAGACACGGGGCATGAGCGGGTTGTGAGGGGCAACAGCAGGGAGACACGGGGCATGAGTGGGGTGGGGGGTAACAGGAGAGACACGAGGCATGAACGGGGGGTGGGGGGCAACAGCAGGGAGACACGGGGCATGACTGGGGGGTGGGGGGTAAAAGGAAAGAGACACAGGGCATGAGAGGGGGGCAGGGGGGTAACAAGAGAGAGACACGGGGCATGAGTGGGGGGTGGGGGGGCAACAGCAGGGAGACGCGGGCATGAGTGGGGGGTGGGAGGCAACAGCAGGGAGACACGGGGCAAGAGCAGGGGGTGGGGGTTAACAGGAGAGAGACACGGGGCCTGAGCGGGGGTGGGGGGCAACAGGAGGGAGACACAGGGCATGACCGGGGGTTGGGGGGCAACAGGGAGACACAGGGCATGGCTGGGGGGTCGGGGCAACAGGAGAGGGACTCAGGGCTTGACCTTGGGGTGGGGGGCAATAGGAGAGAGACACGGGGCATGAGAGGGGGGTGGGGGGTAACAGGAGAGAGACAGGGGGCATGAGCGGGGGTCGGGGGCAACAGCAGGGAGACACGGGACATGAGCGGGGGGTGGGGGGAACACAAGGGAGACACGGGGCATGAGCAGGGGTGTGGGGGTAACAGGAGAGAGACACGGGGCATGAGCGGGTTGTGAGGGGCAACAGCAGGGAGACACGGGGCATGAGTGGGGGTGGGGGGTAACAGGAGAGACACGAGGCATGAACGGGGGGTGGGGGGCAACAGCAGGGAGACACGGGGCATGACTGGGGGGTGGGGGGTAAAAGGAAAGAGACACAGGGCATGAGAGGGGGGTGGGGGGTAACAAGAGAGAGACACGGGGCATGAGTGGGGGGTGGGGGGGCAATAGCAGGGAGACACGGGCATGAGTGGGGGGTGGGAGGCAACAGCAGGGAGACACGGGGCATGAGCAGGGGGTGGGGGTTAACAGGAGAGAGACATGGGGCATGAGCGGGGGTAGGGGGCAACAGCAGGAAGACATGGGGCATGAGCGGGGGTGGGGGGCAACAGGAGAGAGACACGGGGCATGAGCGGGGCGTGGGGGGTAACAGGAGAGAGACACGGGGAATGAAAGGGGGGTGGGGGGTTAACAGGAGAGAGACACGGGGCATGAGCGGGGTTGAGGGTAACAGGAGAGAGACTCGGGCATGAGCAGGGGGTGGGGGGCAACAGCAGGGAGAGACGGGGCATGACCGGGGGTGGGGGGCAACATGAGAGAGACACTGGGCATGAGAGTAGGGTCAGGGTAACAGGAGAGAGACACGGGGCATGAGCCGGGGGTGGGGGGCAACATGAGAGAGACACGGGGCATGAGCGGCGGGTGGGGGGCAACAGCAGGGAGACACGGGGCATGAGCGGGGGTGGGGGGAACACGAGGGAGACACGGGGCATGAGAGGGGGTGGGGGGCAACAGCAGGGAGACATGTGGCATGAGCGGAGGGTGGGGGGCAACAGCAGGGAGACACGAGGCATGAGCGGGGGGTGGGGGGAACAAGAGGGAGACACGGGGCATGAGCGGGGGTGGGGGTTAACAGGAGAGAGACACGGGGCGTGAGCAGGGGGTGGGGGGCAACAGGAGAGAGACACGGGGCATGAGCGGGGGTTGGGGGGCAACAGCAGGAAGACACGGGGCATGACCGGGGGGTGGGGCAACAGGAGAGAGACACGGGGCATGAAAGGGGGGTGGGGAGTAACAGGAGAGAGACACGGGGCATGAGCAGAGGGTGGGGGGCAACAGCAGGGAGACACGGGGCATGACCGGGGGGGTGGGGGGCAACATGAGAGAGACACGGGGCATGAGCAGAGGATAGGGGAAACAGGAGAGAGACACGGGGCATGAGAGGGGGTGGGGGTAACAGGAGAGAGACACGGGGCATGAGCGGGGGGTGGGGGACAACAGGAGGGAGACACGGGGCATGACCGGGGGTGGGGGCGACAGGAGAGAGACACGGGGCATGAGAGAGGGGTGGGGGGTAACAGGAGAGAGACACGGGGCTTGAGCGGAGGTGGGGGGCAACATGAGAGAGACACAGGGCATGAGCGGGGGGTGGGGGGCAACAGCAGGGAGACACAGGGCATGAGCAGGGGTGGGGGGAACACGAGGGAGACATGGGGCATGAGAGGGTGGTGGGGGTAACAGGAGAGAGACACAGGGCATGAGCGGGGGTGGGGGGGCAACAGCAGGGAGACACAGGGCATGACTGGGGCGTGGGGGGCAACATAAGGGAGACACGGGGCATGACCGGGGGTGGGGGCAACAGGAGAGAGACACAGGGCATGAGGGGGGGTGAGGGGTAACAGGAGAGAGACACGGGGCATGAGAGGGGGGTGGGGGGTAACAGGAGAGAGACACGGGGCATGAGCGGGGGGTGGGGGGCAACAGGTGGGAGACACGGGGCATGACCGGGGGGTCAGGGCAACAGGAGAGAGACACGGGGCATGAGAGGGGGGTGGGAGGCAACAGCAGGGAGACACGGGGTATGAGTGGGGGGAAAACGAGGGAGACACGGGGCATGAGAGGGGGGTGGGGGTAACAGAAGAGAGACACGGGACATGAGCGGGGGGTGGGGGGCAAAAGCAGGGAGACACGGGGCATGACCGGGGGGTGGGGGGCAACAGAGAGACACAGGGCATGGCTGGGGGGTCGGGGGCAACAGGAGAGAGACACAGGGCTTGACCTGGGGGTGGGGGGGCAACAGGAGAGAGACACGGTGCATGAGAGGGGGGTGGGGGGTAACAGGAGAGAGACACGTGGCATGAGCAGGGGTCTGGGGCAACAGCAGGGAGACACGGGGCATGAGCGCGGGGTGGGGGAACATGAGGGAGACATGGGGCATGAGCAGGGGTGTAACTGTAATTCCCAATTTTCCGCGCAAATAGCGCAGCGCTAAATGTGCCTGAAATAGGAATTTATTGGGCGCATTTACCCCCAGCTTATTGCTGGGGGTAAAAGCTGCCAGACTCATGTTTGGGCGGACCCTTAAATGCAGCGGTAATAGCATTACCGCAGCATTTAAGGGCTACCCCCAACTCATGATGTTTATGCCTAGTTATTTATTTATTTATTTATCATTTCACCACTGGATTGGATTAGAACTTTAATGCTGCTGCTGGGAGATGATTATCTCTGAAAAGATGCAAAAAGATCAATTTCTTTTGCGTACCATAATGTATGTTATGTGAAATGTGGTTTTGTTTTGAATACTTTAAATACTGTACTTGACTTTTAATTAAATCATTGTTTTTAAACTCATGCCGTACATTGCAATAGTTTTACATCCTTTTCATGAAGTTCATTCATGGCGCTTTCTGGCTTGCAGAATCAGGAGAAGCTGAGGGTGGGTGATGGGGCCGTGATATGCGCAAAGCTCAAAGCCTTTGTCATGTAGAACTTGACCAGCTACCATTCGCACCTCTCTGCCTGGTAACCATGACAATTTGAGTTTGTCTGCTGCCAAGGAGGCACACCCAGCAGATCAATCAAGGGCAGGAAGGGTCACTCTGAAGTGGCCTGCCAGTTTCAGTACTTGCAGATTTTACTAGACGTGAGGCATCTTGCTTTTGTTTGAAAACGGCCAATGTTTTCATTAGGTTTTCCGAAGTTTCAGAAGAGCATTTCTGAAATCTGACCTGCTTCAAAGGAAAAGCGCTGATTCGTAATGACACGCTTTTAGTTGCAGGCAGTAATCACACACAACTCTTTAGTTGTCATTTTTGTTTGTCTATTTGAAAACATTATACAAATGTATCTGGCATAGACTCCTTTCAGCATGCGTGGGATATCAGGAAGGGGAACACTGTATGACGAGCAGCGTGCGTTGTTAGAGCTGTGTTTGTGTGTGCTCTCAGTGTCAAAATGTACAGATGCTGTAGGTAACAAACAGGACAAGTAGAAAAGATATGTTTTCAGAGAATTAGATGGCAAAGCTTTTCAAGGTTGAGGTGCATTGAAAGAGATGTGTGTGGTCCAAGCAATGGAATACATGAGTGCTGCCTGTCAGAACAGAGCTACATTGTTACATTGGTGTGTGCATTTGTTGACTGCTTTGGTTACTTTGCCTTGTGACGATTGGACACATAGGGCCTCATTACGACCCCCGCGCTAAACCATGGTGCTATTAGCACCATGGTCCATGCCGGGGTCCGCCATGGTGAATGGCGGAATTACCGCCTCATTCCAAGGTTGGCTGGGCGGTAATTCCCCATTCACCATGGGCCCTTCCCCATTCCCATTTTTGCCCCATAGGGCTCAATGGGAATGGGGAAGGCGCTAAGTACGGTGCCGCAAATTGCGGCACCATACTTAGCACTAAGGTCCCTTTGCGGCACCCTACTTTAACGGCTGGTAAAACCAGCCGTTAAGGTCGGGTCCCGCAAAGGGACCTCGTAATTAGGCGCTAAGTGTTTAACGCCGCCGCAGCCTTTTACGGCGCCGTTAAACACTTAGGGCCTCATTACGACCCTGGCGGTAAGTGAAAAACGATGGCGGTAAATGGTTACCGCCATCGTTTTCCGCCAGGTCCGATCATGACTCCTGACCGTAAACTACGATGCCAATAGCGGCATCGTAGTTAACGCTGCCGCTAACTGCGCTAAGGGTGCGCGCACGCGACCGCCCACACCGTACTTAGCGCCATGGCGGAAAGGTACGCAAATGCCGACCCAAGTGGTCATGCACCTAACGCCATCACCGAGGCCGCTAAGTACCTTACCGCCATGGTGCAAATAACGCCATCGCGAACCAACCGTAAAGGGCCAATTCAAGTGAATGCAGCTGCCACAGGTGCACAGAAACAGCACAGGTGAAGACAATACAGACTCAGGGGAGTACAAAAAGAGCACACCCCACCCCTACCCACACCCAGTCACACTCCACAATGATGGCAATACGACTAGCAATGTTGGGGCTGGAGGACCTGATAGCAATGCATGTGCTACTACAACAGCAACAACAACAACAACAACAGGCAGCACAGAGGAGACGCAGGAGGAGAAGGAGGGCAAGGCAGGCCCAGCAAGCCCCACCAGCACAGCCAGTGCCACCACGCAGGCAGCCCCCAATCCCACGCATCAGAGCCAATCCAAACAACCTCACTGCTGAGCAGATCCACACCCTGTACCGTTTGGACCGGGACACCATCACCGCCATCGTAGACATGACACACGACGACATCGTCAGCATGATAGAAAGTCCAACCGCCATCCCCCCCCCTACTGAAGGTAGTGGCTGTACTCCACTTCCTGGCCACAGGCACCTACCAGCACACAGTGGGGCACCTGCATGGCATTTCACAACCATTATTCTCACGAACACTCATCCAAGTGCTCGATGCCCTCCTCAAGCACACAGACGACCACATCTCATTACCACGGACTGCCCAGGAGATTGCAAACACCAAAGTGGGTTTCCATGCACTAGCCAGCATACCCGGTTGCATTGGTGCCATCGACTGCACCCATGTGGAATTGGTGGTTCCACGTGCCATGGAGGTACCGTACCGCAACCGGAAACAGTTCCACTCTATCAACGTGCAAATGGTCTGTGACTCCAACAAGATCATCACACATTGTTGTGCCCGATTCCCCGGATCAACCCATGATTCAATGGTCCTGAGGAACTCCACAATACCACGCTACATGGAGCGACATGCAGGCCCAAGATCCTGGCTACTCGGTGAGTGCAATGTCATGGAAGTGGGCATGGGAATGACGTACCAGTGCATACTCCACCTGGCAGAAAGGGGGGGGGAAGATGCATACTCCACCTGGCAGAAAGGGGGGGGGGGAAGATGCATACTCCACCTGGCTGTGAGTAACACAGAGAACGGATACAGAGGAAGGGCACTCACAATGCACAAAACCCCTCTGCATACATAGGGTGATGGCATGCAAAACAGGCCATGGCAGCAATGAGCATATACTGGTTGCATAGTGTGAATCAATTAGTGCATGTAGAAGTGAGCCAAGGTAACAGTTCCATGCCAGCCATGGTGGAACATCATGTTCCTGATCAGACAACATGACTGACACATACATTCTCGCCTACATACAGGTGATGCAGCCTATCCCCTGAAGAGGTGGCTCCTCACGCCAGTCCGGAACCCGCAGAACCAGCACGAGGAGGACTTCAACCGTGCACATACACGTACTCGTGTGGTCATAGAGCAGACATTCGGCCTCCTGAAGGCACGGTTCCGAAGCCTCAGCAGGTCTGGTGGGGCACTCCTGTATGGCCATGAGAAGGTGGCAAAGATCGTCATGGCATGTGTCATGCTGCACAATATGTGCGTCAGACGGAATGTGCCCATGCCCCCTGACGCAGAACTGCAACCACCTGACGATGAGGATGAGGAGGGTGCAGATGGGGCGCCACCACATGGAGGAGGCGATGCACAGGAGGGGCGTGCCATGCGCCAAAGTATCATCGACCACTGCTTCTAGCACACACGGCTGGTGTTTATCGCATGGAGACTGCACTTGGGGCACTGTGTGTCTCTGGGACATGCACACTGTGGACTGTACACCAATAAAGCACACATACGCAATGAAAATGTCCACACATTTCTTTTTTTGAAAGAAAAAAGTGTATTGGAACTATGAACTGTCGTGTCACACCCCCTCCCACCTCCCCCCTGCACACCCCAACACACCACCTCCCCCCTGCACACCCCAACACACCCCCTCCCACCTCCCACCTCCCCCCTGCACACCCCAACACACCCCCTCCCACCTCCCACCTCCCCCCTGCACACCCCAACACACCCCCTCCCACCTCCCCCCTGCACACCCCAACACACCCCATGTAGCTGTCAACAGATGCCTGTGACCGTGTCCACAGGCCGTCACAAGCCCCCTCTCCCGGCCCCCGGGGCACCCCTGGCTGTGGAGCGCAGGTTGCGTCCAGAACGGCGCACGGGGCTGCTCTGCGCAGAACTGGCAGTGGAGGATGTCCCTGGCTGCCCCTGTGCATGCAGCTCCTGTCGTGTGTGGGTGAGGTCAGTGACCGCACGACGCAAGCCCGCAAGTTCGGCACAGATGTCCCTGGACATGGCCTGCATGGCATCCCTCAGGGTGGCAGTGCTCTGCGCCACTTCCGCCCTTAGTGTCTCCGTGGCCTGTTCAATGCTGAACCTAGCCCCCACACATTCCGCGGCATGCTCATCCAGCATTGCGGACAGTTGATGCTGCCGCTGAGTGATGTCCTCGAGGGACGGCTGGCCGTGCTGGCCCATGGCCAGTGCAGGTGGAGTGATGGAGGGGCTGGTCCCCTCCTGTGGAGTGTGGACAGGGCATGGGGTGGAAGGCCACTCCTCTGCCTCAGTGTGCCCCTGTGTGTCGCCCTCATGGGGGCTGGCGTCTGAGAAACAGGGGGAATGTAGTTGGTCAGTGGGGCTTCTGACCTCCTGCTCCATGTCCGAGTCAGAACATGCAGCTGTTGCAGCTGTCTCCCCGATGTTGCTGCTGGCCGCTGACCCCCTGCCTTCTGTGGCAGGCAATGTCGGTGGAGGTGGAGCAGCTGCTGCTGGCCTGCTGCCAACAGGGGTGCTTGCCGGTGGGACCTCCGGTATGCCTGCAGTGGGACCTGCTTGTCGTGGGGTCTGCCTCACTGCAGCTGAGGTTGAGGGTGCAGGGAGGTTGTCGTTGGACTTCGCTCTCTTCGGCGCAGGGGTGTCCTGGTCCTCTGGGTGTGATTCTGTGCCTGTGGTGGAGCAAAGGTGGGAGGGCGTTATTGATGGGTCTACGGACTTCTGAATGACAATGGTTGACATTATTTTGGCCAGTGGATGAGGCAGATTTCAGGCAGTGCCATGCAGGTTGTCTCCTTTTGGTGTGGTATGTGGATGCAGGTATGCGGGTGCCAGCAGTGTATGCAGGGTGGTGCTCGCATGTGGCTATGGGCAGTATTGATTTGTGTTGCATTTACACTCTAGGGCAACCTTGTGCTACACATGATTGGACTGCTGTGACTATGGCATGTCTTGTATGAGGCACCTACCTTCATCGCCTGATGTCGGGGCTCCCCTTTCCATCCCTCCAACGCCTTCGATGGATTCCATGCCGATGGTGGTAGCACAGATCTCCTCCCACGGTTGGAGTTTCAGGGGGGATTCCGACCCTCCACCGGTTCCCTGGGCAAGGTTGCGGTTTGCCGAGATGACGGCTCTGACCCGTATGCGCAGGTCATCCCAGCGCTTCCGGCACTGCTGTGGGGTGCGGGGTACGGTCCCCACCGCGCTGACGCGCTCAGCCACCAGGGCCCAGATGGCCTTCTTCTTCCCGATTGCTGTCCTGGTCATTTCAGGGGAGAATACAACACCTGCGTTGTCCTGCAGGGTCTCCGCTAGCATGCAGAGTTCCTCCCGGCTGAATCGCTCCTGGCGCTGGCGGTCACATGCCTTTTTCACGGATTTTGGCATTTTCGGGAACTTGGATGGGTGGGTGTTTGGTTGGGACAGGTGTCAGGGTTGGGTCTGGTGTTGTTTGGTAGGATGGCGATGGATTGTGTTTTTAAAGATGGCCGACGGGCTGCTTCCCGTTCCGGCGCGATGACGCTATTTCCGGTTTGGCCTTTTACGGCCGCCGCTAATTACGGCCGCCGCTAATTACGGCCGCCGCTAATTACGGTGGCCGTAAATTACGGTGGCCGCTACTTACGCTGGCGGAAGGGCACCTTGCTCGCTTAGCGATGCCGGTAGGGGCCTTTTCCGCCATGGCGTTAATTGCATTACCGCCATGGCGTAATGCTCGTGCGCGATGGGTCGTGATGTGGCGCTCTTTACGCCATCGTCCCACGGCGTAAACGCTCATTACACCATGGCGGTAATGACGGGCGATTACCGCCAGGGTCGTAATGAGGCCCTTAGTGTCTGGGTCATAATGAGGCCCATAGTGCAAGGGTAAGGCTCATGCCGGGTGCTGAGCGGCACCACAACGAGGCTGAACCTCGTTTTGATCCAAAAACATCCGCCGGCAGGCAAAGTCGCAGGCGGCCAGCCCGAAGGCCATACAAAGGCCCTGTTTGCACCGCAGGTCCCCCACTTCAGCCATCCTCATAGAGGGGTGAGGGCAGGAGCCCCCCCAGCCCAGAAGAGGATCCGTGCACCGAGCGTGCTGCAAGGCAAGTTGCTGCCTCGACGAGTAGGGCCTGCCTGACCCTGTCCCCATACTGTGCCTGACTTGCTCATGCCGGGCGCTGAGCGGCACCACAACGAGGCTGAACCTCGTTTTGATCCGAAAACATCCGCCGGCAGGCACAGTCGCCGGCGGCCAGCCCAAAGGCCATACAAAGGCCCTGTTTAGTGCCCTGTTCGGCGCATGGGAGGCGCGGCGTGGCCTGCTCCCTTGATCCTGCTCCCTGAAGTTTGCTGCAAGGTCCCTGCCCGCTGCCATGATGGACTCACATAACCATGCTCCAGCCCGTCGACCAATATCACTGGCAAAAAATCTGTGAGTACACTACCGTGTTCCGAACCCTTCCTCCTGAAGCTACGATTACGCATTTAGTGCTGTACGCGCACCCTCATACTGCACCGGCCCTCACCCGCTGCAAAAAAAATATAACACTCACTAATCTTCTCCCCCTGCTCCAACCCATCACTAATCACTCTAGCCAGTCCTATTACCCTAACGATATAGTCGACCTGTACAACAACACCATCAACTCGGCGATCGACGCCATTGCGCCGCTGAAACCCACTAAATCAAAACCTATTGCCCATCTGAACACCTGGTTCACCCCAGCCCTAAAAGCCTTAAGCAAAGAGAAACGACATGCAGAAGCCTATTGGAGAAAAAACCCCTCTCCCCATAACAAAGACCTTCTCACTGGGCTCACTAACAGCTACAAAAAACAAATCATTCAGGCTAAAAAAGAGACCTTTAATGACAGAATCAAAAAAAGCGAATTTGAATACCAGAGAAATATTCTCCATTCTGAGAGTAGTTGGGATCAAGGTCAGGTTTCTTAAGGATGTGGATGACAGTTGCAGACTTGTACGAGTCTGGAAAGCTGGCATGGTTTAGAGAGGTGTTGTAGAGGGAAGGAAATAGTGGAGTAACATTTGGTGCTATGATTTTGACCAGATGGAGATGCAGGATGGATTAGACCTGAAGAGGAGGGTAGGAATTTCTTCTGCATTTGTGGGGGTGAAGAACAACATGATGGCGGGAGAGGAGGGTAGGGGAGTAGAAGAGAAGTACATGTGGGGGAGGAGGCCAGATACGTAGTTAGGTAGTTTGAATGGTGGAAATTGTCTAGGCAAAGTAGGTCGCAAGATCAGTAGCAGATAGAGTAGATAGGATGAAGCAGGGCTTGGGAAGAGAGAGAATAGATGTTAGTGATCTCTGGGGCAGCTTAGGTTGAGCAGATTGGGATGAAATCAAGTTTGACCGTGATGAGCGTAGAGGTGAAGCTTTGGAGAGAGATGAGATAGAGTTGGAGATCAAATGGGATGCTAGTCTTTTGCCAAGTGTAAGGGTTTTTTTTCTCATTGTTGTTTTCAAGATGCAAATGAAAGGTGTAATGCAAGGACGAGGAAGGGAGGCTTTAGGAGTAATTGTTGATAGAGGGAAGTGAGAGGAGAAGGGAGCATGGAGGGCCACGTTAAAATGATTGAAGGCTTTGTCAGTGGTCAGTGTCCTTAAAAGAGGAGAGAGAGTGTTGTAGGCCGGATAGGTATGATGAGAGTTTGGAGGAGGGAAACCTGTGCTTGGTAATCATAACAGTGGGTTGGGAGAGAGAGGAGAAGGTGGTAGTGAAGACAGAGGCAAAGACGATAGTGGTCAGAGATATTGGAGGCAGAGAGTTGGGAGGAGATGAGAATAAGGTTGAGGGAGTTGCCACTAGTGCAGGAAAGCTGTGGGGAGACACTAGTGCATGGCTGGAGAGGCCAAGGCTGAATTTCATGGACAGAGTAGTGGAGAGAGAGGATAGGTTGAAGTCACCAATGTTTGAGGTGGTGGTTAGGCAGAGGGAATCAATTAGCTAGGAGATGTGATCAAAGAATAGACCAGGTGGGCCAGGTGGCCAAAAAAGGGAGATAACATGAATTCCATAGGGGTAGTGGATAATGTGAATTCAAGAGAGGGAGAGACAGCAGACAATGGAGGAGTGGTGGAGATGGGTAGTTTGTTGGAAGAGAAAAGTCCTATGCCACCACCCTACCAGTAAGGCGAGGAGAATTGGTGAAGGTGTATGCAGCGTCATGAAGGGCAGAAAGTGTAGCAGAGTCAGAGGGAGAGATCCAGGTTTCAATGATGGGTAATAAGGTCAAGAGAGTGGGTTTGAGAACGAAGGAAATCAGCGCTAAAGGAGGTTTTGTTGCAGACATATTGAGCATTTCAGAGAGGAATAGAAAGAGAGTGAGACATAGAACCATAGAGATGTTGAGATTGGGAGGTGAAGAGATGATGCCGGTAGATGGGGAAGGGGAGGGTACTTGGGATTAGGGAGGAGATGAGTGGTGGATAGGGAGAGCAGAGGAGAGAGAGGAGGGGGTGATGTCGAGCAAATGTGGCGATGGGAATCCGGAGGGAGGTAAACTGGTAATGGGCAAAGGAGAGAAGTAGGAAGCAGAGGAATGGGTAGGAAGAGCAGAACATGGTGATGGTAGGGTTAGGGGAGAGGTGCAGGTATAACCTATAGAACAGTTGGAGGGTAGAGTATAGCAATAGCTTGTAAGCAAAGAGGCTGCAGGAAGACTGGAATAATGTCCCTTAGATGTTGGACCTTTGCTGGAACACCCCAGGGCTAGGGTTGCCCCAAAGGTAGGAGGTAAAATGGTAGGAGTGATGGGGAGCCGCCAATGGGGATCTGGGTTTCCAGCAATAATGCGACCCTGGCGGTGCTGGAAGGCAGAAGCATCAGTCTGGAGTGACAGTGCAGGTGAGACTGGGAGATGGGGTCCTATGAAGTCCTATGGCGGCTCCCCTGCTCAAACTAATTGTGTTGCAGTTGGTGGTGGGAGTGGGTTGCTCTATGTGCAGTGCCAGCGGGGGATGGAGGTTGAGTGAGGTCACAGAGGGGTAGAATGGGGAGAGCCTCACCACAGGGCTGGTTGTAGTTGGGGGGGGGGGGGTCAGAGCAACAATGCAGCCAACAGGGAGCTGGGTTTGCCGGTGACAATGTAGCCAATGGTGGTGCTGGGGTTCCAGCTATGATGCGGCCAATGGCGGTGCTGGGAGTCAGGAGCAGCAGTCTGGTGTGATAGAGCAGGGGAGGCAGGGAGATGGATTGTTGTGGTGGCCGCCCTGCTCAAAGCTCACAAGGTTGCTGTCGGTGGTGGTTGCGGGCTACTGGATGGAAGATGCAGTACCCATGTGCTGGCAGGTGCCAGTGGGGGATGGAGGTCGAGTGAGGCCACTGAGGGGCAGAAAGGGGAGAGCCTCATGTCGGGGCTGGGGTAGTTGGTGGGGTCACAGCAACAATGTGGCCACTGGGAAGCTGGTTTTACGTCGATGATGCGGCCAACGGCAATACTGGGAGGCAGAAGCAGCTTTCTGGAACATTCCAGCAGGGGATGCTTGGTGATGCAGTCCTGTGGCGGCCACCCTGATCAAAACTTAGTGTTGTGGTCGGTGGTGGGAGCGGGTTGCTGGATGGTAGATGCAGCGCTCGAATGCTGGTAGGTGCCAGTGGGGGATGGAGGTCGAGTGAGGCCACGGAGGGGCATAATGTGGAGAGACGGCTCTTTAAATAGTGCACACAACATGATTTGTATCTTTATTCGACTTTGTCAAAGTGACATGTGAGCCATGGCCATCTCGTCTATAAAAAAAAGTGTAATATGGAATACATGGTATATTACACTGTTTAGTAAATTTTGTATACAGAATGTATTTACCATAGCTCTCAACCCACATGCTTTTGGTGGGTGACACGTCTTGCAATCAGCTGACTCAATTGCCAAGTTTCCTATACAGCCATTCACTCCAATGGTCGCTCACCAACCCAAAAAAAAAAATATTGGGTGTTTTTTACCACCTTAGCGACACAAAAGGTGGAGAGCTATGATTTACACTTAAAAACAAGCACCTGTCTTCAGCAACAGTTCTTATTGGCATGTGCCCCCACCACCACCCAACAGATTTCTTTGACTTCCTAATGTGTTCGACTAAACTTGATATACAAAGACAACCCGATGCAGTACATGCTCTCTGTATGTGCGCAGCGTTGTCATTGTTGATGTTGCATGTTGTGTACTTGATTTTTTTGAAGAAACAGTTTGTTTAGCCATTGATGTCAGCAGATGTCCTACACTGATGGATTATACTCTGCAAGGAAAATAGTAACATATATTCCAAATAGATAAATAGATCCTAAATACACAGGTTGAATGGCTAATCTCAATTGCATAATGCATTTTACAATATGCCCGTTTTCA
This sequence comes from Ambystoma mexicanum, assembly GCF_040938575.1. Lineage (NCBI taxonomy): Eukaryota > Metazoa > Chordata > Amphibia > Caudata > Ambystomatidae > Ambystoma > Ambystoma mexicanum. The sequence goes on from NC_090935.1 coordinate 426,460,299, forward strand.
CAGCATTCACTGGTGCACAGTAAATAACAGGGATTACAATCAGTCGCCAAAATTGCAATTTGTTTTGAGGGACCTGGAAAACTAAAACATAATTTGTTAAGCAGCTGGATTAACTTGATAAGATAGCTCGTTACATGCCATCATAGAAAAACATTTCTTTCTTCAAAGATGGTGCCAGGCGTCAATGGCAGAGTAATTGTCACGGCCCAAAAACACAGTGATCGTCTTGGATTTCTTAGTGACTGCACACTCTTCCTTTAAATGTATGTTTCTGGCCTAAAATGTTAGTGGTAGACTTTCTTAAGGATATGTCATATAATACACAGATATACACGTTATTTAAAAATAAAAAAACACCTCTGCAATTGTAATTCTAATTAAACTTTAACCTCTTGTAAATGCGTGGGACTGGAATTCTCTTTTGAATGCTGACCACGGAAAGAAACGGGTCATTTTATAATTCAAAGTGAGGGCAAAGTGAAGATAACTTTACATCTATGCTGTGCTGTTCCATAGACAAAAGTGGAATTGTTGGTCAAGTGATTTCCTGTTGATGAAACAAAGAGCCAGGCTTTCTACAAAGGACTCTGTTTACATGGCTGGCTGCAGGCAACTTCCAGGAGACACATTTTCACACCTCCTTAACAAGCCATTCAAATTCAAAGCCACAGGAGCTGGTTGCAGAGCAACATGCACCAGTATTCCTGCATAAGAGCAGTAAATACTTTGGTAATTTACTCACAGATTGTGCAAAATCTGTTTAGGAAGTTTTTGTAAAATAAAATAAATAATAAATCACCAGTTAACGTATTACTAATGCTCAGCCACATGCACCTGAATCACTGTGGGCCTTGTGAACAATGCTCTGGGAAGGGCTCTTTCCCTCCCCCTGCTTCCCTCATGTTTAAAACGGCTTCAGCCCTACTCAGAAAAAGAGGCAGGTGAAGGGGGAAGGGAGCAGTATGGAGACACACAGCAGTATTGGTTCGTTTGAAAAGTGAACATTTTACAATTATTCTGAAGCGCTTTTGATAGTGTGATCATCTAAAACGGCGTACTGGTGTGCATGTAAATCCACCATAGTAAATCGTCTAATCTGACAGTTCTGCATTATATTTTATGCGAGGGGAGAGAGGCTTTGTTAGAAATGCTGCAAATTCTTTTTTGTGAGAGGTTGCCTTAGCGGTGCCATACACAAATGCATTTTAGCATAAGCACAAGATTTTAAACTTGCTTCTGACGTCCATCCACCGAGTGCAGAGAGTCATTTTAGATATAATCCATTTGACCTGATGTGACCAGTGGTGCTGCTGAGTTCATTAACAGTTGTAGTTTCCTGGTTAATCATTGTAGCTGTCAAGATGGTGAGGTAAGTGCTCACTTAAATCACCTGCATTCAGCATGCCGATAGTTTGGAATTCTGGCAGGCCTGACTCAGTCCTTTATCCTTCTGAAATGGGTAAATTGAGTACATTTACAATCTGTTATTATAACACATGTTATTGGAGCACTCCTAAGTGGGAGGGACCCAGTATAAAGGCTATTTAAAAATGTGATATTATTATGTGCAAGACTGATCGTGAGTTCAGCAGTGAAAGCCCTGGGTGTCAGCCCCTTTGTTTTAGTCAGGGAACAGCACTAGATCTAATTGTGTTGGCCAAAGCTTATACTACTAACAGCATCACTTTTACCACCTCCTGTAATACCACCTAGGCGATGTCTATACTTCTGCTGAAGACATTTTCGGTGCTTGGTAAGCAATCCATGCTGCTCATACCACTGACCAACGATTGATGTACATGCTTTCAACTAAGACATATTAGGCGTGAATTCCCTCCTTGTGGATAATACATTCCTGAAACTGTTATTAATGTTACCATTGTCTGCCCCCAATGCTAGCACTTTTCCATATGGAAAGTGATCTTAAGCTGGTGAGTTATTTTATTAAGTTGAAACCTATTTTATATTGGGCGGCATTATGGACCTCCCCAGGTTTAGCTTGTTATAGAGATGCTCTTATGTATGCTATGACTCTCAAAAGCTCGTGTTCCCTTCAGTGGCTTAAACATGCGAAATCCTGGCTCCTGGCTTTGAATCTTTGGCACTTATGGAGGTCACCGGAATCCATGACCACTGAAAGCAAGGAAATGATGAAACGAGCGAGTGTTGTTTCATCTTGTCTGTCTATGGAGGCAGCCTGTGCTAATCTTAGCACTGGACGTCTCTATTTGTTGATCAAGCACGATTTTGGCTATGAGGCCTATCTGGATGTGATAAGGCCTCACTTTGCACACTCCCTCTACCTGGAATTCCGTCTTGGCATTTTGAAATTGACATCATTCAAACAGAACTGGTTTGAATATAACAACTGAGTTTGCCCAGTCTGTGGGGCAAGTCCATCATTATTTTCTTGTTTTTTTGTGAGGGGTACAAGGACCTGCAAGAAAAATACCTAGTCCCCATTCTTAGGCTGGTTGGCATTAGTCAAGTTGACTTGGCAACAGTGAACTGTAGGAACACTTGTGGCTTGACAGTAGTTCATTTTGTTGCAAAGTTTATACATGGAACTTGGTTGAAGAAGCCTAAAGTGTTAATGTTATGTTAATGTTAAAGGATATTTGTACCGCGCACTATCACCACCGGAGTGGTCCCCTGGTGTTCTGGCGGCTCTGAAAAAGGGAGGAGGGGGGTAAGTTAGTGGGAATTAGCTGGAAAAGTGCAAGAGAGCAGTGATGTGCTGTTGGCGCTATGTGCTGTTGGCGGCCTTGGGGTGTTTTATGGTCGGTAATCATCATGTGCTGTTGTGCAAGTCTATGTGTGGTTTGTTTTGTTGTAGCAATGTCGTGACATTTGTGTGGATTGCTGTATTTAAGTTTGTGGTTGTGTTTGGTTAGAGTTTGAGAGGTGTGTGCAGAGGGATGAAATTGTTAGTGGATTGGTTAGTTGGCATTGCTGTCCTTGCAATTATGTCTAGGTGTGATGATTGCTATCATTCACCATTTCATCTGAGTGCAGCATTTGCTAATCTTCAACATCCTGTCTAGATGAGAGGCAGACCAGTGACCACAATTCCATCCCAGTGTGGCACTTGTCATTGTGCACAGTATCATTTAAGTGTGGTGCATGCCAACATTCACATTTCTATCTAGATGTGGTGAAAGCTAAGGTTAAGAATTCCATCTAAGTGTGGAGCATGCTAACATTCATAATCATGTCTAGATGCGGCGAAAGCTAAGGTTAAGAATTCCATCTGAGTGTGGAGCATGCTAACATTCATAATCCTGTCTAGATGCGACGCAGGCTTCTCTTGACTGTTCTCTGTGGGTGTGGCACTAGTTAACATTGGCTAGTATGTGAATGTGTAGTGCAATGCAGCATTTACAGTCTAGCCAATAGTGGATTTTGGTTGGTGGTCACAAATCTCAAGTATGCATGGTGTAATTCTATGGCAGTCTACGTTATGGAAAGGTAAGATAGAGTGGCGAGGGCTTTCTGGAGTAGAGTAATTGCTCTACACCCCACCCATGCCACACTTACAGTTTTGTTGGTGTCTGTTGTCTTCCTTTGCTTCCCCAGCGGACACCTGCAGACACGTCTTGGAGCCGCCAGTGTGGGAGCCGCCCTTTGCCTTGAGGCCCTTAGCCGCAGGGGCTGCCGGGCAGAGGGCTGCCCTGGGGGGGGGATCACGATATGGAGAGGAGGGACCAATCATGGTGCGCGGATGGGGTGGTTAATGTTAGTCCCCCAACTGTAATAGTGATGTTTAGTCACTAATTTTGGCAATTTGTGCATGGTTTATTAGCCCAATTGGAATTTTATGTAATGACTTTTATTTTTATATTTAATTGTTGATGTTTGTTTAATTGCTTGTTTTTACAATTTTATGTAGAGAATGTGTTGGGGCTTTCTTCTTTGAATCAATTTGAATTAACTGTTCTATTGTTAATTGTATGTGTTGGAAACATTTATTGCTAACACCCCAATAAAGTTTGAAAATGATTGGAGCAAGTAGCACTCTATTCTTGACTACCCCATTCCTGACTCAAGTTTGGTAGTCACAGAATTAACCTTCTAGAGTTTTACTTGAGGTACAACGTATAGAAAGACCCAGGAAAATAAGCCAGCAAACGTACAGGATTGCTGGAGCCGATTCTCAAACCTTTAATGCTTCCAACATTAAACTTTGTACTAACTTACAATTCTTTAAAATCCCATTAGAAACACAATCCAATAATCACAACAATGTAGGACCTATCTGCTTCCTCCCTTTTCTACAACTATGGGCATAACATGCACATATGCCATCTCGAAACATTGCTACCCTGCTGCATGCCTCCCTTTGAAAGATCTACTTCACACGTTCCCATCGTCTTTTCCTTGCCCGCTCTAATTTCCATTCCTCCAGGAGAATAAGGTCTGGATACCCCTGGTGGGGGCTCATTATGCCACTGCACGGTCAAGCCTATAGGCCTCATTACGAGGAAGGCGGTAGGGGGTTAACGGTGCCAGTAGAGCTGCCAGCGCCGTGAAAGATTTACCCATGGCACCTGGAGATGTGGAAAACTACCTGTTTATCAGGTAAAAACTACAGACCTTTTTATAAAGATTTTTGTGTCCTGATCGCCAGGCATCTTATGTCCTCCTATTTACTAGTAATTTCACACATAAAATCTATAGATGCATGACAAACGTATTGCTTCATAATATCTTTTCTATTCTCCAATTGCCTCTCCCTGTTTTGTTCTCCCAGAATCTCTTGTGCACTTTCGCTATTATTGCCACACTTTACTTGTCTTTGGTCCCAGGATTTTGTACCCTTCCCCCCAATCTACTTAGATACTTGGAATGTACAAATGACTGCAAATTGTTACATAGGACTTAATTACAATATTAGCAGTAATTATGGTGTTCATTCTTCCAAATGTAATTATTGTTACCACCCACCTAAGTGTCCAATGGAATTACCATTGTTTTACAGGCCCATGGGCATGCAACAATCGGCCTGGCAGTAACTTTAATTACTTCTTGACGAATAAGTATCAATTGGAAGATTTACCGTTACCACTAGCTGTACATGGAGGAATTACTGAGTGGCAATTCCTCCAAGAACTTTCAACATTAACCCTTGGTATTCCTCCATTGGAAACGGGAAGCTGAGCAGCAAACATCTTTAAAAATAGAATCCATTGAATAACCACCCATTTTCTGATGCCATCTATGGGAGAAATCCACAGCAAACATGTCAGGGGACAAGACCAAATCCAAAATCTCAGAAATTGGGCTGAGGAAGCCAAAGTTTACTGAATGAGAGCTCACTGTAATGACTTAGGAAGATGTGGCTCATGTGCTAGAGGTATTTGTGGCACAAGGTGGAAAAGCACACACCAGAGGAAGTCTGCCATCTGAATATGGCTGCATGAAAAGGTGGTGGCAGTTGGGACGGTGCCAAGGGGTGCAGAGTGTTAGGCAGAATCATATGCAGTACCCTTTGGGAACACCACACACAATTAAGACTACAAGTGACAGTACAAATTCACCTTTGGTACAAGCTTGTACTACACAGTAAAGTGGTAGCGATGGCTGAGCAGCCAGACTTATCTCAAGAGGAAAGTGAGCAGTATCAGAAGTTACACAAAGGACAGCAGTTGCTATGGTTCAAGCAAATACTGACTCAAGGTTTCTGAGTAAAAGAATATACATTTATGTACACCTCATTTGTAAAACAGCTCACTAAAGTAAAGTAGTAGAAAATCACAATCTTAATACACTACACCACACTCAATGAATGCTGGACAAGTTAAGCTCAAAACGAAGTGTGAGCAAAATGGCACTCCAGTAATTTAAAAAGGGAGGGAAAGACAAGGTTATTCACAATTAAGCAGCACCAACAAGTGAGTAGGCAGGGCAATCTAGAAAAGGCTTACTACAATGAGGATTCAAATCAATAGGCCTGGGCCAATGTCTGTGGTTCAGGGTCTTTGCAGAGGATCACACAGTTCAGAGTAGTTTGTGGTTAAGTCTTTGCCAAAAGTTCGAAACGAAATTGGTCAGAAGAAAAGTTACTTGAAAGAGTAGAGAAGGACAAGCCCTCGAATTGGCAAAAGATTTTAGACACTTTCACCACGGTCGGATGAAACGTTGTAGCTGAGGCAGAAGTTCCTGGCAGATCCTGCAGGCTCACGGTTCCTGAAGCGACTGTCGGACTGACACGAAGAAGGAAGAATGGAGGGTCCTGCACTGCCCAGGGAAGAAACCAGAAGCAGGGCAAAGCAACAAATAAAAGGTGCGCTCTTTAAAACCCAAGCAGGGTCCGGTCCTCCTGGCTATCCGGTTCACTGTAGCTGTGCACAGAAAATTCGACCTGAGGAAGGAGGCCTGGCTTGGAGTTTGGTGAACTGGTTGGTCCCACCAGCTCAAGGGAAGAAGACAAGAGAAGAAGATTCATTGCAGATCTTCTCTGTCGTCGAAGTTTGACGATTCGGAACCGCAGCAGGGCTTCACCTGGAGGTTCAGTCATGGTAGTGGTCTTCTTCCTTCAGCTTCTCTTCGGTTCTCTCGATCCAGTGGCGACTCTGCCTTTCAGTCCCAGAGACCTGGTTTTTATGCAGTTTTCCCCCATTCACACAGCCTGGCTGTCAATCACACAGCACGGTTGGTTTCCTGGTGGGACAGTCACCACAGCCAATCATACAGAGTGCGACATGGGTTTCCAAGGAGACCCTGTGCAGGGAGTCGCAAACCCCTCCCTCACATCCTGTCCCCCTCAGACATTCAGAAGCCTAAGGAGGGCTTCTGTGCTGAAGCCCACCAAAGGACTGCGAACAAAGGAACCAAACCTGGTTTGGCGCGCAGAGTAAATGACCTTTACAAAAAGAAATGGTGAATAAACCCAGCTGGAACCAAAATAAAATAAAAGGGGTCTAGCGGATTTAAGTTTGAGGCTACTAACCTAGCCTAAAACAGTACCAAGGCTATTTACATAGAAAAATAGGGTAGATTCCACTGCCACCAGCCAAATCTTAAAGAAAGGGGAACGAAATAACGTTCCCTGAGAAACAGACAAAAAGGGATAACTATTAACCCTTTCCAGTACTCTATGTAAGATAGTTTGTACTGGGTCTGTGAATATAAAAAGACTAATAAAGTCAATGGCAACTTTACATGTTCTGGGAGACAGTAGTCAGTCCCAGAAAATGGAGTTTAGAGTGGGAAGTCTGAAAAAGACAACCCTGTGTCACTGCACTAAAGGTGCTGTGTGACACACAGTAAAAAGATGATGCCTATGGAGTAGGGGAGACTCCAGAGTCTATGAACACAAAAAACAAAAATGTAAAACACACAGCAAAACAAATGTATGAGTAGGAAAAAGGCTCACACTCTGACCAGGTGAAAAAATGTATCCTAGAAATCCAGCAAAGCTGCTGAGGCACTCAACAGGTAAAGGAAATTAGCCGTTCTGGAGAATTCTCCCTAACACAGAGGAGATCAAGAAACAGTGAATTTATCTTAAGGCCATGGTCTGTGATCTCTTGGCACTCCACCACAAGGAGACCACTAAAGTGACTTACTGGGAGGAGACGTTCAGCAGTATCCTTAATACGGCTTACATGCGGGGTGAAGAATCTGACTACTGTAGGTTGGCAGCAACGTTCATGCTTATGAGTACATGATTGTTCATTTGCAGGTTGGACATCCCACAATGAATGTTACACTGCCTGTTTTCCTGTAGAATATGGCTGGCAATCACAAACACAATGGAAAAATCCAACTATCAAGGCCCACAGACCACGGTAGGTCATATTCAGGAAAGGAGTCAAGTGTAAAAAACACATCTACAAAGAACCTAATTTGTCACATTAAGGGTGTGTCATGTATCCCGCATTGCTCACATTAAATCAGCTCCTTCATCTCTGCTTCAGACATCAGCTACAAATTCCAGGCCCTAGTGCTCACCAACCTGGATGGTTGCCATGCCCCACCCCCACCCGTGTCCCAACCGCTATTCTGGCTCCAGAAAGCCGTCCAGCATGCTGCTGCTTGACTCATTGCAGAACTGAAGAAATTCAGCCACATTTACCCCACTCTAAAGGAACTACACTGGTCTACCCTGAAGCCTGCATCTTCTGCAAGACAGCCTACTTCACTTACAAAGCTGTAACCTCCAAAACAACATTATACTTCGCTACAAAGATCCCCCTCTCAGGGTGTCAATGTTAAACCAGAAGCCAAGATATCAGCAGACTGGAATACAAGAGGTGTAGGAACGAGAAGACCAGATAAGAAGAATTCTCGTGCAATGCTACCACAGTCTAGAACAACCTTCTTGCTAACATAAGTCTGGCTCCCTCTCTCCTGCATTCCTGGATAAATCTAAAAATCCTATTCTTCAAGGAACACTTAACCAACCAATGAGTGCCATAGACTGACAAGATGATCCTACTCCACTATGCTCCACTCCCTAAAATAGGTACACACTATATTAATGACCTACATACATACATACAGGTCCAGATAAGGAAAGAATGACAGTTTATCATTTTTCTAAGGCTAATAAAAAAAGTACCCTTGACTTGGTATAACCTTCTAAAAAAACAGTTTAGTTCCTACTGACTGTGCGAGCTACAGACCTATCTTCAACTATTAATTTCTTGTGGAAATGATGAACAAGATTGCCTCCCTTCAGTTAAGAAAGCATTTAGCGCAGTTAAACTAGCCTGGAGATTGCCAGACAGGTTTACGTCCAGGACGAAGCACAGAAACAGCTCTCCTCGATGTCACCTACAGCCTTACTAAATTGATAGCTACTTCGTATAAGCAAGACTCTTCTATCTTTTGGAAGGAACTCAATATACTCAGCTCACAAAATGACATTCATCCTCTTTCAGTGTAGACCTCTAACTATGATAAGAGCTCTCATTATTTACTTTTCATCTTCCCCTCTTTGATTCTTTCTGAGGTATTTGGTACTTAGTGCTTTATAAACATCAATAATGCATATATTCAATGACTCTTAATGATAAATAGGGCAGCAGGTAAGTCTGAAGCAATAGCCAAAAGGACTGAATTAGGAAGCAAGCATTTAAATGTTCTAAATTAAGCGGTCAAAATAAGACAATTGTCAGTTTATTACAAAGGACATCTTTTTTTCCAGAAAGGTCCATTTGGGAATGGACACATGTGAAAAAAATGGGTTTTTGAGAAACCTCCTAAAACCACTTCACAAAGAACATTGGGGTAATAGATATACGTGAGCAACTGTATTCAAAGAACAAAGGTCATTGATATGTATATCCAAATCCTAGTCTCATTCTGCTGCTAAAAACACTTCTTAGAAGCCTCCATATTATATTCACAAACTTTGATTTATTATGTAAGCTGGGAATAAATCTCAGTGAATTAAGCACTCGTCTTTGAAATCTGTTTAAAAAATGTGCAGTCACTGGCTTGAATCCCACCAGGACAGATTTAACCTTTCATATTACTGCTGTTGATAAATTGAGCCCAATGGGATTGGGGTAAAATAATATCATCTGTTGGGCAGCACTCAGATGCTGGATTAACATGGTTGGAGGTGCTATTTCAAAATTAAATTATTGAAACATAGGGACAGAAAATGTGATCACTTTCTTTGGATCAAACCTCCCATGCTCTGATATTATCATCTTTCAGAATATGTTAAATAAGTACCTGGCACAAGAATAGTTACTATTTCTATGTTGTGAGAGATGTTTTAAATTTGGACTTAAGTATCTGCCAATATCTGTGGATAAATGTGAGAAACCAATCCCATTGATTGATTCTAATATCTAGATATAGAGATTTGAATCAGCATGCCAATCAGTACCGTCACAAACCATCTTTGGAGATACTTTTGTAATACATTTTACCCCATGTGATGCTAGCTGCACAAGGAACAAGGAGGCAGTGTGTTGCACAGTCCACAAGAGGTTATTTCTGTCACTCACAACCCTGAATATTACCAACAAACAATGTTTGATCTTATTCCAGCATTAGTACCTTCTCTTGTGTTTCAGGGTGGACACGGGACACGCAGGAAATATCACGGTATGCACACAATTCTCCCATCATTATACATATGTATATAAATAATTATGGACATCTTCGAGAAAGAAGTCATACAAAAGTATGCGAGTAATGGTATATTTAATTTAAATGCTTTTTAAAAAATTCTCTCTCTCTCTCTGGAACTACAAGTGCACAAATACTATATAGGAGTTAAAAGTTATTAGCAATATTATTTTTGCAAAGTGGATGGATCTTAGGGTTCACCATAACTGTATATATTTTATACAGCAATGTTTGTCACCCTAAGATAAGGGTGAACCCTAAGATCCATCGGCTTAGATTGCTAATAACGCTTGTCTCTTTTGATGTATCTGTGTGAAATTTTCCAAATATGTTTCCTACCACCATCCCCCTAAAGTTGTTTACAAATTCATCTAACGGTTTAAAAGATGTAAAGCATTGAAGAAAGGGGTGCTTTTCCTCTTTTGCATTAAACAGTCTCAGAACCCAAAGAGCTCCATGGATTTGCTTAAAATACAAAACAGGTTGGGCAGGAAGCAATGCAGTTGTACCTCGTGGTAGTTTGGTACAAATCCATCCAGTATTTTGTTTAAATATGGATATTGGGGTGCTCCTGTATCTGTACATATCTGTATAGAGCGCCTGAGTGTACAGAGCGCCTGAGTGTACAGAGCGGATGGGTGTACAGAGCGGATGGATGTACAGAGCGCATGGGTGTACAGAGCGGATGAGTGTACAGAGCGGATGGCTGTACAGAGCGGATGAGTATAAAAAACAAATGAAGGTATAGAGCGAATGAGTGTAGAGGGCAGACGAATAGATAGAACAGGATTACTGCCTACTAGCGAATGACTTTATAAGGCCGATGAGTGCATGTTGCTGTTGAATGCGCGGGGAGCGGATGAGCGCCGGGGAGCGGATGAGCGCCGGGGAGCGGACGAGTGCTGGGGGGGGGAGAGTGCCGGGGAGTGGATGAGTGCCGGGGAGTGGATGAGTGCGGGGAGCGGATAGCGGATGAGTGTTACAGAGCGGATGAGTGTACAGAGCGGATGAGTGTACAGAGCGGATGAGTGTACAGAGCTAATGAATGTACAGAGCGGATGAGTGCACAGAGCGGATGAAGTATAGAGCAGATGAGTGTAGAGGGCAAACGAATAGATAGAACAGGATTACTGCATACTAGCGAATGACTGTATAAGGCAGATGGGTGCATATTGCTATTGAATGCGTGGAGACCGGATGAGTGCGGGGAGCGGATGACCGCGGGGAGCGGATGACCGCGGGGAGCGGATGACCGCGGGGAGCGGATGAGTGCGGGGAGCGGATGAGTGTCGAGGGCGGACGCGCGTGGAGCGCAAATGTGCGTGGAGAGCTGGTGAGTTCCGGGAGCGAGCGAGTGCGAGGAGAACGTGATTGCGTCGGGTGGATGAATGCATAGAGCAGATGAAGGTATGGTGCATACGAGGGGATAAAGCGAACAAATGCCTAGAGCGGAGGAGTTACATAGACCATGTGAGTGCGCAGAACGGATAAGCATGTAGAACCGATGAGTGCGGAATGCATGCATAGTAGATGACTATATAGAACAGATGAGTGCCGGGAACTGATGGATGAGCGTAGCGGGATGGATGAGCTGAGCGGAAGAATGTATAGAGTGGAGGACTCCATAGAACAGACTAGTATGTAGGGCTGACAAGTATATAGAGCAGACGAGTGCATATGATCGAAAGAGTGCATATGAAAAAGGGGTGCGTAGAAGGAGATGAGTGCGTAGAGCAGATGAATGTGCAGAGGGGCGGAGTGCGCAGAGGGGCGGAGTGCGCAGAGGGGCAGAGTGCACAGAGGGGCAGAGTGCGCAGAGTGCGCAGAGGGGCAGAGTGCGCAGAGGGGCAGAGTGCGCAGAGGGGCAGAGTGCGCAGAGGGGCAGAGTGCGCAGAGAGGGCTGAGAGCGTAGAGAGGGCTGAGAGCGTAGAGAGGGCTGAGAGCGTAGAGAGGGCTGAGTGCGTAGAGGGGGCGAGTGCGAAGAAGGGACGAGTACGTAGAGGGGACGAGTGCGTAGAGCGGGTGAGTGAGCAAAACAGGTGAAAGCATAGTGTGTGTGATGGCATAAAGAGGACGAGTGCCTGGAGCGAACGGATGCCTAGAGCGAACGAGTGACTAGAGTAGAACGGACGTGTCGGATAGTGCGGAAGAGTTGCATTGAGCGGATGAGTACATAGAGCAGCCGAATGCGTGTGAGGGCATAAAGAGGACGAGTGCCTGGAGCGAACGGATGCCTAGAGGGAACGAGTGACTAGAGTGGAACGGATGTGTCGGATAGTGCGGACGAGTTGCGTTGAGCAGATGAGTACATAGAGCAGCCGAATGCATAGAGCGGATGGAACGAGTGAAGTGGAGTGCATGTGGCAGACAAGAATGCATGCGTGGGGCAGACAGGAGTGCATGCGTGGAGCAGACAAGAGTGCATACGTGGGGCGGACTGGAGCGCGCGGGGCGGACTGGAGCGCGCAGGCGGACTGGAGTGCATGAGTGCGTCGAGCGAACCAGAGTTCCTGGAGCAGATTAGGATGCATGGAGTGGATAGGAGTGCATGGAACAGACTGGAGCGCATAGAATTGCGTGACGTATATAGTATGGTTTGGAATGCAGAGATTGTTTTGAAAAAGCATATAACCCATCATATCTCACCACCATGCTTACTCTCTTCTTTACACCACCACTCAACTAGAACACAGAGATACTATGACACCATTTGGTATAACTGTTCTCATACCAACATCCGCCGCTTACTACACATCATTCTAAGTAAACACTGCTGGTTACGCACCCCCCAGCCGGCGTTCTCCTCAGGCCTAACGCAGCCACACTCGGTCTGGATAAATCCTGCCAGAACGATCACATATTCCTGATCTCTCAACCACCGCACCTACCGCTAAGAAGCAGCTACTACACGAATACCGCACCAGCTGCACACATACCCGGTGCTCACACGCACCGTTGACTCTCTCTCTCTCTATGATCTGAACTTCGGTTCCCAAGGGTGTTCAACCTACCAGCGCCTTCAGACCATATCAATGGTATATAAGGCGCTATATAAATGCAAAATAACATAACATAACAGAATATCTCCCGTGGTGCGTTGAAGCAAGAAAGACATTTCAGAAATGAAAAGTCACACATTTGTTCCTTCAGTGTGAGAAATTTTCGCAAGAATTCCTGCAAAGACAGAAAAAGAAATATGCTTACAATGTTACTAGGAATGAAGTAAAGGAATGTATTCTTTCAGGGTGGATGAGGAGAGGGTGAAACCGGTCTAATTGGTGAGTTAGGAAATTAAGGAGGATTATGAAATATGTTTAGTTCCTAACTTTTTTGTTGCTTTGTATGTACTGTTTCCACTGCCACTTCACAAAAACTGCAGGGTTCTCACAGGAATTGGATGTGCATCACAAGATTAAACATTCTTAAAATGATATTGGCAGATAGCCTGGTGGCACTTTGCCTTCAGGATGGATCTGGGTAGACAATAAAAGAGGATGTGTGCACATGTAAAGTTTGAGGAGTCTTGTAAAAAAGTATAATTAAGCCAGGTTGTGGCAATTCTCATAGCAATCGGAAAACACAATTATAATCTTGAGATATTTACTTGTGGTTAAATTCCATGAGTAAATCTTGTCAGAATAAAAAAGCGGGACACAAGGAACTCTTTTCTAAATGTCTGCTAGAACACAGCCAGAGGAGCATACACATTAGTCCCAATCACTAATTGCTGCAAAGTGGCCACATTCCATGGCCAATGGACCATGGTGTCTTAATACCACAGGCCGAGTGAGATGTAGCATAACAACACCATTGGAATAAAGACGAACAACTTAACTGTCTCATAACTATAACATTTTAAACAGCAAGATCTGATTGAGGATGAAGCAAACACTTGCTCTTGGTCTGAAGTATGTTGTAATGAATCATGCCCCACACCCATCATGGCAAAATAAAAGGGGTGATGGCTGGAAGGTTTAGAGCTAACCTTCACCTCTGGCATTGCTCTGAGCAACCCCCCAGACCATCTTTCTTCGCCTGCCAAGCCATTACAGAAGGGGAAAGACCATATGCAAAATCGGGGTTGGTGCCACCCCAAAGGGGGCAGTCCAGCCTTAACGGCTTGGTCACATCCCTTCTGCACGAGACCCCAAGCATCTGCAAACATGTTTCAGCCGTGTTGGATCTCATCAGCGAGGAGTTGTTTGGGTCTTTAGGCCCAACAGGCACGAGACCCATGTCTGGGCGTACCTGTCCCACTCACGGTAACTATAGCAGAACAAAAGGGGTGATGGAAGGTTTAGAGTTAATCTTAACATCTGGCATTTCTCTGGGCAACCCTCCAGAACATCGTTCTTCGCCTGCCAAGCCATTACAAAAAGGGAAAGCCAAATGCAAAATCAGGCTTGGCCCCACACCAAAAGGGTCAGTCCAGCCTGAACTGCTTGGTCACAACCCTTCTGCATGAGACAAGCATCCTTCTATTCAAGGAAAGGACCTCATGCCATTAATAACGGACAATGGCATCCCTTTTCCAGAGAGGAACTTCTCTCATGTTCATGTGTGGTGATATCCAGATTGGAAAGGGCTCTTAGATGTTTGCCTCAAGCGCCAGAGTACTTTGTAGGCTCTGACATAGTGTGACAGGAAATAACACATGAAGGACCACAAGGTCTTGACACTATGCACTCAGTTCACAGATCAATAATGTAAACATTACAATATTGCAGTTCTCATTGACATCTGTCCAGAAAGCTTGTTCACTCAAGAGGCTCCACACATGGTTTCCTGCAACACAAAGTTGCCACAAGCTGACAGGAAACCAGTGCCATGCTCCAATGTTTTTTTTAGTCATTGTTTGCCATTGATATGCCTGTTCACTGCTCATAAACCTGGTCTCTGGAGAACAGCCACATCCAGGATGTCTGCAGTGTGGCACACAAAGCGAAAGGGTTTTGAAGATGGGTATTGTGTAATAGTCAAACTTTACCCAATCTCCCAGGTCCCCATTTGACTCAGGTCAATCATTTAACACCCAATCACAGGACTTCAGCCAATTACCCATTGGATAGTGTTTGGAAAAATTGGAGGAGGGAGAGCCACTAGAGGAGGAGAAATAACAGCATGTGTGGTTTGAGGTGAACAGCAGGAGTTGGCTGGAGGTGTACGCATGAGATGGCTGGAGATGAACAAAAGAAAGCGGTTGAAGATGAAGAGCAAGAAGTGGTTGGAGGTGTACAACAGGAGATGGAGGAAGAAGTTGGTGATCAGGAGGAGGCAGAAGTGAAACATTGGAGGAGGTAACAAAGGGCATAGTTATACAGCCTATGAAGGACAGAGTGGGAGATCTTGGCCCAAGGCAGGAGGTAGGGGCAAATCCCAGTCTGAAGGGGTTAAACCCATGGTGAAAGGAGGAATGGTTAAGCAGAGGAGTAACGATGAGGGGCAGGAGAATAAGGCTTGCCATCCGAGAGGTGCTCCAACCCAGTGTTTCTTGACCACATCTGATCTGAGACACTCCACATGTACCTGTTTACTTGGGCAACAATTACAGACAGAAGATCAGAGAACAAAATTGCCTACTGGCAGAATGTGGGAACCCCATTAAAGCCAGATGAATAAACCTTGGCATTGACCCTGTGGTAGGTGAAGAAGTGTGCTTGGAAACTCTTAAGCCCGAGATTGTGATTCAAGAGACTTAACTTATATGTTGTTATTTTCCTTATATTTTGGCTGTGTAAATAAACTTAGTTTAACTCAAGGTGTTGGTGCTTTCTCTTTGTGCATAATCCTTTCACATCACTAATATGACATAGTATATCTATTTTGAAATGTAACTAACATCAAACAAGTGCTACAAATATGTGGTCTACTTTCTGTAGTAGAGATGGTTTATTTGCTCATTTGATGATAGTGGATCACTGAATCTTGACTTATACTACATTGTTCTCTTCTTTCCTGTTATTACGCTCCATACCTCTTGTGACACAGAACTCCTCAACTCGCTCAAAATCTTTGTTGAAAGTTTAACATCAAGATAATCACAAGCTATCAATGCAGAGAAATCAAAACTTAAAACACCATGTTTGCAATGATTTTGACATTACCATTATCACACACTATTCATTTGAGGACCTGATCACCATTACTATCACACACCATCTCAGAGGGAATTTTAACAATATTATTATCACATTCAAGGTATCTGGGGGGATATCAACATTGCCATTTTCAATCACACTGGCTCTGTGAGGGCCGATACACCCTCTCTATGGGTTCCTTCACATCATCATAACCACATACCATCCCAACGTGGACTGTAACACCATTTTCATCACAAAGAATTACTGTGGGGATTTCAACATCCTTATTAACAAACACAATCTCGGTTGGGACTGCAACATAACCAAGAGAAAAAATGTTTTGTCTAGGCTGTAACATCATCAATGTCATCATCACCCCTTTTCCAAACCCACACAATTCTATGGAGACTTGTATGTCCTATTTTTAACACACTACGTTTAAGGGAGACTTTAGAATCACCATTATCACACACCATCTCTGTGGGGACCTGAATATCAGTATAAGGACACAGAATCTCTATTGGGACTTTAACATCCCCAACTTCACACAATGTCTATGGGAACCTTAACATCATGAAAATAACACACTGGCCCTCATTACGACCCTGGCGGAAAGCAACTGACCTGACCGCCATAGCGTAAATAGCGTTTCCGCCATGGCACGACAGAGTAAAGTGCGGCTAATTCTGACCCATCGGGCACGAGCAGTACGCCTTGGCGGAAGTGCAAAGTCCGCGATGGCGGAAATGTCCCCAAAACGCCCCTCACCGCCGTCGTACGGCGACCTAGGTGCAATTCCGCCACTGGACATAGCGGTCACCGTAATGAGCGGCAATCGGAAAATACGGTGACCGTAAATATACGGAAACGGAAGCAAAAACATGGTCCCGGAACGGGAAACAGCACGCCGTACACCTATAAAATCAGAATATTCACACAACCATTAAAAATACTACCCTGAGAGACATCCCAACCCGTCATCCACCCTAGTGAAACCAAAACAATGGGAAAAGTAGCGAAAAAAGCGTGCGACCGCAAGCGGCAGGTCCACTTCTCACGTGAGGACCTCACGGTGCTCACAGAGACCCTCCAGGAGAATGCTGCCGTCGTCTTCTCGACGCAAATGACCAGGACGGCACTTGCGAACAAGAAGGCCATATGGGCCCTGGTGGCACAGCGGGTAAGTGCGGTGGGGACCGCACCCCGCAACCCACAGCAATGCAGAAAGCGATGGGACGACTTGCGGATACGCGTACGGAGCATACTATCCGCCAACCGTAACATTGCCACAGCTACCGGGGGAGGATCGGAATCACCCATCAAGTTGACCCCCTGGGAAGAAATCTGTGCCTCCACCATTGGAATGGAGACCATAGAGGGAGTCGGAGGGATGGAGAAAGGAGTGCAGACATCCGAAGAATCAGGTAGGTGGGCCAAATAAAACTATGCTAAAACCACAATGTCCAATCATGTGAAGTACCATGTGTCCACATAGTGCAACAGAAACACATGTCCAGGAGAACATCCACTTACATTGGCCTGATAGCGGACATTAAAAGTCAAATTAAATAAATAAATAATTAAAATTCCTAAAAACACCCTCTACACGTGCAGCAGGCACCCCCTAACTGCAGGCTGCAATACAACTGCACCCTCAATCCACACAAAAATGAAACCACCCCCAAGGCCCTGACCCAAATCACCCTCAGGTACCACCCCAATGCATGTGATACATTGCCATTCCAATTTCCACAGACCCATCAATAACGCTCGCCCTCCTTTACTCCACCACAGGGTCCGATTCAAACGACGAGCTCCAGGACACCCCTACCAGCACACCTGCAAAGAGGGCCAAGACCAACGGCCAAAGACCCTCCACCTCAGCTGCACGCATCAAGACACGGCAGCAGCACAAATCAAGTGGCAGCACACAGGAGGGGACTTCAACAGGCACCCCAGCAGCCAGCATGGCCACAACGCCACCACCACCACAGGCCCCCCCAATGGATGCCACAGAAGGCACTGCTTCTGGTGGCAGCAGCACCATAGGTGACACTGCATTAATGGCAGCATGCTCCGACACAGAAAACGGTGATGTCGATGTACGATCCATCCATGACCTGTCTCAATCCCCCTGTTTGTTTCATCCCGTACAACATGAGGATACCACGCAGGGGCACTCACAAGACGACGACTGGCCATCCCCCACAAGCCCTGTGTCAAGGCAACATGAGGTGATCAGCCCCTCTGTGACACCACCGCAAATGGCCATGGCCCAGCAGAGGCAACAGTCCCTCGACCAGGTGATCGTGCAACAGCAGCAACTGGCCACGCTCCTCAAGGACCATGCTGATGAATGTGGGGGTACCAAGGCAGCCATAGAAACATGCACAGAGACACTAAGGGCAGAAATGGAGAGAAGCAACGAGAGCCTGAGAGTACAAATGGTGAGAAGCACCGAGAGCCTGAGGGGGGAACTGCATGCGACGTCCAAAGACGTATGTGCTGAACTTGCCGCTGTGCGCCGTGTGCTCACTGAGCTCTCACAAACCCTTAGGGACATGCATGGACGTGAGCAGGCAGAGACATCATCCGTTGCAAGTTCCGTCCAGGGCAGCCCCCAACGTAGATCTGGGAGGAACCTGCGCTCCACAGGCAGGGGTGCCCCTGATACCCGGAGAGGGGGCTTGCAATACCGTCTGCCCACTGACAATGAGCATCTTTGGACACTGGTGTTCGGGGGGGAGGTAGGAGGGTGGAGGGGGTGTGTTGGGCTTACTTGGGTGGCGGGTTGATGGGGTGTGTAACACAATTTCACATATGCTATAAACATTTCACAATCATCCAATGAGATGTGTGGACATTGATCTTTGTGTACGAGGCCATCATAGGCGTACAGTCCATATTGTGCATGTTCCAGACACACACAGTGCCACAACTCCCGTGTCCATGTATCAACCACCAGGCGTGAGTGCTAGAAGCATGAATCTATGATAATCTGACGAATTTCACGGCCCTCCTGTGCCTCGCGGACTCCTTGAGGTTCTGCCACATCCCCACCCACATCATGACCATATTCTGGTGCTTGCAGTTCTGCGTCAGGGGGCATGGGCACATTTCTACGTATGCACATGTTGTGTAGCATGACACATGCCATGACCATCTTAGCAACCTTCTCATGGCGGTACAGGAGTGCCCCGCCAGACCTGCTGAGGCAGCGGAAACGACCCTTCAGTAGGCCGAATGCCTGTTCTATGACTACACGGGTACGTGAGTGGGCATGGTTGTAGTCCTCCTCATGCTGGTCTTGTGGGTTCCGGAGTGGTGTAAGGAGCCATCTCTTCAGTGGATACCCGGCATCACCTGTATGTGGACAATAAAGGATGTTTGAGGAATGACATTGCTACGTAAGCACCCCCCCCCTTCCTGGCAGGTCATTGCCGCATCACATACCCCACATTATCATGCATGAAATGAGACTCACTGAGTAGCCAGGATCTGTTCCCTGCATGTCGCTCCATGTAGCGTGGTATTGTAGAGTTCCGTAAGACCATGGAATCATGGGTTGATCCAGGAAATCGGGCACAACAATGTGTAATGATCCTGTTTGAGTCACACACCATTTGTACATTAAGAGAATGATATTGTTTTCGGTTGCGGTACTGGGCCTCCATGGCATGTGGGACAACCAATTCCACATGGGTGCAGTCGATGGCACCAATGCAACCCGGTATGCCGGCAAGTGCATGGAATCCCACTTTTGTGTTCGTAATTTCCGGCTCCGAGCGTGGTAGAGAGATGTAGTCGTCTGCGTGCTTCAGGAGGGCATCAAGCACTTGCAATAGTGTCCGTGACAACAGTGGCTGTGAAATGCCATGCAACTGTCCGACTGTGTGCTGGTAGGTGCCTGTGGCCAGGAAGTGGAGTACAGACACCACCTTCAGTAGGGGTGGGATGGCGGTTGGGCTATCTATCATGCTGACAAGGTCAGCGTGTGTCATGTCCACAATGGCGGTTATGGTGTCCCGGTCCAAACGGTAGAGGGTGTGGATCTGCTCATCAGTGAGGTTGAACGGATGTGCTCGGAGGCGTGGGATTGCGGGCTGCCTGCGTGGTGGTAGTGGCTGTGCTGGTGGGCCTTGCTGGCCCTGCCTTGCCCTCCTCCTCCTCCTGCGTCTCCTCTGTGCGGCCGGTTGTTGTAGTAGTTGGTGTTCGTCTTCTTGAAGTTGGAGTACTTGCAGTGCTATCAGGTCCCCCAGGGCCAACATCGCAAGTCCTGCCGGTAGCATTTTGGAGTGGGTGTGGTTGTGGGAGGGGGTTGGGTGTGCAATTTTTGTGTTTCCAAGCTGTATAGCCTCCACCTGTGGTGATTCATTCCACCTGTGCAAGCTGCAATCCCCTTTGGGCGAGCACGTCCCGCACACAACGCTGCAAATCGACGCATGGCATCTTGCTATTACAATCATGTATTTCATCCCGATGGCAGTGAGATATTGCTTCATATGTTAATTCTGCTATGCTCCCATTGTTTCACATACTATCTTTGCAGTCGGGAACAAACTTGTGAAGGGTCAGTGGAATGTAGTACTCGATTAACGGTGGACCCTCATGCAGCGCTGTACCGCGGTTCACCGACGGGCGGGGCGTCCCATTTGTGAGTGTAGCCAGTTGCCATTTTCACACACTGCCGCACTAAATGGATGGATTTGTGATTTCAAGCGGTCACAGATGCCTTTTCGACGTGATGTTGCAAATGAGGAATTCGAAGGACAGCGCTTTCGGTTTCCAGCTAGCGGCGAGGAGACGCCCACAGGTCTGACTGCAGATAGAAAGTTCTATTGTTTAATGTCCTTGGGACAGGTGCCATGCCGAGAATGCAATGATTGATATGAATAGTATGGGATGCGCAATAGCGTAGTGGAGGATAAGGCAGGACGTTCCCAAATACATGTTACTTCACAACACTAGAATTCCGGCCTGGACCACAGTGGATTTTGCAGACTGCATTAAGCACAGATTCAATGGAAATTTCTAATGTTATGTGAGTAAATAATCAGGCGTTTTTATACCGGGATGAGGGAATGATGTATGGATGCATGGACAGATGATTTAATAGAGAGTCTGCCATGTACATGGCTTTTTGGAATCTATCAACTTCCTCTGCGCTATGTGATGCAGGGCTGCCATAGTGGGACCATCGTCTATCTGCCCTTGTTGAACCCTCCCTGTCTCGACGCGCCTTCAAACACTTGTGTCTATGCACGTTACTAATCCCATCTAATGGCTTCTGTTTTAACAGACGCATGCACACAAACACTCGTTTGTAATAGTGTTTTCACCTCGATTTATATAGTTATGATTCACAAGTGATTATTGGGTGCGAATAATCCTTTTGAGTGGGCTAGCATGCATATGGCTGTGGATTTAGTGTGATCTTTGAAGTGAGTAATTCAAATGGAGTTCAGATGCCCATACTATTCTTTTTCGTTTCATTTGGGTGACAGGTATCTCCTCCCCTTTTGCCGCTGCCATCTGTATGCCACTCCTGCAGATGGCTTTTACTCCCGACACCTGCTGCTTCGTGTTAATCAGTGGAGCACCATTACGATCTTATGGGACGATCGCCAATGGCCCACATGCCCTTACGCAGTACTAGTGGCTAGGAGCAACATTTCGAGCTTTCAGCTGGACTAGTGCCTACCTAATGGGACGGCCCTGCGGTTCTAGGTGCTTCCATGTTGCCTTTTTGAACGTGAATGTAGCCCCTGTGTACCATGGAGGAACAGGGCGTCACACAAGAAGAAGCTGGTCATTTATTGCGGATGCAGCCCACAATTATGAGATATGATTTGGAGTTCATGACCTAATAGCTGTATGGCCCGGGTGATTTTGTTGTGCATTAAATTTTGATTATGATATTGACCGTGTAGCGTTATTCTTTGCAAGTAATGTAGCATATTCCTATTTGTGGAGCGATGTATTGTGAGGAGATCTGCTTTGGGTTCGGCCTTCTGAGTATAGTTGCGTGGTACTGTACTGGGCGCGTTTGCCTACGAAGGCCAGTAAGGTCAGGGATAGGGGCTGCAATTATGTCTGTTTTGATGATGTCATGCTCATGGGAGGGGGATTGGCTTTTGTGTAACAGATGCCGGTCAGCCAGGTGGATTGGTGGAATGATGTGATTTTCAGAATATGGCTGGTCACAGGTGCCTGTGTTTGCGTGCGTTTCTTGGAGGGAGACTGAGGTCATGTCCATTGGAATAGCTTCTGTATTCGTGCCATCTGTGCCCTGCTGCTCCCATTGGCCCCTCTTGAGATGTGCCTGGCTGCTCAGTCACTCTGCCAACTTGTGTGGTACATGCTTATGCTGCTGGTTGGTTTGTTTACTGGCAGGAGTACAGGGCTGGTGCAGTCTCACTCAGGATACTGCTTTGTATGTTGCCTTGCACTGGTGTCAAGCGATGGGGGGCCTGTTTTTGTTTGTCTCAGTTTTCAGTTCATGTTGCTGTACTTGGAGCTTCACATGCCTGTGCTGCATCAGTACGGCAATGGTGCCATGGCTAATATGGATGGCCACTCACAAGGCACTTGGAGCCCCTACATTCATTTGTTCGTTGGCATGCATGGGTGACTTGTACATTTCACTGGTTGCATTGTGTGACTTCATTGCACCTACGAGGAGTTGTGCAATGTGGCCAGGGAGTGGTGTACAGGCACTCAGTAGGGCCTTTTACGGTTGGTTTGCGATGCCGTACTTCTCACCATGGCGGAATGGTACTTTCCGCCATGCTTGATGGCGTTAGGTACATGTCCGCTAGGGTCAGAATTCCCGTACCGTTGCGCCATGGTGGTAATTACGGTTTCGCAGTGCGCGCGTGCGCGTACTTGGTGCAGTTAGCGTTGGCGTTCACTACGGTGTCGCTAATGGCATCGTACTTTACGGTGACGGGTCATAATCGCAACGGGCGGTATTCGATGGCGGTATTGCATTTCTGCCATCGTTTTTCGATTTCCGCCAGGGTCGTAATGAGGGCCACTGTCTATGTGAGGAAACTAACATCATTATCACACACACCTTTGTGGGAACTTTAACATAAACCTCACACACCATCTATGTGAGGACCTGGACATCAGTATCATGACATACAATATATATTGGTACTTCAACATCACCAACATCAAACACCACATCTATGGAGACTTTAACATCAAGATAATCACACACCATCTCTGTGGGGACTTTAACATCAAGAAAATCAGACATCATTTGAGTGGGGACTTTAATATCATTATTACTACATACCATCACTGTGGGGACTTTAAAGTTATTATAAACACACACCAGCTCTGTGGGGACTTTAACGTAAATAACACACCATCTCTGTGAGCACCTGGAGATCAGAATCATGGCATACAATATATATTGATACTTTAACATCACCAACATCAAACACAACATATCTGGAGACTTTAACATCAAGATAATCACACACCATCTCTGTGGGGCCTTTAATATCATTATTATCACATTCCATCTCTGTGGGGACTTTAGCATCAAGATAATCACACATCATCTCTGTGGGGACGTTAACGTAAATATCACACACCATCTCTGTGAGCACCTGGAGATCAGTATCATGACATACAATATATATTGGTACTTCAACATCACCAACATCAAACACAACATATCTGGAGACTTTAACATCAAGATAATCACACACCATCTCTGTGGGGACTTAGCATCAAGATAATCACACACCATCTCTGTGGGGACTTTAATATCATTATTATCACATACCATCACTGTGGGGACTTTAAAGTTATTATAAACACACACCAGTTCTGTGGGGACTTTAACATAAATATCACAAACTGTCTTTGTGAGGACCTGGTTATCAGTATCATGACATACAATATATATTGGGACTTCAACATCACCAACATCAAATACCACATCCATAGAGACTTTAACATCAAGATAATCAGACACCATCGTTGTGGGGACTTTAACATCAAGATAATCACACACCATCTCTGTGGGGACTTTAGCATCAAGCTAATCACACACCATCTCTGTGGGGACTTTAATATCATTATTATCACATACCATCACTGTGGGGCCTTTAAAGTTATTATAAACACACACCAGTTCTGTGGGGACTTTAACATAAATATCACATACCATCTTTGTGAGGACCTGGATATCAGTATCACAAAATACAATCTCTGCTGGGACTTCACCATCACCAACATCAAACACCATGCGTATTAGTACTTTATCATCATGTTAATCACACACCAACTCTGTGTGGTCTTTAACAACAGTATTATAAAACAACATAGGAATGCTGTCTTAAACACGATTATTCGTACAAACCATCTCTGTGAGGATCTGAAATCAGTATCATGACAGACAATCTCTATTCAGACTTCAACATCACCAACATCAAACACCATTTTAATGGGGACTGTAACATATTCGTCATCAGACCAATCATAGAGAGATGTTTCAGTGGACAAGATGGTGACTGTGAAACAATGAAACCTGTATTCAAATCTCTGCTTCTCCACCTGACCACATTGTGTGATGCTGAGCCATTCACCTAATATTTCAGTTCCCCAGTTCTCCTTTCTGACACACTGAGTTTTTTGTAATATGGTCGCATGACAGATTTAGGAAATGTTTAGTGAGGTTCTTATGGAAAATACACCACCATTACAATCCATCTATTGTGTATACCTACGGTGTGGGTAGGTACACATATGTAGAAATAGAATTGTGCAATTTACAAAGATGCCTATGAAACAAACATTTAGCTTTTGCATAGGGATACATTCAATTCCAAATAAGAATAATTAAGTCCTCACAAGGATGGTAACACGCGTTCAGGTCCCCACAGAGATGGTACCGGACACGCGATTAAAAATTAGCATTTTTGCACATTTGAAGCTGGATCCTATATTAGCATTTTTTTCTGAATATATTTCTGCTGTTAGCATATTTTTAAAACATTGGGAAAGGTTAGTCCCCACAAGGCTGGTTTCCACACATAGTCCCCACAAGGTAGGTAAAACGTGTATGTGTGTGTGTGTGTGTGTGTGTGTGTGTGTGTGTGTGTTATAGATGACATTTAGAACTCAATGCCTTAGCACTGCTTAGTAACACACCAACCAAGAACGCAATGTCCTCAGTTTACATTGGCATCTTTAGTTTCCCCATGAGGATCTGTCACTAACCGCTTACTTCAGTCGGGATAGGTCAAGTGTTTTGGCCATTGGGAATTTTGATGGAAATCAGACTACACTGATACTGCCACAAGTTGATTACAGTACAAGCAACGCGGTGGCAAGGTTTTGAAAAATACAGATATGCAATGTATCCAAAATACAGCACCTCTGACTACCACCCGAACTACATGACAGGGGAGGCTGTTATTTCGAAAAATGTGCATCAATGTAAGGTTAAGCTCTCTGGCTAGGCACTCTTTATCTTTGCCAAGATGTTGGTGAAGAAGGAGGTCAGGCTTTTCGGAAACTCTATTTTGAACAATGCTCTGCAGAAGGTGGCCTCTCTCGAATGGTGCAGCATCAATGAGCTTTCCTCCATTCCCCGCACTATAGAGTTGATGAGGTGATGAAGAAGGGGGATAAACACAATTGGCGAGTGCGGTGCACCATTGTCTCAGGATGCTTGAGTGTGCCACCTTGTGTGATGAGGGCATCGGCGGAGATGCAGGCTTTAATCCTGGAAGAGGTGGGCTTGAAAGACTTAGGAGCCAAGTCATTGCTGCTGTAATAGTGCATAACGTAAATGGAAATCGTTATTGAACTCCTCTAAGCCAATCATAATGTTTATAGTACAGTCAATAACTACTAGTATTTACTGCATTCTGACCATGCTGTCTTCTGAAGCAGACAGGCAAACAACAATGTAATTTCCAGGGAAGATCTTTTTTTGACAAGGCACTTCCTCTATGGAAGGACCTTTTGTGACGCAACATACTATTTGACGCAACATACTATTTAATACACAAAAGAGAAGGATACGATTAATCTTATAGAGATGTTTCCTTTTACATAAAACCTAATGCATGCTCATTTTAAACCTCTTTAACCAATGCCTAACTTATTAAGATACCAGTACATAAAGAAAACCCCTACTGTTGGGTACATGGGGTTCAATATAACATTTTTCACAAAAGTGTCCCTAACATTTTAGATTCAATATCAATTTTTATCTATTTCTTATTACACTCAATGTACATCAATTTCTGAAGACTAGATGCTGTCAACCAATTAATCAACTTTGATGGTATTTTTTTGGTGTTTTGGTTTTCTCTTTTCTATTTCTGCATCAATTATTTAGCGCAAACCTTCTTTTTCCATTTACAATGTCTCCAATGAATACCACATCTTTCTTTTCAAGTTTGTCTGTTCACATGTAGTATTTTGAACATCCTATCATGTAAAACATAATCTAATAAACAAACAAAAGAATATAAACTCCTCCAAAACACCACATGCTGTGAAACCCACTTAACACCCAAATCAACAATCACTAACATTTGTTTCTGATCATACGTCTCCAAATGTAGGGACGTGATTTATCCTTTTGATGTTTTTAACGGAGGGGTAATGTGTCCCCTACAGTGAACTGGATATTTCGGGGCTATTGTGATTGGACCACGTTCCTCAGGACCTTGTATGGTTGTCTGAATGGTAAAGAAGTGAAGTTTTGTGTAAATTATATGTGCCAATGTCTAAAAATATATTAATAAGACGTTTTCTGATGATATAAAAGGTCAATTTGCTGAAGTCCCTCTATTATTATGAGTTCATCACAGAATTATTAACCTTGTATATTGCTACACAGCTCCTTTTCATTCACTCTTGTCATTCTAGTGTGTCTGCTCTTTGTAATTCGGCAGATAGCGTTCACTGTACCAATAAGCAGAATTGTATTACTCCCTTGTGTGGCTTCATGCCTGCGCCTGTTTTATTTTGTAGGTACGTAAGAAGCATACAGGCTATTACCCTGTCTGGATTGTGTACTTCGTGCGCTGATACTCCATCCACTTGAAGGGTCTGGGCGCAGAAGTTGTTCCTCGATATTTTTGCCCCTTTGTGCCTGGCTTTTTGGTTTCTAATCTGTAGACACTGTGGTCTGTATAGATATATACAGGAGCCTCAATCAACTGTCTCAAAGTCTATGTTATCAACTGTCTATGTTAAAACATCATACACAAGGTGTCATTGGGCCTCATTACACGGACGGCGGTAAGGGTTTACCGGTACCGGTAAAGTCACCAGTACCGGTAAACCCTTATCGCCTTACTACGAGGCAAAGGGACCAGGGTGCTAATTACAGTACCGCAATTTGCGGCACCGTAATTAGCGCCTTCCCCATTCCCATTATGCCCTATAGGGCAAAAATGGGAATGGGGAAGGGCAATGGGGGAAGGGGGAATACCGCCCCGCCAACCTTGGAATAGGGCGGTAATTCCCCTTTCCTCCAAGGCGGTGCCAGTATTTTACCAGTATGGACCAAGGTGTTAATAGCACCTTGGTCCTCCGCCTACCGTATAATGAAGCCCATTGTATTGCTTGTTTGGGACAGTGTACCCCATGCATACTGGGCTACTGAGAGGGTATTATGTGCTCATGCTGGTATTATATTGTCCACTCACAGCAGTTTCTGCCTTAACCACTGACCCTGAGCATTATAAAACCAAAAAAGAAATATACCCATAAAGTCGATAAATTGGTCGACAGCATCTAGTCCTGAGAAATGGATTTATATTGAGTGTAACAAGAAATAGATAGAAATTGATATTGAATCTAAAATATTGGTCACACTTGTTATTTACTTTACTCACTCTTAAAGCACCATATCTTACTTCAACACCAAAACTACAAACCATGTATACCTACTACCACCAAGTGCTAATCGACCTATGTACCTTGCATGTGGTCATTATTGGTCGGGATAATGACCCTTCCCTAACGTATGGTGGTGGTGCATTATCCCACGATAATCAACCTCCCTTAGTCTATAAGGCTACATTAACCAGTAAGTAAATAAATAAACAAGACACTTACTAGCCATAATGACATTGACAATGTTTAGGCAATGGTGGGGGATAATGCATTTGGTGGCATACATGAGAGCTCAGTATGAAAGAAGTTATGCAAACCCAGTGTCTAACTACTGCTGAAGGCTCATGAGGTGACAATCCTAACTGATTGCTGTGTAATATGCTCCACACACTGTGACTCCCTTGTATCTCTGGTAGGGGCTTGCAGTGAAGATGCACTACATGTTGTTAGAGGCACACTTCTCAGAAGTAGGGGGCGTTTAGAGAGAAAGTTGCTTGCGTTTCAGAAAGTGACGTTAATCCACACAAAATATGGTGGTCCTAGGGTTGAACATATAAACAGAAGCCCACAATATGTACCAGGCAAAATGCACGAAGTTACTAACAAGCATTACACACAAGAGAAAAAAGCTATGGAAGTCCTCAATGAGTTTGATGGTCAGAAATCATGTGACGAGCAGGGACAATTGCAGTGGTAGACAGCTGATCAGAGTGAAAAGGGAACATTCATATGTATGTGCGTCTTACTGATGTACAGTCTTTCTGCAATGACAGTCAGGAAATAACAAGGCTGTAACAGCAAAACATGAAACATTGCCCTATTTGAGACTGCAGGGAACAGGACATTGGCAGGAAGTTTTCATTCGACAAATAGATCAGTGTGTCAGTTCAAGAGCATACAAAATGGGAGGTTAATCCAGGGAGATTTGAAAAAGAGACTAGAGTATTAGGTGGTTCCTATATCCGGAACGCAGTTAGCAACTTGGTGCACAGATGTGGGTTCTTGGCAGAATCCTATACGATCTTTTGGTGGTTGGTAAATGCAGAACTGGACACAGGGCAGTAATAACTGGCCTTGTCTTATTTCCTTCAACCCGATTTAAGAGGACCTCCTTTTGTACCTTCGCCACAATCTCAGCAAGAAGAAGTGAGATGCGTTCACCCATTCCAGACATAAATGGGATTGGTAATGCATGTGAATTTGATGATGAAGCAGCATTTTGACTGATCATGCACATTTTCCAGTGTCCGGTGCACTGCCACCAGGAAACTGAAATACAGATTCAAAGGTTACCAAGATAATGGGCAGTCCGTGTTTGATATTTTTCTGTGGGTAGATGGTGAGTTGACAATAGTTGATTCACGCAGTGAATTCTACATTCACCTTTCATGGAGTCTGAGAATAAAGTCAATGGGCCTCATTACGAGTCCGGCAGTAACGAGGCGGTTTTACCACCTCGGTTACCGCCAGCCTCGTATTACCATTCCGCCTCTGTGACTCCCGGAAATACCAGGGCATTACGACCCTGGTGTCCCGGGAATTCCAGAAGCGGAATTCGGTAAATCCCCATTCCCATTGAGTCCCATAGGAATGGGCAATTACCGTGTCCACCAAGGTCGGCATGACCCGATAATTGGCCATTCCATGGACCCGGTAAAATTTCATTACCGGTGGCAGTCTACCGCCAGCCTCGTAATGAGGCC
Source organism: Ambystoma mexicanum (assembly GCF_040938575.1). Lineage (NCBI taxonomy): Eukaryota > Metazoa > Chordata > Amphibia > Caudata > Ambystomatidae > Ambystoma > Ambystoma mexicanum. The sequence continues at coordinate 426,490,051 of NC_090935.1, forward strand.
CATTGTTTTTTTAAAGGATGATGTTTGCTAAACGTATTGTATAAAGAGATGAGTTTCTTGTGGAACTGAATGCTTCCCCTCTTGTTTCTTTTCTTGTTTTTCGACCTCAGACAAAGGAAGTGATCATTAGATTGTAAATTACATTATTGTGTAGTATGTGTTTGAGAATTGTGCTGCTTTCAGTAGAAGTTGCATCCTATTGGTGAATCAACTTTGTGAGTTATCGTGCATTACTTATTTAATTGTTAATTTGTTTGTCTATATAGTGCAAGCAGCCCGCAAGCATGAGGGCGCTGACATGTACACGTAGGGACAAAACATATAATATCACAGGACAAGGTGCTCGAAAAGTCATTAGGGGTATCAGTTTCTTAGGACCGGTTTAACATTTGAAGAAATTAGTTTTGAGTTTTCAACGGAAGCTTGTGTATTTTTGTTCTAGTATTAAAGAATTGGGCAGGTTGTTCCACATCGTGGATGCTTTAATATGGAAGGCTTTGCCAAGTCCGTTTTGAATCTGACAATTTCGATTTGACCTTTTGAGTCCGGCCTGAGTGTCTATCTTGGTACGTTCGTGACCAATTTGTTTTTCAGGTAAAACAGGGCAGTCCCGTGGATGCATCTGTGTGTCAGCATCACAGCCGTAAATGCAATTCTTTCCTCAACGTCTAACCAGTGTAGATTGCTTCTAATCTCACTTGTGTGTTCCTTTTTGGACTTCCTTTTTATATTCCTAACCACATTATTTTAATGATATTTTGGCATTTGGCAATATGACCCTTATTTGCTCTCAACATCAGGGCATTGCTGTAATCCAGCCTTGATAGGATGGTGGTTCTGGCTATTGTTGCGCAATTGTCTTCGCTCAGGTAGGGGCGTATTGATTTGAGGAGACGAAGGTGGTAAGCGCAGTTCTTGTTTAATTTAAAAACCGGGCTTCGTCACTCATGGCCAAATCCATTTATATCCCTAGTGTTTAAACTCTGTCTACCACTTTGATTTGGATGTTGTTTATGTGGAAGGATTGGTATGAGCTGTTAAGTTTGGCTCTGGCATGGCTTGGACCGAAGACCATTAGCTCAGTTTTATCTGCATTAAGACATAGTCACTTGTTATTCATCCAGTTCTCAATGGATTTGTAGACTTCTTCCACCCTTGCACTATCCTGTTCGTAGTCCCTTCTCAATTCTGCCACCAGCTGCGTATTGTCAGCATAGTTGGTGAAAAAGACATCTAATTTGTTGAGGAGCAGACATAGGAATCTTGCGCACAGGTAAAAGAGTAGTGGAGACAGGCTGGCTCCTTGAGGCACGCCACAGTTAATTGTCTCCACAAATAGAATTATTACCCCAGTGAACCCTAGATGTTCTGTCTGACAAGAAAGAGCCTAGCCAACTAATTGCTTCTGGGGAGCAATTAGCAACCTTTGCTAAAGCCAATTTGAGTTGATTATGATCTACAAGATCAAAGGCCTAGCAGCATGAGAAGACCAGTGTGCCCTTTTTCCACGATGCTTAGCATGTGTGACTGCAGGTCCAACAGTGCGTTCTCTGTACCCTGTGCTGTGCGAAATTGCTGACCATGTAGTACATTGTTGGATTCCACGTACGCTTGAAGTTGGGCAGTTGGTATCTTGTCAAGTACTTTTAGCAAGAAATTGCAATTTGTTATCAGTCTCAGATTGCTGGGGTCTCTTTAACCTGAATCCGGTTTCTTTGCTAAATGCGTGATGGGGACAGATTTGATGCTTTCCGGGACATGCCCATCACAGAAGGAGGCATTCACCATTTTAGATAGGAATGGAGCAAAGATTTTGGCGTTTTCCAAGATAAGTTTTAGGGAATGGCATTTTCTGCATATGTGGTTGCTCTGACAGAAGTTAGGGTTCTCAGTATTTCTTCTGTGGTGACATTTTCGAATTGGAAAGGTTCCTGTTGGCATGTGATCGATGCTCCTACTGAGTGGTCTATTTGATCTGCTGGTTGTTTTTGAGCCTCCAAAGCAGGGTCATGGCTTTGTAGACTTTGGCAATTAAGGCTGATTGTACATTGTCACAGTCCAACTTACATGGAGTAAAGGGCGGCAGAGCTAATGCTTTGGGTCTTTCTCTTGATTTTAGTATTACAAACAATTTCCTTGTGGAGTTACCGGCTTTATTAATTTGCTCATTGTAGATATTTTATTTGGCATTGTATATGTTTTTTTTGTATGTTTTTGCACTCTCTTTCCACCAGTCCTTATTTTCTTGGGAGGGATTTTTCCTCTATCTCTTCTTCCTTCTCCTTTTTTCTTTTTTAAGGTTGGTTAGGGTGTTATTAAACCATTTCTGGTTGTTTAACTGTTTTTGTTCTTAGAGGAGATATTTGATCCACCAATAAATTGGTGTGATGTGAAAAGTTTGCGATCAATTTGTCACAGGAATCCTCGTCATTAGTGTGTCCAGTATACATTGGTCCAGGTGTGTAGGCTCAATATTTTTGTAATTCCTGTTTTTAATTTTGATCGGTACATTCTCTTTCTTATTTCTCTTAGGAGTATTCAGTGTCAACGAGAAGAGGACGGATGAAGTGGTCTGACCAAATACATGGTTTGGTTCAAAATCACTTGTCTCCAAATCGCTGGTGATTATCCAATCGAGTTGGTTACCATTTTCCATGGTAGGTTCCATATTTCTAACTCTAATGTCAATGTTGTTAAGGATTTTCTCTAAGTGGATGGCGTCTTTATCCTTGGGGTTCCTGTACCATCTGTTAAAGTACCGGTAGACTAGTGTTGCAGAGTTTGGGTCCTTCCATGGATTTAACTGCTGTGTTAAATCTTCATCAAACTCCAAAATCAGGGATGGTGGTCTATATAATAGGATGATGTTTAGACATTGGCTATCTGTTGGGGTGTATTTGAGATGGAGTATTTTGCAGCCCTCACTTGAGGTGGTTTCCGGAAACATTTGAATCGAGCTTCTGGTGATTATGGCAACTCTACCCCTATGCCAGTTTCCCTTTCTTTGCGTTGTATCACATAGCCCTCTGGAACTGCTATGGCGCATGTTGATCCTACAGTATTCTTCAGCCATATTTCTGTGATACAGGCTATAGCAATGTCTTCCTCTATAATTAAGTCATGTACATCTTGTGCATGTTTGTTGAGAGAGCGCGTGTTGAGCAGGCAAACTTTCATTTGTCTTGTCTTGAGATTTTACCTTGATTAGTTTGGTGTATTTTCCTACCTTCACCTTATGTGCTCTATTTGCTAGATGGCAGAGTGGTGGCAGTCTAGTGGTGTCTGTTGGGCTTGTTTTGGAGTTGTCTCTCCCCATGACATTGTGTGCTACTTGGCGTGCCATTTCTAGACGAGCCTGCAGAATCCGTTTGTCTCCCAGAGAGCTGTGGTACTTGAACCCCATTATTACCTCTTAGCATTGGGAGCTCTGTCGGGTCAGGGTTTTGGGGTTTGAATGACCAGGTTTACTGGCATATGCTGTCTAGGGCGGCGAGGGCTGGTGTAAGACTGGCTTGTCTTCAGAGGTGCTTGGCGCAATGATTATGTGCAAGACGGGGGAATTCTAGGACTTGAAATCCTTATGTGTTAGGTTGGAGTTCTAGGAGTTATAGTCCTTTAGGTGGATTTACGTAATGCCAGAGGCAATCTCTGCAACTAGGTGCTCTGATGAGTTGTGCAACGCAGTGTATGCAGTCTCATGGTGTGTTCCATAGGTTCCTGAGCTTGCAAGAGTTGGGTCTCAGTTCCTGGATGAAGTGGCCTTTCACCCAGGCTTGCGTCTCCCATCATTATCAGTATCTGCATATCCCCTTTAATGGTTTGTTTCAATAGTGGGTACTTAGTTTGATGGCTCCAGCTAAGCTCAGCTTGATGTGCACATATGACCGCAGTTTCTATGTGGAGCCGAAGGTGTTGCTTCCCAGAGCAGTGTACACGCACCTACAGCACTGGCGTGCGGGTAATGTGCTCGGCGTAGATGACTTATTGTAGCAGTGTTGTACTCTACTCATGTGACGGCCGACTTCACCTATCACTCGCAGAAGCCCTTTTGGCAGTTCTTTCCCTCGACAAGTGGTCCTCAGTGCATTGACATAATGTTCAGGGCTGACACAGCAGATGCGGATTGGTCCAAGAGTCTACCACAGATGGTAGTGAGGTTGTACCATGCTAGATTGCACCTCTTTCACCTCCTGTTGCCTATCAACAGCCGGGGTGAGATTTCAGCATAGCCTCATTTCCACTGCGCTTAACGGGTGGGCGAACCTGGGTTATGCTGTGGAATAGCAGTTTGCTAAAATGTTGCTACCTGCATGGGGGGAAGTAATGCTAGCTGAGCTCTTCATGTGGGGGTAGGGTGTGTCCTGCTCTTCTTCTCCCTGCTGTGCGAGGGCTGGTGCTGGATGCGCAACACAGAGATGTGCAGTGGAAAGCACAGGTCTTCAGGGCACACACGCAGCGCAGTGCAAGGTTTTTCCACTTCTTTATCCTCTTTTCACTCAGTAACATTTTCACTCAGTAAAATGCTCGCTCGTGCCTGGAGGTGTGTTAGCATGCAGGGGCAGGTGAAGCATGTGTGAATGTTCTGATAAGTTGGAAAGGGTGTTTGTCCTGCACACTTCTCCCTACCGTGCGTGTTTTAATGTGCTGCCATGGATATTATATTCACAAATGCTTCAGAAGTGGAATACATATCATTTTAAACAGTGGTTTCCTGATTCATGTTTACTTGGTGTGTTAACATTCCTACAAAAAAAGAGAAATTGTATCTGCTGGTAATACCCTTGTTTCAAGTATCTGCAGAGAGGGAACCAGAGACATTCCTTTTGTGTGCAAAGGAAATGGAAAGGGTATTCCTTGTCAATTGTTGATGGATGGCTAAGAGGATCTTTACATTGGTAAGTGGTGAATGTGCTTAGACAGATTTCTATATTTTCAGTTGAAATTTCTAAAAACAATCAGCAGTTTTCACCCCAAAATATTTCCCAGTGTAGGCCCCTTTGTAGATTTTGTCTGATGGGTACCCTGATGACCATTCCCACCATTGATGGCATTATGAATGTGGTATGTTGTCCTCATATTGCATTGATCAGTAAGCCTTGGAAAGTCCATGCAATATATTATAAGCAATGGCCAAGACTTGCCGAAGTATCTCCAAATGGCTTGTGGTGTATACCACACTCTTTGCTTCACCTGGCTGGGTCCATCAGCAAGGCCAAAGAGGATGAGGATATCGGTTTATGGAGTGAGTCTGAATAAATTGGTCCTGGCACCAGTGGCACACTAATGGCCTACAACACCATAACTGACTCTGCAACTTCCACCAATAGACACAATCACTGTCACCACTACTTATGTACGCTATCCAGGTCAGGAAACTGAAGTCTTGCAGATAGCTTATATTATTAATTCTGTGGTGGCATTGCTAAGGCATCTGCAACTGGAATTGGTACCTGCGTGATGTCTTCCCTCCACCTGCAAGCAACCCTCACCAGCCATACACCTCTGCTCATGCCTGACAATGTTATGCACATTCTTCAGCCAGATGAATAGATACCAGTTGAGATGACAAGGTAGGAACCAATGGTAGTAGGCCATGCTGCTCCAAAAGCAAGAGCCTCAGTTGTCCATTGTTAATGACTCCAATCAAGCATTCCCACTAAGTCAGTAGCTTGTCTGGGATTGCTCAAGGGAAGCCCTTATTTATATATTTTTATGACAAGTTATAATCTGGATGATGAACCCCTGTATAACGCCCCTCTCTTAGAACCCCCCTGACCCCATTGAGCCAAGAAGTAGATTTGTTTTGCAAATTAAAAAGGTTTATTTGAAAAATTAAACAATAGAGATATATCACACTTTTATAATAAATTAATATTTGATATCACACTTAGACATATGACAGTGATCAACAATGGATGATGTTATACTAGCACACTGGTTTAATTACTTAGGAGTAGTATAGACGATAAGGTAGCTGAAATTGCTTTATGGTTTGAAGGAGATGCAAAGATGAATAAAAGGCAGTACAGAAATAAACTTGATATGATTTCAGCAAAAGATAATATGATCACTTTTTCTCTGACAATTCACTCCCCCGCTATGCAATGTAAGGAGATGGAAGTAACACACACAGTCTTCAGGAATAAAATGACAGTACAATACGAATTCAGTTCCCCCCTAACAAGCTTATAGCACCAGGGATGATTTTGAAACACAGGTGAAAGACTTTCAGGTGATTTGCAAGGGAGTGAAATATGCTAAAATTGATTTTAATTCCCTCTAGAGGTTCAGGGTGTGTGAGAGATACTTTAAATCACTTCTGGTCCACACTAACAATGATTAATGAGGGATTATCAGGTTGAAAACGGATTTCAGTAATGGAAGCAAAGGACAGATCTTTCTACACATGCTTGAAATGAAGCAAAATGTCAAATCGTGGCACTTTTTTTCGAGTGCGTCGAGCGCGATTACGGAGGCGCTATAAGAAAATTTACAATTTTATAAAGGTAGTTCTTCAGAAATGAAATTACATTTTCAGAATGACGGATGCGCTTTGAAAGGTTTGAAACAACAGGAGGAACACACGATTTCTTATGATGCAGTTCTAAACAGGTTCAAATGTTTTGAATCAGATTATTTTAAGCTAAGAGGTGGGTTCTGCACAGTTCTAGCTGGATACTCACGCTATAAATTTGAAAGGAATGGCCTCGTCACAGATCTGGTCAACAGGTTTAGCTGCAGTTCTCTCTGCTCGGCTGGTCAATCAGGCACCGGTTCTGTTCACAGCGGTCTGGTCTGGGTCTCTGGTTCTGCTGGTCTGGATCAAGTGGATTCTGGATACCGCACTGCTTTCTGGGTACTGCTTCTGTTCTGGATACACAGGATTCTTAGCAAGCAGCAAACCGCACAGCCCGGTGGTTGAATAGTTTGCAAAAGATTTTGAGGCATGCTGAAGAGTTCAGCTCTTTGGAGTTTTTGTTCTGGAGTTAGTCTGGATCTCTGGAGTTCTGGTTTCTGGAGTTCTCCGTCAGCATGCTGTGCAGGAACTCAGTTGAAGGTTGGAAAATGAATGTCCCTGTCTGGCTCCCAGTGGCTCTTTTTATGTCTTTTGAAAATGAGTGTGGATGCTAACTTTCTATTCCCAACACACTCATGATTTAATAGGTCAAGGATTACTCTTTGACTTGATTTGAGAAGGGAGCAGTGAGTCATCCTATGTCATCAGGTGTCATGCTTATGGCTCCAAAGAAAGAACACTCCCCTTTGCTTTTACCTTAGAAAATCATTTTCATAACTAAACATATTTCCCAAATACACAAGTGATTGACATTACATGTACATATCATATATTACTTCGGGTAGGTCTCTGTTCCAACTCTGATGTTTCTAAGAGCCAGGGTTCAAAAATGGCAACTTATTTTCGTTTTTAGATGGTTTACCAATATTGGATTTTTACCAAATATTACACAGATGAACACCGCCTTTCTACACATATTCCAGTAAATTTCCATTTTTTTAGCGTGAACCCCGTGTCTGCAATCTCCATAATTCATGGGGTTTTGCCTCAGAACATGGTACAGAGTCCTAACACCACTTAAAATGTGCACAGAAAAATCACAAGAATAATGATATTAATTATATAATTTTGACAAGTCCGTAAAATGAATTATGCATCTTTTTAAAATTATGGTCTGGCCCAGAGGGGTGTGGTTTCCCAAAGCCCAATGGTGGAATTTCTGGTTTGTCCTCTTCCTCCAACTCAAGTTGCTCACAGAGGCACTGCCCCTCCCTGTTTCTCTCAAGAGGAAGCCATTTACGACCCCCCCCTAATTTAACATTTGCCTGAGCCAAGGAAGGCTCATTGTTCTGTTTCCCTCCAGTCCTAGGTGCTCCTCCCCTGATTCCATCAGGGAGGTGTCATCTCCTTTTGGTGGGGGCAGCAGAATGCAGCCAGGCCTGGGAAGAGTGGCTGAGCAAGTTTCAACTCCTGACGAAGGTAGTTGCCGGGCAGAATTCACTCTCTTCAAGCCAGGCTTCAGCCAAATGTCACTTTTGTTCCCAGTTTTTCTTCATTCAAAAACTTACAATTTTTACACATGCAGCTAGAATGCTGATTCTAAGTTCAAAACTATGACATTTAACAGTTGCAAACTATGTGGCACTCAACAGTAGGTCACTCATTTATTTTAAACATTTAGATTTTTGTGGCTTTAAGTCCAATTTAACTTAAACTGCTGACATCCACAGCTCAGCCAGTTTCATTATGAACATTATTTTAGGCTCTTTCTCTTTCCAGATTTTGTATGCACACAAGTCTACATTCTGCCAAATGTCTGCTGGTGTTCATTGAGATTTTTGAATATCTTGCAATGTTTAAAATAGGCATTTTTAGCTTGCATTTCTGGGAAACAAAGGTGATTTCAAAGCGCTTTTTGAGCTAACAGGCACTGCTGTTTTTCCTTTGGCACACATTCCACTCATCGCACTCCTGGGCCATCACGCTCGGACTGGTGGGTGGTAGGTCAGGCGACCATTTTGGTGTGCACAAAAACTGCACAGTTTTCCTGGATCAGGGCGCAAATGTGGGCTTTTCCGCCATATTGGATTTCCTAAACCCACAGCACCAAATGTTGCAGCATAATAGTCCAAACGTGGGTCACGACACCCAACAAGCCCCCCCGTCCGACTGCGCTTCGACTTCGAGTCGAGGGGGAGTCGGGTGCAAAGGATGTTTTGATCCACGCGCTGGGATGTGCGCATCATCTTCTTCCGATTCTGTAGATGACAAAGTTCAGCATCTTTTCCTCCATCAGGGTGGTTCGATCAGTTCTCCTCGCCGGTCCTGATGGGAGTTTTGGGCGGTACCCCGGGCCCCTCGAATCTTTGCTCCCGGTCCCCAGGTCATCTTCCGTGGTCAGTCTCCAGGTTTTCTTTCTCCTAGGATGACAAAGCAAAGCGGCAATACACATTCCTAGACATTTTTCCACCACTATTGATGGTGTGGCGAACAGATACATTTTATACATCAGGATACATTTTGCAGTCTTATTTTAAAAACAGCATATAATTAGGAGACATTTACATTATGTTACTAGATTTTTGATATGTGGAATATTTTAGGGTTAGAACTGAATTACTCTGGAGCGGCCCCCTCTGGTATTGCAGGGGACTCCTCCATTTGCTGCAGGGTGTGCCTGGGATGGCAACACTTTAACCGGATTTATATGGACCGCCTTGTTTTCCCCTTCCGCCAAACTACCTTTGGGGATGCAGATCTTGTATGCAACTGGGGAGATCTTGTCTATAATTTCAAAGGGTCCATTTCATGTAGGCAAAAATTTTCGCTGTTTGGCCTGGTTCCTTTGGAAATTGTATAGATAGACCCGGTCTCCCACATTATATTCTTTCTGGGTGGTCTTCAGGTCGTAATGGGTTTTCATGCTATCAGTTGATCTTTCTAGATTCCGCTGAGCATAGGCAAAAGCATGTTGGAGGTGTTTCCTCAAATTCTTCACATACTCATGAGTTGTGGAGGCATTTATCAATGTCTGCTCTTGGGTCCTGTAGAGCAAATGCTGGGGAAGCACCATCTTGCGTCCAGTCATCAGCTCAAACAGTGACATTTTAGTTGCAGATGAAGGGGTAGATCTGATGGCCATTAGGACCAGAGGTAATCGGATATCCCAACTTGGCCCAGAATCTGCCACAAACTTTTTTAATATGCTCACAATGGTTCTGTTCTATCTCTCTACTGCACCAGAAGAGGCTGGCCGGTAAGCAATATGTAGCTTCCTTTTGACCCCCAGTATCTCCCACATCTTTGTCATTACCTCGCTGGTAAAATGGCTACCTCTGTCTGACTCAATCCTTTGAGGTAGACCAAAATGGGAAAAGATGTAGTTAATCATCAGGGCAGCTGCTGTTTCTGCCTTGCAGTTTGGGGCCGGGAGACATTCCACCCACTTGGTAAACAAGCATGTGACTGTCAACATGTACTTGTTTCCCCTAGACGAGCGAATCACAGGGCCTACAAAGTCGATTTGTAAATCTGACCATGGCAGTGTCATCCCCCTCTTCTGGAGAGGCGCCCGGTGTGTGAGGGATGTTGGCTGAAATTGTGCACACAAAAGACACCCCTTCAAGTATTGGTCGGGGTCCTGCCCCATGTGTGTCCAGTATGCAACCTCTCTTAAGATCTCAAATGTTGTATGAAAACCCCTATGACTGGCGGTGGCCGCATCATGGCCGTGAATTAACATCTGGCTTCGGAATGAAGTAGGGACCACCCACTGTTCATGGCCAGCTTGGGATTTCCTTACCAACAAACCGTCTTGGATTCAGAACATCTTTGGACATTTCATCAACACTCTAAGGTCCTCTTTCCCAATGTAATCGGTATCCGTCAGGGGAAAGTTTTCAGGGTCCTCAATGTGTTGGTAAAACTTACCAATTATTGGATCCCCCTTCTCAGCCATAATCAAATCAGCATCTGGGGTCTCCTTACTCCATTGTGCAGTTGAAAGATCATTGTGAGCATTTGTCTGGGACCTAGTGATAGCAGTGACCTGGATTTCCCCCAATAGGGACTCAATCTATATTAGATGCCCTTGGATGGCCCCGGTTTTGGCCAGCTGATCAGCTAAGCCATTTCTAGTTTTGTCTGGTCCCTCTACTTTGGAATGACCCTTGATCTTTTTCCAGTAGATGATCATCCCATTCAAGGTGATCAGATCATCAATGTTTTGGATTAACTTCCCATGTTTCAAAGGTTTGTTATTAGCACATAACATGCCTCTGGTTTTCCAATTAACCAGGTGCTCCACAAACCTGTTCCGTACATAATCCTAATCTGTGATTATGACCAGTTCGTAGAGTTGATGTTGGACAGCAGTGAGGATGGCCTGATGCACAGCCATCAATTCTGCCACCTGACTACTTCGGGGACCAATTTTGTACCCAGCGGAGGGTTCTGGGGACTCATTCACCCATGCATTCCATACGCCGGCCACCAGTTCTTTTTCCCTGTTGTTGTCAACATGGTAAGAGCATCCATCCACATAGACAGTGGGCATTCCCTCACACTTGTCCTCTTCAAAGACTTTGTGTGGGGAATTAAGGTATGCCTCCATGTTGTCCTTGATTTTTAGACTTTCGTCCTCGAGACATTTTTCTCTGGCACAATCATGCAAGTTAGCCAGACCTTGCGCGAGGGGACTCTTCTTGTTTTGGTCATATCTGACCTCCACAGGAAAGCCTTGCATTGACAGAATCCAGGAAGTAATTTGGGAATTACTCACATTTCCGGCCCGGATTCTGTCACTTTGGAGATATTGCAGAGGCTGGTGTGGAGTCTCCACTATGATGTGTTCCCCCTGGATGAACGGGCGGTAATTCTTCAATGCCCACGCCGTTGCCTGGAGTGCATTCTCACAATCGTTGAATTTTTCCTCCACAGAGGATAAAGTTTTGCTCGCATAGGAGATTACTTTATTGACATTGTCATGCTTTTGGTATAATACTGCCGTTAAGCACGTATTAGAGAACCCTGTCTCCTGGAAGAACTCCTTGTTTCTTACAGGGTAAGCTAAGCAAGGCGCTTGTGAGAGGCCTCTTTTGAGCTGTCTTACTGCCTCGGATTGTTCTGGACCCCATTCCCACTTTACTCCCCCTTCAAAAGATGAATCAGGGGTCTGGTGATCTCTGCGTAGCCCTCAATGAACTTTCTGCTGTAATTAGTCAGTCCAAGGAGGCTGCTTAGTTCCCGCAGAGTTGTGGGGTCTTTCAGTTTCTGAAGAGCTTCCACTTTCTTTTCCTGGGGACAGAGACCCTGAGGAGTAATCTCATGCCCCAAGAAATTAACACAGGTTCTACACCACTGTGCTTTCTGAAAGGAAAGTTTTGCACCGGCGGCCCTCAACTGGGTCAGAACATAACGGATTTCCACTATGTGTTCCTCCACAGTTGAACTTTTGATGAGGACATCATCTACATAAGCCAGGTTACCCCTCGCACCCAGGTCGGGCTTGGCCTTGTGTAGGAAAATGTTGAATTAATTTCCGGAGTTGAGGTATCCGAAGGGAGTCCGGGTCCATGTGTACTGCTGGCCCCCAAAGGTAAAAGCCAGTTTGTATTGGTCCTCCCTACTGACAGGCACGGTCCAGTATCCATTGGTCAGGTCTATTGCAGTGAATACCTGTGACCCCTGAATCTGGGCCAGCCCTTGATCAATGTAGGGCAGAGGCCATCGGGAAGTATGGACCCATTTGTTGAGCTCCCTAAGGTCGGCGCAGAGTCTCCACTGGCCGTTTAGCTTCAATATTCCCAGCACCGGATTATTGAAGGTGCTGTGTACTGGACGGATTATCCCCCGGGACTCAAGGTTCTTAATTATTTCAGTAAGGGACTCCGTGGATGTGAGAGGCAAGCGATATTGCTTCACAAACACTGGAGTCATGCCAGGGTCCGTGGGAATTGTTGTTGTGTGGATGTCAGTGCGACCACAGTCATATGAGTCTACCGCAAAGAGATCTTGGAAATCCAAGAAAACTTGCTTCAACTTTTGCTTCTGTTCCAGAGCCACACAGGCATCAGCTAGGTTCACTCTCTCTTCCACCATCTTCCTGAAGCCTGGAAATACTTATGGTTTGGTTATCTCCGCGGCCTCCTCCAGCTGGGTGGAGAAGTCCCTGGTCAGAGTGCTGATTTGGACTGGTGGCTTGAGGTGGGAAAGGCAGCCCTCATGGACCTGGAAAATCACCTCATCCCCCCTGAAGTCACAAGTCGCATCTTCCTTATCATAAGGGCAGGAAGTGTACACCAGGAAGTTCCCCCCATGCCGGGTGAAGATCCTGTCTGGTGTGGTATTGTCATCACCGTCACTGTCAAAACAGTCCTTGGGAATTAGTCCTAAGAGTTCATTTCCTAAATCAATGGAAAAATGACGGTCATCAACCGCCATTCCAATAATCGTGCCTGCGGCTAGAGTAATACTCTTTAAGTCGCTGTTATCCACCTCTATTGGAATGGTGTCATGTTCTATGTTGACTAATTGTGTTGGGTTTACCCCAAACCCTTGCTGTTGGAGAGAAGCATTTAGATGAATATAAGCATCAGGGTTTTTCAATTTTTGTCCTCTTTTAATTTTCACTTCCAGGGAGAATTGTCGGGTCCTTTCTGGGATGGTGACTTCTTCTTTGATCTGAATTTCAACTGCATAAGTTAGCAACTGAGCTGACCTAAATGCTTTTTCTGGATCATCAAAGCCCACGGGATTATCCGCTAGTCGGGACCAAGCTTTGAAGTTAATTAGGTCCAAACTAATGGCAAAGCGATTGAGAATGTCACTGCCTAAGTAAAAGGCGGCAGTGACGTCTCGCACGACCCAACAATTATGGACTATGCTCTTGTTGCCAATGGAGATTTTGAGCATACACCTGCTTGGCAGGAGATGTTTGGAATTAAGTGCTTCCAGGTCCATTTCCCATTTGTCTGTTAGTTTGAATGCGGGAATGGCTGGATCTTTTGGGAGTTGGCGGAACATGGCTTCGCTGATGAAGCTCTTACCGTTGTTCACACACACTCTGGCGAGAACAGTGTCCTTCCCTTCATTTAACTGAACAGGGATGAACTGCTCTCCAATTTGCTGAACATCAGCCAGGCTCTGAGCTGATTTCACATCTTTCTGGACCATCGGAGTGGGAATGTCTGATTGTGGATTAGTAAAGAACTTCAGAGTGTTTCCTTCCAGGGTGGAATACCACCTTAAACTGGTAGGAAGGTTGATTTTCAGAAATAGAGAGGACCCCCCATCACCAGTCTGTTGCCTTACTGCTATTACTGTCACATCTGGAATTTGGTTGTTCTGGAAGTGAAATTCTACTTGGTCAGATTGTTGTTCAACCATGTGGCACGTTCTGTTTAAACTAATATGGTTGACACTCTGTTTTAATTTTATTGGTCGGCTAGTCTGGGTCCAGAGGACCTTGTTTACGCAATCTATTAGGGGTGACAACCTTCTCTGGAGGCCATTCCCTAGTAAACAAGGGGTGCCCTCTGGAGTCACTACTATGACTGGGTGTTTCACCTTGTGTCGCCCAATTTTGATGTCCAAATCTGCAGTCCCCTCGACGGGAATTTCCTTTACGTCAAAGTTCTGGAGTTGTCCAGGAAGAGAGGTGAGAGGAATACGGTAATTCTCCCCCCTTCCTGCATTTAGTTCATCAAAGGCCCTTTTGGACAGAAGGGTAGCTTGGGATCCAGTGTCCACCAGTGCCAAAATTGTACCCTGCCCCTGTACTTGTACCGGGGCATAGTATCTTCCCTCCTTCTCCTCAAGGGGACACAGATAATGCACATTTTTGGACAACTGGTGGGCTAATTTTCTGGTTTTGGACATTGCGAGAGAGGAGATTTGGGCAGAATTCTGTGGAGAGTCATGGGAATTAGCAAGAAAAAGTTGGCAACTTGAAAGAGGATATTTGAGTTCCCCTGGTTCCGGTCCTGGGACGTCCCCCCCCTTTTTGGAGGCAGTCACCAGAATGGGTTTGCACCCAGGGATTTTGATGCTGTTGGTTCTGGGATAGGATGATGGCCAGCTACAGCTCAATCCCCACATCTACCCAGTCTATTCATGCGGTTTTAGGTTCCCCTGGTTCCGGTTCTGGGCCGTGCCCCCCTTTTTGGATGCAGTCACCAGGATGGGTTTGAAACAGGGGTTTTCGTCTTGTTGGTTCTGGGATAGAATGATGGGCTGCGACAGCTCAATCCCCACATCTACCCAGTCTAGGTTGAAATCCTTTGGGACCCCTTTTTCCTTGGGAGGAGTTCCCCCATCCCTGAAGGAGAAGATCCTTTTCCCAGGATCCTCTGAGGATTCCTCTCCTTCAAATTGGAAGACCTGTACCTCCTCCACAAAATGGGTCTGTTTGGCTCCTTTGTTTCTCCTACCTCCTCTCTGCTCCTTGGGTGGCAGACTTCCAGGCGTAGGAGATTTTGTTTCCGATTCCTGGGCTTCCAGGTGCTGTTTACAAGTGGGGAAGGCAGCTTCCTCCAAGGATGGACACCCCCCTTCCTCTTGTGCCTCCTCCCTAGGAACCGGTGGGTTGTCGGGGTGCTGCCCCCATCATTGTTCTGGAGCACCAGGCCCAGAGTTTGGGGCATTCTGCGCTGGCATGCTCATCTAAGGGTTCTGTTGAGCCCTCAGTATGTGACCCAGATCCCATATTTTGGACCTGGCGCTCTAACTGTCAAACCCGCTCAGGCTGATACAGGGTTCTATTTTCTCCCCTGGGCTGATCCCGGGAAGGGTAGCTATCCCTTCTCTGGTAGTACCCCGGGTTGGGAAGATTTGGGTACCCCTCCACCCTTGGCCTCCCCTCTCCCGGATTCGGTTGTCTGGGCTCAGGGAATTGGGAAAAGAAGGATGGATGATTTTGGGGCTGGAAGTTGGATGGATACCTGCGGAACAAGTTCTGCCCAGGATTTGGTGAATTTCTGCCCTCCATAGGGAAGTTCCCTATGTTGGGCGCTTGGTTGGATCCCCCCCTTGGGCCGGAGGAGTCCACACATAACCCAGGATTGGACTGTTTGCCTTATAGCTGGGACTTACATAGTCACGGGAGCGAGGGACCCCATTTGTGGGACTACCTCCTTGACTCCCTGTCTGTGACTGGTCCGAGGGCCTTCTGGGCTTAGAATTATTCGGGGCAGGCAGGTTTTTAGGCCCCCCATCTCCAAATCTAAAGTGGGGGCAATCTTTACCTCTGCCACCTTGGCAGCAGCAGGGGTGCTGTTGGTTTTGGGGTTTTTGGGCTGATTCTTATTTTCCACCGGTTTCTGCACCTCATAGATGCGGGTGGCTTGCTCAATGACCCAGTCTGAAGATCTCTTCTCGTGAAAATCTCTCACGAGCTGGGTCATTATGATATGATATGATATGGCATTTGTAACGCGCCTATACACAAGTGTTTCAAGGCGTGACGAGGCAGGGAGGGGGGAACAAGGGGAGACAGACAAACAATCCTACTAGGCCAGGTGTCATTTAGATCGCGCAAGTGCATGGGTAGAGGGGACGGGAAAAGTGCAAGGGGGAAAGGAAGAGGGGAAAGTGCAGTACAAAGTGATTAGTAAAATACAAGATAAATAATAAGGACCAGCTGGTGGCAAGTGCAGTATAAGTGCAGACAAGTGCTGGGAAGGGGGGCTGTAGGGATACAGAGACAGTCCCGCAGTGCAGGGGTTTCCAGGGAGGCAGTGCAGGGGAGAGTGGCTGGGCAAGGACCGAGATTGGTGAGTGGCCCAGTTGCTGATTCAGTACAATTTCAGTGATTTAGCAGGGGAGAGGGGGAGAGAAAGCAGAAGCAAAGAGGAAGGTTTTGAGGTGCTTCCGGAACCGGAGATGGTTATGTATTTGGGTAAGGCATGGAAAAACGTATTAACAAATTCTTTACTGTCCGTGCACACCCTTTTTGTAGTCTGCGCAAAAGCACGCTTTAACTCCTACACAAATTCTTGTGGGGCCTGATCCTCCCCACATTGGAAATTGTAGGCTGCCTTGCGAGCCTCTTGAAGATTTCTATGAACAGAAAAATGTTTCAGGATGGCTGCCCTATAGGTGGACCATCTTGAATGATTTTGGTCCTCCAGCCCCGCAAAGAAACTGGAGTATTCTGGGGAGAATGTCCATTTGACGTGCTGGATGCAGCTACTGCTGTCCTTCAAATGGAAAGTCTTCATCATTTGCTCAAAGAGCTCCAAGTGTTCCCAAACAGAATACTTGGAGTTCTTGTGATAAGGCGTGATGACACTTATGATTGCCTTAATCTGTTTTAAGGGTTCCTTAAGAAAGGCCCTTTTGCCCTTTTTGCCTTATTGGCCTTTTTGGTTCGGGTAACCCTGGTCTATTTATCCTCTGACTCAGAAGGACTGCTCCCAGAGGTGCCCATCTGATCTTCCAGGTTTTCCCGGATTCTGCGAGTCTAGAAATGGCTGGCAGAATGTGGGGACCTGGTCTCCTGTGTCCTGTGACGCTCAGAGAAGTCTTCAGATCCCTCCTTGCTGCCAGGATTTGATGGGTACCCCCCCACTGACCTGACTGGGCAGAGGTTTTCAGGATGTCTTTAGTGGGCCTACTCTACTGGGGTTTTCCACTAAATTGCACTGTGCTTGGGTGCCCATACCCGGATGCCCACCCCTCCATTCCTGGGTGGTGCTGGCCTATGAGCCCCATACTTTTGGCTGGATAGTAATCTGCCATCCCTGTGGCCCTGTGCTCATGTGCGCCAGGGGACATGGGGTGGCAGAGTCCAGGGACTGGGAGAGATGAAGGCCTCTGGTACTAGGGCTCCTGAGGTTATGCTCAGGTGTTTCCCTTTCCCAGCGAACTTCATCTCTATCAGCCCCTGCTCCCTGTTGCAATGCAAGAGCCTGGGCTCTCAGTTCCTCAACCAAGGCCTTACTAGACTCTATCAGTCTCTCCTGCATGGCTACCTGTTGCTGGAGCCTATCATTATGTTGACAGAGAGCCTCATTTTCCCTCTGTGCTTTCTGATTGGTCCTGGAGCACTGGGTCAGTCTTTGCTGCAGGGTGGTTACCTCCTGGGTAACGTCCCTACTGGCCTGGTCCTTTCTTGTCAGAGCATCTTCCACCCCCCTGGTGTGCTCTAACAAGTTCTGATGCTCTTTTTGGAGGTCACCCAGTCCCTGGAGGGCCAAGTGATTTTCTTGAATTTTTCTTTTTAAGTGGCAGACTTCCTGGCCTAAGGTGGTCCTTTCCTGAGCAAGAGCCTGCATCTGTGCCGCCAGGTCTTCCCTCTGACGTTGAAGGGCACCAGCTTTCTGGCGCTCTTCATCAAACTCTGCCTGGGTATCCAGGTCTTTCAAAATCAATGTATTGCTTTCCTCTTTCTCTCTGCCTAGTTGGATTTGCAGGGTGGCTACCTGCTCTGTGCATGCTCTGTTGAAATTGATCTGTTGCTCCATCTTTTTCTGGCACTGCAGTAAGGAGTCCAAACTGTCTTGGTGCTCCTTCTGCAAAGCCAGAATTCTGGTATCCTGGTCAGCCTTTTCCTGTTGCAGGATATCCATATCCTCCTTTATTTTAATGATGTATTGTCTACTATCATTTTCTGAATCCTGGCTCCTGTGCAGCCTCTGCTCAGAAGAGTCCAGATCAGATTGGGACTTCTCTAATGCCAACGGTTGTCTACTTGCCAAATCTTGGCCTTCAGCACATTTGCCCTGCATGGCTTCCATATACAGACACAAATATGCTGCTATCCTGACAATCTTCATCTTTAGCTTTAGGAGCCATATATAGTTCACTCAGGGCCACATGTAAGGGACCCTGATCTCTCCAGTTATCTGACCCAGTTGTAGTGACCTGTTGTGTGATCGCCTGCAACCATACATTTTGGTCTTGTTCAGACCATTCACCTCTCACAAACAGTTTATGTAAGAGGTGCTCTCTCGCTATTTTGATGTCTACCAGTGTCGTCATTCTGGAAATTGATTTCCTTCCTGACTTCCCGAAGTTAGTATTTTATTTTGCAAAACAGACCATTTCTTGAGAGCGTTCCTTTTTGAGGGGTGTTTTCACAGCGTAGCACAGCATGCTGATCCAACAGGATTTATGTATCCTATCAGTTAGTTCACTGTATTAAGCTGCACAAGCGGTAGATCTAATCCAGAATCCGCAGCTACAAGCCCCCACTCTGTTAATGACTCCAATCAAGCATTCCCACTAAGTCAGTGGCTTGTCTGAGATTGCTCAAGGGAAGCCTTTATTTATATATTTTTATGACAAGTTATAATCTGGATGATGAACCCCTGTATAACACCCCTCTATTAGAATCCCGCTTACCCCACTGAGCCAAGAAGTAGGTTTTTTTGCAAATTAAAAAGGTTTATTTGAAAAATTAAACAATAGCTATATATCACACTTTTATAATAAATTAATATTGGATATCGCACTTAGACATATGACAGTGAGTGATCAACAATGGATGATGTTATACTAGCACACTTGTTTAATTGCTTAGGAGTAGTATAGAGGATAAGGTAGCTGAGAATGCTTTATGGTTTCAAGGAGATGCAAAGATGAATAAAAGGCAGTACAGAAATAAACTTGATATGATTTCAGCAAAAGATAATATGATCACTTTTTCTCTGACAATTCACTCCCCCCCTATGCAATGTAAGGAGATGGAAGTAACACACACAGTCTTCAGGAATAAAATGACAGTACAATACGAATTCAGTTCCCCCCTAACAAGCTTATAGCACCAGGGATGATTTTGAAACACAGGCGAAAGCCTTTCAGATGATTTGCAAGGGAGTGAAATATGCTAAAATTGATTTTAATTCCCTCTAGAGGTTCAGGGTGAGTGGGAGATACTTTAAATCCGTTCAGGTCCACACTAACAATGATCAATGAGGGATTATCAGGTTGAAAACGGATTTCAGTAATGGAAGCAAAGGACAGATCTTTCTACGCGTGGTTGAAATGAAGCAAAATGTCAAATTGCAGCACTTTTTTCAGAGTGTGTCGAGCGCAATTAAGGAGGCGCTATAAGGAATAGCAAGTCATTTTAGAGCTTGTTGGAAAGCTGGGAATCTTAGCTTTACAATAAAAGTTAAATTTGTTCCTAGGATGCACGGTTCCAAAGATACAGACGACTTTGTAAAGGTTGTTTTTCAGAAATCAAATTACAGTTTCAGAATGACAGATGCGCTTTGAAAGGTTTGAATCAACAGGAGGAGCACACGATTTCTTATGATGCAGTTCTAAACAGGTTCAAATGTTTTGAATCAGATTATTTTAAGCTAAGAGATGGGTTCTGCACAGTTCCAGCTGGGTACTCACACTGTAAATTTGAAAGGAATGGCCTAGTCACGGATCTGGTCAACAAGTTTAGCTGCAGTTCTCTGTGCTCGGCGGGTCAATCAGGCACCGGTTCTGTTCACAGTGGTCTGGTCTGGGTCTCTGGTTCTGCTGGTCTGGATCAAGTGGATTCTGGATACCGCACTGCTTTCTGGGTACTGGTTCTGTTCTGGATACACAGGATTCTTAGCAAGCAGCAAACCGCACATCCCGGCGGTTGAATAGTTTGCAAAAGATTTTCAGGCATGCTGAAGAGTTCAGCTCTTTTGAGTTTTGGTTCTGGAGTTAGTCTGGATCTCTGGAGTTCTGGTTTCTGGAGTTCTCCGTCAGCGTGCTGCGCAGGAACTCAGTTGAAGGTTGGAAAATGAATGTCCCTGTCTGGCTTCCAGTGGCTCTTTTTATGTCTTTTGAAAATGGGTGTGGATGCTAACTTTCTATGCCCAACACACTCATGATTTGATAGGTCAAGGATTTCTCTTTGACCTGATTTAAGAAGGGAGCAGTGAGTCATCCTATGTCATCAGGTGTCATGTTTATGGCTCCAAAGAAAGAGCACTCCCCTTTGCTTTTACCTTAGAAAATCATTTTCATAACTAAACATATTTCCCAAATACACAAGTGGTTGACATTACATGTACATATCATATATTACTTCGGGTAGGTCTCTGTTCCAACTCTGATGTTTCTAAGAGCCAGGGTTAAAAAATGGCAACTTATTTTCGTTTTTAGTTGGTTTACCAATATTGGATTTTTACCAAGAATTACACAGATGTACACTGCCTTTCTACACATATTCCAGTAAATTTTCATTTTTCTAGCGTGAACCCCATGTCTGCAATCTCCATAATTCATGGGGTTTTGCCTCAGAACATGGTACAGAGTCCTAACACCTCTTAAAATGTGCACAGAAAAATCACAAGAATAATTATATTAATTATATAATTTTGACAAGTCCGTACTATGAATTATCCATCTTTTTAAAATTATGCTCTGGCCCAGAGGGGTGTGGTTTCCCAAAGCACATGGTGGAATTTCTGGTTTGTCCACTTCCTCCAACTTAAGTTGCTCACAGAGGCACTGCCCCTCCCCGTTTCTCTCAAGAGGAAGCCATTTACGACCCTCCCTAATTTAACATTTGCCTGAGCCAAGGAAGGCTCATTGTTCTGTTTCCCTCCAGTCCTAGGTGCTCCTCCCCTGATTCAATCAGGGAGGTGTCATCTCCTTTTGGTGGGGGCAGCAGAATGCAGTCAGGCCTGGGAAGAGTGGCTGAGTAAGTTTCAACTCCTGTCGGGGGTAGTTGCTGGGCAGAATTCACTCTCTTCAAGCCAGGCTTCAGCCAAATGTTACTTTTATTCCCAGTTTTTCTTCATTCAAAACAAACTTACAATTTTTACACATGTAGCTAGAATGCTGATTCTAAGTTCAAAACTATGACATTTAACAGTTGCAAACTATGTGGCACTCAACAGTAGGTCACTCATTTATTTTAAACATTTAGATTTTAGTGGCTTTCAGTCCAATTTAACTTAAGCTGCTGACATCCACGGCTCAGCCAGTTTCATTATGAACATTATTTTAGGCTCTTTCTCTTTCCAGATTTTGTATGCACACAAGTCTACCTTCTGCCAAATGTCTCCTGGTTTTCATTGAGATTTTTGAATATCTTGCAATGTTTAAAATATGCATTTTAACTTGCATTTCAGAGAAACAAAGGTTATTTCAAAGCGCTTTTTGAGCTAACAGGCACTGCTGTTTTTCCTTTGGCACACATTCCACTCATGGCACTCCTGGCCCATCATGCTCGCACTGGTGGGTGGTAGGTCAGGCGACCATTTTGGTGTGCACAAAAACTGCACGTTTTTCCTGGATCCTGGTGCAAATGTGGGCTTTTCCGCCATCTTGGATTTCCTGAACCCACATCACCAAATGTTGCAGCATAATAGTCCAAACAAGGGTCAGGACACCCAACACCATGAGGACCATGGGTAGGAGGAGGAGGGGTAGGATGAGAATTGCAGTGGCATACACCTGCCGGCAATTTGAATGCCTGTTGATGTTTGTGTTATCGGGGGATGGAATGAATCTGCTAATCTCAAAGTTTGTTCCCCTTATATTTGATAACATTGGAATTGCACAGATCTCCTCCAGCTCATTGAAATCCTGAACTGGATACCAATGCTCAACATATGCATAAGTCATATAAAGGCCAATATTTCTGCTGTCAATGAGAGCTTCATTCAGATACTAAAAAATATGGGGGCTCCAGAGTTTAGCCAGGTAAACTCATAGGGCCTCATTCCGAGTCTGGTGCTAACCAATGGCGCTATTAGCGCCTTGGTCGGCGCCGGACCCGTACCAGCACCGCCCTGGTGGAATGGGAAATTACCGCCCTATTCAGAGTTGACCAGGGCGGTAATTTCCCATTCCCCAGGGCTCTTCACCATTCCCAAATGAGCCCCCATAGGGCTCAATGGGAATGGGGAAATTGCAAATAATGGTGACTGTACTTTACGGTCACCGTTATTGGCTTAAAAGCCCCTTTGCGCCCTCGTCCCTAACACCTGCTAAAAGCAGGCGTTAAGGACCAGGGCGCAAAGGGAACTCGGAATGTGGCGGTAAGGGATTACCGGCACCGGTCTCGTTAACGGTGACCGGTATCCCTTACCGCCATACTCGGAATGAGGCCCATAGTCAATGATTGACAGAACCTATTTTTATGTCGACATCTAGAATAATACATCAAAGGGAGTTATGTACATCTCACAATATCACTCTGTACCTTAAAGAAAAATCTATCTTTATGAGTATCATCCATTCCAACTTTCCAACCTGATAAACAACACAGTAGTAATCACAGGATAAATCTGATGTCCGGAAAGAACAATATACCCATCTTGAATTGGACGCCAACACTCAAGATTGTGCAAACGTGGTTTGTTCACTTTCAACAACATCTGCAACTGTATTAAATGGGCACCAAAGGCAGCCATTCTGATTTGGTGTTTTGCACCAATCAATCATGTACTCTTGTGAGCCAACATTTTTGAGAACTTCTAAAAAACCATGTAATATATCACTTAATGTATTTTTTCTGTACAGACTTGTTATAACAAACAATTAAAGAATATACATAATAAAAAAAGAAGGAATAGAACACCAATTAAATCCAATTAAATTAAGCAAAGTAAGAATGCACTCATAAAATGTGGAAAGAGGTTTAATATACCTCCCCAAGGCACCTAATAAGGGCCATGACGTCTGTCTTTGCCTGTCCGTGTTGGACGTGCCGACTGTCGCCTCCCCGCACCGCATACAGGATTGCAACACTCAAGAGTACTTGTGCATGTCTCCAAATATACCTCTGCGGCTCTGGCACCCAAGTTTCCACTAGCCTGCCAATTATCTGCTCCGATACCTGCTCTCCGAGAGCCTTCATCCAGCATTTGTCTTCTATCCTGCGATGAACTACCATAGCGGCCCGCATAGCCTATTACGTTTTTCTATGCCACTGAAAAACAGCTGTCCTAAATGATACATTTAAGCAGGATCCCTATCTTCCCTCACTCCAGCCCACATTGCTACACTCACTGAGTAATGCTCGTACTACTAACGTGCTATATGTTCGATGTCCACCTTTTCGCTGCGCTCGAATCCCACACTTGACCTATACTGCTATTGGGCCTGACCCCCACACTTTGTATTGTACTGTTATTCTGCTCGACTCCTGCATCTGAACTGCATCAGTTTTCTGCTTATCTTCCCACATTTGTACTGTACTGCCACTTTACATGATTCCCTCTTTTAAACTGTATTGTTATTTTTGCTTGTTTCCCTTATTTGATTCGTACTGGCATCTTGCCTTTTGCCTGATTCCAACATCTAAACTGCATTGGCATTTTGTTTTCCCACATCTGAACTGTACTGCCCCTCTGCCTGACTCCCACATTTGAACTGTATTGCCACTTTTCCTGATTCCCTCTTTTAAACTGTAGTGGTATTTTTGATTGTTTCCCTCATTTGAATCGTATTGGCATTATTCCTGCTGGATTCCCACACCTAAACTGTACAGTATTTTACATTGATTCCCTCACCTCAACTGTATTGGTATTCTGCTTGTTTCCCACATTTGAATCGTTCTGTTATTTTACCTGTCTTCAGCCCATGGTCCAATGGCAGCTACAGAGCATCCATCCCCCGCTAACATCCCCCCTACCTACTTCCTACTATCGTTCTTCATCAAATGCAACATCATAGTGACCCATTCTAAACCTACTGGAGCCACCACATGCCCAAGATCCATCAGCACTAGGAACAATCTACTGCTCCAGAGACCCACTCACCACCCCACAGGCCAGTTTAGACACCTCACTGACCACAGGCACTTCTAAGATCACTATAAAACAAACTCCACCCATACCACCCAGACTAGCTAATCATAACACTAAACCACCCCTCACCACAACTAACTTATAATGCGCGTTAATCAATGCCAGATCCATTCCAGCACATGCCACCGAAATCCACGACCTCATCTCCAACCTCGACTTCGATATCCTTGTCATCACCGAGACCTGGCTACATAATGTAGCCAGGCCAGCCCTCACTTTAGCCATCATCAGGCAGGACCGACTCACCACTGTAGGCAGAGGTGTAGCACTCATAGTGAAGGACAACCTAGAGACCAGACAAACCCCTTCTAATCTGGGAGGGAGCACTGACAACCTTGCAGTAAAGTTGTCCCCCTCCCCCAACACCACCATCAACCTTGTCTACCACCCACTACTAGACTTTCACAAAAACCTCACACACCTTCTAGCGGAAAACCTAAAAACCACATCTAAAACAATCCTCATAGGTGACCTTAACCTTGGCCTCAATGACAAGAATGACAGACCATCCAAAGCCCTTGCGCTAGCTTTACAGGAACTAGGCTTTGAACAAAAAAATCTCACGCCCACGCACCACAAAGGCCGTACCGCCGACTGGTTAGCAGACCATAAATGTGATACTTACATTAGTTCCATCACCCCCAACCCCTGGTTGGACCACTTCCTTATACACTTCCTTGTCCCAACCGCTGCCACCATTACCAAGAAACATGACCTTATCCCTTCAGCACTGGCAAGAAGTGCAAAAAACATCACCAAAGAAAGAATCCTACCCCCACCTAGCTACCCTCACCGCCAACCTTCCTGTATCCTCAGACCCATCGGTACTGGCGGACAGCTATAAATCCACGATTAGCACTGCCATATACATTACTGTTCCACTTCAGAAGAAAAAAGCCAAAAATGTGAAACATTCTAACTCCTGGTTCTCTACAGAACTAAAAGAACTCTGCACCCAAAAACGCAAAGTACTGAACAAATGGCAAAGTTCCCCTAATGCAGATATGCTATCAGCATACAAAACACTTGCCACTCAATACAATAAGACAATAGTCACAGCCAAATATGCATTCTACAAAGCCAGAATCGCTAACGCCACCTCTGAATCTAAAGAACTCTTTGCAATTTTTAAAGAACTGTCCATTCCAGCCACTAAATCCCAAGACATAGTCAAAGACCAAAAATGGTGTAAAACAATACAAACTGCCCTACTAAACAAAATTGAACTCCTGCAAATGAAAATTCAGGAGCATCCCAACAATCTCACACAACACATTAGCAAAACTTCTAACTCAGAGCAGGTTATCACCGCTACCACACAGCGCATGATCGCTAAAGACCCACTAACACCTTTCAAATTCAGGGAAATCACTGATAGTGAAGTAATTAGAATGTGAACAAAATTATGCCCTCCAACTGTGAAGGAGATGTCTTCACAGCCAAGCTAATCAAAGGCTGTGCAGAAACAATTGCCCCGTTTCTCAAGTCCTTCATTACTGCCTCATTCAAATCTAACACTATCCCAGATAGCCTAAAAGAAGCATGGGTGCGCCCCTTTCTAAAAAAAACACTCTGGATCCAGAAGTTGCCAACATCTACAGGCCCATCACCACCACGCCTTTTCTGCTCAAGATACTGGACAAAGTTGCCTACACGCAAATCCAGCAATATCTTGAAGAAAACCACATCTTAGGAAAAAGACAGTTTGGCTTCTGTCCTGGGCACGGAACAGAGTCCGCACTACTCGACCTTAAAATACATCTCAGCGACATCATGGACAAAGGCAAAGTGGCACTTCTCCTTTTAGATCTGTCCGCCACCTTTCGACCTTGTCAACCATGATATCCTTGGTATGCACCTAAAAAACAAAGCTCATTTCTCACCAGAAGCAATAGCCTGGGTGGCCTTATTCCTAAATTGAAGACTCATAAAAGTCTTCTCAGACTCTGCATGCGGCTCCCCCACCACCATCCACTGTGGAGTCCTACAGGTCTCATGCACGGCCCCCACACTGTATAATATTTTCACCCTCCCGCTCTTCAATGATCTGGACTGTCGTGACATAGCATATACCAACTACGCTGACTACACTCGGGTACTACTCCCACTAACCGGCATATGCAAACAAGATACTGAGCCCTAACCAAAATTTACTCAGCTATTCAAACTGGGATGGTGGCCAACGGCCTTTGCCTAAATGGAGACAAAACAGAGATCCTCACAGTAGGCACCAGGGAAACACTCAACAAGGTCCCACCACAATACAAAACCTTCACCATAGACAACTCCACCATCACAGTCTCAGCAACAGTAAAAACCCTAGGAATATATCTTGACGCATCCCTGTCGATGACATGCCAGGTCAATGGTATAGCCTCCTCCGCAGCACTCACCACCAAGACCATCAATGCTATTAAGCCCTTCCTCTCTACTAAAAAATGTCTATCTATTGCCAGAGCCACAGTAGGTGCTAAAGTGGACCACTGCAATGCTCTACTCCTGGGCACCTCGGCAAAAAACCTTAACACACTTCAAGTCACACAGAAAAATGCCCTCAGGGCAGCCCTGAGTATTTCCAAAAGGGACCACATCACACAGGCCAGGAAAGATGAACACTGGTTACCGGTAAAAGAAGGCATACTCTTCAAAACTCTGGCAATCACACACAGGTGCCTTTCCACCGATGCCCCTTCTTACCTATCAGAAAGAATCACACTCAACCCATCCAATATACCCATTAGATGGCACCTGACTACCAGATCTGTGTGCCAGCCTTCAAAAGAACTAAAGCTGGAGGGTCCAGCTTTCAACACTTAGCTCCTGGCAGGTATCCTAATCACTACCTTAAGCTCCCTGAAAGCTGTTTAGCACAGCAGAGTCAGTCTCATCACAGGAGTGAAAAATTGCAGTGCCATCTCTCCCAACCTCAAGGAACTACATTGATGACCCCTTTAAGTTCGAATCACCTTTAAGACAGCCTGAAAAATCTCATGCAGGTGTAATTATGAGGGTTTTTTTTCACATTGTGTTTCACACTCTCAACTGGTATTCAACACAGCCTATGCTATTTCGATATACATATGCACGCTAAAATTGGCTTTTCGAGTCAGGATCATGCACATAATTCACACTAACCAATGGATAACTGAGCTTGGCAATAAAGTTCAATGCTGTGCTTCACAGAAGCTAAGCATGAAAGTTAGTGACATCCTCTCTAGTTTGCTTTTACATAAGCCAGGACACTTTGGCTGTTGGTGGGTGGTGGTTGAAGTTTGGCATTTGGGGGCTGGATGCTGTGGGCTTGTGGAATCATAGGGTGGTGGGTGCTTAGAAACCTCTGGATATTAAGCGCATTATAAATAACCAATTACAATTACACCGTTGTGCAGGGAGTCCTTGAGGAAGGTACAGGGACAGTTTTTCACATTGAGGTTCACACACTCCAGAGTGTCAGGCTTGCTATGTATTCTGGAACCCGCTAGTTGGATGATTGAGGCACTGATATCACCTATGGAAGCCCACTTAGGGATGGCAGCCTACTGCTCACGCAGTGTGCGGGTACAGTATGCATGCCACTGGCATGCCACAGGTGCACCAGAGGCAAGCTCATGTGGGCCCATCCATGCCTCTTCTAGGATTGGGACCAGTCATGCTTTCGAAATCTACCCGTGTCCATCCAGCAACATAGCATGCTGGAGCTACATACTCTTAACACCCCAATTGAATCTTCGACTTTAATGCTATGTGGGTAAGCACTACTACCAGTTCTTGTACTTGTATACCTCCAAAAATACGTGAAACTCAAGATGTTTTTTTAAAAGACGCAGTTTACTTCTAAAAGTAAACATCTTGTGACAGAGAAAGAGAAAACAATGAAAGCCTTGGCTGTAAAAAATACCATAACTATCTGTGATCTCATTATCGATTTTCATTTGGACTATTTATATATTACTCAGTCTTAGCTATCTGAGTTCACAATATCAGTTCTCAATGGTTTGGTTCAATCTTTCAGCAGTTCAGAATCACATTGGAAAACATAGATCAGGTGTTGCCTACATTTCCAAAGATGCCTCCAATATTTCGGTGAAAGAGACCACTACTTTCTCAGGAACCAACTTACTTCATGTAAAATGTCTGATCTTCTCTTCACTCTCAATGTACTCAATCATCATTTTTCGACTCACACCTCAAAATCCCCTTTTGTTAACCAAGTTGGTCGGATTTCTTTGCACAATTCCATGTGCAATTGCCCAAGCCCTACAATCTTCAATTATTGGCATGAGCTTGCTGGGCATCCGTTGACAGGTCCCCATCTAGATTTGATAGCTCACCTGAACCTTGAAAGAGTTAGCTTTTAACATAAAATCAATTTAATATCATAAATGGTTGAAAATTACTCCTCAAGGTGTATAGCTTTAGTTGAAGTCCTAGACAACATCTCTTCAATTTGCTACTGTTGCAAAGCCTAATTCTCCTGATAAACTATTACGGTCATTATGTAACACTTCCATCTGACACTAAATATCACAAAGTGTGATTTACAGAACAGCATAACGCACAGAAATCAGCTCTTCATAAATCCGCTTGCATTTGACAAGACCATTATGATTTTTACTCTAAATCAATGCTTCCCTGTGATATGGCGCTACAAAATACATATTATTCAAGCAAGGAAATACTGTATTACCTTCTGCATACTTTCCAGCCCAAATGTGTCTTTTCAAAGATGTAATAGAATCTCAATCAGCTTTGTTTCTTGCATATGATATGATAGGTTATTTATAACATGCTTAATACACAGAGGTTTCTAAGCACGGACCCGGGATCGGCGAGCATGTTACCACTGAGCTATCCTCCCGAGACACTATTTATACTCTATTTATCCTTAGCAAATGTTTTGAAAAAATATGGCTTCCCTTTTCCATGACAAAGGGGCTGATTCATGGAAGTTGTGCACCGAAAAACAGGCATTTGTGCACTATTCTGCCTGAAAATCCCTGTTTAACTTATGTGGATTTTCAGGCAGAATGGCGCACAAATCCCTGTTTTTCAGTGCACAAATTCCATGAATCAGCCCCAAAATCTTCAAAATCTAAAAGCAATTATGCCTGTAAGAGCCATATGCAGATTTTCATACCCCTCTTTCCCTCATATTATCTGTTGCTTCACTTCTATCACAGATTTTTAACTACTACTTCTAATGCCCCAAAGATAGGCAACTGGGTCCTCCAAAGAACCATGGGCCTCATTCCGAGTACGGCGCTAACCAATCGCGCTATTAACGCCTTGGTTGATGCCGTACCCGGACCGGCAGCGCCTTGGTGGATGGCGGAATTACCGCCCCATTCCAAGGTTGGCGGGGCGGTAATTCCCCATTCACCAAGGCTCTTCCCCATTCCCAAATGAGCCCCCATAGGGCTCAATGGGAATGGGGAAGATGCAAATAACGGTGACCGTTCATTACGGTCACCGTTATTGGCTTGGAGGCCCCTTTGCGCCCTCAACTTTAACACCTGCTCAAAGCAGGCATTAAGGGCGAGGGCGCAGAGGGAACTCGGAGTATGGCGGTAAGGGATCACCGCCACCGGTCTCGTTACTGGTGGCCGCTATCCCTTACCGCCATACTCGGAATGATGCCCCATGTCTTTTATGTATTCTGAAACGGACAAGTCTTTGCCCTGTCACATAGTTTAGTAGTATCATATGGACATCCAGCCCATGGGCGTCTTCAGTTAAGGGTGTTGAATTAAAGGGCAATATCCCAGCCTCCTGACTAAGAGCCTTTGCTTAGCCATGTCCTTCTACTTGTCTGTAAGCACTAATGATTGCTTCTCCTCGGCCTGGCCGTCACCGTGCAATTCTCATGCTATCTCTTTCTTTCACTGCTATTTCTCTGTGCACTCTCCTCTGCTTAGAACCATCTCGATTCATAGCATCTCTTCTACTCAATGCCACACCTCTTCTCGCTCCACTACTCTCTTCATTCACAAAACCTACTCCAACCCTAGCTTTCATTACACTTCCTCTTCTCATATATCCCCCCAGTGATTATTTCTCAGACTCAACATCACTATGCTTCTACATCTCACTTTCTTTCTATTGTTCTTTGGAATGAGCAGTCTGTCTGTAATAAAACCTCCTTTCCCCACTTCTTCCTTTCTCATGCTCCTTCTCTTGACCTAATCATCAATTAATCCATCACCGTTCACCTCATCTACAGACCACCACACAGGTGAGACTCTTTCATTGTGGATATTTCCAATTTACACTCCTCTGTGAAATTAGCATATTATAATAATGTCTTTCTCATTGATTTTAACCTCCTCGAGTTACAGACTGAAAACCACACTTGAACCACGCTTTTCACACTGACCGCTTCCATGGAGCTTAAGCAAATTGTGGTCTCCCCTGGCACAACAAAGGCGACGCACTAGGCTTAGTCTTCATATCATCACCCTGCATCACCTTTGGAGACCCTATCACTCTTGACTGGTCGGACCACGCCGCCATGCTATTATCAGTTACCCACTCGACCACAGCTCACAAAGGTCAGGCTAAATGCCCCCTCACTCAACACCGCTCATTCAAAACCCTCCCAGTCAATGAGTTAAAAGCAAACATTGCAGACTTCCCCACCACAGGCAACTCAGGCCTCCTGGAATTTTTCAGCTACTCTGCTATGGAACTGGCGGGCACTCATGCCATTGGGGCAGCCTTTAATAGGACCAAAGTTCTCTTTCTAGTAGTAAAGTATTGTACCAAACCCTCACCCGACCCAGAAGTACCAGCAATGCGACAGAATCAATTTTATTGAAAAAATTGACAAAATCTGAGAGGCCATCGAATCACCATCTCACAGCATTAGCATCCCCGGCACACACACTACCCCTCTGGGGAACCAAATTCACTCACCGGATCTCCTAAAAATGATCGCCTCCTCCAAACCTACTGCTTAGTCCGATGATGTAATTTCGGCCTCCATCATTAAGCAATTGATGGGCCCGGCGCTTAATGCACTCCTCAGCATTATCAACGCCTCCCTCACAGAAGGATAATTCCTAAACATCCTCAAGACTGGTCTCATACGACTTCTTTTGAAAAATAAAACCCTAGATCCAGACAACTTAGTCAGCTACAGGCCCATTACCAACCTCCATTATGTTTGCAAAATCTTGAAAAAAGTAGTTGCTACACAACTACTCACCAGAATCGAACATTCCATCTCCTTAATGACTATCAGGCAGTGTTTTGCCCCAAGTGTAGCTCAGGGATGTCATTTGGGGGCAGCCAGGGGTCGCATTTGCTACCCCTAAACATAAGCCCCTGTGGCCAGCGCCATGTGGTTCTTTATTTTTAGAGTTGCTGTCTTTCTTGTTCAGGCCTATTAAAAAACAGGGGGTCTAACAAGTGTTACACTTTGAGCAGTGATCCTAAATAAGAAAGAATCGAAATAACAAATAGTTTGTCTTTCTGGAATTCTATACAGTAATTGCTAGACTCATTAAAAGGTTTCTTTCAGGCACACTTCAGGAGGTGAGTCACTGATTTAGTCTGTTCTTAAACACTTCAACTCAGCCTTTTGTCCTTCTGAGGTCGATAAATGAGTACCAACACAGGTTGGGTGAAATTGTATGTATATGTGTTCGATATAAAGTGCTTAAGTGTAAGTGCTATGTAATAACATATCATTATCATTTGGCCTTGGAAGTCTGCTTGCATTCACAGTAATTTGGTAATATGGGCCTATACACAATGATATTAACAATACATATGGTGATCCATTCTTGTGTGAAATGTACATAACATTATAGTGATATCGTTACCATATTTTTCATAGTGTTCTTGGGAACAATGCCATGTGATGCCACTTCCTGTTTTGTCAAGGGGTGAAAGGTTGTGTTCCATCGCTTCCTGTGATGTCACTTCCGGGTGGGGGTCAAATTACCTTATTTCTTGTGATCGCATCATAGGTCAAAGGTTGTGTGATGTCACTTCCGCTACCTCAGGCATTTTGGTGAGATGAAGTCCCCGGTGTAGCCTCAAGACACCCACCATCCAGATGATGCTTTCGAAATTATGGATAAGGCTGACTCATGACTCATCATCCTCCTTGACCTCTCTGCTGCATTTGAAACTGTTAAGCACCACGTCCTTCTCTGCCTCATTGCTGACAGGATGGGATTCTCTGGCACTGTCCTGAATTGGTTTACCTCCTAGTTATCAGGCAGACACAAGGCTGTACAGATGAACTCATCACATTCTAAGTGAATCCAGGTCTCCTGATGAGTCCCCAAGGCCCCATCCTCTCTCCCATCCATTTGAACCTTTACATGGAGCCTCTGGGCACTCTCCTCAAAGTTCCCAATATAGGTCCCAATATAACATAGAGAGTAAATAGTGTACAGGATAGCTCTCTGCGATTTTCTAGATGTTATCCAGTCCTCAATGTTGACTGCCTACATCAAACTAAACTCATCCAAGACTGAATTTGCCCTCATCGGTCCGCCCGCTAAAAAACAACTTGCCCAACAATGCCTCAATGATATACACATAGAAGAATTTGATCCACAACTCTCAGACTCAGCAAAATCCATAGGCTTCACCATTTACAGCAGCCTGTCCTTCTAGAACCACATAGCCAAGAAGGCCCAATTAGCCTGGTTCAGAATGTCTACCCTTCGAAAAATCAAACCCTTCATCCCGCCGCAGGACTTCTGGACCATAGTGCAGGTCCTTGTGGTGTCACACATCAATTAGGGAAATGGTCTCCTGGCAGTGCTCCCAGCTGCTCAATTGGCTCTCCTAAAAGCAGTCCACCACTCTGCAGCACATCTTATTACAGGAGCACAGAAATGTGACCAAATTACCCCATCCTAATGTAGACGAGCAGGTGGACACGTTCTCCCTGGTCTCCACCCCCCTAGCACCGTCCCATTGGAATGAAAGACAAAGTGCCACAAGTGGGAACATATGCATGAATCCCTGCAATATTCCTGCACCACGTTGAGTATATGAGAGACGACATGGACTCAAGCAACCATTTAGAGTGTACCTACAAGCTGACATAGTGGAAGAATGCTATCAAGAAGGATGCCCTTCGACGAGCTGTCGAGATGAAGCCATGAACAGAATGGATGTATGTTAAAACCAAGTCTTAGAACAGCAAACGAATGTCATAAAGAGGATATAAGAGCCTATGCTGAAATGATAGGAAAAGACTTAAGAATGATGACATAACTGGAGCACTAAGAGAAACATATACCCAATGATACAGTAATCATGAACACAAAGAAGAATTAAGTGACTCACTGGTCAATAACTGTAAATACGCAGTAACGCAAGGTAGGAAGAACATAAAGACGCTTTATAGAGGTATATATTCAAGGTTTAGGATGACTATAGAAGAAGATGGACGACGGCGTATGTCAATCAACCCAGCAACCTCAAAATACAAGCCCAGGATCATGAAGTGAAAAGACGATGAAAAGGCTGTTTTTCCCTTGCAAAATAAAGGAGTACTGGTACCAAGGATGCTATTCTGAAAGATGAAGGCAAAGTATGAAGGGAGTTCAACAAGCAGATCATGTGGGAAGGACATAGTTCTCAAGATTAGGAGGAACAAGAACACTTACAGGTGGCAAGTATTGGACAATTAAAAGTGCATAAAGTTTATATGGGATAGAGTGAGCAAGTCTCTAAAAGCCAAGAGGAGCAACTGCAGCCAGTATAATTGAAGTAAATAGTGCTAAATACAATGTTGAAAAGTACACATTTGTGGTCTCTTAACACATGACGAGGAGCTCGCAAATAAGGGCTTTTCATTAGGCTTGAAACTAAGATAATGGTGTGGCTACACTCCCTTGAATGTTCAAGACAGAGCAGACTTGCAAGGTCAATCTTCGAATAGAGGACACTGGCATGAGGCCTACCGATGAGAGAGGGTAGAGTAATTGCGAAAACAAGGGGAGAGCTGATGTATCTCAAAGCACATGGGTTTCCTTTCTATGTACGTGCCCCTAGCAAGCCAAAGGTCCAAAGTTGGATTTGGGTTGTCAACCAATCAGAAAAGCCTCCCACGCACCTTTTACACAAAGTATTATTCCATTGCCATATTCTTTGCTGTAATCAGTATAACTACGTATGTAGAAGTAGCTCAGGGCATGTCCTACAGACAAGGAACCGCCAATGAGAGACTAACACTAATGCATTCTATATGTAGACATGATCCCCTAATCCAATCCCAGCCCTCAATAGGTTTTTGCAATATGAAGCGTAGGATGACATCACAGATGACACATCTAGCATTATATAAACTAAGTATAATCAAAAAGTGTTCTGATCCTGCATACATTGATTGGTGAATGACGACTAACCCTGCTTTCCTTCATTGAGATAAAAGCAGTATTTAACTACCTTCTTTGAGTCTGTTCGGTTATTTGGTAATTCCATCTAGCACAAAGACACTTCAAGGTGCTAGAGCACACTAGACAAACTACATTGGCTTCCACTCCAAGCCAGGATACTGTTCAAGACTGTATGTATCATCAACAAAGCAGTCACAAGCTCCACATATCTGGTGGCACACACTCCTCGCACAGCAAATCTACCAACTGGCTTGAATCACAACTCATCCGCAAAGAGAAGTCCCACAAACAGTTCTTCTCTTGTCATGCACCCACCCTGTGGAACTGGATCCCGGCATCTGCTCGGAAGGCCCCCACAATTCTCCAAATCCCAAATCTCTCAAAAACATGTCTCTTTCAACAACACCTGAACAAGGACTGATTCCAATGGACACACATACCGATGCACAGACCTCACAGTATTGTGCTACTGTTTAAAGATGCCAGCCAAAATGCAAGCTAGCCACACTCAGTACAGCGCTCCGCTGCTCTCAAGTTAGGTCTGCACTCCAAAGAATGAAATAAAATCAATAAAATAAATGACCCTTACCAAAACATTGCTCTCTCCCTCTGCTTCTGTAACTCTTGCTGCCCTTCACAACCCTGTCCACACCTTCATTCACACTCCCCTACACTCTGGCAGGGGCGGTGGTGTAGGATTGTTTTCATCTTCTAAACTTCCTATCTCTCCTACTCGCCTACCTCCTGCTAATTATCCTGAATTTCAAATGTATTTATTTTTCCATTTACGAAGTGCACCAAACCCGGGAGCACCAGGGTGCAGTTACATAACATGTTACACATTGGAGTCGTCACAGGCGAGAAATCTCAGCCAGGGTATCTATGCCAAAAGCCAAGTTTTTAAAGCTTTCCTGAAGGCCAAGTAAGATTGTTCCTCTCGCAATGCATGCAGCAGAGAGTTCCAATGTTTTGCAGTAATCATAGGGAAACCTGAGTCTCCGGCTTTTGTCCTTTTGAATTTTGATTGGATAAGTCGGTTCATGTAGGCTGTCTTCATATGTCTCTAGATGGTTGTGCTTTTCCGGATTTTCTCTGAGAGGTATGGGGGCAGCATTAGAGAGGCATCTGGAGTAATTTACAAGGTTTTACACATGATACCTTCTCGTATCCGGAGCCAATAAACAATCCTTCTTGCAGATGAAATATGGTCTAATTTAGAAATGTTTAATGCTGCCCATAGAGTGTTGCTTTGGATCACCTGTATCTTCTGCATGTTGTGAGTCAAGGTGCTGGCAAAGAGTGCATTGCAGTACACCAGCCAGGATTCAATGACTGCCTGGGCAATGGTGAGGCAGCACTCAGGGTTTAGAAAGGGTCTGGCTGCATTAATCTGTTTTGTGGTGTATGCAGCAGTGGAGGCAATGGCATTCACATGCTGCACCAGGGAGAGCATAGCGTCCAGGTAAACGCCCAGTGTTCTCATGGGGCGAATGGGATCATGTTGCCGTCAATATTAAATTGTTAGACCAGAAAAGTAATCCCATAGTCGAATGATACGTATAATATGTTGGCCAGAAGCACATCGCATCATTTGACAAACATCGCAATCTAAGAATCATCAATGTAACCAAAGGGCGTCCATTTTGTGAAATGACGGCCATTTGCTGTTTGTTCTTTTCTGTCAAACGCTTTGCAAATATATTCTATGCTTTAAACTCACACACAGTGCGAGGTCACGGCTTGAACGCTGAAATACTAACACAGACCGGAATGTCAAACTGTGCAGAAATAAAAAAAAAATCTCTCTCACTAAGTCCTTGAAGTCGAGCAGAAGCCGCATCTAATCAGTAGTCCTGGTGCCGGTTTGTCTTGCAAGCGCTGTTGTAAAAGGCAGTTAAACATGAATTATATTCTCCTAGCGGAGAGTGGTGTTTTCTGTTTCAGAACTATCTGACCCTTAGTTCATGAGCCGAAACACATAGATAATGCAGTAAGGAATGTTTCTCTGCTAAGAACACAATATCCTTGCCGAGCCAGAGCTCTATGTTCCTCATAACAGAAATCTGTCTCTGCTGCCTTTGCTAGAATAACTATGTTTAGACTGAATGACGTGTCATAATTGTCATAATTGTCAATCACTGAACCCTAGCCTGTATGACATGTATGTGCGCGGGTCGAATTGCCTTAACAAAGGATATGTCTAATGAATATATATTGCTGCTTGAGCGCTGTTCACTCTATCCCATCTCACGGTGTTTGGGAACACACATTGTGAGGCGTTGAGACCCAGCCGGCCGACTGAGAAAAACTGAAATAAACCAGACTTGTTTGGAAAACGAACCTCGCGTCTGACGTGTCATTATAGTATATGGTTTTGTGCCTTAGTTTCCATATGTGGTCTTTATGGCCTAGCAAAGATGGCGCCCGAACAGGGACCCTCCCACTAATGCTCCATCATATACATTGAAGTTGAAGGAAGGCAAAAACGAGTCAAGGAAGAAGCCGTCAAACTGGGATCGGAAGGTGTTCAGGGCGCCCCTGTAGAAGTGATGAGACTCCTCCGCAGATCTGTACACAGCCGATCCCTGATCGACGAGCAGCGCCCAGAGAGCATCAAGGCGAGTGTCCTGGAACAAGGCAGATTGAGCCAGACACGCGGTCATGACGATTCATGGTTGCATCTGTATACGGGAGAATTGCGTCCTAAGTGACGAATTGGTTGCTCAGGTGAGTCATGCCCCGATTCTTAAATGTCCTGATATTGGTAGAGAGTTGCACTTGCAAGTTCAAATGCCCAGGATAAGAAAAGAGTTAGAATTAACCATGCCTGGGAAATTGTCTTCCTGTTGAGTTCGTTTTTTTCATTGCGGTGTACAATCTTTGGAAACTGGCCATGTCGCACCACCCAAAGGGTCGGCGGCACATGAAATGTATATCAAGTATGGTATAGGGGCAATAGTGTTTAATGCGATTTGGCATAGGCAGACCAGACGTGTATCAGACCTTCAGTGGCCTAATAATGCAAGCTTTGAATTAGCACGTATGGAACACCTAGAATCGGTATTGCTACGCAAAAAGGCCCGACCTGCAGCGTTCGACGTTGTAAGAGACTGGAGGAAGGAAGCTAATCTCCATTTCAAAAGTAGGGAGAAACACGCGCGCAGACATAAAACAAATGTAGAGAAAGCGCTAGAGCATGATCAGCATCAGCAGACAGAAACCATTAGGAACATGGACAGGGTTTTCCAATTAGATGTACAGACAATTTATTAATCGCAAAATTTGCATACATCCGATGAACTAATAAACAAAATATTAAATGAGCGAAGAAATGAACAACAAACTACTGACCCAGTTGCACCTCTTGCTTATGTACCTCCTATTCCTGTTATTCCATCTGCACCTATAGTAAGCAGTTCCTCTCCCCCTGTGCCTGTGACATCATCTCCACCACCGCCTTCAGAGCATGAGTTAGCCGCTTTAGCAGGCAGTTCTACAGAGAGGAAGTATTAGACAGACTTGTAGTATGGTTAGCAAAGGAAGGAAAGAAGAACTGAAAGAATGGGCTGAAACATATATTGTTGATGACAATGCAGTGGCTGTGCAAATTTCCATATCTGATTATAGAGGCCTTGGTGAACAGCAGGTATTGTTAGAATGCATGGGGAATTATCTTGTGAAAATATGGAGTGATCTGAACGATACGGTGGTACCGCAAGCGTTGCGTGATTTGGTTGTTCTTTCAAATTTGCAAGATAATGCGGCGAAAGTACGAGAACACGTAGGCCGAATATTTGTGTTTAAGCGAGAACTTGATCGATTGCATAAAGAATTATTGAAAAAAGATAAACCGCATATGTCATACGTTCAGCAACGGTTTTTACCTCTGTTGTGTCAGGTTTCGTGGGATTTGGTTGAATGTGGTGGAATGAGGATATGATTAACATAAAGTATGGTTTGGGCCTTAACTTTCTGTGCAGAGTGTGGAGAGCTTCCCAAGCCAAAATGGAGACTTCCAAAAGGATCAGTGATTGGTCAGAAGTAAAAGAAAGGCATTGTTGGAACATTCTAAATCGCCTTTCATTGTCAGAAGCCCAGCTGGAAGGTCTTATGTTTGAAGCTCTTAAGATTTAGAAAACTTTAGTTAGGCCCTTGTGCCTAAAATTGTTTATTTGGATCAAGAAAGTGTTGGAGAATTAAGAAGAAACTTATAAAACGTTCCAGTGAAAGAAAGAAGCAAGCTAAGTGAATTCTTTATATTTTACGGAACTTTGTGATTTTCAAGCAGGAGTTAAATATCAATACCATTAATTAACTTGTTCCTGTTTTCTTAGTTTTTGTTTAATTATTAGTTCATTTCGTTCTTTCAAGAATTTATTTTAGAACTTCTAGAACTGTATTTAAATTTATTGAACTGCGTCACATTTTTTTGCACCTGGCAAGTTGGAGTGTGGAGGTCTGTTTATCATTTTAGCGTCGTGTGTTTTTTCGGCCGTATAAAAGATTATTGAGTATTGTTCCATTTTACGGTAACAGTGCTTTTCTTAACGTCGGACTAGCGTTAGAAATCTTACACTGTCTGCGCAAGTGACAGTGTGGTAGCCACGCGACTCCGAGGCGTTGTTTTAATGACTAACATTCTAACCTGGCGCGTGATCATCACTGGGCTGCCTCTTCAAGGATTAGTGTCCGGAACTGAGGAATTTCTTCTTTACAGTTTGAACAATTCACATTAAGAATAGTGAATACTATTCCATTACGCATGCGCCCATGCCAATTTCATTTTTGAACTCTATTCCTTGTTCATGAGCGCATCCATTTTAGAAGGAGAAAACAATATCTTCACGCATGCGCATACTCTGGTTAAAAGAACGCTTCTTTTATGAGCGATCTTCTTTGCAAGCAGAAGATCCAATTAATGAACACTTTATATATTCAGGAAACAAACAATTTTGAATTGAATAGCCAGAGTGTCATTTTTGGAATTTGTGTTGAAGCTAGAAATTAATACGAACAACAGGTATAATATTTCCAGCGGGTTGTTTGGGTAAACGACATCTGAACTGCTAGAAGATTAACTCATTAAACTGAGAGAGATTAGCAGTTTTTCAATTCCGAATTGAAGAAATTAGTAAGAGCATCTGAGACTCTATTTTTCTGTTTTCTTCAGTAGAATTCACACACGTCCTCTACGTTATTCACAGAGGATAATCAGGTATGGTGGCGTGTTTATTTACTTAAATTGATAAAGAGAAGTCAGAGCCAAGGAATTCAAAGGTTAGTGACTAAAGTGAATTTGTTGTTATTTTTACCAACAGGTTGACAGATAAAGAAGCTGAGCAAAACCTGAAGTTTATTATTTTGTCCCATTTTCCCCCTTTACCTTGGGGGTGCTCTCAACTGAACTGTTTGATACCAGTTAAGAGGTTAGCATCCAAAGGGGACTGCGGGGGTTCAGCAGCTTCCGGGGACAACATCAGATTTGATAAAGCCTGACAGTATGAAAGGCCAGAAAAAATAGTCCTCCTAAGCTGTCATGAACCCCGAGTTCTCAATGGAAGCGTTAAGTGTTTTAGTGAGGGAATTACAGGAGGAATTAAAGGTGGCATATCAAGAGAATAAAAAATTAGGACAACGAGTAGATGAGTTATGTGAAAAGATGGCACAGACGGAGGGAATTGGGAGAGAAGAATTCCCCCTGGAATTGGTAAGGGCTGGTGAGGAGAGAGGTGTGGGTAGAGGTGACGGGGCAGAAGGAGGTTTTAGGGCATTAGTTATGCCAGTACCTTTGGCAGCTCCAGAGCGTTACTATGGAGATTCAAGTAAATTTCAGACATTTGTAACCCAATGTGAGTTGCACTTTCTTAGTAGGCCCGAACTATTTCCTTCTGATGCTTCCAGAGTTACTTTTATGATGTCTTGTTTATCAGGAGAGGCTTCTCTTCTCTTTTTTATCGAGGCCTCAAGGAGGAGTTGAAGGATGCCTTGTCCAGTGTAGTTCAACGCCCTTCTTCTTGTGAGGAATTGATTGATTTAGTAGTTCAGTTAGACTATCGTATAAGTGAAAGGAAAGCAGAAAGGTGTCGTTGTACTCAGGGGGAGGTGAGGTCAGTCCTTAGAGAAGATCGTTCAAGGCTTGAGGTGGGTAGTAAAGAAGTGAAACCAAGGGTAAATGATCAACAAATTAGAATAAAAGGTGCTTTATCAAAAGAGGAAAAGACTAGGAGGCGTGAGAATAATTTGTGTTTATATTGTGGTAGGAGCGGTCACTTTTTAGGAAATTGTCCCTTTACACCCAAAAAAATTTCATCAGCCGGAGGAAAAGGACAGCAAATTGCAAATACAGTTCAGTCAACGGTTCCACACATAACTGTAAATGTATCATTGTATTTGAAGGAGGAGAGGAAAGGGTATGGACCGGTAGTGATTGATTCAGGAGCCACTGGGAACTTTATGGATTGGGGAGTAGCTAAGGCTTTGGGAATACCACTTGTGAGGAAGGAAGTTGTGGAACAGGTTCGGGCTGTAGATGGAACTTCTCTTTCATCAGGTCCTATAACTCATGAAACTTGTGTCTTGGTTATGGAATTACTTGGAGGTCATAGAGAAGAAATCTCATTTGATTTAATTGATACACCAATTCTGAAAATAATTTTAGGCATGCCATGGCTAACCTTGCATAATCCTCAAATTGATTGGAGTAGGCGAGTGGTAGAATTACAGTCTAGTTTCTGTTTAGAAAACTGCCTTTTGAAAGGTAATCCTGGGAGGAAAGAAACACAAGGTTTGGTTTCCTTTTTTCTGACTGACGCAGGTATTACAGGACATAATATAGGAGCGGTGTTAGGACATCTTCCGGAGTGTTATCATGGGTACAAGGAGGTTTTTGATGAAAAGGAGGCAGGAGAATTACCTCCACATAGGAGTTTTGTCTGTAAAATTGATTTGGAGCCCGGGGTGGTTTTACCAAGTAGTCGAGTGTATGCATTAACGGAAAAGGAGAATGATTATCTTAAAGAGTACCTCGCAGAAAATTTGGCTAAGGGTTTTATTCGTCATTCTCAATCTCCAGCCGAATCTCCATTATTTTTTGTACCAAAGCCAGATGGGTCTCTCAGAACATGCATTGATTATAGAGCTGTGAATAGGATTACAATCAAAAACAAGTATCCTCTCCCTCTGATAGCAGAAATCTTGAATCAGGTCCAGGGAGCCACCATTTTTTCCAAATTAGATTTACGTGGTGCCTATCATCTGGTGAGAGTCCAGGAGGGTGATGAGTGGAAAACGGTATTCAAAACCCGATTTGGGCTTTATGAGTACTTGGTGATGCCTTTCGGGTTATGCAATGCACCAGCTGCCTTTCAATTCTTTATGGATGAAATTTTAAGAGATTTTTTAGATATATTCGTAGTAGTATATATTGATGATATTTTGATTTATTCTCAGGATTTAGAGTCTCATAAAATTCATGTGGGAAAAGTTCTACAAAGACTCAGAGAGAATCATTTGTTTGCTAAATTAGAAAAATCCCAGTTTCATACTAATTCTGTGGAATTTTTAGGATACATTGTTTCTCCCAAGGGGTTGGAGATGAATCCGAACAAAGTTCAAGCCATCACGGATTGGCCAACACCAACGAAAGTAAAAGAAATTCAAAGCTTTTTAGGTTTTGCAAATTTTTACAGAAGGTTTATTGAAGGGTTTTCTCGATTGATTACTCCCATAACAAAACTCTTAAAGAAAGGTGCCAAATTTGTGTGGTCGACAGAGGCAGAGGAGGAATTTCAAGAATTAAAGAAAAGGTTCAGTTCGGCCCCTATTTTAATTCATCCAGACCCATCTCAGCCTTTTTATGTAGAAGCGGATGCATCGAATCTTGCCATGGGGGCTGTTCTTTCTCAGAGACAGGACAACTTCATCCAGTGG
Organism: Ambystoma mexicanum; assembly: GCF_040938575.1. Lineage (NCBI taxonomy): Eukaryota > Metazoa > Chordata > Amphibia > Caudata > Ambystomatidae > Ambystoma > Ambystoma mexicanum. The sequence continues at coordinate 426,532,611 of NC_090935.1, forward strand.
CTTACTATTCTAAAACATTTTCTATGGCAGAACAAAATTATACGATCTCAGATCGAGAATTATTGGCAATCAAGTTTGCTTTTGAAGAGTGGAGGCATTTTTTAAAAGGAGCAAGACATACAGTGACTGTGTTAAAAGACCATAGAAATTTGCTTTTTTTGATATCAGCCAAGACTCTCACACCAAGGCAGTTAAGATGGTCATTGTTCTTTGCTGATTACGATTTTGTAGTGACATTTAAGCCAGGTAGGCTTAATGGAAAGGCTTATGCTTTATCGCGTCAATTTCCTGGAAGTGAGATGGAATCAGAGAAGGAGATGATATCCATTATCGATCCATGCTGTTTTATTTCTGCCGGAATACAGAAAATTGAGGATGTTGAGGAAGAAGTTCGAAAGTCAATGTCAATTGCACAAATGGAGGAATGGGTTCGAAAGGATCCGGTTCGAAAAATTGAGAAAGGATTGCCGTTTTTTGAAAATAAACTTTACTTACCTATTTTGGAATTGAGAGAGAGAGTAATAAGAGACTGTCATGAATCTATGCTGTCCGCACATCCAGGTTTTAGAAAGACGCTAGAATTGGTCAGGAGGAGCTTCTGGTGGGAAAAAATGCGTCAGGACATCTTAAATTTTGTAAAAACCTGTGCTATTTGCGCTCAAATGAAGAATCAAACCGGAAAACCAGTCGGGTTGTTGGAGCCGTTGCCTATTCCACCTCGTCCTTGGCATACAATCTCCCTGGACTTCATTACAGATCTTCCTTGTGACAAGGGTTGTACATCTATTCTAGTTGTTGTGGACCTCTTGTCAAAAGAGGGTCATTTTGTTCCAATGGAGGGAGAGGTTACTGCAGACAGTTTGGCCAAAGTCTTTTTGCGAGAAATAGTTAGACTGCATGGTCTTCCTAATCAAATTATCTCAGATAGAGGTCCTCAATTTATTTCTAGATTTTGGAGGGTTTTTTGTAAGGATTTGGGTGTGGAAGTCAGTTTATCATCAGGTTACCATCCCGAGACCAATGGACAAGTAGAAAGGGTAAATCAAGAACTGGAGAAGTATTTGAGGTGTTATCTACAGGCAGGGGAAGAATGGGTGGATTTGATTTGGCTTGCCGAATTTGCTTATAATAATTGTGCTAAAGATTCAACTAACATGTCTCCGTTTTATCTTGGAAGAGGTTTTCACCCACGGTTTTTAAGTTTTGAAATTACTGAAGAGTCAGAGAATCCTGGAGTTGAGGTTCGATTAAAAACTATGAGAAAGAATTTGGAAAGAGCTAAAAGAGTACTTTTCGATAGTAAACAGAAGTACAAAAGATTTGCAGATCAAAAAAGGAGGTTGGGTCCTAAATATAAGGTTGGTGACTTGGTTTGGCTTTCGACGAGACATTTAAGAATTAAGGGCAAAAACAAATTTACTCCACGTTTTGTAGGTCCATTTAAAGTAGAAAAGGTGATCAATCCAGTGTCAGTACGGTTAAAACTACCTACTTCCTTGAAAATACATCCAACCTTTCACATTAGTCTATTAAAACCTGTGATTCAGGGGACTAGAGTTGTACATCCACCTTCACCAGTTCAGTTAGAGAATTCATCTGAAGAGTTTGTGGTGAAAAGAATTGTAGACTCCAGGAGGTTAAGAGGGAAACTACAATATTTAATAGACTGGGAAGGTTTCGGACCTGAGGAACGTACATGGGAGGATGATGTGAATGTGCATGCACCACAATTAGTCGCAAAATTTCATAGAAAGTATCCTTCTAAAGTTGGCCCTGGGACAGGGCATTAAAGGGGGGGTACTGTCAGGTTTCGTGGGATTTGGTTGAATGTGGTGGAATGAGGATATGATTAACATAAAGTATGGTTTGGGCCTTAACTTTCTGTGCAGAGTGTGGAGAGCTTCCCAAGCCAAAATGGAGACTTCCAAAAGGATCAGTGATTGGTCAGAAGTAAAAGAAAGGCATTGTTGGAACATTCTAAACCGCCTTTCATTGTCAGAAGCCCAGCTGGAAGGTCTTATGTTTGAAGCTCTTAAGATTTAGAAAACTTTAGTTAGGCCCTTGTGCCTAAAATTGTTTATTTGGATCAGGAAAGTGTTGGAGAATTAAGAAGAAACTTATAAAACGTTCCAGTGAAAGAAAGAAGCAAGCTAAGTGAATTCTTTATATTTTACGGAACTTTGTGATTTTCAAGCAGGAGTTAAATATCAATACCATTAATTAGCTTGTTCCTGTTTTCTTAGTTTTTGTTTAATTAGTAGTTCATTTCGTTCTTTCAAGAATTTATTTTAGAACTTCTAGAACTGTATTTAAATTTATTGAACTGCGTCACATTTTTTGCACCTGGCAAGTTGGAGTGTGGAGGTCTGTTTATCATTTTAGCGTTGTGTGTTTTTTCGTCCGTATAAAAGATTATTGAGTATTGTTCCATTTTACGGTAACAGTGCTTTTCTTAACGTCGGACTAGCGTTAGAAATCTTACACTGTCTGCGCAAGTGACAGTGTGGTAGCCACGCGACTCCGAGGCGTTATGTTTTATTTACTAACATTCTAACCTGGCGGGTGATCATCACTGGGCTGCCTCTTCAAGGATTAGTGTCCGGAACTGAGGAATTTCTTCTTTACAGTTTGAACAATTCACATTAAGAAAAGTGAATACTATTCCATTACGCATGCGCCCATGCCAATTTCATTTTTGAACTCTATTCCTTGTTCATGAGCGCATCCATTTTAGAAGGAGAAAACAATATCTTCATGCATGCGCATACTCTGGTTAAAAGAACGCTTCTTTTATGAGCGATCTTCTTTGCAAGCAGAAGATCCAATTAATGAACACTTTATATATTCAGGAAACAAACAATTTTAAATTAAATAGCCAGAGTGTCATTTTTGGAATTTGTGTTGAAGCTAGAAATTAATACGAACAACAGGTATAATATTTCCAGCGGGTTGTTTGGGTAAACGACATCTGAACTGCTAGAAGATTAACTCATTAAACAGAGAGATTAGCAGTTTTTCAATTCCGAATTGAAGAAATTAGTAAGAGCATCTGAGACTCTATTTTTCTGTTTTCTTCAGTAGAATTCACACACGTCCTCTACGTTATTCACAGAGGATAATCAGGTATGGTGGCGTGTTTATTTACTCAAATTGATAAAGAGAAGTCAGAGCCAAGGAATTCAAAGGTTAGTGACTAAAGTGAATTTGTTGTTATTTTTACCAACAGGTTGACAGATAAAGAAGCTGAGAAAAACCTGAAGTTTTTTATTTTGTCCCATTTTCCCCCTTTCCCTTGGGGGTGCTCTCAACTGAACTGTTTGATACCAGTTAAGAGGTTAGCATCCAAAGGGGACTGCGGGGGTTCATCAGCTTCCGGGGACAACATCAGATTTGATAAAGCCTGACATGTTGAAACCGGTTAGTGAAGAGATGCGAATTTGTATGCGAGATGTGCTTAGATGGATTACGGATGCTGCCATTTCCCCAATTGAAGTACATGATACGTTTAGTCAGTATACATTAAAAATGCAGAGAAAGGTATGACAGGTTATGGTGGGGTACCCACAGGATGCATGTATGAAGAATAAGTTATATTGTATGCTTTTTTACTTGATTTAGCTTTGTTGCTTAATAAACGAAAGAATGTAGAATGGCCTAGTATGCAATTAACCATGAGCGAGGTGACTCCCACGTTTGACCCGAAAGTAGAGATTGCTGCCGATGGAGCAACTCCAGCGCGAACGATAGAAGCTCATTATATCGCACAGTTTATACATGTCCCTTTTTCTAGGCAAGAGGTAAATACTATAAAGCAGATGATCCCTGATATTAGGAAAAACCCAGCAGTATTCTATAAGGAAATTGAATCTGTTTTGAATTCATCTGTTTTTACATTGAGTGACATTGATTTACTGTTTCCTGTGATTCTTCCAGTAGACATATGAAAACAGATTAGAAATATAAATGACGCGCCGTTGTTAGGCGATACATGGGAGAATTTGATTAAAATTGGTAGTGAGAGAAAGTCTGGAGAAAAGCCACTGCAAGTAATGTTGTCTTTACCATCGCGGATAGTAGAGAAATTGAAAACTTTAGTCCCGGAAAAAAGAATAGTTTGGGATAAATTGATTGCTTGTTTACAGGGCAAAGAGGAAGGAGAGACAGATTATTTAAATCGGTTTGAAGAGGTATTTGCAGATTTTAGTGGTCAAGATCTAAGTACCGAACCCGGGAAGAGATTGTTTAATAATGACATCAGAAAGTGCATGGCAAGCAAAACCACAAAGTGAAGTATTACATATGGCCCAATATTATGAGAACAGAGTAAATTCAGAAAATGATAAGGAACTAATGGATAAAGGGATTTTGAAAACAAGAGTGTTGTTACAGCAAGTAGCAAACAGTAATAAAGGTGGTGGGAACGCACCGTTCAGAGTCCAATTTGCATTAACGCCCAATATGCAGGGGGGTCCAATAGGGATTAATCAATGTGCCTATTGTAGACAAGAAGGCCATTGGCGAGCACAGTGCCCGCATATACAGAATAGAAATGGGACTTTTCGAGAAGACAGAATAAAGGTCGTTCAGGAATAATAGGACAGAATAGAAACCAAAAGGCGCCACAATTTCAGGAAAATCAGGGTAATCAGAATCAACAACGAAACAATACAATGCATATTACTCTGGTGACTTTACATCTGACGATTTACTGTTCTACTAGGACAGCCCGAGACAGGGGTTGGAACCAGTACCTATTCCCGTTGAAAGGACCCTATGTAGAAATGAAGGTTGGGAATAGGGAGCACATTTTTTTAGTGGACACAGGTGCACAGAAATGTTCAATTGACCATCAGCGAGTTCCAGAAATACCACTGTCAGGGAATAAAAATGTCTCAGTAGAGTTCTCAGGTACGCCAGAAATTAGTCCAGTTTCACAACCAGTACCTATGACACCAGGTCCATTTAGAGAGTCTTGCCCATTTCTTTTGATGAAAAATTGCGGCAAAAACTTGTTGGGATTGAATTTGTTGAAAAAATTGAATGCAGTCATTTATTGGTCTCCTGATGGAGTGCATTTGACAATTTCACTACAAAAGACTCCTGTTTCACAATTTGTATCTATGCAATTACCGTCTGAATTGAATAAAGTATCGGCCTGTATATGGGCAGTGAACGACAATGATGTTGGTTGTTTGAAAGTAGAGCCAGTAAAAATTGTTTTGAAAGAAGAAATTACATTGCCACATATTCCGCAATATAAAACTTTGATTGAGGAGGAAAAGCGTTGAAATGCATTGTATCAGAATTAATTAAAAGAAGCATAATTGAAGAAACCTCTGGTAGTGTTTGCAATAGTACGATTCTTCGGTTTACAAGAAAGGGGGTAATGATATACCTTACCATTTTATAATTGATTTACGCGGGGTGAATAAAGTGGTTGATCTAAAATTTCCATTAGTCCCGGATGTGACTACAATTTTGACTATGATTCCAGCCTCTGCATCATATTTGAGTGTAATTGATTTAAAAAACAAATTCTTTAGTATCATAGTGCATCCAGATAGTAGATATGTGTTTGCTTTTACACTAGGAGACGTTCATTTACATTCACACATATTCCACAGGGTTACACTGAGAGTCCAAGTATTTACAGTAGAGCTTTGAAGGAACAACTAGATATGCTTGAACTACCAACAGGTTGCATATTACTACGGTACATAGATGACTTGCTAACAGCAGCAGACACAGAAGATATATGTAAAGAAAGCACAGTTGCATTATTGACACATTTGGCAGCGCATGCACACAAAGCTTTGCTAAAAAAATTCCAGTGTTGTCGAAAGGAAGTGGCATATTTGGGCTACCTCCTTTTGAAGGAGGGAAGAAGATTGAAACCAGAAAGAATAGAAAGCATCTCAGATATGCCTATTTCAAATACACAGTAAGAAGTCAGGGCTTTAATTGGCATGGTGTCGTATTGTAGGCAGTGGATCGCTAACTTTTCAATGATTGTGAAACCAATAATGGCATTGACACGGAAGGATGTTACCTTACCTTTGCCATGGAACATGGAATGTCAAGAAGCATTTGACCTGCTCAAAGCTCCATTGTGTTCAGCTAAAGTTTTGGACATACCAAATTACGACAAGAGTTTTAAGTTATTTGTGCATGAAAACAATGGATGTGCTTTGGCTGTTTTGACACAGGAACACGTAGGGAGAAATAGACCATGCGGCTACTTCTCTTCCACGTTGGATCCTGTTGCATGTGCTTTGCTGTGTTGTTTGCGAGCTGTTGCTGCAGCCGCTGTGCCAGTAAAACAAACTTAGGGAATGGTTTTAGGTCACGCTTTAACCATAATGGTACCTCATTCAGTGGACGTTCTTTAAATAGAACGCAGATGCAACATCTCATATCAGCCAGATTAACAAGGTATGAAATTGTCCTATTTGCACTGCATATCCAAATTAAGAGATGTTGTGCTTTAAATCCGGCCGAATTAATGCATCCACCCAATTATAAAAGGGGGTGAAAAACAATTCCCCCATGATTGCTTAATGGTTACTGAACAAGAGACAAAAGGAAGAATTGACCTTACTGACACTGCACAGAAAGAGCCAGATGGAGAACTGTTTTGTGACGGTTCTTGTTTTAAATTACCAGATGGCACATCAACTGCTGCTTATGCCATCACCACACTGAAAACTATTATAGAAAGCAAACAAATCCAATATAACTCCAATATAACTCAGCAGAAATAATAGCGTTAACAAGAGCATGTGAAATTTCTGCAAACCTCAATGTAAACATGTATACTGACACTCAGTATGAAACTATAAAGTTCTACACGCATCCATTACTGCGCCACCAAAAAAATATTGTTCAAAAGCAGTTATGTTTGTTCATTTTCAGCCTTGTTTATTTTTAGTTGCAGCCCATATTGATGACACGTGTTTCGGCACTCTAACTTTGCCTTTCTCAAATCTGGGCAATTATTCTTATACAAATTACTATCCAAACGATCTTTTGTTGTTCATGGTTTCTCTAAAGTCACAATTCTGGCATCAAGCGTCGTGTATTTACGCCTAGTAAATACACGACGCTTGATGCCAGAATTGTGACTTTTCAGGACGTACCTCGTCCACGAGTCTGATGGGACTCTCTCCATTTGTATCACCCACGTCATTTAGAGAAACCATGAACAACAAAAGATCGTTTGGATAGTAATTTGTATAAGAATAATTGCCCAGATTTGAGAAAGGCAAAGTTAGAGTGCCGAAACACGTGTCATCAATATGGGCTGCAACTAAAAATAAACAAGGCTGAAAATGAACAAACATAACTGCTTTTGAACAATATTTTTTTGGTGGCGCAGTAATGGATGCGTGTAGAACTTTATAGTTTCATTTTTGACAAGCGAAGTGGGGGAACTCTGTGTCTTCGCTCTCTACACACATCATTGCGACACGATTGAGTTATTACTTTTGTATTAAGTCGCGGAGGTTTAAGAGTGCAGCTAGAAAAGTTCCCCAAATTTGCAAAACTGACACTCAGTATGCCTTTGGGGTGGTACACAATTTTGTTCGATTATGGGCTGAAAGGGGATTCCTGACATCACATGGACCCAAAATCCAACATGGCACATTGATAGTGAGACTACTGTCAGCACTTGCACTTCCCAAGCGATTAGCTATAACGAAATGTGAAGCACATAAAAAAGTAACCTGTAATGTAGGAAAGGGAAACGCATTTGCAGCCAAAATTGCGAAACAAACTGCCATTTATTTACACACAAAAATGTATGTAAAAAAATAGAAGTACCCTGCATGATAGAAAATGGAATTGCAACAGTTAAGGAGATCCAAGCAGAAACTACTGTAGATGAGATAGAAAAATTGGTCTGAGGGTCCAGCAGAATTAGATTCTGAGGGTTGTTGGGTGGACAAACGCAATAACCGATGGATGTTGCCAAATGCCTATGTGATGGCAATGGTCATTATGGCTCACAGTCCGACACACTTATGTGCTAGAATAATTATTCAGCACCTGGATTCTGTATGGCAGAATTCACACATTAGAAAAACTGCTGCAAAATTGGTTCAGAATTGTATGACTTGTTTACAACATAATATTGGAAAGGGAACAGTGACACCAGTAGGAAGTTTTGGCCCACCGCCCATGCAATTTGAAGTCATCCATTTTGATTTCATAGAAATGGAGAGATGCTAAAACTATAGTATGTCCTCGTGGTGGTCTGCGCATTCAGCAAACGGGTAGAGGCCTATCCCCTGAAAGATTGTACAGCTATGTTCACAGCTAAAGCCATGCTAAAAGAATATTTTCCCCGATTCAGGCTACCTCGTGTCATATGGTCAGACAATGGACCGCATTTTATTGCGGCTGTGATATTGAAAATTTGTGCAGGCCTCCAAATCAATAAGCAATTCCATTCGGCCAGATACCGGATGAGTGCTGGTTTGGTAGAACGCCAAAACGGTATCTTGAAAAACAAACTGAGAAAAATGTGCGCAATTGGAGCAATTTGAAATGGCCTGATGCACTACCCCTAGCTTTACTTTTCATGCGAACAGCTGTACAAGCGAGGACTGGTCTCTCCCCCTATGAGATTGTGATGGGGAGACCAGTGAATGTCTGGAACGTGCCCCGACCGAAACATTTTAGGGATATTGGGTACCTATTACTTATTGATTACTGCCAACAGTTGACTCAAAACCTGTGCTTGATTCATCAGCATTTGCAGGAGGCTCTTCCTGTCAGATATACCAGCGCAGAACATTGTCTGCAGCCAGGTGACTGGACTTTGATGAAACATTTTGAAAGAAAGTCTTCACTTGCACCACACTGGACGGGTCCCTACCAGGTGCTACTGGCCATGCAGACTGCAGTCCGAGTGAATGGCTGCAAGCACTGGATCCACGCAACACAAAAAGAAAGAGTTCCGTTTCCTTTGCCACATGAAAAAGAGATTGATGATCCTGACGTCGAAAGCAAGACAGCTGTACTTGATCACAAAGATATCATCACCAATTCCCTGTCAGAAGTACTTCCTAAGCCCGAGAAGGGGCCTAGGGAGATTCCAACGAAGATCAAAAGGCCAAAGTTGCCTCAACTTTGTCCGACCGCTGCCTCATCATCATTCATTGCATCACGAGTTGGCACTGATCCTCAATCTGGAAATAAGAGTGCATTTTTCATCGATTATACTGTACCTGGAGCTCTAAGGTACAATCTACGATCACAAAATTGGATTTGATCAGTTTTTGTTTTGCCTTTGTTCCTAACTCACGGATGAAGCTTGGAATGGAGGCCTAGAGAAAAGGAGCATATGAGCTGTATCAGTTGAACGCTCTGACACGCGGTTTCCCGGTGCTACAATTGAAAGTGAAAGGTGTTGCAACCTGGCACGGACAAGCAGGGGCAAATGGTACCAACACTATAAAACTGATACTTGCTCTTGCCTTTTTGGAGCTCTGTGCAGGTTAACATCAGCTTGCTGTTATCTATGAAAAAAGGCCAACCTGGATTGGCCTGAACTTTTGCTGCTAACGTGTGTTCCTGTGGAGAACTTTCCCGACGGACACTGAAAAACTTTTCCTGAGATAAATATTACAGACAAAGTCTATATTCGCTCCTGCTCCCTCCTGCATGAATGCTGTTGATGATATAGAGAATTATATTAAGCCTACTCCAAGAAAGACTTGGTTTGGAAAAAACAATATGCCGATGATTCTGATACCGCTTTGCATTTTGATTATACTGATCCCAATATTTTGGTATCTAGAGACTGTGCATCCCTTAAACTCTCTCTTGTCTGCTACCAATGCTCCTACCATGAGCAGCCCAGTACATGTGCTCTCTTATACTCTTCCTTCACAAGAAGTGAAACATAGAAAAGGATATGATAATAATACATTATTGCTGATTATGAATATGGCCCATGCTATCTTGAATAGGTCCAATTGTTGGGTTTTTTCCCATTTACCCTAGTACGGGGAAAGAGGAATGGGGTGGTATGGACATCCTCTGCCACTTAATATCGCCTGTTATGCATCATTATGAGGACTATTTTTCAGAAAATGGAATGATAGGGTCACTGGTCAGTTTGATGGAACAAACATAAATGAATTTGAAAGATTGGTATTGGAACCGTTGGGTTGTTCCGTATTTACAAGCAGAAGCAAAATAAAACCAGTAACAACAAGTGCAGTAGCTAGATTCTCTAGGCCTTACAAGTCCCTAATCACTTTTAAAATGGCTCCGGTAGGAAACAACGATGCTGTGCCTCCCTCCTATACTATTAATCATAGTCCACGTTCTGTCCCATTTTGCTTACGTAAAAAGGGTTCCTACCCAGTGGGAGCATTCACTAGATGCATGAATATTGCTGTACTTGAACAAGAAGAAAACCCATTTAATATAGGAGGTTCGGTCTATTTCATATGTGGAGTTCAGGCCTATCCATGGTTACCGAGAACTTGGGAAGGGACGTGTTATTTAGGAATACTTTTACCTGGTGTATTTCTGTCCAAAACATCTGAATTAGCAAAATTATCTAGATCTCGGCCACGACCAGATGATACCGCAGGACAGATTCCTGGGGATATATAGCGAAATCATTTATACCATTTTGGGGACAAGCAATAAACTCATGGAATATAAGAAAACTGTCCAGGTTGTTAGAAAAAACGATAAATGCGACAACAGATATACTCTATAACATGATATTGGAACAAAAAGCAATCAGATTAATTGCACTTCAAAATAGAATTGTGCTTGATATAATTTTGGCTGTTCGTGGAGGAGTATGCAAATTGATGGGGTCAGCGTGCTGTGTATTCGTAAGTGACTCCTCCCCCACAATATTTAAAGCAATTAAGAAATTGCATGTCCTGAGTTCTGAAATTCATGTTCCCATAGGTGGTTGGAATCTGAATATAGGTTCATGGTTTTGGGAACTGGTACGATCATGGGGATAGAAATTAATTATAATCTTGGTTATGATATTTGGAATCCTCATACTCTGCTGTTGTTGCATACAATGCCTGTCAGTCCTCTGCTCCCAAATTAAAATGAGTGTGTACGTGCAATTAGTACGAAACCTCCACGTATGATAAATAAAGGTGCAGAACACAAAAATGAAATAATTAAAGAATTTATGGCAATTAATATTTCTGATGACGATTATAGCGACATGGGTAGTTTCGGAATTGGACACGTGGTCCGATGAAGACGCGATGTATGGATGATGCTATTGGCTTAAGGCCAAAAGGAGGGTTTGTTAGACCAGAAACGAAATCCCATAGTTGAATGATACGTATTATATGTTGGCCAGAAGTGAATCGCAACATGTGACAAACATCGCAATCCAAGAATCATCAATGTAACCAAAGGGTGTCCATTTTGTGAAATGTCGGCCATTTGCTTTTTGTTCTTTTCTGTCAAAAGCTTTGCAAATATATTCTATGCTTTAAACTCACACACAGTATGAGGTAATGGCTTGAACGCTGAAATACTAACACAGACAGGAATGTCAAACTGTGCAGAAATACATTGTTTTTCTCTCTCACTGAGTCCTTGAAGTCGAGCCGAAGACGCATCTAATCAGTAGTCCAGGTGCTGGTTTGTCTTGCAAGCGCTGTTGTAAAAGGCAGTTAAACATGAATTATATTCTCCTAGCGGAGAGTGGTATTTTCGGCTTCAGAACTATCTGACCCTTAGTTCATGAGCCGAAGCACACAGATAACGTAGTAAGGAATGTTTCTCTGCCAAGAACACAATATGCTTGCCGAGCCAGAGCTCTATGTTCCTCATAACAAAAAGCTGTCTCTGCTGCCTTTGCTAGAATAACTATGTTTAGACTGAATGAAGACTTTTCATAATGTGTCATAATTGTGAATCACTGAACCCTAGTCTGTATGACATGTGTGTGGGTGGGTCAAATTGCCTTAAAAAAGGACATGTCTAATGTATATATATTGCTGCGTGAGCGCTGTTCGCTCGCATCTCACAATGTTTGGGAACGTAGAGGCGTTGAGACCCGGTCGGTCGACTGCGAAAAACTATGAAATAAACCAGACTTGTTTGGAAAATGAACCTCGCGACTGACATGTCATTATAGTATATGGTTATTGTGCCTTAATTTCAATATGCAGTCTTTATGGCCTAGCAAAGAGAGGCATATTGTGGATTCATTTTCTTGATCGAACCCTGGAATCTCAGTCTTGTTGTTGTTTAGGCAAAGACGTGGATGGTCAAGTAGACAGAGTTCAGAGTGTAAGAGTCTTGAAATTAATTGCCAGAGAGAGGATGAGGATTTGTGTATCATCAGCGTAATTAGTGTAATATACGCTGATGGAGTCTCCTGGGTTGAAGAGAGGTTTGGTGAAGTTGTTATGGAGGGTGGGGGATATGTAAAACCCTTGAGGTACACCACAGGAGATGGATGCAGGTGGGGCACTGGCATTCTCTGTGAAGAATCTGGGAGTCAATGGTTTAGAAAAGAGGCAATCCAAGCGGTGGCTTCAGAAGAGAAGTAGGATGCTGCGGTAAGGTGGTGGCACCAAATCTTGTGGTTCACCAAATCAAAGTCAGCTGAAAGATCCAAGAGTATAAGGAGGGCCAATTCCCCCTCATCCCTGATCTCATCTGCCTGGTTTTCTAAGTCTAACGAGGCAGATTTAGTTCTGTGTCCTGTGCAGAAACCGTACTGGCATATTCTAGGAAGTGCTGTATTTGAACATAGGCTGCTCTGTCCCGGATCTTCAATAGAAATGGGACAGTAGTGATAGGTCAATAGTTATTGGGGACAGTCATGTCTAGTGATGATTTTTTGATGAGAGGGGGTACCCATGCTTCCTTGAGACTGGTGGGTATCACACCCGTGGAAAAGGAGGTATTGATGAAGGTGGTGATAAAGGGCTAGAGCCTCCGAACAGTGCTTAAAGAGAGGGGACAGGAAAATGTCACCCCTTGCATCTCAAAGTTTTCAATCCTTTTAAGATAGCAATAACTTCCACCTCGGTAACCTTAGTAAAAATGAAATGTAGGAGGATCTCGGCAGGTGGTAGCGAAGTTGAGGTGAGAAGCAAGTGGCATTTGCCCTGTTTTTAGTATTGCTTGTTTGAGGTGGATTTTGGTGTGCATGGTGTCGATTTTGTCAAGCGTGGATGTCTGTATCTTAGAGCACCATGCCACATATTTGATGAATGAAGGCAGTGGTGTGGAGGGGGTTTACAGTTCTCTTAGGGTGGTGAAAATTGTTCTGGTACTTCTATTTGGCATTACTATTTCTTGTTTTGTAGGAGGTCTCTTTAGCCAATAAGGTGGATTTTTGTCGAGTTTAGCTTCGGTGGTATAGACCAACTTTGAGACTTCAGCGGATATACGTTCCCACTTTACTTCTGCTAGATGTTTTTTTTAGCACAGAGCTCTTGGAGGTCAGGGTTAAGCATGAATTGATATGTGCTGAAGGTATGGATTTGTGTTGTGCTAATGCAGTAATAACATTCATGGCTTCCATCAATGCCTCAGAGTAAAGGTTGGCTAATAAATTAGAAACAGTAAAGTGGCGATACTCGGATAGGAGTGAGTTTAGTAGAGGCAGGGTACTATCTTTCATGATGTTTCTAGAGCTGCGTGCAAGTGTAGGTGACATAGAGGATGTGGTGGTGTGACAGATGGGTGAGATGGAGAAGGCCACAACATGGTGGTCCATCCATGGGCAAGGGGTGATAGTACTAACATTGACCTGGAAATTCAGGTCAACTATCCAGTCAAGGATGCAACCTTTAATATGGGTTGGGCGCTGATGCAGTGTCTAAAGCCTAAAGCACTGAGGGAGTTGGCTAGCACTCTGACATTTGCGTCACTAAGGTCATTGAGTCCAAGGTTGAAGTCAATTAAGAGGATTGCTTTAGAAGTAGGTTGGAAGTTGGCGCCTACTGTATGTAAGAGGTCTTCTTCAAAGGATTGGGCCAGGCCTGGTGGGTGATAAATAAGGTAGAGGGCGATGGTGTCTGTGTGTGAGATCCAGAGTTTAACTGTAAGCAAGTCGCAGTTCCCAATCAGGGTGGTGTTGATCTGTTGGATGGGCGGTGGGCGTTCGCTATCAGAGCTACTCCTCCACCTCTACTGTGGGTCTGTGGCATCCAAATATGGTGTAGCCTGCAGGTAATGCTAGGGAGAGGGCAGGACCAGATTCTGGGTGTAGCTATGATTCAGTGATGAATACAAGGTTTAAATTGTGAAAGGCGATGAGGTTGTTGATATCTAGGGCATGGACAGTGATAGGCAGTATCTCCACAGTCACTGTTCCCTACGGCATGTATATTACATATCTCTATATGCCAACTGATCTGAGAGGTCAATTCTACACTCACCTCTCCAAACTAATTGACTCTCTCCCTCACGATCAGCACATCATTGGCATTGGTTACTTTAACCTCCCCTCTCTCTCCCTGCTGCTCTAGCCACTGACTTAAACTCTCTTCCCGTTAACCATTCACTCTCTTGTGTCCGCTCTCTACCCACCCATTCAAATGGAAACTCCATCAACCTTATTCTCATCTCCTTTCAACTCTCTGCCTCTAATCTCTCCACTTCTCCTTCTGATCGCTCTTGCATCTTTTCCTCAAATTTCACCCCTGCTTCATCCTCACTCTCTCCATCTATCACTACTGTTACTAAGAGCAGGTTTCCCTAATCCAAAATCCCTGGCTACTTCTCTTACCTGCACCATTCTCTCTCCTCCTATGCTGAACTCGCCATTCTACTGAAGAAGCCTTCACTAATGTTAACACTGCACTTAATTCTCCCTTCTACTCTCATTTCCATCTTTTCACATATACTCCTAAATCCACCCCTCCACGGCCTTGTATTACACCTCTCACCTGCACCCTGAAAACAACAATGCAGAAAAAGCTTTGAACTTGGCAAAGGTCAAGACATTTAGCCAAACATGACTTCTACCGTGCTCTCATTGCATCTCAATCATCCCAAACCAGATACCTTGAAAAATCTCTCAACTTTCTCACCTCCTAAAACCTCCTCCAACTACTACTACTCTTTATGCAAATGTCCTTGCTCTCTTCTTTGCTTCTAAAACTTCTAACATTTGCTATTTACCTTCTATCCAATCTTCCTGATCATGTTTCTCCACCCCTCCCACCCTCCTCTACTGCTACTATGTCTTTCTTTGCCTCTAACAACCCTGATGAGATTATTGTCTTTATCCTAATGGCTAAACGTTCCTGTGCCACCACTGACCCACTGCACCCCAAACATTGTGATGCACATTACTCCCAGTGTTGCTCCACATCTTACTTCCCTCTTCAACTCCTCTCTTGATAATGCTACTCTTCACTCATCCTATATATCAGCCAGTGTCATCCTTTTCCTTAAGAAACCTGGTCCCGATCCTTACAGTCCTTCCAATGTTCATCCTGTCTTTCTTCTACAACACTAATGCAAAATCCTAGAGTGAGTAGTATTCAATCGACTGAGTTCCTTTATACTCACAACCTCTGGGACCCTATTCAATCTGGCTCCGACTCTGCATTCTACCAAGATAGAGCTCCACAATGCCAGAAACTTCATCTCTTTGCACGTCATGCAAACCATTAATCTTTTCTCATTGCTCACGACTTCTCTGCTGCCTTCGACACTGTCAACCATTCTGACCTTCTTTCTCCATTATCTCACCTTGGAATGAGAGATAAGGCCCTTCCTTGGTTTGCTTTAATACTTGCCCCTAGACACATTCAGGTGTCCTGGAACAGCATTACCTCCCCGCTAACCGCCTTACATTTGGAGTCCTGCAACCGGTTTGTCTGTCAGGCTGAGAGGTCCTGTGTCCGCGGAAGCTGCTGATCCCCCGACAATCCCCTTGAGATGTAATTCCCAGAACTAGATATTAATTCAGCTCTGTAAACTACACCCCAAGGGGAAAGGGGGAAGTGGATAACCTAATAACACCAGGCTGACTGCGTCAAGGCTAACCAAGGCTGAACCTGCAGAGGATACAAGAAAAGCAGATACAAATCCTTTTATTACTTACTTAACCTTTATAGTTGGAAATACTTAAATCCTTAACTAATAAGTAAGAATCATACCTGGTTCTTCTCTTTAACTTTTAGAGAAGCTTGTAAAGAAGCTGAAAATCTCTCTTACTTGAGTCTCTTGAAATTCACAACAACTTCTTATTTTGGGCAAACCTGGAAAGTATTGCTCTTTGCCTTTTTTCCAAAGTTAACTAATTGTCCAGTTAAATTGTCTTTAATATTTTCTCTTTTTCTTTCAAACTTTTCTTTAGTTTCCAAAACCTTTTTACAATTCAATAGAGTTTGAGAATTCTTGAAGAAACACGTGCAAAAGCACACGCGCCGATGATCTCAATGCTGAAGATTCGCACGTTGAAAAACTTCCCACGCTGAAGAACACGCGCACTGTAAGAAAAGTCCACACGCAGAAAACACACGTGCTTGTAAACACACCTGAAGCAAAATTCACGCGCAAACGGATTCTCGCGCAGAAAACACACACGCAAGTATTCACCCGCGCTGTTGTATTCCCGCGCCTATTCACACGCGCCTTATACACCTCGCAACAAAGAGTTCACACGCGGACTGAATTTCGCGTAAGAAAGCACACGCGCTGGAAATCACACGCGCAATTGAGTTCTCGCACAGAAGCACACGTGCTTGAAAACGCACCCGCAATAGAGTTCTCACGCGGCGATCAAATTCTCATGCTAGAAAACACACGCGCTGGAACTCACGCGCGCAGTTGAATTCTCTCGCCAGGAAGCACACGCGCTGAAATTCTCATGCGCAAAAGGTTCAATGGTTAGTTTCTGATTACACATAGTATGTGTTTAACAAATAGCGTTCACCCCTTAACCTCGCGCTAAATTTCAAGCGCACTTAAACAGTTCAAAATATAAATTCAAAGAAAACATTTTACGAGTTCTCACTTAAATGTCTTTAAGATAAACAGAGCGGCAGTCTTAACAATCTCTAAACAAAGTCACTTATCTCCAGAACGATATCCTAAAGATCTTCAGAGTTTCATGTCTTCAAATCGCATTCCTGACAGCTGAGAACTTCTCCTGAAACCCCCAAGAAAGTAGCCGCTCAACTGCTAGCGCCTGAAGGATAAAATCCACCAGGCCCAAGTCTTAAGCAGAAGCAGCCACTACACAAGTTCTCTCAGCTGGGGCTTAGATGATGAAAGGCAAAGGGTGACAGTTTAGAATGTTCATTGTTGTTCTGCAGTGTCTTCTAACCAATCAGAGTTGTCACTGTGAAACTCCATTTTGCCTTGGGTCAGAACCAGGATTCTGAATCAGGAAGTTAAGGCCAAACCAACTACAATAGAAAACTTCCCACCCACACAAGGCTAAACTAAAAAAGGATAATAAAAGAGAAATAAAGAGAAAGAAACTTGAATAATGGAAAATAGTCTGAATAGGGGAAGGAAACCTGACACTGTCCATGATCCACTTCTCTTCCCTCGCTGTACTTCAGCTCTTGGCACCCCGATATCCTCTTACAGCTTCCCATTTCAACTCTTTGTTGATGACACAGAGATCTTATTATCCTTTCCCTTCTTATCCAACAAGCTGTTGTCAAACATTTCAACCTGTCTCTCTGCCATCAAATATTGGATAGTGTCTCACTCGCTCATGCTCAACTTCACTAAGACTAAAGTTCTCTACTTCCCAGCCAAATAGAGCATCTCTTCCTTTCCCCCTCTTCTTCTCTTGTGCTCTTTACAGTGTTGTTATCTTCAACCCATCTCACACCTTCTCGCTTTTCAGCTCCAAATTTGCCACTGCAGCCAGACTCCACCTCCTCAATATCATGGTCCTCGCACTGTTCAACCTTTTCTCTCTTTACCTCTAACTCTGCTGCCCGTTGCCAGATTGGCTGGCTATCTATGAAACTATGAGTCTAAATATAAACGTCTTCTCATCTTCAAAACTATCCTTGGACTGGACTCACTTTACCTATCGGCTCATCTTAATCTCTACTCTCCCCATCACTTGTTATGATCATCCTCGGCTCACATCCTTGCCACTACTCGAGCCCCCTGCACTCCCTCTAATTTCCCCCTCCACGCTCTACTACTCTGAAATGCTCTTCCTCTCCCTCTCTGTACTACTCCAACTTAACCAATATGTAATTCCAACCTCAAATCTCTTTTCCATTCTGAAGAACTTGTTTCCTAGCACTTTATGCTACTCTATCATCCTGATTCCTACTCTCCTTAACCTCACAGACAACCCAACAGCTCTTTTCCATCACCCTTCCATTTTGCACTTCCTCCACCATCCTGTTCCTATGTTATTTTGTCCTGTCCTCATCCCTGGTTTATGTTTCCACCTTCCTCTGAAACATCTAGTCTTCAATTCACATTCTCTCACCCCATTGTCAAGTGCCCATGTCCTCCGCTCTGTTATCAATGTTACTTTTTGTGAGCATTTTGTGCCAAAAATGCATTGCTTTCCTGTGATTTCCATAAGTAAATAAATAAACCTGTGATGGTAAAAAATCTTTGGCACATTATTAATGCATATTTCATTTCTGGTTTAGTGCCAGCCTTAAAAGGTGCTGCATTCATAATTTCACTGAAGAAAATTTCCTTTGATCCGACCGACCTGTCCAGTATCCATGCTTTTCCACAGATAATATACGCAAGGAAGTTGACAAAATCTTTATTCACAATATAGCTACATGATTAGATTAAAATTTCCCTAAATTTGGCTGACTTTCAAGCAGGGTTTAGAAGTATAGAATGGAGACAGTAGTAGTTGCTGCACTTGATGACCTGATGATGAAGACACTGCTGCAGCCTGCTAGACATATCAATAACCTTTGACACTGTCAACCACCCCATCAACCCCATCAACCTAGTCTGGAATGGCATCAGAGACTTTTCATGGAGTTGTCTCAGACCCTTCTTGGAAAGTCATGCACAAATGAATGGCTCTTCACCCTGTGAATCCAGGGTTATCAAAGATAACTATGGAGTACATCAGGGCTCATCCCCCTGACCTCTTTTTTAACCTATACATGTGACCATTGGCAGGCCTTTTAGATCTGTATGGCCTCAAAGCGTATATGTATGTTGGTGACCCCCAATCAAATAGAGGGTTTACGTTTGACTTTAACACAGATGTTCTTATAACATTAGATGTAAAAAAAATTTATTCTAATATACCTCAGATAGAATCATTAAATATAATGAAGGACTTTCTAGAGGAAAGGGAAGGACAGCCTCTGAGTGAGTTACTGGTTGAACTGTTGGAAGTAGCTTTGACAAAAAAAAATCTATTTCAAAAACACACATGATATGCAGATAAAGGGGACGTCTATGGGGGCGGCATTTGCCCCCAATTTTGCTATCCTATATATGTGGAAATTTGAACAATTGTTCATTTTGGCGGACAATAATCCTTTTAGAGAGGTGTTGAAATTGTACAAACATTACATAGAAGATTTTTATCATCATTTGGGACAGTAAAAAAAGAGATTATAATCTTTTCCTTGAGTGGATTAATGCACTTAATTCAAATGTGTGATTTACTATGCATTTCAATACCAGACAGATTGAATGTTTAGATTTGCTAATCAGGTAAGATAGTGGCCACCTAATTGTTGATATATTCTGCAAGGATACAGGTAGGAACACCATTTTGAGGTATGCCAGTTTTCATTCACAGACTCTTAGAAATAATATTCTGTGTGGCCAATTTCTATGGGCAAGAAAGAATTGCACTAAGTTGTAAGACTTTATTATCCAATCCAATGTGAAACTGGATCAGTTGTCCAAACGTGGTTATCCAATTAGACTGAATGGAAGGATTGTAATGCTTACCTGATACCCTGTGGAAGCGTATGGACTTCTTGTTGTGTGCGAACCCTTTTTCGCCATCTTATCCGCGCTTACCACGTTTGGCACAAATGAGTGGCCTGGCTCCAAAATAACCATGCCACGAGGTTCTTTGTCCTGTCCGCTGACCGTCTTGCCCCTTCACCTTCCCCCCAGGTTGGGCCGACCCGGGGCCATCCTTATTTGGTCATGCACTTTCCCGCGAAACACAATGCTTTTGCAGGCTTCTGCAGGCCTTGTGTGTGCCTCCAGGATGTGGGCTGGGATGTCTGTTCCCAATACACATCCTGGGTGCCAGAGAGTCTAGAGTGTCCTGAATGCCTGGGACCACCGTGGTCCGTGATAGGTCCACGTATGGTGTGAGTGTTTGTGAGCAGATCTCCCATTGGGTCCTCTCCGTTTTGGCACGAAGGGAACTTTGGATAAGAGGAGGCTGGAAACACCACTACCATGTCGATCTCCTGAGCTCACACCTAACAAGGGATAAGGAGCCAAGAATCCTGCAACAAGAAGCTGAGTCAAGGAACCGCTGGTGACCGGCTGAAGGTTTGGCACCCTGAAATGCTGTTGTCCTGCGAGACCCCTCTGCATCTCATTGTCCTAGAAGGTCTGCGAAGGCGCTTCAACCCATTGGAATAGTGGTATCAACTATTCCTGGCACCTTCATCAAATCCTGCAAGTAAGCCTTTTTTCGTAAGTGTCCCGGGCCAACCAGTGGGCTGACCAGCTTACGCAGGACGCTTTGCTCTATCACCGTCGCCATTTCGGGGAAGCCCTCGAAACTTGGTCTACTGCTTGCTCTGCGTCCACGGCTCCCTCACACCGAATTCGTACACTTGGAATTCCCAGGTCTGAAGTGAGACGAGTGCGCCCGGACCAGAGTAAACACGGTTGCCGTGTTGCCCTGCTGTGGTAACAACCTGTGCACGTCTGCTACATTTGGGACACCCTCGCCCTGCATCCTGCTACGCAGAATCTACACGGTGTCGAGACGTCCTGATCATCGCAGCTGAACCTGCCAGCCACGTAAACTAAACTGGAGAAGTCTGGGTCTGCCTGCGTTCGGGACCGGTGAGTAGTCCATACCCCAACCGGTGGCCTCTCACGCAGGAGCCCATTTCTTTTCTACCGCTGTTGCAAAATAGCGACTCTATCCTGCACTCTCACCCTGCCTCTGCCCACAAGTGGAGGCCTTGCTTGAGTAGTGGGAACTTGTTTTGCATTGCTTCATTCACCTTCCTGAACTGCCTGATATCCTCAAAGAGGCCCTCTTTTGTCCATTGGCACCAGCGCGTGCAGGTACTTTTGAGCATAAGGCTCCTCTCTTCGTAGGGCTCGGACTTCCTCCTAGTTAGGTGTATTTCAGATGTCGAACTGGGTCTAATGACTACTTGCACTGCCTGATTTCCTCCCCATCTAGGTGGTCGACATATTACGTGCTCCCAACTCCTTAGACCCCTCGGTCTTTTATATATTCTATTGATTGTGATGTGTTGGTTTACTTTAGTATTATTGTGATTCTTTGCTATGGTCGATGTTACAAAGG
Source organism: Ambystoma mexicanum (assembly GCF_040938575.1). Lineage (NCBI taxonomy): Eukaryota > Metazoa > Chordata > Amphibia > Caudata > Ambystomatidae > Ambystoma > Ambystoma mexicanum. Next base: position 426,554,068 of record NC_090935.1, read on the forward strand.
CCTTGTAATAAATGTGTCTTTATTTTTAATATAACACCTGTCTGGAGTAATTTGTAATTGTCCTTGCTTTTTGTGCTCATTGAGGTCTTTCCATCACCCTCACCCATCTTGAGACTTAGGGCCTCATCACGAGTTTGGCGGTAACCCTTAAATCCGGCGGTTGCGCTATTACCCCAGGATTTAAGGGTCCGCCAAATCAGGGCTTTGGCGGATTTCTCCCGAGCTCTGAGCTGGGGGGAAATCCGCCGAAAATGTGTGCTATTACCGCCGGCAGGAAATCCACCGGCTGTAAGAGCGCGAAAATTCCCCATTGAGCGCAACGCGGAATGGGGCATTCCCAAATGGGCTCAGTGGGGAATGGGGAATTCCATTATCGCCAAACCCGTGATCTGGCGCGAATAGCGCCAGGGAGTTTGGCGGTAGGGCTAATACCGCTGGCGGTAATACCGCCTGCGTTACCGCCCAACTCGTGATGAGGCCCTTAGTCTTGACCGCCGCCATTGCTACCCTGATTGGTCTGGCTTGTCCAGAGGTTACCCTGTTCCAAGAAACTAGGCTGGCCTTCTGAACCTCTGCCCCTCCAGGTCAGAGTTCAGAAATCCATCTTAACAAATTGGTGTACAGCGGTGGGATACGACTGAAGGTATCCAGTGTTGCGCACGAGCGAATGCATTTCAAGTTATTTCTTACAGGACACGTAGTGAATTGTCCTAGTATAACTTTTTAAAGGCCATAGTCCTATCTAACAGTATGGAAACGAGTACCTTGTTACCTTTAAATGCATCTAAATCCGAAACATTGAAAAAGATGTGTGCTGAGAGAGGTGTCTCCTCTCAAGGCACCAAAATGGAAATGATCCAAAGAATCGTGGCGTGGCAAATAGCTCAGCTTAGCGCTATAACTTCAGAGGGCAGTGCAGAAGGAGGTGGGGCTGCTCTCACTGGTAGAACTGACAGTTCTGCCGCTGCACTGGTCCACAGCGACCATGAGGACAGGGAGGATGAAATGTCCAATGTTTCCTCTGCCAGTGCTGATGGTGAGGCCACACTTGAATTCAAGAAGCAAGAGCTGCTGTTTAGGCAGAAGGAGCTTGATTTCAATATGGCTAAACTACAAATCGAACAGGCAGAAAAACAGAAAGACAGGGATCACCAGTTGGAACTGGCCAAGCTCCAAGTTGCCAATGGATCCAAGGTTCCTGGACATGGGTCTTGGGCCTCCTCTCATCCAAGGTTTCTAAAAGATCTGCTCAGTGTGTATGAGGAAAAGAATGACATTATGGACTGGCTGAATACATTTGAGTATGCATGTGAAGTTCAACAAGTTGACAATGCTGATAAAATTGCCTGGTTACTTAGCAGACTGCCCCATTCTGGCTGCAGTGCCATTATGGAAATGTCGAAGGGTGAGAGAGCAGATTTTGCAATGTTGAAGCAGACTCTCCTTTTAAAGTTTGGAAAGACTCCTGCCCAATACTTAAAAAGATTCAGAGAGTATAAGACAAAAGAAGGTGGTACTTGGGTATGTTATGTAACTGAATCCTTAAAAAACTTGACTGGCTGGGTCGAAGGTTATGAGGTTTCTACCTTTGAAGGTATGATAAGTCTTGTCATGCTGGAACATATTTTTGCATCTTCTTCCCCTGAGCTTAAGCAGCATTTAGCAGATTCAAAGGAGATAGATCCTAAGAATCTTGCCATTGCAGCAGATTTATGGGTGTCACATCGAGTGTCCCATAAGGACAAGACTCATCCTGGTAAGCAGGAGGAAGGGAAAAAGTCCAAAGATAAGGAGGGTGGGGAAACTGATAAATCTTCTTCCCAAAAGGGCCACAAAAAGAAAAATAAGGGTAAAACACAAGAGAACTCGCAGGGTAGTGGAGGTCAGCCTCCAAAACAGAACTCTGGTTATAATAAGCCTCCCTATGTAAACAAACCCAATGGATCTTGTTTTGCCTGTGGAGCAACTGACCACATGAAGGGGGATCCCAGATGTAAGGTCAAAACCTTGGGGGTCCACTCTGCTAATCTGGCCTTCTCCTCCTATGAGGAAGAAGAGATTACTGGAGCATCCTTCTCCTCAGAATCCTTCGCCAGTGGGATAGAAGCTGAGGTAGTTTTAGTTTCCCTGGGCTCCTGGGAGCCTAAAGTCGCAGAGGCTTATGCTAGGATTCCAGATAACACCAAGCCCTACTTTAAAGACAGTGTGCTGATCAATGGAGTAGATACTCCAGCTCTTAGGGATAGTGGGTGCAGTCGAACTGTAGTAAATTCTACCTTGGTAGACTCAGAGGAAGTTGCCAGAGCAACTCTGATGCCCACTAAATTGGCTGACGGCCAACCTCTCATGTTACCTGTAAATCTTACTATCAATGGTACAGCAGTCAGGATTCCAGTGAGCATTAAGAGGAGTGTCCCAGGAAAGGTCTTGTGGGGCAATGATCTCAGCGCTTTAGGGCTTGTGGGAGATACTTCTGACAGACCCTGCACAAGGTCTCAAATGAGGGCAGCACTGGCCAAGACCAATGCTCTGCTCCAGCCAAAGGGGAAACCCAAGGCTAAAGGAGTCAAGAAACCAAGAAGAGGGAAAGAGAATATTCCCCCTAACTCGCCTACCACTGCGGTGGAGGTAGTTGGTCAATCACCCAAACCTGACGAGGAGGTGGTGATGCCTGAAGTATTTGACCCCAATGACCATTCTGAACTAAACTATTTGTTAGTAGAAGGTGGTCCTGATAGGGAAGAATTCAGTAAAGGCCAACGTGAGTGCCCATCTCTGGAAGGCCTAAGGAGACAGGCCTGCTGCCAGCTTGAGGGTGAACCTCCTGGGAAGCATCAGATTTATTGGGAAGGTGGACTCCTGTATAGTGACCCCACAGAGTCTACAGAAGGAGACCATAGGTGGTTGGTGGTTCCCCTTGTTGTAAGACCCTTCCTCCTGCAGCTAGCACATGAAGTGCCCCTTGCTGGTCACCTTGGTATTAAGAGGACCAAGCAAAGGTTCTCCATGCACTTCTACTGGCCCAAGATGGGGGTGCAAGTAGAAAGTCACTGCAGGAGTTGTGCCTTCTGCCAATGATCTGGTAAGAGTGGTTCAACAATCCAAGCTACATTGGTACCACTCCCAGTTATGGGAGTACCATTCGAGAGGGTAGGGATCGACATTGTTGGTGCCCTTGACCCCCAAACATCCTCAGGCAATAGGTTTATCTTGGTATTGGTCGAACATGCCACCAGATATCCTGAGGCCATCCCATTGAAAACTGTGACTGCCAAGTCAGTCAAAAAAGCTTTACTCGGCATCTTTACTAGGGTTGGCTTCCCTACCTAAAGAAGTTGTGTCTGACAGAGGCAGCAACTTTATGTCAAAGTATATGCAGGCTATGTGAAAAGAATGTGGGGACACCTACAAGTTCTCTTCCGCATACCACCCCCAGACCAATGGTCTGGTGGAACGGTTTAACAGAACGTTAAAAAGTATGATTGGGGCTCTGGAAGAACCTCAGAGAAGAAAATGGGATCTTCTTTTACCATGCTTACTGTTTGCCTACCGAGAGGTACCACAGGAGGGTGTTGGCTTCAGCCCCTTTGAACTTCTGTTTGGTCGCCCTGTGTGGGGACCCTTAGCCATAGTCAAGGAGGGACGGGAGATGCCCACTCCCCCTATTACTACCGACATAGTAGACTATGTGTTAGGGCTCAGAAAAAGGATGGTACTCCTGATGGGTCTGGCTGGTGACAAGTTGAAGGCAGGACAAGCCCTGGTGAAACATTGGTATGACCAGAAAGCTTCCTTCATCAACTTCACACCTGGTCAGCAAGTCCTGATCATGAATCCCATAAGGCCTAGAGCTTTACAGGATAAATGGTCAGGCCCTTACACAGTGGTGGAGCTCCTGGGTGAGATCAACTATTTAGTGGACCTCGGAAGGCCAGGACAGGCTCCAAAAGTGTTCCACGTAAATAGGCTGAAGGCTTTCATCCCAAGAGTTGAAATCGCAGCACTGCTATTGGCTTCAGATGTTGAGGAAGAGGAGTCTGAACCTCTCCCTGACCTATTTCAAAGCAGTCCTTCAGGTATCTCCTTTGAGGGTGTTCGAGTGGCCCCTCACCTGACGTCTGATCAGAAGGCTGAGGTGAAAAGTTTGCTTAGGCAATTTTCCCCCCTGTTTTCACAGTCCCCTGGTTTGACACCTTGGTGCAAACATAACAGACACAGGAGACAGTGTACCTACCAAAAGTAGGGGATACAGGATGTCAGACAAAGAACGGTCTTACATTAAGACAGAGGTCAACAAAATGTTAGATCTTGAGGTGATTGGACCCTCTAGTAGTCCTTGGTCCAGCCCTGTGGTTTTGGTTCCAAAAGCAGGTACTTCTGAATTGAGGTTCTGCGTGGATTACAGGGTCCTGAATGCTGTCACCAAGACAGATGCCCACCCCTTGCCTCGAACACATGAGCTGGTGGATACCTTGGGTGCCTCCAAGTACCTCAGCACATTTGACCTCAACGCAGGCTATTGGCAAATAGCCCTCGCAGAACATGCCAAGGAGAAGACTGCGTTCCCAGCTCCAGAAGGTCGTTATCAGTTCAGGGTAATGCCTTTTGGATTGAAGAATGCACCTGCCAGTTTCCAGAGCCTTGTTAATCATGTGTTGAATGGGTTGGATGAATTCTGTCTTGCATATCTGGATGATATAGCAGTTTTCAGTGCTACCTGTGAATACCATGTGAAACACCTTGGGATTGTGTTACAGGCTCTTCAGAAAGGCCACTTGACCATAAAGGCCAATAAATGCCAGATTGGACAAGGCTCAGTGGTTTACCTTGGGCATGAACTAGGTGGAGGGAGGATACAGCCTCTACCCAGTAAAGTACAAGCAGTACAAGACTGGCCTACCCCCACTACACAGACCCAAGAGCCTTCTTAGGACTCACGGGGTATTACAGAAATTTCATGGCAAACTATGGCACCATAGCTGCCCCTCTGACTGCTCTCACCACTCCGAAGAAACCCAAGAAGGTAACTTGGACTGAAGAGTGTGAGAAGGCCTTCAATGACTTAAAAAACTCCTTGTGCCAGGCCCCTGTACTCAGGGCCTCTGATTACCAAAGACCTTTTATTGTGCAGACAGATGCCTCTGACACTGGGATAGGAGCTGTACTATCACAAGTAGATGAGAAGGGTAAGGAACACCCTATTGGTTTCATTAGTCGCCAGTTTAAGGACATGGAGCTCAGATGGTCCACAGTAGAGAAAGAATGTTTCTCTGTTGTGTGGACCCTACAGAAGCAGAGTCCCTACCTCTATGGGACCCACTTCACTGTGCAAACTGAACATAAGCCCTTAAAGTGGCTGATGAACATGAAGGGAGAGAATCCTAAGTTGCTTAGGTGGTCCATAAATCTACAAGGCTTCAACTTCACTATTGAGCATAGGCCAGGTGTCCAACATAGCAATGCTGATGGGCTGTCCAGAATGTTTAACCGACCTGAACAAGAAACTCATCCAGGGGTGGATTAGTTCCCCCTGTCCTTAGTCTGGGAGGGGCGAGTGTTAGGAAAGATTTCATAATTGTATGTAATTTTCCCTCCATGTGGCAACCCCCAAACATTTTGCTGTTGTTTTACACCCTGATCTAGACTTTGCCAGAGAAGCGCAGCCTTCCGCCGCACTCCTCTGGGCTTTCACTCAATTCTTATGGGGAAACTGACATGCCCATAAGACAGTCAGTACTGGGAGACTTTGTTTCCCTTAGTCCTTTCCTCATGTTGCAGCTTTTGTGCAACATGAAACAAGAAATGCATCGTAACTTACATTACCATGCTCTTGGGTCTCTAGACATTCCAAAGGCCCTAGAAACTCTCGCTGGACTTATTGTGAACTGTGCAAGTGTGTCACGGACGGGACTGGTAGCAGCTATCGTTTCTCTTGTGTTTTGAACCCTTATTCGCCATGTTATCCGCGCTTACCGCGTTTGGCACAAATGAGTGGCCTGGCTCCAAAACGGCCATGCCACGAGGTTCTTTGTCCTGTCCGCTGACAGTCTTGCCCCTTCACCTTCCCCCCAGGTCAGGCCGACCAGGGCGTCCTTATTTGGTCATGCACTTTCCCGCGAGAAACAACGCTTTCATGGGCTTCTGCATGCCTTGTGTGTGCCTCCAGGATGTGGGCTGGGATGTCTGTTCCCAATACACATCCTGGGTGCCAGAGAGTCTAGAGTGTCCTGAATGCCTGGGACCACCATGGTCTATGATAGGTCCACGTATGGTGTGAGTGTGTGTGAGCAGACCTCCCATTGGGTCCTCTCTGTTGTGGCACAAAGGGAACTTTGGATAAGAGGAGGCTGGAAACACCACTACCATGTCGATTTCCTGAGTTCACACCGAACTTGGGATAACGAGCCAAGTATCCTGCAACAAGAAGCTGATTCAAGGAACCGCTGGTGACCCGCTGAAGGTTTGGCACCCTGAACTGCTGTCGTCCTGCGAGACCCCTCTGCATCTGATCGTCCTAGAAGGTCTGCGAAGGCGCTTCGACCCATTGGAATAGTGGGATCAACTATTCCCGGCACATTCATCAAACCCTGCAAGTAAGCCTCTTCGGAAGTGTCCCTGGGCCAACCAGTGGGCTGACCACCTTACGCAGGACACTTGGCATTCCCAGGTCTGAAGTGAGACGAGTGCGACCGGACCAGAGTAAACGTGGTTGCCGTGTTGCCCTGCTGTGATAACAACCTTTGCACGTCCGCTGCATTTGGGAAACCCTCGACCCTGCATCCTGCTACACAGAATCTACACGGTGTCGAGACGTCCTGATCATCGCAGCTGAACCTGCCAGCCACGTGAACTGAACTGGAGAAGTCTGGGTCTGCAAGCGTCGGGACCGGTAAGTAGTCCATACCCCAACCGGTGGCCCCTCGCGCAGGAGACCGTTTCTTTTCTACCGCTGTTGCGAAATAGCGACTCTATCCCGCACTCTCACCCTGCATCTGCCCACAAGTGGAGGCCTTGCTTGAGTAGTGGGGACTTGTTCTGCATCGCTTCATTCACCTTCCTTAATTGCCTGATATCCTCGAAGAGGCCCTTTTTGTCCATTGGCACCAACGCGTGCAGGTACTTTTGAGCATAAGGCTCCTCTCTTCGTAGGGCTCGGACTTCCTCATAGTTAGGTGTATTTCAGATGTCGAACTGGGTCTAATGATTACTTGCATTGCCTGTTTTCCTCCCCATCTAGGTGGTCTACACATTACGTGCTCCTAACTCCTTAGACCCCTCAGTCTTGTATATATATTGTATTGATTGTGATGTGTTGGTTTACTTTAGTATTATTGTGATTATTTGCTATAGTCAATGTTACAAAGGCTTTGTAATAAATGTGTCCATATTTTTAATATAACACCTGTCTGGAGTAATTTGTAAGTGTCCTTGTTTTGTGTGCTCATTGAGGTCTTTCCGTCACCCTCACCCCTCTTGAGACTTAGTCTTGACCGCCACCATCGCTACCCTGATTGGTCTGGCTTGTCCAGAGGTTACCCTGTTCCAAGAAACTAGGCTGGCCTTCTGAACCTCTGCCCCTCCAGGTCAGTTTTCAGAAATCCATCTTAACACCCCTCTCAGAGTACTGTTTCGGGGTCTTGGTTTTTCTCTGTGGTTTCTATAAAAACGGGCTACCAGGCAGGAAGCATGTACGTTAGAAGCTGGCTCCCAGGTTCTGTCTACCCTCTACCTTGTACCCTTTCCAATCTATTAGATATTATCACTTGCTCTGAGTATAAGATATCTCACACTTCATATGTGAGAACACTGGGTATGTACACAGAGAAGGTGGTAACGCCAATTTAACTGCCATTGGACTAATCTGTGTGGTGACCTGATAAGGGCCTATTTACTTTGGGTGAAATTTCTTTGGGCCCTTAAGTTGGGTATGTTTTGTTACTATCAACACTCTATCACCTGTTTGGTATACTGAGGCTTTTTCTCTTTTCCTGTCAGCAAACCTTTTGGAGGAGTCTTTAGCTTTGTCTAGGTGGGAGGCGGCTTGCTTTAATGTTCAGTGGATGGTATTGTATAGTGTATTAATTGCTGGAATGTCAAAAGCTTCAGGGGAATAATACACTGAAGTTCGTGGATGTCTACCGTGAAGAATGAAGAACACCCTGTTGATATGTGTATTGTTCTATGCGTACTCCGCTACCCAGAGAAGATCAAACCAATTCCTATCTGTGTGAGGGAACATACAGCTGAGGTATTGCTCTAAGGTTTGGTTGCTCCTTTCAGTTTGCCTGTGTTTTTGTGGGTGGTGACTGGTCGATACTTTTATCTGGGCAATGGAACAGCACCTTTTCCAAAACTGAGAAACAAATTGATTTCCCTGATCAGACCTCACTATGGCAGGAAATATAAGGAACCTAACCACCTGTTTGAGGAATGTCTGGGCTAAAGTGCCGGCATTTGATAATCCTTTAAGGGCTATGAAATGCATAATTTTTTATAAGAGGTTTACTATAATCAAAATAGTATTGAAACCATTGTATGGAGGTAGGTCGGTAATAAAGTCTAAGGACACCGTATGCCAAAGGTCTGGGGGCATGGGTAGTGGGTGGAGAAGCCCCTGAAGCTTTCCCTTTTCTTTTGTTGGGCACATATGTCACATGTTTTGACATATTTTATCACGTCTTCCCCCCACGTTGGCCACCAATAGTACTGTTGCATGGCCCTCCACCAGGGAGTTGTGATAGTTCTTCATTATTCGCAACTGAATTTATGTGTCCGACTGGTATAGGAGACCACCCATGTTCTCATGTTGTGGATCTAAAGCAACCCAAGTCTGTAGTTTTTCCGGTATAAACATTTGCTTGACTGCCTCTTGCAATATTACCAGGTCAGAGGCGTTAGTGTTTGTGGCTGCCGGCAACCTGTGTTTTGGAACTATTACCACCTCTTCAGGGGCTGCAAAAACGCTATGTTCTTCTTCACTGCATCCTATCCTAGACAACGCATCCGCATTTCCATTGCGTACTCCAGGTCGATAGGTGACAACAAAATCATATTCAGTGAAAAATAAAGCCCATCGTAGTTGACGAGAGGACTGGTCCTTGGTAGATTTAAGATATTACAGTTTTCTGTGATATGTGATGAATGTAACAGGACGCCATGCTCTAAAGTGGTAATGCTGCCGCTACTTAAAGGCAGCTTTGATAGACAATACCTCCTTCTCTGTAATGGTGTAGTTGAATTCTGCGGTTGTGAATTATTTGGACTAGAATGCTACTGGATTGAGCTGTCTGGTGTCCGGATTGTTTTGGGACAGTACAGCACCCATGACGACATTAGAGGTATGGGTCTCCACCACATATGGGAGGTCCTTTTTTGGGTGTTGCAAAATCGTTGCAGTACTGAAGCATTGTATTAGGTTGACAAATGCTTGTTCAGCGTCTGGAGTCCAAGAGAAGGTTGTATTCTTTTGGAGCAAATAAGTAATGGGATGTAGTGTATCAGAAAGGTCTGGTATAAATCGCTGATAAAAATGAGCAAGCCCCAAGAAACTCTTGACGAGGTTGGAGACGGCCACTGGAGGATTGCTTCAACCTTGTGATTGTCCATCTGAACCCCTTGTAGGGCCAGGATGAATCCCAAAAACTGTACTTTGGTAACGTGAAAAGCACATTTCTCCAATTTTGCATAACGCTTGAGTTGATGCAGCTTCTTCAGAACTGCTCTCACTGGTGTACATAATTTGTTGGTGTGGTGGAATAGATTAAGATGTTGTCTATATAGACAATTGGACAGACATCTAGGAGTTCCCGTAACACATCATTCATGAAAAATTGGAGTGCCTCTGGAGCGATACATAAGCCAGAGGGCATCACTTGGTATTCATATAGCCCAAATTTTCTGCGGAAGGCAGTCTTCCATTCATTCCTGTTCTTGACTGGCACCAAATGGTACGCTCCCCTAAGATCCAACTTTGTATAGATGTTAATTTGATGTAAGAGCACCGGTATTAGTGGTAGTGGATATCTGTTCTTTACCATGATTTGGTTTAAGGCTATGTAGTCAATACAGGTACGTAGGTTCCCCATCTCACCTTGAAAAAAGAAGAGAGGTCAGGCTTCCGGCAACTTCAACGGACGTATGAAGCCGTTCTCCAGGTACTGATTAAGATAGATGCAGAGGAACTAATTTTCCTGTTCCGGTAGAGCGTTAATACGGCTGCAGGGGATTTGTGAGCCTGAGATTAGATCAATTTGGCAGTTTTAGGTTATGTGCTGGGGCAGAGGGTTGGCTTGCTCCTTTTGAAATATGTTCTGGTATTCTTCATTTTCAAATGGCCGTGTCCCATGATTCCAAAAACAGGACCTGGACTCCTTGACAGAATTGTGGATGAGGGCTGGGTAAAAATGGATTGGTGTGTAGTAGCAGGTGTTCATGCAGTTTTTCGAAAAGGCCAGTGTTTCGGTTTGCTTATCAATACCAGGGTTGTGGGACTCCAGCCTAAAATAATCTGGAACTGTGGGGTGTTGATATGGTCAAATGCAATGTGTTCCCGATGTCCGTCTTGGCAAAGTAGCACAACATCCTCTGTACACTGAGTTACTGGACCGGAGTTTAGTAGTGTGCTGTCCATGGCTACTACGTTATCCACAGTAGTCTTTTGTCATAACGGGTCACCAATCCAACAGACCATCGTGCAATCCATGTAATTGCCCATGGCTCTGCAATCCACATAAGCTTCCAGAGCGTGCATTTTCTGTGGTTGTTGAGAGCAAATGAGCACTGACGGTATAGCAAGGTGCGAGACCGAGGATGCCTTCTCATGGTTTTGGAGGTAGCACAGTCTACCACCCCTACTGTTTTCCTAGGTGGTTATGTTGTACAGTCTTGCAGAAAGTGGCCAGGCTTGCCACAGTATATACATAGCTGTTGTTGTCTGCATCAATCCCACTCCTCTTTGGACAACGGTCTTGGGACACTACCCAATTACATGGGTTCAGGCGTATTTTTCAGTGTGGGGAATGGGGTTTTCTTTAGGCTGGACATACAAAGGGTGCCCTTCTGAGCACAAGCGATCATATTTATTTTCCTGGAGATGGTGGTCTAACTGAATAACCAGATAAATATGGTATGATCAGCGGTCAGCTCAGTAAACAAACTGGGCTAGCACATCGTTGAGCTCCCCCCAAAGTCCCCTGTGGAAGAGGGTAGTTCTTTTCTCCTCTGGCAAATTTGCTTCCGCCACCAGCCTATTGAAGGTGGAAATGTAAGCTAAGAGGTACTTTGACCCTTGTCGAAGCGTCAGCAACTCGTTGTTGAGAGCCTGTCCTTGGGTTTTACAAGGGAAAAGAGCTTCTCTAACTCTTGTTGAAACCCTGGGAAATTACGCAAGATGGAATCATCCCTGTACATTTATGGAATCAACCAATTTTCCATGTGACCTCCCAGTTAGGACAATACAAAGGTTACCTTTGATGGGTCATCTGGGAACATAGGAAATGGAGTCTGCAGTGATTCATGAATACAGCATACTTATGTGGGTCCCAGTAAATCGTTCGAGAGGGGCTAACAGGACTGACACTGGGGCATTCACCTGAAGAGGTTCTGTCTGTGGTGGTACCGATGGGGCTGCTGGTCCTGGTAATGGGACTTGTCCTGCTTGCGCTTGTGTGGGCCGTCTGGCCAATTCCTCAGTGTGGTCCCTATTAACCACTATATCTCCTCTTAGGGCATTCGTTTCTGAAAAAGCTGATTGTACTTCAGCTCTGAGTTCCCCTAGATTAATGGCTTACTAGTCTATTTAACGGCTTACTAGTCTATGTCAGAGGCTTCCATAGACAGGGTTACAACCATGGGCTTCACATTCTGTAACGCTTACCTGTTACCCTGCGGAAGCGTCTCGACTTCTCATTGTGTGTCCCACACCACTCTCCACCACAAGCCTGTGTGGCATGATATAATGACATGCTAACAACTTGTGCCTCCTCCCTCATGTCCCCTTGGGAAAGGCTGGACTCACCTGATTACGGCCGCTATGTGCAGGGCCTCTGTATTTGTACCCATTGCAGTTACATCACTGGCTCTTGCTCGCTAAGGCCTGCTGCGGTTTACTAAGGTGCTTGTGGAATGTCATTGTCTGAAGTCCTTGTAAGCTCACTGTTCACGTGTGGGGAAAACGCTGTCAGACTCTGCTTTCTTTCTCTTCAAATTGTATGTTACACTATTTTTATGGTTCAATCCCTTTATAGTGCTGCTGCATTATGTCCCATGTAATGGCGCCAAATCTTCCTTATGTTTGTTTTCCTGCAGGTACAATTGTGGAATGCACACTATTTCCCAAGTATGTCCACGGTTTTTGCAAAGTAGATGAAATGAGTTTGATGGCTCACGGTCTTTTCCTTTTTCCTTACAGGTGCGGATTGGTTCGCTGGTGCAGGTCGTTGTTGAATCTGGTCTGGATTTGGAAGGAATGCGGTAAGCGTTAAGCTGCTGAGGCAGAATCAGCGTGAAGCAAGTGTGTGGGACCAGAGCGTGGCTTATATAGCCTTGGGTCCAACCCTTGAAAGCTGGAGCTTAAGGCCGGTTCGTCTTGACAAACAGCACTTCTCTGTTCCTTTTCTCCGGTGTTGGAGGCTGTCATGGGGACGGGGTACAATGGCTGCGTGTACATACATTTCCCATAGTCCTCGGATATCACGTGAACAGCGCTGCCAATGACTGATTAGAGCCTCGACTTCAGCCAGGGATTTAAACATTGTTTAAACCACCAAAAGCTGCTTCTGTTTGAAGTAACTCTTGGCGTTTGAAGTCCAGTCTTCGTTTGCCTGTTCTTTATTCCTGCTTACCCATGTACCGACATTTCTTATCCTGACTGCCTTGCTTACTTTTTTTGTCTGCATTGACCCCATCAATTCTTATGCGGACTGCCTGCTCTGATTACACAAAACCAAAAAAAACCTTCCTAGGCGGATTGCCTTTTCATAACATTCTGTCTGCATACCCAGCTTTGTTCTACATGGACTGCGCCTGCCTTTACTCCGCCACCTGGTAATCTAACGTTCCGTTTTTTCCAGTGTGCATCCATCTTTATCCCTTCCTGCTTCATGTACCTGTACTGCACACTTCCTTCACATAATGGATTGCTTGCTTTATTACTTGTGGATTTTGTCTCAGTGCACTTTATGGACACCCTGCAGCCAGTGCCTACTCATACCCAGCACACCAATTGTGCCGCCCGGTAAATAATTCCCTCACTAACATACCTTTTTATTGTTTTATCCTGCCGTTGTGTTTGTGGACTTCCTCAACACGTCCCTCCTCTTGTTCAACCACGTTGAGAACCTTGTTAATCCTGTGACATATATATTGTCATTTTGTTTTTGACAAGTTAGTACACATTCTATCTCTCTACCTCTGCATCTTGGGGGGTACCATTGACAACCAGTTCTCTTGATGTTGAAGACAGAGGCATTGTAAGTATTGCTCCAGGGTAGCATTGGAACTCTAGGTTCGTCCGTCTGTTTGCGGGTGGTAGGCAGAGCTGTATCCTTCATAAATACAAAGGGAGGAGGTTTGTGTGTGAGATTATCTGAACCCTGTAATTATGACAAAGATAGACAAGAGTAATACTCGACACATAACACACATCACAACGAGATTAAGAAAGCTATCTTGAGCCACAGGCATTTATTACAGTTGAACAATCCAGCTTTACAGCGCCTGATGTTTGCTTTTAAAAAAGGAAGAAATTTAAAGGAATCGTTGTCTAGAGCAGACAGAGGATGCAACGCTAGATCTCCCACCATTACATCCATGTGGGGGAATGGCACCAGTTTTGGGTCATTCCCCTGTGGGAGTTGTAGCAACTGTGGGTCCACATCCCCATGCAGCTCTATTGTAGTCAACCACAAAACATAGACGCTAAGAAGTCATATGACATGTAATAGCAATAATAGCAATAATATCATCTATGCTATTATATGGCCACGCAATAAGACTTATATTGGGAAAACCTCTGCAAAATTGATGAAAATACTAGATCCATACAACTTTCACAGTGAGAACAATGGTGGCTGTATCAGACACAGAGCTATATGAATGGGCTTAACAATCAGGAGGAATGGAACCAGTTGATATAAGTATCTCCATTGTCTTGATAATTACGAGCAGTGCTGCTCTTGGCAAACATTCCTTGGGAATTTACTTCATTTGTACCCAAAACATATTTTTTATTGGGAATGGGTAAGTCATCTGCAGCAAACCCGTCTGGTTCTTTTAATTTCATGTTATAGGGGGCTTCTGTCAAGCTCATTATTACAAAAGCTCATTAAAAAAGTTTTATTTATTATTTTCATTTATGGGAGTGATTAAAGTATTCCTATAAAATAAATAAAAAACTTTTCATATTCGCATTGTAGATACACAAAGCTCATACAGATAGAACAGAAAAACTGTCATAGTTTGACAAAAGAAGAAGCAAGATTTTAAAGAACATTTTATGCCTGTCCTCTCCGCCACAAGAATTTAATATGTGGTAGAGGTGTCTTGCGTTTCCCTTGCCTATTTGGCACATGCTATCATAGTCAGCACCACCAATTATTAGACGTTCACCCGAAAAAATTGTTCGGTCAGGTTGTTGCAAGATTTGCTTACCTGTATTTGAATTGACGATGGAGGTGTTTCGCTATTCAAGCAATTCAAGAAAGCTAACGGTGAGCTAAGATGAAGTGCAATGGGTAATAAACAGGCAATTTTCTGAAAAAGATATTTTAATGATATATATATATATATATATATATATACATACATATAGGTTTTCATGGCGTTTTTAGAATCTATCGAGTCTCTCCAAGATGGTTTGTGAAAATCAGAAACAGATCAGGTACCATCCTACGAAACAGGCAGGTCCTGAAGAAGATGGACATCAGTTCTAACTTTGTTCAAGATAGTTTTCTATTTAAACTATAATAAGGTAAGTTTAATATTGAGTATTGAGGAGCTGTTTACTCTTAACAACCTGAAGTAGACAACTTTCAAGAATGATGGTTTTGCACTTTAAAAATGTTACATCTCAATATTTATTATTGATAGGGATGTGTGCAATAACAAAATATTGTGTTTTGAAATGTGTCTGGAATAGAATGTGGTAGCATTTGTAGCAAACAAACAAGCTGTTTTGCACATATTTGTGCATTTGCACTTTCTTTGCAGTGTTTTACACAACATCTTATTTATGTATTATTGTTGATGGATTTTATGAAATGTTTTTGTCCATTCTGTTTGTGCTGTAGAATTGGCTTGTGTAATTGTATACATTTTTTCTATATATAAATGATTAAATATAAAATATCCACATGTTTGCCTGTACATATCCTTTGTTACGTTTAGAGCCCTTAATTCTAAAATTTAAAATTTGAATAGTATATTCATGCTCATGAGACACCACCCTTGTTAGAATGTGTTATTGTTGCTCCCCAGGTGTCTGCGAAGTAATGGGGATACCCACACACAGTTTGGAGTGACCCCCCTAGCACTTTATCGGTGGCTCACCCATGAGCCCGGACTCCCTAGCACTTACTCCCTCTGCCCCTTTCCTTGCTGAACTTGCAAGTTCTGAATACTCGCAAGGCATAGTAGGTTTGTCCTTCCTCTTTTTCCCTCCACTGCTTTTATTAATTATTTTGTTTTTTAATGTATTTCACTCCCTTGTTCCTCCTTCCCTGCCCCGTGGGCACTTTGAAACAATATTTTACTTGCTGTATAAGCGCTGAACAAGCAAACAATAAATAAATAAATACATAATAGACAACTTTCAAGACAGCATAGAAGCAGGTAATTGGTGTCTGACTCAAACCTGATTGATATGTAATGCCTCTAAAACAAAAGTCTTATTTCATAGTGTGAGCCCTAAAAGTTTGACTTTGTTAAATGGCTTTTTGGAGAACACAGTTTCACAATTCCATTATGGGCCCAGCACGGTCAGGCCCAAGGGAGGGGTGTTTTTCCCCATGATAGAGTAGGGAGGTGGTGGACAGGTATGGTGGCTGGCTGGCGTAAGCGTGTAGAATGGAGCAAGGCCGCAATCTGCACCATTGCGCCTACCATGGGAGAGGGAACGCCTGGCAAGTGCAAAGGAGCACTTGCGAAGAACCAACGCCCCTGGCAGTCTAATGCTGACAGGATGTGGCCCGAGGCTATAAAACCACACCCCAGACTGCACCCTGTGCTTAGCATTTCTTCTGCTCTAAGCAAGAACAGTGTCTTGCTTACTGCTCCTGCTTTCAGTCTATCTGCAAAAGACTTAACATGGATGGAAAGCAGTGGAAACTCACCTGCAGGAACTCACCTGGAGCGAGGATCCACGCCCCTGTGTAAAGACTTTGTCTCTGCGTTCGTTTTGCTTTTCTTTTTCCCCGAACAGCACCCGGAGTCAACCGATGGGGCTGCTCATCTTGGACATTGGTTCTTCATTGGCTGCTCATCTTGGACATTGGTTCTTCATCACCTGCTCATCTTGGTTCTTCCTCGCTTCTCCGACTGTTGTCATGCCCGCAGTATCAAAGGACCTGAAAACCAAATCAACAGTGCGAGAGATCCCATTCTGTTCTTCGACCACCGCCCATCCCAGTGCCTAGTGTGCTCACCTGCGCAGTGAGTCCAACTCTATTCCTTCAGCATCTCTTTGTGGCGTTGGCCTTCAGTCGCTCAGCTCCTGTGAAGATGAAGGAAATAGACATTGTGAAAGTAAGCTCAGTCGCTGTACAGAACAAATTTGCAAGCACAGCAAGTTTGACACCTGTGTTTAATCAAGACTTACCTGTTCGCCATTGTATCCTATGTGTCAAAGCTGGCCTGGACCACCTTCAGTGAAGTAATTGGAGGAAGATATGTACCTGAGGACCGCGACCGTAGTCATAACTATTACGGTGAGCAGAGCTCGCTCCGTGCCAGCCAGCCAACACAGGCTCTGAAGGGGAGGGACAGAAGAGAAGTACCTGCGCTTCTACTTACCCTGTATTTACCTTTAGTTCAACCTGACCCCAGAACAATACATCACAAAAGTCCCGAAACTACTCAGGTCCCTCCCAACCTCACGGTCCACTGGGAGTTAATCCCCAGTTGACCAGTGGGGAGAGGAGTGGCTGGAACGAGCATCAGGGTAAAGGCAGCCATCGAGGGGGCTAGACATCGGTACAGACCGGACCAGGCACTCCTGCAGGGCACCAGAGGTAAGCATGACACAAACGGTATATTGATGTTCCCTCTAATATGTGTGCTTGCCCTGCTTCCGTCTGAGTGTTGTACACACCACAAAATAAGACTTTTATTTTAGAGGCATTACATTTCAATTACTTTTGGCCAGCTACCAAGTAATCACTTCATGCAGTCCCAAATGTTGCCTATTGTGTTGCCTGATGTTTGCATCAATATAAGAACAACATTGGTGCCATCACCATTTATGTAAAATCTGCTTATCCTGCAAAGCAAGGTTTGTATGGATGTATTTCTGGCCTACTCACACACAGCATTATTCAAATACATAGTCAGAAATTACAATGCTTTAAAGGCTATCTGCAGATTATGTACGTTTCAGAGTTCCTTTAGCCATAGACATCAACAAATGCTATGTTAAGTCCTTCCTTTTAATGAATTATTTCACTGAACACTTGTTCATTCCTTCAAATATTAGAGGGGTGTGTTGTATCATCTGATGTCATATTTTTGGATAATTTAGTCTTCGCATTAGCTCTCTTTTTAATTTGACCCTCCAGAGAAAACCTCCTATGATTCAATAGGTCCATCATATTTTGACATGTAATAAGGGGTGGTTCTGTACACTCATGGACTCCAAGCTATATTTCTCCTTTGACTCTTGATATAGATGTTTGCCATTATTGGCATGTGGAGTCTCAGAATTGCACAATCATACTGACTTCAAGTTTATGAAATATGGGTTTATGGGATACAAAAAGGCACAGTTATTAAAATTATATCGATTTATTATGTATTGATAAATGGTGATATTGCGTGCATTTTGTGGAGCTTGGTGACTAGCGTGATTTCATTTCATACACAGTTTTCAGTAGTAAATGTGTAAAACACCTCTGTCAAAGTAGTGCGTAGCAAGGCAGGGTATGTGATTCTAAATCTAGAGGACCTGCAATACAGGACCATTTTTGAAGCCTCTTTATACCGTTTTTGAAGTCTTTTTATACAGTCTTTGGATCGATGGAGCAATTCAGTCCCCTTTAAAATGCCACTTTTGTTTTGATTTTCAGACTCGTAACTGCTTGATGTGATGAACATTGATGTAGTAATTATATCGTACGACGTCCAGAACAGAGTTACTCTAAGCCTTTTCTAGGCAACTTTCTACCTGAGTGGAATCTGGAACCAATGAAGCTAAAGACAAAAAAAAGGTATCAATATACAAACACTGTGGACAGGCTTAAGGTGTAAGAGTGCATGCACGTAACGGGGGTGCAATGCCTCTATGTAGTGATGCAGTAGTAACGAGTCGCCAAGATATAGTTTTTTGTGTTACTTCAGACAGAAATTTTTGGAAGCAATGACATGGCCACATGGTTCTTAAAAAGGCACAAGGTTACATTGTGAGTGTTCAATGGCTGTGGTGTATAGTGCTTGGGTTAAAATGGTGAATTTCCAGAGTAGATTTCTAAACAAATGAAACATTTTCAAAAAAGTGCAATGTGTACAATAATGAAGAATAGCTCACTACAAAAAATATGTTTCATTTCTTTTTTCCTTAAGATTGCGATGCATCCCCGTTGATCAACTTTGTTTTTGTCCTGATGATGGCTTGTCTATGTAATTCAGGAAGACCATAAAGCTGAAACTCGAGTTGACACCACAGAAATACTGTATTGATTCACATTGACTGACAGAAGTTGTAAAGTGAAATAACATAAATTGTGATACAGTTTTGGCTATGTAGGCCATTCAGAAGGGAATGGTGCAATGGTGGTTGCTTATTATTGTATTTTTGCACTTGAGGTGGACATATAGACCCTTTATTTTCATTTTATTAGTATTGTATATGAATTTATGTAGTAGGAATGTTTGATATGGTATGATTGATTGATTAAAGGTTGATAGGGTACTGCCTTTGCACTTCAGTATTGGTTATTTCTAGCGATAAAATTAAGGATGAATTATGTATTGTAGAGATTAACTTTTTTTTTAAATGTATGAACAATTTTGAGTAAAATATCATTAAATAAATTGGTAAGATTGGCCTCTTTTCAAAAAAGTGGTTGCTACTGAAATGTCTGTTTAAAGTGAAGAAGGTGTTTTCTTATTGTGGAGCTTGCCCCAGTGAATCGAGGACTGTTTTTGCTTTCACATTAGATTACATTTTTGCAAAATTACAGAGAAAACCCCCAAAGACATACATATACCTTGTTCCCGTAATTGAGAGTTATAGTCCTCCTCCATGCAAACACACGCACCTATTCTATTACAAACACTCATGTGTCTCTGATGCATTATCTCATCCCTTTGTTTGTTTGCTCTTGCACCCACTTTCCCATCCTCCTATTTTCTTCTCACGTCTACTCCTCAAACGAAGGTCTGAATAGCCGAGTTATATCAACTTCCAGGCAGACCAGGCACACTGCAACTACTACGTTGGTGATTTGCCCCTCTATCAAATCCTTTTATCACAACACAACACAACATAACACCAAGAGTAATATGTGGGGGAGTCACGCTTACTGTGGGTACCCAGTGTTTAAAAACAACTAGAAATATCTTTTATAAAAGCTTTGTGAAGGTAAAAGCCTTCTTCTAGTCATATTAACAATTCTCATAAATTGAACACAATATTTTCATGCCACCAATATATGCCAATATTTCAGACATCCCATCACATTCATACAAAATGTTCCAAAATGTTTTCCTTATTTTTAGTGTCAACGACACAATCAGCAAGCTTTAGAACATAACATTATAAATATAGTATTGCGTTCCTGACCATCCAATGAAACTAGAGACACTTCTCATATCTCATATTGGCCTCAATCCCCTTAAGTCATGTCTTGCCAGAGCATCTTCAAGGCTTAACTCCGGAAACATACATTTATGTTATTTCAAGTTAGGCAATTTGTTACAGAGAATGCCAGGGATCCTTCAGTACCACACCAACTCCATCAACAACCGCTGGCCACGGAACCTGCAATCCCTGCAGCAATCTGCACGCAGGGTCAGAGAATATCAAGCCTGCATACAACGACAAAAATCTTGTCATGGACATTTTTTAAACTGCAAAATGGCAGCTGGAATCCTAGCCATGCACTAACTACCCTTATCATTGTCTCTTTTCTGCTTCCAGCATTATATGCAACATCAATATCAACGCCAGCATTATATTGAGAACCCATATACGCACTAATTCGAGAGCACACATATAGGAGAGAGTTTTGTATCTAGATCTGTTACAAGTGTATCCAATCAAAAGTCTCAAAGCAAACTAAAAACAATATTAAAGAAGCTAGAGTCTAACGTTCCCATTGACCATACAGATTTGGGGCTCCAAAGAAAAACTTCTTTTTTTTTAGCAAGATAAGATACATAGCACATCCAATCCCATTGTTGGCCCTATCATGTCTCTTCACGTAATTAGTGCCACTTATCTGCATTTATTCTTCTTTTCCCAAATCTAGAAAACAATTGTTTTTTCCCCTGGCAAGCCACATAATCATCTGGTATTAGTGTATTGGTGTATTGATGGCTTGTTTAATTCTCACTACCAATGCGCTGCTCTATGACCAGTACAGAGCTCTGTTGCTTCAGAGGTAGGGTTGCCCTATAACATATATAATAATAATAATAATAATAATAATAATAATAATAATAATAATAATATATTGAAGTTGAAGTGGCACTTTCCAATCCTGATTTCTGGGGCCAAATACACAAAGTGGGAAATGGGTCAGAAGAAGCTGCGCTCTGGCAAAATGTCTCTTGCCAAAGCGCTGCCCTGTCTCCAGACCCAGGGACTAGCACAGGCCACTCACAGATCTGCGCTTTAACTGCATTCAGAAGACTTGTCAGTTCGTCGAAGAACAGGTTGTTTGTCTGTGCTATAACTCGGCTTCAGAGCAGAGCTGTCCAAGGCCCAAAGCTGGGTTATTGCATGCACGAGCAATTCACTTTTCAACAAGCACACAGCTCTCAAAAGACTCAGCACAGGAGACTAAATATAGAAACAGCCAATCCCTCACATCCTTGTTGCAGTTGTGCAAACTGCTTTATATGTATGCCATTTACACACTTTTTTTGTTTGTGTGACTATTGTGACCAATCAAAACCGCGGAATCCAACTTCCATTTACGCTCAAAAGGTTTTCTTGCTGAATCATATAAGACATGTTTCAAATTTTAAATTGTGACTATTCTCTTGTTCCCATAATGAGCTTTGCTTTTATACAAATCGCCAGGTTTGGTTTCTATTAACAGATATTGCGTTGCGTGACCTGGCATGGGGCCATGCAGATCGGCCCACCTCCTCCTCCTCATGGCCCTGTCCCACCAAGGAGGAGAGGGTTCCCCCAGTACATATTTTCCATTTCCAGTACTGCAAATACATGATGTGGCCTCTGAATTCCTAGTGATCCTGTAGACATTGCCAATAGCAGAAACAGTACTGAGCGAAGCAAAGCATTTGCATCTCCATTCGGAGCCATATATTGTTCTTTCTGATAGGAGTCTGCAACTCAGTTTATTGTCCATTATTAATGTTGTCTTTGGTCTGACTCGCCTCCTCTTCTATCACATTCACCTTGCCCTTCACAGTCCCCAGCATATGTATGGTATGGTGGGGACCCTGCCTGCATTACACCTGTGTTGTTTCTTCTACAACATCTCAATAACCTGTTCATGCTCATCGGAAGGGCCACGCTCGTTGTACATTGGGCGGAGAGGTCTAAACAGGCTTGTCCCTTTTCACTGTTTAGGCTTGTCCTCTTTTTTTGATTTTAATAATTTTTTTTTTTATTAAGGTATGTTTTTTTTTATTTTAATAATTTTTTTTTTTATTAAGGTATGAAGGCTTGTCCTCTTTTGATGAAGACTGGTGGATCAATGAAATATTGTCCTTTCCATTCAAGAAATACGGCAGTTATGAATTAATACTGTGGTGCTCCTCAGCTACTAACCATCCAGTAATCAGGCAAATTCTTGCTGACTCTCCCAGTCCAACAGCTGCAGGATGTTCTTGATTATCAAAGTTGCTCAAGCCTGATCTCTACAGAGAAAGACTCGGAGATTACAGTGTTAACCTCTTACGTTCTAACGGCTCGTATGCTCGTCCGGAAATTCCACGAGGAATCACTTTGGAGTCGGCCCCACCTGCACTACTTCTGTGCATGTGAACTAACACTGTTGCATTACTTTTGCACAATGTTATTGTTTGTTGTGCTGCTCTGAATATTTGACACCATGGCCCTTTCACTGCCATGATGTTTCAGTTTTGTGTCAGTGGCACAGGCCCGCACGCACGCTCTCTCTCTCTCTCTCTCTCTCTCTCTCTCCCCACCCTCTCTCTCTCTCTCTCTTTGTCACTCTCTCTCTCTCTTTTCAACAGTTGCTATCTGGAACTGGTGCAATGCAGTTGTTTGTACTTTTAAAGGCATCAGTTCCTTGATGGCGGCAACAGTTGAATCTATAGGGAAAAGTCTTTGAGCACGGCATTTGCTTTACTAAAAGGTATTTGGTGAAACATATGCCCAGCTCTCTCATACCGTTTTGTAGAAAGGACGGTGAAGTAATTGTGAGGAAACAACCCTCACTGCAGAGTACATTTTTACCGCTGCCTTGTAAACGGGGCCCATGTTCTTTTCAAGAAAAATGACTGCAGGATGGAATTTGCTATCTCAGAATGTGACAGCTTATTAACCAAAAGGAAAAGGGCAGTGTAAAATGCAGGATGTAGTTTGTTGTTCAATAGACTAAAAAAAATAACTCAAACATTTGAAAGGTTATTTTAATGTTTTCCATGTGTGAGTCAGCTATCTTCACGCTAACGAGCTGAACGCTTTAGGTCTTTCCTACATCTTGGGACATTTACTGAGTGTGATGGAAAACACAGGGCCTGTTTTGGAATTAAAAGCACGTACTCCGATTTATAGGAACATGTTTGCTAAAGCCTGCTCATAGATTGAACTTTTAACGCACATTCGCTTTGAGTATGAGCCCACAGATATGTTACAATAAAGATGCATAATGCATGGTCCATTGTTTTGCTGTTTTTTTGCAAAATGCATTATCTTAAAGGAGTAATGATGCTGTAGGAGTTTCCTTTGTATTAGTCAGACCTGTTTTATGTTTTTGCCCCCAGAGCGGCCTCTTGGTGGTGAAGGAAGAAGGAAACCGGAACTTAGTCAATAGGTTGATTAGCCTCTTGAAGGTTATGGAACGGAATGCATTTAAATTTTATCCCACACAGTAGGAATGGGGTAGAAAGAACAGACAGCAAAACTTGAACCTTTCCAATGTTGCTGGTCCGGTCAAATTTAACTTTATGTCTAAACAAAAGCAGTCAAATGGACATTCGAACACTCGATGGTTGCTTTAAGGTGAGGCAGAATTCACACCTAGTATCTCTGGCTAGTTAGGGAAGGGAATTTGTGTAGCTAGGGTGCAGGTTAGGATTAGTAATAGTGTAGGTTATTGTACTTGGCGAGGGTCAATGAGCTATTTACAAGAAAACTAATTTGACCCTCGCCGGGCATTACCCGGTCGACAAGGCTCCCCCACCGCCGCAGCTCTGGGGTTCCTTCCGTGACTGGCAGCTATGGAAAGGGAAAGTGGACTACATGTAGTCCCTTCTCCCTGTTCCATGACGGCCATTTTGTTTGTTTATTTTTCTTTACATTGATTTCAATGGGCAATATGGAAAGGGAGAAGTGACTACACCGGCAGCCATTTTTTGTTGCTTTTTTTTCTGGAGTCGAGGAACTGTCAGAGGGCTGTCTCTCGACTCAAGAAACATTGTAATTAGTACCCCGGTACGACCTGCCGGGGTACTAATGGCAATATGAACCTTGGAGAGGGGACATTACCGGTCGGGTAATGCCCCCCGCGGCTCCATTAAAGCGCTCGCTTCGCTCAGGCTTGTAACTATGGGTCTGGAGGCATTACCCAGTAGGTAATGACCCCCCTCTTTGGGGCATATTGTCTAATTCTAGCATTATGTATTTTTTAGAATATGGAATGTCAGCCCAATGTTCTATATATGAAGGTTGAGATGTGAGAATTGTGATATTATCAGGAGTGTTGTATGCCGGTGGGGTATTAAAGAGGACCCAATAAAGAAGTTGTTGGACCCTCAGTGGGTGGGAACCATCTTTCAGTTATAGTAATCAATTGATAGTAGAGGCCAGGTACAGTTAGAACATTGCATAGAAATGTGTTGGGGCATTAATTACACCTGTATTTTCAAGACACTAGACATGTGCATTTTGTAGATGCAAGAGAATGCTAAGACAGTGTTAGCTACTTAGGCACACATGATTTTGAAGGAGTTGGTGAACACTATGAAAGCATTCAGCACATGTATATTTTGTAGGTGTGGGAATAATGCCAAGGCAGTGAAAGGTAAACATTCATTTTGTAGGTGGAGGACAACACCAAGGCAGTGTTACGCACAATTGCATTATTTAGGTAGCGAAGATAACAAGGACGTATTGGGCACACATGCATTTGTAGGCAGGCAGAATGCCAAAGAACTGTTATTAACATGTGAATTTTGTAATTGTGGGAGAGAGGCTTTTATGCAAATCTTGCGTTTCGTAGCCAGAAAAGGACAGGAAGGCAGTATCTGTCACACATGCACTCTTAATCACAAATGCCCATGCATTCTTGAAGGCAGAGGAGAATACCAAAGCTGTCCTAGACACACATGTATTTGTTTAGGAGGGAAAGAATAGCAAGACAGTGCTAGGCACGTGTGCATTATGTAGGTGGAGAATGACAAAGCAGTGAGAACCCAACATGCATTTTCTAGGCAGAGGAGTAAGCCAAAGCAATTGTAGGCACAAATATCTTTTTGTACACAGGGAGGACACCAAAGGAGTGTTAGGCACATGTGTATTTTGTAGGAAGAGGATAAGACCAAGGCACGTTTAGGCACATGAGAATAAAACCAAGGCAGTCTTAGGCTCACATGTGTTTTGCAAGCATTAGGAAACACCAAGGTCGTTTTTAGCAACCTTGCATTTTTGTATATGATTGAGAATCCCAAAGCACAGCTAGGCAAACAAGTGTTCGGTAGGTTGCGGAAAACGCCAAGGCAATGTTGAGCACATGTGCAATGTACACAAAGAAATGGCTAAAGTTGTGAGAACAATGTTGTGCATATTGTAGGTGAGGAGAAAGTGAAAGCAATTTCAGCTATACCTATATTTTGCTGGTGGAGGAGAACACTAACATGTGAGAACCCAACATGGATTTTGTAGGAAGAGGAGAATGCCAACGCACAGTTTCACACACCTACCTTTTTTAGACACCTAGGTATTGAGCAGGAGAAGGGCATAGCAGTTTTTAGCACACATGCATTTTGTATCTGGAGAGAAGTCAAAAGCAATGAGAATCTCATGTTCATTTTAAAGGCTGAGGAGAACCTCAAAGCAATGACCACCCATCATAACCTTTGTTGGTGGGGAACGCCAAATCAGTGAGAACCGCCTGTGCTTTTTTTGCATAGAAAATCTCTTCCTGTCTGCACCCTCCTTTTGTAAAGCACCCTGCTTCTCTTGAGCTATGTTCACGCTACAGGCAATACAAATAAAATAACACAAATGCAGTTCTCACCATATATGTATTCAGTATGTGGAGAGGAATGCCAAAGCAGTGAGCACCCCACAAGGATGGTAATGGAAAGACATAATTGTTTTATTTGTTTTGTTCTGTTTGGTTTGTAAATGTACCTTTCACAAAATTACAGGAAGCAGAAACACATACAATAATACAATGAAACAGTGTATAACAATGAAACAGTGTATACTAATCTAATACCCAAATGTAGATTAACTATAAAAACAATTACATATAGTGCCAAATTAGTACCTATAAAAATGTGTTCAAAGTGAATACACAAATATATGCAATCAGAGGAGTAATAATCATTCTGCTTTGTTCCTGGAGCAATACAAAACGTCAACCAGGAGCCTCTTTAGAACTAAGAGCAAGGGTACATTATGTCCTTCCATCAACCTAGGCCCCAGCGATTGCAGTGCATGTATAAAGTTAAAGTGTACATATAAGGTTAAATGTTGTTGTCGTAGGAGTGAGGCCTTAGGACAAAACAGCGTTAAATGTTTCCAAGAGTGTTCAGCATTGGCACACAGCCTACAAGCACGATTAATACGTGAAATCGAGGGCCTTTACATTCCAAGGTAGGTAGTTGATTGAATTTAAACCTAATATACACAAATCTAACCCGTCTACAAGGCAAACGACACACATATCTAGGAAGCTGATCTCTAGGCATGCAGCTCAGGGGCAATGCACTCGCCTTGGAAGCAAGACAATCTAGAGCAATACAGGTTCGATACCGGATCCATGCTTTGAAACCTCTGGGTATTAAGTACATTATAAATAACCAATTACATTCCTTGTACATCGAACCTAGGCATTCAAGAGCATGCAAGAGTAATCCTCCAGTCTTATTTGTATAATCGTTTATTTGTTCTCACAGGGTTGTTAACCAATTCCTCACGTCCAGACTCAATCTTCTGCAAAATAATATTCATAGACTCACCAAATTCAGAAATAGAGGGAAAATGACATGAGTTTAACATCTCACCAATATCTGTGTACAATGAATTTAGAGGAGGAGATACCATTTTTGAATATACACAGTTTTTCCAGGTGACCTTAAATCTGAGCACGATCAATCCAGGGTTCGGAATCTAAAGCAGTAGATTACGTCCGTGCTTCCATAAAACACCCTGTACTGTGTGGTTGAATTCACTGAAAACCAAATGTGAGCGCTCCGCACCATAAGTTAAAGTGGGTTCATCTTTATCAAGATAGAAACGTAAAATTGGAAGAAGCGAGAAATGGGACAATCTCACAAAAACCCTTTTCATTTGGTCAATAAGAGTGGTGTTTTGGATCTCGATTTGGATTTATAGTTAGTTTTGGAAGCTGTAGTATGGAGGCTAAAACCGAGGTAGCACATTCAGGAGACCATTTCCAGTCTAGTGTCACTTGCCATCCATAGACTTAGATCTATGCTTGTTCATGTAAATTACTATGCCTCGATTTGGCCCCATTAATTCCAAAATGATTAGTGATCGCATGCAAGACATCATTGTGCAGTCTGCTTGTTCCAGGGCCCAGTTGCATCAAATTAGCATACCTTCATCAGGAGTATCCAACTGTTGTATGGGATGGAGTAGGAGACAGATGAGGCATGTATCTGAGTGTTTCACCTGCTGTAGCAGTTACAGTATGCATTGGAGAAGCACATAGGTCTCTGGGCTGGGCACACTGATCAATAAATAAGTCGCCACAGATCTCTTCCTCTGCTACGAACAGGGGCATGTATCTGACTTTAGCACATTGAGAAACAATATAATTGAGACTGTAGGTGACAATGAATGACTTTCTATAGGACGGTGTCACTAGGGTGAAGAGGCGCAGATTGAGCCCCAACCATGTGAGGCACATGATAGAAAAGAGATGCCATGATCCCTAGCAGAACCCACACGGTCCCTAATAGGGCCCACAGTGTAGGCAAAGCCTGGTCACTGGGGATGGCTGACTGGTGCAGGTTGCAGCATACAAGCACTGGTAACTGCCACCTTAAAAATGGCCCCCGAGTCAGATGCCAGGCAGAACCCAAGATGGCCCATGGCAAACCCTATCACAAGTATCCTTGGTGGTCTAGTGGTGCTGGGTGCAGCCAAGGGCTATATAAACCCCACCCTGGGCCACACCCAGCGGTTAACATTTTCTCCGGCTGAAGAGTTCCAGCAGCATAACGCTTCCTCCGTGCTGCAGGACTTCACCTGTTGCACAGTGCTCCATGTGTCGCACGGCTTCCTCTCTGCTTACCTGCTGATTACCTGACTCAGTTTCTGAAGCTGCTATCAGCCGGATACTTAACATTGAAGACTGCATTCCATCACCATGATCCGCAACATCTAGAAGACAAAAGGCAAGAATGAACAGTGTTCGGAGTTTTTCCCCGCACACCCTCACATCCTACATTCTATTACTTACCTACGCCCGTAATTGAGCAGTATTCTTTAGCATTTTCGCATACTTCGCATCAGAGGGTTCGTGGCTGCACCAGCAGCAGGCTGGATACCTCGCATTGCAGGATGCCTGTAAAGGAAATAAAAGACAAGTTAGCAGCGCTAGGTAACAGAGCAGACACTTGAATCACAAAAGAGCTATTACGGGACATATTTGTTCTGTTCTTCCCTGCCGGTGCACCGGCTGAAGAGAGAACAAAAGGGGCCTGTGTGGGGCCCTGACTGCGGAGCTGCAAATAAGACACACAACTTACTTTGTCTCCATTGTGCCCGTGACTGCCGGAACGTGTGGCAGGGCGGGCCCTTGATTTACTCGCGCCTTACGTCACCACGCTCGCGGGACGTAAGGCGTACACAACATTCCTCCTTTTTCCCAACAGAATACAATAACACATAACCTTGGTAACTATGTCAACAAATTAGTTTAACCCTTCTGTGCACTCTAGTCCAGCTCAGTTTTCTTGACCTCCCCCCAATGTCACTTTACCACTCATAGTCTCTTAGCTTCTGCGGGGCCCTCAGGGCTGTCCTTGCATAATGCCCTGGCATTGGCCTTGGGCCTGTCCCCGGGCTGGTTCCACGCTTAGGCTCACCTTCATCATTTGGAGACGCCTCCACCGGTCCATTGGGTGGTTTGTCTGACTCGTACCTCAGGGTCGCCTCTCCCTTGGGTTGATGGCTTGCACCCTCCGGTGGCGGCTCCGCTTCCTCCATGGTCGGCTGGTCCCCATCAGTCCACATGTGTCAGGGAACCCTCTTGAACCACGAGGCATTCCGGGTGATTAGTTGGTGCTCTCGTGCAGCCGTCACCATTGTCCCTTCCTTTCGGGTCATGGTCCAAGGCAGATGATCATACTGTGTTTCGAGCTTGGTCTTCACAGGGTTTTGCACCACCTGCACCTGGTCTCCGACTTGGTGTTCCGACTTCCGTGCATGCCTCCTGATGCTCATGTGTTCATTTGCAGCCACTCTCCTTCATTGAGTGTGATCACTATCATAGGCGTCTATGCTCCTGCTTGGATGATGGGGAATTGACAAGTTTATCAATATCCCGTACATGATGTCTGTTGGTGGTTGCCCTGTGGAGCTGTGGGGTGTCACTTGATAGTTTCGTAGGAATCGGTACAGATCCAGTCTCCAGGGGCTGGAATGTGTCCTGGATAAACATAGCACCTTGTTGTTGGTTCACATGAACCTTTCCACATTGCCTTTCGCTTGTGGCCACCTCAGCATGATGTGGTGGTATTGTATGTGCGGATCATCCAGGTACTTCTTGATCTCCGCACCATGGAATGGCAGTCCATTGTCACTTTTGATGTGTCGTGGCAGCCCATGTGTGGCAAACATCTTTTCCAGGGCCGGTATTACCATTTCTGCTGCTGTTGAGGATACAATCTCCACCACCGGGTATCTGAAATGGTCATCGATGGCCACCAGTAGATATGTCTCTTCCTGAACCATGCAAAAGTCAATGCTGAACACGTCTCTTCTTGAGGACCCCCGCTCTGCCGACTGTATGGGTTCAGGGTTCGGCGGTGCACCTGTTATCTGGCACAGGAGACAAGCTGCTATGAGTTGCTCCACCTTGGTTTCAATGTGTGGGAACCACACTTGGTGTCGGATCCTGGCTTTTTTTCTGACTATTCTTTGGTGGCCTTCGTGGGCCAACGCCACGATTCTGTCCTGCAGACTGTTTGGGATCACGATCCGGGCCCCACTCGCTGGTGACCGACAGGTCTTGTCATATTGGGAACATGCCCGCGAGGAAGTCTCTGGGTGCGGGCGTGCGGTTGTGTACCTTGCGGAGGAAAGACTTCCACTCGGCTGATATGATGGTGTTTTTGATCAGGTCGCATCAGGGGTCGGCCTGGGTGGCCTCCACAATGTCCTTGATGCTGACTGCTTTGGGTTCCATAGTATGTACGATCTGGCATATGTGCTCTTCCATTTCTTCTGCCTCATTCACTTCTCCTAGGATGGCTGCCCTCGGGTGCCCGGATAGGAAGTCAGCTGGGTTGTCGGTGCCCGCTTGGTATGCCAACACAAACTCGTATTGTTGCAGGTGGAGCAACCGCTTCCCTATTCTGGTGGGGGTGTGAAGATGACCCCGTGAATACTGGGATGAGGGGCTTGTGGTCTGTGTAGGCCCTATAAATGGCGGCACCCCCACAACACTACTATGGACTCCTTCTCGATGTTTGAGTATCGTTGCTCCGTTGGTGTTAAGGCGCGGGATGCATAGGCAATGGCCTTCGTTTCCTCTGTTCGAGACAATTGAACAAGGATGGCCCCTGAGGCCGACAGGGCTGGTGTCAACATACAGTTCTGTTGTTAGTGTAGAGTCGTAGTAGACCATTGTCATCTCGGCCGTGAGGGATGTTTTGATTTGCTCGAACGCCTCCTGACAGTTGTGGCTCCAGACCCATTTGGTGTTCGATCTGGTAAGTTCTCTAAGTGGCTCGGACATCGTGGCCAGGTTGGGGATTAACCTCCCGCAGTATGTTGCCATTCTCAAGAAGCTGCGTACCTCCATGGGTGTTGTTGGGGGGGAGGCCTCCTTCATGTCCGCAACTTTTTGTGGGTCGGCCGACACTCCCACGCTATTAAACACGTATCCGAAGAATGTGATCTCCTCCTTCAGGAACTCGTACTTTTTCCTGTGAATGGTCAACCCAGCGGTCTCTAACCTGCTGAGCACCATCTCGAGGCGACGCATGTGTTCGTGCCTGTCGCTGGTGCGGATGAGAATGTCATCACTGATGTTCAGCACTCCGGGGATGCCCTCTATTACCTCCTGAATGGCATGCTGTAAAACCTTTGCCACTGAGGAAATGCCGAAGCTCAGTCTTTTGTATCGGCGTAGGCCCAGGTGCTTGGAGAAGATAGTGATGTATCTTGAGTCACAATGTAGTTTGTGGCATGAAATGTGCTGTGATAGCATCTTTGGCCAGTTGATAGATTTCTGAACCATCACCATTTAACAGTGAGTTGAAGATCCGCAGGACGATGTCGCCCATGTTGAGCAGAAGGTGTGACCTCATCTTCCTTGGCGTTGTGATGTCTTTGCAGTCCATTGCCATTTCAAACTTCTAGATCCACAATAGCCAAAGGGGGCCCAGTGACGATGGGTCGGTGTAGGGGTTGAACGGCCCCAGTGCCTTTGTTGTCCCACCGTGAGGTCGAGGGGATGGTGCTGTAGGTGTCAGTGATGCTGCAATCCTTGATGGCGTGCTGGGTCTGGGTTTGGACAGGCCAGTCGCCATGTTGTTCCAGTGCTGAGTTGCCGCCGTCATTGTGTGTTTTCAATGAATCACTCCTCACCTTAGTGACCTTTGTGTCGATGTGGCCTTCAGGAACCCAACAGCTCTGCTCTGTTGCTGTCTGCAGTGCAGTGGCACTTCCTGCGACACCTGGCTTGAAGATGGTTTGCAGGCAAGCCAAATGTCCTAATTTACCTCCTGGTTTTGTATTTTGGTGGTCTTCAAATGTTGGGGCCTTGCAGGAGGAGATGGCAGATGCAGATAAAGAAAACAACATTTTTTTTTTTTGGGTGGGGGATGGGTCCCCCCCCGTGTCTCCAAAAATGTTCCCGTGCTGAGGGCTTGTGGGCCGAGTTACAGCTGTTTTTGTGTTGTTATATTGAGTCCGCCCCTCGTCGCCAGTGTTCTGTTCTTCCCTGCCAGTGCGCCAGCTGAAGGGAGAACAAAAGGGGCCTACGTGGGGCCCTGACTGCGAGCTGCAAATAATACACACAACACACTTTGTCTCCGATGTGTCCATGACTGCCGGCATGTGCGGCAGGGCGGGCCTTTTATTTACTCACGCCTTACGTTACCATGCTCGCGGGATGTAAGCCATACACAACAATATTCCCAACGCGTATTACATCTTGCAGCAACAAGTGAGAACATTAAAGCAGTGCGTATAGAGATTACAATATAAATGCACAAGGCAGGAACTGAACATTTACCTACCAGCATCTTGTGCACCGCAGCTGGACTGGGCCACAGCTTTCAGTGAAGCAACTGGGAGTCTGATGCCATTACGTTGTATTCTGCTGTCAAGATTGAAATACAGAGGTGAGCTTATTCTCAGCTTGTTTACCAGTCAGCGTTAGCACACCCTGGGGAAGCTGGGGGTGTGGGGAGGAAGACAGACAATGTAGCTTACCCTTTTCTTGTTTACGCACCTGTAGATCAACTCAGAAGGTCCATCAGAATCATTATATCAAGGGTCTCCAAATTCAAACCACTCCCAACCTTACTGTAAGCTGGGAAGTTAGCCTTTCAGCAGAGCAGTAAGGAAAGAAGTGGTTTGGTCTTTTTAACTATCATCAAGAAGCATACATCTGGCGATCCAGACCCAGCACTCCTGCAGGGCACCAGAGGTAAGCGTTACAGAACGCTAAGCCCACATGCACACACCCTGCCCGAGTGTCATGGTTTCAGAGGTCAATCAGTTAGCCGCATTGCTAGGTGAGCTGTGGGCAGAGGTCCATGCTGCCCGCTCTGAGACTAATGCCATGAGAAAGGAATTAGTTGTAAATAGGGATAGAACAGAAGAATTATCAAAAGGTTTCACTAGAACACAAGCGGGACAAACTCCCTTACCTGGCCAAATCGATGGCGCTGCATCAGCTGCACCCCCTCAGATACAAGTTACTACCCCTGTTACCGTCCAACTAGCCTCACCCAAAAGATTCCTGGGGGACCCACAGAAATATGCCATTTTCATGAATCAGTGCCAGCTACACTTCTTTTGTCGTCCAAGGGCATTCCCAAACGATCAAACCAAGGTGGTTTTTGTCCTGTTTTATAAACCGGGACAATCCCATACTATACAACTTTGCAGGTTACCAGCAAGAGCTGGTTAAGCTCTTCGTCCGTCAAACACAGGGGCATGCTTTAGATGGAGAGTTACTGGCCCTTCAGCAGGGTTTCCAAGACCTGATAGTGTATACCACCACCTTTAACTGGCTGGTAGCCAAGACCAACTCGCCTGAAGATAAGAGGACTACTCTATTCTACCGGGGTCTCCGCAGTGATCTGAAGGACGTTCTGGCATAGGTTGTGAATTGACCTGAATGCTGTGCAGAATACATAGACTTGGTGGTGATGCTTGATCACCGGCTACAGGGAAGACGGTCTGATCAGTCTCTTGTTGAGGGCCGTCCATTGTATGTATGCCCCCGGGAGGTTCCATTCCGGACCACAGAAAACCATCCTGAGCCCATGCAGTTGGGCAGTATAAGAGGACCCTTAACTAAGGAGGAGAGAGAGCGACGTAGGCAACAACTCTGTTTGAAATACTGCAAGGCAGGTCATTTCTTAAATGATTGCACAAGTAAAACACCCCGGAAGCCACTAGGAGCTATGGACATAGGCTTGCCAGAACCAAAGGAGCTGTTGGAAAACTGGGACGTTTGGACAACATCGTTTCTGTAGATGGAACGCAGCTCTCATCTGGGCTTGTGACCCAATGTACGGGGAAGGTTGTACTGTTATGCCATGACGGCCATCAGGAACATTTTGGCTTTGACCTAATTAATGCACCCCAGTTCCAGCTCATATTAGGCATGCCCTGGTTCATTGTCATAACCCAGTCATAGACTGGCAGACCCATTCATTGACCTTCTCCATCGAGTGTTCTCAAAAGTGCTATCCAACCACACTCAGCAATGCCGATGCGCATGTGCCAGTACTCAGAGTACCGAATAATTAACATAAGGGG
Source organism: Ambystoma mexicanum (assembly GCF_040938575.1). Taxonomy (NCBI): domain Eukaryota; kingdom Metazoa; phylum Chordata; class Amphibia; order Caudata; family Ambystomatidae; genus Ambystoma; species Ambystoma mexicanum. Next base: position 426,588,077 of record NC_090935.1, read on the forward strand.
GTGAACGGTATCAGACGACAACTGCCTCCGGAGTATGAAGCATATCAGGATGTCTTTCAGAAGGACCAAGCTATCACCTTGCCACCTCATAGACCATACGAATGTTAAATGGACCTGGTCCCTGGAGCTCAACCACCATGCAGTCGCATATATGCGCTTACATATATGCGCTTACATAAAATAACCTATGCAGTTATTTGGATCAGTACCTGGCCAATGGGTTTATTCAACCATCCAAGTCACCCACCTCCTCAGCTCTGTTTTTCGTTCTCAAGAAAGAGGGGGACCTTAGAACTTGTATCGATTACAGAGGGCCCAACAAAATTACCATAGAAAATAGGTACCCATTGCCGCTGACTCTTGTGTTGCTGGACCAAGTAAAAGGCGCAACGATTTACACAAAACTCAACCTCGGAGGAGCCTACCATCTGTTTCACGTGAAGGTCGGGGACGAGTGGAAGACAGCCTTCCGCACAAAATTTGGGTTATTTGAGTACACTGTCATGCTCTTCAGGCTGTGCAACACTCCGGCAGCATTTCAGCTTTTCATGAATGACGTCTTGAGGGAGTTACTGCACGTTTGTGCTATGGTGTACATAGACGACATTCTAATTTACTCTGCTACCATGGAAGAACACATACACCATGTAAGGGTGGTCTTGGAGAAGTTATGCCAGCACCATTTATTTGCAAAGCTCGAGAAGTGCGCCTTTCATGTAACCAAGGTCGAGTTTCTAGGATTCATCTTGACTCCACAGGGAATTCAGATGGACAGCCGTAAGGTAGAGGCGATACTCCAGTGGCCTTCACCTACTTCTGTCAAGGCTTGGGTTTCACCAATTTTTACAGGCGGTTAATTGCAGATTTTTCAGATGTAGTCCTCCCCATCACTTCCCTGGATTTGAAAGAACAGAACCTTCAACTGGACCGCTGAAGCCAAACAGGCCTTTGTGCAACTGAACACCCGGTTTACCACATCCCCAATACTCAAGCATCCAGATCCTGACCTTCCATTCCTAGTTGAGACCGATGCATTAAGCGTGGCAACGGGGGCGGTTTTGTCCCAACGAGATCCTGGATCTCACCAGTTGCATCCAGTAGCTTTCTGGAAATTCAACCCAGCGAATTAAATTACGCTGTGACACATAAGGAGTTGCTTGCTATCAAGGCTGCCTTTAAAAAGAGTGGCAACATCACCTCCTGGGAGCATGTCACACAGTCACAGAGCATTGCAACTTACAATTCTTGTGGACCGCTAAGGCACAATCTCCACGTCCCCTACGGTGGGCTCAGTGTTTTTACAGAGTACGATTTCACAGTGACTTATCGCCCTGGTGTGAAGAACGGAAAAGCGGATGCACTTTCTCGGATTGGCTGGGATACTGCTGGACAAGACGTTTACGCAAGTCATGCACCTGTACCAATAATGCCAGAGAAAAAACTGTTGAGGGTCATGAATATCCACTCACCCTCCTTAATGGAATTGCAGGACGAAGTTAGAATGATCATGAATCCTGATCAAATACAAGTATGGGTCTCTCAGGGCACTCAACGAACGGAAGATAATGGTCTCCCATACTACCAGAAATGCTTGTATTTACAAAACTCTATAATGCACAACCACATTGTAAAGACCTATCATGATGCACTTACAGCACGACATCCAGGTATCGCAAAGACGATTGCATGGATCTGGCTGAACTTTTGGTGGCCTATGTGGCAAAAAGACATTATGCAATACATAAAAACCTGCGATATCTGCGCCAGAAACAGGACACCTAGAAGTAAGCCACAGAGGTTACTCCATCGCTTGTCAATTCCACCGGCCCCTTGGCACACAAAATCTTTGGACTTAATTATTGGTTTGCTGCCCTGCAATGGTTACAATACAGTATTGGTAGTCGTTGATCTTTTAACCAAAATGGCACATTTCATCGCCCTAAAGGGACTACCAAGTGTAGGGGTGTTGGCACAGATGTTCTTAGCAACCATTGTCAAGCTACATGGCTTTCCATCAGTTTTGGAGAAATTGCTGTGCTACGGCCCAGATTGAAGTCTGTTTGTCCACCAGCCACCACCCACAGACTGACGGTCAAACCGAAAGAACAAATCAAACTCGGGAACAATACCTGCAATGTATGCTTACCCAAATGGACTCAAGTTGGCTAGAACTATTATGGGCAGCATAATATGCATATTTCTACTGGTTTATCTTTTTTTTTAACATGGGAGGGATCCACGTACTACAGCCCTTGACCCACCAGTACCCTTAGAAATGCCCGCTATTGACACCCTACACTGGAGCATTAAGGAAACCTTGAAGAAAGCCACCTAGACCCTTCTAGAATCAAAGGCAGCTCAGAAGCATTTTTGAAACAAAAAAAGGACTGAAGAACCCTGGTATCAAGTGGGGGATAAAGTATGACTTGCCACACAGCATATCTAATTAAAGGGGCTCAGGAAGTTTCGTCCAAGGTATATAGGTCCATATTCTATAGAAGCTATCATTAGCCCTGTGGTAGTACAGCTGAGTTTACCCTCGACACTGCGCATACATCCAGTCTTTCAGGTATCCCTGTTGAAAACCATGCATCCAGGTACTCAGAATTCCCTAAGACGGCCCCCTCTTGTAGAGGTACAAGGAGAAGAAGCTAAATACAAGGTCAAGGAAATCCTAGACTTTAACACAAGGAGAAAGACAGCAAAAACCACCAAAGGGGATAGCAAGGAGGGAAGGTCCCACAACCTTTTCAACAAGGAACCCTTACTTTCATGAGGCCTCGAGAATAGAAAGCATAAGACCAGTAAACCAGGTTGAGGAATCCTGCATTGTGTGTCTGAGATACCCAGGGCCCTCCCTTATTGATAATCAAGGTGGAGAGAATCACCAGCTGCCGTGGTACTTTTCTTGGCTCCAACAACAAAGCAGCATCAGTGAAATCAACAGAGCCATTGAGTTGGGGAGACAGATACAAGACTGGTCTGTGTTGAAGGCAAGGTTGCAAGTGGCAACATTGTATGGCGAGCACTGGAATGAACATCGTATGAAATGTGTGTGATAACCAACACGAGTAAAGTTGAACTGCAGAGGAGTGATTGAACTTTAAAACCAAGATATAGGATACCTTTGACAGAGTGGTCCGGCACCATGTTCATGCTCAATCGAAGGTCTCTGTAAGGTGTCCAGTTCAGAGTTGCTAAAAGTGAAAAATTGGCAGAGGATTGTGAATCAAAGTGATACTTCAACTTCAATCCAAATCCTGCGAAACAATTGAAATTCTTCGATGTTGATACAGTAAAGAAAGTTGATGAAAGCAGATAAAGTTGGTCTGAGCCCAATGGAGGGAGATCAATTGAAATCTTTTTGTGAAAGCCAGTTTGTGTTACAATAGATAAATTGGTCCGAGCCTGGCAGAAGGAGACTGATTGAAGATTTTGTGTTAGAACAGAATCCGGGGTGAACCGTGAACCACCGGAGAAACTGCATACGTGGAAATCCTAAGACAATTGTGTATTTGTGAAAATATGAACTTTCTGTTAAAGTGGATCTGGCCCGGGCTGAGGGGGATCCAAGGTGAACAGTAAATCACCGGAGAAAAGTGTAATGGGAGAAGCCTGGAAGAAAAGGAACTTCATTATTTGTTTGTTGCATCCGCCCTCTGAAAGAAAATACTTTGAACGGCAAAGAGGCTTTGGCACAGTAGGCAATGATATTGGAGTTTTGAACTGCACCCTCTCCTGCTAGAGAAGCTTGAGTGTGCCACCTTATCCCATGCTGAAAATGTGGGGAAGGGAAGACAATGGCTTTAATATCCTGACATATCATTTATTGGACACTATTAGTTCGCATAACATTGTTTCCCACAATATTTGTATTTGGAGGTAAGGATTGGCAATAGGTTTATTAGTACAGGCCCTTTTATTTTGACAAGACACCATTAGCACTGGATTATTATTATTTGATGGTCGTAGTTTGCTCCCATCTTTAGATTTAGGATTTTATTTAGGATTAGATAGGCTTTTTTCAAACCCAATTGAAGTTCAATAAACACCCTTGAACTGTGGTCGCTTGTGTCTGTCTTACTGTTGATACCACACCTTCCTTAAAGTAGTGATAACAGTCCACTGCAATTCTGTCTTTTCAAGCATTCAGCATGGCCATGTGCACTGCTATCTGGCGAGTGTGCTGTGTGAATGGGTACTGTTCGCTGCTAGAGCTATTGTGCCAGACCACAGTAGAACACCCAATGAAACTAACATGAGATGGCTTACTTTCATAAAAAGTAATGAGCATCATATCAGCAAAGACCGCAGCAGGAGGAAACAAGAGGCCTGTCACTTGGAGAACCACACAATCTTACTTCAGATGATGAATATTTGTGTGGAAGCCAGCTACAGATGCTTGCATTGGATGGCTATGCAGGGGTGCTTGTGTTGTTGTTGTTGACAGTAGGTTTTGTGTGTTTTTCAAACGTAGACATTCAGTGTTGCCTTCATCCTTAATCTATCTGGCACTAGCAACCAGTTGAGCCACTTAGTCCTAGTAACAAACTCACAAACTGGAGGTTCTGTCTCAATTTATTTGGCTCCTCCAACCAGTGAGGCACATCCTAATTCCTAGTATCATGATCACAAGCTGGAGGTTTAGACTTGATTTGTTTGGATTTACTTACCACTCCTGCTTTTTTTTTGTAACTCAGCTCTGCATGTCTTCCCATATTCTATCCAGTCACTTTCAAGTGGATAGTATGGTGGGTGAGTATATATTCCTTGTCTTCCAACACTGCAATGGGATTCCACTGCCCCAATCTGACAGACATTGGCAATGAAGACAGTGCATGCCTGTATCTTTCATCTGTCTGTCTCTCCTCTTCTGCCCAAATAGGCCATGAACACTTGTAAAAAAAAAGATATTGGTATGTTTGTAAAGCAGTTATGCTAGTGGACAGTGCTTCTTGGTCATGCAGGGTTTGTTCCAAACATGGGGGTTTGGGATGTTTGGGCTAGTCCAGAGAGAGGGAGAAATGAGAATTGCAAACTAAAGGATGACTGTTGGTGAACAGATGTGTTTTCCAACCCTATCATGTAGCTGATACCACTAGAGGGTGCTGCAGAAGTTGGATCTGTTTCAGCAGTTTCACTCCCTGTACACATTCTTTTGTCACAGTGATTGGAATCAATATGCTGCACAAGGCACATTTCAGTTACCCCACTTACCTGTCTTTGGGCAGAGGTTGTATTTGGCTATGCATTCCTTTATCCCTGACTGGCATTCCCTCTGGCAAGCTTATGTAGTGCCAGACCCATCATCAGGTGAGTAGTATTATGGGTGTGGATGAATTCTGACCTGACAAACTTTTTAAGGGATGCATGAACCTGCGCTCCGATCTCAGCAAGGTCAGCAATGATGCACTGACCTAGTTTCCTTCTCATGATCCAACTTCTGGGGACCATTGTTGCCTCTACCAGTTGCTCTTCAGTTTTATGTAGCACAACCACCCTCATCTGTTCCCTCTCCCCAACGTTCCCCTGAAAAAGACGCAACACTAAACTAACACGAATGTCAAGCCAACATGACAGCAAGTGTTTATGTTTTATCAGCGGAAACAAAAGGAAAATTGGACCAGAGTAAAGAGCAACATTTTGTTTCCTCTCTTTAGCAGAGCGTCCTGTGTGGCCATCCCATTGGAATCTATTAGCAGCCACAATGCCTTAGAATGTTATATGGCATTGAGGCTCTGCCCCTCTGGGCCCTAGATCTGCTTCCCAGTATTGAGGGCAAGCTGTGGATGAGGGTCCTCCAAATTGCACCTAGTACCTGTTGGGTGTCCTGACCCACGTTTAAGCTATCATGCCACAACATTTGGTGCTGTGGGCTTAGAAAATTCAAGATGGCGGAAAACCCACATGTGCGCCAAAATCCAGGAAAGCTGCGCAGTTTGTGCGCACACCGAAATGGTTGTCTCACTTGCCACCCACCAGTGCGAGAACGAAAGGCCGGGTTGCCATGAGGGAAATGGGTTGCCAAAGGAAAAACAGTAGCGCCGGTTAGCTTCAAAGCGCTTTAAAATCACCATTGGACTACCCGCACAGTAGTCTGAAACCATTGGGAATGGCAATGCTGATTGCCAAATGCAACCTAGAATTGTTGGGAATTCATTTTCTTAAATCCCAAAAATGGGTGCAGTACCAGTACTCACCACTATCCAAAAGCCGGCAGTTTAAAACCACCCTGTGTTTCTCTGAAGGCAAGCCAAAGTGCCTATTTCAAACATTGCAATATGTGCAAAATATTCACTGAACACCAGCAGACATTTGGTAGAATGGAGTGTTGTGTGCCTACAAAATCTGGGAAATGAAGAGCCCAAAACAATGCTTATAACAAAACTGCTATGGAGTCAGCAGTTTAAGTTGCACTGGATTTAAAGACACTAAAATCGAAAATGTTTAGATTAAATGAGTGACCTATGTTTGGTGTCACATGCCTTTGTAACTGTTGAAATGTCATAGTTTTGCACTTAGAATCAGCATTCTAGCTGCATATGTGAAAATGTTTAGTTTTATTTGAATGCAGAAACTGGGGAACAAAAAGTGACATTTTATCTGAAACTGGCTTAAAGAGATTCCAATTCTGCCTGGCAATTACCCCCATCAGGAGTGAAACTTGAGTCACAGCTGTGTTCCCAGGCCTAGCTGCCCTTTTGCTGCTCACACTAAGGATATGCCATCTATCTGATAATTGAATTACCTGTGCTCTGCAGGAAAGTGAACAAAGCCCTGTCCTGACTCAGGCAAAGGTTTTATTACAGCAGTCGTAAAATGTAGCTTCCTCTTGGCAGAAGCTGGGAGGAGCACTGCCTGTGAGAGCAAGCTGGCTTGGCAGAACTGGAAAAACCAGTATTTCTACCTTGTGCTGAGAGGAAACCACACCCCTTTGGAGCCAGAACATAACTCTAAAAAGATGAATAACTCATAGAGCAGACATGTGAAAATTTTATAAATGATACCATAATTCTTGTGATTTTTCTGCCCACATTTTAAGAGGTTTTTCGACCCGGTGGCGTGTTCAGGGGGGTTTTAGCGGAAAAGTGGATATTACTCTAAATGTATGCATGTTAAAAATCTGAAACTTCATCAGTTAATGTCCATACTCCCTGCGCACCTGTATGTAAAGTTGGGTCAATGTCAGAAATTGAAAAATCAGTTAAAAAGTCAATTATGTGCCATTTCTGAATGCAAGCTCTTAGAAACAGCAGATTTGGACAGAGACATGGCTAAATTCAGCCACACCATGTATATGTAATTTCAAGCAACTGTGTAACTGTGAAATATGTCTTTTATTATCAAATATAGAATGTGTGCAATCTGACAGAGGAGTGTCCTATCTGCAAGCCATAAAATGACATCCCTCTGACTCACCGTTCATTCCCCAATCAAATGATAAATGGAAGTTTGACCAATTAGAAGCTGAGGGAGAGGTAGGGTCAGTGATGCTAGAACACACCCACATTCTAAACACATAAAAGCAGACAGACAGGACAGATAGGGACCTTCAATTCCATCTGCAGCGGGACGCTCTGCCGGAAAAATCCATACTTACCTCCATCAAACCTCCAGAGAGCCAAACTAGAGACTTCAATCTATCCAGAACTAGAGACCCAGACCAGAGATCGAGAAAGAGAGAGACCCAGATCACTGTGAAGTGCAGAGACCAGAGGCGAGTCTAAAACCCTGACCAGATCCGTGATGAGGCCCATTTCACTCAAGAATATAGTGTGAGTACCTAGAAAACTGTGCAGAACCAATCTCCTAGTTAAAATAATATAATTCAATCTAGCTTAATCTAAGTAGAACTGTCTCCTAACTGTCACCTGTCATTTGTAAAGCTGTCACTTGTCATTTCCTAGTTGCAAGCTGCACTTGTCTTTTTGAACTTTAAAATTTCAAATCTGAAAAACGACCTTCACAAAATCGCTCATATCTCCGCAACCGTTTGTGCTAGAGACTTGCAATAACTTTCATCTGAAAGGTTAGAATCGTGGCTTTCCTACGAACCTGGAACCGCATTCCCTTATAGTTTTACCGCAATCGCGGAACACGCATTCGCAAATTTCTTCACATGTAAAAAACTGCTGCTGCTTGCCTTCCATTTGCCAGAAATTCGTTTAACCTGCTAACTATCCCTGCCTCATTGCTAGTGTGAGCCTGGACTAATATTAACTAGATACCACTCACCCTGAACCTCTGAAAGGGAATTAAAAGCATTTCCAGCATATTTCTCATCCATTGCTAGCACATATCAAAGCATTTGGGCCTGTGTTTTCAAACTTCTGTAGTCTAAGCTTGCTGGGGTGAACTGATTTACATTGATTGCATTTCTGAGAACTGTGTGTTTTCCTTCCATTTCATTGCCTTGCATCAAGGGGGGGAGGGGATTGCCAGAGAAAAGTGATTACATTGTTTGGTTGAAATCATATTGAGTATTTTCTGTACTGCATTCATTGAATATTGCATCCACCTGAGCTTACATAAAGCATCCTCTACCACATTATACTTTTGTTCCTATTTACCAGTGTGCTACCTTATCCATTTCATGTCAACTCATTAGTGATTATAAGAAGTGTGCTAGTGCCAGATTCTCCGTTGTTAATCTTTATCATATCAGATTAAGTGTGATATTCAATTATTAATTTATTATAAAGTGGGATATATATATATATATATATATTTTAAATTATCAAATAAACCTTTTTAACTTGCAAAACAGAACTACTTCTTGGCTCAGTGGGGTCAGGGGGATTCCAAGAGAGGGGTGTTATATAGGGGTAGTCATCCAGAACGCATGAACTGGACCTAAAGATATATCAATAAGGGTTTTCATTCAGTATTCTAGACTAGGCGTTAACTTAGCTGTAGTGCTGAATTGAATCCTCTTACATACCAGCTCCCTGCTATTCGTTATGACCTTGGCCTTTTATCACTGAAAAGCAGGGCTCAGTGGAAGTATTTGTCACTTTATTCCAAGTTATTATGTCCAACTAGTTTGCCTTCATTATACTCGGAACTCAATAGGGTGTTGTTTGAAAGAAACGTTGTCCCTGTGTGTCAAATCACAGATCTTTGTAATTAATTGCTTGCAAATTTGGGTCTTCTTCCAATCGATCTCACAATGAATTCATCAAGTGTACACAGATTACTGTACAGGCAAGTCTGGGCCAACACAACCGTCCAGTTTCATTCCTACGACTCACTTAAACATCTAAGATTCGATTTTAAATTGGTCTGTGTTGTTGCCCCATATCTGGCTGTACAATCCCATAAATCTGTGAGACAGTTCTTTACAAAGTTGGGGTGGAATAAAGTATTCACCAAGGAGACCCTGATCCGCTTCAAAGTGACGTCGCCAAATCTGAATTTGTGTAGGTTCTGCGGGTTGAGTAACCAGGTGGAATCCCTGGGTCATTTATTAACATCATGTTCTAATCTTCTGAGCCTTCGGGAAATTACTTTTAGGAGATTTTTATCAAAGATAGCTATGATGTCATGTGACTGCAATTTTGCCCATCAGGTCGTACTACCCCTATGGTCATGGCAGTCACACCTTTTTTAAAAGCCTTGAAATTGGAGTTAATCTTTTATATGAACTGATCTTGTTTTAATTGTTTTACTACTGATGGCTAGTAATTAATTTGTTATATGTTACTGTTACTGAATTTGATATTTTTAAATTAATTTTTATATTCAAAGTGTTTTCAATTTGTTAAATGTTTTTTAAACTGTACAACAAATAAATCTTCAATAAAAATGCTACTTGCTGGTGGTACTCAAAATGCCAGAATTCACAGTGTGGAGTGGGCATGGCTCCAGATGTAGAACCGCTAAATGTTGGAGAAATTAGGGGTTCTCAGAATAGTTGCACTCATTTGGACAAACCCACAAAAAAATAATTCCCAGCTTACAATTCCATATACAACCTCCAAGTGTTCTGAATCCAAGTGCAGACATGAGCTGTTCTTTACCATTCAGTTCCCAGTCAATAGCTCTTACGGAAAGCTGGGACCTGCTTCCCGTTAGAGAACTGTATCCAAAACGGCAGGCTCAACGCATACACCTTTTGACCCTTGAGGTCCTGAGTTAAGAAACTGTTCATTCATAAGGTAATTAATTAACCAATGCCTGGCTTAAACAAACAACAGCCTAATGAGTGTAATTAACCATACACAAAAGTGTAACTGATTCCAAGAAATGATTGAAAGAAGCATTGGGAATGACAAATTTGGTCAATGCCCAGGAAATCCTCTCCAATCGAGGGTGTATTTATGGTATGTGGAAAGAGTAAATGGTTAGGTAATCCTGGTGCAAGCACACATGCAAAGTAACACTCCCTTGATGCAAATGGAGAATATTGGGAAAAGGCTGACAGAGAAGCTTATAGCATGGGGAAAGACTGAACCCTTCAATACAACCACTGCCTGGAGGAAGGGCGTATTGACAATGAATGTCTGGAAAGAGTATCGGGGAGCTGAAAAATGTGGCATTGCCTGATGGTATGATCTCACATCTTGAGAATGAAAACACCAGGCTCATATGCTTGCTGTTCATTGGAACACTCCACCACTCTTAGGTGAGCCTGCTGTTTTCATTCACATATTTGATCCCAGACCTGGAGAATCTGTTGGGACACATAAGTAAGTTGCAAAATATAGGTTTGCTTTTACTTTTCGCAAATTATTATCTCTCAAATTGCAGACTTTAATGGAATTGGCAATGCATGAGCCTAGGATTTCCACCAGCAACCCTTGAGAAAAGGGTGATCCTTGATCCATGGCAGAAAGACGACATAATATCAACTGACAATTCTGAAGAGGCTAAGGCCCAGGAAGGCCCTGGTGTAAATCCAGAGAAAACCAAGATCATGGATGGACCAGTTGTGATTCCTGAGAATGCATTTGTTCAGAAGATAACTTTTATGAATCCTGTTGGGAATCCTAGAAAAGCCATGTTCCTTCCCACTGTACATTTTAAGTTGTTTAAGGTCTAGTCAGGACATTTGTTGTTGAAGCATTCAATTTCAAATGGAAATGTTTGTTGACTCCTGAAAACCTAAAGGTGGCGTGGAGGGAGGAGAGCCTACGGATTCATTTGGTCATGACTGTTGCAGCCTATGAAGCAGATATATTGAGTTTGTATTTCTGGCAGACGTCCGGAAGTCCAGAGCTGAAAGAAGTGTGGCAGAAGGAGAAGTCTAGACAATCAGGAGCTCTGTGAGGAGCATTCCCAGGAACAGTTCCATATCTTCGTCCTTTTGGTTTAGCCTAGGGATTGAGGGGGTGTAAGTATTATTAGCCTAGTGTCAAAAGGCTTATAAAGAGTCATTTGAAATGACATTTTGGGACATTGTTTTGAAGATTAGGGTGAACTTTATTTAGAATACTATGGTAAAGGAATCCATATGAAAAATCCCACTTCTTCTTTTACCCTCATCGAGATAGTGATGCCACTAACTAACCCTACTAAAAAAATCTCACCCCTCGGCATACATCTCTCAAACTCTGAGTAAACACAACCATACCTCTAAAAGCACAACAAACCACATGCACTTCACTATGCTGCAACAACAAAACAGACCACACATGGTCCTGCACAACAGTACATGATGGCCACCGACAGAAAAGCACACCTAAACTAACCGAACAGTGTTAACAGAAATGAAGCTGCCAACTGCACATCACAGCTCTCCTGCTCTCTCTTCTGCTCTGTCCTACTAACTTACCCTACTCTCTCTCCTTTTAGATCTGCCAGAGCACCAGGGGACGACTCCGGTTGTGATAGTGCACAGTATCAGTAGCCTTTAACATAACGTAACATAACATAACATAACATAATATAACATCATTTACACTGTTTTGTTAGATGAGCCCTTATTTTTTCTCTATAAACACGTTAGTACTGTAACGGTGCAGAAGTATGAGTCTGACAATGGTGGCATGGTGATTGACAAGACTTTTATTCAGGCAAAAGTAAAGAGGAAGCCTATCTCTCCCTAACTCTAATAGGGGTTTCCCTGCCTCTACTAAAGAAGTAAGAGATCCATCAGAATGTCCAAGTAAAGCAAAAGAGCCTACCGTTGTGATATGATATGATATTGTTTGTTTGTTTATTTATTTAATATGGCACGCAAAACCCAGACGTAACAGGGCGCAACAGAGAACAGAAAAATAAGTTTACAAAAATCTTGGTTACAAGGTAAGAAACAGTTGAGTAGTAAGCAGAGCATTACATTTCGTAGGATCAGTTAAGAGGGCATATATACAAATATACATACAGTATTTTACATTTCAGCAGGTCAGTTTATGTATATAAATACAGTGAGGTTGGCTAGGGGATCGTTGGAGCGTAACCAGGTGAGGGTCATTTCTGATGTTTAGAGGGAGGGCGTTCCAATGTTGGGCTGCCATGACAGGGAAGGTAATGCCGCCCGCTTTTTTTTGTCTGGGTTTGGGTACCTGTATGCAGTAAGCGTTGGTCATCCTGGTGGGTCTGGTGGAGGTTCTTTTTACTATTCTGGTTGCAAGGTATATGCTATGGCATTTATGACACACCTATACACAAGTGTTTCAAGGCATCAAAAGGCCTACTATTTTTATCTCACACTTGTAACCTATAAGCAAAAGGTAATGGATCTTCCTTGTCCAGAAGAATGACTCCCTTATTCTGAACAGTAAGCCACAGTTCCAATTGTAGGGGGGATTTCACCTGTGAGAATGACTCCCATCTCCAGGCCTCAGCTCCTTTCCAAGGAAACAAACAATTTTCCAGCTTGTGGTGTGTCAAAGTTTTAGTTCCAATTAAAAACAAAATGTTCCAACACAAACATAATTCCTGATTGACCATAGTTTTGCTTCACTATTGGGTTCCTGGAGAAGGACTCCCTTCTCCAGGTATTTGGTCCACAGTACCAGGGTGATCCCTCCCTCCCCTGGGGTTTCTTCTGTTTGGCTTCACGACACGCAACCTTCACTATTTGGGGTTTTCGAGAATGTCTCCCTTCTCTCTGTATTTTATTCTCAATGTTCTCACGGTGCCATGGGAATGAGTTTCTTCCCTCAGCCTTTTTCTGATTGGCCTCATAATACACAATCTTCCTGGGCTTCATGGGGTAAAACACCAGGAGGAATAGCCTTCTCCTGATGTCTCTTGGCTTCATGGTTCACAAAGGCTGGGAGGAAAGAGTCACTTCTCACAAGCCCCTGTCAGGCTTTATCGTTCAGTTTACTCTGCCACCGGGAATGCCTCCCTTCCCCAGGCTTGCTTTGCACTTCAGTAGTTCACAGTTCATATCAGTTAACAATCTTAGGGTGCAGGCCCATATATGTGTATTTCTCTTGTCCTTTTGCAGTAGCCCTGGTTTACCATACTGTCAGGTATTGTGACTATGAAGATGACTGTTCTTCATAGAAGGGTGTGACTCCCTGACCCGTATTTGGACACTTGTCAGCCCTTCTCCGAAGGCCCACTAACTGTCCTGGCAACCCAGGTATCTGAAAGGGACTTTCTGGAATTGTTTGGTCAATCACAGGCTCTTCTCAAAGTCCTGACGGGCCTCTCGTGGCCCCTGCAGCTTTCTGGTGTGCTGAAGTGACTCTGCTGCATTTGGTTGCTTGCGGGCTGCACGTCTACTGTCAACTGCATGTTCTGGCTGCTTCTGGGGCCTGGACGCATGCTTCTCCATGGCTGCAGTCAGTCTCTGCTAGGCAGACCGGATAGGGACAGATCTGCCTGCAGGGTAGCTTTCCCCAGCAAAAACCTTCTCTGTTCTCTGCTTTGTTTCTGTCTCTTGATTCCTCCAGGGAGGGTTTCTCTCCACTTCCTGATTTATATCTTCAGTTTTGAATGGGTACTGCCCAATCAGGTTTCGGGAAAGACTAGACTGTTCATTAACATTCTCATTAGGACTCTCTATGGTTGTGCACTTCTTTCTCATCCTAGTACTGATCTTGAGGTCTTCCAGTGAGTCAAATGGTCCCTCCCTCATATTAGTACTTAAGGAACACATGTCCCTTGAGGAATTCACACTCTTTCTCGTTCCAGTACTTCCTATATTGGTGGTATGGCAAATACATATATGAACACTAGGGAAAGTGTTAGTAGAGGGGTTAGGAAGGTGTTTTAGGGTTAGGTGGGCTGTGGGGATACCATGTTCTCCCCAGGTCATCACTTATCCCATAGAGAGCTTCGCTCCCCATGAGATCCACCTGCTGAGAACCACCCCCTGTGGGACTTTCGGGTAGCAGCCGCACCTGCATGGCCTCATGCGAAGGGGCACCCTTCATGGTAGAAATGACGACATCCAGGGATTCATCACAGTACCAAAAGGCGTTTGATTAAACCCATAGCTTTACTGAAACTACATAGTAACAACCTTTCTGTTACCACTGTAACATTGGTGTCAAGCTTGCCATTGCTTCACCTACAACAGTGTCAACATCTGAGACTGGTAATGACACAGATTAGGTGACATCAGGGAAGTGACAGACAGTTAAGAGACTGGAGAGAGAACAACCCACAGGGAGTAGGTGACAGTGGTATTGAAGTTGGTATGAGTAGAGAGGGTGAGTAACATCATAAGGAAAAAGCAAAAGTGACCCAGAAACACATAGAGCCATCACCTACCTAGTAAGTATGAGGAAGTTCCAGTTTGCCTGGTTGATTCTAGGCAGGCCCAGATAGTCAGGGAAGGTATGAGCTGGGGAAAGGTAGTTTATTTTAACTTCTAAGAGGTGGGAGAAATGAGAGTAAGAAGTCCAGAAAAACCCCAAGGATTACTCTCTCGCTTTCAGGCTGTCTACGTCCACAAGCAATATGTATAACAGAGTGAACATTGGGGTCCGGGACACTATAACACCTGTATATAGATTAGCCCAAGAAAAAGGGCTCAGGTCACCATAAAGTACCCTTTCTCTGGTTGTTTGGCATCACTTAAGCAACACACATCATAATGTGCTTTCTCAACAGCAGGTATTTACCCACGGATGTTCACACTTTCTCTGATCTGCCTCTAATCACCAGTCTATCAAACCAATTCTCCTCCTCTACCACCATCCCCTTAACCAGTAATTCTGCCAATCCTTTACAACAAAGCCATACAACACGAATGATAGTCATTAATTATGTAATACCTATTTTATATTTCACCACCTGAAATGCAGAGAATGCTTTGTAATACCCCAAGTGAAAGTGGCCGGGGCAGAGAGACAAGGTAGAAGAGAAACACAAATGGTCATTAACTCACTTCAGCAATGAAAGGAAGATGCCAAAAGAAGGCCCAAGGTAATCATGACTAAGAACTGCTATCACCTGAACACTTATGTCACCCAAACCTTGACGAATGCCCACTCAATTGAAGATTGTGGCGGGTATGGAAAGAAACATGTTGGGTTTTTGTGTTTAAATTTAGGAATTACAACTGTATTTTGCTGTTCTGGCGTATAATGTTCAGTTTTTGTCAATAGTTAACTTCAATTGTGAACTTTCTGTTTGATATATTACTTTTTATTTCCCATTCAGTTTGTTTGGTTTAACCTGAGTGATTGTTTGATATGGTTATGCCATGTGAATGAGTTGTGCATGAGAGTTTTTTGAGGTGTGTGCAGTTTTCTCTTTCTTTTTTGCATTGTTTTTGACATCTATTGTGTTATACATTTTTTGATCACACCAGATGTGTGGTGAACATTCATTATTCATTAACATTTGCAGGATATGAATTGAATTCTTTAATGTTCTAACATACCAATGTCTCGCTCTTGTTTTGATTAGACATATGAATATGTCCTACTAATTGTGAGTTGTGTTGCCTTGCATTTTACACTACAGAAACATATGAACTCCGGCCTTCTTTGTACCCCTATATATATATTGGTGCTGACCAGGTACGACTGGAGATTTGACATACCTGGTGTCCCTGTTCTTGTGTTTCTTGTGCCTTTAAAATTCCCGCCAGGTTGATTGGTCCAAAAAGGACTAAACCGCTCACTGCTGGCTTGGAAGTTCTGCATTGCTCTTGCTTGCCTCCTCCTCATACCAGTACATAACTGGTGTTTGTGTATGTGAGAGTCAATAAAGAAATGATGTATGGATCTAGTTGTCTCTTCCTCGTCCCAATACCTGACTGGTGTTTACTGGGAGATGATTTACTTGGAAATTAGGGAAGGCACTGGTCATAGCCTACAAAGGCCTGGGGGATGTCAGACTCATTATAAAAGGAAACTGGGAGATACTGTGTCTCAACTAAGGGTGCCTCATCCCCAGTCCCCAAGTCTCCTCTACCCGGGTGATCCTCCCTCACATATCCAGCCCCAGGGTCAGGATCTGATAATGGCAGCCTTTCTCTGGCCACTTGGGAGGAGGATGAATTGGGGAAAGAACTGAGGACACACTCAGATTCCCCACATGCCACAGTAAGAAAGGTCTAGACTGGCTGCCCCACAATGCCAGGCTAGCCAGGTAATAGCACTTAACATGTTTGCTTTATCATAGCTATGCAGTAAGAATATCATGCAAGCCACAACCAGTCTAGCAAGTAATAATACATAATCCTTCCTTTCATCAGGTTGATGAAAGGAAGGATGAAGATGTTTTACTGGGCCTCTATGATGGATAGTTAAAGATGAGTGTTGTTTAACACCACCCCACCCCCACTCCCGACCACCACCCGCTCAACGACCCAGCACAAACGCACATACACATTCACACACAGTGATCATTTGCGCATCCATGCACCATACTCTCACTCATTCATGCAGACATTAGCATTTTAACACAAAAATATAAAAAATGTACCTCCACACAGCTCCAGTCTAGAATCAGCTCCGCCACAGCTGGCTTGCGCATGAACATGAACCAGGAAGTAGAGCTGTGATAGATTCCCAGTAATATGGGTTGTTGTGTGCCACCACCCTGTGCCCACTCCCACCATCCACCGGCTCCCCAGCCAGCACAAACACACATACACATTCACGCAGCCGAATCACACACAGCATTCACATGCGCACCCATACACTGATACCTTCATTCATTCATGCAAACATTAACATTACAGTACAATAATATTAAAATCTTAACTGCATGCAGCTACGGGCTGGATTCAGCTCCACCGTGGGCTCGTCTCTATTTTGCGCATGAACGGAACCCAGCAATCAGAGCTTCCTGGTTCCTGCTCTTGCACAAGCAGGAGCCTGAGCATCAATGACGCTGCACCCCACTCACTTTGCATGTTTAAGGAGGCACAGAAATGCCTCCTTTCACTTATAAACATGCAGCCTTCTACTGGTTTGAGAGACACTGGGGCAAGTATGACAGTGGTGGACAGGACCTTGCTCATGCCAGAAGACTATGTAGGTGCTCCTCTGAGAACTACCAGGTTTCCTGGTTGGCCTCCCAAATTATCTCCTGTAGCCCTAGTTACCATCACGATTGCGGACAAGACTGCAAAGCTTCCCGACCTGGTTCAGGACAATGTACCTGCCCACATCTTTCAGGGAAATGATCTAGTAGAGTTGGGGTTGGTCTCTGATGGACTACCCTTGAATGCTGCTGCAGTCTCTAGGTCTCAGGTCACACTGGTTTTGACTGCTAGTCAGGTAGCCAAGCCAAAGGGGAGAGCCAAAGCGAGAATGAAGAACAAGAAGACTGCCTCTGTGAAGGGAGCTACTTCGCTTCCTTCTGTTTCAGCAGCACTCACTGGGATTCAGGCTCTGCACAGGCTGGGTCCATTGGTAACCCGGGACTCAACTCATGAGGGAGAAGAGCCAGAAGACCATCCTGCTGGAGAGGTACTCAACTCAGAGAATCACCCTGACCTTCAATGCCTGCTGACTGAAGGGGGGCCCTCTAGGGGAGGCTTCTGTAAGGGTCAGAGAGAATGCCCCTCTCCTCCTTTCTCTCTCTCATCTAAGAAAACAGGCCCAAGCCCAGGCACAAAGTGAAGTGCCTAGGACATTCAAGATTTATTGGGAGGGTGAGCTCCTTTGTAGCGAGCCCACTAAGCCTGAACCTGGTGCCCTCAATAGGTTGGTGGTACCCAAGGTCGACAGGTCTACAGGCCCTTCCTGTTGCAGTTGGCACATGAGGTGCACTCAGCTGGTCATCTTTATGTCCAAGAAGACTAATCAAATGCTCGGCACATTTCCAATGGTCCCGGATGGGAGTAGAAGTGGGGTCCCACTGCCCGACCTGTCCCACTTGTCAGTTGTCTGACAAGACTGGAGGTACTTTCATTGCCCCACTGCAGACTTTTCCAGTTGTTGGCTCACCATTTGAGAGGGTTGTCATCGACATTGTTGGTTCCTTAGACCCTCCCACATCAGGTGGACACTGGTTCATCCTGGTCCTGGTTGATCATGCCACCAGGTGCCCTGAGGCTACAACTTCGGACCATTACTGCCAAGGTGGTTGCCAGGGCTCTCCTAGGCATTTTTATCAGAGTTGGATTCCCTAAAGAGTTGGTCCCTGACAGAGGATCCAACTTCATGTCTAGTTACATGCAAGCGATGTGGAAGGAATGCGGGGTAACATACAGGTTCTCCACCTCCTACCATCCCCAGACAAATGGTATGGTTTAGAGGTTTAATAAGACTCTCAAGGGCATGATGGGCACACCGGGAGAACCCCTAACATGCCTGCTGTTTGCCTATAGAGACGTGCCTCAAGAGGGTGTTGGTTTCAGCCCCTTTGAGCTTCTCTTTGGACATCCCTTATGATATGGCATTTGTAACGCGCCTATACACAAGTGTTTCAAGGCGTGACGAGGCAGGGGGGGGGGGGGAACAAGGGGAAGACAGACAAAGATCCTACTAGGCCAGGTATCATTCAGACCGCGCAAGTGCAGGGGTAGGGGAAGGGAAAAGTACAAGGGGAAGGGGAGGGGGAAGTGTAGTACAAGTAAGTAGAATAAAAATAAATAAATAAATAGGGCCAGCTGGTGGCAAGTGCAAGGTAAGTGCAGGCAAGTGCTGGGAAGGGGGGGGGGCTGTATTGATACAGAGACAGTCCCGCAGTGAAGGGGATGCGATGCCAGGGAGGCAGTGCAGGTGAAATGTGGCTGGGCCCAGGACCGAGGTCGGTGAGAGTGGCCCAGTTGCAGATTCAGTGCAATTTCAGTGTAGAATTTAGCAGGGGAGAGGGACAGAGAAGGCAGAGGCAAAGAGGAAGGGTTTGAGGTTCTTCCGGAACTGGAGATGGTTCTCCTCAAGAGGCAGGAAGGCTGTTCCAGAGGGAGGCCCCTGCCGCGGAGAGAGATCTACCCCCAGCTCGTTGCTTTGAGAAGCAGCTGACCCTGAGGGAGTTGGAGACGGATGAGCGAAGGGCTCGGGAAGGAAGATATTTAGGGAGAGAGAGTTGAAGGTATTTTGGCCCCACGCCCCAGAAGGTCTTGTGGATAATGCAGAGGGGTTTGAACTTAATCCTCGCAGCCACTGGGAGCCAGTGTAGAGATTTCAGTCCTGGAGAGATACGGTCCCTGGTATTGAGGCCAAGGACAAGTCTCGCAGTTCTGTTCTGGATGAGTTGCAGAGGGCGGAGAGTGGAGGCAGGCAGATTAAGATAGAGGCTGTTACAGTAGTCCAGCTTCGAGAGAACCAGGGCTCGGGAGAAAGTGAGCTTCTGGGGGAAGGCGAGGAAGGGAAGAATACCTCTTAGGAGGTGCAGCTGGTAGTGTGACTTCTTAGAGACGTCAGATATGTGAGGAGAGAAGGAGAGTGTAGAGTCGAAGATGACCCCGAGGTTTTTAGCCTTGCAGGTAGGAGCAGGAAGAGGGCCAAGAGAGGCCGGCCAAAGAGCTGCAGGGAAGGATGGAGTGGGTGTGCCAATGAGTAGAATCTCAGTCTTACTGGCATTAATGCAGAGGTAATTGGTGGCACACCATACCTGGATAGCAGACAGACAGTCAGAGATGAGGGAAGGAGAGGAGGAGGCCGAGGGTAGCCTGAAAATGAGCTGGGTATCGTCCGCATAGCACTGAAAGTTAGGGCAGAGGGCGGCGATGCAGTGAGCAAGGAGTGACAGGTACTGGTTGAAAAGCCAGGGAGAGAGATTAGATCCCTGGTGAACACCACAGGTGGAGAAGAAGACGTCAGAGAGGAAGGACCCAAGTTGGACCTGGGAGGGTCGATTGGAAAAGAAAGAAGTCAGCCACGCCAGAGCCTGACCAGTGATACCCAGGTTATCACGGAGACGGTTGAGCAGGATGGCATGGTTGACAGTATCAAAGGCAGAAGAGAGATCGAGCAAAATGAGAACACAAGGAGTGTTAGAATCAAGGTTGGAGAGTAAGTCTTCACAGATGTTCAGGAGAGCAGTTTCCGTGCTTCTGGCAGCTCTGAAGCCAGACTGATGGTCATGAAGGCTACCAACAGATTCAGCATGGAGGTTAAGCTGGGAGATGGCCAGTTTCTCCAGGAGCTTGCCCAGGAAGGGAGTGATGGAGATTGGGCGATAGATAGCCGGTCGGAAGAGAGTTTCTTAAGAAGAGGGTGCACAAGGGAGTGCTTGAGGGGAGATGGGAAGACTCCAGAGGTGAAGGAGTGGTTTCAAAAGTCAGCCAGGGCGGGAGCCAGAGAGTCGATGTGGTCCTTGATAGTTTTAGAGGAACAGGGGTGAACCTGTTTAGACAAGACTTTCATAGATCGGACTTGTCTGGAGACCTCGCCAGCAGAAAAAAGGGGAAAGGCAGAGAAGGAGGGAGGAGGGGTGGCTGCAGAAGGGCCAGAGGAAGAGCAGGGAAGAGAGGGAGGGAGGTGATAGGAGGAGAGTGAGGACAGGATGTCCTGAGTTTTAGAGATAAAGTGAGAGGCCAGTGCCTTGCAGAGGGCCTGGGAGGGGACAGGAGCGGTAGAGACTGCAGCAGGGTTGGCAAGCTCCTTGCAGATTTTAAAGAGTTCAGCCGAGTTGTTAGATGCCGCAGAGATGCAGGCTTGGATAAGGGCTCTCTTCTTGATGAGAACGGAGACACGGTATTGCTTTTGGAGCAGGCGGCAGGCCAGTTTGAACACGAAGCACACCATTTCCTCTCTGCCACCCTGCACTTGCGTTTAAGGGTGACAAGGTCCGAGTCATACCAGGAGTTACATTTGGCTTTGGGCTTCAGGCAGATTCTCATGACAGCGGCAAGGATATCAAGAGTATCAGATATAGCAGAGAGGAGCATGGAGAGGGCTGTGTCAGGGTGGGAGTCAGCCGGACGGGGGGCGAGAAGGTGGCAGCGAAAGCCTCAACTGACACGCGCTTCATGGGTCGGATGGCCGAGAAGGTGGGTGGCGATGATGAGGGTGGCTTTGCCTGAGGGGTAGGGAGGCCCCTTGCCTTAGTAAGAGAAGGTTTGTAAGCCACCCCTCAAAGTCCTGCCAAGCAAGTATGGGACTATGTGTTAGGCCTCATAGGGAGGACGGCACAGGTGATGGGCCAGGCATCAGTGAATCTTAGGGCAAGCCAAGAATTTAAAAAGTTCTGGCGTGACCTTAATGCCTCACAAGTGGATTGGACTCCAGGACAGGATATCCTTGTGATGGAGCCTACCAAGCCTAGAGTGCTGGCAGATAAGAGGACTGGACCCTTCAGGATAATCTCCAAGATGGGCGAAGACAACAATCTGGTTGACATGGGAGTCCCTGGGGTAGCCCCTTAGGTGTTCCATGTTAAAAGGCTCAAACCTTTCCACAGGAGAAAGAAAGTCTCATATCTCCTGCTCACTTCAGAGCAAGAATAGGTTGAGCGTGAGCCCCTTCCTGAATGCTCCATAGCAACCCTTAGGATGGCTCAGTGGAGGGAGTACATCTCTCTCCTGATCAGACACAGGAGCAGCAGAGGACTTGCAGGACTTTGCTGCAGCAGTATGACCTTCTATTCTCACTGACACCAGGCCTCACCCTGTGGTGTAGGCACAACATTGACACTGGTGACAGGCTGGGTGCTTGCCCCAATCCACATTCTTTGTTATGGGTGTCTGGGTTAAACTGAATGGCCTGAATGCACTGTGCCGGATTGGCTGCCTGCCTGCATGAATACCCTTCTGTCTGATTGGCAGACTAGGCTTGGTTCAGCAGAGTGAAGGAGGGACACATGTGTATATCTGGGGACCTCTCACTTCCCAATTTGTTCAGAAGCTCAAGTCGAAATTTGAAGCTCATCCTTGAGGCCCAGCTGGAAGAAGAAGGATTGCTTCTGTTTTCCGTTGACGAAATCTAAAAGCTGACAAGTCTGTCAAGGACTGGTCCAAATGAGGACATGGTTAGGAGACCTTGCCCTAAGCTACGAGGGAACATTGTGCAGAAGCTGATCTTCATCGAGGCACCCTGGAAGCCAGTCCTACAAGGCTGGTGACCGGATATGGGGTCCGCCCGGAAATCTTGAAGTAAATCACTCACCAGGACATTGAGGCCGTCAAAGTCCATCGTCGACGACCGGGTTTCGCAGGATTTCCATAACCACTGGAAGCCAGTCAAGTTGTGTTGCCCAGAAGTGGGGACAGCTTGACGCGTGCTGCTCGACGACTGGAGCCACAACGCTCCACCTTTGCCTAGGAACATTGAACAGAGGGCTTACTTGCCATCACCATCGACTGCTTTGACCTGCCAGAGAAATTCAAGGTCATAGACGACCGACGAAAGTTAACATTATAACTGTCAGCAGTTGATGCATTTTCAAGGAGTCAATAGCTAAGTGTGGTACCACATAGACATTGTAGATATTTGTCATAATAGAATTGCTAGCACAAAGTGTGTTATTAATGGATCTATATATCTTTAGCTGTGTTAGCACATAATGTAGTGTGTGGACATTCCTTTGTGGGGTACTTGGGGACTGCACTGTACTTAAGAACCAGCCTGCATCACCTCCTGAGAAGCCACGGTTGCTCGTCCATTCTACCATATAGAGAACCTTGGCTGGGGTGCTCTGTGCCTCTACTCTGCCATATAGAGGGCCGGAGTACAGATACCCCCATCCAGTCCTTACAGTGTCCTTCACGGAAGACCTGTTAAGAACATGCATTGGCAAAGCCAACAGTTTTGACTTGTGAATAAGTATTAGGCATTTTCCAGGCACTGCTAATAGATGCCCAGGTGCTCACACCATTTTGCATCTGCTACCATTAATGGGCAGTTAATACCAATATGGCTGTGCCTGGCAAGTACCTTTCCCATACCTATACAAAAGTCCAAATTGTTGATATTGCCAATGCTTGTTCAAGATGGAGATGAATGAGTAAAAGTGGACATGTGTCCGAACCCCCACCTATGTAAAAGTGATGTTGCAAAAGTGCACTCACTGCAAGATCCCTCTTTGGTGTTCCCTTTCCTTACCCATATTCAGAGGGTTCTCCTCTGATCCCTCCTTCCCACTGTGCAGCCCTCACACCTATCTTATTACCCTCTCCACCCCGCGCTTCCCCAAACCTACCTTTCTGGATGGTAACACAATTGTTAAAAGCAAATTTGCCCTGCTTCACTTTTTCCTTTCCCCCTCCGTGCATGTTTTAAATAGCATGAAGGAGACCCCACAACACATAAGTGCTAACTTTACTGAGCCCCTTCAAGCAATTAACATTCCTTATACAATATGATATGATATATGATATGATATTTGATATTTTATTTATATCGCGCTCATACACAAGTGTTTCAGAGCGCGACCAAGCAAAGGGAGGGGAACAAGGGAGAACAAAAAATAAAAACAACATTCTTACTAGGCTCAGTTACCGTAAGAACATGCAAGTGCATGGAGAAGGGAAAGGGGGGAAAGTGCACGGAAGGGGGAGAAGTGGAATGTGCAGAACAGAGGAGAGAAAATAATAAAGAATAAGTCAAGTAAATAAATAAATACAGGCAATGAAAAGGTGGTAGTGCAGCCATCAAGTGTCAAGTTTAAGATTAGTCAGCTAGGGTATATCTGATAAGTGCAGAAGAAGAGTGGAGGACTGTATGGGTACAGTTACAGAACCCAGTGCACTGGGAAGCCCGGAGGTAGTGCAGGAGGGAGCAGGGTGAGCAGGCACCTGGGCCCGAAGGACAGAGAGTGTCCAGGTGCGCAGTGCCAAGACAGAAAACAGGTCAGCAGGGCAGAAGAGGGGCAAAGGCACAGGTGAAGAGGAAGGTCTTGAGGTGCTTACGGAACCAGAACTGGTTCTCCTCAAGTTTCAAGGTGGCCGGTAGGCTGTTCCAAAGGGAGGCCCCAGCCAAAGACAGATCTGCCCCCAGCTCGATTCTTTTAAAAATCGACTGACTCTGAGGGAGTTAGAGGTAGAGGAGCAAAAGGCTTGAGAGGGGAGGTATTTGCGGAGGGATAGTTGAAGGTATTTTGGACCCAGGTCCCAGTAAGCCTTGTGGACAATGCAGAGGTTTTTAAATTTAATCCTTGCATCCACTGGGAGCCAATGAAGGGATTTCAGAGCTGGAGACCTACAATCTCAGGGCTTGAGGCCAAGGACAAGTCTTGCAGTCCTGTTCTGGATTAGTTGCAGAAGTCGGAGCGTGGAGGCAGGTAGATTTAGAAAGAGGCTGTTACAGTAGTTCTACCTGGAGAGAACCAGAGCTTGAGAGACAGCGAGCTTCTGGGGGAAGGAGAGGAAAGGCAGAGTACCTCTGAGGAGGTGAAGTAGAAAGTTAGACTTTTTAGAGATGTCAGAAATGTGTGCGGAGAAGGAAAGTGTGGAGTCAAAGATTACCCGAGGTTCTTGGCTTTGAAGGTGGTGGTAGCAGGAGGGCCAAGGGAGGTCGGCCAAAGGGTGAGGGGAAAGGATGGTGAAGGTGAGGAGGATCTCAGTTTTGTTGGCATTTAGACAAAGATTTTTGGCAGTACACCAGTTTTGAATGGCAATTAGGCAATCGGAAATGAGAGAGGGATATTAGTTTTCAAAATACATTTACAGACATTCAGAGAAGGCTGTAGGATTTGTAGTGACCTCCACCACTTGGAGATAGCCTGGTTGGATGGAGGTGAGACCACTACCCGAGCTCAAGTGTGTGTTCTTAGTGAGATTTATTTCATTAAATTGTTAAATTGGACTACTTAGAAATACAGCAAAGAATCCAGGCAAGAATTGGGTAGGAGTACAGATTATCCATACCCCCCCCCCCCCGCACCACGTGAATACTATACCTGGCACCACTAATAAACACCATCACATTCCTGTGACAAGGTAGGGGGAGGTCCTACAGGCACCTGCTTCCTAGTCCCACATCAGAAGGACATTAGACCATCAGAGAGGGATAAAACAGACTGGTGCAAGTGCAAGTACAAAAAAATATACAGGCCATGTAAGAAAGCTTTTGCACCATTACAAGTGCAATTTTGCATGTTATTAGCACTAGGGCAAAGCTTACCCTTGGACAAAAACCTCGACTTTCTATGCATTTGTGTGGCAGGGCAAAGTTTGCCCCAGTGTTAATATGGAATGTTGCCACATATTCGTCAGTGCAGTTTGCAGCAGGACATGCTGCAGGACCTTGTTGCAGTCTGCCTTCACTGTTTTTTTTTGTTTTTTTGTGTGTGAAGAAAGGAGGAGCTCCACTTAAATGCACTGACCCTGCATGGAGCACAGCAGAGTTGGTGCAGAGTCAGTGCAGTTAGCAGCAGTTGGCGACAGCAGTGGCGTGCTAAAAACCTTGTGAGTAATTGACTGCAATTTCCCATTTGGGTTTTGTTACTGTCTCCTTGTTATTGCTTCACCTCTACCTGGTAATTTCACACTCACTCCATTTGAAAGAGGAGTCAATCTATCTGGCGTTCAAGGACCTGAGCACAGCCTTTGACAAGGTGAATCTTGCTAAATTGTGGGAGATGCTGAGGTCCATGAACTGCCCTTCAGCTTTGGTGAATCCTGTGGCCAGATTGCATGATTTTATGTAGGCCAGTGTCAGGAGTGGTGTCAATGGGCACTGCACTGTCTCCTTTCCAGTTGTACTGGAGGAGTGACAGGGGTGTGTCCTGGCACCCCTTCTTTTCTGTTTATACATGAATGGTCGGTATAAACATCTTCTCTTAAAAGTGTCATCCGATGTCCGGAAGTTAGGTGGCCAGTCTCTTTCAGTGTTGGTGTATGAAGATGATTCTGTTTTAATGTCAAGTACTCTGAGGGACCTGCAGGCACTCTTCTCTGCCTATGCAGTATTTATGGAAGGTTTAGGCCTTGTGGTCAATGCAGCTAACTCGGCAGTGATGGCCTGTTGGAAGCAGAGACGCCAAATCAAATTCAGGGATACCCGGTGTCGGAGCAGTGTGATTCGCATGGTCCATTATTTTGACTAACTGGGGGTCAGGTTCACTGCTAACTTTTACACCAATGCCCATGTAACAAAGCAGTTAGCACGGTTTAAGCAGGCTTTGGGTGTGGTGAACAGGGCGATTTTCATGTTCAGAGCTAGTCTGATTGACCCACTGATGCAATTGTACAAGGGCAAGGTGGCCTCAGTTGCTAGATTTGGCATGGAACTTTGGGGCTTTGCCAATGTTAGCAATGCCCAGATAGCAGTGAACCCTTTTCTGAAAAATTGTTGGGCTTGCCGAACTCGGCCCCAAATTATGGGGCCCACATGGAACTGGGCTGCAGGCTTGATTGGGGATGTGGTTTCTCTGCAGCCGGTATTTCACTGGCTGAGGCTTTGGGGTAATGAGAAAGCTAGTCTCATGCATGAATTGATAATCTCCATGATCAGTGAAGACCGAGGTGGTAAGGTCACATGGCTGTGCCATATTAAGAAACAAGTGAATGCGATTAACACCACACAACTGTACCCTCCTAGCAGCTTGATCTCTCTGGGTGAGATACAATTGTGGGCCACCCGCTTCTATGAGTCCATGGGTGTGAACAGTGAGAGCATTGCACTGTTGAAACCTAAGAAGCATGGACTAATGGCCATCATGTCACCAGGTGTTCAGAGATAACTGCCGCGCCCTGGAGATCGGGTATTGATTACTAAGGCATGATTCAAAGGCATTCCTTTGCGGGCAGTGGTGGCAGCCTGGTCCAGAGGGAGTATGGACGTGTCTTGCCCAAGGTGTGAGGCAACCCTGGAGGACCTGGTGCATTTGTTATTTTTCTGCCCAGCTTGTGCAAGGGCTAGAGGTCTGTTTTTGGGGCCCCTATTGCAGGAACTGGGTTTTGTGCAGCATCGGCCTCCGTTAATGTATTTACTGTCGGTGGAGTCCCTGCGTGTGGGCTGGTCTTTGCGCCCATTCTTGAAATCTGCACTCTATCTTAGGAAAAAGAAGTTGAGCACTACACTCTGATAGGAGCCTATGTATACCAATACATGTTTACGCTATGGGATACACTCTGACCACTTTTTGATTCATATTAGCTGTAGTATTTATGTCATATATGGAAAATGCTTTACATGTATTTTGTACTTCGTGCTGCTTTACATTTTGTATTGTTTTATGGACATTTTTTGGCAATATCCGAATAAACATGATGATTGTCTCCTTTTTGCCACACATTACATTACGAGTTGCTTTCCTGAGTGCTACTGATGTTAAGGAGTACGCTCGTGGCCAGGGAAAATAATATAAATCAATTAGAGGCGCGAGTGGAAGAGGTTATTGTGTCATGCAACGATCACTTACAGAGACCCCCCCCCCCCCGCTTGTGTTTTGACAAGTGGAATCATTTAAACACTCTCGCTACACCTGACGAACCAAGAGGCACTCTATGGTCTTCAAGTTTCTTTAACCCCTATTCAAAGAGACACCTGTTTGGAAAAAGAACATATGACCAGAATATCAGGAGAAAACAAAAATTCACCACCTATTTTCCAAAAGCTGCGGGGGCAGTTAGCTAAGGTCTTCCTGCAACATCTCTATCAGATGATACAAATGTATCTGTGGCACTAATACAAGCTTTGCATGTTAATCCTCGGTTTCAGGACTTCTCGCTCGATGAGAACACTTCTAATTTTATTGCAAAGGTCTTTAGGATGAGTGAGGTAGGAGAAAGCCTTCCATTAAAGGGAAAAGGGAGAGCGCAATTCATACGCCTGGCCCTACTTACTCCAACGGAAACACTAATCACTCAACTGATCTCAATAGGGGGCCAGATTATGATGTGTGAATAAGGACCCCCGATTTGTTGGGGACGCAGATGATCTCGCTGTTGGCTTCCTCTATTTTCTATCCAGATACGGCAGACAAATCTACATTGGACTCTTCAACATCCACAGAACATCTGACACCCGTACAGAGACCTGCACATTGTTTAAATTGTCAGCAAGAGGAGGGTTTAGTTGCAATACCCCCTTCCAGGTGGCTATGACTATGTTAATTAAGTTGTATGAATCCCTAAATGGTAAAATGAATGCGCCATTACGACTATTAACTACATTAAACACAAGGGTCTTGTATAGAGAGGGATTCATGACTGGTTTCAAACAATATAACACACCTGCAAATACACATCAAGCAGGCTCTCTACGGTTCTGTCCTTCACTTTCTCCAGGGCATTCAGTCTTCTTATCTCCCTTAAATAACCTGACGTCAGCTACAAACGACTGCCCAGGTGTTCCAAAGCAACTGCAGGGGCACAACCTTCTAATACAGATGCAGGAAGATAAGGACGTTTTGGTTATCGGAGGCCCCTTTTAAATGTAGCAGGGTCAGGAGACTTGCCCTTCGATGAAGATACACATTTAAATCCAAATCTGTTATCAAGTGTCGCATCCAGTCTTAAGGAAGAGAGGCATTGCGAAAGTGGTAAAAACAGCTAAATCATGGCGAAGAAAAAGGAGAGCCATGTGTACGAAGTGGGTAAGGACCATTATATTAAAACCTAAATAGAGAAGTACGGTCAGGGGGCCGAAGGGCCAACACTTCCACTTTTGCCCCTTTGAGAATAACCTGTTAATTGCAGGGGGGAGAAGAGTGTACAAATCAAACCATTTCATATCCCACAGTGAATCTAGAACAAAACTGGTCTTGGCTAGTGGGAGTACTGGCCAAAAGAGATAATAGAAAGTAACTGCTGAGCAAAAAAGGAGTCTACCCTCATCTGCCTTTTTTCTCCTGGAATACAAGAGGTCACATCCATTTATTTTAGCGATTTAATTTCCATCCAAGAAACATGGCTATTGAAGCAACCCACAATGGATGGCTATACTATATTTCTAAATCCAGCTATTAAATCCAACAAGGGCAGACCCATGGCAGGTTTATTGATAGTTTGCAAAAAAGTGGGTAGAGGAATTGAAAAATCATAGAATAGAAGACACCAAATCCATTCACTCAAGCGGTTGCAATAATTTGGAACCAAGAAAATTATCCAGGGCTGAACCATTTCGTTATTTTGAATGTTTATTGGAACCCTGTTGATTTGACTGCTGATTTCTTTTTAGATGGAATAGCCGACTTAATAGAATACATTTTCTGACCCACTTGTGAAGGTAATTATGATATGTGGGGATTTAAATATAACTTGCTAACAATTAGTTGTGCATTTTCCATCTCAGATAACAAGCCAAGGCCCCTGGCAACATCGGGGCAAGTTATGTTTGGACTGGATGGAATCCAGGGGGTTATCCATGCTCAATGGAGTAAAACAGGGTGATATCCCTCTGAGACCTACATGGTCAAGGTTGAAACAACAATCGATCCTCGATTATGTGTTTGTCTTGGATGCAATATTCACCCAGGTTGTGCAGTTTAATGTTCAGGCTACTGAAGCCAGTGACCATACTATTCTGCAAGCTGTATTAAACCTCCTACTAAGCAGATGTGTCACAGACTGTATAATCTTAAACTAGAAATTAATGGTGGCAGAAATAGAATCTTTTGGAATGAACTCCTGACAAAGATATTGAATCACCAACTGGCAGAAAGGGATATGGCTCATCCAAATAAAGATTAACATTTTGTAGATCGATATATAACAATTTTGCATTAATTTGTTCCAAAAGGGGGTGTCTGGGCTAAGCCACTGTATGAGCCCAAGCACACTTTTGACCCCACGTCCAAAATAAGGGAGTTAAGAGCAGCATTAAGGAAGCTAGGTAACACATTGAGCCTAGCCCACTGCCCAGAGCACAACAAATTAAGGCTAAATTATAGAAATTAGTTAAGGCGCCACAAGGCCTCTCTTTATCAGAGAGAGTCTTGGACATTCCTGAAAACCCTAGCTCCCATGAAAACTGCTGATATATGGCAATTGTTGAAAACCTGTGACGCCCATGGCTCTTCAACAAAACCCAATATCAGAGGAAACCTGGATCACTTACTTCACCAGAATATTCCAACCAATATCATTGACTGAGCACATAATAAAGAGAAGTGGGGATGACCCATGGATGTTGCTAGTTGAGTCAGAAGATATCCTGGTATTAACATCCAAAAGCAGTGGGTCCAAGGTCCCGGGAATGGATGGCCTTTCAAATGCTGTCCTAAATAGATTCCCTGAGATATGGGCAAGTATAATAGTGAAACATGTTTGCATTATTATAGAGGCACGAACAATACCCTCTTCGTGGAAGATATATAGATTATTATTATCGTTATTGCCTCTTTGGAATTAGATAAGCTAAATAAATGGGTGGCCTCATCTGGGATGTTGAGTAGGAACCAGTCAGGCTTTATCAAAGGAGTGGGCACAGCCCTGAATGTGTTTCTACTACATGTTCTAAAATGAAAAGTCCAGCAGGAAAAATTCCCAATCTATCTTGCCTTCAAGGACTTTGCAGTTGCATTTGACAGCATAGATAGATCATGTCTATGTGTTAAACTGAAGAATTGGGGATGTCCTTCTGACCTTCTGGACATGATAATCACATTATATACCAAGACCTTCCTTTAAGTTAAATTGAATCAACAGGGGAATCTTTCAAGGAAAATTTCAACATTTAGAAGAGTTAAGCAGGGGTGCATTTTGACCCCCACGCTGTTAAATCTGTATGTTTCTGATTTGCACAAAACCTTGATCGCAGCAAGGGCCATCCCTCCTAAAATGAAGGGACAGATAGTGTATTGGCTATTTTATGCAGATGGTTTAGTTCTTATAAAGAAAACACCAATTGGGTTGCAACATTCTCTAAATCAACTGAATAAATATTCTTTAGATAATAACTTGGTTATAAATGCACAAAAATCCAATATAATGGCCATTAAACTCAACTGCAGAAAGGCCTTGAGCTTTGGGTTGTTGTTGGCCAATACTAAGCTGATGAGGGAAGAAGTTTGCTGATACTTGGGCTTTACTTTTAACAATGACATGACTGAAAATGTCAGTATCCAAACTTTTCACAGGTAGGTAGAATCGTTGGCTGCCCAGGGTTTGCTTATTTTGGAAACATTTGGTAAATTCTCACTATTAGCAGATTATGACTTTTATAAGGCTAAAGCTGTTCCCATTATAAACTATGGAGCTGAAATGTACCTGCCCATTTCCTTTTTTAATTGGGGCCTTTTTGAAGGACTTTTTTGGAAAAGGGTTCTGGGTGTTCCCATAAGCACCCCCATACAGTTGATTCGATATGAACTGGGTTTATTGTCACTTAGAGACTTGGTTCTTTGGAAGAGATTGGTCTTTTTTTGGAAATGTATATTGGACAATGACTCCTCCCTGCTTACAATTATAGCCAAGGCCTTAGGAGATGAGAGTTAATAGCAGCGACATGGAAAGACGAGTGTTTACAACTTTTGAAGGATGTTGGCTCAAGTGTAGACGGGTGTTGTAATCTGTGATCTCGGGTGGAATGGAATGCACGTGCCTACAGAAGTGCATTGTATGACTTGGGTGACGTGCGTGAGTTCTAGAGGGAGTCAGTTGGTGAGTGCCCGCCGGGTGGGAAGCCGGTGTCTGTTCTCCTACAAGTAAACCTGTAAGGGGTTTAGTGTTTTTCCCTTTGGTAACTCCCAGGTGTGGGGCAGGGGGGGTTTGCAATGTGATTCATTCTGCGGGGATGTACTGTGTTTCATTCTGCAAATGACTAGTGACATTGCTGTGTTCACCTTAGGGGTGGAATTTCGTTCCAGGGAAATGTTAACCCCTGCAACCAACGGAAGGATTTGGGATTGTGGATGGCCAGGAGGGTCCTCGCCCTGGGTCTGTGCTCTGGCGTGGCAGGCTGGAGGTCCTGGGGTGGCAGCCTGGGGCAGAAGGTGATTAGTGCACTGGTAGGTGGGAGCGTTAGTTTGGTTCCAGAGTGTCAGGTGTGGCAGGCCTGTTCTCCGAGGGGCAGCTCGGAGTGGGGTTGGTGTTGGGTTGGTGTCCTCGTAGGTTGGTCCTTGGTTGTAGGTGTAGAAATAATGGTATGCTGAACTGGTGTCCTGTTGGCAAGTTGTGTTGGTGCTCTAGGTGGTTTGGTTCGGTTAATGGGCGACGTTAGTTAATGTGCAATGTGTTTGCCAGAGGGTTATGATCCGGTAAGGTTCATATGTGTCTTGGCACATGGTTTTCTCATCTATAGTGTGATTTCTTCTTGCGGCATTGAATTTGTTGAGTATGCAAAGTTCGGGGTTATCAGGGAATGCA
Source organism: Ambystoma mexicanum (assembly GCF_040938575.1). Taxonomy (NCBI): domain Eukaryota; kingdom Metazoa; phylum Chordata; class Amphibia; order Caudata; family Ambystomatidae; genus Ambystoma; species Ambystoma mexicanum. The sequence continues at coordinate 426,620,580 of NC_090935.1, forward strand.
CTTCATGGTGGCCACATGTTGTGTATTCTGTGTTGGTTGGTTTTGTCCTTTGTTTTCTTTATTAATCAAAGGGGGGAGAAGTGTTGTAATCTGTGATCTCGGGTGGAATGGAATGCACGTGCCTACAGAAGTGCATTGTATGACTTGGGTGACGTGCGTGATTGGTGAGTGCCTGCCGGTTGGGAAGCCGGTGTCTGTTCTCCTACGAGTAAACCTGTACTTGGAGACATTAAAGACATATCAGTAACTTATCTGCACGCCTGGACTTACCTTATTACAAAGGGCTAGTTGTAAACCTGGAAGAGGCAAAACAGAAGTTATTGCGATATGATTGGATTTGTACACTTGAGAAATGTAACTCATTTAAAACTTTTTTTTTTTTAAAGATGCCAAACCACTTAATGAACTATTTATGTATCTCATGAAATTTCCTGACTAGGCACTTAGAAGAGTACTTTTACAAATGCGCCTTAATCTCTTGCCTACTAGAGAGGTTTTGGGGAGAAGAGCAAAAAAACTAGGTACACATTGGTGGACTGTAAAGCGCTGGCAGAAAGTCGAGGGAACTTTTTTGACAAATTCATAAAGCGTCATGGTTTATTGACACCAGATACATGGTGGGCAATTTTATTTAGTGATAAATATCTTAGTCTTTCTCGCTCAGTGGCACATTTTTTAAGGCAGATTTGAGGATAATTAAATAATTAATAACCACTTTTTATTCTCTCTTTTAGGTATTGACTGAATACTTTTGTAAAAAAAAAAAAGATATTATGAATTGTGATTATTTTTTCAGCTCTATATGTGAGTGAATAATGTTTTTAAATATGGAAAATATTTTCCTCTTTAACATATGATGGGTTATAAGAAATTCTAGTAAGTGCTGCTCATTGTTATTTTCCAATAATAATTGTATATATAAATGATCGATGTTTGTGTAATAGCTAAACGTTTGCCAAATGTCAAGCAAAAAGCTTAATAAAAGAAAGAAAAGAAATATGGATATGACATTAGCAATAGGGCAAAGTTTGTCCTGGTGCTAAAATGCATTGAAAGTACGTTTTTTGCACTAGGGCAGTTTTTTCCCTAGTGTTACTGACATGCAAAATTGCAATTTACGCAGCGTTTTTTTTTATGCAGTCCAAGGAGGTTGTACAATCTCCTGACCACTCCCCCAAAATACCTACACTGAAATGTGATGGGGGTCGAGGGAACTGCTGGTTTCTGATATCTTGTCAGGACTGTTGTATCACGTACATCTTAGATAATAATAATATTAATAATAATAATAATGATAATAATAATAATAATAATAATAATAATAATAATAATAATAATAACAATAATAATAATAATACACAATCAGATTATTGTATAGACTTTTTGTCAGATTTCTCCCAGTACTAAGCACTGTACTAACAGCTCTTACTATTACCCAATGTAATTGGCCCTCAATGTATCACTACCTGAATGACCTTGCAAGGGGCCGACTTACCCCATACCACAGGCAAGCCCATAACCGGTGAGTCCACACCAGAATCTGACACACAGAGACTCACAGACCACATTTAAGATATTCAGTGATCACTAGAGAGGGTCTTCAGTGCCACAAAGTTATCAGCATCATTACTTTACTTCGGTATGTAACCATAAAAGTACATAAGACTGTGCATAGAATAAAACCATTAAACCATTCACAATGAATATAAATCCTTAAAAGCGCACAAAGCAATGAATACAATGGGCATGTCTTTCACAATACAAATTCGAATATTGGTCATTAAAAGCTAATACAATTCCAGTACTTCAAATAATAGGCATTATGAATTACATTTATAATAGATTGTTTTTTTAAATACAAACATTGTTGCATTCTTGGTTATGCCTAAAAGATCAAACCATAAACCTAAGCATCTGCAACCTTTGACCTTCTCAGCACAATGTTAATGACTAATAGTTGCTAGTCTTTCTTTCCTCCCCAATACTTGTTCAGATCATCGGAAAGAGCAAAGATAACATATATTCTGTTTACGCTTTTGTACAACTCTTCCTCTTCCATTAGTCATTGAATACCCCGGTTTAATCGGCCAATATTAAAATGTCTATGTCTGATGTCACTGTATTGTGGACATAAAAAGAGAAAGTGTTGCAGCGATTCCACTTTGCCGGGACAGAGATGGCATGTATCTGCTAATTTTGTATTCCACCTGACTTTGGTTTTTTGCTAAGGGTGATATATCTCGGCACATTATTAAAACAGAAGCTCTTATCAGTGAGCTCTCGCTGAGGCACAGAACACATGGGTTTGTTTCAGAGACAGATATCCCTAGCCTATGGACAGATACAGGCATCTGGTTATATATTGGCCTGTTAAGAATTCCCTGTGTGCATCAATAGCAATGTGTCTGCTATTCCCATTGATGCCCTCTGGTGAAATCCAGAGGTCCTCTAGTGTAAGCAAGTGGAAATACATGTTGATGTGTCTTAACCGTTAAAGGGAAAGAACATTCTGATCAGAAAGGATATCTTTGAGAGCATCTCTACATGTTGACAAATAGTCACAGGACTATATGCATATGGAAAATAATCTAGGTTTGATAGCTATCTGGTTACTGTACATGCCAGGTCAAGTTCCATATGTAGCAGTATGTTAGTCGTATTTTTCGAGACCCGCAGTCATCTTTTTAAGAATGCATTTTCTGGTACTGCGATTATGATGTCCCCACAATTCCGCTCCATAAATTGCAACCACCTTGGCCTGTGCTCTATGCATTTCTAATGCTGGAGCTAGTAGATTTTTGCTGAATGACTTGGAGAAACGTAATATACTGTTGCACATTCTACCTAATGTCAGATTGGCCTTGGTATTGTGTTTCCTCCATATTTGTTTATTTATTTGGATTTGTAGATCACACAACAGTCCGGGGGCATCGTGGTGCTTGTTATAGATATATCTTAGTTACAGGTACGTGGACATTTGCAATGTACAGTATGGTTGCTATTGTTACAGACAGATTAAGGTGACAGCATAAAAAACAGTTGAGAGTTGGCATAAAAACAGTTGCAATTTACAGAACAGAAAGTGAGGCTTTGAGTTTTCTTCGGAATGCAAGGAGAGAGTTTTCTGCTCTGATGTTTGTGGGTAGTGCATTCCAGGATTTAGAAGCAATGTATGGGAAGCCTAGGCCACCAGCTTTGGCCCTATTGATTTGTGGGACGTGTAGTTAGTTGGTGTATTGTGTCATAGTGGGTCGTGCAGAGGAGGATTTGGTAATGGTCTCCGATAGGTATGATGGTGCAGAGAGAGAGAGAGGCATTTGTGTGTGAGGGTGAGGATCCTGAAGGTGATTTGCTTTTTGACTGAGAGCCATTGAGCTGATTGTCTGGCCTGAGAAATATGCTCCCTTTTTGGGATGCTTAATGCTGCACGAAGTGCATTGTTCTGCGTGACTTGTAATCTGTTTACGTTTTTTTCGGATGTACCTGGTAGTAGAGCATTGCAATAGTCTAGTTTAGCACCAATAGTTGTTCTAGCTATTGATAGACAATTGGCTTTGGATAGGTAGGGCTTTATGGTGTTTATGAGGTTGGTGGTGTGTGCGGATGAGGATGTGATAGCGCTGACCTGTCTGGTCATGGATACAGTGGAGTCTAGATAGACCCCCAAGGTCTTGACAGCTGGGGACACAGGGATAATGGTGTTATTAATAGTAAAGTTGGCATACAGTTTATCAAGTTTGACTAGAGTATTCTGTTGACCTAATATAATTATTTCTGTCTTGCCCCCATTGAGACAGAGGCCATTGACTGCCATCCCAGCCTGGATAGTGGAATAAATTGTGTGAAGAGCCATGGCGTCTTTGTGGTATGAGCCAGAGAGGGGTAAGTGTACCTGCGTACCATCAGCATAATTTGTGTACACAATACCAAGTGAGTTGCGCTTGTTGAAGAGAGGCTTCGTGAACAAGTTGTATAGTGGATGGTGGTGGGGGTAGCATTTGCTATGTTGGAGAATACCTTCATTGCTCTACCTTCAAGGAAGGAAGTGATCCAGAGAGCTGCTTCTCTAGAGTTGTTGGCTTAGTGTGTAAGGTGAGATGTGAGGGTCTTGTGGTCCACCAAATCGAAGGCAGCCGAGAGGTCTAGGAGTAACAAAAGGGCTGGATTGACTTGGTCCATGATTTGGGTGATCTGATTCTTTAGGTCCACCAGGGCTGTTTCAGTGCCATGTCCTTTTCGGAAGCCAGATTGCCTGGTCCCTAGGATAGAGTGGGTTTCCAGGAAATGTTGGATCTGGGTATGAGCAGCTTTATCCAGTATCTTAAGGAGGAAGGGCATGGTGGATATTGGTCGGTACTTATTTGGTTGTAGAGGGTTGAGAGTGGGGTTTTTTTTAGGAGGAGGCGGACCCAAGCCTCTTTGATGCTCTCAGTGATAATGCCTGTTCTGAAAGAAGCATTGATGAAGGCCGTCAGGAGCAGTGCAAAACAATCTGCACAGTCCTTGATGAGCTTAGGCAGACATATGTCCCGTTTGCACATAGAGGGTTTGAGGTTTTTGAGGAGGTTCAGTAAGTCTAATTCGGTGATGTCACTGAAGGTGAAGACAGGTTTATTGTGGTTAGTTGAGGTGGGGGTAGTGTTGGTTTGCTTGGGCTCAAGATGAGGAGGTAAAGCTTTGCAGTGATCCTGGATTTTTTTTTTTGGGAGGAAATAGATTTTATGTAGCATAGCAGATTGAATACTGGCACATCAGGCTTAATCTTTGACGATTTAATCTTGTGTGTTACGTGGCGGGATGAGCTTGTTGAAGATAGTGAAGATTTCCTTTGAATGCGATTTAGCATTGGAAATGCGTGCATTAAATGCGTTGGCTTTGGCTTTGGTGATGACTGCTTTGTATTGGTCGGAGATTAGGTTAAAGCTGTTTTTGGCACTTCACTTGGATTCATTTGCCAGTTTTTTAGTGCCTCTCTTTTGCAGGAGCGCAAGGGCTGTAGTTCTTCAGTGAACCAAGAATTGGAGTGTAGTGATTTCTTTTCTTTTTTGCATTCAAGTGGTGCTAGTGCATTAATGGCTTTGGTGAGAGTGTCCTTGTATATGTCTGCTAACGTATTAGGATCATTGGAGAAAGGGGGGGGCTAGCTCAGGGATAATAAGGTATGGGCGGAGGTTGTTCTCATTGAGCTTCTTGGAGCTTCGCACTTGAGCTGCGGAGGAAGGTGTGAGAGTTTTGTGGCTTTTGGTGATGGGTAGCGTGAATTCAATCCAGTTGTGATCGGTCCATAGCATGGCTGTATTGGAGGCGATAGTGGTGAAGCAATTATGGTCAGCAACCCAGTCTAGGGTGCAGCCTTAGGAATGCGTGGGATTTATTACTTTTTGGGTGAATCCTAAGTCAATAAGTTCCTTAGTAAGGATTATCAGCAGCTTTATCTTTAGAATCATTGAATCATAAGTTTAGGTCTCCAAGTAGAATGTCTGTCTCGTGAGATTCTGACATCTAGGAAGACAAAGGGACCTCTTCTACTATATTTTCATCAATAATAATGTCTTTTCTTGTGCAGGGACCATGATGTTTGCTGCATCTCCGCATTTTTGTTTTATTTGTGTTAATGTTCAGGCGTTTCCCTTACAGAATTTGACAAAATGATCCTTAAATGTAACAAGGCCAGACGGTGTGCGAGACATGATTACCAAATCACCAGCAGAACATTTTATTCCAATTCTATCCCCTCCTAAAATGGGGACATCTGAAGTGTTACAAGAGAGTTTGCTTAATACCCCATCAAAAAATAAGTTAAAAAGAAGGTGGGCCAGGATACAACCTTGTCTTACCCCCTTGCTGACAGGGAAGGTGTTGGTGCTCTGTACTCCTAGTCGCCATCTTACTATTGCTGATGTCTTCTCGTATAGCTGTAAAATTGCCTTGAGCAATGACAGGGAAACATTTAGTATAGTGCTGTCAAATGCAGCCTTTAGGTCTTCAAATAAGAGATACATATTACCACCCTTAATATTAATATATTTGTCCAGGACCATAGATAATCTAAATACTTGGTGTATGGTGCTTACCGCTTTAGTAAACCCTGCCTGTAAGTGACTAAGGGCACTGGTTTCTACAACCCAATCTACCAGTTTAATTTAGAGTATTTTGCCAAAGATTATGCTACTAGCGTCAAGAAGTGAAACAGGCCTGTAATTTTCAAGTGTTGAAGACGCCACTTTTTTGAAAACTGGGACTTTCTCTGCTACATGCCAGGAAGGTGATGCCTGTCTTTAAGATGACATTAAAGAGGAGTTGGAAATATGAAGGCCACATACCAGGTTTACTCATATAAAGGTCTACTAGTAGAGAGCCTGGACAAGGGGGCTTACCTCATGATTGCATATCAATCGATGCCAATACTTGCCTGTAGTGTCAGTTCTAAAGGGGCTACATCTATATTAGGGGCGAATAGGTTCGTTTTTCATGATAATCTGATTGGAAGTCTGCTCTACTTTCTGCGTAGAGCCACAACAAGTGATCTAAATAGCACTTGTTGTCATGAATCGGCAATATCGACCCTTCTGGTCTGCCTGGCACCTCAGTAAATAGCCACTACTCTGTTCACCTTCAACATGGCCGATGCCATGTCTTCGGTGCGGTCTAGTCTTCTGTGTGGATCACATGCTCCCTTGAAAACAGACACGTCCCCACGCCTCCGCGCGTCTCAACGCTTTGCTTGCCTGCGCCTCGCCCGGCAAGTTGTGTTCTAGTACCAAGCCCCCTTTTCTTCGCGAACCCTGGTAACCATCCATCTATCCATCCTTCCTGGTCACCCCTTCCTATTCCTTTTGCGTGTTCTATCCGGAACCTAGTTGCCCTGTCTTCCTTATCCTGGTTCCGTCCTGGACCCTTCCTGGAACATTGAACGTAACCCGAGCCCCGGCGCTGCCGCGACTGGGAGTCACTGACCTGCCCGCTCACCGAAGCCCAGCAGACTGGATTCAGAAGACTCTAGAGCTTACCTTTATAAGGCACACTCATCCAGGAAAAAGAAACCCGCAAACTCAAAGAAGAAATCCACAAGAAGAAAACGGGTGAGTCACAAATGCGAGGACTCAGATTCTGACAGTTTGAGACGCCAACAGACTACAACTGTTTCCACCATGGAGGCAGCCATTCAAGAACTAATGAGAGCTATGCAGGAACTCACTACCGAAGTGCAGAATCCTAAGGCTGAAAATGCTGCCTTAAAACAACTTGTTTTATCCAGGGACTCAGCATATCAGGAAAGTGCATTGGTGGGAGGCATTGTGGACAAGTATGATGGGAATCCAAAAACCTTGCGTTCCTTCCTGGACTCTTGCTTGGTTCATTTCACCTTTAAACCATACTACTTCTCTACCCCCAGAGCTAAGGTGGGGTTCATGATCTCTCATCTATCCGGCAACGCACTGGCCTGGGCTACTCCTTTAGTCTCCGCTGGGGATTCTGTACTTGACAATTATGATGAATTTGTTTCTTCCCTCAAGGCCATGTTCGACCGCCCCGAACAGGTGTATTCCGCCCAGAAAAAATTGTTAGAATTCCGGCAGGGAAATTAGGATATGTTGACATATGTTACCCATTTCTAACAATTGGCTAAGGATGCTAACTGGACCCCAGAAGCCTGTTTTACCTTGTTCAGATGCGGATTAAGCGAATAAGTCAAGGATGAATTAGCCAGAGTAGCCCGCCCAGCCTCCTATCAGGCCCTCTTAGATCTGTCTTTGCAGATAGATTTCAGGATACAAGACAGAAAGGCAGAGAAGAAGAAGACACAGAACCTGCCATCCAAAGCTCTGCCTGAATATAACAATCCTGGGGAACAGGAAACCTCAATTCAAGGTCAATCTGAACCTGAACCCATGCAGCTTGGGTCCTTGAGAGGCCCCATCTCTACCCAGGAAAGAACACGAAGGATCAATAGCGGTCTTTGCATGTACCGTGCATCGGATAAACATTTAGTGCGTAGTTGCCTGATGCCCCTCCACGACGCTTGAGAAACGCCAGCTCCCGATCCTGAATGGAGCCCAGTTTCGGGAAAAGGAATCTTGCTCCGACATTTCCCCTTCACAAGACTGTCGTTTAAGCAGTACCTCGGTGCTACACCAAGTGAACCTTTCAACACACAACAAAGAAATACTTTCTATACTAGCCCTGGTGGATTGTGGTGCCATGGATCTTTTTTTGGATGACGAATGGGCATAGAGACATCATATTCCCTGAGAGGCCAAGGAAGTCTATCAGGCAGTGGAAGGAATTGACGGGAAACCCTTATCCTCTAGTCCCATAACTCAACAAACTTCTGAGATTATGCTCTCTATTCACAATCACCAAGAAATATTATGTTTTGACATAATCAGAGCAGCTCACTATACCATAGTGCTTGGCATGCCATGGTTGCAGAAACATAATCCGTATATCAACTGGGCAGCCGGATCTTTGTTCTTGGGTTCCGAGTTCTGTCTCACTCATTGTCTATCTGGGGAACCCGAACAGTCCACCGGAGTGAAGCTTCCTCAACCACAACACCTCACGGTCTCTGCCATCACCCAGGTACCCGAGGTGTACCGTCAATTTTCAGATGTATTTTCTTCTACCATTGTTCAATCACTCCCTCCTCATCGCCCTGAAGATTGTGCAATTGGCACAGAAGAGAATGCAGTTATTCCATTTGGAAGGATGTTTATTCTGTCAGAACCCGAGAAAGTTGCCTCGCAAGAGTATCCAGACACCAACCTCTCCAATGGAACCATTTGTCCATCCAAGTCCCCAGCCGGAGCATCTCTATTTTTTGTACCTAAAAAGGACACTAAGGAACTCCGTCCATGCCTGGACTACCAGGGTATGAATAAATGTACAGATACCCCTTGCCACTCATTTACGACATCCTGGAGGCCCTACATGGAGCCGTGATCTTCACTAAACTGGATTTAAGCGGGGCCTATCATCTGATTCGCATAAAGGAGGGCGACGAATGGAAGACAGGCTTTTGGACCCCCTTGGTCACTATGAATATCTGGTGATGCCATTCGGCTTAGCAAATGCTCCTGCCGTATTCCAGCGCTTCATGGATCAGGTTTTTTCTGACATGCTGTTTCTCTTCGTCATCGTCTACTTAAATGATATCTTGATTTATTCACAAGACCCGCCTTGCATCAGAAACACGTCTCTATGGTACTACAACGATTGCGCAGACACCATCTGTTGACCAAACCCGAGAAGTGTATTTTCCACATATCCTCAGTCAAATACTTAGGGTTTGTATTAAGTCCTCAAGGGGTAGCTATGGATCCATCTAAAGTGGAAGCAATCCTTTCTTGGCCGGCCCCAACCACAGTGAAACAGGTGCAGTCATTCCTAGGGCTTGCTAATTCCTACAGGAAATTCATCCGTTCATTCTCAGCTATTGTTCAACCCATCCTTCGTCTGCTAAAGAAAGATACTCTCTTCCAATGGACTACCAGCCAAAAAACTGCCTTTCAGAAACTCAAATATCTGTTTATTAGCAAACGCATCCTGGCTCAACCAGACACTACCAAACCCTTCCTGGTAGAAACTGATGCTTCCGAACATGCTATCGGGGCAGTCCTTAAGCAAGAAACCAAAGATGGATTGGAATACCCAATTGTTTATTTATCGCGAACATTACAACCTAGCAAAACTCATTACTCAGTCCTGGAGAAAGAACTACACACCATCAGACAAGCCTTCACAGATTTGCATCACCTCCTTTTGGACGCAAGATATCCGGCCGTGGTAAGGACCGACCATCGGAATCTCCAGGTTTTACAGGCCATGGAATGCCGAAACAGTCTCCAGGCAAGATGGGCCTACTTTTTTGCCCGATATCAATTCAGCATTCAACCCGTTCCTGGTCCATCCAATGTTATAGCAGATGCTCTCTCCCGAAGATCGGATTACATAAAAGCGGATGCACCACTCCTTCCCAAGATGTTTCCCGACAAGGTGTTCATAGCACAGGCTAACTCACTCTTAGACATGATGTGTGAAGAGACTGCAACATCGGACACATTTGGAAGGAGTATATTACAGACAATCCCTGGACTCTCTCAATCAAGGATGCATACCTCTTTAAGGACAAGTGTTTGGTTGTTCCTACCCAGAAAATTCAATCCAAAATTATGAGTCTCTGTCATGACACATTTCATTGTGGGAACCGTGGCATCACGGCCACTTATCAGACAATCAGAAGAAACTTCTGGTGGCCTCAGGTGCGCTCTGAAGTACGTGCCTATATATAAGCCTGTTCAGTCTGCAACCAGAACAAGATCGACAACAGGAAGCCAGTAGGTTTGTTTCATCAACCAGAATTACCATCTCGACCCTGGGAAATCATTGCCACAGACTTTATTGTGGACCTGCCTCCAGAGGATTTACCACCATAATGGTCACAATAGACCTCTTTTCCCACATGACTCATTTTACACCTTTAACCAAACTACCTTCAGTGCCCAATATGGCAGGGATCTTTGTCACTCACATATTCCAGTTGCATGGACTACCCTCCAAAATCATCTCTGATCGCGGACCACAATATGTTTCAGGTTCTGGAAGCATCTTTGTCGACAATTGGGTATTCCACGTGCATTGTCATCAGGTTACCATCCACAAACAAATGGAATTACTGAGAGAGTAAACCAAACCCTGGAACAGTATCTACGTTGTTTCGCATCTGAGGTACAAGATGACTGGTCGCTCCTGATTCCTGTATCTGAATTTGCCTACAATAATTCAGATCATTCCACAAGGATCAGTCAGTTTTTGTGTAATCAAGGGTTCCACCCTTCAGTATAACCCACACTCTTGCCACCACCCACATTGACTCCTTCAGTAGACGCTTGGATTGCTCAACAAATCTCCATTCACAAGCAAGTTAAGGAACATCTAAAAAAAAGGCCAGGATGGACATAAAGAAGTTTGCAGATACCAAAAGGCGTCCAGGGCCTTCTACACTGTCAGAGATAAAGTTTGGCTCTCATCGCGTTATCTACCCAGACATCTGAGACTCAACAAGTTGGCTCCTTGTTTCTACGGACCCTTCACAGTAATAGAGATTATCAACCCAGTCGCCTTTCGACTCCAATTACCCGCCACTTGTAAAACGATCCACCCAGTTTTTCATACATAACTGCTGAAACCCTTCCACCAGTCAACCAAGCCAAGTCTTCGACCTCCTCCACTCCTTGTTGACAGTCAAATCGAGTTCGAAGTGTCCCGGATCTGTGATTCCAGATACAGAAGAGTTTGTCTCCAATATTTGGTGGAATGGAAGGGCTATCCACCTAGCGAGCGAACTTGGGAACCAGTCTCCAAAATGAATGCACCACGCCTATTGCAACATTTTCATCGGGCTTATCCAGGCAAGCCGGGTGGACTGCAGTTTAGGAGGAGGCATGCTGTTATGAATCGGCTATATCGACCCTTCTGGTCTGCATGGTCCCTCAGAAAAATAGCCACTACTCTGTTCACCTTCAGCATGGCCGACGTCATGTCTTCGGTGCGGTCTAGTCTTCTGTATGGATCACATGCTCCCTTGAAAACAGACACGCCCCCGCACCTCCGCGCGTCTCAACACTTTGCTTGCCTGCACCTCACCCGGCAAGTTGTGTTCTAGTACCTAGCCCCCTTTTCTTGACGAATCCTGGTAACCATCCATCCATCCTTCCTGCCCCCCCGGACCCTTCCTATTCCTTTCGCATGCTCTATTCGGAACCTAGTTGCCCTGTCTTCCTTATCCTGGTTCCGTCCTGGACCCTTCCTGGAACACTGAACGTAACCTGACCTGCGCGCTCACCGAAGCCCAGCAGACTGGATTCAGATGGCTCTAGAGCTTACCTTTATAAGGCACGCTCGTCCAGGAACAAGAAACTTGCAAACTCAAAGAGGAAATCCACAAGAAACAAACAGGTGAGTTACGAATCCGAAGACTCGGATTCTAACACTTGTAATAGTTGCTTGAATAGGATTCGTCTTAGTTTGATTTCCTTTGGAAACTAATCTCCAGAAATCTTTTGAGATTTTTGTCTTGGCTGCCTTGTGAAGAGATAAGAGATTCCCAGATCAAGAGTGACTTTGCTTTTTTCTTTTCATTAAGGAGAATATTTCCTATACCTTGTCACTTCCTATTGTGCCCCTTCTGTATTGTATTTATTTAAGGGCCCTCATTTATATATAGCTAGCATTTCCCATTATTCTGAAGCACCTCATTTGTGTATAAGCACTTTACAAATAAACAATTACAATTACAATTATACCATGTGTCTCTCGCCACCTGGTGTTCTGCCACAACTGTCAAAGGTTTAGAAAAATAAGATGCTAATGCTTCTGAAATTGAGTTGGCTACCTTTCGGATAATCTGATTGTCCACGTTGTATAGGTAAAATACTGTTTCCAGTAATGGGATAATTTCTTGATATGCTTTTGACAGTTTTCGTTTTAGCCTCTTCCTGTTATTTGTAGGGTGCATGACACATTTATGCTTAGTATAGGATTGACCCTAATCGGGTTATAAATTAATTACATGCATACTACTTTATAGTCACTTTCACTTCTTGTTATGACATCCAGAGACTTTGCCTTTTTCCAGCTTACCAGATCTATTAATATATAATCAATGTGGCTAGTTTTGCCCCCCATGGTAAATGTTGGAGCTGACTGCAACCGTGCATTGCATGGGCATACACCTAGTCTGAAGAACAGTTCAGAAGGCAATAAGGCATATTGATAGTATTTTTTTCATAAATGACCAGAGGGATGTGGGATATCCCATATTTTTTCTTCTTCCTCCACACACACCATTATCTCGTTCAGAGTATCAATGTGTAGGTTCATGTCCCCAGGCATCAGCAGAGATTTAATCTTGGCATTGAGGTTTATCTTCACCCATGTACATAACTTTCTCCCACCCACCACGGGGCCGCCCCTTCAAACTCATCGTATTGTAGCAGCAAGCAGATAGAGTATTCTTCCAGTGTATAATCTCTATAGGCCCATGTTTCTTGGTAGCATATTGTGTCTAGGTTCCTGATGAAAATAACCCAGTCTGCTTCATCTAGATGTTTGACAAGGCCAGCTATATTCCAAGATGCTATTTTAAGATCACAAGTGTCACAAGCACGGTATATAGAGAGGGATTCTTTCGACGCTAAGTGGGGCAGTGGATGTCAGATAGGTGCTACAGGAGACTTTTCCCCCTCTGGGTTATTTCCAGTAGGATTTGCACCTACATAGGTAGCACATGGAGCTCCCCATCCCTTTGTGTCACCTGATGGATTATTCCTGAGTTCAATCTGAAAACTGGTGGTGTCAATGTCTGAAAATCAATGGCTAGGAGACCCAATTTCTGGTTGTCTTTTCCCTGTAGAACCATAATGTACTTGAGGTCCTTCTCCCTGGCCCGGTGGACACGACATACCTTAACAATATCCTCCCTTATGACTGATAAACATTGTTTCTTATGGTGTATGCTGTGGATACAATTGTTCTTTAAGCTCTCCTTACCCTCATATGTTCCTCTATTCAGCCTTGGTACATTGACCATGTAGATTGTTTCCCTGTCCTCGCTATCTTTCTTATTAGATATGAATCTGGGGTTTTTACTTTTGACCGCCATGTCTGATCTGGGTAACACTTAAGCTATTACATTGTTTGTACGGTTCCCAGATGTTGGCTCTATGCAGTGGTTGTTTCCCTGTTCAAATCCCTTGGTGGGCAAGGGTGATTTTTAACATGATTCTCTATTGCCTGATTGAGTGTGTCAAAATACGCCTTTGGCGCAGATACCCCCAACCCTTTTGATGCTATCTGGGAGATATTTGCTAGAGTCATATTCTTCAAGTGGATGATGTTATAATTATTACTGCCATTTCGTGTTTCTTGGCCGGATTTCTGGCAGTTCAGACAGCAGAGCAAGGGACCCTTGTTAGTGTTGGTCCATTAGCTTAAGTATTTCAACCATTATCATGGCTCATAGTCTCAGTGTTTCTATTTCTTTCACCCCAATTAGTGGAAGTAATCCCCTTCTCTACATTATTTGGTTTTGTGTACCCTTAGTCTACCAAGGGCAGAAAGTGGTTTGCTGTTTAAATGGTTTAATGTATGATGAATGGAGCTGGGGCACGATGTTCTACTTGAGTGGGTAGTAGCATAGTAATCTCCTTGATACGTTGTTGCAAATGGGGGGGGGGGTAGGTTACTGTCACCCTTAGCATTGTCATGAAGTTCAACAGGGAAAGTAAAATTGCATACCCCTGTTTGATGTTCTACGCATGGTCTAACTATTGGATTACAGTCAAAAAATCGAGTTCTCCCCTACCTAGTGGTGCAAGTTATTGGTTTAGTGAATAGTAGCTTGGATTGTTGTAACTTCCCCCTTTTTCATGGAATATGCTGTGCATTCCCCTCCCCTATGCACGTTTGCTTACTCTTTGTTGAAGACTTCCTGTGTTTCCCCTCCTTAAGGTGGTCTATCTCATCTAACAAAACCTCAATTTCTTTTACGTTTATCAGAATATTCACTTCCTTTATTGGAGCAGAAAGCCGGCCAGTTCTCTTTGTTCATTGTGCCAGGGAAATTTGTGATGTTGCTTTGCGTTTCGCCATTACGCCCTCTGAAACCAGGACTATCTGTGGATACCCTCTATGCAGCTTTCACTCTTCTATTATCCCGCCTGAGTGGTATGCAACTACATAGCAATCAGTTTGTGTACAATACATGGGAAATGTTATATCATTGGCGCAATATGGTATATCATTCATAATTTGGGCTTAATGTGTATGCAAATGTATGTCTCCCGGATGTATATATCAGCTTTTATACTCGCTTTATTGTAAAAGAAAAATGTAACTAATCTTTCCAGCTTGCACACGCCCACATTTTGGGAAGAAAGTTCATATTTAAATATAAAAAAGAATTTGTCAAATTAAAACTGTCCTTTTTTGTGCACAATAATATACAAATAGGTCAATCCTATAAGTAAAACACCACAGCTTTTTACAACAAATTCATCAAAAAGAAAATTCGAGAGAAAGGGTTGATAAATTAGCAATCTCTGCCCTACTCACAGCTCTGTTTTAAAATCCATATGAATCAAGTAATTAGTGGAAAATACCCACTGGGTGAAAGAAGTCTAAAAAATGGGCATCTTGTGCCCAGCTCTAGGCTTCATATAATAACTATTTTAAAAAATCTAGAAGTAATGATCCAGTGGAGGAACTCCCGATCAGTTTAAGGGGTTGTCATAGTCAGCCGTCCCTCTTTATTCAACAGCCTCAATGATGACGGCAACTCCTGCTGTAAATGCTGCTCTAGCTATCCAAAGATGCTGGTCCGCTCACATAACCACAGAAAGACTGACCCCGGGTAGAGGAACCAGATAATAAATTACACACCATCATGAGGAATGCTCGATCGGCTTCAGGGGCCACCATAGTCCATCTCCCCGTCATATTCCAACTCCAGGTACAAATCAAACTGTTACAACCACTCCCTAATTCCGGCAGATCACTGTACGGTACGAACCACGGTTACATGAGCTCCCAGTGTAGCAGGCACTATCAAGATAGAGTGAATTACTTAATAAATCAACTTTGGCTTAAGCATATGGAAGTGCAATTTCTCCTGAATCCTCCTTCTGCACAGACTTTTAGTGGAAGAAATTGGCGTTTATCATTGAAAGTGTCAAAGGTTTAGCCAAACAGCATCAAAGTAGAGAAATGCTTGGTTGCTATACACTCAGTTCAAACAAGTGCCTCCTTTTCTCCTTGGGGGACCTTGATGCCATGCTCCTCACTCCTTGCTGCCGAATAGGCTGAACATTGTGACCTAAGGGCAGGCTTTGGTGCGGGCGCTGGCACCCCCAAGGGGTCCTTTTGAAAGCAGGGGTCACAACTGTGATTTTGGGGGAATTGCCTATTCCCCTGCAGCTTTTGGGCTCCAACAGACAGCCTGGACAGCGCAACTTAATTGCAGGCTTCGCGTGAGTGCTGCCACGGTTTATAGTCAAATGTTCGACAGTCATAGTGTCGAAATACAAAGGTTTCGACACAAAATGATCGATTATTTTTTTTTCAAATGCATGTTTTTTTTTGGGGGGGTGGGTTCCCCCCCAAGCCTGCGTTTTTTTGGGAAAAACCACAAATTATACTATACTAACCAAAAAAAAAAAAAATATGTACGCTAAAAAAAATGCATTCAAACTTTTTTTTCCTCAATCCTTTTGTTTCGAAATTATTGTATTTCGAAACTATGTTTTCGAAACTTTGACGGGACACCTGCTGCTACACCTTGGGAGTCCTTTAAAAAGCACAGCAGTGATGTTGGGGTCATGGACTATTCCTCGGCAGCTCCTGGGATCCAGCAAACAGTGTGAACAGCTCGATTGAAGCACAGGCTTCGGCACAGGCTCTAGGGTGCCGTGGGAGTCCTTTTGGAGGCACATGTCATGGCGGTGATGTTGGGCACTTGGCCTATTCCCCAGCAGCTCCTGGGCTCCAACAATCAGCCTGAACAGCGTGACTAGGCAGCGCTGTGGAGGGGGCACCCCGCAGCTAAGGAAGCGGGGGCCAGTAACCTGTGAGGCAAAATAGGACAAATAGGGAGGGGGGCAGATCACAGTTTGTCAGGGAGCCACGTGTGACTCAGGGGAAGTGCAACACCTCTCCCCAGCCATTCCCACAGACACAGAGTATCAGGGAGGATGAGGGAAACAATGGCCCAATACAGTACAAGAGAAGGTGACAAGCACCAAAGGTAGGAGGCAGGAAACCCCCAGGTACGGACCAAAAGACCAAAAGAGCACCCCAAGGTGTGAATTGCTGTCGGCGCCAGCCGGCCTGTGGCTGGTCAGAGCCTCCACACATAGCCCAAGGCTAGTCACCCACAATATAAGGAGCTGCACAAACAGCAGATAAGCACAATCCTGTTTGGGACTCTGCAGAATACTTTTTTCTTTGAAACATTGGCCTGTTTTAACAACTATGATCTTTGCCTTGCTCAGGTGCAAACTACAATTACTGGAAGCAGCATTCTGCACAGCTACAACACCGTGAGCTTCGCCTTGCTCCGGAGCAACTTGCAGGGAATTTTGAGAGAAGCAAGAATTTGCTGGAAGGAGAGACGATCAGCAGAAAGAAGCAGAAAAGCTACGTGATCGAAAAACGACTCACCAGAAAATTACAGTGAAGCGAAGTTGAGAGTCGGGATTTCAGCAGCCTTCAGGATGAGCAGCAGCAGGTTGAAAGGCTAACTGAACGGTCCAGGGCAGCCGGAGAAAGCCAGAATCAGCCTACAGCAACTGGTGTATGCAGGACGCACAAGTAACATAAGCCGGCTAGCGGAGGAAGACACAGCAAAGAAAGAAGGACCCAGCAAGGGTTGCTGGGCAACCACAAGGTGAAACTTACAGACTTTCCGAATGGAGGATTTTGTAATTTGTTTTTTAGTATAAACAAAGAGCAAAGGCTGAATAATTTTGACACGGCACAGGCAGAGAGCTGAGGGGCCTTTTTTCGTTGCAATTTCCTGGAAGAAGAAAACACAAATAGTATGAAGCCCATTTAATTGTGTTGAACTGGATGGACCCCAGCCGGCCGATAAGACTGGGGGTCTCCAAACAGCACTTTAAGATGAGCAGCAGCACTCTTGAGATAAATGGGGGTGCTGATTTGTAATCTTGCACCAAATAATAATGACAACTCAATAGTTTGGCAAAGGGAGTCCTTTTAATGACAAGTACAGAAAACGGGAGTTCAATGAACATCAGCAACCGCTTGATCGTCCTTCTCACTTAAACTCCAATTAATTTCAGAAAAAACACACTATTTATACCAAAAACTTGTCATCATTGAGGTGTAATCTTAAAAACCTAACATGCAACTTGATTGGTTATAGGAAGGTAACTTTAACATAGGTACTATGTTTGAATATGGTGAGAGGGGATTGGATAATCAATGTCAGGTGGGGCAACTAAGCCCTTCCTTCAAACTGCCCACTGTAAACGTCACTAAAAGTGCGACATCCCATTGGCTCTACTCTCTATAGGATCCTAGATTAAACGGTCCACTATGATTGGGTTGGCATCAATCCTACTCATATTTGTCCACTTGTGCTTAGCAGCATGCAGAACAATCAGCAAGGTGCAGGGAGTAAGTCTGCACCCCGGCTTCCCTCCAATTATGTTATAATCATTCATCACCTCAGTGGTTGTGTGTCAATTACTGTTTTGTAGTTTGGCCTTGAGTCTGCTTCTTGGTCTGAGAAAGTTAAGGAGTATGGGTACGGCAGGGCTCCATGCGTAGGTGTGAAAGTCTCATCCCTTCCTGCCTGCACTGTCACATAATTAGGACACTGTGAAATCGGCCTCTTCTTCATGCAATTTTGTGTATTTGATTTAATTCTGCCAGTCGTCTACCATCTGCGGCTTATCTTGACCTATCTGCAGAGGATACTCTTTTTTTTTCTCTTTAATTATCGTTAGCCTATTCCAGCCTGATCCGACCTTGGCTTCTTGGCATGGTTACCTTCAACTGGGTTTCTCTCTGTCTTAATTCTTGATTTGTTTGCTGCAGCACTCTCCTCTTGAGACTTTTAGTAACCTCTGTTCAATTCTGCTCATGTGCGTAGTGGATTTTCACTCATCTATAAGGTGCTTTTGAGGTAGATATATGTATAGTTGGTGCTTGCCGCAATCTAATTTATTACTAAGCATAAGAAAGCTTCACAATTTCTTTGCTTCTTGCAGTTTCTTGCATCTGTACAATTTTAAACTAACTTAATATCCTCATCGTGCATATGGCATAAGTTTCTTCATTTTGAAATCAACTGTTTCACCTTATGCTCAAGATGGCACTTATCCATGGTATTTCGTCTCTTTGTCAGTTTTCTCAGGTCATTATATCTTCTATATGCACGTCAGTCCGATTTCTCCTGATGTCACAATTCATCTTCCTTTAGTAACCTCTTGGCTTCTTCAGGTATTTCATTCTGACAAACGTCCTTTTGTCTTGTCTGTAGATATGGTCTTCTCAATGGGTACCTTACTGTCCAGGTTTTCTTAGGTGTCGGTGCTTCAATAGGTGCTGTTATTCTGATAGGCACTGGGCAGAGCCCAACTGCGGCTCTCTGCTGGTTTATCTGTTCTCCATATGTCACAAATTCTGGCGTGAACGTTCCTGGCACTTCGAAGGGGGTGGCTGGAGTGTGGCTGATACCTGGCACTTCCTCTTCAGCGTGCTAGACCTAATTGTAAAGATATTCTTGCATAAACAAAGTGCAACACGTTGGTCTTGGAAACAAGGCCACGCGGAGCAACAACATTTTGAAGCTATATGAAGAGCTCAGTATATTCTTCCATAAACAAAGTGCAAAACACTGGTCTTGGAAGCAAGACCACAAAGAGCCACGGAATGTTGATGCTATAAGAAGAGCCTAGTATAAAAAGAAACGGAAAAGGCAGCCCGAAAGAAGTCAAAATTGATGCAAAGGGCTGACGAGGCAGAGCGTATACACGACTGGGCATGGGTAAGGAGGCGCCTCGACAAGAGTTCTAATGAAAAAGAGGATGATGCCATCATAGTAGATGAGGAAGCAGAAGCGTCACGGAAGAAAAAAGCCAAAGGGAGCAAAGCCCAGAGCACAGCAAAGAAGCGGAAAGCACCAGTGCCTGGGGAAAAGAATAACAAGCCAGGTAAAAAGAAAGCTTTTATGATTGAAATGTTGGAGGATTTTGCTAATAAGTTTTTGGTTCAACGAGAATCAGTAGTAAATGCCAAATTTGATCAACTGGAAAAAATTATGTTGGGGGAGAAACAGCCCCAAAATACAGGAGCAGAGGCATCAGTGGAGAAAAGGACCAGTAGGGAGGGCCCAATAAGGGCATTGGTAGGTCCCAACCCTACCCTGACCCAAAAGGAGGGTTTAGAACTTTGATACCAAGGGTAGAAGGAGGTGCACCAACGCCCAATAACAATTGCACAGGTTGTGCAGCAGCAACCCCACAAAACCAGAGCTAAATAGTCACAAACACACACCCAGTGGAGGAACTAAAGATATTTTGAATCGGTTCAAGAGGTCCTTGGCATGGAATATTGAACAAATTGCTAAGGAAACTATCTGGAAAAAGGGATATATGAAAATGTGTCCATTGCTTGAAGCACAGCGAAAAGGATATGATGCCTTTAAGGATCCCAGAAAGATTGAGGAGAAAATCCTAGCAAGAAAAGCGCAGGTGGAGCACAACTGGGATAACTAACTGGCTAAAGGCATTTGTCATAATGGCTACAGTAATCCTGGAGAAAAAATCAAACAAATGAAGGGGGTCAATTATTTTCATATATAGATAAAACCAGAGAAGTTAAGGAGAAGTTTGGGGGGAATGCATGGCTTACGTATGCCGAGAGATTTAGGAGAGCCATGTCCGCACATCCTGAAATAGAATGGGACGAGGTCCAAAATGATTTATATGTACTAAATGGGAAAACACCTGTGTGCGGGGAGAAGAGCCCAGCACAGGGTAAAACAGCACAGATAAGCAGCAAAAAAAGCAGCAAGCAGGTGAACCACAACAAGGGCTAACATCCCTTTTGGAAGAAACAGCCAAGGAGGGCTAGGTCCAATACTCGCAGTCAAAGCAACAGCAAGCCTCAGAACACCTACAGGTATAACATTACCTGCTGGAAATTTGAAAAGGGATACTGTCCATGGGGCAAGGAGTGCAGGTACAAGCACACATGTACAAAATGCGGGGGACCATGCCAGCAATGGGTGCACCCGACTACCTAACAGGGGGCCCAAAAAAGAGGAACAATGAGTGTCTTAAAGACAACATAATATTAACGCCAGGGAAAACCCCAATTAAGCTCAGAGAATTTGCACCAATATTAGCAACTTACTCAGGCAGAGCATAGAGAAATGGTTTCAAGAAGGGTTCAGCATCCCATTCGAAAGGAAGGGCTCCAAAAAGATAGCAGGAAATCTGAAATCAGCAAAGGAAAACCCAGAGATAATTAGGAAGAAAATCCGTAAGGAACTAGACAGAATTGGGGGAAAAATGCCTTTTAAAGAATACCTATGTTCCCCACTAGGTCTGGTACCCAAGAAAGGCAAATGAGGATGATACATAATTTATCCTACCCAGAGGGGTAGTCATTGAATGACGGGATCCTAGAGACTGAAACTGCATGACCTACACTCATTTCCAGGAGGCACTCAGAATTATTAAGATATGTGGGGAGTGCCAGCGGCAAAGGTAGTACACTACCGGGACAACTTCATGATAGTAGGTCATCCAGGAACAGAGGAATGCAAAGATGCTTTAAAAAAAATGACAACATGTGGGCCACTACCACTGGCAAAAGAAAAAACGACCGACCCAGCGACTAACATAACTTTCCTTGGCATAGAGATAGATTCAAGCGCAGGGAATGCAGGATTCCAAACAAAGTAGTAGAAGAATTACTTGACAAAATCAGCAACTTGAGGGTAAGGAACAAAGGCACAGTCAAGGAAATACAGTCTCTAGTAGGGAGCCTAAATTTGTCAGCCAGGTTAATACCGCAGGGCAAAACATTTGCAAGACGTTTGGAACTGAGGACAAAATGGTTTCAAAAACCATATTTGCATTTAAGGCTGGGTTAACCGATTAGAAAAGACTTACTGGTATGGGAAGAATTCCTTACAAATTTCAATGGAAAAACAATATGGAGCATGCCATTGAACACCGTCAATAAAAGGTTGCTTTTCACCGATGCTGTAAAGGTTTTGGTGCAATTATGGGCACGGCATGGTTCGCTGGTGAATGGCCAGACATTTGGCATGCAGCAGGTTAGACCAAGAATATTACGCTACTTGAGATAATACCAATCTGGTTGGCACTACACATCTGGCGTGACCAGCTAGCAAACACAGAGTTAATCACCTGGTCAGATAACATGGCAATGGTAGGGATTATTAACAGAAGAACAACATATTGCCAACTGGTGTTGACAATTTTAAGAGAAATTACCAAGATTACTCTGGTGGCAAGAGCGAAACACATTGCCAGGACGTATAATAGCATCTTTTATCTTGTTTTCATTGGATCAAATTTCGTCAAATGGCCCAAAAGCCCAGACAGATATGACGGAAGTACCAAAGGACTTCTGGGATATCCTGGCAGACAGATAAATGCTCCATCAACGCCAATGCTGAACGGCCGGGACTGGATGAGCAGCCATCAACAGCACACACCTCAGACACAGGTGTCAGCAGGAATTCTCTGCCAACGAAAGCCACCGACCCTGCAACAGAGCTGCTTCTAGACCTGGCCAACAAGGCCTTGGCAACCAACACCAATGCCCAATATAGTAAGCGTCTGGAAACAGTACTAAATGTTCGAGGTATAACACATGTGGAGTTAATAACAACAACAGATATCAACAAATTCCTAGAGTGGGCTTACGGGAAAGGGGTAAAAAAGGAATGGGCAAAAAGACACCTAACAGAAGTAGCATATTTTGCAAAGGTCCAAGGTGGATCAGACCCAACCCACAGTGCATTAATTTCATACGCATTAAAGGGCTGGGGGGAAATTGAAGGGCCACAGAAAGATAAGAGGCGCCCACTGGTGTTCCTACCCATACAAGGCACTAATATTTAAAACTGCTTTTTCATTAGCATTTTTCAAGGTTTTCAGGGTGAGTGAGCTCCTAGCATCGAGCACAAAAGCCAGTGATGGTTTAGGGATACTGGATCTAGGGGTAAGGGTGGACAGCATCACAATAGTGTCTCAGGTATCCAAGACAGGGCGCAGAAGGGAGATACATATTTACTGCATAGAAGACATTACCAACTGCCCGGTGTGCATCACCAATCAATACAGCGACCAAGGTCCACTAGTCAGGGCCGTTTCCTGATTCCTAGGGACACATCCGCCATAAGCCAGTTCCATTTCAAAGCGGTACTCATGAAGGTCATAGGGAAGACCGGGTGGGACACTAAGGAATATGGCACTCACTCTTTCAGAATAGGTGCAACAACCTCAGCTTGGCAAGGGGGACTAGAGGCGCAACAAGTAAAAGCAATAGGCGGATGGAAATTGGAATGTTACAAACGAAAAAGGGTTGGAACATTTTTACAGAGAAATAATAGACAACATGGCGGAGTGAGGATGTAGGTAGCAACTTTTGGGGGGAACCTGTTGGGCCGAAAACCCTCCCAGGTGTGGTGGCAGGGGTCAGGGGGCACAACCCTGCACCCGTGCCCAAAAGTGTACATTATGTATTATTATGATGATTATGAAGGTTGTGTATTATTATTACGTAATGTACAATAAACCCCACAACCTTGTATTGCCAACACTTACTCAATGTTGTTTGGCGGTTTCTGAGGAAAGCATGGGGGACAGTCACTAATCCTGTTTGGAACTCTGCACGGAGCACCAAAAAGTAGTCTGCATACGCAGAATACTTTTTTCTTTCCCCAGAACCCTCCAGCCAAAGAGAAAAGGAAAGAGAAAGAAGAGATATAGGGCAACGGACGGGCCCACGTCGTTGTGGGAAGAGAAAGGCGGCACGGGCCAGAGGGCACAACCCTGGATCCCGCGCCCAAAAGTGTACAGCATGTATTATTATGATGAATATGATAATTGTGTATCATTATTACGTAATGTGCAATAAAAAACACTCCCTTTTTTCGCCAACACTTACACCATGGTGTTTGGTGGTTTCTGAGGAACGCATGGGGGACATTCACTAACCTTTTGGCTCCATGGGTTATTAAGTGCACTTTTTGGCAAGGGCGTTAGCACACTATGTGGGTCCTTTTTTTTTTTAATGCACGGGTCGCACCGGTGATGTTGGGGTATGGCATATTCCCCGGCAGCTCCTGAGCTCCAACAAACTGAACAGCTCGATTTAAGCGCAGGCTTCGGCACAGGCTCTATGGTGCCCTAGGAGTCCTTTTGAAGGCACATGTCACGGCGGTGATGTTGGGCACGTGGCCTGTTCCTGGCAGCTCCTGGGCTCCAACAAACAGCCTGAACACGGCAACTTAAATTACCAAATGATGTAAATGCTAAGGGTGCGTTACAAATCTCTCTTTGCATATTGTAACACTGCTGTCAGACCGTAGGAGTTGAATGGATTTGAGTGAGTGCGGAGGCTAGGACTTAATCCACCAATTTTGCACGCAGAGCGGAAGTGGCAGATTCGGGCCTTTACCCGCCCAAACATTCTTCTTTCAATATGCAGTTTTTTTTTTTGTTTTTTTTTTAAACACAATCTTGGGCGGGAAAGGGGATATTTTGCCCATTTAAATTTCATTTTCTGACCACAAACAAACGAAGTTTTAGGGAAAAACGAAATTTCTGGGGCCAAAATAGACCCTGGCATCAGAGTGGGTCTTTATTTCCTGTGATAACATCGCTGTACCAGCCCCAAACCACAACAATAAGACAGGGATGGATTGCTTCATTTAACTTTCATTTTTTTTCAACTAGCTGTCTGGTTCCTAGCTCATATTTTATCACTCAGCCACCTAATCCAGCCCCAGACCTGGGCATGTGAAAGCAGTGCGCATTGTCTTTCTAAGGGCATAGATGCTTCGGGAACACATGCGGGAGCGTTCCCATCGCAATGCACCCTCTGCCAGTGAACCGCTCTCTGAATCATTATTGAAGACGACCGGGCATCTGATGCCACAACCTGTAAAAAGCAACCACAAGCCACATGGAAACCCCCCAGCAGCAGCACCGGCAGCGCGCGCGGCAGCAGGCAGAACCGCGAAACACATGCTAATCAAAGGCATCTCCTCCATTTGCCTGTGCTAATGCAAATTATGAACCAAAACATTCTTATCTCATCATTACTCGACTAAATTGAACATGAGTATTTGCAAAGCAATGCCAGTGACCCGGGCAGAATTAGCATTTCACAGACCAAAACATACTAACACTTGATTTAAATTGGAGTGCACATGTCGGAACCACTTTGAATATCATCTTGCAATTGTATTTTAAACTGCGGTCACTTTCGCTCCCTTCATGAGTTGCTGACAATTTCAGCGTTCACAGATTTTTTTTTTTTTAAAGTGGTCGGCTTTAACATTTCAGTACATCTGACGTTAATGGCCCATTTTGTTATGACTCTGTGATTGCATGCCTTTTTTTTCTCTGTGTCGTAAGTCATCAGTGCACATGGGTGGTGGGGGGGTTGTTAACATGAAAGATTCTAGAACCGTAATTTTTGGCATATGTGATACAAAGGGTGTACATGATATTCCAAATAAACATAGCTTTTTAAGCTGGAAGGGCATGTTTACAGCTCTCATCAGAGGTAAGGAAACAATCTATCTCATTCCCCTGAGGGATTTTATTTTACTAAAAACACCTGTGGGATTCATGTGTTTTCCTCATATTTTGTCCGTATTTGTGAACTGTACCAAAATAATAAAAACATGGGCATTCTGGTATCCATTCCTAGTGCCTGCCTTCTCACACTGGGATGGGTTTGGGCCAGGAATGGGCATCTTCTGATATGAGAACATCTCTTTTTCATTTATCACTCCTGTATCAATCATGGTCAACATCGTTGTCAAAAACGAGCCATTTCAATCTATAGGTACTTTTCCAGTCCTGTTCTGTTTAATTGCATTCTTGGGCTTGTAGTCTGAGTTTTATAATGCGAAAATTCAAACTAAAGGTCCCAGAATGAAAAGACGAAACCGGAACGGATGAGCATCTCCAGATTGGAATGGATCGTGATGGGAACTGTGGGTCAATATGCCACCATTCGTTGTATATTGAATTTCAGTTTGGTTGATCCGATCAAAAATTACATTTCCTATTTAAAATAGTTAAAGTGGATAGGCGGGGTTTCACACAACACATTTAACTTAATTAAAAAAAACAATAGAAAAAAAAAACAACTCATACATCGATCGGGGAAGGTGAAAGTAAGTTTTACGGCTCACTTAGGCTAGGCACAAAGGTGGTGCAGTTCTGAATGCAGGGTTCAGAGCGTTTCAGATGGCCAAAGCCACTTTGGAGAAGGACTGTCCCCAGATTAAACAAGCTTGACAGAGTGAGCCTTGCTCCCTCTAAGGATCCTAGGTTTATCTTCATGCATCTGTAGAGTGCTCACTGCATAACTTCCTTGCTTTTTGGCTCTTTTGGTAGATTTTGCCCTGAAAGATGCCAGGTAGGGGGCAAGTCTTATGTTTTCTAGGAGGTTATGCACTCACCAGTGTCTGCAGATACATTGGCCAGGGGCGCCATTTCACCAAAGTACCAGGGGTAGCGGACATGATGTCACATGCTCCTTGACCTCCGATGACAGGAAGTGATGTCATTTGACCCCACCCAAAGTGACATCACAGGAAGCAATGGAACACAACCTTTCACCTCTTGACACAACAGGGAGTGGCATCACATAGTATTGTTCCTAAGTACACTACGAAAAATATGTTAACAATATCACTGTAATGTGATGTAGATTTCATACAAGAATGGATCACCATATGTATCATTAATATCAGTGTGTATAGGTCCATATTACCAAATTACTGTGAATGCAAGCAGATGTCCAAGGCCACATGATAATGATGTGTTATTATATAGCACGTAGCCTTAAGATCTTTATATAGAACAAATATGATATGATATGGCATTTCTAACGCGCCTATACACAAGTGTTTCAAGGCGCGACGAGGCAAGGAAAGTGGAAACAGAGTGAGGATAGAGACAGCGATCTTACTAGGCCAAATGACATTGAGATTGCGCAAGTGCAGGCGAAGGGCGAGGGGAAAAGTGCCAGGGGAAAGGGAAGGGGGAAGTGCTCTACATGGGATCATAACAATAACAAGAAGTGCGGCCAGCAGGTGGCAGGTGCAAGGGTAAGTGCAGACAGCAGGTCTCCAAAAGCGCAGGTAGGGGTACTGTAGGGTGACAGATACAGACCCAAGTGCAAGGGTTGCCAGCAGGCAGTGTGGATGTGCCACGGGGCGGATAGGGACCTGGGCCCGAAATCAGAGGGTAGCCAGGTGACCAGTGCAGTATCAGACAGGAAATCAGCAAGGGAGAGGAAGAGAGAAGTCAGAAGCAAAGAGGAAGGTCTTGAGGTGCTTCCGGAGCCGTAGCTGGTTCTCCTCGAGGTTCAGATCAGCAGGGAGGCTGTTCCAGAGGGAGGCCCCAGCTGAAGAAAGAGATCTACCATCAACTTGTTGCCTGGAGAAGCGACCGACCCTGATGGAGTTGGAGGTGGAGGAATGAAGAGCACGAGAAGGAAGGTATTTACGAAGACAGAGTTGGAGGTATTGAGGACCCTGGCCCCAGATTGCCTTGTGGACAATGCAGAGGGTCTTGAACATAATACTTGCAGCTTCCTTTCATCTTCTGCTTTCACCCCTTCTCCTCCCTTGGCTACTTTTCCCTCTCTTCCCTCCTCTTCTGCCCTACCTCGGGCTCCCTCCACACCTCCGCAGGGAATACACAGATTTGAACCCCTCCACGGAAGGCCTTTAACGCTGGCAATCTTTTTCATCTTTCCATTCTCAACTCTCGCTATGCTGTCAAACACTCCTCTGACATTTGACACCTAGTGAAAGAACTTGACCTTGATGTCCTCGGTATTACTGAGACATGGTTCATGGCCAGCTCTGTCACAAGCTTTGACACTCTCCTCCCTGATGGCTAGAAGATCCTCTCTCCGCACCCCGGTACACACGGCCAGAGGTGGTGTAGCTCTGATCTTCCCTGAGTGGATTCCTGTTTCTATCATTCCCATGCAGACTTACTCCTCTTTCGAATGCCTTGTCTGCAGGCTCTCTCTCTCCCCTAGCCACACACTTACTGTTTTTACTCTCTACCAGCCCCCTGGTCAAATCACCTAATTTCTCTCTTAGTAGGCTCACCTCTCCTCCTCCCTCCAGGCCTCAACCTCTCAACCCCTCCTCCTTTGTGACCTCAATATCCATCTCGATTCTCCCTGTTCCTCGTCTGTGCTCTTTCGTGATCTCTGCGATTCCCTCTCTCTCTCTATCCTCCCCCAAGTCCTGACCCACTCTGCAGGACACATGCTTGATGTCTTGATCGTCTGGGTCCTCAATACCTCCAACTCTCACTTCGTAAAGACCTTCATACTCGAGCTCTTCGCTCCTCCATCTACAACTCCCTCAGGATCAGTCGCTTCTCCAGGCAACGAGTTGGTGGTAGATCTCTTTCTTCGGCTGGGGTCTCCCTCTGGAACAGCCTCCCTGCATTTGGGTTTGGGCTTCAAGCGGATCCTCATGACAGGGGCAAGAGCATCAAGAGCATCAGAGATAGAGGAGTAGAGCATAGACAGGGCTGTGTCAGGATGCAAGTCAGGCCCACGTGGAGGGGGGGAGAGAAAGTGGAGGCGAAAGACTCAACTGACACACGCTTCATGGGACGGATGTCCTGTAAGCGATATTCAATCAACACTACAGCCAAGTCAATTCCTAGTATGGGATGCTGAGGAAAATCCTTATTAATGTATTTCTATGTCTAGTTCAGTACTCTGGATGACCACCCTTGTATAACACCCCCCTCTTAGAATCCCCCTGACCCCACTGAGCCAAGAAGTAGGTTTGTTTTGCAAATTAAAAGGTTTATTTGAGAATTGAAACAATATATATATATATATATATATATATATATATATATATATATATATATATATATATATATATATATATATCACACTTTATAATAAATTAATATCTGATAGTACACTTAGACATATGATGTTGATCAACAATGGGTAATCTGGCACTAGCACACTTCTTTACAATCAATGAGGAGTTAGTATAGGATGGATAAAGTAGCAAAAATACTTTAATGATTTCAAGGGAAAAGCAATGAGGAATAAAATGCAGTACAGAAATACTTGATATGATTTTAGCAAAAGATAAGATAATCACTTTTTCTCTGGCAATTCATCCCCCTCCCCTATGCAATGTAAGAAATGGAAGGAGATGGAAAGAGGAGAACACAGTTCTCAGGAATGCAATCAAATACAATACGAAATTCAGTTCCCCCCCAGCAAGCTTAGAGGAAACAGGTAGGAGTTTGAAACACAGGCCCACAATGCTTTTTAAATATGATGGCAATGGATGGGAAAATGTGCCAACTGATTTTAATTCCCTCTAGAGATTCAGGGTGAGTGGGAGATGCGTGTTGGTATTAGTTCAGGCTCACTTTAGCAATGCTCTATGAGTTATTACCAGGTTGCAAACGGATTTTAACAAAGGAAAGAATGGAGCTGCTATTTTGACAAGTGGAGAAATTGAGCCAAAATCGCAAATCTCGGTAAATTTCGCAAGTGTGTGAATCGCCATTGCGGTAAGAGTATAAGGAGTAGGAAGTCGGTTCTAGGCTTGTTGGAAAGCTTAGATTCTAAGCTTTTTGAGGAAAGTTAAATCAATCTCGTTCCTAGCCCAAACGGTTCCAGAGATACGGAGGATTTAATAAAGGTAGATTTTCGGATTTAAAGTAAAACTCAAAATGACAGGTGACAGCTTGCAGCTGCAGAATTGACAGGTGACAGTTGTGCAGCTTTAAAAATGACAGATGACACGATTTCTAGGAGGCAGTTCTACTTAGGTTAAATAGTTTGGATTAGATTATTTTAACTAAGAGATTGGTTCTGCACAGTTCTGCTAGGTACTCACAATATAAATTTGAAATAGGCCTCGCCACGGATCTGGGCAGGTTTTGGACTGGACTCCGGTTCTGGTCTCGGCACTTCAAAGTGATCTGGGTCAGCTCTCTGGTTCTGCTCACAACGGTCTGGGTCACTCTGGATCTCTGGTCTGGTCTCTGGCAATTGTTCTTGGCAAAAGAATTCAAACAGCTCGCCCGGCTGTGGAATAGTTTGCAAATGATTTTAAGGATGCTGAGGCCTTCTGAGAAGAGTTCTCAGTTTGTGGGTTTAGGCCCTTGCTTTAAGTTCTGAAGTAAAGTTCTGGTCTTTGGAGATTGATGGATTTGAAGTCTGGATCTCTGGATGTGAAGTCGTCGGTCAGCATGCTCCGCAGCAAATGGAATTGAATGTCTCTACCTGTCCCAGCAGTCTCTTTTTATGTGTTTTGAAAATGGGTGTGTGCCTGGGCCTAGCTAAGCCTGCCCCTCTCTACTTGTCATTGGCCCAATTCTCCTCTCTCCCATGATTGGGGGAAGGAAATGGATTGTCATCATGATGAGGTCTGTTTATGGGTCAGAGGATCCTCCCCTGGGCAGTTTGCCCATAAATCTATATTTGATTCAAATACATCTTTTCCAGATATACAATTTGTTGAAATTACATGTGCACATTATATATTCCTTATGGTCCATGCTTGTCCGCCTCTGATCTTCCTGGGGGCTCGCATTAAAAATTGACATTTTGTGCTTTTTAACTGGTTTTGCAATATCAGACATTTACCCAAAATTACACACATGTGCGCAAGGAGTATGGACATTAATTGATGAAGTGTCAGATTTTTAACATGCACACATTTGGAGTGAGACCCTATTTTCTGCTAGCAACCCCCCAGAATACACCACAGGGTCCTAACGCCTCTCAAAATGTTCACAGAAAAATCACAAAAATAATGATATTACTTATATAATTCTGACAAGTCCGCACTATGAGTTATCTATCTTTTTAAAATTATGCTCTGGTCAAAAAGGGGTGTGGCTTCCCACATCACATGGTGGAATAACTGGTTTATCCACTTCCCCCAAGCCAGCTTGTTCACAGAGGCACAGCTGCTCCCCAGTTTCTCCCAAGAGGAAGCTATTTTTACGACGCCCCCAATATAACATTTGCCTGAGTCAAGGGAGTTGCATTGTTCTGTTCCTTCCAGTTCCCAGGTGCTCCACCCCTAATCTAATCAGAGAGGTGACAACTCCTTTTGGCAAGGGGCAGCAGGATGCAACTAGGCCTGGGAAGAGTGGCTGAACAGGTTTCTCCTGTCGGGGGTAGTTGTCAGGCAGAATCCAGTTTCACTAAGCCAGGTTTCAGTTAAATGTCACTTTTTGTTCCCAGTTTTCTACATTCAAATCAAACTGACAATTTGTACCTATACATTAAATAATTACTTCCTTCAAGTCATTTCAGAATATGGTTTTACATTCTTCCACCTCTTAGCAAGTCTTTCCTTGGTCTGGTTTTGTTTCATTTGTGCAGTTTTACACAAAGGTCTGGTGGTTTTAAAACGCCGGCTTTCTGATAGTGGTGAGTACTGGTAATGCAACCATTTTTGGGATTAAGAAAATGAATTCCCCACAGTTCTGAGTTGCTTTTTTTTTTGCAATCAGCATTGCCATTCCCAATGGTTTCAGGCTACTGTGTGTGCAGCCCAATGGTGGTTTTAGGCAGTGCCCTCCTGTGCTCACAACATAGGCAAAAATGGGTGGCAGCCTATTCTTCATGTTTTCCCTGTGCACTCTCTGGGGAGTTCTGGCCATCATGATGTTTTCCATGCCAGTACTGCACAGTTTTATGGTAGGGCTTGTATGCATGGGTAAAAACATCCCACAGTCCGAGAAGGTAGGTGGCAGTGTTGGGGTAGGCTTGGCCTGGGGGAAGAGAGTTAGAGATGAGAAGAGAGGAGGGAGTGATCGTTCCAGGAGAGAGGAATAGTCAGAGGTGTGGAGAGGGCAATTGTATTTCACACCCAAAACTACTGGTTGCATGTGAAGGTTGCACAAGACTGGCTCTGAAGCAGCATTTTGCAATGGGGTAGCAGCATTCTGCAATGGGGTTCATCACCAAAATAAGAATAACACATACATTTAGGAATTATGCTATGCAAGACACATTGCGGTATTCAAGGAGCCACATTCAGCATCAGCTGCAGTTTGTTAGTTACAAATGGGCTGATTCATGGAAAAGTAGGCATTCTTCCCGCAAAGGGCGCATGCCAAGAATGAGACTGCGTGAGCCTGCACAGAATAAAAAATGCACACCCTGCGTATTCATGGAATTCACTGTGCAAAGTAACTATATATGCAAGTTGCGTCTGGTACGCCCCTGACACGCCCCCACGGAAAGAAAAAACAGCCAGGACACCCACCTTTGCGTGCACCCCAGAGGCGAATAGATGCACCCTTCAAACAGTGTGTGTGGTCCCCTGCAAGCAGACCTGCATCCTGGGGACCCTGCGCGGGGTCCCCCGTAACTGGTACCAGCACCACGACAACATGCGTACGATGTATCTTAACTCAGGTAAAACTCAGAAATCTGCATGCAAACCACTGTAAACCATTCCTGCTCCAAACTAAACTGCATACACGCACCCCTAAATCTGATCGGATACCCATTTGTGGAGGGATTTGCGTGGGCATTTTGCAGGCGAGAGGTTGTTTAGTCACATCCATGAATATACTTTGTCATGAGCATTTGTTGACGTGGTATATGGACTGCCTGCGGCCTATTCCTACTAACGCACACTTTTTCCTTGTTCTTCCCCACTTTCCAAGCTCTGTCCTCTGTGCAGGCCTTGCGCATGCTCCGCGTGGTTTCTCGCGCAAGGCACTTTAGCGCTTGCAGAGATGTGCCAAGCCTGAGCGAACTCCACGCATGTCCAGGGTAGTGGCCATGTAGTTATGGTTAAGTTGGTGTTTCCATAGGAAGAGCACTTTTTGGGCGGCTTATAACTTAGCTCTCCCTGGACGAATCCTCACCAAACTTTGCAAAAAAAGTATTTGGGTCACTCTGAATTTTTTTTACAAAGTTTGGTGAGGATTCGTCCAGGGGGGGGGAAGTTATAGGGGGAGACCCAAAACTTTTTTTTTCCCATAGACATAATGGGAAAAAAATTTGCTCATGCCTACAGCCCAAACCGCTGGACGAATTTACACCAATTTACACATTTGTGGCAGGAGCGGCGGCTTGGTCCCGAAAGCGTGCTTTGCTTTATTTGGTGTAAATCCGTCCAGTAGTTTTTAAAAAAATGACAAAAATGTAAGTGAAAATAATTAGTGATATCTGTGTTCGCTTCGCGGACACACTTCCCTGTTCGCTCCGCGGACAGGACGGTGTTTGGGCAAGCAGCTTGCGTGATGTCTGCGGCCATCTGACGTGCTCTCTCATTGGATGCGGTGAAAGCGTGCAGTGCGTCTGGCTTCAGAGATGCCTGCCATCTTTCTTCCTCGCCGCCTGCACAGTAAGTCTTGTGTCTGTCTCCTGTTCCTCCCACCCCCGCTCATGCCCCGTGTGTCCTTCTTGTCCCCCCCACCCCCACTCATTCTCCTCTCCGTGTCTCCCCTGTTCCTCCAGCCCCCCGCTCACGCCATCGGCACACGGTGGCCAGCGGAGGGCCGAGGAACGTGATCTGCCGCCTGCATACGAACGCCGTGTGTCTCTCTCCCTCCCCCCACCCCCCGCTCATGCCCCGTGTGTCTCTCTCTCCTTCCCCTACCCCCCGCTCATGCCCCGTGTGTCTCTCTCCCTCCCCCCACCCCCGCTCATGCCCCGTGTGTCTCTCTGCCTCCCCCCACCCCCGCTCATGTCCAGTGTGTCTCTCTCCCTCCCCCCACCCCCGCTCATTCCCCGTGTGTCTCTCTCCCTCCCCCATCCCCCGCTCATGCCCCATGTGTCTCTCTCCCCTTCCCCCCACCCCCTGCTCATGCCCCGTGTGTCTCTCTCCCTCCCCCTAACCCCCGCTCATGCCCCGTGTGTCTCTCCCCCTCCCGCCCACCCCCCGCTCATGCCCCGTGTCTCTCTCCCCTTCCCCCACCCCCTGATCATGCCCCGTGTGTCTCTCTCCCTCCCCCCACCCCCGCTCATGCCCCATGTGTCTCTCTCCCTCCCCTCCACCCCGCTCATGCCCCGTGTCTCTCTCTCCTTCCCCCACCCCCTGCTCATGCCCCGTGTGTCTCTCCCCCTCCCGCCCACCCCTGCTCATGCCCCATGTGTCTCTCCCCCTCCCGCCCACCCCCCGCTCATGCCCCGTGTGTCTCTCCCCTTCCCACCCACCCCCTGCTCATGCCCTGTGTGTCTCTCCCCCTCCCGCCCACCCCCGCTCATGCCCCGTGTGTCTCTCTCCCCTTCCCCCCACCCCCCGCTCATGCCCCGTGTGTCTCACTACCTCCCCCCACCCCCGCTCATGCCCCGTGTGTCTCTCCCCCTCCTGCCCACCCCCCGGTCATGCCCCATGTGTCTCTCCCCCTCTCGCCCACCCCCCGGTCATGCCCCATGTGTCTCTCTCCCCCCCCACCCCTGCTCAAGCCCTGTGTGTCTCTCTCCCTCCCCTCCACCCCCGCTCATGCCCCGTGTCTCTCTGCCCTCCCGTCCACCCCCATTCATGCCCTGTGTGTCTCTCCCCTTCCCCCCACCACCGCTCATGCCCTGTGTGTCTCTCGACCCTTCCACCCCCGCTCATGCCCCGTGTGTCTCTCCCATTCCCCACACCCCCCGCTCATGCCTCGTGTGTCTCTCTCCCTCCCCCCACCCCCGCTCATGCCCCGTGTATCTCTCCCCCTGCTCATGCCCCGTGTGTCTCTCCCCTTCCCGGCCACCCCCTGCTCATGCCCCGTGTGTCTCTCCCCCTCCCACCCACCCCCCGCTCATGCCCCGTGTGTCTCTCTCCCCTTCCCCCACCCCCCGCTCATGCCCCGTGTGTCTCCCTCCCTCCCCTCCTCCCCCGCTCATGCCCCGTGTGTGTCTCCCCCTCCTGCCCATCCCCCGCTCATGACCCATGTGTCTCTCCAACTCCCGCCCACCCCCCGGTCATGCCCCGTGTGTCTCTCTCCCCCCCACCCCTGCTCAAGCCCCTTGTGTCTCTCTCCCTCCCCTCCACCCCCGCTCATGCCCCGTGTCTCTCTCCCCTCCTGCCCACCCCCGCTCATGCCCCGTGTGTCTCTCCCCCTCCCGCCCACCTCCAGCTCATGCCCCGTGTGTCTCTCCCCTTCCCCCAACCCCGCTCATGCCCCGTGTGTCTCTCGATCCTCCCCCCCACCCCCGCTCATGCCCCGTGTGTCTCTCCCATTCCCCACACCCCCGCTCATGCCTAGTGTGCCTCTCTCCCTCCCCCCACCCCCGCTCATGCGCCGTGTATCTCTCCCCCTCCCGCCCTACCCCCGCTCATGCCCCGTGTGTCTCTCCCCCTCCTGGCCACCCCCCGCTCACGCCCCGTGTGTTTCTCCCCTGACCGCCCACCTCCCGCTCATGCCCCATGTGTCTCTCCCCCTCCCGCCCACCCTCCGCTCATGCCCCATGTGTCTCTCCCCCTCCCGCCCACCCCCCTCTCATGCCCGTGTGTCTCTCTCCCTCCCCCCACCCCCCGCTCATGCCCCGTGTGTTTCTCTCCCTCCCCCCACCCCCCGCTCATGCCCCGTGTGTCTCTCCCCCTCCCGCCCACACCCCACTCATGCCCCGTGTGTCTCTCTCCCTCCCGCCCACCCCCCGCTCATGCCCCGTGTGTCTCTCTCCCTTCCGCCCACCCTCCGCTCATGCCCCGTGTGTCTCTCTCCCTCCCGCCCATCCCCCACTCATGCCCCGTGTGTCTCTCTCCCTCCCGCCCACCCCCCGCTCATGCCCCGTGTGTGTCTCTCCCTTCCGCCCACCCCCCGCTCATGCCCCGTGTGTCTCTCTCCCTCCCGCCCATCCCCCACTCATGCCCCGTGTGTCTCTCTCCCTCCCGCCCCCCGCTCATGCCCGTGTGTCTCTCTCCCCTTCCCCCCACCCCCCGCTCATGCCCCGTGTCTGTCTCCTGTTGCCCCCCACCCCCCCGCTCATGCCCCGTGTCTGTCTCCTGTTCTCCCCACCCCCCGCTCATGCCCCGTGTCTGTGTCCTGTTCCCCCCACCCCTGCTCATGCCCCGTGTCTAGTCTCCTGTTCCCCCCACCCGCTCATGCCCTGTGTCTATCTCCTGTTCCCCCCACCCGCTCATGCCCTGTGTCTCTCTCTTGTTGCCCCCATCCCCCCGCTCATGCCCCGTGTCTGTCTCCTGTTCTCCCCACCCCCCGCTCATGCCTGTGTCTGTCTCCTGTTCCTCCCACCCCCGCTCATGCCCAGTGTCTGTCTCCTGTTGCCCCACACCCCCCGCTACTGCCCCGTGTCCATTCTCCCCACCCCCCGCTCATGCCCCATGTCTGTTGTTCCCCCCACCCCCGCTCATGCCCCGTGTCTGTCTCTCCTGTTCCTCCACCCCCGCTCATTCCCTGTGTCTCTCCTGTTGCCCCCCACCCCCTGCTCATGCCCTGTGTCTGTCTCCTGTTGCCCCCCACCTTCCGCTCATGCTCCGTGTCTGTCTCCTGTTCTCCCCACCCCCCGCTCATGCTCCGTGTCTGTCTCCTGTTCCCCCCACCCCCTGCTCATGCCCTGTGTCTGTTTCCTATTGCCCCCCGCTCATGCCCCGTGTCTGTCTCCTGTTGCCCCCACCCCCCGCTCATGCGCCGTGTCTGTCTCTGTTGTTCCCCCCAACCCCCGCTCATGCCCCGTGTCTGTCTCCTGTTGCCCCCCGCTCATGCCCTGTGTCTGTCTCCTGTTGCCCCCCACACCCCGCTCATGCGCCGTGTCTGTCTCTGTTGTTCCCCCAACCCCCGCTCATGCCCCGTGTCCGTCTCCTGTTCCCCCCACCCGCTCAGGCCCGTGTCTCTCTCCTGTTGCCCACCACCCCTCGGTCATGCCCCGTGTCTGTCACCTGTACCCCCAACCCCCCGCTCATGCCCTGTGTCTCTATCCTGTTGCCCCCACCCCCTGCTCATGCCCCGTGTCTGTCTCCTGTTCCCACCACACCCCGCTCATGCCCCGTGTCTCCCTCCTGTTGCACCCCCCCCGCTCATGCCCCGTGTCTGTCTCCTGTTCTCCCCACCCCCGCTCATGCCCCGTATCCGTCTCCTGTTCCCCCACCCGCTCAGGCCCGTGTCTCTCTCCTGTTGCCCACCACCCCTCGGTCATGCCCCGTGTCTGTCACCTGTACCCCCAACCCCCCGCTCATGCCCTGTGTCTCTATCCTGTTGCCCCCACCCCCTGCTCATGCCCCGTGTCTGTCTCCTGTTCCCACCACACCCCGCTCATGCCCCGTGTCTCCCTCCTGTTGCACCCCCCCCGCTCATGCCCCGTGTCTGTCTCCTGTTCTCCCCACCCCCGCTCATGCCCCGTATCTGTCTCCTGTACCCCCCCAACCTCCGCTCATGCTTCGTGTGTCTCTCTCCCTCCCCCCACCCCCGCTCATGCCCCGTGTATCTCTCCCCTCCTGCCCACCCCCGCTCATGCCCCGTGTGTCTCTCCCCCTCCCGCCCACCTCCCGCTCATGCCCCGTGTGTCTCTCCCCTTCCCCCCACCCCGCTCCTGCCCCGTGTGTCTCTCGACCCTCCCCCCCACCCCCGCTCTGGCCCGTGTGTCTCTCCCATTCCCCACACCCCCCACTCATGCCTCGTGTGCCTCTCTCCCTCCCCCCACCCCCGCTCATGCCCCGTGTATCTCTCCCCCTCCCGCCCACCTCCCGCTCATGCCCCGTGTGTCTCTCCCCTCCCGGCCACCCCCGCTCATGCCCCGTGTGTTTCTCCCCTGACCGCCCACCCCCCGCTCATGCCCCATGTGTCTCTCCCCCTCCCGCCCACCCCCCGCTCATGCCCCGTGTGTCTCTCCCCCTGCCGCCCACCCCCCACTCATGCCCCGTGTGTCATCTCTCCCTCCCCCCACCCCCGCTCATGCCCCGTGTGTTTCTCTCCCTCCCCCCACCCCCCGCTCACGCCCCGTGTGTCTCTCCCCCTCCCGCCCACCCCCCGCTCATGCCCCGTGTGTCTCTCTCCCTCCCGACCACCCCCCGCTCATGCCCCGTGTGTCTCTCTCCCTTCCGCCCACCCCCCGCTCATGCCCTGTGTGTCTCTCTCCCTCCCGCCCATCCCCCGCTCATGCCCCGTGTGTCTCTCCCCCTCCCGCCCACCCCCCGCTCATGCCCCGTGTGTCTCTCTCCCTCCCGCCCACCCCCCGCTCATGCCCCGTGTGTCTCTCTCCCTTCCGCCCACCCCCCGCTCATGCCCCGTGTGTCTCTCTCCCTCCCGCCCATCCCCCGCTCATGCCCCGTGTGTCTCTCTCCCTCTCGCCCACCCCCCGCTCATGCCCCGTGTGTCTCTCTCCCTTCCGCCTACCCCCCGCTCATGCCCCGTGTGTCTCTCTACCTCCCGCCCACCCCCCGCTCATGCCCCGTGTCTGTCTTCTGTTCCCCCCGCTCATGTCCTGTGTCTGTCTCCTGTTGCCCCCCACACCCACCGCTCATGCCCCGTGTCTGTCTCCTGTTCCCCCCACCCCCGCTCATGCCCCGTGTCTATCTCCTGTTGCCCCCACCCCCCACTCATGCCCCGTGTCTTGTCTCCTGTTCCCCCCACCCGCTCATGCCCTGTGTCTATCTCCTGTTCCCCCCACCCGCTCATGCCCTGTGTCTCTCTCTTGTTGCCCCCATCCCCCCGCTCATGCCCCATGTCTGTCTCCTGTTCTCCCCACCCCCCGCTCATGCCCCGTGTCTGTTTCCTGTTCCTCCCACCCCCGCTCATGCCCCGTGTCTGTCTCCTCTTGCCCCCCACCCCCCGCTACTGCCCCGTGTCTATTCTCCCCACCCCCGCTCATGCCCCATGTCTGTTGTTCCCCCCACCCCCGCTCATGCCCCGTGTCTGTCTCCTGTTCCCCCCACACCTCGCTCATGCCCCGTGTCTGTCTCTCCTGTTCCCCCACCCCCGCTCATTCCCTGTGTCTCTCCTGTTGCCCCCCACCCCCCGCTCATGCCCTGTGTCTGTCTCCTGTTGCCCCCCACCTTCCGCTCCTGCTCCGTGTCTGTCTCCTGTTCTCCCCACCCCCCGCTCATGCCCCATGTGTCTCTCCCCCTCCCGCCCACCCCCCGCTCATGCCCCGTGTGTCTCTCCCCCTGCCGCCCACCCCCCACTCATGCCCCGTGTGTCATCTCTCCCTCCCCCCACCCCCCGCTCATGCCCCGTGTGTTTCTCTCCCTCCCCCCACCGCCCGCTCATGCCCCGTGTGTCTCTCCCCCTCCCGCCCACCCCCCGCTCATGCCCCGTGTGTCTCTCTCCCTTCCGCCCACCCCCCGCTCATGCCCCGTGTGTCTCTCTCCCTCCCGCCCATCCCCCGCTCATGCCCCGTGTGTCTCTCCCCCTCCCGCCCACCCCCCGCTCATGCCCCGTGTGTCTCTCTCCCTCCCGCCCACCCCCCGCTCATGCCCCGTGTGTCTCTCTCCCTTCCGCCCACCCCCCGCTCATGCCCCGTGTGTCTCTCTCCCTCCCGCCCTCCCCCGCTCATGCCCCGTGTGTCTCTGTCCCTCTCGCCCACCCCCGCTCATGCCCCGTGTGTCTCTCTCCCTTCCGCCTACCCCCCGCTCATGCCCCGTGTGTCTCTCTACCTCCCGCCCACCCCCCGCTCATGCCCCGTGTGTCTCTCTCCCTCCCCCACCCACCACTCATTCCCCGTGTGTCTCTCTCCCCTTCCCCCCACCCCCCGCTCATGCCCCGTGTCTGTCTCCTGTTGCCCCCCACACCCACCGCTCATGCCCCGTGTCTGTCTCCTGTTGCCCCCCACACCCACCGCTCATGCCCCGTGTCTGTCTCCTGTTCCCCCCACCCCCGCTCATGCCCCGTGTCTATCTCCTGTTGCCCCCACCCCCCACTCATGCCCCGTGTCTTGTCTCCTGCTCCCCCCACCCGCTCATGCCCTGTGTCTATCTCCTGTTCCCCCCACCCGCTCATGCCCTGTGTCTCTCTTGTTGCCCCCATCCCCCCGCTCATGCCCCATGTCTGTCTCCTGTTCTCCCCACCCCCCGCTCATGCCCCGTGTCTGTTTCCTGTTCCTCCCACCCCCGCTCATGCCCCGTGTCTGTCTCCTCTTGCCCCCCACCCCCCGCTACTGCCCCGTGTCTATTCTCCCCACCCCGCTCATGCCCCATGTCTGTT
Source organism: Ambystoma mexicanum (assembly GCF_040938575.1). Taxonomy (NCBI): domain Eukaryota; kingdom Metazoa; phylum Chordata; class Amphibia; order Caudata; family Ambystomatidae; genus Ambystoma; species Ambystoma mexicanum. Next base: position 426,660,512 of record NC_090935.1, read on the forward strand.
GTTCCCCCCACCCCCGCTCATGCCCCGTGTCTGTCTCCTGTTCCCCCCACACCTCGCTCATGCCCCGTGTCTGTCTCTCCTGTTCCCCCACCCCCGCTCATTCCCTTTGTCTCTCCTGTTGCCCCCCACCCCCCGCTCATGCCCTGTGTCTGTCTCCTGTTGCCCCCCACCTTCCGCTCCTGCTCCGTGTCTGTCTCCTGTTCTCCCCACCCCCCGCTCATGCTCCGTGTCTGTCTCATGTTCCCCCCACCCCCCGCTCATGCCCCGTGTGTCTCTCCCCTTCCCCCCACCCCGCTCCTGCCCCGTGTGTCTCTCGACCCTCCCCCCCACTTCCGCTCATGCCCCGTGTTTCTCTCCCTCCCCCCACCCCCCGCTCATGCCCCGTGTGTCTCTCCCCCTCCCGCCCACCCCCCGCTCATGCCCCGTGTGTCTCTCTCCCTCCCGCCCACCCCCCGCTCATGCCCCGTGTGTCTCTCTCCCTCCCGCCCATCCCCCGCTCATGCCCCGTGTGTCTCTCTCCCTCCCGCCCACCCCCTGCTCATGCCCCGTGTGTCTCTCTCCCTCCCGCCCATACCCCACTCATGCCCCGTGTGTCTCTCTACCTCCCGCCCACCCCCCGCTCATGCCCCGTGTGTCTCTCTCCCTCCCCCCACCCCCCACTCATGCCCCGTGTGTCTCTCTCCCCTTCCCCCACCCCCCGCTCATGCCCCGTGTCTGTCTTCTGTTCCCCCCGCTCATGCCCTGTGTCTTTCTCCTGTTGCCCTCCACACCCCCCGCTCATGCCCCGTGTCTGTCTCCTGTTCTCCCCACCCCCCGCTCATGCCCCGTGTCTGTGTCATGTTCCCCCCACCCCCGCTCATGCCCCGTGTCTATCTCCTGTTGCCCCCACCCCCTGCTCATGCCCTGTGTCTTGTCTCCTGTTCCCCCCCACCCGCTCATGCCCTGTGTCTATCTCCTGTTCCCCCCACCCGCTCATGCCCTGTGTCTCTCTCTTGTTGCCCCCATCCCCCCGCGCATGCCCGTTGTTTGGGCAAGCAGCTTGGGTGATGTCTGCGGCCATCTGACGTGCTCTCTCATTGGATGCAGTGAAAGCGTGCAGTGCGTCTGGCTTCAGAGATGCCTGCCATCTTTCTTCCTCGCCGCCTGCACAGTAAGTCTTGTGTCTGTCTCCTGTTCCTCCCACTCCCGCTCATGCCCCGTGTGTCCTTCTTGTCCCCCCCACCCCCACTCATTCTCCTCTCCGTGTCTCCCCTGTTCCTCCAGCCCCCCGCTCACGCCATCGGCACACGGTGGCCAGCGGAGGGCCGAGGAACGTGATCTGCCGCCTGCATACGAACGCCGTGTGTCTCTCTCCCTCCCCCCACCCCCCGCTCATGCCCCGTGTGTCTCTCTCTCCTTCCCCTACCCCCCGCTCATGCCCCGTGTGTGTCTCTCTCCCTCCCCCCACCCCCGCTGATGCCCCGTGTGTCTCTCTCCCTCCCCCCATCCCCCGCTCATGCCCCATGTGTCTCTCTCCCCTTCCCCCCACCCCCTGCTCATGCCCCGTGTGTCTCTCTCCCTCCCCCTAACCCCCGCTCATGCCCCGTGTGTCTCTCCCCCTCCCGCCCACCCCCCGCTCATGCCCCGTGTCTCTCTCCCCTTCCCCCACCCCCTGATCATGCCCCGTGTGTCTCTCTCCCTCCCCTCCACCCCCGCTCATGCCCCGTGTGTCTCTCTCCCTCCCCACACCCCGCTCATGCCCCATGTGTCTCTCTCCCTCCCCTCCACCCCGCTCATGCCCCGTGTCTCTCTCTCCTTCCCCCACCCCCTGCTCATGCCCCGTGTGTCTCTCCCCCTCCCGCCCACCCCTGCTCATGCCCCGTGTGTCTCTCTCTCCTTCCCCTACCCCCCGCTCATGCCCCGTGTGTCTCTCTCCCTCCCCCACCCCCGCTCATGCCCCGTGTGTCTCTCTGCCTCCCCCCACCCCAGCTCATGTCCAGTGTGTCTCTCTCCCTCCCCCCACCCCCTGCTCATGCCCCGTGTGTCTCTCTCCCTCCCCCTAACCCCCGCTCATGCCCCATGTGTCTCTCCCCCTCCCGCCCACCCCCCGCTCATGCCCCGTGTCTCTCTCCCCTTCCCCCACCCCCTGATCATGCCCCGTGTGTCTCTCTCCCGCCCCCCCACCCCCGCTCATGCCCCATGTGTCTCTCTCCCTCCCCTCCACCCCGCTCATGCCCCGTGTCTCTCTCTCCTTCCCCCACCCCCTGCTCATGCCCCGTGTGTCTCTCCCCCTCCCGCCCACCCCTGCTCATGCCCCATGTGTCTCTCCCCCTCCCGCCCACCCCCCGCTCATGCCCCGTGTGTCTCTCCCCCTCCCGCCCACCCCCGCTCATGCCCCGTGTGTCTCTCCCCCTCCCGCCCACCCCCGCTCATGCCCCGTGTGTCTCTCTCCCCTTCCCCCCACCCCCCGCTCATGCCCCGTGTGTCTCACTACCTCCCCCCACCCCCGCTCATGCCCCGTGTGTCTCTCCCCCTCCTGCCCACCCCCCGGTCATGCCCCATGTGTCTCTCCCCCTCTCGCCCACCCCCCGGTCATGCCCCATGTGTCTCTCTCCCCCCCACCCCTGCTCAAGCCCTGTGTGTCTCTCTCCCTCCCCTCCACCCCCGCTCATGCCCCGTGTCTCTCTGCCCTCCCGTCCACCCCCACTCATGCCCCGTGTATCTCTCCCCCTCCCGCCCACCTCCCGCTAATGCCCTGTGTGTCTCTCCCCTTCCCCCCACCACCGCTCATGCCCTGTGTGTCTCTCGACCCTTCCACCCCCGCTCATGCCCCGTGTGTCTCTCCCATTCCCCACACCCCCCGCTCATGCCTCGTGTGTCTCTCTCCCTCCCCCCACCCCCGCTCATGCCCCGTGTATCTCTCCCCCTCCCGCACACCCCCTGCTCATGCCCCGTGTGTCTCTCCCCTTCCCGGCCACCCCCTGCTCATGCCCCGTGTGTCTCTCCCCCTCCCACCCACCCCCCGCTCATGCCCCGTGTGTCTCTCTCCCCTTCCCCCACCCCCCGCTCATGCCCCGTGTGTCTCCCTCCCTCCCTCCTCCCCCGCTCATGCCCTGTGTGTCTCTACCCCTCCTGCCCATCCCCCGCTCATGACCCATGTGTCTCTCCACCTCCCGCCCACCCCCCGGTCATGCCCCGTGTGTCTCTCTCCCTCCCCTCCACCCCCGCTCATGCCCCGTGTCTCTCTCCCCTCCTGCCCACCCCCGCTCATGCCCCGTGTGTCTCTCCCCCTCCCGCCCACCTCCAGCTCATGCCCCGTGTGTCTCTCCCCTTCCCCCCACCCCGCTCATGCCCCGTGTGTCTCTCGATCCTCCCCCCCACCCCCGCTCATGCCCCGTGTGTCTCTCCCATTCCCCACACCCCCGCTCATGCCTAGTGTGCCTCTCTCCCTCCCCCCACCCCCGCTCATGCCCAGTGTATCTCTCCCCCTCCCGCCCTACCCCCGCTCATGCCCCGTGTGTCTCTCCCCCTCCTGGCCACCCCCCGCTCACGCCCCGTGTGTTTCTCCCCTGACCGCCCACCTCCCGCTCATGCCCCATGTGTCTCTCCCCCTCCCGCCCACCCTCCGCTCATGCCCCATGTGTCTCTCCCCCTCCCGCCCACCCCCCCTCTCATGCCCGTGTGTCTCTCTCCCTCCCCCCACCCCCCGCTCATGCCCCGTGTGTTTCTCTCCCTCCCCCCACCCCCCGCTCATGCCCCGTGTGTCTCTCCCCCTCCCGCCCACACCCCACTCATGCCCCGTGTGTCTCTCTCCCTCCCGCCCACCCCCCGCTCATGCCCCGTGTGTCTCTCTCCCTTCCGCCCACCCTCCGCTCATGCCCCGTGTGTCTCTCTCCCTCCCGCCCATCCCCCACTCATGCCCCGTGTGTCTCTCTCCCTCCCGCCCACCCCCCGCTCATGCCCCGTGTGTGTCTCTCCCTTCCACCCACCCCCCGCTCATGCCCCGTGTGTCTCTCTCCCTCCCGCCCATCCCCCACTCATGCCCCGTGTGTCTCTCTCCCTCCCGTCCCCCGCTCATGCCCGTGTGTCTCTCTCCCCTTCCCCCCACCCCCCGCTCATGCCCCGTGTCTGTCTCCTGTTGCCCCCCACCCCCCCGCTCATGCCCCGTGTCTGTCTCATGTTCTCCCCACCCCCCGCTCATGCCCCGTGTCTGTATCCTGTTCCCCCCACCCCTGCTCATGCCCCGTGTCTAGTCTCCTGTTCCCCCCACCCGCTCATGCCCTGTGTCTCTCTCTTGTTGCCCCCATCCCCCCGCTCATGCCCCGTGTCTGTCTCCTGTTCTCCCCACCCCCCGCTCATGCCCGTGTCTGTCTCCTGTTCCTCCCACCCCCGCTCATGCCCAGTGTCTGTCTCCTGTTGCCCCACACCCCCCCGCTACTGCCCCGTGTCTATTCTCCCCACCCCCCGCTCATGCCCCATGTCTGTTGTTCCCCCCACCCCCGCTCATGCCCCGTGTCTGTCTCTCCTGTTCCTCCACCCCCGCTCATTCCCTGTGTCTCTCCTGTTGCCCCCCACCCCCCCGCTCATGCCCTGTGTCTGTCTCCTGTTGCCCCCCACCTTCCGCTCATGCTCCGTGTCTGTCTCCTGTTCTCCCCACCCCCCGCTCATGCTCCGTGTCTGTCTCCTGTTCCCCCCACCCCCCGCTCATGCCCTGTGTCTGTTTCCTGTTGCCCCCCGCTCATGCCCCGTGTCTGTCTCCTGTTGCCCCCCACCCCCCGCTCATGCGCCGTGTCTGTCTCTGTTGTTCCCCCCAACCCCCGCTCATGCCCCGTGTCTGTCTCCTGTTGCCCCCCGCTCATGCCCTGTGTCTGTCTCCTGTTGCCCCCCACACCCCGCTCATGCGCCGTGTCTGTCTCTGTTGTTCCCCCAACCCCCGCTCATGCCCCGTGTCTGTCTCCTGTTCCCCCCACCCGCTCAGGCCCGTGTCTCTCTCCTGTTGCCCACAACCCCCCGGTCATGCCCCGTGTCTGTCACCTGTACCCCCAACCCCCCGCTCATGCCCTGTGTCTCTATCTTGTTGCCCCCACCCCCTGCTCATGCCCCGTGTCTGTCTCCTGTTCCCACCACACCCCGCTCATGCCCCGTGTCTGTCTCCTGTTGCCCCCATCCATGCCCCGTGTCTGTCTCCTGTACCCCCCACTCCGTGCTCATGCCCCGTGTCTCCCTCCTGTTGCACACCCCCCGCTCATGCCCCGTGTCTGTCTCCTGTTCTCCCCACCCCCGCTCATGCCCCGTATCTGTCTCCTGTACCCCCCCAACCTCCGCTCATGCCTCGTGTGTCTCTCTCCCTCCCCTCCACCCCTGCTCATGCCCCGTGTCTCTCCCCCTCCCGCCCACCCCCCGCTCATGCCCCGTGCGTCTCTCCCCCTCCCCCCACCCCCGCTCATGCCCAGTGTGTCTCTCTCCCTCCCCCACCCCCACTCATGCCCCGTGTCTCTCTCCCTCCCCCCACCCCCGCTCATGCCCCGTGTATCTCTCCCTCCCCCCACCCCCGCTCATGCCCCGTGTATCTCTCCCCCTCCCGCCCACCCCCTGCTCATGCCCCGTGTGTCTCTCCCCCTCCCGCCCAACCCCCCGCTCATGCCCCGTGTGTCTCTCCCCTCCTGCCCACCCCCGCTCATGCCCCGTGTGTCTCTCCCCCTCCCGCCCACCTCCCGCTCATGCCCTGTGTGTCTCTCCCCTTCCCCCCACCCCGCTCCTGCCCCGTGTGTCTCTCGACCCTCCCCCCCACCCCCGCTCTGGCCCGTGTGTCTCTCCCATTCCCCACACCCCCCACTCATGCCTCGTGTGCCTCTCTCCCTCCCCCCACCCCCGCTCATGCCCCGTGTATCTCTCCCCCTCCCGCCCAACCCCGCTCATGCCCCGTGTGTCTCTCCCCTCCTGGCCACCCCCCGCTCATGCCCCGTGTGTTTCTCTCCCTCCCCCCACCCCCCGCTCATGCCCCGTGTGTCTCTCCCCCTCCCGCCCACACCCCACTCATGCCCCGTGTGTCTCTCTCCCTCCCGCCCACCCCCCGCTCATGCCCCGTGTGTCTCTCTCCCTTCCGCCCACCCTCCGCTCATGCCCCGTGTGTCTCTCTCCCTCCCGCCCATCCCCCACTCATGCCCCGTGTGTCTCTCTCCCTCCCGCCCACCCCCCGCTCATGCCCCGTGTGTCTCTCTCCCTCCCGCCCATCCCCCACTCATGCCCCGTGTGTCTCTCTCCCTCCCGCCCCCCGCTCATGCCCCGTGTGTCTCTCTCCCCTTCCCCCCACCCCCCGCTCATGCCCCGTGATTGTCTCCTGTTGCCCCCCACCCCCCCCGCTCATGCCCCGTGTCTGTCTCCTGTTCTCCCCACCCCCCGCTCATGCCCCGTGTCTGTGTCCTGTTCCCCCCACCCCTGCTCATGCCCCGTGTCTAGTCTCCTGTTCCCCCCACCCGCTCATGCCCTGTGTCTATCTCCTGTTCCCCCCACCCGCTCATGCCCTGTGTCTCTCTCTTGTTGCCCCCATCCCCCCGCTCATGCCCCGTGTCTGTCTCCTGTTCTCCCCACCCCCCGCTCATGCCCGTGTCTGTCTCCTGTTCCTCCCACCCCCGCTCATGCCCAGTGTCTGTCTCCTGTTGCCCCACACCCCCCCGCTACTGCCCCGTGTCTATTCTCCCCACCCCCCGCTCATGCCCCATGTCTGTTGTTCCCCCCACCCCCGCTCATGCCCCGTGTCTGTCTCTCCTGTTCCTCCACCCCCGCTCATTCCCTGTGTCTCTCCTGTTCTCCCCACCCCCCGCTCATGCTCCGTGTCTGTCTCCTGTTCCCCCCACCCCCCGCTCATGCCCTGTGTCTGTTTCCTGTTGCCCCCCGCTCATGCCCCGTGTCTGTCTCCTATTGCCCCCCACACCCCGCTCATGCCCCGTGTCTGTCTCTGTTGTTCCCCCCAACCCCCGCTCATGCCCCGTGTCCGTCTCCTGTTCCCCCCACCCGCTCAGGCCCGTGTCTGTCTCCTGTTGCCCCCATCCATGCCCCGTGTCTGTCTCCTGTACCCCCCACTCCGTGCTCATGCCCCGTGTCTCCCTCCTGTTGCACCCCCCCGCTCATGCCCCGTGTCTGTCTCCTGTTCTCCCCACCCCCGCTCATGCCCCGTATCTGTCTCCTGTACCCCCCCAACCTCCGCTCATGCCTCGTGTGTGTCTCTCCCTCCCCTCCACCCCTGCTCATGCCCCGTGTCTCTCCCCCTCCCGCCCACCCCCCGCTCATGCCCCGTGCGTCTCTCCCCCTCCCCCCACCCCCGCCCCATGTCTCTCTCTCCCTTCCCCCCACCCCCGCTCATGCCTCGTGTCTCTCTCCCTCCCCCCACCCCCGCTCATGCCCCGTGTATCTCTCCCCCTCCCGCCCACCCCCTGCTCATGCCCCGTGTGTCTCTCCCCCTCCCGCCCAACCCCCCGCTCATGCCCCGTGTGTCTCTCTCCCTCCCGCCCATCCCCCACTCATGCCCCGTGTGTCTCTCTCCCTCCCGCCCCCCGCTCATGCCCGTGTGTCTCTCTCCCCTTCCCCCCACCCCCCGCTCATGCCCCGTGTCTGTCTCCTGTTGCCCCCCACCCCCCCCGCTCATCGCTCATGCCCCGTGTCTGTCTCCTGTTCTCCCCACCCCCCGCTCATGCCCCGTGTCTGTGTCCTGTTCCCCCCAACCCTGCTCATGCCCCGTGTCTAGTCTCCTGTTCCCCCCACCCGCTCATGCCCTGTGTCTATCTCCTGTTCCCCCCACCCGCTCATGCCCTGTGTCTCTCTCTTGTTGCCCCATCCCCCCGCTCATGCCCCGTGTCTGTCTCCTGTTCTCCCCACCCCCCGCTCATGCCCGTGTCTGTCTCCTGTTCCTCCCACCCCGCTCATGCCCAGTGTCTGTCTCCTGTTGCCCCACACCCCCCCGCTACTGCCCCGTGTCTATTCTCCCCACCCCCCGCTCATGCCCCATGTCTGTTGTTCCCCCCACCCCCGCTCATGCCCCGTGTCTGTCTCTCCTGTTCCTCCACCCCCGCTCATTCCCTGTGTCTCTCCTGTTGCCCCCCACCCCCCGCTCATGCCCTGTGTCTGTCTCCTGTTGCCCCCCACCTTCCGCTCATGCTTCGTGTCTGTCTCCTGTTCTCCCCACCCCCCGCTCATGCTCCGTGTCTGTCTCCTGTTCCCCCCACCCCCCGCTCATGCCCTGTGTCTGTTTCCTGTTGCCCCCCGCTCATGCCCCGTGTCTGTCTCCTGTTGCCCCCCACCCCCCGCTCATGCGCCGTGTCTGTCTCTGTTGTTCCCCCCAACCCCCGCTCATGCCCCGTGTCCGTCTCCTGTTCCCCCCACCCGCTCAGGCCCGTGTCTCTCTCCTGTTGCCCACCACCCCCCGGTCATGCCCCGTGTCTGTCACCTGTACCCCCAACCCCCCGCTCATGCCCTGTGTCTCTATCCTGTTGCCCCCACCCCCTGCTCAGGCCCCGTGTCTGTCTCCTGTTCCCACCACACCCCGCTCATGCCCCGTGTCTGTCTCCTGTTGCCCCCATCCATGCCCCGTGTCTGTCTCCTGTACCCCCCACTCCATGCTCATGCCCCGTGTCTCCCTCCTGTTGCACCCCCCCGCTCATGCCCCGTGTCTGTCTCCTGTTCTCCCCACACCCCCCGCTCATGCCCCGTGTCTGTCTCCTGTTCCCCCCACCCCCGCTCATGCCCCGTGTCTATCTCCTGTTGCCCCCACCCCCCACTCATGCCCCGTGTCTTGTCTCCTGTTCCCCCCACCCGCTCATGCCCTGTGTCTATCTCCTGTTCCCCCCACCCGCTCATGCCCTGTGTCTCTCTCTTGTTGCCCCCATCCCCCCGCTCATGCCCCATGTCTGTTTACTGTTCCCCCCACCCCCTGCTCATGCCCCGTGTCTGTCTCCTGTTCCCCCCACACCTCGCTCATGCCCCGTGTCTGTCTCTCCTGTTCCCCCACCCCCGCTCATTCCCTGTGTCTCTCCTGTTGCCCCCCACCCCCCGCTCATGCCTTGTGTCTGTCTCCTGTTGCCCCCCACCTTCCGCTCCTGCTCCGTGTCTGTCTCCTGTTCTCCCCACCCCCCGCTCATGCTCCGTGTCTGTCTCATGTTCCCCCCTCCCCCCGCTCATGCCCCGTGTGTCTCTCCCCTTCCCCCCACCCCGCTCCTGCCCCGTGTGTCTCTCGACCCTCCCCCCCACTTCCGCTCATGCCCCGTGTGACTCTCCCATTCCCCACCCCCCCCGCTCATGCCTCGTGTGCCTCTCGACCTCCCGCCCACCCCCCGCTCACGCCCCGTGTGTCTCTCCCCCTCCTGCCCACCCCCCACTCATGCCCCGTGTGTCTCTCTCCCTCCCCCAACCCCCCGCTCATGCCCCGTGTGTCTCTCTCCCTCCCGCCCACCCCCCGCTCATGCCCCGTGTGTCTCTCTCCCTTCCGCCCACACCCCGCTCATGCCCCGTGTGTCTCTCTCCCTCCCGCCCATCCCCCGCTCATGCCCCGTGTGTCTCTCTCCCTCCCGCCCACCCCCCGCTCATGCCCCGTGTGTCTCTCCCCCTGCCGCCCACCCCCCACTCATGCCCCGTGTGTCATCTCTCCCTCCCCCCACCCCCCGCTCATGCCCCGTGTGTCTCTCTCCCCTCCCCCCACCCCCCGCTCATGCCCCGTGTCTGTCTTCTGTTCCCCCCGCTCATGCCCTGTGTCTTTCTCCTGTTGCCCTCCACACCCCCCGCTCATGCCCCGTGTCTGTGTCCTGTTCCCCCCACCCCCGCTCATGCCCCGTGTCTGTCTCCTGTTCCCCCCCACCCGCTCATGCCCTGTGTCTATCTCCTGTTCCCCCCACCCGCTCATGCCCTGTGTCTCTCTCTTGTTGCCCCCATCCCCCCGCGCATGCCCCGTGTCTGTCTCCTGTTCTCCCCACCCCCCGCTCATGCCCCGTGTCTGTCTCCTGTTCCTCCCACCCCCACTCATACCCCGTGTCTGTCTCCTGTTGCCCCCCACCCCCCGCTCATGCCCCATGTCTGTTGTTCCCCCCAGCCCCGCTCATGCCCCGTGTCTGTCTCCTGTTCCCCCCACACCTCGCTCATGCCCCGTGTCTGTCTCTCCTGTTCCCCCACCCCCCGCTCATTCCCTGTGTCTCTCCTGTTGCCCCCCACCCCCCGCTCATGCTCTGTGTCTGTCTCCTGTTCTCCCCACCCCCCGCTCATGCTCCGTGTCTGTCTCATGTTCCCCCCACGCCCCGCTCATGCCCTGTGTCTGTCTCCTTTTGCCTCCCGCTCATGCCCGTGTCTGTCTCCTGTTGCCCCCCAACCCCCGCTCATGCCCCGTGTCTGTCTCCTGTTGCCCCCACCCCCCGCTCATGCCCTGTGTCTGTCTCCTGTTGCCACCCACCCCCCGCTCATGCGCCGTGTCTGTCTCTGTTGTTCCCCCCAACCGCCGCTCATGCCCCGTGTCCGTCTCCTGTTCCCCCCACCCGCTCAGGTCCATGTCTCTCTCCTGTTGCCCACCACCCCCCGCTCATGCCCCGTGTCTCTCTCCTGTTGCCCCCCACCCCCCGCTCATGCCCCGTGTCTGTCTCCTGTTGCCCCCACCCCCCGCTCATGCCCTGTGTCTGTCTCTTTTTGCCTCCCGCTCATGCCCTGTTTCTGTCTTCTGTTCCCCCACCCCATGCTCATGCCCAGTGTCTGTCTCCTTTTCCCCCCACTCCCTGCTCATGCCCCGTGTCTGTCTCCTGTTGCCCCCACCCATGCCCCATGTCTGTCTCCTGTACCCCCCACTCTGCGCTCATGCCCCGTGTCTCTTTCCTGTTGCACCCCACCCCCCCACCCATGCCCCGTGTCTGTCTCCTGTTCCCCCCCACTCCGCGCTCATGCCCCGTGTCTCTCTCCTGTTGCACCCCACCCCCCGTTCATGCCCCGTGTCTTTCTCCTGTTCTCCCCACCCCCGCTCATGCCTCGTGTCTGTCTCCTGTTCCCCCCACCCCCTGCTCATGCCCCGTGTCTGTCTCCTGTTCCCCCACCCGCTCATGCCCCGTGTCTCTCTCCTGTTGCCCCCCCTGCTCATGCCCCATGTCTGTCTCCTGTTCCCCCCACCCGCTCAGGCCCGTGTCTCTCTCCTGTTGCACCCCACCCCCCGCTCATGCCCCGTGTCTGTCTCCTGTTCTCCCCACCCCCGCTCATGCCTCGTGTCTGTCTCCTGTTCCCCCCACCCCCTGCTCATGCCCCGTGTCGCTCTCCTGTTGCCCCCCGCTCATGCCCCGTGTCTGTCTCCTGTACCCCCCCACGCCCCCGCTCATGCCCCGTGTCTGTCTCCTGTTCCCCCACCCGCTCATGCCCCGTGTCTCTCTCCTGTTGCCCCCCCTGCTCATGCCCCATGTCTGTCTCCTGTTCCCCCCACCCGCTCAGGCCCGTGTCTCTCACCTGTTGCCCACCACCCCCCACTCATGCCCCGTGTCTGTCTCCTGTACCCCCCCACCCCCCTGCTCATGCCCCGTGTCTCTCTCCTGTTGCCCCCCACCCCCTGCTCATGCCCCGTGTCTGTCTCCTGTACCCCCCACCCCCCACTAATGCCCCGTGTCTCTCTCCTGTTGCCCCCCAGCCCCCGCTCATGCCCTGTGTCTGTCTCTTGTTCCCACCACGCCCCGCTCATGCCCTGTGTCTGTCTCCTGTTGCCCCATCCATGCTCCGTGTCTGTCTCCTGTACCCCCCACTCCGCGCTCATGCCCCGTGTCTCTCTCCTGTTGCACCCCACCCCCCCGCTCATGCCCCGTCTCTGTCTCCTGTTCTCCCCACCCCCGCTCATGCCCCGTATCTGTCTCCTGTTCCCCCCAACCCGCGCTCATGCCTCGTGTGTCTCTCTCCCTCCCCTCCACCCCCGCTCATGCCCCGTGTCTCTCTCGCCTCCTGCCCACCCCCGCTCATGCCCCGTGTGTCTCTCCCCCTCCTGCCCACCCCCCGCTCATGCCCTGTGCGTCTCTCCCCCTCCCCCCACCCCCGCTCATGCCCCGTGTGTCTCTCTCCCTCCCCCACCCCCACTCATGCCCCGTGTCTCTCTCTCCCTCCCCCCACCCCCGCTCATGCCCCGTGGGTCTCTCCCCCTCCCCGCCCACCCCCTGCTCATGCCCCGTGTGTCTCTCCCCCTCCCGCCCAACCCCCGCTCATGCCCCGTGTGTCTCTACCCCTCCCGCCCACCCCCCGCTCATGCCCCGTGTGTCTCTCCCCCGAAGCGCCCACCCCCCACTCATGCCCCGTGTGTCTCTCCCCCTCCCGCCCACCCTCCGCTCATGCCCCGTGAGTCTCTCTCCCTCCCCCCCACCCCCGCTCATGCCCCGTGTGTCTCTCACCCTCCCGCCCACCCCCGCTCATGCCCCGTGTGTCTCTCTCCCTCCCGCCCACCCCCCGCTCATGCCCCATGTATCTCTGTCCCTCCCCCAACCCCCGCTCATGCCCTGTGTGTCTCTCTCCCTCCCCCCAAACCCGCTCATGCCCCGTGTGTCTCTCTCACCTTCCCCCCACACCCCGCTCATGCCCCGTGTCTGTCTTCTGTTCCCCCGCTCATGCCCCGTGTCTGTGTCCTGTTCTCCCCACCCCCCGCTCATGCCCCGTATCTGCCTCCTGTTCCCCTCATGTGCCGTGTCTGTCTCCTGTTGCCCCCCACGCCCCCCGCTCATGCCCCATGTCTGTCTCCTGTTCTCCCCACCCCCCGCTCATGCCCCGTGTCTGTGTCCTGTTCCCCCCACCCCCTGCTCATGCCATGTGTCTGTCTCCTGTTCCCCCACCCGCTCATGCCCCGTGTCTCTCTTGTTGCCCCCCACCCCCCCGCTCATGCCCCGTTTCTGTCTCCTGTTCTCCCCACCCCCCGCTCATGCCCCGTGTCTGTCTCCTGTTCCCCCACCCGCTCATGCCCCGTGTCTGTCTCCTGTTGCCCCCCACCCCTCCCGCTCATGCCCCGTGTCTCCACCCCCCGCTCATGCCCCGTGTCTGTTGTTCCCCCCACCCCCCGCTCTTGCCCCGTGTCTGTCTCCTGTTGCCCCCAACCCCCGCTCATGCCCGGTGTCTCTCCTGTTGCCCCCTACCGCCGCTAAACCCCGTGTCTGTCTCCTGTTGCCCCCACCCCCCGCTCATGCCCCGTGTCTGTCTCCTGTTCTCCCCACCCCCGCTCATGCTCCGTGTCTGTCTCCTGTTCCCCCCAGCCCACGCTCATGCCCCGTGTCTGTCTCCTGTTGCCCCCCACCCCCACTCTTGCCCCATGTCTGTCTCCTGTTGCCCCCCACCCCCCGCTCATGCCCCGTGTCTGTCTCTGTTGTTCCCCCAGCCCCCGCTCATGCCCCGTGTCTGTCTCCTGTTCCCCCCACCCCCCGCTCATGCCCCGTGTCTCTCTCCTGTTGCCCCCCACCCGCTCATGCCCCGTGTCTCTCTCCTGTTGCCCCCCCGCTCATGCCCCATGTCTGTCTCCTGTTCCCCCCACCCGCTCATGCCCCGTGTCTCTCTCCCCCTCCTGCCCACCCCCCGCTCATGCCCCGTGTGTCTCTCCCCCTCCCGCCCACCCCCACTCATGCCCCGTGTGTCTCTCCCCCTCCCGCCCACCCCCCGCTCATGCCCCATGTGTCTCTCCCTCTCCTGCCCACGCCCTACTCATTCCCCGTGTGTCTCTCCCCCTCCCGCCCACCCCCCGCTCATGCCCCGTGTGTCTCTCTCCCTCCCCCCAACCCCTGCTCATGCCTCATGTGTCTCTCTCCCTCTCCCCACCCCCTGCTCTTGCCCCGTGTGTCTCTCGACCTCCCCCCACCCCTGCTCTTGCCCCGTGTGTCTCTCGACCTCCCCCCACCCCTGCTCATGCCCCGTGAGTCTCTCCCTCTCCTGCCCACCCCCCGCTCATGCCCCGTGTGTCTCTCTCCTTCCCGCCCACCCCCCACTCATGCCCCATGTGTCTCTCTCCCTCCCCCACCCCCGCTCATGCCCCGTCTGTCTCTCTCCCTCCCCCCACCCCCGCTCATGCCCCGCGTGTCTCTCTCCCCTTCTCCCCACACCCCGCTAATGCCCCGTGTCTGTCTCCTGTTCCCCCCACACCTCGCTCATGCCCCGTGTCTGTCTCCTGTACCTCCCACCCCCCGCTCATTCCCCGTGTCTCTCCTGTTGCCTCCTGTTCCCCTCATGTGCCGTGTCTGTCTCCTGTTGCCCCCCACCCCCCGCTCATGCCCCGTGTCTTGTCTCCTGTTCCCCCCACCCGCTCATGCCCTGTGTCTGTCTGCTGTTCCCCCACCCGCTCATGCCCCGTGTCTCTCTCTTGTTGCCTCCCACCCCCCCGCTCATGCCCCGTGTCTGTCTCCTGTTCTCCCCACCCCCCGCTCATGCCCCGTGTCTGTCTCCTGTTCCCACACCCGCTCATGCCCCGTGTCTGTCTCCTGTTGCCCCCACCCCTCCCGCTCATGCCCCGTGTCTGTTCTCCCCACCCCCCGCTCATGCCCCATGTCTGTTGTTCCCCCCACCCCCCGCTCTTGCCCCGTGTCTGTCTCCTGTTCCCCCCAACCCCCGCTCATGCCCGGTGTCTCTCCTGTTGCCCCCTACCGCCGCTCATGCCCCGTGTCTGTGTCCTGTTCTCCCCACCCCCCGCTCATGCCCCGTGTCTGTCTCCTGTTCCCCCAGCCCACGCTCATGCCCCGTGTCTGTCTCCTGTTGCCCCCCACCCCCGCTCATGCCCCATGTCTGTCTCCTGTTGCCCCCACCCTCCGCTCATGCCACGTGTCTGTCTCTGTTGTTCCCCCAGCCCCCGCTCATGCCCCGTGTCTGTCTCCTGTTCCTCCCACCCCCCGCTCATGCCCCGTGTCTCTCTCCTGTTGCCCCCCCGCTCATGCCCCGGGTCTGTCTCCTGTTCCCCCCACCCGCTCATGCCCCGTGTCTCTCTCCTGTTGCCCCCCCGCTCATGCCCCGTGTCTGTCTCCTGTTCCCCCACCCGCTCATGCCCCGTGTCTCTCTCCTGTTGCCCACCACCCCCGCTCATGCCCTGTGTCTGTCTCCTGTACCTCCCCACCCCCCCGCTCATGCCCCGTCTCTCTCTCCTGTTGCCCCCCACCCCTCCCTCTTGCCCCATGTCTGTCTCCTGTACCCCACCACCCCCCGCTCATGCCCCATGTCTCTCTCATGTTGCCCCCCACCCCCACGCTCATGCCCCGTGTCTGTCTTCTGTTCCCCCCACCCCCTGCTCATGCCCCATGTCTGTCTCCTGTTCCCCCCACCCCCCGCTCATGCCCCGTGTCTGTCTCCTGTTGCCCCCACCCATGCCCTGTGTCTGTCTCCTGTACCCCCCCACTCGGCGCTCATGCCCCGTGTCTCTCTCCTGTTGCCCCCCACCCCGCCGCTCATGCCCCGTGTCTGTCTCCCGTTCTCCCCACCCCCGCTCATGCCCCATATCTGTCTCCTGTTCACCCCCACCCCCCGCTCATGCCTCGTGTGACTCTCTCCCTCCCACCCCACCCCCGCTCATGCCCCGTGTGTCTCTCCCCCTCCTGCCCAACCCCCGCTCATGCCCCGTGTGTCTCTCCCCCTCCCGCCCACCCCCACTCATGCCCCGTGTGTCTCTCCCCCTCCCGCCCACCCCCCGCTCATGCCCCATGTGTCTCTCCCTCTCCTGCCCACGCCCCGCTCATTCCCCGTGTGTCTCTCCCCCTCCCGCCCACCCCCCGCTCATGCCCCGTGTGTCTCTCTCCCTCCCCCCCAACCCCTGCTCATGCCTCGTGTGTCTCTCTCCCTCTCCCCACCCCCTGCTCTTGCCCCGTGTGTCTCTCGACCCCCCCCACCCCTGCTCATGCCCCGTGAGTCTCTCCCCCTCCTGCCCACCCCCCGCTCATGCCCCGTGTGTCTCTCTCCTTCCCGCCCACCCCCCACTCATGCCCCATGTGTCTCTCTCCCTCCCCCACCCCCCGCTCATGCCCCGTCTGTCTCTCTCCCTCCCCCACCCCCGCTCATGCCCCGTGTGTCTCTCTCCCCTTCTCCCCACACCCCGCTAATGCCCCGTGTCTGTCTTCTGTTCCCCCCGCTCATGCCCCGTGTCTGTCTCCTGTTGCCCCCCACCCCCCGCTCATGCCCCGTGTCTGTCTCCTGTTCCCCCCACACCTCGCTCATGCCCCGTGTCTGTCTCCTGTTCCCCCCACCCCCGCTCATTCCCCGTGTCTCTCCTGTTGCCCCCCACCCCCCGCTCATGCCCCGTGTCTGTCTCCTGTTGCCCCCCACCCCCCGCTCATGCTCCGTGTCTGTCTCCTGTTCCCCCCCCGCTCATGCCCTGTGTCTGTCTCCTGTTGCCCCCAACCCCTGCTCATGCCCCGTGTCTGTCTCCTGTTGCCCCCCACCCCCTGCTCATGCCCTGTGTCTGTCTCCTGTTGCCCCCCACCCACTGCTCATGCTCCGTGTCTGTCTCTGTTGTTCCCCCCAACCCCCGCTCATGCCCAGTGTCTGTCTCCTGTACCCCCCACCCCCCGCTCATGCCCCGTGTCTCTCTCCTGTACCCCTCCACCCCCCGCTCATGCCCGGTGTCTGTCTCCTGTTCCCCCAACCGCTCATGCCCCGTGTCTCTCTCGTGTTGCCCCCCAGCTCATGCCCCGTGTCAGTCTCCTGTTCCCCCCACCCGCTCAGGCCCGTGTCTCTCTCCTGTTGCCCACCAGCCCCCGCTCATGCCCCGTGTCTGTCTCCTGTTGCCCCCACCCATGCCCCGTGTCTGTCTCCTGTACCCCCCCACTCCGCGCTCATGCCCCGTGTCTCTCTCCTGTTGCACCCCACCCCCCGCTCATGCCCCGTGTCTGTCTCCTGTTCTCCCCACCCCCGCTCATGCCTCGTGTCTGTCTCCTGTTCCCCCATCCCCGCTCATGCCCCGTGTCTCTCTCCTGTTGCCCCCCACCCCCCGCTCATGCCCCGTGTCCGTCTCCTGTACCCCCCACCCCCCGCTCATGCCCCGTGTCTCTCTCCTGTTGCCCCCCCGCTCATGCCCCATGTCTGTCTCCTGTTCCCCCCACCCGCTCAGGCCTGTGTCTCTCTCCTGTTGCCCACCACCCCCCACTCATGCCCCGTGTCTGTCTCCTGTACCCCCCACCCCCCGCTCATGCCCCATGTCTCTCTCCTGTTGCCCCGCACCCCCTGCTCATGCCCCGTGTCTGTCTCCTGTACCCCCACCCCCCACTAATGCCCCGTGTCTCTCTCCTGTTGCACCCCACCCCCCCGCTCATGCCCCGTGTCTGTCTCCTGTTCTCCCCACCCCCGCTCATGCCCCGTATCTGTCTCCTGTTCCCCCCAACCCCCGCTCATGCCCCGTCTGTCTCTCTCCCTCCCCTCCACCCCCGCTCATGCCCCGTGTCTCTCTCCTGTTGCCCCCCACCCCCTGCTCATGCCCCGTGTCTGTCTCCTGTACCCCCCACTCCGCGCTCATGCCCCGTGTGTCTCTCTCCCTCCCCCCACCCCCTGCTCATGCCCCGTGTGTCTCTCTCCCTTCCCCAACTGCTGCTCATGCCCCATGTGTCTCTCTCCCTCCCCCCCACCCCCGCTCATGCCCCGTGTGTCTCTCACCCTCCCGCCCCCCCCCGGCTCATGCCCCATGTGTCTCTCTCCCTACCGCCCACCCCCCGCTCATGCCCCATGTATCTCTCTCCCTCCCCCCAACCCCCGCTCATGCCCCGTGTGTCTCTCTCCCTCCCCCCAAACCCGCTCATGCCCCGTGTGTCTCTCTCCCCCTTCCCCCCACACCCCGCTCATGCCCCGTGTCTGTGTCCTGTTCTCCCCACCCCCCGCTCATGCCCCGTATCTGCCTCCTGTTCCCCTCATGTGCCGTGTCTATCTCCTGTTGCCCCCCACGCCCCCCGCTCATGCCCCATGTCTGTCTCCTGTTCTCCCCACCCCCCGCTCATGCCCCGTGTCTGTGTCCTGTTCCCCCCACCCCCCGCTAATGCCATGTGTCTTGTCTCCTGTTCCCCCCACCTGCTCATGCCCTGTGTCTGTCTCCTGTTCCCCCACCCACTCATGCCCCGTGTCTCTCTCTTGTTGCCCCCCACCCCCCCGCTCATGCCCCGTGTCTGTCTCCTGTTCTCCCCACCCCCCGCTCATGCCCGTGTCTGTCTCCTGTTCCCCCACCCGCTCATGCCCCGTGTCTGTCTCCTGTTGCCCCCCACCCCTCCCGCTCATGCCCGTGTCTGTTCTCCCCACCCCCCGCTCATGCCCCGTGTCTGTTGTTCCCCCCACCCCTCGCTCTTGCCCCGTGTCTGTCTCCTGTTCCCCCCAACCCCCGCTCATGCCCGGTGTCTCTCCTGTTGCCCCCTACCGCCGCTCATGCCCCGTGTCTGTCTCCTGTTGCCCCACCCCCCGCTCATGCCCCGTGTCTGTCTCCTGTTCTCCACACCCCCGCTCATGCTCCGTGTCTGTCTCCTGTTCCCCCCAGCCCACGCTCATGCCCCGTGTCTCTCTCCTGTTGCCCCCCACCCCCGCTCATGCCCCATGTCTGTCTCCTGTTGCCCCCACCCCCCGCTCATGCCACGTGTCTGTCTCTGTTGTTCCCCCAGCCCCTGCTCATGCCCCGTGTCTGTCTCCTGTTCCCCCCACCCCCCGCTCATGCCCCGTGTCCTCTCTCCTGTTGCCCCCCCGCTCATGCCCCGTGTCTGTCTCCTGTTCCCCCCACCCGCTCATGCCCCGTGTCTCTCTCCTGTTGCCCCCCCGCTCATGCCCCGTGTCTGTCTCCTGTTCCCCCACCCGCTCATGCCCCGTGTCTCTCTCCTGTTGCCCACCACCCCCGCTCATGCCCTGTGTCTGTCTCCTGTACCTCCCCACCCCCCCGCTCATGCCCCGTCTCTCACTCCTGTTGCCCCCCACCCCTCCCTCTTGCCCCATGTCTGTCTCCTGTACCCCACCACCCCCGCTCATGCCCCATGTATCTCTCATGTTGCCCCCACCCCCACGCTCATGCCCCGTGTCTGTCTTCTGTTCTCCCCACCCCCCGCTCATGCCCCATGTCTGTCTCCTGTTCCCCCCACCCCCCGCTCATGCCCCGTGTCTGTCTCCTGTTGCCCCCACCCATGCCCTGTGTCTGTCTCCTGTACCCCCCACTCCGCGCTCATGCCCCGTGTCTCTCTCCTGTTGCCCCCCACCCCTCTGCTCATGCCCCGTGTCTGTCTCCTGTTGCCCCCCACCCCGCCGCTCATGCCCCGTGTCTGTCTCCTGTTCTCCCCACCCCTGCTCATGCCCCATATCTGTCTCCTGTTCACCCCCACCCCCCGCTCATGCCTCGTGTGTCTCTCTCCCTCCCACCCCACCCCCGCTCATGCCACGTGTGTCTCTCCCACTCCTGCCCACCCCCGCTCATGCCCCGTGTGTCTCTCCCCCTCCCGCCCACCCCCCACTCATGCCCCGTGTGTCTCTCCCCCTCCCGCTCACCCCCCGCTCATGCCCCGTGTGTCTCTCCCTCTCCCGCCCACGCCCCACTCATTCCCCGTGTGTCTCTCCCCCTCCCGCCCACCCCCGCTCATGCCCCGTGTGTCTCTCTCCCTCCCCCCAACCCCTGCTCATGCCTCGTGTGTCTCTCTCCCTCTCCCCACCCCCTGCTCTTGCCCCGTGTGTCTCTCGACCTCCCCCCCACCCTGCTCATGCCCCGTGAGTCTCTCCCCCTCCTGCCCACCCCCCGCTCATGCCCCGTGTGTCTCTCTCCTTCCCGCCCACACCCCACTCAGGCCCCATGTGTCTCTCTCCCTCCCCCCACCCCCGCTCATGCCCGTGTGTCTCTCTCCCCTTCTCCCCACACCCCGCTCATGCCCCGTGTCTGTCTCCTGTTGCCCCCCACCCCCCCGCTCATGCCCCGTGTCTGTCTCCTGTTCCCCCCACACCTCGCTCATGCCCCGTGTCTGTCTCCTGTTCCCCCCACCCCCCGCTCATTCCCCGTGTCTCTCCTGTTGCCCCCCACCCCCCGCTCATGCCCCGTGTCTGTCTCCTGTTGCCCCCCACCCCCCGCTAATGCTCCGTGTCTGTCTCCTGTTCCCCCCCGCTCATGCCCTGTGTCTGTCTCCTGTTGCCCCCCAACCCCTGCTCATGCCCCGTGTCTGTCTCCTGTTGCCCCCCACCCCCCCGCTCATGCCCTGTGTCTGTCTCCTCTTGCCCCCCACCCCCTGCTCATGCTCCGTGTCTGTCTCCTGTACCCCCCACCCCCCGCTCATGCCCCGTGTCTCTCTCCTGTCCCCGATCCACCCCCCGCTCATGCCCGGTGTCTGTCTCCTGTTCCCCCCAACCGCTCATGCCCCGTGTCTCTCTCGTGTTGCCCCCCGCTCATGCCCCGTGTCAGTCTCCTGTTCCCCCCACCCGCTCAGGCCCGTGTCTCTCTCCTGTTGCCCACCAGCCCCCTCTCATGCCCCGTGTCTGTCTCCTGTACCCCCCACCCCATGCTCTTGCCCTGTGTCTGTCTCCTGTTGCCCCCAATCCCCTCTCATGCCCCGTGTCTGTCTCCTGTTGCCCCCACCCATGCCCCGTGTCTGTCTCCTGTACCCCCCATCCCCGCTCATGCCCCGTGTCTCTCTCCTGTTGCCCCCCACCCCCCGCTCATGCCCCGTGTCTGTCTCCTGTACCCCCCACCCCCCGCTCATGCCCCGTGTCTCTCTCCTGTTGCCCCCCCCGCTCATGCCCCGTGTCTGTCTCCTGTTCCCCCCACCCGCTCAGGCCTGTGTCTCTCTCCTGTTGCCCACCACCCCCCACTCATGCCCCGTGTCTGTCTCCTGTACCCCCACCCCCCACTAATGCCCCGTGTCTCTCTCCTGTTGCACCCCACCCCCCCGCTCATGCCCCGTGTCTGTCTCCTGTTCTCCCCACCCCCGCTCATGCCCCGTATCGGTCTCCTGTTCCCCCCAACCCCCGCTCATACCCCGTCTGTCTCTCTCCCTCCCCTCCACACCCGCTCATGCCCCGTGTCTCTCTCCTGTTGCCCCCCACCCCCTGCTCATGCCCCGTGTCTGTCTCCTGTACCCCCCACTCCGCGCTCATGCCCCGTGTCTCTCTCCTGTTGCACCCCACCCCCCCGCTCATGCCCCGTGTCTGTCTTCTGTTCCACCCACCCCATGCTCATGCCCCGTGTCTGTCTTCTGTTCCCACAACGCCCCGCTCATGCCCCGTGTCTGTCTCCTGTTGCCCCCATCCATGCCCCGTGTCTGTCTCCTGTACCCCCCACTCCGCGCTCATGCCCCGTGTCTCTCTCCTGTTGCACCCCAATCCCCCGCTCATGCCCCGTGTCTGTCTCCTGTTCTCCCCATCCCCGCTCATGCCCCGTATCTGTCTCCTGTTCCCCCCAACCCCCGCTCATGCCTCGTGTCTCTCTCGCCTCCTGCCCACACCCGCTCATGCCCCGTGCGTCTCTCCCCCTCCCCCACCCCCGCTCATGCCCCGTGTGTCTCTCTCCCTCCCCCCACCCCCGCTCATTCCCCGTATCTCTCTCTCCCTTCCCCCCACCCCCGCTCATGCCTCGTGTCTCTCTCCCTCCCCCCACCCCCGCTCATGCCCCGTGTGTCTCTCCCCCTCCTCCCACCCCCTGCTCATGCCCCGTGTCTCTCCCCCTCCCGCCCAACCCCCCGCTCATGCCCCGTGTGTCTCTCAATCTCCCGCCCATCCCCCGCTCATGCCCCGTGTGTCTCTCCCCCGAAGCGCCCACCCCCCACTCATGTCCCGTGTGTCTCTCCCCTCCCGCCCACCCCCCACTCATGCCCCGTGTGTCTTTCTCCCTCCCCCCCACCCCCTGCTCATGCCCCGTGTGTCTCTCTCCCTCCCCCAACCGCCGCTCATGCCCCATATGTCTCTCTCCCTCCCCCCACCCCCGCTCATGCCCCGTGTGTCTCTCACCCTCCCGCCCACCCCCCTCTCATGCCCTGGGTGTCTCTCTCCTTCCCGCCCACCCCCCGCTCATGCCCCATGTGTCTCTCTCCCTCCCCCCACCCCCCGCTCATGCCCCGTGCGTCTCTCCCCCTCCCCCCACCCCCGCTCATGCCCCGTGTCTCTCTCTCCCTTCCCCCAACCCCCGCTCATGCCTCGTGTCTCTCTCCCTCCCCCCACCCCCGCTCATGCCCCGTGTGTCTCTCCCCCTCCCTCTCACCCCCTGCTCATGCCCCGTGTGTCTCTCCCCCTCCCGCCCAACCCCCTGCTCATGCCCCGTGTGTCTCTCCCCCGAAGCGCCCAGCCCCCACTTATGCCCCGTGTGTCTCTCCCCCTCCCGCACACCCCCCGCTCATGCCTTGTGTGTCTCTCTCCCTCCCCCCCACCCCCTGCTCATACCCCGTGTATCTCTCTCCCTCCCCCCAACCGCTGCTCATGCCCCATGTGTCTCTCTCCCTCCCCCCACCCCCGCTCATGCCCCGTGTGTCTCTCACCCTCCCGTCCACCCCCCGCTCATGCCCCATGTGTCTCTCACCCTCCCGTCCACCCCCCGCTCATGCCCCATGTGTCTCTCACCCTCCCGTCCACCCCCCGCTCATGCCCCATGTGTCTCTCTCCCTCCCCCCACCCCCCCGCTCAAGCCCCGTGTGTCTCTCTCCCTCCCCCCACACCCCACTCATGCCCCGTGTCTGTCTTCTGTTCCCTTCATGTGCCGTGTCTGTCTCCTGTTGCCCCCCACTCCCCCCGCTCATGCCCCATGTCTGTCTCCTGTTCACCCCACCCCCCGCTCATGCCCCGTGTCTGTGTCGTGTTCCCCCCACCCCCCGCTCATGCCTTGTGTCTATCTCCTGTTGCCCCCCCAACCCCCAGCTCATGCCCCGTGTCTTGTCTCCTGTTCCCCCCACCCGTTCATGCCCTGTGTCTGTCTCCTGTTCCCCCACCCGCTCATGCCCCGTGTCTCTCTCGTGTTGCCCCCCACCCCCCCGCTCATGCCCCGTGTCTGTCTCCTGTTCTCCCCACCCCCCGCTCATGCCTCATGTCTGTCTCCTGTTCCTCCCACCCCCCGCTCATGTCCCGTGTCCGTCTCCTGTTGCCCCCCACCCCTCCCGCTCATGCCCCGTGTCTGTTCTCCCCACCCCCGCTCATGCCTCGTGTCTGTTGTTCCCCCCACCCTCAGCTCATGCCCCGTGTCTGTCTCTTGTTCCCCCACCCCTCGGCTCATGCCCTGTGTCTGTCTCCTGTTCCCCCCAACCCCCGCTCATGCCCGGTGTCTCTCCTGTTGCCCCCCACCGCCGCTCATGCCCCGTGTCTGTCTTCTGTTGCCCCCCACCGCCCGCTCATGCCCCGTGTCTGTCTCCTGTTCTCCCCACTCCCGCTCATGCTCCGTGTCTGTCTCCTGTTCCCCCAGCCCCCACTCATGCCCTGTGTCTGTCTCCTGTTGCCCCCCGCTCATCCCCCGTGTCTGTCTCCTGTTGCCCCCCACCCCCCGTGTCTGTCACCTGTTGCCCCCCACCCCCCGCTCATGCCCCGTGTCTGTCTCCTGCTTTCCCACCCCCCGCTCATGCCCTGTGTCTGTCTCCTGTTGCCCCCCACCCCCCGCTCATGCTCCGTGTCTGTCTCTGTTGTTCCCCCAACCCCCGCTCATGCCCCGTGTCTGTCTCCTGTTCCCCCCACCCCCCGCTCATGCCCCGTGTCTCTCTCCTGTACCCCCCCCACCCCCCGCTCATGCCCGGTGTCTGTCTCCTGTTCCCCCCAACCGCTCATGCCCCGTGTCTCTCTCCTGTTGCCCCCCCGCTCATGCCCCGTGTCAGTCTCCTGTTCCCCCCACCCTCTCAGGCCCGTGTCTCTCTCCTGTTGCCCACCAGCCCCCGCTCATGCCCCGTGTCTGTCTCCTGTACCCCCCCACCCCATGCTCATGCCCTGTGTCTGTCTCCTGTTCCCCCCACTCCCCGCTCATGCCCCGTGTCTGTCTCCTGTTGCCCCCACCCATGCCCCGTGTCTGTCTCCTGTACCCCCCCACTCCGCGCTCATGCCCCGTATCTCTCTCCTGTTGCACCCCACCACCCGCTCATGCCCCGTGTCTGTCTCCTGTTCTCCCCACCCCCGCTCATGCCTCGTGTCTGTCTCCTGTTCCCCCCACCCCCGCTCATGCCCCGTGTCTCTCTCCTGTTGCCCCCAACCCCCTGCTCATGCCCCGTGTCTGTCTCCTGTACCCTCCACCCCACGCTCATGCCCCCTGTCTGTCTCCTGTACCCCCACCCGCTCATGCCCCGTGTCTCTCTCCTGTTGCCACCCCGCTCATGCCCCGTGACTGTTTCCTGTGCCCCCCACCCGCTCAGGCCTGTGTCTCTCTCCCTCCCCTCCACCCCCGCTCATGCCCCGTGTCTCTCTAGCCTCCTGCCCACCCCCGCTCATGCCCCGTGTCTCTCTCCTGTTGCCCCCCACCCCCTGCTCATGCCCCGTGTCTGTCTCCTGTACCCCCCACTCCGCGCTCATGCCCCGTGTCTGTCTCCTGTTCCCCCCACCCCCCGCTCATGCCCCGTGTCTCTCTCCTGTACCCCCCGCACCCCCTGCTCATGCCCGGTGTCTGTCTCCTGTTCCCCCCAACCGCTCATGCCCCGTGTCTCTCTCCTGTTGCCCCCCCGCTCATGCCCCGTGTCAGTCTCCTGTTCCCCCCACCCTCTCAGGCCCGTGTCTCTCTCCTGTTGCCCACCAGCCCCCGCTCATGCCCCGTGTCTGTCTCCTGTACCCCCCCACCCCATGCTCATGCCCTGTGTCTGTCTCCTGTTCCCCCCACTCCCCGCTCATGCCCCGTGTCTGTCTCCTGTTGCCCCCACCCATGCCCCGTGTCTGTCTCCTGTTGCCCCCCCACTCCGCGCTCATGCCCCGTGTCTCTCTCCTGTTGCACCCCACCACCCGCTCATGCCCGTGTCTGTCTCCTGTTCTCCCCACCCCCGCTCATGCCTCGTGTCTGTCTCCTGTTCCCCCCACCCCCGCTCATGCCCCGTGTCTCTCTCCTGTTGCCCCCAACCCCCTGCTCATGCCCCGTGTCTGTCTCCTGTACCCTCCACCCCCCGCTCATGCCCCCTGTCTGTCTCCTGTACCCCCACCCGCTCATGCCCCGTGTCTCTCTCCTGTTGCCACCCCGCTCATGCCCCGTGTCTGTTTCCTGTGCCCCCCACCCGCTCAGGCCTGTGTCTCTCTCCCTCCCCTCCACCCCCGCTCATGCCCCGTGTCTCTCTAGCCTCCTGCCCACCCCCGCTCATGCCCCGTGTCTCTCTCCTGTTGCCCCCCACCCCCTGCTCATGCCCCGTGTCTGTCTCCTGTACCCCCACTCCGCGCTCATGCCCCGTGTCTCTCTCCTGTTGCACCCCACCCCCCGCTCATACCCCGTGTCTGTCTTCTGTTCCACCCACCCCATGCTCATGCCCCGTGTCTGTCTCCTGTTCCCACCACGCCCCGCTCATGCCCCGTGTCTGTCTCCTGTTGCTCCATCCATGCCCCGTGTGTCTCCTGTACCCCCCACTCCGCGCTCATGCCCCGTGTCTCTCTCCTGTTTCACCCCACCCCCCCGCTCATGCCTCGTCTGTCTCTCTCCCTTCCCTCCACCCCCGCTCATGCCCCGTGTCTCTCTCGCCTCCTGCCCACCCCCGCTCATGTCCTGTGTGTCTCTCCCCCTCCCGCCCACCCCCCGCTCATGCCCCGTGCGTCTCTCCCCCTCCCCCCACCCCCGCTCATGCCCCGTGTGTCTCTCTCCCTCCCCCCACCCCCGCTCATGCCCCACGTGTCTCTCTCTCCCTTCCCCCCCACCCCCGCTCATGCCTCGTGTGTCTCTGCCTCCCCCCACCCCCGCTCATGCCCCGTGTATCTCTCCCCCTCCCTCCCACCCCCTGCTCATGCCCCGTGTCTCTCTCCCCCTCCCGCCCAACCCCCCGCTCATGCCCCGTGTATCTCTCCCCCTCCCGCCCACCCCCCGCTCATGCCCCGTGTGTCTCTCCCCCGAAGCGCCCACCCCCCACTCATGCCCCGTGTGTCTCTGCCCCTCCCGCCCACCCCCCACTCATGCCCCGTGTGTCTCTCTCCCTCCCCAACCCCACCACCCGGTCATGCCCCGTGTGTCTCTCTCCCTCCCCCAACCGCTGCTCATGCCCCATGTGTCTCTCTCCCTCCCCCCACCCCGCTCATGCCCCGTGTGTCTCTCACCCTCCCACCCACCCCCCTCTCATGCCCCGTGTGTCTCTGTCCCTCCCGCCCACCCCCCGCTCATGCCTCATGTGTCTCTCTCCCGCCCCCCACCCCCCGCTCATGCCTCGTGTGTCTCTCCCCCTCCCCCCACCCCCGCTCATGCCCCCGTGTGTCTCTCTCCCTCCCCCCACCCCCGCTCATGCCCCGTGTGTCTCTCCCCCTCCCTCCCACCCCCTGCTCATGCCCCGTGTGTCTCTCCCCCTCCCACCCAACCCCCCGCTCATGCCCTGTGTGTCTCTCCCCCTCCTACCCACCCCCCACTCATGCCCTGTGTGTCTCTCTCCCCTCCCCCCCACCCCTGCTCATGCCCCGTGTGTCTCTCTCCCTCCCCCGACGCCCTGCTCATGCCCCGTGTGTCTCTCTCCCTCCCCCCCACCCCCTGCTCATGCCCTGTGTGTCTCTCTCCCTCCCCCGAACCACTGCTCATGCCCCATGTGTCTCTCTCCCTCCCCCCACCCCCGCTCATGCCCCGTGTGTCTCTCACCCTCCCGTCCACCCCCCGCTCATGCCCCGTGTGTCTCTCTCCCTCCCACCCACCCCCCGCTCATGCCCCATGTGTCTCTCTCCCTCCCCCACCCCCCGCTCAAGCCCCGTGTGTCTCTGTCCCTCCCCCCAAACCCGCTCATGCCCCGTGTGTCTTTCTCCCCTTCCCCCCACACCCCGCTCATGCCCCGTGTCTGTCTTCTGTTCCCCCGCTCATGCCCCGTGTCTGTGTCCTGTTCTCCCCACCCCCCGCTAATGCCCCGTATCTGCCTCCTGTTCCCCTCATGTGCCGTGTCTGTCTCCTGTTGCCCCCCACACCCCCCGCCCATGCCCCATGTCTGTCTCCTGTTCACCCCACCCCCCGCTCATGCCCCGTGTCTGTGTCCTGTTCCCCCCACCCCCCGCTCATGACCTGAGTCTGTCTCTTCTTCCCCCACCCGCTCATGCCCCGTGTCTCTCTCTTGTTGCCCCCCACCCCCCCGCTCATGCCCCGTGTCTGTCTCCTGTTCCTCCCACCCCCCGCTCATGTCCCGTGTCCGTCTCCTGTTGCCCCAACCCCTCCCGCTCATGCCCCGTGTCTGTTCTCCCCACCCCCGCTCATGCCTCGTGTCTGTTGTTCCCCCCACCCCCTGCTCATGCCCCGTGTCTGTCTCCTGTTCCCCCACCCCTCGGCTCATGCCCTGTGTCTGTCTCCTGTTCCCCCAAACCCCCCCTCATGCCCGGTGTCTCTCCTGTTGCCCCCCACCGCCGCTCATGCCCCGTGTCTGTCTCCTGTTGCCCCCCACCGCCAGCTCATGCCCCGTGTCTGTCTCCTGTTCTCCCCACCCCCGCTCATGCTCCGTGTCTGTCTCCTGTTCCCCCCAGCCCCCACTCATGCCCTGTGTCTGTCTCCTGTTGCCCCCGCTCATCCCCCGTGTCTGTCTCCTGTTGCCCCCCACCCCCCATGTCTGTCTCCTGTTGCTCCCCACCCCCCACTCATGCCCGTGTCTGTCTCCTGCTTTCCCCACCCCCCGCTCATGCTCCGTGTCTGTCTCCTGTTCCCCCTGCTCATGCCCTGTGTCTGTCTCCTGTTGCCCCCCAACCCCCGCTCATGCCCCGTGTGTCTCCTGTTGCCCCCCACCCCCCCGCTCATGCCCTGTGTCTGTCTCCTGTTGCCCCCCACCCTCTGCTCATGCTCCGTGTCTGTCTCTGTTGTTCCCCCCAACCCCCGCTCATGCCCCGTGTCTGTCTCCTGTTCCCCCCACCCCCCGCTCATGCCCCGTGTCTCTCTCCTGTACCCCCCCACCCCCCGCTCATGCCCGGTGTCTGTACCCTGTTCCCCCCAACCGCTCATGCCCCGTGTCTCTCTCCTGTTGCCCCCCCGCTCATGCCCCATGTCAGTCTCCTGTTCCCCCCACCTGCTCAGGCCTGTGTCTCTCTCCTGTTGCCCACCAGCCCCCGCTCATGCCCCGTGTCTGTCTCCTGTACCCTCCCACCCCATGCTCATGCCCTGTGTCTGTCTCCTGTTCCCCCCACTCCCCGCTCATGCCCCGTGTCTGTCTCCTGTTGCCCCCACCCATGCCCCGTGTCTGTCTCCTGTACCCCCCCACTCCGCGCTCATTCCCTGTGTCTCTCTCCTGTTGCACCCCACCACCCGCTCATGCCCCGTCTCTCTCTCCTGTTGCCTCCCACCCCCCGCTCATACCCCGTGTCTGTCTCCTGTACCCCCCACCCCCGCTCATGCCCCGTGTCTCTCTCCTGTTGCCCCCCTGCTCATGCCCCGTGTCTGTCTCCTGTTCCCCCCGCCCGCTCAGGCCTGTGTCTCTCTCCTGTTGCCCACCACCCCCCACTCATGCCCCGTGTCTGTCTCCTGTACCCCCCACCCCCCGCTCATTCCCCGTGTCTCTCTCCTGTTGCCCCCCACCCCCTGCTCATGCCCCGTGTCTGTCTCCTGTACCCCCACCCCCCACTAATGCCCCGTGTCTCTCTCCTGTTGCACCCCACCCCCCCGCTCATGCCCTGTGTCTGTCTCCTGTTCTCCCCACCCCCGCTCATGCCCCGTATCTGTCTCCTTTTCCCCCAACCCCCGCTCATGCCTCGTCTGTCTCTCTCCCTCCCCTCCACCCCCGCTCATGCCCCATGTCTCTCTAGCCTCCTGCCCACCCCCGCTCATGCCCCGTGTCTCTCTCCTGTTGCCCCCCACCCCCTGCTCATGCCCCGTGTCTGTCTCCTGTACCCCCCACTCCGCGCTCATGCCGCGTGTCTCTCTCCTGTTGCACCCCACCCCCCCGCTCATGCCCCGTGTCTGTCTTCTGTTCCACCCACCCCATGCTCATGCCCCGTGTCTGTCTTCTGTTCCCACCACGCCCCGCTCATGCCCCGTGTCTCTCCTGTTTCACCCCACCCCCCCGCTCATGCCCCGTGTCTATCTCCTGTTCTCCCCACTCCACGCTCATGCCCCGTGTCTCTCTCCTGTTTCACCCCACCCCCCCGCTCATGCCCCGTGTCTATCTCCTGTTCTCCCCACCCCGCTCATGCCCCGTATCTGTCTCCTGTTCCCCCCAACCCCCGCTCATGCCTCGTCTGTCTCTCTCCCTCCCCTCCACCCCCGCTCATGCCCCGTGTCTCTCTCGCCTCCTGCCCACCCCCGCTCATGTCCTGTGTGTCTCTCCCCCTCCCGCCCACCCCCCGCTCATGCCCCGTGCGTCTCTCCCCCTCCCCCCACCCCCGCTCATGCCCCGTGTGTCTCTCTCCCTCCCCCCACCCCCACTCATGCCCCGTGTCTCTCTCTCCCTTCCCCCCACCCCCGCTCATGCCACGTGTCTCTCCCCCCCCACCCCCGCTCATGCCCCGTGTGTCTCTCCCCCTCCCTCCCACCACCTGCTCATGCCCCGTGTGTCTCTCCCCCTCCCGCCCAACCCCCCGCTCATGCCCCGTGTCTCTCTCTCCCTTCCCCCCACCCCTGCTCATGCCACGTGTCTCTCTCCCCCCCCACCCCCGCTCATGCCCCGTGTGTCTCTCCCCCTCCCGCCCATCCCCCGCTCATGCCCCGTGTGTCTCTCCCCCGAAGTGCCCACCCCCCACTCATGCCCGTGTGTCTCTCCCCCTCCCGCCCACCCCCTGCTCATGCCCCATGTGTCTCTCTCCATCCCCCCACCCCCCGCTCATGCCCTGTGCGTCTCCCCCCCTCCCCCCACCCCCGCTCATGCCCCATGTGTCTCTCCCCCTCCCCCCACCCCCACTCATGCCCGGTATCTCTCTCTCCCTTCCCCCCACCCCCGCTCATGCCTCGTGTCTCTCTCCCTCCCCCCACCCCCGCTCATGCCCCGTGTGTCTCTCCCCCTCCCGCCCAACCCCCCACTCATGCCCCGTGTGTCTCTCCCCCTCCCGCCCACCCCCTGCTCATGCCCCATGTGTCTCTCTCCATCCCCCCACCCCCCGCTCATGCCCCGTGCGTCTCTCCCCCTCCCCCCACCCCCGCTCATGCCCCATGTGTCTCTCCCCCTCCCCCCACCCCCACTCATGCCCGGTGTCTCTCTCTCCCTTCCCCCCACCCCCGCTCATGCCTCGTGTCTCTCTCCCTCCCCCCACCCCCGCTCATGCCCCGTGTGTCTCTCCCCCTCCCGCCCAACCCCCCACTCATGCCCCGTGTGTCTCTCCCCCTCCCGCCCACCCCCCGCTCATGCCCCATGTGTCTCTCCCCCGAAGCGCCCACCCCCCACTCATGCCCCGTGTGTCTCTCCCCCTCCCGCCCACCCCTGCTCATGCCCTGTGTGTCTCTCACCCTCCCCCCCACCCCCTGCTCATGCCCCGTGTGTCTCTCTCCCTCCCCCCAACCGCTGCTCATTCCCCATGTGACTCTCGCCCTCCCCCCACCCCCGCTCACGCCCCGTGTGTCTCTCTCCCTCCCGCCCACCCCCCGCTCATGCCCCATGTGTCTCTCTCCCTCCCCCCAGCCCCCGCTCAAGCCCCGTGTGTCTCTCTCCCTCCCCCCAAACCCGCTCATGCCCCGCGTGTCTTTCTCCCCTTCCCCCCACACCCCGCTCATGCCCCGTGTCTGTCTTCTGTTCCCTCCGCTCATGCCCCGTGTCTGTGTCCCTTTCTCCCCACCCCCTCTCATGCCCCGTATCTGCCTCCTGTTCCCCTCATGTGCCATGTCTGTCTCCTGTTGCCCCCCACGCCCCCGCTCATGCCCCATGTCTGTATCCTGTTCACCCCACCCCCCGCTCATGCCCTGTGTCTGTGTCCTGTTCCCCCCGCTCATGCCCTGTGTCTATCTCCTGTTGACCCCCACCCCCCCGCTCATGCCCCTTGTCTTGTCTCCTGTTCCCCCCACCCGCTCATGCCCTGTGTCTGTCTCCTGTTCCCCCACCCGCTCATGCCCCGTGTCTCTCTCTTGTTGCCCCCCACACCCCCGCTCATGCCTCATGTCTGTCTCCTGTTCCTCCCACCCCCCGCTCATGTCCCGTGTCCGTCTCCTGTTGCCCCCCACCCCTCCCGCTCATGCCCCGTGTCTGTTCTCCACCCCCCGCTCATGCCTCGTGTCTGTTGTTCCCCCCACCCCCCGCTCATGCCCCGTGTCTGTCTCCTGTTCCCCCACCCCTCGGCTCATGCCCTGTGTCTGTCTCCTGTTCCCCCCAACCCCCGCTCATGCCCGGTGTCTCTCCTGTTGCCCCCCACCGCCGCTCATGCCCCGTGTCTGTCTCCTGTTGCCCCCCACCGCCCGCTCATGCCCCGTGTCTGTCTCCTGTTCTCCCCACCCCCGCTCATGCTCCGTGTCTGTCTACTGTTCCCCCCAGCCCCCACTGATGCCCTGTGTCTGTCTCCTGTTGCCCCCCGCTCATCCCCCGTGTCTGTCTCCTGTTGCCCCCCACCCCCTGTGTCTGTCTCCTGTTGCCCCCACACCCGCTCATGCCCCATGTCTGTTTCCTGTTCCCCCCACCCCCTGCTCATGCCCCGCGTCTCTCCTGTTGCCCCCCACCCCTCGCTCATGCCCCGTGTCTGTCTCCTATACCCCCACCCCCCGCTCCTGCCCCGTGTCTGTCTCCTGTTCCCCTCACCCGCTCATGCCCCGTGTCTCTCTCCTGTTGCCCCCCCGCTCATGCCCCGTGTCTGTCTCCTGTTCCCCCCACCCGCTCATGCCCCGTGTCTCTCCTGTTGCCCACCACCCCCCACTCATGCCCTGTGTCTGTCTCCTGTACCTCCCCACCACCCCCTTGCCCCATGTCTGTCTCCTGTACCCCACCACCCCCCGCTCATGCCCCATGTCTGTCTCCTGTTCCCCCCACCCCCCGCTCATGCCCCGTGTCTGTCTCCTGTTCTCCCCACCCCCGCTCATGCCCCGTATCTGTCTCCTGTTCACCCCCACCCCCCGCTCATGCCTCGTGTGTCTCTCTCCCTCCCACCCCACCCCAGCTCATGCCCCGTGTGTCTCTCCCCCTCCCACCCACCCCCCGCTCATGCCCCGTGTGTCTCTCCCCCTCCCGACCACCCCCCGCTCATGCCCTGTGTGTCTCTCCCCCTCCCGCCCACCCCCACTCATGCCACGTGTGTCTCTCCCCCTCCCGCCCACCCCCCACTCATGCCCCGTGTGTCTCTCCCCCTCCTGCCCTCGCCCCACTCATGCCCCGTGTGTCTTTCCCCCTCCCAGCCACCCCCCTCTCATGCCCCGTGTGTCTCTCGACATCCCCCCACCCCCTCTCATGCCCCGTGAGTCTCTCCCCCTCCCGCCTACCCCCCGCTCATGCCCCGTGTCTGTCTTCTGTTCCCCCCGCTCATGCCCCGTGTCTGTCTCCTGTTCTCCCCATCCCCCGCTCATGCCCCGTGCGTCTCTCCCCCTCCCCCCACCCCCGCTCATGCCCCATGTGTCTCTCCCCCTCCCCCCACCCCCACTCATGCCCGGTGTCTCTCTCTCCCTTCCCCCCACCCCCGCTCATGCCTCGTGTCTCTCTCCCTCCCCCCACCCCCGCTCATGCCCCGTGTGTCTCTCCCCCTCCCGCCCAACCCCCCACTCATGCCCGTGTGTCTCTCCCCCTCCCGCCCACCCCCCGCTCATGCCCCATGTGTCTCTCCCCCGAAGCGCCCACCCCCCACTCATGCCCCGTGTGTCTCTCCCCCTCCCGCCCACCCCTGCTCATGCCCTGTGTGTCTCTCACCCTCCCCCCCACCCCCTGCTCATGCCCCGTGTGTGTCTCTCCCTCCCCCCAACCGCTGCTCATTCCCCATGTGTCTCTCGCCCTCCCCCCACCCCCGCTCACGCCCCGTGTCTATCTCCTGCTGCCCCCACCCCCCGCTCATGCCCCTTGTCTTGTCTCCTGTTCCCCCACCCGCTCATGCCCCGTGTCTGTCTCCTGTTCCCCCCACCCACTCATGCCCCGTGTCTCTCTCTTGTTGCCCACCACCTACCTGCTCATGCCCCGTGTCTGTCTCCTGTTCTCCCCACCCCCCGCTCATGCCCCGTGTTTGTCCCCTGTTCCTCCCACCCCCCGCTGATGCCCGTGTCTGTCTCCTGTTGCCCCCCATCCCCCCGCTCATGCCCCGTGTCTGTTCTCCCCACCCCCCGCTCATGCCCCGTGTCTGTCTTCTGTTCCCCCCACCCCCCGCTCATGCCTGGTGTCTCTCCTGTTGCCCCCAACCCCCGCTCATGCCCCGTGTCTGTCTCCTGTTGCCCCCCACCCCCTGCTCATGCCCCGTGTCTGTCTCCTGTTCTCCCCACCCCCCGCTCATGCTCCGTGTCTGTCTCATGTTCCCACCACCCCCCGCTCATGCCCTGTGTCTGTCTCCTGCCACAGGCGTCCCGGTGTAGGAAGGAAAATCTTTTTGTTTTATTTACCACCCGGCGTTCCCACTTTAAGGACATAAGATGTTAGTGGTCTTCATCTATTGAAAAGGATGTTATGGTGACATTGCACTAATAAAAACCTTTAAAATTTAGTTAAAAAAAATGTTACAGGGACTTTATGGTTAAGTTGCACTAATAAAAACCTATGAAATTCAATGAAAAAACTTTGTTAAAGGGACGTTATGGTTAAGTTGCGCTACTAAAAACCTATGAAATTCAGTGAAAAAACTTTGTTAAAGGGACGTTATGGTTAAGTTGCGCTACTAAAAACCTATGCAATTCAGTGAAAAAACTTTGTCAAAGGGACGTTATGGTTTTAAGTAAAATCGAAAAACCCTTGAAATTCGACAGTTATGGTAAGCTAAGCAACCATAACTCGCGCCACCACCTTGCACTGCTAAGACTAACACCCAGGACATCAAAGATGACATCACAAATGTCATAGATAAAAACTGAACTATCGTCCCATATTGCCCTAGTTAGTAATCCAGAAAAAATTACTTTGGCATTTGGAAGGATGTTCATTACTGCTTGAACCAAGTGTTCCAAATCTGCCAACAAAGTAGGGGCACTGACATAGCCCAAACGGAAAGCACCATAGTGCAAAACTACCACATGGGGACTGTTGATCCTGCCCATATCTTCACAAACTTGTACAATTCCCTGTACATTGCAATCAGGCACAGTGCTCCACACGACCTCCACTCCTTTAACATAAAATTTCTTTGCAACATGCCTGCATTGAGCATACTGTGTACTGTGAAATATGTAATAAGTAGCTAATAAAACCCATGTATTACATAATTGCATTACTATAGAGAAAACAGAAAGAGACAAGAACACATACCAAAATACATGTACATATGGTAAAAACAGAGCAATCATCATTTATTTGCTTGAAAATAATGCTGACTTTAAAGCTTGTGTCTTCCCCTATGTATATGTTTCATATGATGTGACTGGACTCTAAGGGAATTACTATAAGAACTAACTTGTAGGATACGTCTACAAATAAAATACAATTTTTAGTTTCTGACTGTTACTGAAGAAAACCATGTGGCCTAGCGAATGTCAGCAAAAGAAAAAAGAGTGAGCCAGAAGAACACTCGCGGTGTTCTGAAATGTTCGTACATAAAGAAAATGGGGGTGTTCTGAGGATGTTGTCCGTATTGTGTGACTGCTTAGCTGTATGAAATGAGGGAATGGCACAGAGAGTGAAGTGGAAATGGGAATGGCACAGAGAGTGAAGTGGAAATGGTAGAAGGGCTGTCCAAGAGTTACGCGGTCCGCGGACAACGCGGCTGTCCGTGGACAGGGCGTGCTACATCTGGGGTTTTCCAGCAAATCCAGCATGGAAAGAAGACTGTAGGGATCAGCCAGTCAGATGTTGAGGTTGTGGATTTGTGTTGAAAGAGACTGTGTGTAGTGAAGATGGCAGAAGTGGAGAAAGTCAGGGTGTTGGTGCTCGGAGATATGTTTGTGCATGGTTTACAACAGTATGCTCAATGCAGGCATGTTGCAAAGAAATTTTATGTTAAAGGAGTGGAGGTCGTGTGGAGCACTGTGCCTGATTGCAATGTACAGGGAATTGTACAAGTTTGTGAAGATATGGGCAGGATCAACAGTCCCCATGTGGTAGTTTTGCACTATGGTGCTTTCCGTTTGGGCTATGTCAGTGCCCCTACTTTGTTGGCAGATTTGGAACACTTGGTTCAAGCAGTAATGAACATCCTTCCAAATGCCAAAGTAATTTTTTCTGGATTACTAACTAGGGCAATATGGGACGATAGTTCAGTTTTTTGTCCTCAGCAAAACAATGCTAGGTGTGTAATCAACCGAGGCATGTGTGCCTTCATGCTTAGAGCTGGTATGTTCTTCTGTAATAATGAGAATATTGATTCCAGTAATGCTGTTTATTTTAAAGAAGATGGCATTTCCTTATCTTTTATGGGAAATGCCATGCTGTTTTTGAAATGTAAGGGTTGCTTTGGAGAAGGTTATGTGAAGATTTTAGGAGTAAAGTAAGAAAAAAAGAAGAAAAAAAATACAAAATAACAGGTGTCTGTCAAGCATCTGCAAAAAAAACAAAAAAAACAGCTCTTTTCAGAGCCAACCTCAATGGGGAAATGGGGCACACTATTTAAATTTACATTCACCATGCTCAGATTTTTGGTATATCCGCGGATATGGCGGTAGTCCGCGTACATCGAAATCACTAACTAGGGGTTCAGTATGTTCTATGTTACATGTATTTAAAGTCAGGAATATTATGGTTAAGTTTCGCTACTAAAAACCTATGAAATTCAGTAAAAAAACTTTGTTGAAGGGACGTTATGGTTAAGTTGCGCTACTAAAAACCTATGAATATCAGTGAAAAAACTTTGTTATAGGGATGTTATGGTTCAAAGTAAAACCGAAAAACCCCTGAAATTCGGCAGTTATGGTAAGATAAGCAACCATAACTCGGGCCACCGTGCACTGCTAACACTAACACCCAGGACATCAACGAAGAAATCACAACTGTCATTGATGACATCACTGATGACATCACATGTGCATTTACTTTTCATAAAAACTCTGTACAAGGGATTCTTATAATGCTGGCCAAAAACTGTCAAGGATCATTTGGATAAATATCATGAGCTAATTAGTGCATTAAGCAATGCATTGATATAAATAGCATTCTATTATGAAGTTCTATCCAGTATACTAAGCTACTCATGCAGAAACATAGGCAGTGTGTGCATCATACATGATGGAGGTGCCATATTCATAATCTTGCCATGTTGAATAGTGAAATGATAACTGCTTTCTTATTAGAGTTTTGCGTACTGTGAAACATGTAATAAGTAGATAATAAAACCCACTTAATACATAATTATTACAGACCAAACACAAAGAGACAACAACACATACAAATATGACTATATACAGGGACAGTGAAGTACACAAAAAAAGCAGAAGTAGTAGCAGAAAGAGTTCATAGCCTAACTGATTGTCTTTATGCAGAGAAACTATTGCTCTGTTTCAAAGCTGCTACTTACCATATGTTTGTGTATCACATGATGTGACTGCACCCAAAGGAAAGGAGAGTGAGTATAATGTATACAAATATGAGCATATACAGGGAAGGTAGAGTAATACAAATAAAACTATGAGAAAGTGCTGATAACCCTAATGATTATCTTCATGCACAGAAAGGATTGCTCTCTTTCAAGCCTGTGTCTTCCGCTATGTATATGTTTCATATGATGTGACTTGACCCTAAGTCTACAAATCTAGTACCTTTTCAATTTTTACTTCATGACTGTTACTGAAGAAAACTATGTGGCCTAGATATGTCAGTAAAGGGAAAAAAGGGAGAGCCAGACATGTGATGTCATCAGTGATGTCATCAATGACATTTGTGATGTCATCTTTGATGTCCTGGGTGTTAGTGTTAGCAGTGCACGGTGGCGCGAGTTATGGTTGCTTATCTTACCATAACTGCCGAATTTCAGGGGTTTTCAGTTTTACTTTGAACCATAACTTCACTTTAACAAAGTTTTTTCACTGAATTTCATAGGTTTTTAGTAGCGCAACTTAACCATAACGTCCCTTTAACAAAGTTTTTTTACTGAATATATATATATATATATATATATATATATATATATATATATATATATATATATATATATATATATATGAATGTACGAATGTACATGTTGGCGCATGCAGCAATCTATTCACTATAAAAGCTAGCCTTTAAGAATACTTCATCTGCTTGCGTTTCTTTGCATGTGTACATGTGGGAAAATAGCATGATGTCTTGATTATGTCTACAGCATAAGTTTCTTCATCTTGATCCCAAGATGTCATTTATCTCAATGCTTTCTTAATGCCTTATAGAATTGTTTGCATTCTCTAGTCTCTGCATCTTTTCTCTACACGTCAACTTTGCTCTGCATGACAGCACCATTCATCTTCATCATTCAACCATCCTGTTTCTTCCGGGATTTCATTCAGACGACCATCGTATTGTCTCGTATGCAGGTATGGTTTCCTCAATGGGAACCTTGACTCCCAGATTCTCCTAGGTACCAGTATTTTCACTGGTACCACATGTGTTTTACACTCCGCATCCTACATACAGGTGCTGTGGGTGAAATGGTTGAGGTGGGGGTACTTAGCTCATTCTCTACACTCCCCCCTTTGGCCGATTCATCGACCACTCTCCCCTCAGTCTTCATGTCTATACATCCTTTTCTAAAAAACGATTTCTTTCGGACCCATATCTTTGTGACTCCCTTCAGGCATCCAGCTGATTTCACATGCTCATCTTTATTTCAATTCATGAGCATGCACTGTCCACTGGACTGCAATAGATCCATCTTCCCACATACTGCTTATGTTTCTTTGGATACAGAAACTTTGTTCCCTCAGGTGAATGAATACTGGCCTTCACAAAGTCTCTGATCTCATCATCTGTTAGATCTTTGTCCTTCCATCCTGATCTTCATCCCTAAGGCTTTCTTTGCTGTCTTCTTGCACTGTCTGATTATTATCTAGATCACACAAAATCCCAGCAACACTAGCATGACCAGGGCTCCAAAGAATTTGAACATGCCTGCCATCCATTGTGGAATCCAAGAATAAAGTGATCCAAACCAACTGTCATCGACAATGTCTACCCCTTTGTCTATAATCTGGATGTGTAGCTTCATTAACATCCTTATGGCCTCAGTCAGAGTGCCATTCTCGTCATCGTGAGAAGGTAGGAATGTGCAAGATGATTCTCCAATTTTTGGACAAACACCTCCATCCACAGCTGTGATCATGTCCAAGATGTATCTGTTCTGAAGAGTCATCAGTTTTAAGGCTCTCAGCTCCTCATTGATTTCATTGAATCCCTTCATAGTTGTGTTGATCGTCTGCAGTAATTCCCATCTGGTTATCTGTAACCATTTAGTATTTGCTCCAACCTGGATACTCGCCATGAAAATTATCGTGAACACTGTCGAAGTCTGCCTGAACAGTCTATGTTCATACAGGATAGAGTCAAAAGCTTCTATCGACTTGGCAGATCATTAATTCTCTCTCTTCATTCGATGATCCAGCTCCACAGAACTCTTCTTCCTCAGATGAGCATCTACTTTCGGGAAACTGTCAATGTTC
The DNA here is from genome assembly GCF_040938575.1 of Ambystoma mexicanum. NCBI lineage: Eukaryota > Metazoa > Chordata > Amphibia > Caudata > Ambystomatidae > Ambystoma > Ambystoma mexicanum. The sequence continues at coordinate 426,699,111 of NC_090935.1, forward strand.
AGGTCACTTTTAGGAATCACCAACACAGGAACATGAACATTCACCAAGGTGCATATTCCTCCCCAATCTTTGGGCAACTTTGTATATGCTCTGGATCCACAAGCCCAATAATGATCCATGATCACTGCTGTTCCAAGTTTCATTCATGGTACATCAAAGATTCACACACATTTCTGATTCTCTCCAACTTTTCTTGAGCCATTGTTTCTAAAGCACAGCTTTGCACTCTCCAAAGGAACTATCTACAAGGGCCCTCCTCTGTCTTCGACCCATGTCAGGAGTTTAGCAAGTCTTGGTCATAATGGTTGGCATCCATTCTGTACGATGTCAATGGTTGGCTGATAACGACCAATGACCACCCAGGCTCTGCAGATCACCACTCCTTCTTCCCATCCATCTGGTTATAGCACTGATCCCCAAATCTGCATTTGGCCTCTGTTCTTCCATCTACGACTTTCTTCTGCATATTTCCCTGAAACCTCAAGTTTTCTTTTTGCTTCTCGTCTGGTTTCTGCTCCTTTCATTCCAGATTTTCCATATCTGATGACGGGGTTCTTCATCTGTGTTTTATGTCTTGTCTTTGTATCTTGTATATAATCATCTTCATCTGGATCTTTTCAGTTGCCCATTTGAGATAGGCATCTCGACCCATAAACTGGCCTCTTGTTCTGCAGAGTGCTACGTGTGATAGACAATGTGCTGTCTGGACATCAATTTCAATAGCTATGAAGATCTTAAACTTCCCTGTGCTATGAGGCAGGAATGCACATACAAAGCATTCCTCCTCCGAGGTTCTTCTTCCGACTTCTTTCATACACTGATACCAAAGATTATTCCCCAAATGTGCTGTACTGTCAAGGTAATCATTTAGCTCATAGTTCTTCTCACTAGCATTTCTTTTGGGCCTCTTTTTTCTTTTATGAGCCTCTATAATCATGTCATGGAGTGTGTCAACATAGGTTGTTCTTACTGGACCTATCATACACACATTCATCAGTGGACTAAATGTATTCACATGTGCTGCCTATGTAGGAGAAAGTTCTAAAAGCCTTTGTCTACTTTGATGCCATTTCCTAGCAGCAACATGTGAGGGCCATTGAGAGCATCCTATAATCTCCATACGTGACCTCTCTTCAACAGGTAACTCAGGTGTATCTATTACACGGACAGGTGTTTTCATATGTACCTTTAAAGTAGGGATAATAACCATAGGTCTCGGTTGCCTAGTAGTTTCCACGTTTGTATCCTTCTCATGCACAGGAGTATACACAGGAATCTTTACTTCATGCATGTCTACAAAAATTGCAGTGCATATTGTAAGTGAAAGCAATACCACTATGAATATAATGCAGGTATAGATAACATACATGTGCGAAAACTTGCACCATGAGCTTTGTACACAACATGGACATCTCTTGTGATCTGCCATGATGAAGTTTGCAACTGGTGCTGCCCATTATTACATTTAAGGAAAGAAAAAGTATTCTTAATAGGGCAACATCCTGCAATTCTCTGGTAATATCTTAATCTTCTCAATAAGTTCTTCAAGCAGCTGGCTGATCTCAGGACGATTAACAGGGTTCTTGATGCATAGATAAGAGTCAGCCTTTCGCCAGATGAAATGTGGATGCCTCTCCAGCAAGAAGTAGAAGACTACAACAAGTAGGCTTTGGATCTCTTCCTCAAAAAGTCTAATTCAGGATGTCCTCAGTTTACTTCAGCTGGCTGGATTAGTTCAATGACATACACCAATTCCCAATCGATGCCACAAATCTAATTTAGACCAGATGACATGAAGATTTTTCTTTCAGCATGAAACAAAAGTTACCTCGAGCAGTGAACCTTTTTAATCTTCTTCCTCGACAGTCTCATTCAGACCTTAAGGTTCTTTCGGAGTACTCATTCACTTGGTGTATTATGTCTCTCAATATTCGATTGAGATCTGCATTATTTCTCGGGTCCTTAAGGAATGTTCTGACATCAGTTTGTCTCCCTACAAGATGTGGACATTCTTCAATCAAGTAATAGAAAACTAGACTGACCAGTCTAGGTGCATTATTCAATGACAGGGGCATCTGTGTTTTCCCCACTGTACTCAGGAAGCTGAAGGATTTGTTCAGTGATAACTGTAAGCAATCTTCTCACAATAGGATCTTGCAGGAAAATAGGAACGCTAGTAGTTCTCCCCACCAGCACAGGGTATGCGTGCAATACAAACTCGAGAAAAGCAAAAATGTCCGTGAAACGTTGTCATTGGGCATCACCATAGGCACCTCCAAAGAGAAAGTCAGTAAGAAAGGAATCAGGATACTGCTCTCTTTTCCAATTGTCGAACAAGAATTCCAAATCTGGCATACTCTTCTGTTTACTCAAGGCTTAAGTGTGCCTCAGTTCAATGTCAGCAAGCTCCCGTGGCTCAAGAACAAGTATCTCCCCTTAACTCTCTTCTTTCCAGTAACTAAATGAGTGTCTTGAAATAAGCCACAGTTCAATGAACTCTTTGCCTTTACTTGACTGCTTCTGCGTCCTTCTTCCTCACTATAGATTTAGCCTGCATGTGCTGTGGTTCTTCCCCGATGCTTGCTTCCGATGGTTGCTTCCGATGGGTGTTGGTGTGCTGTGGATTCTTCAGCCTGGATCTTTACATTTATCAAGGAATTTCCAAGCAGGTCTGCCTTACACTGTGACTGCAGACAGTATAATGTCTTTCACTATGAAGGGGCTGCTGGAACGATTGTGCCACCTCTTCAATAAAGTTTGTGAGTCTATGATCTTATTTCTGGGAAAAAGTTTGGCAGCACAAAGCTTTGCCTCTCTGGCTATTGTAACATCTCCTTCTGTGTTCTGCGCTGCCCACACCCTTGTCGCTTGAGTGGAGCTGGAATTACATAAATACTTCAAATAATACACATAAAAGACACACGTAACTCCTTTCCTAGCAATTCTACTGTTCGCAGGGCATCACTCCTAATTCTATATGGAGGTGTGAGAAGTATCTTCATTCGCCTCCTTGTCACCCTTGTGTGAAACAAGATGGTTTTCCTAAATCTTGTCCAATTTCTTAAAGCATGTAATGCCAGTGGTAGGCACTGCAACCATCCTTTCTTTAGAGTCTTTTTAATTACTCTATTCTCTTATTTAAGCACACTTTTAAGTCTTCTTACAGACCTTATTCACCGCAGGTGACCTGTCCATGAAAACCTGTGCCTTTTGTTAAGCATCAATCTTATGTGTCCACAGACTTTTTCGTCAACACAAAAAATATTTCCCCAATCTTAATAATTACCATATTCGCCATCTAGGAAAAATTCTTTGTGCTACAATTCTTGGCTATGATATCTTAATCTACCTCAAAAAGGACATACCCTTACGATCATATGTCTCAATCTATATACAAATACTAAAAAGCATCATAAGATCTCAATATAACTCTTTAATTGTGCATAACGTGTGCCCAATAATGATCTTTTTAATCACAAAACACTTTACTATAAAAAATGCAACGTATTCTATTATATGTAGAACCAAACCATTCCTTCACACTCGTTGCAGTAAGGTTCTTCCTAATAACGCACAGGGTAGTGTAGCTATTCCAACGCCACCCTTAGTAAGGCTACAGGCTACTGTCTTGTCACCACAATACCTTAGAGGGGTTTAAAGAACACCCTATCCACGTCCATAAGTCTTCCTTATCTTTAGGTGCTTCTCCTTAAGTCCTTACCCATTAATAAAAAAACATTTATCACAATAATTCACATCATCATACTTTCATCTACTTTTAAATATTTCAACTAACATACATACTTCTATACATACAATACATTTCCTTTTCTCCTTTACTTTGTTAATTTCCACGTGAACTATCTACCTGTTTAATGCAAGGTACGCATTTTACAACTGCAATGGCTGCTGGGAGTTGTAGTGCTCTACTAAGTCTGTCCAATAAGACCACGTGCCACACCAGAGAGCCGTCCTCTCAGAGGTAGCCCCTCCTTTTTCAACGTGCCAATCCTACATGCACCGTTGACATCACAAAGTCACTGTACACCGTTACTTCCTGGTCTGCATAATTCTCGAGTGCGACAATCAGCACCACTAATTCTGCAGCCTGTGCTGAAAAGTGAGACGCTAGTCGTGCACTTGACACTACTTCAAAAACTCTTCATTGGCAGTGTGCTGTACCACAGCGGATCCCCTATCCTTGCCCATTTATCAATTAAAAAAAAACTGTCAATCAGTAAAAAAGTTTCCCCAACCACCAACGCATTTCTCTTCACTCTCGGGAAAAAGCGTCCAACCCAATTATATGCAAGCTCACCCACCCTCTGCCAGTGATTTCAGTACAAACATGGCAGGGTTAATTACTCTAAACCTGATCCTTTCAATCGCTATACTCAATATGACCATCCCATAAGCAAAAAGCCTTCTGCGATGTCAACATGCCTTTAGGCTCTTCCTATATGGCAAATAATACATAGTCAAGAACTAAAACATCATAGAACATCCCATTACTGTACTGGCAGCCTTCTCAATGGCGAAGGTGACCGTTATCAAAAAATTGTTCATGCTAAACCTAACCTGATACTACTGGATCTAAAATCCTTTTAAAATATACAAAGAACAATATATACCATTTACAATAAATGTTTTTAATTCTACCAATGCTCCACATATGGCCATCCCTGTTATACATGCCATAATACATTCATTCTCATTTAAACAATACATTTCTAATACAAAACATTCTACACCTTTATCTAATCAAAAATAAAAATGGTCATGCTTAATTTTGTCATTTAATCTACCCCAAAATATGAATTTATGTATTTCTTAAATACAACAAAAATGACCTAGACATATCTCTCTTCAATACATGGGCATGTTAAACCTGTGTTTATGCTCTTTCACGTCTGAACATTTTTGCTACACTCTCGGCGCTTGTCTACTGCACCTTCTAATTCTGAGCAAACCCATCTTCATTCAACTGCTTATATGCAGGTTGGTTTTTCAGTCCCTCTTTTAAAAAAAAACGGGTTATTCTACATGAATCCTTGACCTCTTCATATATCAAAGAAGTGTTCTGTCATACCACATGTCCACGCTACAGGCGGCGATCTTTTTTATCTCTCTTGTCTTTGTATCTTTAAAAGTTTTCCTAATCATTTTGGAAGCTCATACCTCAAAAGTTTCCTTTTTTCCATGGAATAAATCCAATTTTCACCTCGTTCAACTGCCTCTGTTTATTCATCCGTAATATGTTTGCTAATTGCTATGGACCTGACCTCTTCTCCTTACTTTAATAAAAGAACTGCGAAATCCCAAAAGCTCACATTCTTCATCTATCTTTTGCCTGGTCGTGGCAGGGGCAATGGTCCTGCATTGCCTTCTGTCTGGGAATGTCCTTAACCTTGCTCACATATAATGGCGAGTCGCCCCTCTGACCGTGGGACTGCTATTTTATGGTCGATTTAGTTGCATACTCTTGAGTCGATCATTTTTTATCCTGATAGACTTTATCGATCGCATCCCCAATGCATTTCAAGTTTGACTCATCTTCCAAATTTGCTCTGGACGGACCTTTTATCAACTCATGTGTCGGGAAGAGCTCTTCTAAGCCTTCCTTTTTCACTGCTGGATTTAGGATTCATGACTTCCTTTTTCATACAATCCGTGTGCTCTCATATCCTCAATGCGCTTACCATTGAGTCTGTGCAACTCTGACCAACCATTCATTCGTTCTATATAAGTGTTAACCCATCAGTTTTGTCTTTTCCCCTCTTACCATCCCATTATATCCCATTCTATACCTAGAGATATTCTCAGCTATTGCTCCTTTTCTCATCGCGTCTCTCCTTGTCTCTTGGGACCTTAGAGATTACATCTCTTTCCCTCAGTACATTTTTCCGGGCCCTCGTTGCTGCTTTGTGCAGGTGACTCATTACGCTGGGTTGCTATATCTCATTATTGCCTTGAGCTCCCATAATGGGTACAGCCCATCATTCTTCTTACTATAGTTGTTTGCTTCAGGCGCTCCACACCCCCCTCTGTGCATACATTAAATATTTGATTGATAGGAGGCAACTCATCTTTCTCTTCCTGAAATATTTTTTAAGAGCACTAACCTGCTAGTTGCTTATCTAACTTTTTTTGTTGCATATGCATCATGCACAAATGTCATCATGTACTGCAGAGCTGCCTTCAGTGGCATTCCCTCTTGAGGTTATGACATACATTTTTCGCCTGTGGTTCCTTTACGCCATTCCTCATTTTCTTCTCTAAGCTTGGGTGTGTATCTACAGCAATGTATAAGCAGAGTAATATCCTCCATTTTTGACACGTCACTCTTTGACTGTCTATACTCACTGTTTACTCTTTGCAAATTTTAACATTACTTATTCAATGAAAAACAACATAATATAGCGTGCACCAAAAGCTGTAGGCTCACAACCCTCTATTTATCGAATTTTTTTATGTTAATCTGCTAAAGAACATCATCAATACAAAGTCATTTTAAATACACACTTAGTTCCTCGAACTCTCGCGTTTCTCCTCTTTATTTTTATCAACTTCATCCACTATTTCGTCATCATTACACTATCCCATAAATCAGACAGACAAACAAACATACTCGGCCGGTCACATATATTTTGTCTTCTCTCATAAGACTCATTTCACCCCTAAAATACCCCATACGGAGTGTGAACAGCCTTCATTAGGTTCACCTTTGATCTAACCCGTCTCCTACGTCTTCCTCTATGGGATTTTAGGTGGTGTTCCTTCTGTTACGTTCTTTAAAATGCAGGCAATGGGCATACTCTTTATCGTGGCTCCTCCTCACGATACTCATTTAATTGCTTGGCCTCTCCGCAAGTCAATTTTTACACATATTTAACGCTCATCGTTTCTCAAGTAATGTCATACCTACCGCCCTCCGTTCATTCTCTTGACCCACTGCCCATTTACTCTTTGGCCATCTCACTCAATTTTTACTCACCATTTGTGTTTTTTCAACTTCCGACTCTCGGGATCACACGCCTCTTCAGTATCATTTTTAAAACCTTCCGTCCATTCAGCTTCCTGTAGACTCCGGGAGGGGATTTCGTGGAAACCGGGGAACCTGTCTTACCCTAGCTTGTACAAGTCTTACTTTACTCTAAAACCGCTAAAACAGCAAAGGGACTGCATTTGCCAAACTACTTAGGTGCTCCAGCCCTTTGTCTCTTCACGTGATCAAGCACTCAGTAGAGTGCGAAACACGTTGTTTGCGGGTCGTGCTTACGGGCGTCCTGCCTCTGTTTTTGTTACTGCTCTCCAGCCGTACTTTTTACTCATGTTTTTTTGGTAACATTAAATATTAAATATACGTTGTGAGCTGTGCTAACTTTTTTCTCTGACCTTGGTCTTTCAAGCGAACGCGGGGAGTGCGGTTCTTCCTTTCCTCTTTTTTGTAATATATATATATATATATATATATATATATATATATATATATATATATATATGAATGTACATGTAGGCACATGCCGCAATCTATTCACTATAAAAGCTAGCCTTTAAGAATACTGCATCTGCTTGCATTTCTTTGCATGTGTACACGTGTGACAATAGCTTGATCTCTTCATTATGTCTACAGCATAGGTTTCGTCATCTTGATCCCAATATGTCATTTATCTCAATACTTTCTTAATGTCTTATAGAATTGTCTGCATTCTCCAGTCTCTGCATCTCTTCTCTACACGTCAACTTTGTTCTTCATAATGTCACCATTCATCTTCATCATTCAACCGTCATATTTCTTCTGGGATTTCATTCAGAGGACCATTGTATTGTCTCGTATGCAAGTATGATTTCCTCAATGGGAACCTTGCCTCCCAGTGTTTCACACTCTGGCATACAATATACAGGTGCTGTGTCCGAGATAGTTCAGGGGGGTACTTAGCTCCTTCTCTACACTCTACCTCTGACTCTGCTCTCAGCAACCTCCATCTCGGCATTACTAACACTCTCGACATTCTGCCCCAGTCATGAGTATCCATCTGAAACATGCCACCAAGCATAATACTATGTACAACTCTGATCCAGCAGCCCTGAAGTGCAAATGCAGAGCTGCGGAATGGAAGTGGCAGACCTCAAGCCCATCTTCTGACAAACTGGCTTGTCGCCTTCTCCAAAGGCAACATTGTCTCTCCATTCATTCTAAGAAGAGGTTCCACATCCAGGCTCGCATCTCGGGAGCATCCAACAACATGGCTGAACTCTTTAAAATCTGCAAAGAACTAGGCAATCCTTCTGCAGTCTCCACCTTGCCTCTTCCCTCTCAGGCCCACTGCACTGCATTGGCAACCCACTTCACCGTAAAAACTCAGGACATCCTGAGCACTCTCTCTTCCGCCCTTTCTCACTCCTGACCTCCCATCCCCCTGCCACCCCTGGCCTCCCATCCTCCCCCAACCCTTCTCTCCTCCTTCTCTCCTATCACATCGGATGGGGCACTAGGGTTGTCCGCTCTATGAAGGTCTCTTCCAAACAGGTCTTCCCCCAGTTCTTGCAGAACTATTAAGGACATCATCGGTCCCTTGCCCCTGCACTTGTGGAATTCTGCGATCACACTCTTGCCACTGGGTCTTTCCCCTCTTCCCTCAAGCACTCTCTTGTGCACTCCTTCCTGAAAATGCCTTCTACCGACCACTCATGTCTGGCTAACTACTACCCCATCTCTATCACTCCCTTCCTTGGGAAACTCCTGAAGACGCTGGTCTTCCCCCAACTTACCCAGCATATTGAGCTTTTAGGGTGCCTACACGACCACCAATCTTGATTCCGAGCATCCAGAGACATGGAAACTGCTCTTCTGAATGCCTGTGAAGAACTTCTCACATCTCTTGTCTCATGTCTAACTCTCCAGCTGTTCACCTTCTACTTGATCTCTGCTCTGCATTTGATATGGTCAACTACTCCATCCTCATGAATGGCCCCATGCTATCCTTGGCATCTTGGAGCAGGCACTGGACTGGCTGACCTCCTTCCTCATTGACCGTCCCTTCCAGGATATCCTGGGCTCTTTCGTCTCTCCCAACTCTATCTCCACCTATGACATTCCCCAGGGCTTCAACCTTTGAGCCTGGCTTTTTAGCATCTATCTCGCTCTGCTTGCTCACCTTATTTCCACTTTCCACTCTCACTTCCAGTGTTATTTAGATGACACCTAACTCTTCTTTTCAACTTCCCTTTGGTCCTCTCCCTACTTCGACTACCATTCCTGATTGCCTATCTGCTATCCAGTTTTGGTGTGCCTCTAATGATCTCTGCTTCAATGCCAGCAAGACTGACACCCTTCCTATTGGAACTCCTGCTCCCTCTTTCATCCCTTCACTCTGGCCACCTTCTATGGGCTCCCCCCTTCTCCTTCATCTGAAGCCAGAAACCTTGGAGTCATCTTCAACTCCTCTCTCTCTTTCCTCCTTTACATCCTGGACCATACTAGGAAGACCCGTTTTCAACTCCACCTCCTCAGCAGTATCCTCTTGTTCCTCACTTTTTGCCAGAAGTGCAATGTCTCTAGAGCTTTGGTACTCTCTATGCTGGACTACTGCAACAGCCTCTTCCTTAATCTACCCTCCCCCTCTCTCCGCCCCCTCCAGTTTATCCAGAATAGGTCTGCAAGATTTATCCTCGGCCTCAAGCGCAGGGACAGTATCCCTCCAGCCCTAAAATCTCTCCACTCGACCCAGTTGCTACTAGGATCAAATTCAAATTCCTCTTCATCATCCATAAGTCTGTTAGGAGCTGCGGACCATGCTATCTACAACTTACACTTGCTCTCCCTCCATTTCTCTACGCTCCTCCGGCTCCAAATCTCTGCATGTCAAGCATTTCTCTAAGAAGTGAGCTGTTGGCTGATCTCTTTCCTCAGTTGGCTCCCTCCTCTGGAACAATCTCCCCCTTCTTCTTCATCTGAGCTGGATCTCCTCAAATTCCCGAAGCTCTTCAAGACTCTCCTCTTCATCTCCTCCATTCAGTGCTAAACCCCATAGTCACTGAGATTGGTGGCCTGGGCCCATATGTGTCCTTCTGGGTCCTGGCCTCCCGTCCAATCCACTTCAACCTCCCACCTTCTCCAGCATTTGGCTTTGGGCACCCATTGGCCATGTTCTCTCACAGACCTACGGTTATTGTATTGGCAGGCGCCTACTCTTTACCAGCTTATCTCTGACAAGCACTTAACTGTAGCTCTCAACTGACTGCCTAGGACTGCCCCTGTGGAACTCCTAGCACTTACCTCTTCCCTTGTCCCTCTCTCTCTGCACTTGCACACTTCGAATGCTCTGAAGGCCTAGTAGGACAGCCCCTTTCTTGTTCATCTGTTTTATTCTATTTGCATCTTGTTCCCATGTCCCCTCCCCGTTTGCCCTGTGGGCATTTTGAAACACAATTTCTTGATGTATAAGCACCTTACAAATACACAATAAATAAATAAAAAAAATGATTACACATTTGTACGTTAATGTCAATGGGCCTCATTACAAGTTTGGAGGTAGCCATGCCGTTTTTAGCGGCATGGCTACCCCCAAACTCTGGTCCGGGTCCAGGACCCGCAAAATGGGACTTACCGGTCAATTCTGACCTTGGAGGGCCCGGTAATTCCCTTTCGTGGGACCCGGACCCGGTACCTCTCCATTCCCATGTGAGCCCCCATAGGGCTCAATGGGAATGGGGAGGATGCTAACAACGGGCCTGTTAATGACGGGCCCTTTGTTAGCATCCTGGTCTGCTAGCGGGTCCCGCTCTGCATGTCTGGTCTGACCAGGCGTGAAGAGCGGGACCCGCTGCAGAACTCGGAATGTGGCGGCTCGGAATGAATGATGCCGGTCCCTTACCGGAACCATTCATTCCGTGGCAGCCACACTCCTAATGAGACCCAATATGTCTGCCTCCTATACATTATTTTGGACATTTGGAGATATGAAAACACATCTATTGTAAATCCCATAAATGTTAAATATGAATTAATATTTACAAGCTATACCAATACATTAATGGTCAGCAGTCAAGGTAGATGTCTGTGTTTTATGTTGAACAGGTTGAGTTTTATCAGGTATATCAGCAGTCAAGGCAGATGTCTGTGGCAACAAATCTAGCACGCACTTTGCCTACTGAGATGTCTGTGTTGACAATAATGGTCTTGACAGTGAATGAAAAGTTTATATTGAATAGTCTTGTAAAAATATCTTACCTATACTTTGTGATAAAATGGATGCTTTAAAGATGCTTCAAAGAGAGGCCAGTAAGGTTTATGCTTAATAAGTATTTGCAGATTTTACTTTTAATAAGACTGCAAGTTATTTCAATGACTTAAACTGAGACTTTTAACACAGTCACTGAGAAAACTTTCATTTTGTATTTGTATTTCTGCTTTATCTAGCACAAACTTATCCCAAGAGAAACAGGGCCCTGCACACAAGTTCATAGAACAAGACAGTAAATTACAATTGGTTTGGAACGGTGGTAGAACCAGGGACATATTTACCCCAGCCATACCCGGGAATTCCCTGAAGAGCAGGATTTTCAATTATTTTCTGTACTCTAGGAATGTTGCAGTGGTCCTGACGGACACAGAATGGTGTTCCAGTATGCTGGGGCATAGCAGGAGAAGGATTGTTTCCTGGCTTGTACCACCCATGGTGCAGGGGTATCTCCTCCATAATGGGCGAAGGGGCGTCAACCTGCCCATCTCCCTTTATGGATGAGTCAAAGCCAGCCCAGGGAAAGCACTCTCAAGTGTTCCTGGGCTGGCTTTAACAATCAACCGGGAATGCAGTTTCGCTTTAAGTGCCCCAGCACCCATGCCCAACGGCCATGCAAGGCCAGTGGTGTTTTTCTTCTCCAGCATTGCCCAGCCCATTGGGATGTAGGCTGGGGAATTGTATGCCTAAATGTGGCTTGGGGATGCTCCTATGTCTCTCCATATATGTTAGGCCTCCCTGGGCACTGTATGCATCCTGCTTCCTTTTAAAGGTGTGTGGGAGTGTGGAAGATGGCGTTGGGACCAGGACTGCAGCTAAGGAGAGTGTGTTTTTGTGTAACATGTGTATGCCTGTCATTATGCGCAGTTCTCAGACTTCTCATCCATCATATTCAGCCACTTTGATTGTGAAACTTTGGTAAAGAAATAATGCAAGGAGGGATTTGGATTTATCACTCAGTAAGACCATGAATGGATCCCCATTAAAGGTTGCGACATGTCCCTGACCAGCTAGTCTGATGCCACCTCACATTTCAACTCATGGGCCTTTTATATGTTGAACAGATTGAGTTATATCAGGTATATATATCAGTTACATCAGGTATACGATATCAGGTAAAAGAATGTAGCACACAACAGACCTTCAGACAACAGCTGTCACTGTTTGGAGTATGGATGGAGTGTGGATAATGCTTGGCTGTGATTGTTAGAATAATCAGTGAAACTACTGAATTGTTCACTAAGGCAGTCAAACAAACTCCATGTGGAATAACGGCAGGTGGCATCTGTGGTTTTTAGGTTGTGCTTTGGCAACTCATAATGCACTTAAAGTCGGTAGAGCTCATGTCTTGCACTGTTAAGCCACCTGAAGTCTGATGTGATATTCTCGGCCACAGCAATAATTTTCCTTCATAGGCTGGTAATTACTGATGAGATGTGTCACCTCAAGGTGGCTGATATGTGCTAAATAGTCTAAGTAACTCTACAACTTCTTCGTAATAACAGCTATTTTGTCACATAACACCATTTCATAACTAATATATTGTCTTTGTCAAAAGAGAAATTATATTGTGCCTCCTATTGCAATAAATATATGTATATTGGCCTACGCCAAGCTGCTCGAAAGTCACTTGTGAAAGAATCCGTGTTGCAAGGTCCTGACCTTAAAATCAATGTAAGCCGCGATTTTAGGTCAATCCGCCATTTTAGGATTCGCTTTGTAAAAGTCACCCTGTGAGATAAAATGGTAGACAATGTCATTCCAAAATACAACATGGCTGTCTTGACCTCTGTACATAGCTAATATGTAACTTGCCCGCAGGCCACTTGTTGAGGTCATGAACTGAGACCTTGGGCCTCATTACAAATCGCCCGGTATGGAAACAACGGTGGCGGTAAACCCGCCGCCACCGTTGTTTCCATGCCGGGCGATCACAACTCCTGCAGGCGGGAGGTGGTGTTCCCACCAGGTCAGACCTGGCGGGTTTAACACTGCCCACCTGCAGGCGGATGAGGAAACACCGGCAGCATTACGAGATGCTGGCGGTGTTTCCATGATCCCCATTCCCATTGAGTCCCTTAGGACCTTAGGACTCAATGGGAATGGTGATTAACACCATTCCGCCTCCGTGATTCCCAGGAAACCAGGGTTGTAATGCCCTGGTAATTCCGGGAATCACGGAGGCAGAATGGTAATACGAGTCCGGCGGTAACCAGGCGGTTTTACCACTGCGGTTACCGCCGGACTCGTAATGGGGCCCATGTCTTTCGTTGACTATACTATAAAAACAATGTATTCAAATACTGAACATAGAACGCTTGTTTAACCACATTGTATTAATGTTTAAGAAGACTAACATGGAAAACCCCAGAATACACAGTTGCTGTATAGGCTTCTTTATCCATATATTAAAAGCAAACCAGTTATATGCGGTTGTTCGAGACTTGGCATGAACCCTAGATCGGTGATGTATTAAGTGGAATATTAACCCGAAGTGGGGCTGGACATCGTGCTCACAAAGTGTATAAAAAGCCAATGCATTCTAATGTACAGCGTCTCTCATTGAACGCATTGAATCACGCTGGAGTTCGTTGTGTTGTACTGAGGGCCGATGGCTATCTGATTTTGCTCTGTTTTTGTAACTGGATTCAGTACAAAATAAAGTACTTTGTATGTTCCTTTGTAACCCGTGTTCGGTGTATTTCCTTTTGGGGTACTCAGCCTCGATATTTTGATTTTGTTTTCACAGTTGACGCCCGAATGGGGACCCTCAAGATTGATGCCGGATTGTTGAAGGTTGACACACGCTATCGGACCGGGATCGGACGGTGTGACAAAAAGGGGCCCCACTGTACGAGACGCGAGACCTCAGCAGCGCTGCACGACCCGATCCCTGGATGTTTAGCTTGTGGTCTGAGACGGCATCTTGACGAGGGTCCACTTATCGAGGCGGGCAGATTTGCCGAAATCACCATACACGAGGTAAGATGAGTTAGGTAAGATTCTTTGAAATCCGATCGGACCTCCTTAGGTTTGTTCAGGTGAGTCGTGACCCGACTCTTAATTCAACCCTGAAAATTTGAATTTGGCGCATTGTATCTGCAGACACAATTATTGAACAGGTAACACCAATAATTTGATATGCCTGGGAAATTGTCTACCTGCTTCAGGGCGTTGTTCCACAGCGATAGACAATCTTTGGAATTTAGCCGTCCGGCACCACATACTGTAAGCATGGCATTGGAAGTATAGTATTTAATGACATTTGGCACAGACAAACCAGACATGCCTCCGAACTTCAGTGGCCAATCAATGGTAGCTTTGAAATCCCTCGTATTGAGTATTTAGAGTCAATTCTATTAAAGAAAAAGGCTAGACCTGCAGTATTTGATGTTTTGCAGAATTGGAAAAAAGAAGCGTTACAACAACTTAAATGTAGAGAAAAGCATGCGCGCCGTCATAAAACAAACGCCAAAAAAGCATTATTGTATGACCAAGATAAACATTCTGAATCGACTAGGAATATGGATAGGGCTTTCTCACTTGGAATTAAAAAAATATATCCGTCCAAAGACCTCCATGCTTCCGATGTATTTATAGATAAACTGTTAAATGAACGAAGGCCTGGTGCCTCTGCGCCACCTCCGTATGTTCGTCTTCCTGCTGCTTTGCCTCTTCCTCTTGTTATTCCTGCTCTACCTGCTGTTGTTCCAGTTGTTCCTGCTCCTCCTAATGTTCCCCTTCCTCCAGCTCCTCCACCTCTTCTTATCGCACCAGCTACAGTACCTCCATTAAATTTGCCTGCTCCCTCTCTTCCAAGTGGTCCTCAGCCGCTTGTAATCGATCGAAGTGCAGGGTCAAAGGTTGTCACTCGCAATACTGTACCACCGGAGAAGAAACGTGAGTTAATTGCATGAGCTAAGTATTGTATGGGGAAGGTTGATCAAGCTAATGTTTTTGCCACATTTTGTAATATGGATAATTTTCCTGAGAAAAATGTTTTTATTGAAGGTTTAGGGATTCAGTTATGTGTATTGTGGGGAACATTAAATAATACAGATCTCCCGCAAGAGTTAAGGGATCTAAATACATTAGCATTTTCTAGAGACACTGTGGAGAAAGTAAATGAGCATGTCGAGAGGTTATTTGGGTATAGAAAGGAGTTAGAAAAGTTGCAGAATGAGGATAACGAGGAGGAAAGTATGTATGAACAGAAACGGTTCCTTCCTTGTCGTAAATCGATATCTGAGGAAGCACGAATTTGTACAAAGGACGCACTTAGATGGATTTCGGATATGTCGATAACTCCAGTTGAAGTATATGACACATATAGTCAGTATACGCCAGAAATGCAGAGGAAAGTGATACAGGTAATGATAGAGTACCTACAGGATGATTGTGTAAAAAGAAAGATTAGTTGTCCCACAGAGTTATTGAGTATCTATAAGAGAGCTTTTTCACTTGACACTTCTTCGACTGCTTTAGCGCTCGATTTGGCTCTGTTGCTTAGTAAACGTTCGGAGTCACCTACTTCTCAGTTGCCTATGAGAGAGGTTCCTCTGACATTTGTCCTGAAGGTTGAGGTTGCAGCCAATGCTGCACAGGGTATAGTCGCTGTGAACATTATTGCACATTATGTATCACAGTTCGTTCACGTCCCGTTCTCAAGACAGAGAGTGAATGCTATTAGACAATCTATTCCTGATATTAGGAAAAATCTGACAGGATTCTATAAAGAAATAGAGTCCGTCTTGCAATCATCAGTGTTCACCCAAGGCGATATCGATTTGTTATTCCCTGTACTCCTGCCAGCAGATTTGTGGAAATAAGTTAAAACTATAGACGACATGCCAGGGTTGGGAGATACATGGGTGAATATAACTAGACTCGATGGAGAAAGGCCAGCTGGTGAAAGACCGTCTCAGGTGATATTAACTTTACCTGATAGAATCATTGCTAAATTAAAAACCTTGATTCCAGAGAAAAGAATTATATGGGACAAACTTACGGCCTGTGTCCAAGGGAAGTCTGAGGGGCTACCGAGTTCTATAATCGGTTCGAACAGGTATTCTCGGATTTCAGTGGACAAGACCTTGGCACAGAGTCTGGGAAAAAGTTGTTTGTGGACAAATTTGTGCGTGGATTGCTGCCTGAAATCCAGTCACAAATGATGTCTTCTGAGAGCGCTTGGCAGGCAAAATCGCAATCAGAAGTACTGCACATGGCACAGTACTACGAGAACCGTGTCAATAATGAAAAAGATAGGGTTGAAAAACGAAAAGGCGATTTGAAAACTAAAGTGCTATTGCAGCAAATTTTTAGAGGCTCCAGAGGGGGTAGTTCTCAGATTAGAGGTCAGTATGTCCCGCAAGGGAATGCACCCTTGGGTCCTTTGAACATTGACCACTGTGCTTATTGTCGTCAAGAGGGTCATTGGCGTGCACAATGCCCCGTCCTTCAACAAAGGTCAAATAATACATTCAGAAATATGGGTAGACAATCCAGAGGTCGCCCGGGTGTAGGGGGCCCAGGTAGAGGTCAGTTTATACAGGATCCTCAGCAACCTTTCTTGCAGGATAATCAGATTTCGAGTGTGGACACCAGGAACATATTTGATCATCCTTCCGCTGCATATTTATCTGAAGAGCTTCCTTTTGATGACATTCTGTTTCGTTAGGATTGCCCGAAGCTGGGTTTGGAACCTACACCTATTCCCGTCAATCAGAAAGGTCCCTACGTTGAAATGATGGTGGGAAATAGGAAACATCAGTTTTTCATAGAGACTGGAGCACAGAAGTGTTCAATTGATCATTCATGGGTTCCAAACATTCCATTGTCAGGGCAAACCAATGTTTCTGTAGGGTTTTCTGGCACACCAGTGGTTTGTCCGGTTTCTTCACCGGTACCTATTTCTTTGGGTCCCTTTACGGACCACTGTCCATTTCTGTTGACTTCGAATTGTGGAGAGAACTTGCTGGGGTTGAACCTGTTAAAAGAATTAAATGCAGTGATATATTGTTCTTCTGATGGAGTTCGCTTGACGATTTCACCACAGCAATTTTCTGTCTTTTGACTAGACCTTTGCCACCAGAATTCATGAATGTACCAGAGAGCTTGTGGGCTGTTGACGAAAATGATGTCAGTGTTTTACAGATTGAACCTGTTAAGATAGTTTTGAAACATGGCATTGAGCTGCCACATATTCCCTAGTATAAGATTTCAGTTGAGGGCGAGCGAGGTTTGAAATCCATTGTTTCCAATTTTGTGCATCGCGGGGTGATTGAAGAAATTTCAGGAAGTTTGTGTAATAGTCCGATTTTACCCGTGTACAAGAAAGGCGATAATGCAATTCCATTCCGTTTCATAATTGATTTACGTGCCATTAATAAAGTCGTGGCTCCACAATTTCCAATTGTGCCTGATGTAACGACAATCCTAACCATGATTCCAGCTACAGCTACTTACTTTAGTGTGTTGGATCTAAAGAATGCTTTCTTTAGTATTCCTATACACAAGGATAGTAGATACTTGTTCGCGTAAACCTTAGGGGGACGCTCGTTCACATTTACGCGTGCACCTCAAGGGTACACAGAGTCCTAGCATTTATAGTAAGGCTTTGAAAGAACAACTTGATACCCTTGAATTGACCTCTAACTGTACATTGCTTCAGTATGTTGATGACTTGCTTTTAGCTGCTGACTCTGAGAGCGCCTGTAAGGAGGGCACTGTGTTATTGCTTATCCATCTAGGTAAGCATGGTCACAAAGCTTCGCTTAATAAATGTCAATATTTTTGCCAGGAGGTCGCCTATTTAGGCTATCTCCTGTCAAAGGAGGGAAGAAGATTGACACCTGAAAGAATAAAACACATTTCTGGCATGTCTGTCCCAAATACACAGAAGGAAGTTAGAGCCTTGATAGGTATGGCTTCTTACTGTAGGTTATGGATCCCAAATATTTCACTAGTGATCAAATCGATGTTGGCTTTGACAAAGAAGGGCATTTCTTCGCCATTGCCATGGAACGTGGAACACCAGCAACCGTTTGACTTGCTTAAGACTGCATTATGCTTTGTACCAGTTTTGGGCACACCAAACTATGAAAAGGCCTTTGTGTTGTTTGTGCATGAATGTGATGGATGTGCTTTGGCTGTATTAACGCAGGAACATGGAGGGAAGAATAGGTTGTGCGGTTACTTTTCTTCCGCCCTTGATCCTGTAATATGCCCTTTGCCAAGATGTTTGTGAGCTGTCGCTGCTGCTGCCGCGTCTGTAGAACAGAGTGAGTGAATGGTCCTAGGCCATGATCTAACCCTGATGGTGCCTCACTCTGTAGATGTTCTACTGAACCGAACCCAAACGCAACACCTCACTTCTGCACGGTTGACAAGATATGAATTGATCTTGTTTGCTCCTCACATTCAAACTGTACCCCTGACCAAGATGGCGCCACAACTACCCAATATGCCAGCCCTACCTACCTTAGTATACTGGATAGAATGCTATTTATATCAATGCATAGCTTAATGCACTGATTAGCACTTGATATTTATTCCAATAATCTTTGACACTTTTTTTATTAACATTACACTAAGAATCCCTTGTACAGACTTTTCATGAAAGGTAAATGCACATGTGATGTCATCAGTTTTTCGGTTTTACTTGGAAACATAACGTCCCTTTAACAAAGTTTTTTTACTGAATTTCACAGGTTTTTAGTAGCGCAACTTAACCATAACGTCCCGTTAACAACGTTCTTTTACTGAATTTCATAGGTTTTTAGTAGCGCAAGTTAACCATAAACTCCCTTTAACAAACTTTTTTCATTAGCACACAGACAATATACAAAGATGGAGTGTAAAAAGCAATTTCTCAGGGATGGCTTTACACAGAATGTTGCAAAGTAAGAATTTATGCTCATTCACAGTGAAGGTCAGCTGCTTCCATTTTTTGCTCGCGGGCCGGAGTGGTCCACGACTCGCACTATAAGGTTCTATTGTTTTTTGACCTTGACAGACAGGGATCGTGCCAAAAGACTTCTTTTGAAGGAGGGGTGCAAAAACGTAAGAGACGATAAGGATGAAATTTCTGAAACTAAACCGCTTTTATATATTATATCACTATGAGAAAGATTGTTGGCACAGACTGAGTCGTATTTAGGGACTGCATTACGCGTAGACAATGGAAAATGCCAATATAATGTAAGTAACCTTTTAGATTATTTTATACCGGAATATAATAACAATAGCGTGGCGTTAAAGCCCGGTTAAGTTGTACTTGTTCGTTCAATGTGGCATATTGTTTTGTACCGCGCACTATCACTGCCCAAGTGGTCCCCTGGCGCTCAGACGGCTCTGAAAAAGTCAGAGGAGAGAGGGTGGGTTAGTGGCAATAAGTTAACATACTCCGTTGCACCATCCTCGCTAGCAAATAGTTTCACGCCCTAATAAATAAAATGAATATTTTTAATGAAGATCGGCTCGTGAGACTAATTTATGTTTTTAAAACAGGTACATCCTTCCCTACTGTCAATGCGACGATTTTCAGACCCCGGCCCACGGATTCTTCAACTGCCAGGTGCAGCTACTTCTAAACAACTTCATGACCCTCACCATCTTATGGGACAATCGCCAAGTACCAATATGCCCTTACGCGGTACTAGCGGCTAGAAGCAACATACCAACCATTATGGTGGTCTAATGCCTCGTTGTTTGAACAGCTTTCCGATTATCAGTGCGACCATAGTGCTTCTTTTATCATAATCCAACACCCTGTGTACCGCAAAGGAACAGCGCGTGACTCAAGATGAACTTTTGTGGATCGACAGCAAAGGCAAATGCAAATCGCTGA
Organism: Ambystoma mexicanum; assembly: GCF_040938575.1. NCBI lineage: Eukaryota > Metazoa > Chordata > Amphibia > Caudata > Ambystomatidae > Ambystoma > Ambystoma mexicanum. The sequence goes on from NC_090935.1 coordinate 426,719,202, forward strand.
ATATTCTCTAAACATTTGATGTCAAATAAAAGAACTTTACGAAATGTACAATCTTGCTGTTTGCTTTTAAATCACAGTTTCATATTCCGAATTGTGGCACGCTGTGTTGTGAGATGATTTGTTTTGTTTTCAGGGTTCTGCATAAAGTCGCGTTGGACTGGAGATGACTGGGCCTTACGCGGTACTAGCGGCTAGAAGCAACATACCAACCATTATGGTGGTCTAATGCCTCGTTGTTGGAACAGCCTTCCGATTATCAGTGCGACCATCGTGCTTCTTTTATCATAAACCAACACCCTGTGTACCGCAAAGGAACAGCGCATGACTCAAGATGAACTTTTGCGGATCGACAGCAAAGACAAATGCAAATCGCTAAATATTCTCTAAACATTTGATGTCAAATAAAAGTACAATCTTGCTGTTTGCTTTTAAATCACAAAAATGCCTGCACTTCTTTGCGTCAAAATGAATAAATGAAAGATTCCAAAAAATCTGTTGTTTCTGATAAAAATAATTCTTTGTTTATTTTTATTTTTGCTTTGATAAAGGTTAGGCCCTTTTTGGATGACACGTGTTTCGGCAACTGCGCCTTTCTCAAATCCAGGCCTTTTTCAATGGGGTTGCAATTCACCCACTGTAAAGTAACTTTGCCGTCCTATTAGTGACTTTTAAGTCCTGGGTTCAATCCCACAAATTAATTCTCTCCTGCTCCAAGTGTCGGGTTCTTCCTATGAAAGCCCCAGAGAACCCCTACGTGTCCATATATTTATTAGTTAAAGGGAACCTTCCTCTTTTATACAGGGCATTGTAACTCCTGTATCAACCGTGAAGGTAAACAATCTGTCTCCTATCATCACTCCCACTTTAGGCTCCTTTTCTGGCTCTGCGTTGACAGATAGGACTGGGCATTTCAGGGCTGGTTGGGGCTGTCCTATTGTGAATAAAATGACCCACACACCCCATTCCCTCCTGGGAGCGGGAATGCAGTTTCTCCCATGATACTTCCTCCTGTATAGTGTGTTACTGTCCCTTGCGACAGTTTTTTCTGCTCCCAAGGCAGTCTAATTGCTTGGAATGGTGCCTGCTGTGTGGTGTTCTGCATGGTAACTGGGGAGCATGTACTATATGGGCATCCCTGTGTGGGGCTGATATTTGCTGTGGGCCTGGATGTTGTGGCTGTGCAGACCCGGGGGCATATTATCTGTAGGTTGGTGTCCTGAATGATGAGTCATAGGCTGACACTGATTTGGGGGCACACCTGGATGATTGCATAGTTGACCTGCTTTCGCAGTCTCATGCTACATGTCCCACTTTATTGCATTTCCAACATGCACCACCAAATCTTGATCTCAAGCCTTCAAATCCTCCCCCTTGCACTCTTTGGGAGTTACCTTGTGCTCCTTGTACCCCTCCCATGCTTCTCCTATTGTTTCCCATTTTACCTGGTGAAGTGGGAGAATGGAAGACCAGGCTCCCGTCCTTCACCTCTCGCGCTTGGCCTAGAGGGTCACGACCCAGACACCCGCCACGAGAAGAGTTTGTCCATTTACCAGACGACCAGATACCCTGGTACAGGAACATACGGATGTGTCCACCTGCCTGCCCAGCAGCCCGCACTGGCCATGCCGACACCTGCGGCTCGGATCAGCTAGACTAAAAACCACACGTCGTTAGAGATGCCATGACGACCTAGACAACGGGAAGCACATCTGTACAAATATACATACTGGACATTCCCACACCAACCTACACGAAGAATATACTCAGTGCTATGACGTAGGCGACAGGCATATTCACGGACGTGCATCTTTATTATTTTTACATAGGCTTTCAGAATGCAGAAACGCAAGACGTGTCATGAACTCATCTACTAGCTTGCTCACGCTTCTCTTGAAACCAGTTACCACCATGAGAAGTATAATGAAGACACGATACTGGTCATGAAACTATATGCTCCTATACCCTAGAGCACCTGTGCACCAAACGGACCACTTATGCACCAGGCCAAGTAGGCCTCAAACAAGAGCTCCCGTGGACATTAACAAAGCAAGAGTCAGGTTGCTGATCCTGCAGAATGAGCTCGGCGAAACAACTAGCCAAGGTCGCAATGTTGCAAACCCACAGTCCAAGAACAAATCATCAAAGGTACGATGTTGCAACCTCGTACTCCGCGCACCAACGTTAAAGTCACACCGGCAAATTAAACCAGACGCGCAGTAGAAAGACAATATTAATTGTGCAGAATTCTGCCTCTTTCACGGTCCCTCCCCACGTGACCAAGCCGAACCTGACGAGATGCCAAACCCAGGAGAACAGAGGCATCTGGATCCCTCGCTACGAGACCCCGTCAGATACACTTGAAAGGCTCAATGGACATCTGCGACAGTGGGAGCGGTCAGCCTTCCAGCTATGAATAAGTCCTCACATTGTCTGCACGTACCTATAGTGAAACATTGTTGCACCTTGCAGGTACACCGAGAGCTGGGAACAGCGGTGGTCCCAGGCTGGGAAGCTCACGGGCGCACCAATCAGAACATGGGGCTCTTATCACTGACGCCAGTAATATTAGCCAATCCTCAGGAGTCTTCATGTAACAATTCTCATGTATCTAATTGTAGGGACTACCCAGATATACCACCTGACTACCCTTTGTCCACTAACATCGTTCTCTATATGTGTGCTATACTAACCCTACCACTCGAACACCCAATTAAGAGTGGCGATAGGTTTTTTGTTAACTTTCTGAAGTGACGCAAGTAGTGCGTCATAATACAGTAAAAAGGGCCTGCGAGCCCCACGATTGTGTGTGTGTCAGGACGGACGCGTACGCTCCTTGACCCATCCCTGCCGTTTTGTCTAATAAACAGCAGAGTCACCTTGCTCCTTGTGTGTGTGTCTCATACTCTATCTCATCTGGGATATACACGGGAGGAGTTGGGGCCTCCCTGCCTGGAGGTCTGCGGACGGCCCGGCCGACCCCGGCAGAATTTCCCCCCGACAAGTTGGAGGCACTGCTGAGATCTGTTTAAGATCTACCTTTTTATTTTTACTTTTTCCAGGCACTCCCGTTGCGAGGAGGCCCGACGGCGCGGCCCCCTCTGCCGTTGCCCCCTTCTGAGGACTACAGGACCATCACGGAGCTGCGAGAATACCGGACAGCGCAATCCGGATATTGGCCCTCGGGAGCCGGTTGAGAAGTATCCCGCCCGCGGTTGGCGAGTGTCCAGACGTGGTCCAGACGAGGGTAGGTGGCGAGCCGCTTGGAGGGGTGCACGCAGTCGAGCGGCCCTGCATCGAGAGAACTTGGTGAGCATGACACGCACAACGAGCAATGCGAAATTGTGAGGGAGGGGGAGGAAGTAAATAAGGGAGGAGGGAGGTGTTGTACAGATGCGCGGCGAAGGTCTAACAACTTAGTGTTGCTAATGGAATGAATGGTAGCGAAACAAGTGCGAGAGCAGTCGGCTACGTCACGTGAAAGAGGGGGGCGGAGCACGAAAACATCACGTGTGGCCGCTCGTAGACACTGATTGGCCTAAGTCGCGACTACGTGTAAGGGTGGGTGTGTGTGGTTTCCTACGATTTGGCATTTATTGATCAATGAGTAGACAAGGTTCCCTATTGTTCGAGCAAGAAACTCGATAGGTAGATGACGTTTCCCTGTAGGCGGTAGCTATTTGCCTAGTTGCCCAATACTGAAGATAATTGGCTGGTTAAGCCCTCCTGTTGAGGGGCGTATCACACGCGAGGCGACGCAGCGTGCGCAGTCCGATTATATTATTGATTTGGTTACCTTGTTCCAGGAGAGACAGGAAGACAGCTGTAGGGTTAGCGGGGGTAGATTGCAAGTGTATTTTGAACTTAAAAAAACATAATAAGAATGTACCAGTAGCTCGAAGAGATCGGTGACGTCACCAGTAGGGATTTAATAGGATATCGCGAGCACAAGGAACTTTGGGTTTGAGAGTGGTGGGGAAGAGAAACAGGATAAGGGAGCGGATACGGAGATAAACGATAGACGAGTGGATCGGAAGAGGAGAAGGGGAGAGGGGCGTGGCTGTGCACGGAGAACGCCGGCCACGGCAAGTGTAAAAGGGGGAGGAGAACGGGGAAACAAGACGACTGTATAAGATCGTCGTAAGGGGTACACAGCCGCAAGGGGCTGCGTGCGCTTCGGCCGCAGGGGGCCGTAGGGGAAGGAATATACAATATAAAATCATACATATATATATATATATATTTGTTTTATTTTATTTTTTTTATTTTTTTTTTATATTTTATTGCATAATTTGTCAAAGGATTGTCGTAAGTCCCCACACTTACGGGGCCAGGTAAACAATATAAGGTTGCATATTGTAAACTGCTAGTGAAGGGAAGGGTAACAAGTGGAGCGCCACTATGTCATACGGGACAGGGTCGGGAGGGTGGGGGAACACCCTCACTACCCCACTACAACACATATGCACCACACTGCCACCCCATAGGGAGAAATTAATTAAGTACAGCATAGAGTGGACCCAGGGGACGGATAACAAAATGTTAACACCATGGCCGCCTAATGGTAGTTTCGATCCATATGCCCAACATTCACTGCTAAACCATCTGCACAATACATACAAGGGGAAGAAGTTGGCAAGCCATGTGGAGGTGTTTAACTTATGGAGGATGTTCCAGGGGTCCCGACCAGGACCAAATGGAATGTTCACTATGGGGGAAACACCGGAAGAAAAGGAGATTAAGAAAGAAGGAACGGATGGGGAAAAGGGGTGTGAAAGCACAAAGAATACGGGGAACGGAGGACAGGGAGGAGAAAAGATTGATAAATTAGACGACATAAAAAAGGAACCGAGCAATGAGATACCCATAACACCGGGAGTGAAAACAGAGGGAGGAGGGTTGTACCCTTTAAGAGAATTAGGAGAAATAGAAGGACAGTTAAGGGCGGCTGAAGGATACTCAAACCCGGCATACAGCCCTCCACCATATGTGGCTCATAGGAAGATGACAGTGGGGGAGGGGAGGATTGGAGAAGAGCAGACTGTAGAGATAGGAAATGATGAGTGGGTAGCTGCACAGATATTATTAAAATTACGAGGTTCACTAACTGGAGAAGAGAGGGAGGTAGTAAAGAGAACAGACGAGGATAGTACAAGAGAGAGTGAAATGAGGGGGGAGGAGCTATTATGGCAAAAGGAAGAGATTTTGGAGGAAAGATTACCAAAGCTAAGGGATGAGCAGAATGAATTGATCAAACAGCTTGAGAGGGAGGAAAGAGAGAGAGTGAGGACAAGGAAAGAAGGTAAGGACGAATTGGAAAAATTAAGGGAACGAAGTGAGGAGCAAAGGAGAGAAGCTGAAAGGGTAAAAGCAGCAGCAGACAGGGTGTCAAGAGTAGTGCTGAGAGAAAAGAAGAAGGAAGAAGAAGAAAAGGAAAGGGAAATGGCCATATGGAGGAGGAGGGTACTATCAGAGACAGCTAAGAAATATGAAGAGGGGAAAGTAATAGAAAGAGAAAGGGTGAAATGGGAAAGGAAGAAAGAGGATGAAAGAATATTGGAACAGATGAGCAACGAAGTGATGGAGGAATTAAAAAGGAAAAGGGAGGAAAATAGTAGGGAGATGGAGGAGAGGAGTGAAGGGGAAAGAGAAGGGAGGAGTAGGGAGAGTGAAAAATGGGGGGATGTATATAGAAGTAGAGAAGTAGCAACAACATCAGCACCAGGGGGAGCAGTTGGTAACAAAGGCAGAGGAGAAATGGACCTAATAGACTTAGAAACAGTAACAGTAAAAGGGAAAAAGGTAGAGTGGGGGATACCATTTATGACTGATTTTTGCAGTGAGGAGGAAGAAGGAGTAGAGAGGGGAGGAAGAAAGAGTGAAAGGGAAAGCTTAGATAAGCTGTACCTCACTCGAACAAACATAGACTCGCCATGGATCAGTAGGAGAAGGGAGGAGCTGGAGAGAAGTGAGGAGGGGGTGCAACAACTAGTGGAAAAACAAACCCATGAAGCCACACCATCACCATCTCCATCACGCCCTCCCCCATCGCACCCTACATGCTCAACCGCCACACGCTCGCTGCGCACAATAAAGCTCGCGCCCTTCATGGACGAATTGACTCCCTATGCATGTCGGCTTAGAGACCTCCCTAGCCGCAGGCAAGACAGACAAATAAACATGCCCACATTAAACACAGGAAATGACGAAAAAAGGGGAAAGGACGGAGAAGGAGGTAGGAGCAGGGGTAATGAGGACGAACTTGAAGAGGTAAAAGAAACGGGAGAAGAGGAGGGGTGTGAGGACTCGATATTATGGAACGTAAAGGGTGACACAAGACACAACTTAATGCCACTGTTGGAGAGAGGAGGGGTTAGACCACAGTATGTACCTTGGAAGCATACGGATCAAGAAAATATAAAATGTAGGCTCCCATCATTAAGTGGAGGTGCGGGTAAATGGATATATGAAATGGAAAAACACACCGCAGGACAGAAACTAGCAGTAGGAGATGTAAAGGGTCTGTTAATATCAATATTAGGGGATAGAGCGGATGACATCTGGAAGAGAGCGGGATTCCATGGGGTAACAATAACGAACACATTGCATGATGGGGCGCCATTTGCAAACTGCAGACATGCGCTATGGCAGGCACTGAGAGTACAGTACCCAGACACATCAGACATAGGAGCAATTACTTCCCGTAAGATGCGTGAGAATGAAGATCCTGTTGATTATATCCAGGATATTCAAGAGAAGTGGCGCATGGAAACTAGAGAACAATGGGACAAAACACCAGCCATATTTTATCATATACTAGTACAAGGGCTCCCAGAAGGAGTTCAGAAACAACTAAAGAAAGTAGTGGGAATGGAAGCAAAACCATGGCCAGAAATACAGCTGACTATAGTACATCACTGCAGGACATGGCAAGGAAAAATGAAACAAAAGGAAGAGGACAGGAAAACAGAAGAGGCCAAACTAGTACAGAAAAAACTCACTAAATACACAATGGAAGGGGCACTAATAACTACGCCCACACCAATGGCCCAAAGCCCCACACAAGTAGTGGCTGCACAAGATCCAGCTCAAATAGCACCTCCACAAAGTGTAATACAGCAAGTGCCGCCACTACAGTTACACGCACCAAACATGGGAGGAGGGTACCCAATGCAAGGAGCTGGGTATTATAGTTATAACAGGGGGAGAGGAGGATTTATGAGAGGGAGAGGATACGGATATAATACCCAACAGCAGGTGGGGGGACTTAGAAATTCCTACCCCACAGGGCAACCAGTATACCAGGACAACACAGGGAGCCTCCCATGGCAGAGCAGGGAACCACCCGTGTGTTGGAGTTGTGGATTATTAGGACATATGTCACGCACGTGTAGGGTTAGGCCAGGAACACCAGCATGGAATGAACAGGCACAACCTAGGACCTCACAAGAACAGCAGGGCATACAACAACAGCAGATGTTACAACAAGGAAGTGACCAACAACAACAAATAACACAACAACAGCCACAAACATATTCACTGCCACAACAACAAATAACACAACAACAGCCACTGCCACAACAACAAGTAGCGCTAACACAACAACCACAAACTCAACAAACGCAATTGGGTAGGGTGACGGTCTTGGGACACAACCCTTACACAGGGAATGGCCAATCATTGTACCCCCAATAGGACAGCCCACAGACGGCCTTGGTGTGTCCCATCCTGTCAGTAACACCTAATAGTGCGGAGGAGCCACGCATAGAGGTAACGATAGGTGACAAAAAATTATCATTCCTTGTTGACACCGGGGCAACCCGGTCTTGCATAAGGGAAGGTAAATTTAAGATGTCAGGCAAAGCCATGAACACCCAAGGATTCTCTGGGGCTAAAGGGTTGGTTCCCTTTACTGATAACGTTCCCTTATCTATCGGAGATTATGATCTGTCGGTTCCACTTTTGTATTATAGTGCCTCACCAGTAAATATACTGGGGAGGGACATAATGAACAGGTTGAATATGACGATCTCCTTTACAGAGGATGGCATAATTTGCTCTACTCCAGGGATTAACATGCTCGCAGCACGACAGATTATGCAAGCATACTGTGGACAGACAGCGATTAGGGCGGAGCCAGTAGATGGCGAGCTATTCCAGTATGGCACAGACATGGCATTTGCATGGATGCCAGGGATAGAAGGGAAAATATGGAGGAGGCCAGCAGCCTATCTGTTCCGACCAGAAACACCTGTTAATGAACCAGAAGGAAAGGTGTTTGTAATGGACTTTGAGAGCATTATTGCAACAGCTGATTATGTTGCTGTGCACGCCCAAGATAAAGAAGGGAGAGCATGGAGGGCAGTGATAGCACTAGCAGAAGGATGTAGACTGACCCAGGTGTCAGATGAAGAGCTGTTCTCAGAAGAAAAGTAGGAAGATGAAATGGTGTTCATGATGAGTGTAGAAATATGGCTAAGAGTGGCTCACAAACAAGTAGCGCAGAAAATTGCAATGGCACTTGAGGCACCCGCATGCACCCCAGTCCCATTCTTTAAGGAGGATATGTCAAAGGTGCCCAAATCATTATGGACTATTAGCCCCTATGACGTGGGATGCATAAAAAGCATAGGGGGTGTAAGGATAAAATTGAAAAAAGGTGCCATACTACCAAGAGTGAAGCAGTACCCACTGTCAAAAGAGGCAGATGAGGGCATATATGAAACCATAACGGCCCTTATAAACAATGGCATATTGGTCCCCTCAGAATCACCATGTAACACGGCTGTGTACCCAGTGCGCAAGGCTAAAGGGGGGTCTTGGCACTTCATACAGGACCTCAGGCCCTTGAACAACATAGTAGAAGCAGAGTATCCAGTAACAGCAAACCCGGCCACAATATTGTGTGGCATTCCAGCAGAAGCATCACGATTTACAGTAATTGACCTTAAAAATGCATTTTTCTCAATACCATTACACCCAGACTCACAAGATTTGACAAGCTTCACTTACCGAAATACAAAGTGGAAACATACCAGATTACCACAGGGGTATTGTGAATCACCCTCAATTTTCAATAGAGTAATACAGATGGATTTGGGTAACGTTGAGGTGGAAAGCACTGTGTTACAGTATGTGGATGACATAATAATTTGCAGTACGAACGAAAGTAAATGTAGAGAGGACTCCTTAAATTTGTTGACGATATTGGCTGAAAAGGGGTACAAGGTAGACATGGAAAAGATACAATACTGTCAGGAACAGGTACTTTACATTGGCCAACTGATATCCCAACATGGAAGAAAGATTGCACCACAAAGAGCACAGGCCATTTCAAGCACTCCCATGCCACAGACTGTGAGAGAACTGCAGCAATTTCTGGGGCTGTGCAACTACTGTAGAGCAGGGTATTTGATTACAGTTCATACATAGGACCCCTGCTTGAGGGTTTGAGGGAAGCCAATAAAGGGGAGAAAAAGTTGGGGTGGGCTATGGAAATGAGGGAGGCCTTTGACGAATTGAAAGACGCGATATCAACTGCTCCAGTACTGGCATCCCCAGACTATGAGCGACGCTTTTTTATATTTTCACATTGCGACTCAGCAGTGATGAAAGCAGTATTGGCCCAAAAAACGAGCATGGGCTATAAACCAGTAGCATTTTACAGCGGTCACTTAGACCCTGTGATGTTAGGCCACTTCCCTTGCGAACAAGGTCTCGCTGCAGCTGCTTTTGCAGTGGAAAAAGCATCAGCAATAACCATGGGGTGTCCAACTACACTGTTTGTGGAACATGCACTATTTGCAATATTGAATAAACCCAAGTCCACACTAACGACACAGAGGGCATCAGGTTATGAGATCATTTTGTCTAGGGCTGAACTAGCAATTGTTAGATGTAGCACGGTTAACCCTGCAAGGTTCCTAGCAGAAGTAATTGAGGAGGGAGATTACGCCCACGACTGTACCCAAATAACTGAAATATACTCATGTACTAGAAAAGTTGAAGAAAACGCACTAGAGGGAGGTGAGCTTTTGTTTATTGATGGGTCATCAACTATTGATCAAGGAGATGGGATACGGAGGACTGGGGCAGCAGTGGTAAAAATGATGGAGGCGCCGGTGTGTGTGGCTATGAAGTGTGTACAATTACCACAGCATTACTCTGCTCAAGCCGCGGAACTGGTTGCACTAATATTGGCATTGAAGGAAAGTTTTGACAAACGAGTAACCATATATTCCGACAGTGCATATGTTACATCCACTGTCCACTCAGGGCTATCAAAATGGAGAAGAAGAGGGTTTAGGAGAGCTGACGGCACTCCAGTGCAACATGCCCTCTTGTTGGCTGAACTAATTGAAGTAATAAACGACCCCCAAGAACTAGCCCTAGTCAAATGCACCGCACACACCAATGGTGAAGACCACGTCTCAAAAGGGAATGCAGCAGCAGACGTACATGCGAAATATGCTGCATACTTTGGTGAGATATGGAACCCCACAGACTCACAGAGAGGGAGAGGGAGGGGAATGGCTAGGGAGATGTTAATAAGAGAAGGGTACACCCATCTCCCAGCCATACAGATTATGGAGTTACAAGCGGCTGCACCAATGGCCGAAAAAGAAATATGGGTAAAAAGAGGATGTACAATGTCACCAACCGACGCACTATGGCGCCAGGGTGGCACTGGGAAAGTTGTAATACCATTGGCACTTTTAAATACCGCCCTGAGCCAATTACATCACCCAGCCCATACAGGCAAGGAAATAATTGCAGCACGAATTAGAGAAGATTGGTTCTGTCCCGAGTTAAATTCTCATGTGTCAAATTTTATCAGCAATTGTCTCACATGTCAACAGTTTACGGCCGGTCATACACTAAAAGTGATAAAAGGTACCATACCCCGGCCAGAAGGACCTTTTCGGCACCTTCACATTGACTATGTTGATATGATCAACATATGTCAAGGTAATAGGTATATGATTGTAGTAGTATGCCCATTTTCTAGGTGGATTGAAGCAGGGCCCTGTTCACACCCAGATGCATTTAGAGCAGCCAAATTCCTAGTAAGGGAGGTCTTCCCCAGGTGGGGAGTGTGCGAGGTGTTAAGATCAGACAATGGCCCGCATTTCGCAAACGAAATGTTCCAGCATATCACATCCCTGCTGAACATAAAACACAAATTTGCATGTGCATACCACCCACAGGCTAACGGTGTATGTGAACGCCTGAATGGCTTATTGAAGGAGGCAATTGCAAAGATACAACAAACAACAAATAAAAGTTGGTTGTATTGCCTTCCGTTAGCCCTATTTGAATTAAGGAATAGGCCAGGGTCCGACCACCACCTCACCCCTCACGAGGTGGTTACTGGACGTCAAATGCGCATTCCCCTAACGCCAACGTCAAGGGCATTCACTGACCACGAAAGTTCAGCGAGTGTGTTAGGTGATGAAATGTATCAATATGTGTCTTCTTTGAAAACTAGTGTTGTGTTTGTGTCTCAACAGCTCGAGCGCACACGGGGCGGGTCCACCAGAAATCAAGAAGAAGGCGCCAGTACAGAATTGGAAAAAGAGAACTTGTGCAAACTTGCCAAAGGTGACCACGTGCTACTTCGCAATTTCAATAGGAAATGGAACGATAAGAGGTTCACCGGCCCCCATCTGGTAGAGGACGTATCACCAAGAGCAGTAAAACTAAAAGACAAGCGTGCCTGGAACCACCTACATGATGTAAAGATCTACAAACTGCAGACCCGCCCCAGCGCCAACGACAGGTCCATTGGAAGAACAGCAACAACATCCCCGACAGCGGAAGGAAGTTCTACCACAGACAACGACCCAATTATTCCCTTACCGTGTCACTACCCAGCTACCCCAGAGACAACAACTGACGAAGAAAGGGGTGATCCTCATACTGCCCACCCCATGGTCACACGTTCAAAGAGTAAAAATACTTCCGCCATCTGAGCCCAAACCCCCCCCCGCCCATTGACTTTCAAGTACAGTTATAACTTAAACTGAAAGACATTGCCTGCACAAATACACATGTAAACACGTGAATGTTCTCTTTTTTCTCTCGCACATACAGGAACTGCGTATTATTGTATTGTTAAGAAAAGAGCTAACTAACAAGTCCACTGTCCAGGCGTAGATGGTACTCCCAGATGATAACTACCCAGAAGAATTGTCACACCAATTTGTATACGAAATAAAAAGGCCAACATACCTAAAAAGGAGAAGGGTACGTGTCTACTACACAGCCTTCCTCCTGGCCATAGAATATTCCATGCCCCACCTCCACCCATACTTGCCGGTCCTAAGAGACCGATCACTTAGAGTAGCGTGGGAGCAGCTCTTCGCCTGGGCACTGAATGACTATTTGATAGGGAGAGCTTAAAGGAAACAAAACTAACATTTAATAACAAGCATTTTGAGAATTTTTAGGCGGGCAACTTTAACGTCGCAAGAATACGCTGCCAGGACTGCAGCAAGGTAAGAGCAAAATGCCGGTGAGATTAGCATATGTAATAAAAATAATAGGGATTTTGATGATCACCGGGTTCTTGGCTGCCTCTGTCTGGCAGTACAGCTATGCTATTAATTTTATTGCTGCACCCAAACCTAATATACCCCCGTTCCCTGCTGCAACAGGTGTTACGTCAGGTGGTAATAGTAACATTGCACCCAAGCAAAATAGAGTTAAACGCAGCACATACTCAGACAATAAAGGTATTGATAATTATATACAAGATTCAGCACACGTCACAAACAACATATGGTACCAACACATGACCCGCATTGGTAAGCAGACAACTGAGGATAGCTGCTACGTTTGCTCATTAATACCATACGCCATGAGTGCTTCACGAACATTTGTTGCCACAGAAATAGATGAAAAGACAGCACAGTGCATAATATACTTGGCACTGTTCCAAACGAAAGGAAGATTTCAAGGAACAGTAGTGCACATGACATGGAAAACACGAGACTCGTACCCATATGAAAACAACTTCCTCAAGACCTTTTTGAGTTACCACAAGACCAGTTTACATGCTGAAGCATTCAAATACATAACAAGTGGCCCTGCAAAAGGAGAAACAAAGAAAGTAACACTGCAGTATCTACCATGTGATTGGTACACCACTGAAGTTCCGGGTAAACAAGGATGCTGGGAGAGGCCGCTGGTGACGATAACAGGAAAGGTGTATCTGGACAACAGCTGGGAGATAGGAGTGATTGGCAGCAACATGGTAACAAAAGAAACTATCTCAACCATCGAGACACACAATCACCGATGTTGGACGACGTGGATCAAGTATGTACCAATGCTCACGTGGGTAGAAGATGAAGACCCAATAACAATACTACCGTTGACTGCGCCCAAGGTATGCTACCAGCATAAAGGAGAGGTGGACGTAGGATATAACACCAATTGTGCAAGTGTGGTGGAGTTACCTGAGGGGGGAGCGGGAACAGCAGTAATAATGGACCATTATTGGGCCTGTGGAGAAAAGGCATACCATACACTGCCTCCCCTGTGGAATGGTGTGTGCACAATGGTACACGTCAATGTACCATCACTAGTGGTACCTAAGAAGCACGTCAATGTGGCGAAATTTCCTAAAATGGATGAAGGGGATAAGAGAAGAAAGAGATCTGCACCACTTCAGGAGGAGCAAGGGAACAGGACCAACAGCAATGATACTGTCCTAAATAGAAGAAAAAGACAAGGAGAGCCACTGACAGGAAATTACCTGTGGGGAAGGTCGGAAACGGCACTAACATCAATACCGCCAGAACATAGACTATTCAGCAGAGCAGCAATGTTCTTCTCCTCAATAATACACCCAGGACTGCAGGCTTACGCAAACGCAAAATGGCTCCAGATAACTAGATGGGAACTAATGATGACCATCAATTCTACAGTGAATGGGTTTAACGCAATAAAAGAGGAGCTGCGAGCTGTAAGGATGGTAGCACTCCAGAACAGATATGTGTTGGACCTTCTCACAGCAATGGAAGGAGGAGTTTGTGCAAAGATAGGACAATCATGCTGCACGTTCATACCTGCCAACGATGCTGACAATGGTACACTGACAGAAGCAGTTTCACAATTGGCCCAGATGCACTCCAAAATGATGGATGAAAGTAACGGTGTAAACAAGGATAAGAGCTGGTTTTCACTATTATGGTCATGGATGCCATCCTGGCTGTCAGATGGACTGAAAATAATAGTGGGCTGTACTATATTGGCTGGAGCTACTCTGATCATAATTAGATTTTGGAAGGCCCGGAAGGCACGCACTACTGACGAGTTGCTGGAAATGGTGGGAATGCACCCCTTGATGCCAGCAGATGACGGCCAGCATACAGGTGTGATAATACAGGAGAGGGAGAAGTTGCGCACCCAAATCATCACCAACCATCTAGACCCACCATCAGTGAAGATCGAGAACCCAAGAAACCCCAGGAGCTACATAGGAAGATGGGTATACTGTACTCCTGGAGGAACCTGTGAATATATGTATTGGTCATTTGAAGATCATGTAAACCATTATGGACATCTCGGAGGAATAACTAAGATATGGCGAGTAAGAGGAGATAACGAGAAGGATATGTTTGTGGTCGACAAGTCGACCAGAGGGGGGACTGAAGTGGGAGAATGGAAGACCAGGCTCCCGTCCTTCACCTCTCGCGCTTGGCCTAGAGGGTCACGACCAAGACACCCACCACGAGAAGAGTTTGTCCATTTACCAGACGACCAGATACCCTGGTACAGGAACATACGGATGTGTCCATCTGCCTGCCCAGCAGCCCGCACTGGCCATGCCGACACCTGCGGCACGGATCAGCTAGACTAAAATCTACACGTCGTTAGAGATGCCATGACGACCTAGACAACGGGAAGCACATCTGTACAAATATACATACTGGACATTCCCACACCAACCTACACGAAGAATATACTCAGTGCTATGACGTAGGCGACAGGCATATTCACGGACGTGCATCTTTATTATTTTTACATAGGCTTTCAGAATGCAGAAACGCAAGACGCGTCATGAACTCATCTACTAGCTTGCTCACGCTTCTCTTGAAACCAGTTACCACCATGAGAAGTATAATGAAGACACGATACTGGTCATGAAACTATATGCTCCTATACCCTAGAGCACCTGTGCACCAAACGGACCACTTATGCACCAGGCCAAGTAGGCCTCAAACAAGAGCTCCCGTGGACATTAACAAAGCAAGAGTCAGGTTGCTGATCCTGCAGAATGAGCTCGGCGAAACAACTAGCCAAGGTCGCAATGTTGCAAACCCACAGTCCAAGAACAAATCATCAAAGGTACGATGTTGCAACCTCGTACTCTGCGCACCAACGTTAAAGTCACACCGGCAAATTAAACCAGACGCGCAGTAGAAAAACAATATTAATTGTGCAGAATTCTGCCTCTTTCACGGTCCCTCCCCACGTGACCAAGCCGAACCTGACGAGATGCCAAACCCAGGAGAACAGAGGCGTCTGGATCCCTCGCTACGAGACCCCGGCAGATACACTTGAAAGGCTCAATGGACATCTGCGACAGTGGGAGCGGTCAGCCTTCCAGCTATGAATAAGTCCTCACATTGTCTGCACGTACCTATAGTGAAACATTGTTGCACCTTGCAGGTACACCGAGAGCTGGGAACAGCGGTGGTCTCAGGCTGGGAAGCTCACGGGCGCACCAATCAGAACATGGGGCTCTTATCACTGACGCCAGTAATATTAGCCAATCCTCAGGAGTCTTCCTGTAACAATTCTCATGTATCTAATTGTAGGGACTACCCAGATATACCACCTGACTACCCTTTGTCCACTAACATCGTTCTCTATATGTGTGCTATACTAACCCTACCACTCGAACACCCAATTAAGAGTGGCGATAGGTTTTTTGTTAACTTTCTGAAGTGACGCAAGTAGCGCGTCATAATACAGTAAAAAGGGCCTGCGAGCCCCACGATTGTGTGTGTGTCAGGACGGACGCGTACGCTCCTTGACCCATCCCTGCCATTTTGTCTAATAAACAGCAGAGTCACCTTGCTCCTTGTGTGTGTGTCTCATACTCTATCTCATCTGGGATATACACGGGAGGAGTTGGGGCCTCCCTGCCTGGAGGTCTGCGGACGGCCCAGCCGACCCCGGCAGAATTTCCCCCTGACACTGGTCTCCCTTGCTGGGCTTCCTGATCTGGTCTCCCCTCTTCGATATTTGTTCCTACCGCACATTCCATACTTACCTTTGCTATCTTTTTCTTAAATGTTGCTTCCGCTCGCTTCACTTGTTCTTCCGTCTCTCTCTCTCTCTCTCTCTTTCTCGTGCTTGCAATAATGTACCATATGTGCCTGTATTTCGCCCCATGTTTTTGCTTCAATGTCCACTATTTTATCTAGTTCCATTTGTGCTTCTTTGCATAACACATGGTAAAATATTGTTATGGTTTTATCCCATGCTTCGCCAGTTTCTTCCCTCCACATTTCCTGAATCAAATGGATATATAATGCTGGTTCTTCATCAGCTTGCATAGTGCATGACATGATTGATCCTATGTCAGATTTTTCTGGGTATGCTGTTCTGAGAGCGTCCCATACTTGGGCTCTGCGGTTAATAAATGGAGCACTGTCATGGGTGTCATTTTCTAGTCGACCTCCTGGGTACCCAGCATTTTCCCAAATGATGTTTGTCTGTTCCCATAGTATACTGGCATAAAACTGTTCATGTCTCCCACTGCTTATGTGACTCCTGCTGTTTGCTTTTCATGTGCATATATCCACTTATCCACTCCCACTGTAAGAGTAGGAATTGTCTTTATAAAATTGTTTTTATCTATATGTGGCCAGGGCACGTATTGTGATCTTCCTATCCCCTTCTGCATTAATGGGAATTGGGTCCCCTTTTTTGCAATGCATTTTAGCCCTTTTCTTCCCTATTGCCACTATTATGGATGAGGGCTGGGGCGTGAGCCGCTCCCCCGTGGGGTTCTCTCTCTTTGCTCTCCCTCTGTTTCCCAGTCTTCCTATTCTTCCTACTCATTCTCATCACTTTCTGTTGCTGCTGAATTATAATCAAAAGTTTGTTTATTCTGCCCTCTACGTAATGAGCTTTCCTCACTTCTCGTTCCTCGATCCTCTGTTTCAATGTTCACATCCTTGATCACTGCTCTATTCATTTTGAACAATACCTCCCCTGCTGTCCATGTGTCAGCATTAACCACAGGGCATGTTCCCTCCTGTACTCTTCTCTTCATTACCCTCTGAAGTTCTTCCTCTGTTTTCTGAAAAGTTACTTCTAACTTCCTTCCATGCTTTATTTTCTAGTTTTGTTAAGATAGGGTCTCTGTCTCTATTTGGTTCCAGAAGCTCCTCATGACGTCATTGGTTCTGGTTCTACTCAGGGTCTATACCGGGTTTTCTATATCCTGCAGCAGGTTATACGGAATACGTTCTAGCTATAGGTAGGTATCTCAGCTGCGCAGGGGCTGGAGCCTGTGCCAAACTGGTGCTCCCTCATGCTCATACTGTCTTCAGCTAATGAAAGGGCAGAGGCTACAACAGGTGTTTTCCCTTCTGCTTCATCCCCTCCCTCTGACTTCCCATCTGGCTCATCGTAAAGTTTCGAGTCATCTAATATGCTCTGTCTTTTTTTCAGTTTTTTGTCCCTTTGTTCACTATAATGCTGTTATTATGTCTGCCTTCTGCTGGCCATAGTGTAACCATTTTCCCTTTGGTCCCTTCTGACCATTCTAGATTGTACTTGATTATCTTATCCCTATTTGTGTGGAGCTCCTTGCACATATGTTCGACTGGCGTGCACATTTTTGACAATAAGAATGACAATATCACAGCAACTAACTGGGCAACAATGTAACTAAATTAATGAACAAAACACCAATAATAAACAAGGAAGATCTACTGAGATTGCCCCCTATGGCACAACCCTCAGTTGCCACAAACAAGAACATGAAACAAAAAATTAAATTCACTGTGCGTCTCCACACCACACCAAAATGTTTAACACAATTCGTTCCCAATACACACTTCTCACCCACGCTCTATGCCCACTCTCCACACACACCAAGCTACTGTCGACTTTGATCAAATACCACTTTTTCTATCTACACTTTATACAACATAGTCAAAAATTAAACCCTTATATACTCCATTATAATTTTTCCGCCTCTCGTTGCTTACCTGTGGAATGGAGGGATACAGTCCTTGCTAGTGTTATACTTCCCACTCTTAGTTAAACAGCACAGCATCCTCTCTCCTCATCGAGAGTCATTAAAACTTCAATAACCATAATTGCTACTAATGTGTCGTCACTGCTTGCGCCATAGAATCCCTCTTCTATTTCTACTACAACAAAAACGTACGCCAAAAGGCTTACACCATATGGTTTATTCTTCACGCACTCGACTCCATATATTTATTCTCCTGTCTGTTGTTCTTGCGTCCGGTGCACGTTGTTCTATGTTTTTTCTGAGGTCTTTCAGTGGTCTCTCCCCTCAAGAAGACCTGCACACCTGGGTGCAGCGCCACTTTCTTCAGCAAACAGGCAAGCCAATGGATAACTTCGTCGCTTGCTGGCCTCCTTGTGGTCTGTGCAGTTATCTGTTCCCTGCAGGTAGGTGCCAAATACCCATGGTATGAGGCAGAGGAGCTTCCGGATCCCAGATAATCCTGGAATCACAGCATTTCGGTGACCAATTTTAGGGGAAGGTCCAGAATTCAACAATGTAAAATAAATCAATGAGCCAATAAAAGTGCAAGGGAGCAAGAAAAACAAAAGTTTATTATATACAACTGCTGCAGGGAACAATCCACAAGCCATTCAAAATTAATTTAAAAGATGGAGGTTTAAATGGTATGAAGTGGAGTGACATCTCAAAACATTGTTACAGAATACTTCGGAAATCATATTCACTGATTGGTCAGCTTAGGTTGCTCTACGGGTGAATATATACAATGTTTAGCCCTATTGGCCTATCCTATCCCTCGTGACCATTCTAGTAATTACCTTGTGGTGATGATCTAATGGTGGGCACATTTAGTTTCTCATGGATTTTATAGGATGGTCAACACGTTAAAATGATTCATATACACTTTGACTTTTGATTAGTGTAGCTCCTTTTGTCATCCTGGGGTGGGGCGCTCCAATCATTGTTGACAAATATAATTGTGAGTTGCAACCAGTATGGCAACAAACAAATAACACTTCAAATGAGAGCTAAAAGTTGGCACTGTCTTACCGTTCTCACCTTTGTGTCTGCTCAACCGGCAGTATAATATTGCAACTTCTGATTGGAAACAGGTAACTTCTCTCTTTCCATTCTAATGGTGTGTCTGCATGACCTCATGTAGTGTGCTTCTTGACCTTTTGATATTTGGTGGGTTGGCCATTGGGAAACTTTAAAACAGTTACTGGGCATGGCACTGCATTATAGGCATAGCCATACTGTGCTCTTATTAAGTGAATTAGTGCTGTGAAGTGGTGCAGTACTGTGTGCTCGTTTGACTCACACAATACTGTCACCATGTCCCAAATCAAGTCTGAGTTTTCGGCACTGGCAAATTATCTTGAAGCAAAGCTTTTTGCCCAAGTAGTTTGGTCTTCAAAAAATACGACAATATGGAAGGACATAATTACAACAGAGGTAGAAAAGAAGGCATTTCCAAACATCTTTGACGAAGGGAGTATTGTGCAGGCATGTCTCATGCAGTTGATCAGAGCATCATACCACACAGAGGTAAAAAACTGCAGGATCAGATTGTGCGCAAAGTTGTGTTTTTTGTTGCACAGATCCTTAAAGATGCAGGGAAATGACACTGACGTGATTAGCAAGTTACAGTGCAGCTTGGATAACGAATGTGATCAGGTGCAGCAGCTAAAAGCAGAATTAAGACAGAGGGAGCTAGGTACAGAATTGCAGTTTGAATGCAGCAATATGGATACTCAATTGGCTCAGAAAGAGAAACAATTTAATGAGAGTGAGCAATAATTAACCCGCTTAAAAAGAACTTTTAAATTAAATAAGACAAGACAAAAATGCTGCTATTTCGGAAATACAAATGCTTAGAGAACATAACATGAAAAAAGACAAAAAATGCTGCAGTATGGAACAGGAGATATTCAAATTACTGAAAGAGAATGACAAGAAGGATAAGGCGCTTGGCGAGTGTCAAACACAAATCAGTGAATTACAAGCAATAATCAATAAGGTCAGAGATGAGAATTCTAATCTCTGTCATGAGGCAGAACAGCTCCATGGACAGTGCAAGAACTTCGAACTGCAAAAACTCACTTTACAATCTCAGGGCAGGCAAAAAGTAACTACAATCAATGGAATTGAAATCAATCGCAGCTCTGTCCAAGTGAACAATGTACCAACAGCTGTTCCTATGGCCAGACCTGCTTATATCCCAGTGGTGGGGTATATATATCCAGCCAATAGCTACAATCATTCCTGCTGACAAGAGAACAGAAATGAGCAACATAATGACACACACCGAAATACACCATGTAGTCCCATCAAAATCAGGAAGCCTTTCAAGACTTTGATTAAACCATTTACAAAGTGAGGCAATTGTTGCATGGAAGACCATTTAGAAAACGTTCACGATATATTTAAAGCCCTCCAGATACCTAGGGAACAATATAGACAATACTTTCACCTAATGCTTGTTTCAGCAGCTGCTAGTGTCATTCATGGTCTCAATGAACAGGAAAGTTTGTCATGGGCAGACTTTGAGAATGAGGCTAGGCATCAGTTCTCACCTTGTCAGTCTATACAGGATGCCAAAAAGGTAGTTTATACTATGACTGCAAAGTCTGCTATGTCCGCTCGCCAGTAGCCCCAAAATTCTAAAAGAGCATTTTCGTGCTTTGATGTTCCCTTTAACCCTAACTCTGTAGAATTTAAGACTGCATTATTTTGTGAACTCCAAAAAGAAATTGTATCCAAGTTAATTCGTGAATTTGACAGGGAAAAACCACTAGAATGGATAATAGAACAGGGGACCAAATTATATGAAGTGATGTTTGGTCATAGAGAGTAAAGAGGAAAAACCAAAATTTAAAGGACCCACACCAGCCATTATGGAGATAGCATCCGTAAAGATGCCTCTTGAATCAGCCCAGACTCAGGCAAGAAACAACATGACAACTAATCAAAGGGGCATGTCTCCACAGAGGACATCACGCCAAACCACTTTGTTCCAATGCATTGATCCCAGCAATAGGGAGTCTTACATTAGCTCTATATATTTGGGTAATTCCACCAGGGTGGGATTTTGATCTGATATGTCAGGCCTAAATAGCAATCAAAATCAAATGGACAATAGCCCATACCAGACACCAAGGGCTTAGAGTTGATTTGACCCTAATACAATGGTGTATGTCCACCAAGAAAGACCAAGATATGTGGATAGATTCACTGAAAATGGAAACCAGCATAGTGGACAATTACCACAAAATGAAAGACAAAATATGAATTATGTTCCCTGCCAATAAAACCAATTACCACCACAAGTCGACCATGGTCAAAGAATGGTCGCTCCGCGTTCTCAGCCTCCTGTATCACATGAATTCAGAGGTAACACAAATAGAAATCAATTTCCTTCTGCAAGGTACCAGAAATCAGCGTGAATTTAACCAGTAACGGCACAGGCCACAAAGAGAAGAATCCAGAGACATGGAAAGCTTTTAATGCTTAGAGGTCCAAGTCAAAATGTTGTCTGAACAGATAGGGACATTATGTGCAGTTCAAAAACAACAGCTAAGTGAAGGTGCAGAATGTCATAGGAGTGATCTTGTGCATTGTGACAATAAGTGACTATTTAATAACCCCAGCACTTATGAAAACACAGATGCCCATGAATCACATTTGAATAACAGTTCTGAACTGCCTACTGATTTAAAAATAAGAAAACAAACAAATGAAAGTGAAACATGAAATCTCAACACACACAAAAAGGAGTGTGGTTCAATTTAGAGTTGAGCCAGACCATTTAGGTGTGTGAAAATGAAGAACAAAAGGGGGAACCTGAACAAAAAAAGCCAAAAGAACAGACAAACAGATTTAAAAAGTGCATCCAATGTGAAAATAAAACACAAAGTGAAGAGTTACGATCAACAGTTAGAATATCCTCACTTGATAGTCAAAATGCTGTTGATAACCATATGGAGAAAACTGTAGCTCAAAAGGAAGGTGCAAGTCAATCACCTGAGGAGTATTTAGAACCACAGATATTCCAAGAGACAGAAATGACAGGCTCCATGCAAAACACAGACAAGTGTCATGCGCGAGAAGTTGATAGGCTGTCATGTGACACTTGTGAAAATGTCCAGTCAAAATATTGCAGTGTGGACACTGGTAGTCCCAAGTCAGGGGGGCAGTCAGTGGCTATGCTCCAAAGGGGTTCTGAGCCCGAAGAATAGACAGAGAAATTCAAAACGAAGTAGGCAAAAAGGAGGGAAAGATGTAATTTCACACGCCCATGTGTCTAGCAAAGAGTAAAAAAGAGCTAAGGAAAGTGAGTCCTAAAATCAGCAAACATTAACATGTTTTATGTATACTAGAGGAGGTTGAAGATAGGTAGTATGCTCCTATCACTATTGAAGAAAAGTGTAATTGCATAACGGTGAGACAAATTGAAGGCCCTGTGCACAATTTCAATGGGGAAGAAATACCTATTGAAGGTGTCATTGAGGTTGACATAAAGATAGGGAAGTATTGGATGAAACAGGACGTGTTGATCACATCCATCAATGAAATACCCTTTCTCATAGGGACGAATTGCCTGAAGAGGTTGTCGCCCCTCATTGATGGGGTAAATGGAGTATTGTGGTCCCTAGCTAAAAAACTATTGAGGCCTAAGAAAATACTGACACAAAACAACAGTGTAAAAGAATGCCACACCATTTCTAAATCAGAAAGTGCAGTGGAAGTATATCTTCAGAATGGGTGTGTGCCTAGTGTCACTGTCATTCTCATGTGTCAGAATGAAATGCGGAGAGAAAAAGGGAAGCAATATTTGGAGATTGATTTGGACCCCAAGAAAAATGGCAAAAAGAAATATATGAAAATACATTGCGTTTTTATCTAAATGAAAAAAATGAAAACCAAATGTCACTCCAGAGATAAATAAAGAAGAGCACATTTCAACCCTTTCAGAAATATACATGAGAGACGGGCAGCCATGGATCCCTATCCATGTGAATGGGCATTCTGAAATAATGGAAGCCACATTAGCAATTGAACATGAAAGAAGTTTCATTAATGAAAATGTACTCCGGCAGATAATTAACAGGGAACAGATCCCAAAGTTCAGAATAAAGAATCAACACATTTATGGCCTAGATGATAAGGAATCGGGGCAAAAAACTGTAGGAAGATGTACGTTAACGACTACAATTAGTCCTAAGAGTATTCATCACAATGTGTGTATTGTGAGTGGGATGCAAAACACATTTTATTTGGGAAATGACATCATGCACAGGATGTTTATGCTATTATACTTTCTAAAACAAAAGGTTTGGTCCAGATTTGGTGGAGCCGTACCTGAATTTGAAGACAAAAGACAAGCTTATCATTGCACACAGATGGCACCATATGCAGTTGAACTGCAGGTGAAAAAGGATGTTATCATTCCTGCATTCACAAGACAAGTTACAATAGCATTAAAGTACAGAAAGGGACAACAGATAAAAGATTCTGACGCATTTGTATGCCTAAATGAATCCATGAGGCAGCAAGGGTTATAATGTGAATATACACCACTGAAAGAGATTGGGGATGGACCCGTTTAAATCCTGGTGGACAATAAAGGGTGCCAAGACATTCATTTGGAAGATAATTCAGCAATTGGAATGGCAATGCAGAAGTCCTATTACACTGCATATGTCAGTAATGCAGTGATTGGGAACATCCCTGAAAGCTATGTGAAAGCACAGGGTGAGTTGCCAGAATCCGTGGATTCTGAGCCTAAAGGAATCTTTAAAGTTCAGTCTGTGTATCCTTATGAGTCGAGTGAAATAGTTTGCTGTCATCAAGATGATTGAATTCTATTTGAATTAAGTGAATCTAAAAGAGAAAAGCAATATATTGAAATAGAAGTCAATGTTCCAAAATATTTAAGTTTATCGACAGTTCAAAGAGATACCGTCACCCAATTAGAGGAAAGTACAGAGGGTCCTCCTTTGGAGGACTTCCCAGAGTTTTCTAAAATTGTAGACAAACAAATTCAAGCTGCAGATGCTTGCACAAGTGAAGAAAAAGGCCAATTGAGAAAAATTTAGAATTCAAACAAGTTTTTCCCAAAGATGCAAATCTGTTAACCCGCAAACATGCGCATGTTGCCACATTACCAGAAGGACATGGTAGGGAGCCAATATTTGTGTGACAATATAGGTTACCCCTGGCATGTTTGGAATCACTAGCTGAAATAATCAAAAATGTAGAATCTAGAGGAATCATTAGGCCTATTCAAGGCACATTGCATACCCCTGTATAAGGCGTGATAAAGCCTAATGGCCAATGGCGCATGTGTGCAGACCTACGAGAGTTAAACAAAATGGTACCTGTTTCAAGGCGGCCTCTTCCATTTATTGATCAGGGTCGAACATAGGTTCACGGGTCAAAGGTGTTTACCACATAGGACCTTACAGCTGGATACTGGTGTGTGCCACTAGCTGAGAGTATTCAGAATTTGTTCTCATTTTATTTTGATAAATCACAATATGCATGGTCCAGGACATCTTTTGAGTATTTCAATAGTGGGACTTATTTTGGGATATTCCTGAGCAAGGCACTCCCGGAAGCAGAAAAAAGGGGGACAATAGTGTATGTGGATGATGTGCTAATTAAAAATGAAAATCTGAAAAGCCACTTCAATGAGATTAGACACATGCTTAGCCAGCTACAGGAGGCTGGGGCGAAAGTATCTTTGCAGAAAGCACACTGATGTACAAAAAGGGTAATCTTCCTAGGTCATGTAGTGACAGAGTATGGGTTAAATCCACAAAAGAAGAAAGTGGAGGTGATATATAAACTAAAAGATCCCACTAATCTGAAAGTCTGAAAGCATTTGTTAGGGATGACAGGTTACAACAGGAAATGTATAAAGAATCATGCAGAGATTACACAACCTTCAATGAGATTACTGAAGGAGGGTGTACCCTGGAAATGGGAATAAGAACGAAGTGGGGCAGTAGCCAAGCTAAAAGAGTGTCTAATGAAAGCACCAAGTTTGGCATATCCAATAAAAAAACAGGATTTCTTTTGTAGAAATAGAATTCACTTATCAATGCATGCCAGCAGTGTTATATCAAAAGCATGATGTGAATAACAAAACTATTGCATATGCTAGCAAAGCATTGTCACAAGTAGAGACCAGATTTAGTAAATTCGAAAAAAGCGCTTTTAACCACTGTCTGTGCATTACAACATTTCCCCCCCATAATAAAAGGGGAGCAGGTAATTATTGAAACAAATCACCAGCCTCTACAATTTCTATAAAAGTAAGAGAATCAGATCAGGGAATTTGGCCAATCAAGAATTACTTCCTGGACATTAGGGATTTCCGGTAGAAGTGGAATATGGACAAAATAAAAAGAGCCCAGTTGCTCAAGGACTAGCAGAGTTGCATGATTGTGCACCCATATGTGCATCTGATGACACAGAGCTAGAAACAAGTTTGAATGAATGTGAGCAATCCCCACATAAAGCATTCAATGAAGAAATATGTTGGGATTTACCAACTGTGTATGTAGATGGATGCGCATACCATGTAGAAAATAATGCAGAAAAAGAGTTTTTAGCAGTAATAGGACACATTTGGTTCAAAGGTGATAACATTCCAAGGTTAAGCATGATGATAGGTCCCAGAAGTAGTCCCGTGGCAGAATTGGCCCCTATTTATAAGGCAATATCTACAGCAGTAGAATATAAACTCAAAGAAATAGTTCTAGTAACTGATTCTTATTATGCGCTGAATAGCTCTGCAGAATCTTTACCTGCTGGAAAGTGAAAGGCATGTTCACCTAAAACAAGGAACCACTTAAACATGGCAAGATGATTCAAGCCATAGATAAACGTGCGTCAGAAAATGATTTGATAATACATTGGAGAAAAATACGTGGTAATTTGAAAACGCCAGGTGAGGACATAGAAGGGAATGACAAGGCAGATCAGTTTGCCAATATTGGAGCTGTAATGGCAGAGTTATATCCTATTGAACAGGCAGATGTAATACCACGCTCCAAGATTCCAAAAGCAGTTGAGCAGCCTGTGGCACAATGGCGTTTTGATACTCCAGATCATGATCTAATCAAAGCACAAAATGAGGCCCTTATTCTAGGCCTATTTTATAACCTTTTGTTAGATGCAGAACAAAATCCTCTGACTGAAGACAACTGCAAAGGGAAACAGGAATTGAGAGTGTTACTAAAAATCAAAAAGAACATTAAGTTACAAGATGGACTGATGATTAGAGAATCAGTGACAGGCCAAATTCAATGGGTAGTACCTTTATCATTTTGGGAATTGATGTCCACAATGCCATAACTGCAGGACACAGAGCTTCACATAAAACTTTGGACATTTTAAAACATTATGCTTATTGGCCACACATGTCCCAAGATCTTGAGCTATACACCAGACGGTGTCTAGTATGTGCACAGTTTCAACCTGTGTCACCTGCTCATATAGTAGCATTGATGAAAAGGGGTTTGACACTCCCATGGTCTGATTTGCAAATAAATCGACTATGTTGGGCCTGTAAAAAGATCAGCAAGGGCAAACAGGTACATGTTAACAGTAACTTGTCTAATGTCCAAATGGGTGGAGTGGATTCCAGCCCCGGATTGCAGTGCACAAACCGCAGCCACTTTACCGGTAAATCATATTTTTTCAAGATCTGGTTTACCTAAAAGAATAGAGTCAGACCCTGGAAGTCATTTCACTAGTGCATTCATGACATAAATATGGCTAATTTTGGGTGTGAAGGGGAAACTACATATTTTTTGCTGGCTGTCTTCTTCAAGGGGAGTGGAACGGTGTAACAGATCAATTGTTGATATGTTACAAAAGTTTGTAGCTAAAACAGGTTCTAGTTGGGATTTGTGGCTCCCATTGGTACTAATGGCTATCAGGTCGACACCCGCTAAATCGACAAATCTCAGCCCTCATGAAATATTGACAGGAAGACACTTACTTTACAAAGCAAATGAACAAGTCCTTGTAAATGCGTCCACAATCTATGAATATGTGGAAGAGTTGAGGAAGCATTTACAACATGTATTTGCATTTGTGCTGTGGAATTTGGAAAAGGCAGCTGATGGTGCAAAAACATATTATGATAGGAAGGCATCTGTGAAGAAATATGAAATAGGTAACTAGGTATATAAATGTAACTTCGGGAAGGGGAAACAAAACAGAAAATTGCTAAATTTCTTGCACATGGCAAGGGCCATATAGAATTTTAGATAAGGCTTCACCTGTGGTCTACAGAATTCCTAAAAAGGAGGGTGATCTAACAGTGCAACAGTGTGTCCATTTTAATCAAATCAAATCTGTTCACTTGAAAAATTAGATTAAAAGGTTAGCGCAAGTTGAAACTAACTGAACTAACTGAGAGTAAGAAAATTAGAATCGCCATAGCAAATGGTTAGGGGTAGATAATGCTATTGCACAAAAGTACAAAGGGGCTCGTAACTGAAAAATACTATGGCCCTCATTACGACCCTGGCGGAAATCGAAAAACGATGGCGGAAATGCAATACCGCCATCGAATAGCGCTCGGTGCGATTATGACCCGTCACCGTAAAGTACGATGCCATTAGCGACACCGTAGTGAATGCCAACGCTAACTGCACCAAGTACGCCCACGCGCGCCATGCCAAACCGTAATTACCACCATGGCGCAACGGTACGCGAATTCTGACCCTAGCGGACATGTACCCAACGCCATCAAGCATGGCGGAAAGTACCATTCCGCCATGGTGAGAAGTACGGCATCGCGAATCAACTGTAAACGGCCCTACTGAGTGCCTGTACACCACTCCCTGGCCACATTGCACAACTCCTCGTAGGTGCAATGAAGTCACACAATGCAACCAGTGAAATGTACAAGTCACCCATGCATGCCAACAAACAAATGAATCTAGGGGCTCCAAGTGCCTTGTGAGTGGCCATCCATATTTGCCATGGCACCATTGCCGCACTGATGCAGCACAGGCATGTGAAGGTTCAAGTACAGCAACATGAGCAGAAAAATGAGACAAACAAAAACAGGCCCCCCCCATCGACTGACACCAGTGTAAGGCAACATTCAAAGCAGTATCCTGAGGGAGACTGCACCAGCCCTGTACTCCTGCCAGTAAACAAACCAACCATCAGCATAAGCATGTACCACACAAGTTGGCAGAGTGACTGAGCAGCCAGGCTCATCTCAAGAGGGGCCAATGGGAGCTGCAGGGCACAGATGGCACGAATACAGAAGCTATTCCAATGGACATGACCTCAGTCTCCCTCCAAGAAACGCACGCAAACACAGGCACCTGTGACCAGCCATATTCTGATAATCACATCATTCCACCAATCCACCTGGCTGACCGGCATCTGTTACACAAAAGCTAATCCCCCGCCCCAGAGCATGACATCATTAAAACAGTCATAATGGTAGCCCCTATCCCTGACCACACTGGGCTTCGTAGGCAAACGCGCCCAGTACAGTACCACGCAACTATACTCAGAAGCCGGAACCCAATGCAGATCTTCTCACAATACATCGCTCCACAAATAGGGATATGCTACATTACTTGCAAAGAAGAACGCTACACGGTTAATATCAGAATAGAAATTTAATGCACCACAAAATCACCAAGCCCATACAGCCATTAGGTCATGAACTCCAAAATATATTTCATTATTGTGGGCTGCATCCGCAATAAATGACCAGCTTCTTCTTGTGTGACGCCCTGTTCCTTCATGGTACACAGGGGCTACATTCACGTTCAAAAAGCCAACATGGAAGCGCCTAGAACCGCAGGGCCGTCCCATTAGGTAGGCACTAGTCCAGCTGAAAGGTCGAAATGTTGCCACTAGTACTGCGTAAGGGCATGTGGCCCATTGGCGATCGTCCCATAAGATCGTAATGGTGCTCCACTGATTAACTCGGAGCAGCAGGTGTCGGGAGTAAAAGCCATCTGCAGGAGTGGCATACAGATGGCAGCGGCAAAAGGGGAGGAGATACCTGTCACCCAAATGAAATGAAAAAGAATAGTATGGCCATCAGAACTTGATTTGTATTACTCACTTCAATGATCACACTAAATCTACAGCCATATGCATGCTAGCCCACTCCAAAGGATTATTCCCACCCAAAAATCACTTGCGAATCATAACTATAAAAATCGAGGTGAAAACACTATTACAAACGAGTGTTTGTGTGCATGCGTCTGTCAAAACAGAATCCATTCGATGGGATTAGTAACGTGCATAGACACAAGTTTTTGAAGGCGCGTCGAGACAGGGAGGGTTCAACAAGGGCAGATAGACGATGGTCCCACTATGGCAGCTCTGCATCACATAGCGCAGGGGAGGTGGATAGATTCCAAAAAGCCCTGTACATGGCAAACTCTCCATCAAATCATCTGTCCATGCATCCATACATCATTCCCTCATCCCGGTATGAAAACGCTGGATTATTTACTCACATAACATGTGAAATTTCCATTGAGTCTGTGCGTAATGCAGTCTGCAAAATCCACTGTGCTCCTGCCCGGAATTCCAGTGTTGTGAAGTAACATGTATTTGGGAACGTCCTGCCTTATCGTCCACTACGCTATTGCGCATCCCATACTATTCATATCAATCATTGCATTCTCGCCATGGCCCCTGTCTCAAGGACATTAAACAATAGAACGTAATATTTGCAGTCAGACCTGTGGGCGTCTCCTCGCCGCTAGCTGAAGACCGAAAGCGCCGTCCTTCGAATTCCTCATTTGCAACATCACGTCGAAAAGGCATCTGTGACTGCTTGAAATCACAAATTCATCCATGTAGTGCGGCAATGTGTGAAAATGCAAACTGGCTTCACTCACAAATGGGACGCCCCGCCCGTCGGTGAACCGAGGTACAGTGCTGCATGAGGGTCCACCGTTAATCGAGTACTACATTCCACTGACCCTTCACAAGTTTGTTTGCGACTGCAAAGATAGTATGTGAAACAATGGGACCATAGCAGAATGAACATATGAACCAATATTTCACTGCCATCGGGATCAAATACATGATTGTAATAGCAAGATGGCATGCGTCAAATTGCAGCGTTGTGTGCGGGACGTCCTCGCCCAAAGGGGATTGCAGCTTGCACAGGTGGAATGAATCACCACAGGTGGAGGCAATACAGCTTGAAAACACATAAATTGCACACCCAACCCCCTCCCACAACCACACCCACTCCAAAATGCTACCGGCAGGACTAGCGATGTTGGCCCTGGGGGACCTGATAGCACTGCAAGTACTCCAACTTCAAGAAGAAGACGAACACCAACTACTACAACAACCGGCCGCACAGAGGAGACGCAGGAGGAGGAGGAGGGCAAGGCAGGGCCAGCAAGGCCCGCCAGCACAGCCACTACCACCACGCAGGCAGCCCGCAATCCCACGCCTCAGAGCTCATCCGTTCAACCTCACTGATGAGCAGATCCACACCCTCTACCGTTTGGACCGGGACACCATAACCGCCATTGTGGACATGACACAGGCTGACCTTGTCAGCATGATAGATAGCCCAACCGCCATCCCACCCCTACTGAAGGTGGTGTCTGTACTCCACTTCCTGGCCACAGGCACCTACCAGCACACAGTCGGACAGTTGCATGGCATTTCACAGCCAGTGTTCTCACGGACACTAGTGCTCGATGCCCTCCTGAAGCACGCAGACGACTACATCTCTCTACCACGCTCGGAGCAGGAAATTACGAACACAAAAGTGGGATTCCATGCACTTGGCGGCATACCGGGTTGCATTGGTGCCATCGACTGCACCCATGTGGAATTGGTTGTCCCACAAGCCATGGAGGCCCAGTACCGCAACCGAAAACAATTTCATTCCCTCAATGTACAAATGGTGTGTGACTCCAACAGGATCATTACACATTGTTGTGCCCGATTTCCTGGACCAACCCATGATTCTATGGTCTTGAGGAACTCTACAATACCACGCTACATGGAGCGACATGCAGGGAACAGATCCTGGCTACTCGGTGAGTCTCATTTCATGCATGATAATGTGGGGTATGTGATGCGGCAATGACCTGGCAGGAAGGGGGGGGGTGCGTATGTAGCAATGTCATTCCACAAACATCCTTTATTGTCCACATACAGGTGATGCCGGGTATCCACTGAAGAGATGGCTCCTTACACCACTCAGGAACCCAGAGAACCAGCATGAGGAGGACTACAACCATGCCCACTCACGTACCCGTGTAGTCATAGAACAGGCATTCGGCCTACTGAAGACTCGTTTCCGCTGCCTCAGCAGGTCTGGCAGGGCACTCCTGTACCGCCATGAGAAGGTTGCAAAGATGGTCATGGCATGTGTCATGCTACACAACATGTGCGTACGTAGAAATGTGCCCATGCCCCCTGACGCAGAACTGCAAGCACCTGAAGATGGTCATGATGAGGGTGGGGATGTGGCAGCACCTCAAGGAGTCTGCGAGGCACAGGAGGGCCGTGACATTCGTCAGATTCTCATAGATTCATGCTTCTAGCACTCACGCCTGGTGGCTGATACATGGACACGGGACTTGTGGCACTGTGTGTGTCTGGAACATGCACAATATGGACTGTACGCCTATAAAGGCCTCGTACACAAAGATCAATGTCCACACATCTCATTGGATGATTGTGCAATGTTTATAGCATATGTGAAATTATGTTAAACACCCCATCGACCCGCCACCCAAGTGAGCCCAACACACCCCCTCCACCCTCCTACCTCCCCCCGAACACCAGTGTCCAAAGATGCTCATTGTCAGTGGGCAGACACTATTGCAAGCCCCCTCTCCGGGTATCAGGGGCACCCCTGCCTGTGGAGCACAGGTTCCTCCCAGATCTACGTTGGGGGCTGCCCTGGATGGAACTTGCAACGGATGATGTCTCTGCCTGCTCACGTCCATGCATGTCCCTAAGGGTTTGTGAGAGCTCAGTGAGCACACGGCGCACAGCGGCAAGTTCAGCACATACGTCTTTGGACGTCGCATGCAGTTCCCCCCTCAGGCTCTCGGTGCTTCTCTCCATTTGTACTCTCAGGCTCTCGGTGCTTCTCTCCATTTGTACTCTCAGGCTCTCGGTGCTTCTCTCCATTTCTGCCCTAAGTGTCTCAGTTGATGTTTCTATGGCTGCCTTAGTACCCCCACATTCATCAGCATGGTCCTTGAGGAGCGTGGCCAGTTGCTGCTGTTGCACGATCACCTGGTCGAGGGACTGTTGCCTCTGCTGTGCCATGGCCATTTGCGGTGGTGTCACAGAGGGGCTGGTCACCTCATGTTGCCTTGCCACAGGGCTTGTGGGGGATGGCCAGTCGTCGTCTTGTGGGTGCCCCTGCGTGGTATCCTCATGGTGTACGGGATGAAACAAACAGGGGGATTGAGACAGGTCATGGATGGATCTTACTTCGACATCCCCGTTTTCTGTGTCGGAGCATGCTGCCATTAATGCAGTGTCACCTATGGTGCTGCTGCCACCAGAAGCAGTGCCTTCTGTGGCATCCATTGGGGGGACCTGTAGTGGTGCTGTTGTGGGCATGCTGGCTGCTGGGGTGCCTGTTGAAGTTCCCTCCTGTGTGCTGCCACTTGATTTGTGCTGCTGCCGTGTCTTGATGCGTGCAGCTGAGGCGGAGGGTCTTTGGCCGTTGGTCTTGGCCCTCTTTGCAGGTGTGCTGGTAGGGGTGTCCTGGAGCTCGTCGTTTGAATCGGACCCTGTGGTGGAGTAAAGGAGGGCGAGCGTTATTACTGGGTCTGTGGAAATTGGAATGGCAATGTATCACATGCATTGGGGTGGTACCTGAGGGTGATTTGGGTCGGGGCCTTGGAGGTGGTTTCATTTTTGTGTGGATTGAGGATGCAGTTGTTTTGCAGCCTGCAGTTAGGGTGTGCCTGCTGCACGTGTAGAGGGTGTTTTTAGGATTTTTAATTATTTATGTATTTAATGTGAGTTTTAAAGTGCGCTATCAGGCTAAAGTATGTGGACGTTCTCCTGGACATGTGTTACTGTTGCACTATGTGGACACATGGTTCTTCACATGATTGGACATTGTGGATTTATCATTGTTTTATTTGGGCCACCTACCTGATTTTTCGGATGTCTGCACTCCTTTCTCCATCCCTCCGACTCCCTCTATACTCTCCATTCCAATGGTGGAGGCACAGATTTCTTCCCAGGGGGTCAACTTGATGGGTGATTCCGATCCTCCCCCGGTAGCTGTGGCAATGTTACGGTTGGCGGATAGTATGCTCCGTACGCGTATCCGCAGGTCGTCCCATCGCTTTCTGCATTGCTGTGGGTTGTGGGTTGCGGGGTTACCGCACTTACCCGCTGTGCCACCAGGGCCCATATGGCCTTCTTGTTCACAAGTGCCATCCTGGTCATTTGCGTCGAGAAGACGACGGCAGCATTCTCCTGGAGGGTCTCTGTGAGCACAGTGAGTTCCTCACGGGAGAAGTGGACCTGCCGCTTGCGGTCGCACGCTTTTTTCGCTACTTTTCCCATTTTTATTGCTTTCACTAGGGTGGATGACGGGTTGGGATGTGTCTCAGGGTAGTATTTTTTATGGTTGTGTGGGAATTCTGATTTTATAGGTGTACGGCGTGCTGTTTCCCGTTCCGGGACCATGTTTTTACTTCCGTTTCCGTATATTTACGGTCACCGTACTTTCCGATTGCCGCTCATTACGGTGACCGCTAAGATGGGTGGCGGAATTGCACCTAGGGCGCCGTACGACGGCGGTGAGGGGCGTTTTGGGGACATTTCCGCCATCGCGGACTTTGCACTTCCGCCATGGCGTAGTGCTCGTGCCCGATGGGTCGGAATTAGCCGCACTTTGCTCCGTCGTGCAATGGCGGAAACACTATTTACGCTATGGCGGTCAGGTCAGTCACTTTCCGCCAGGGTCGTAATGAGGGCCTATGTGATTGTTGTGTTTTATTTCTATAAGTTGTATTTGTGTACATAATCAAATTTGGTTTCAGATGCTCCAGTGGAAAAGGAAATTAAAGGTTTAATGTTTTTGATACTTAAAGTGTCTTTTCTTTTTAATCTAGAAAAATGATTGTTTCCCTCGTCAGCACTGGATCCTTGGAGTGCTGGACACCTGAAGGATACACTGTATTGGAGTCCCCTGAAAAGCCTCCTGTAACAAAGAAGGGGGTGAAGGTGAGGACCCCAAAAGATATGGAGATGACACTAAAAGACACTAAAAGATATGATAAAGAGATGACACTAAAAGATATGGAGATGACGACCCCGAAGCAGGTCCCATGGAGTCCCGGAATTGAGGAATTCCACCAACAAAGGTTTCCTGAGTTTTTTTTTTACCATGAACTGCTATTTACAAAGTCTATTTCTATTAGAGACTGGTTTACTATTCCTGTCACAAACTATTTATTGCAGGAGGTATTTATTGCAGACTATTCCTCACAGACTGATTTATATTTTGATTTTTACTGGTTTTGCATTAGATTAAATGACACCGTTGTGTTGGATGTATATTCTCTGAAAATGTTAATGATTTGATTTTTGCTTTAAAAAAGAAATTGGATCACCAATTAAAATAGATCAAAAGACTCAAAGGTGATCCAAAATTTTTTTAAAAAATAAGATCTAAATAAATCTAAACAAATCCAAAGAAACAAAAAAATTAAAATGAAAATAATATTAAAAAGAAATAGATCACCAATCAAAGAAAAAAACAAGCAAAAGGGAAAAAGATGAAGAGATAAAAGTGATAGAGATAAAAAGGAAAAGCGATTCAAAAAAAGATATACATTCTTCTTTTTAATTCCTTTTCAAAGATACTGCTGTTTATTATTGTGATTAAGAGTCATTATTTTACTCAAGACTGGAGATATGTACATAATGTTCTCATACCTGGATTTCCATTTATGTGTTAATAATTTTCAAGAACAGAAGAATATTCAATTGGGAGCAGCACATGCATTATAGAACATATATTTTCATTTTTTTCTACAGTGATTTTGGGTTGTATCCCAGCAGTAAAAAAAAGGAGGGAGTGTAGGAGTAGCTGGGGGCTTATCGTTCTAGTGTGGTAGTGCACATGTAGCTTATGTAGCTGTAGGACGAGTCTCAGACAGAAATGCAGAAATGTGGAAGGCACATGGTTGCCAATGCATAAGACGCATGATGGAAAATGCACAGAGCACAGAAATGCAGAGCACATGCTTATAAATGCATATTATTTCAGGATGGTATTTCAGTTGACTGACTTTAACAGACTAATGCTAATATATCAACATATTAATCCAACCCTAGAAACAGCTCCCCTTAATAACATATATTGCAAATTAGTCTATGTGGAAAGTTTTGGAAAATGCAAGATGCTTTGTAAAATTGATTTTTGTGCAGACTGAGTTGTTTGCAGTAAGTTAAACAAATAACAAGTTCTGCTCTACACAGGTGAAGCATTGTGTAATCAGGACACAGAAAAATAAACGTAACATTTATTTTTCAGAAATGAAGTTAGTACAATGGGGAAAATACGCACAGCAGATTGGGTGATGTGGGTGGATCTAGATGGGGAGGTGTTGCATTGACTAACAGAAGAACCTATGAAAAAGGCTGTGAATGGGTGTAATCAGATCAGACATCCTCAGACACTGCACTGAGAGAGAGACAGTGAAACAGGGGGATGACTGGAGAATAGAGTTCAGTGCTGGCAAGCTGCCTGGTGCCGTAGTAGTCCTTAACAGAGTGGCCGACCGTGAGTGAGACAGGCAAAAAAGACTGATGGGGATTCCCATGTTCAGCTGAGCCAGAAATATCATCAGCACATCTGGGTACATATAAATCTAAAGTTAGGAGTTGTTGGATAGTCTGTCGGGCAGTTAGTCATGGGGGTAGGTCATTACATTTTAGGTGCTTTCGATGTTAAATGTACATGTAATTGCGCAATTATATTAATTTCATTGCTTTTTTGTTTTCTCTTTCCTCAAAGTGTATTCCTTGCCAAGTTCCTCTCTTTCAAGGACAGATAGTAAGACTGGGCACAGATTATTCTATTTTGAAATGTGCCATTGCTCATTGTAATACATTCACACTGTAAAACCTGATGTATGCATAACTGTTGCCATGTGCAAATTACACATGTATCTGTTACAATAAAAATATCACATTATAAAGTCATTTGTAGATGTGGTGCATTTGTGTGGCAGTCAGTCATTTTATTTGACCTACACAAAGAGACATGTGCACAACCAGAAATATCCCACAGGGAAGTAACTGCTGTGAACTATCTAGCTAGAAAGTGAATGAATGTGCAGTATTTCAATTTGTTTGTTTTATAATTTTGAAACTCAGCCACAACGGCATATTGCAGTATTGCATATAAAATACTGCGAGAAGGGGGTATAAGTTATCTATCCAGAGTGTATCAAGTCCAACGTTTTGTTATGGTGAGTGGCACTGGTAAAAACAATTGTTAGGCAATATTCTGAAGTTAGTCCTACCACTGTAAAAGAAATACTCAAACGAATTACCACAACAGATAATACCACCATGAAATGTCACTCTTTATCACCATAGTTAAAAAAACAAAGTTAGGTACAACCCCAAAATATATCTTACACCTCATGTAGTGTGCTTCTTGACTTCTTGCTCTGAGACCATGCACACGTCTAAATAATTTGTTTTCTGTATATGTAAAAGTGTATGATCTTGTTTCTTTATGTACTTCAAAAATTCCTGGATATGTCAGGGATTTCCCTGCATCACATTTTGCTGCATAAATATATCCAACAGTAGTCAATGGGAAAGTTGGAACTTACACTTTCATTGCCAGATATCTCATCTGCTACACCTTTCACGACCTCCCTTCCATACAGGTGTTTTGGCCTACAAATACCATCAGCCCTAATCTACCTGCACAGAGTGATTACTGGTGTTGTAGGCCAACAGTTCTGGAGGCTTGTAGCTTGCCCATCACTGATCTAGTACAAAGAAAGAATAGAGCATGGCAGAAGTGCTGATTATTGTCATATGTACCTGGCTTTTTGATATGGCAAAACAAGTGTTCTCACTGCCTGTTCGCAAGATCAATTCTTCAAAACAAGCCCCATGTAGTGTGAAGCAGCTTATCCCATTGTTCAATAGCAACACTGAACACACACATGCCTATATTTTGATCAGAAGGGGAATGATACCGTAACCAGCACTCTCCTTGGGAATTTTCCTGGTAGATTTGTGAGACCCTATACCTGGCATGACTTCCCTTTGCACTAGACTGACTCACTTGCTCATAGATACCTATGTACACTGCCCATCTTGTCATCTATGGCCACACCTGCATGGCTGAACCATTTTCCCACCAATTCCAAGGGAAGGAGATTGCTAAGTGTCATGTCCTTTACTGTAGCTGGACATTGGATGAGGAGGAGGATAAAGCCCACAGCCATCCATGAATTGAGTCTCTCTGTGCCACACTGACATTAACTTATTTTTTTCCAATTTATGCCAGCCTCACATTATTTCTTTTTATTTTATTGGGCTTGTGGCAGTAGAATCCTTTACATAGAAAAGGTGGACTATAAACTGTTACAAAATATCAGACAATCTGAGATGCGTCATTTCCATTCATATGCTGTATGTTTAGTCATAGAAAAGAAACACACATAAATGTTGTTTTTACCAAACCCTAAACGTTCAATCTTTTCACCGATGTATCCTGTTTCTTCCCTGATGTTATAGCCTTTTATAGGTGATATAACGGTTCTAGAAGTCATTTGTGATGCCTTCCAGACTGCTCTGAGTGCTGGAAAGGGCAAGTTTAGGGCCAGTCATAGAGTAAGATTGATGTGACTGCGAAACTTGCAGGTACAGTGCCTTTGGCAGGATTCCAAGTAGACCTTTCAAAAGAACCCCTACAGATGTGCTAGGATCAGCAATAAGACCTGAAATAATCCTCGTCAATTAACGCCCATGTTACTGGATGGTAGATTTAGAGGGTGCTTGAATCTGAACAAAGACACACATTTTATGACAAAAACCCTAAGTATTTCCTGAAGATGTTTAGGGTTCATTTTTCTGTGTCTGAAAACACCTGCCCAACAGAGAAAATTCCCTCAAAGATTTAAATTACATTTTACAAAAAAACAAAGTCTGAAAGCGCATAATTTCTTGTTGAAGGTGATTTAAAGGGAGTTTTAAAGAAGTACGGCTCAAACATATGCTGTATTGCAAATGCAAAGATGAATGTTATCAATCATTTGCACAACACTTCTTGCACTGGTATGGCCTTGCAGGACTGTGCACTATCTGGAAGTACAATGTTGAGCAGATCTTGGTTTCTGTGATACCATATTGTGATACTGAATACTAATTGACAGTGCAAAAAAGAAGAAACATCAGCTGAGGACGATTTGGTAGGGGACATGTTTACATTGTTATTATTGATGAAAAATGAGTCTTGGGGAAATTTTCCTGTTTTCTGATCTAAATAATTTATTGAGGGGCGAGCTCGCTTCACTTGTGCTCTTAATTTGGATGGCTGGCCATTATTGGTGGTGGTCGCCGATCCCGTGGGTTATTTCTGCTCTGCCTCTGCTCCTTCCTGGTTCCTCCAACCTTCCACCCCTTCTGGGACCACTAATTGGCCTGCTGCACACTGTCTGAGGCACTGCTGGCTGCCTAGTCCACCCGTTCATTGCGAGATTCACATATTCTCAGGAAGGCTGCAGTTTGTTTCTTCTCCATCCCACCCTCCCACTATTAATTAAATTCTTGTGTGCCTTGTTTGCTTTGCTGCCATGGGGCTTGCCTTCCCCCGAACTCCTCTGCCCCAGGTCCTACCTGGTTCCTCCCTCCTCCCACCACTCCCCGGATCTCTGATTGGCCTGCTGCACACTGCCTGAGACATTGCTGAGTGCATAGCCCAGCCATTCGTTGCGCGGCTCACGTATTCTCTGGAAGGCTGCAGTGAGTTTTACCTCCATCCCGCACTACCGCCATTATTTAATTCATTAACTACTTGTGTGCCTTGTTTGCTTTGCCACCTCATGAATTGTCTTCCCCCGATCCCCTCTGCCCCTGCTTTTTCCTGGTTCTGAACCTCCTCCCACCCCTCCATGGACCCCTGATTGGCCTGCTGCACACTGCCTGAGACACTGCTGAGTGCCTAGCCCAGCCGTTCGTTGTGCGATGCACATTTTCTCTGGAAGGCTGCGGTGAGATTCCTACTCCATCCCGCACTCCTGCCCCTTTTTTGTTTACCTACCCCTGATCCCCTCTGCCCCTGCTCCTTCCTGGTTCTTCCTTCCTCCCACCCCTCCCCGGACCCTGATTGGCCTTACTGCCCACTTATTGGATCCCAGTAGGGCAGCCCCACTGCCCCTTGCAGCCCTCTGCGACAAAGCCCTTCCTTCAGAAGCAGCTCCAGATGGTGTCTGACTTTGTACTCCGTGGAAGCAAGAAGCCTGCAGTAGTCAACCTGCTTTGACTGCCAAAGTAAGTGCAGTGCGGTCAGGGGGGGCAGCAATCATGCACACCTCTAAAGTGACCCACCCCTCTAATTACTCTTATTTCTCTTATCGCACCACCGATAAGCATCTCAGTGAACTGTATTGTTTAGCCATCTCTCACATCTCTCTAGGAAATTCGTATTTTGCATTGCTGCTGTGTTACAAACTAAGCTTTTTCCCTCTTTTTAGGAAAGTCCCGTCTGGGTGTTGTTGCATTGCTGATTTGTTAGAAACTAGGCCCTTTTCCCTCTTTTTAGGAAAGTCGAATTTGGGTGTTTTTGCATTGCTGCCGTTTTATAGGAAAGTCGAATATGGGTGTTTTTGCATTGCTGCTGTGTTAGACACTAGGCCTCTCCCTCTTCTGGGAGGGTTGAATATGAGTGTCTCTTACAGTGCATTATCCCCCCCACCTGTCTTCCATCCACGCTGTTCCTGCGTTCCCCTGTGGTGTGCTAGCTGCTTGTGCCTCCTCTGTGACTCCTTCTGTTTGCACACTCCCCCTCTGGTGCTTCCTGTGGTGCGCAGCTTTGGGCTGTACTTCTTTTCCTCCCTCACTCTCCCTTCTTGCCTCCAATGACCCTCCATGGTGCTCTCAATCATTCCCATCTTCTCAATGTGCTACTCTATCTCCTATCCTATCCCTCTCACTAAGTCTGGAAGGAAAAAGTTGAAGAGTGATATCATGGTCTCCAACCCAGGCATCCCTATCGCCGATACCTACATCAGCACTTCCTCCATTCAGACTTTCAGTGACATCCTCTTTGTCATTGCCTCTCCAGACCTATGATCTCTGTTCTATATCATTTCTCCTCCTCTCCCATCAATAGTGGCACCCAGTGCAAGGTCCTCTTGGCTTCCTTCCAATCTTCCATGATCATCATCAATGTCTATCTAAATGGTACCATCATGGGCCAGGGCTCTCAGCCCAATCTCCTCCTTCTTGATAGGCATCTTCTGTATCTTATCAACTTCCTACATTCTCCTGCCACTTATTCTAACACCTCTCTGGCTCCACCTCTCTGGCTCCTCTGCCACCCCCTTCCTCCTCCACCGCCCCTCTGGAACCCACCTGCTCCTCTGCTCTGGCTCCTATGCCACCTCCGTGTACTGCCTCTGCCCACTCTCTGTCCCTTTTACTGCCTCCACTGAGTGTACTCCAGCTTCACATAGCTACTCTCAACTCCCGCTCTGCCATCAAACACTCCTCTGACATCTGCTACCTCCTCGAAGACCTTGATCTTGATGTCCTCGCTCTCACCGAGACATGGTTTAAGGGCTGCTCTGTCACAAGTTTTGACACTCTTCTATCTGAAGGCTACAAGTTCCTTTTCTACCCCAGAACCAACTGGCCTGGATGTGGAGTCAACTTGATCTTTCCGGAGTGTGTCCCTGCTTCTGTTATTCCTACACAGGCCTACTCCTCTTTTAAATGCCTAGTCTGCAGGTGCGCTCTCCCTCATGGACTCCCTCTGACTGTGACCACCATATACAGGCCACCTGGACAGGTCACCCTATTCCCCTCAGAATGGGCTGGCCTCTCTTCTTCTCACCATGCCTCAACCTCTCAACTTATTCTCAGAAATCTCAACATCCACCTGGTTGTTTCTAATTCCTCCTCTGGGCTCTTCTGCAACCTTTGTGACTTTCTCACCCATTCCATTCTACCTTCTGGTCCGACACACTCTGCCAGACAAACACGTTGGATGTTCTCATCTCCTCAGCCATCCCCCTCTCTAACCCTCTCACCACATTTGGACTGACCACTTACCACAGCACTGCCACCATCCTTCTCGGTCATTCGACCTATGAAGCGATTGCCAGTGGATGCCTCTGCCTCTACTTTCTCCGTGCCTCCTAATCCTGTGACTGACTCACACTCTGACACATCCCTCTCTAATTTGCATCTTTCTATCTCCAACACTTTGGATACCCTTGCCCCTGTCATGAGAATCCATCTGAAGCCTGCCTCCAGGGTGGCTGCATGGAAGTGGAGGGCTTCGGGGCATCCTCTGACAAACTGGCCTGCCACCTCTTCCAAAGGCAATGCAGACTCTCAGTCCTCTCCAAGAAGATGGTCCATATCCAAGCCCGTGTCTCTGGGGCCTCTAACAACACAGCCAAACTCTTTAAAATGTGCAAGGATCGGGCCAATTCTTCTGCTTTCTTCACCTCTCCTGTTCCCACCCAGGGCTTCTGTACGGCTCAGGCCTCTGATTTCACCACTAAAACTCAGGACATCCTGTCCTCGCGTTCCTCTTCCTCTCCATCTACCTCTCTCAGGCCCCCTTTTGCCATCTCTCCCTCTCCCCTCCTTGTTCCTCCTTCCCACTGCCAACACCTGACAATGTCTCTAGACAAGTCCAATCTATGAAAGTGTCATACAAGCAGGTGCTCCAGTGCTCTTCCAAAATCATCAAGGATCACATTGCCACACTTGCTCCAGCCTTGTCCTATTTCTGCAATCACTCTTTCGCCACTGGATT
This sequence comes from Ambystoma mexicanum, assembly GCF_040938575.1. Classification (NCBI taxonomy): domain Eukaryota; kingdom Metazoa; phylum Chordata; class Amphibia; order Caudata; family Ambystomatidae; genus Ambystoma; species Ambystoma mexicanum. The sequence goes on from NC_090935.1 coordinate 426,761,483, forward strand.
GTTTCCCTCTCTCCTCAAGCACTCCCTTGTGCACCCCTTCCTAAAAAAAGCCTTCTGCCGATCCTACTATTGCCCAATTTCTATCACCTCTTTCCTGGGCAAACTCCTGGAGAAGCTGGCCATCTCCAGGCTTACTCTACACACTGAATCTGTTGCTTGTCTCCATGACCATCTGTCTGGCTTCAGAGCAGCCAGAGGCATGGAAACTGCTCTCCTGAACACCTGTGGAGATCTGCTCTCTAATCTCAACTCCAGCTCTTCCTCTGCCCTCATTCTCCTTGACCTTTCCTGTGCTTTTGACATGGTCAATCTCTCCACCCTGATCAACCCATCCCTTGTGAACTTGGGCATCACTGATCAGGGCCTGGCATGGCATACCTCCTTCCTCCTCCCTCCCAGGTCCAACATTGGGTACTTCCTCTCCACCACCTCTATCTCCACATGTGGTGTCCCCCAGGGCTCTATCCTCTCACCCTGGCTCTTCAATGTCTACCTGGCCCCTTTGGCCCACCTGATCTCCACCTTCTCTTCTAACTTTCAGTGTTCTGCGGATGACATCCAGCTCTCTTTCGTCTTCCCTCAGGCTCCTCTCCTCCTTCGCTTATTCCTGACTATCTATTTGTGCCTCCAATGATCTTTGCCTTAATGCCAGTAAGGCAGAGACTCTTTTTATTGGGACCCATGCTCCTGCTTTCCCTCTCTCACTCTTCCCACCCTCCTTGGGCCCTCCACCCTTGCCTTCCTGTGAGGACAAAAACCTTGGTGTCTTCTTCGACTCCACTCTCTCCTTCTCTCCTCATATCACGGACCATGCCAAAAGGTCCACTTCCAGCTGCACCTCCTCAGAGGGTTTCTACCTCTTCTCACTTTCCCTCCGAAGCTCACTGTCTACAGATCCCTGGTTCTCTCCAGGCTGGAGTACTGCAACAGCCTCTTTCTCAATCTGCCTACCTCTACTCTTCTCCCCCTACAACTAATCCAGAACAGGACTGCAAGACTTATCCTTGACCTCAAGCCCAGGGAACGTATCTCTCCAGCCCTGACATCCTTCCACTGGCTCCACGTGGCTGCAAGGATCAAGTTCAAGACCCTCTGCATCATCCACAAGGCTTTCCGGGGCAGGGGCCTGCAACATATTTAACCCTTTCTTCCGAAATGCTTCCTTCTAGAGCTCTTTACTCAGCTACCTCCAACTCTCTGAAGGTCAGGCGCTTCTCCAGGCAGAAAGTGGGGGTAGATCATTCTACTCTGCAGGTGCCTCCCTCTGTAATGGCTTCCCTGCCCCTCTCAGACTTGAGCTGGACCACCTGAAGTTCAACAAGCAGCTCATGACCCTCCCTTTCTCCTCTGCATTCTCTCTCTCACTCTCTTGATAACTTACTTGTCTGCTGTACCAACTGGTTGATTGGTTCCCTCAGAGTCTCACTGGGTACCAGACTCCTCCATGACCAGTCTTCATTTGCACTGCCTCCTGGCCTACCACGCAGGTAGGGGCTGTAAATGGAACACTTACAGCCATCCTGCCTCAGTGTACTTACCCAGAGCCGCGCTGCCCATGATGCACTTACTCAGAGCCATGCTGTTCTGATCGCACTTCCCCTTATCCTCTAACTTGCACTTCACCCTCTCCTACCCCCTGCATTTCTTCTTGTTACACTTGCATGATCCGAATGACACAAGGCCTAGTAGAATAATTTGTCTTGTCCTCCCTATGTCTTCCCTCCCTTGTTGGGGTGCCTAGAAACACTTCTGTACAGGCGCAGTATAAATGCCATATTCAATCATAACATATAACCTATCATATCATATCCTGTGCGGGTGCTAGGGTGTAATTTAAAAAAAAAAAAAGAAACTTACCTTCCGGTGCAGTGTGGCGCAGCACCATGCCTATGTTTATGAAGTGCTTTTTCTATGTTGATGACGGTGACATCATCAACAAGGAAACATACTTCACTAACTACGGAGTGCCATGTCACAGCAAGGTATGTTTCTTTTTTTAAAATTAAACACCTTGGTGGAGTGGGCTGGGAGGTAGAAGCCGGGAAGTGAAGGTTTGCTAGCCTGGGCTTCCTGAATGCCCAGTCCACTTTCCAGGGTGCTAATGAATTGTAAAAAATCCAAATAAGAAGGGGAGAGTCAGCATTTAACTATATAACAACCAACAAGTTGAAGAAAACATCGACCTTGATATGAAGTGTACCAGGGCCTAGTGTGCATTATTCCTATGGATATCAATAATGTATGCCGTTATATAGCTCTTCATTTGAATTGATTTGATTTTTATTTACACTGCGCACACATTGACCCAGAGGCTTATAGACGCCAGACACACAGATACAAAGGCAAAACACAAAACAGAATCCACACAATTCCATTACAACTAAAAACATGTATTGTCTAGAATAATTCTTACATTGGAAGTAGAAGGACAGTTACAGAGTTTAGGAACAAAGGTAAATTACTCTGTCTGCATCCTACTATGACACAGTCAACATTGTTGTCTGTAGTCCACTCCTTCATTTGTGTCCTCCTTTGGAATCTGAGGTCCTGCATTCCGATACATACGGACCCCGCTCTTGTTTTTAACCAATGAACAAAAGGTATTTCTTAAAGACTGTCTCAATTCCCAATGTACGGGTCTATTAACACAAGTCAATATAAAGTATGGTCCAAAATACACTCCCTTTAGTTAGAGTCTTGAAACACCGGAATGCTCAGCTTCTTAATATATATTACCTTCTCCATCATGTAGCCTTGATGTTCCTGTGATGATTCTTGGTATCCATGGTTAATATAAGTTATCCCTAGTTAATTGTTGCATCAGACGCCATTAGGGCAGGAGCCCCCACTCCCTAGAAGCTGCAGGAACGGCTGGAATCCGCTGCAGTTCACCAGTGATCAGCCGCATGCTACGAGCTACACTTTACATCCCGATTCCACAGCTACTAGCTGGCACATACACATAGCCCACTCCTGTTGTGCAAATTGAGCAGCACCTTCACCGCAGAAGGCTCCTGCCTTGCCCAAGCACTGTTCCTCATGTTAGGCTGGGTTGCCTAGCAACCACCCCCAACGATGCTGAAATAGGCCTGTCTGGTCACCGGAGGCAGAAGCTGGCCCCACGCCTAAGGCCCTAGCCAGAGGCCAGAACCTGTCTGTTCCTGTCCCTATCCTACCCTATCCTGCTGCAATCTACGACACCGATCACCAGCCCCACCTCGGACATCGATCTCCGTCAGATCCGTCCGTGAGTCCGTCGCACAACTTCTGAACTTACATTCTGTACTGTCTGTTTGATGCACATGCCACCAGCTCCCATCTGCCTGCTTCACAGGGGGCGCTTGCTCACAATATAACTATTTCACAGCATACCGTTTTATTTCTGTACAGTAGTACTAACGGAATGCTCAGCTGCCGCCCAATGAACTGTGTACTTTAATTATGCTGGCACCCCCTGCAGCTTAGCATTGCTCCATATACCTTTATGTGCCTATTGTGTACTGTTTGCTGGATATACACTACAAATTGCCTATCCTCCCCCACAGTTGTATTACACTGAATATTGCACCCAGCCATATCCAGGCTTGCATATGCTATCCAATTTTGCTGCCCGTATCAATGATCAACAGGATTTGCCCAACACCCACATGTACTGGCTATCTATTATGATTCTGCTTGCTCGCCCTGTACCACCTATGAAGTAAGACCTAAACAGACAATGCAACTTATTATCAGCACCTGTAACTAAATACACTGTTTGATGCCCTAATGATCTGCTATCCACTTTTTGATACCTTAATTATCTGCTAGCCACTGCTTAATGCCCTAATGATCTGCTAGCCAATGTTTGATACCCTAATGATCTGCTAGCCACTGTGTGATGCTATAATGATCTGCTAGCCGCTGTTTGATGATGCCCTAATGATCTGCTAGCCACTGATTGATGCCCCAATGATCTGCTAGCCACTGTTTGAATTTCTAATGATCTGCTAGCCACTGTTTGATGCCCTACTGATCCACTAGCCATTGTTGATGTCCTAATGATCTGCTAGCCATTGTTTGATTCCCTACTAGTCGGCTAGCTGCCGTATGATGCCCCATTGATCTGTCTCTCCACCATCAACTGCATCACCTGACCCACATTTGCCAGTAATACGCTGCCCATAAAAGCATATTGCCCCCTGCTCTATTGGACACTCTCAGACCGGTGGCTCAGACAAGCCAGAATTGTACACCTAGCCCCTCCACTCCCTAAATCATCAATGCATCCCTTCATGCACCTCATCACTCACACGCACTCCCAGCAGATCACACACTACTCTACCCTGACAAGACACATCCTGCTCACCTCAATGCTCATTGTATCCACATTACCCCACTCCACACAATCTATAATACCAACCACCAACTCATCTGACCTTCCTCAACCCCCGCCCCATCTCACGCTCCCAGAGAGCAAAGCCTTCCCATTCAGCCCCACTGCCACACTCAGTCTCCCAGCCAATTTAGTCTCCAGGCTTACCAGGCTCAGGTCACGTACTGAACCCATACTAACACATAGCCTCCCTAGCTCCACGACTAAGAGGAATCTCAAGCTAGGCTCACACACCCCACATCTATACCTCCAAATGCACCACTACAGTGAAAAACTCTCATCCCCCACAAGAAATAGCACCCATCACTCTACAGCAAAGTACCTCTGCCCCACCCATCAAGTCACACCATCATACCACATGCACAACTCACGCACTAAGAATCTAGTCCACCCGCCATCCCCCCCTGGTACCGCCACCCTCCACCCCATAGCCTCCTGTGAAAAACACCCCCTCGCCCACCCTCAATTGCGCTCTCACGATCTCTCTCTGCCCATGCGCTGGAGATTAACAACCTCATCTCCCCACACAATCTTGTTCTACTTACTATCACAGAGACATGGCTCCACAAAGCATCCGGCCCAGCCATCTCCCTAGCCCTCCCACACAGTTACTCTATTCTCCAATCAGACAGACACCTGTTCAAAGGAGGGGGTGTAGATACACTGTTGATCAGGTTGTGCCACCACCCTTGGGAAGGTAATTCTAATCTTCTCTCAGCTAAACTAGCATTATCCCCTAACTGCACCATTAATATTCACCGCACATACAGGCCTCCTGGCTCAGCCCCAGACTTCCAAGATCATCTCCTTTACATACTAGGCAACAACCTAAAAAACTATCTTACTCGGCGACCTCAACCTAGGTCTGAGCGACCCCAAAGATAAAGCAGCATCTGACCTAGCTAAAAAACTAAAACACCTTGGGTTCATACAAAAAGTTACTTGCCCAACACAATGCAAAGGCCACACCCTCGACTGGGTAGCAGACCACAACTGCTCCACCTCCATCATCTCCAACGTTGCCTACCCATGGACAGACCACAATTGCATCCAATTCAACATCCCAACCTCACCAACCACAGAAACTCTCACCTATGCTCCTCCAGCTCAGGTCAGAAGTTCCAAAAAACATACTAAGGACAACCTCTGCCCCTTCTTAGAAGTCACTGAACTTAAGCCACCATTCTCGAGTGACCCTAGCATGCTCACAAACATCTACGCTGCCGCCCCCACTAGAGCTATCAATGCCTTAGCCCAAATTGAAAATAAAAAAGATAAAAAATCCATGCACACCAATTCGTGGTTCGCCGATGAACTTCAGGCCCTATGTACCAGCAACTGAATCGGCTTACCGAACGGGCAATCTAAGCCGAATGATTCCACTAAAGCAGAATTCAAAAAGATATGCAACTAGTACAAACATGCCATATTCCTGGACAAGTTTAACTCGCTTAACACAGAGATCACCAAGGCCAACTCACAATTTAAAGAAATGTTCTCCGTTTTCAAAGACCTCATCACACCCTCCACCAGCCCCGATGAGATCATTAAAGATAAATCCTTGTGCTCCCACATTCAGGCAGCCCTGGTCAGTAAAACTGAGCTACTCCAAAAAAAATACAAGCACAATTCAAAAGTCTAATGAAGCATGACTAACCTTCACGACCAAGCTCCCCCTCCCACAGCTATGCAGATCCACTCTTCTCTTTCCGTGATGTCACAGAAACTGAGGTCTACAAACTCTTCCAACACCTCAAGCCCTCCACTTGCAAAGGAGACATCTGTCCTCCAGCCATCATCAAAGAATGTGCCGATTCCTTAGCTTCTCTACTCACGGCATTCATTAATGACTCTTTTTTGACAGGTATTGTCCCCTCCAGCCTCAAGGAAGCATGGGTGCGACCGCTTAAAAAAAAAAACACCTTAGACCCTTCCTCCCCCAACAACTACCGACCTATCAACACTGTCCCATTTCTCCTCAAAATCCTAGATAAAGCAGCCCACAATCAGATCCAACACTTCCTTGAAACCAACGCCATCCTTGGTAAAAGGCAATCAGGATTCCGCAAAGGCCAAGGCAGAGAAACCGCCCTCCTGGAACTTAACAATCAAATAACCACAATTATGGACAAAGGTAAACCTGCTCTTCTTTTACTCCTGCACCTCTGGCCACCTTAGATCTCGTAGATCGTAAAAGCCTCACCTCACACCTCACCCAGGCAGCTTATTTCTCTAACAAGGCCTCCTCATGGATAACATCCTTCCTGGAAGGATGATCCATGAAGGTCTTCTCTGACCTAGCCAACGCAGAACCATCTACCATCCACTGCAGAATCCCACAAGGCTCCTGTAGAGCTCCCACTCTCTATAACTTGTTCACCATACCTCTCTTTGACAAACTAGACTCCTTCGGCATAGCTTACACCAACTATGCTGAAGATACGCAGGTACTCCTGCCACTCACAGGCTTGTAGGACCAAGACACCACAGCCCTCATGAGAATTTACTCCACCATCCAAGCCTGGATGGCAGCCAAAGGACTATGCCTAAACGGGGACAAAACTGAGATCATCATCATGGGCTCCAAAGAAACATTAGTCAAACTTGACCAACAATATTGCAACTTCACCATAGACAACTCCATTATCACTGTCTCCTCCTCGTTAAAACACTGGGGGTCTACTTAGATTCCACCGTGTCCATGACACATCAGGTCAGCACCATTGTTTCCGCGTCTGCCCACACTGCTAAACTCATAAACGCAGTAAAATCCTTCCTATCCAAGCAAAACTGCTCATCGATAGCTAGAGCCACTTTGAGGCTAAATTAGATTACTGCAATGTCCTCTTAGCAGGCACATCTGCAGAAAATCAACAGTGCCACAGCGATTCGTAGGGAGGGCTGGAGCCCTTCCTTTGTCCTCCGATCCAGGTTGATGCCCCCAGGAGAAGCGTAGCACCTTAACAGCCAAGCTACATGCGAAATTCGGCTCAATGACATCCCTGCTGCCATCAACGCTATCTGGATGCTGGGATCACCATGCAACATATGCACACTCTTGCCAGCTACTCTGCATGCTCCACGACTCTGCATAGCATTTTGATTGTGTTTGGAACATTCAGCACGCCGCGTGCTAGCTCGAAAATGGCTGCCGCAATGTTGATTATCCGTTGCTAAGCAACAGACCGGTGCATATGATTGGCCATGCTGCCGCATTTACCTGGCCCACCCTCACTGGAAGGCTTGAGCCGGCTACCTGGTAAAGGCACTCCGTGAAAGGCCAGGCTGCCCGAGTGTCCACACAGTGCCACAGCAATTCGTAAGGAGGGCCGGAGCCCTTCCTTGGTCCTCCGATCCAGGTCGATGCCCCCAGGAGAAGAGTAGCACCTTAACAGCCACGCTCCCTGTGCAATTCGGCCTGAGGACATTCCTGCCGCCCCCAAAGCTATCTGGATGACGGATCACCATGCAGCATATGCACACCCTTGCCAGCTCCTCTGCATGCTCCACTCTGCGACTCTGCAGAGCATTTTGATTTCATTCAGCACATTCAGCACGCTGTGTGCTTGCGAGAAAATGGCTGCCGCAATGTTGATTATCCGTTGCTAAGCAACAGACCAATGTGTATGATTGGCCCTGCTGCCGCATTTACGTGAAAGGCACAGGCCTGTCTGTGCCTGTCCATGACGAACCACTGCATGGGCTCATAAACTTCTTCAAGGAAGTCCTCTCACGTGAGTAGCCTGGACATTTCCCTGATTTATGACTGTGCGCTGTGCATCGTATCTTCTACTCACTCACGCCCGTCTTGTTTTCATATCCCAATTGTACAATTATCTGCCCTCAGACGTGTGCTCCCTGTACACCTATATTAATTGTTTGCCCTTAGCAGCACTCCATCACTATCCTGCCCACTATCCTGCCAGAAAGCCTTCACCAAGGGTACTACCCCACTCTTACCAACATGCGTGCGCGCCTCCAATCTAGGGGCCTCATTCCGGGTTTGGAGCTAACCATGGAGTAATTAGCTCCATGGTTGCCTCTGAAACCGTCCCAAATCCGGCATGGTGAATGTAGTAATTACCGGTCCATTCCAGGGTTGGAGGGACCGGTAATTCCCCATTCACCTTTTGCCCTTCCCCATTCCCATTTCTGCCCCATAGGGCTCAATGGGAATGGGGAAGGAGGTAATTACGGCACCGTAAATTACAGTACCGTAATTACCTCCGAAGTACCATTGCGGGTCCCGTACTTAACTCCTCCTAAAAGCAGGAGGTAAGGAAGACCCGCAAAGGGACCTCGGAATACGGAGGTAAGGGATTACCGGCATCGGCACCCTTACCGGTGCCGGTAATTCCTTACCTCCAACCTCGGAATGACCCCCTAGGTCCTTTGTGGCACTTCATCCAAGCCGCCCCGCATCCTTCAAACACAGCAATAGGCACATTGGCTGCAAGACAACCCCGGCCCACCAGGCGCACACCAGGACTATGAACAGAGGTCAGTACCCGTCAGCGAAAAACACGACACTGCCAAAAAATATAAAGGCTAACAATAGTAATGATACCCGCCTACATCTTGATGTAATCCCAAGCATTACTAACCATGCTGCCACTGTTACCGCTCACATGCCCCATGGCGTACTGCATAATAATGATGCTAATACTACATGTTTACCTACTGCTGTAACACCCAGTACTATCACATATGCTGCCACTGCTGTTAATGATGATGATGATGATGATACTACGTTTACCTACTGTTGTTACACCCAGTACTATCACACATGCTGCCATTGGTGTCGTATGACCCCCTGTCATACTGCCAAAAAATGATGGTAATGACTCTAAAGCTGCATGTATACTCCGAGCTGTGACATCTAGCACCATCAGCGCAGCTGACACAAATGCTGCCCATCTGTCTCATGATGCGACCTCCAGTAACAATACCAATGATACAACTACCACAACACGGGCACCCCACATTACCTCTGCCAACACCAAGGCCAAAAACAACCATATCAGCTCGCACCTCAGATGCTCCCTGATTAACGCTCACTCTATTAATGCGGACGGCCTAGATATACATGACCTCATCACCATCCACGACCTTGATATCCTTATGATAATGGAAACCTGGCTACATGAAGCTTCAGGCCCTGCGTTATCCCTTGCCCTTCCACCAGGATACACCATCATCCGACAGGACGGCCCCACCTGGGTGGAGGAGTAGCTCTGATAGCTAAAGACTCCCTCTCCATCAGAAAAACAGATGAAGATATAAACAACACCAGCGACTACCTCCTCACCAAAATCTACCTCTCCAACCACTGTACCATCACAGTAAACCTCATACTGACCACCAGGTCCTATAGGAGACTTCCAAACAGTCCTATCTGACCTCCTCTCTGAAAACCTGAAACAATCAACCAAAGCCATCTTACTAGGCAACCTTAATCTAGGGCCCAGTGACCATTGTGACCCCGCAGCCAAGGTACTCAAAGCTGCCCTTGAAACCCTTAGGTTCTCCAACACCATTAGCAGACCTACACACACACAAGGACGCTCCCTATACTGGTTAGCCAAGCACAACTGCCCCATCACCATCACAGCTTATACACCAACCCCTTGGTCAGACCATCACATCATTCACTTTAGTATCCCTACTGCCGGAAGCAAGAAGGTATCAGAGCCACCCCTGCCCTGAGCTCTCTCAAGAAGTTCCAGACAACTCATGAAATACTGCCTACTCCCATTCTTATCGGGACACGCTTTCAGGCCTCCCTTCTCGGCTGACGCTGAGACCCTAGCACGCACCTACGACAAAGCTATCAAAGCAGCAGTGGAAGCTATTGTGCCCCTCAAACTAAGAAAAGCCAAAACTACCAGCCACACTAATACTTGGTTCACCTCAGACCTCTTCGCACTCCGATCCAAGAAACGTGCAGCCATAACCATATGGCAAACATCCCACTCAGAGGAAGCCAAACATGCCTTCAAACTAAAGGCCAAAGGGTATAAAAAAAGCTATAATTCATGCCAAAGCCACCTCCTTTGAAACCAGAACCCACAAGGCCCAATCCAAAACCAAAGAGATATTCTCTTTCTTCAGAGATCTAGAGACCCCTACACCCATGACACAGAATTTCATCAAAGACAACATTTGGTGTGAGAGGATCCAATCGGCCATGAACGATAAGCTCAACAACCTCCAAGCCAAAATTCAGGCAACTAGGTAAGCACAACACCCCCGACCCCCTCCTCTACAACACCACACCGGCCAGGCACTACTAACTCCTTCTCCTTCAAGGAAATCAAAGAAAGTGACATTACTAATATCATGAAGTCCATCAAACCCTCAAATTGCAAGGGGCACATCTGCCCAGCCACACTCATCAAGGACTGTGCAAGCCAACTTACCCCATTCCTCACAGCTTTTGTGAATGCCTCCTTTGCCACTGGCAAAGTCCCACCCTGCCTTAAGGAAGCTTGGGTCCGCCCCCTCATCAAAAAACCTACCCTCAATCCCTCCACACCTAACAACTACCGACCCATCACTACGGTCCCCTTTCTCCTCAAGATACTGGACAATCGGCCCACTTGCAGGTACAACAATTTATTGAGGAGAACCACCTCCTCGGGCTGCGTCAGTCAGGCTTCCGCCCAGGGCAAGGGACTGAGACAACCCTACTTGACTAAAAAAAACAAATGGTCGACACAAGAGACTCAGGGAAACCCGCTCTCCTCCTTCTCCTGGATTTATCAGCGGCATTTGACCTTGTAGAACATAAGGTCTTATGCCACCACCTTTCGCCCGCAGCCATATTCTCTCCTATCGCCACCACATGGATCACCTCCTTCCTGCAAGGCAGGACCATGCAAGTATTCTCCGACATGGCCTCTGCATCACCTACTATCATCCTATATGTGTTGCCCCACAAGGATCGTGCATCTCACCCATCCTACGCCTTTACACGACCCCTCTTCCTCATTCTTGACTCTCTGGGTATCTCATACACCAACTACGTCGACGATACCCAGATCCTCCTCACACTATCTGGGGACTAAGACACTGACTCCAAGACACTGAAAAACATTTACAACACGATCCAAGCCTGGATGGCAGCCAATGGGCTCTGCCTTAACTCAGACAAGACTGAATTACTATTGGTTGGTTCCAAGGAAACTCTCAAGAGCCTTGACCCCAAATTCAGGCACTTTATGATTAACAGCATCAAAATCCACATAGCTAACTCAGTAAAAACATTGGGTGTCTATCTCGACTCCAACCTAACAATGATGAGGCAAGTCAATGCAATTGCCTCATCAGCGGCATTCCATGCCAAACTCATGATTGCAGCCAGACCCTTACTGTCCAAGGACAATTGCATCACCATTGCCAGAGCTATCACAGGATCAAGATTAGACTACTGAAATGCACTGTTTTAGAGACCTCCGCCAAAACATGGACAAACTACAAATAATACAAAGTAACGCTCTGCGTGCAGCCACAGGAATCCCTGAAAAGGAGCACATCACAGCCGCCAGGATACAGGCACATTGGCTCCCAGTCAGAGAAAGAATCCTCTTCAAAGCGCTTGCCCTCACTCATAAGTGTATCAAACACATTGCTCCACCCTACCTCTCTGAAAGAATCCAACCATCAGTCTCCCCAATACCGACCAGAACACCATAAGCAAACCTGCTCATAGTCCCCAGAGTTAAGAGGGCCTGAGTCGGATGTGCTGGCTTCCTTTACCTATCAGCTCTGCAATGGAACACACTACCACCACCCCTGCGGGGAGAAGTCTCCCACCTAGCATTCCGTAAAGCCATGAAAACATTACTCTTCACTTAAATCCTGCCCGGAAAACTCACTGACTGAAAACTGTACTAATCCCCATATCTATGAAGGATGTCAGAATATATGTACCTGTCTTGACTGTATGCTGTCTTATGCTCTCCTAGTATGCTCTGCCAATGTACTGCATTCCCTGTAACTATATAACTAAGCCTGACACAAGTAACAGCGCTGGGATGCCCCTGGGCTGTATGTGCGCTATAGAAATGCAAAAAATAATAAATAAATACATAAATCGACTTCAAATTGTCCAATACAACGCGCTCAGAGCAGCACTCAGAATCGCAAAAAGAGACCACGTCACGCATGCTAGGCGAACTGCCCATTGGCTTCCTGTAAGGGAAAGGATTACATTTAAAACTCTCACCTTAATGCATAAATGCTTAAGACTCTCAGCTCCGCCTTACCTCTCAGAAATAATTGCCAGAGACACCTCATCCCGTACCAAGAGAGCCTGCCACGCCAACAAATTACACATCCCGCATATTCTTAGAGCCAAAGCAGGGGGTATTTGGCTTCCCACACATTGCTCTGAAACTATGGATCTCCCTTACCAACACACTCAGAGCAGATACCTCCCTCTTAGCATTCCGAAAAATGCTTAAAACCACCTTATTCAACTAACACTGTCACTTCCTCCTCCCTCCTCCTCATGTACTGCAACTAAGTCTGTATTATGCCTTCTTTTGTATCCTGAATGTATATGCAATCAAGCTGTAACAGCGCCAGGATGCCCTCGGGCTGCTGCACGCTTTATAAATGTTAAATAATACATACATAAATAAATAAATAAATAAATAAATAAATAAATAAATAAATAAATACATAAGCTTCGTTTCACCAGCAGTCACTACTTTAGCTGACAACTTCGACATATTCATGACATATTCTTTCAGTTTCCCAACACTGGCATGGGATTAAAACATGCAAAGGTCAGGCCCTGCCATTCAGTGGTCAGCGCTTTTCCCATGAGGTATCCATCCAACTATCTTTATAATGAAAGCGTCTAAAGGTGTTGTCACATACACACGTTATATACCGTGCCTTTTCAGCACTAAAACAACCACTATTGAGAATGACCAGAAACCATTGAATTACGCACGAAAATGTGACTTTTCTGGGATATCAGTGTTGGTCTTGAATTTTCCGGGACATTTAAAAAAGAAGAAAGCAAATAGTTGTCTAAGTATTTCCATTCTGCCCAGCCATGGATAGTTTAGCATGAGTTGCTATCAGAGAATGCGAACATGTGGTTCAGAATTAGCTCATCAAGAGTGCCCGCCAGGCACTTGGTGGTTGTGGGTGCTGTGGCCGCACACGGATAATCCCAGCCTGCTGCTTGTTATCGTGCCAAAATGAAACACATAACAGGCTTACTGCTACCTAATTACAACAGCATTCAAAACAGGCTGTTCCGATTCAATCAATTGTGAACATGTTGTATTCCTAAATATGACTACATTGAGGCTGCGGGAAGGCAGAGGTCTACGTTTCATTGTGCACCAATTACAGAAGACACATTTCTCGGTCAATTACATCAATAAGATACAATCTAAAGGAAAACAGAAACATCTGCTAAAGTAAAGGACTATTTGTTAGTTCCACAGCAGGAAAGCTGTCAGCAATCAAGTGTGCCCTGTGTGCCCTGACCAGTAGGTGTTAATGCAGCATGGAGACCTTTCAGTGAGTGTTCTCCGTGCCCAGTGGGTTGTGAACCACAGGCTGTTCGAATAATGGTTTATTCTGTACTGCACGGACAAATTAATATGCCAAGTCAAGCGTGGACAAAATGAAAAAATGTCCTAGGAACTGAATAAGGCTGTATCAGTTAGGATGTGACTCAGTTTATCATACTCATTGTATGCTCAATAAATAAGGCAGCATCAGATAGGATGTGATTTATTAGGTTATCATACTCATTACATACAGTGCAAATATAAATGACTTATATCATATCATATATCATATCATATATAATAATGTAGAGGAGCAGCTCCTGTATGTTAGAAGCCTGAGATTGTGCCATGCTCGACACCAGCAGTTGTGACCATAACACAGTGAATATTTGGAAGAAGATACCCACTGAAAAAACTCTATCAGATGTATTCTCGGAGAGATGACAATTTGAGGGAGGAACTCCCTGAAGGAATATGAAAAAGAGCGAAAGAGGAGCTGCTGACATCACGAACGATGACGGTGATCCCCTGTGAATACTGGCTGAAGAGAATATGTGGACCTTATGGAAACTGATGATGAAGTAAAGAATCGAGTAAACTTTCATATGCGAGAAAAAGATTGCACCTGTGAGGAGCAGTGCAGAAAATGCAAGCCATTCAATAACTGCACAGACGCTGTAACGCAAGTAGATTAAGTAATCTTAGAAGCTCGCTATAAGTAGTGAATAGACTGCAGGGAATGCCACCATTGTATAGAAGCTGGATATCGGAGTCATGAATTTAGTAATCCCAGACCCATGGAGAAGAAAGGCTGAGAACTGTGTCGCAGTAAGAATTAGCTGAGATCGTGGACACGAATGGCGAGGCTGTTTGGCCTGGTATCAAAGCTGAAGCAGTCAAGACTGGTTATCTATTCTTGAAGGCGGTGAACGTGAGAAGCTGAATCATCCCTTGTTAAGGTTCAAAGAAATAACACCAGGTGTGTCAAGTTTTATTTATTACATTTAAATGCTGCAAAATGGACAAAATCGAGGTTTCCTGTCACGCGAGCCAAAGATGGAAATAGAGTTGAGCTTGAAGTTCGAGAACAACAAGAGTGTGTGCTCACGCTCCCTTACATTCCCAGAGACAACAATTCTCTGCAAGGCCAAATTCAAAGACACTCTTCATGGCACAAGGCATGGGTGATGAAAGATGATGGGCTAATTGGGTGGTGAGGTAAAGTCAAGTTCACCTCCTGGCTCCTGGGTCTGAGCATACGTGCAGCTAAGCGAATGTTCCAGACATGACATAAGCGTGTCAACCAATTGTAGAGGGCCATATAATAGAGGGCCTTATGGTTTGAGAGCCAATGATATACTGTGTAATTAATAATGTTGAAGATGACGTTTTAGGTAGGCATAAATTCTCCACCTGACAGTAGACATCCAATCACAATCCCACCCCTAATGGAATGTATACTTGGATGTCCCCCTTGAGCCTATCACAACCCCTTGTAGGTGTTTCACATTTTCCACATAGTATGACATCACGTATGACAAATATTTGGTATATAAATATGTTTTTATGTGAAATGTACTGAGAGCTCGAGAGTGCGTCCGTTGATGTCCGTTGTAACTCCCTGTTTTAGACAATTGATATTAAAACAGTAAACTTTACCATCTTGCTGAGTTGGTTTGATTATTTGGTGTCAGAGTTATTCTGCATCCACATACATTGCATGCATGTTATCCAAATGTCTCTAAGCTCACGTGATAACACTGCTGATGGTTCAAGATTCAAACTGGTTTGTCTCCAGAGTTTCAGACGATCGGGCATCCTCTGACATTAGCCGGACGATCACAGTTTCCTGTGGAGAGCGGCTGAATCAAAATAAACTTGCAAGAAGAACCGAGATGGTGGGCGGTCCCCCTTTGATGAAATCCCTGCATGGTTTCTATGAGCGCCCTGCGGATGGAAGGCGAAGTGGTCGGATTGAAGGAGGAGTCGATATCTAAGGACTTGAGTCAATTAACAAATGAATGGTGAGTACACTAAGGGGAATGGCAAACGAAAGGGATGGGGTTGTGATCAGTTTTGAGTAACGGGAAATATTGTGTGAAGAGAAAAAAAGCACCTAGCTCAAGGGAGCTCAGAAGGAGACGTCTTAAACTCCAGTGGGAGTAGAGTAGAAAAATATAATGCATGAAAAGGTTCACGCAAGGTGACGTCTCAAACCCTGTACAGGGTATTAAGAAAAGGCGAGAGAGAAAAAAGTGATCACTGTGTTTATTAATGTGTAAAGTCAACTAGTATGTGTGTTGTTTGTTGAGTAAGAATATCGAAGAGCAATAGAAGTTGTGAAGAAATTGGAAAAATTGAGGAGCTATAGTAACTACCCTAGCAAATAAAATGGTTGTTACCAATCCAAAGGTATAGATAGCTCATTAAGAAATTAGAGGCTGAAGTGGCTATTGATGTGCACGATTATATTTGTTGTTTTAAAGGTGTTGAAAAAGTTGTGATTTAAACAAAAGTATAAAGGTTTTCATAAGTCTGGTAAGTACTGAGAGTCAAATGAGACTTGTCCTTATGTATTTATTTATTTTAATTCTTATTAACGCACCAGATCGCCCTCAAGGAGCACACAAAGGACACATAAACAAACATAAAGAATAAACAATGATGCAGAATCAGTGAGCTGAGCAGAAAGTTGACCCAGGGGGTCCAGAAGAAAAAAGTTTTCAATTTCTTTTTGAACTCAGAAAGTGTTGTGGTCATTTTAAGATCCATGGGAATAGCATTCCCAGTGTCTGGAGCAAGCACATCAAAAGTTGTCTTCCCAAATTTGGCAAGGCGAAATCTGGGTTGGCTAAGTGTAGCCTGATCAAGAGACCTAAGAGTACTTGCCAGCACATACCTGTGATGCTCTCGGACAAATAGCTGGGATCTGGGATCTGCAGAGGTCAGACACTTAAAGGTAAGTGTCAAGATCTTGAAAGAGACACAGTGCTTGAGTTGAAGCCAGTGCAGGTTCCTTCAGGCTTCAGTAATAGACTGCTGTCTGGAAATGCCCAGCACTGCTCTCACTTCACCATTTTGAGTGACTTGAAGGGCAGAGAGATTAGATTGAGCTGAGCCCGCCAACAGGCTGATGCAAAAATGTAGCCTGGAGTTAATTAAAGCAGAGGCTAGAATGGACATGATTATGACAGACAGAAACAGGCGCAAAAAGCCCAGCTGCTTGTTGATCCAACCACACGAGACACAGGTTTTGGCTACATGTGGTCTCATGGTGATCTCGGCATCAAGTGTCACGCCAAACGTTTTGATGCTCTAGGCAACCGGGATGATGATGTTGGAGATTGAGAAAGAAGCGTATAACGGGGAGAGATTTTTCAGCATGGGATTTGACGCAGTGATGAGAATCTTGGTTTTGTCGGTGTTGAGAGCCATAGAGTTTGCAACCATCCAAGCGTGGATGATCGAGTAGATGGCATTAATGGCCTGCAGATCCTGGGATTAGGTACTTGAGAGCTCTAGAATGACCTCGGTGTCATCAGCATAATTGGTATACCGGACACCCAGGTTGTCAAGCAACAGAAGGAGAGGGAGAGGGAGAATGCAAATATTGAAGAGGGTGGGCGACAGTGAGGAACCCTGTGGGACACCCCATGTGAGAACAGTGGGACAAGAGGAGGCATCATGAATAGCGAATCGAGGGACACGTGGGCCCAAGAAGGAAACCAGCTAACTTGTGTTAAGATTAGTACAGCTGACGAGAGACCACAGCATAGATGCCAGAAACTCGTGATCGACCAATTCAAATACATCTGAAAGGTCAAGTAACAACGAGAAGTGCTGGATGACCCTGATCGATAATGGCTGTCACGTTGGACTTTAAGTCCACCATTGCAGTCTCGGTACCGGGTCAGGCACGGTAGCCAGATTGGCGCAACACCAGGATAGAATTCTCCTCAATAAATCTCTGCAACTGAAGATAAGCCACCTGATCCATGGCTTTAAGTAAAAAAGGAACATTAGTGATAGGGCGGTAATGCTTGGGCTGAAGAGGATCAAGGTTATCCTTTTTAAGAAGCTGAGTAATCCAGGCCTCTTTCAGGGTAGTAGGTACCTGTCCCTCCCGAAAGGATTGGTTAATGATGACCAATGACAGAAGGTATCCAGACACCCAATCAACAACCTGGAGGGACAGGCATCACCCTTGCATGTGGTAGGATTCAAGTCAAGGATAATCTTATTGACTTCCACCACTGTACAGTGAGTGAAAGAGGAAGTTGGCTTAAGAATGGGTTGCTGACTTTTGGGGACAGTGCGGGATGAGGGAGACACCGGTGAAGGAGCAGAAGTAGAAGTGTCAGGAGAGCTGCCAGGCTCATATGGGACAGTGGACTCCTTAGAGACGGTGCAGGATGGAGACAAAGAAGAAGAGGGTGTCAAGGTAAGAGCGTCATCTAAGACACTAGGCTCATGTGGAGTAATAGGCTCTAAGTGAGAAGCAACTTTGGCATTAAAGGCATCATGAATGGTTTGACACCATGCATAATCTTGAGGTACCTTGCTCTTGGTATGGGTGCTACAGTTGAAGTTCCGAAGGATCGCAAAGAGTTCCTTGGAGCTCGAATTGGCTTGTAAAATTATGTTATTGTAATATGTGGATTAAGCAGTGATCACAGCGACCTTAACATTTTTTACAGCAAATGTATATGCGACTAGAAGAACAGGAGATGGCTGCTTCTACCACGCGCGTTCAGCTGCTCTTCAGCAATGCCTGAGGGCAAGTATGTCCTCATTAAACCAGTGATGGGACACAGTTTCTGGCGTAATGCACCTGGTAGTAATGGGAGCAAGATCCTCTATGATCGAGTCAAGGGTAGATATTATATGTGTTGAAAGAGCTGAGGAGCTGACATGATTCTCCCTATCACCCAACCTACTGCTCAGTTCCTGCGAGAGTCATTGGGGGGTAAGATTTTTGAAAGATCTTGCCTTAATAGATTGCCTAGGAGTAGAATCAACTCTGATAGGAGAAAGAGGCAACTTGATGGAGAAACTAAGTAAGACATTATCAGACCAAGGGCACAGAGTGGTAACTGGAGTAGAGGTGGAAACTTGGTTCAATAATACCCAATCCAGAGTGTGTCCCCCTGAATGAGTGGGCACCATGACCTGTTGGATATAGCCGATGGTAGAAAGTTCCTCAAGTAATGAATGGGCAACATTATCTGATGGCACATTGGCCCATAGATTAAAGTCACCCAGTAACACAACAGGTGCCTTACCACTGCCAACCTTGCTGAGCAAATGCAAGAGTTGTTCCTCAAAGGTAAAGAGCGTTCTTGGTGGACGATAAATGATAAAGACTGTCACAGTGGTATTTTCATTGATCTTTATTTTGAACACCAATGATTCACATTCATCTAGTGGCTCGTGAGGTTAAAAGTGGTGCTGAAATGTGCCTTTAAGAAATAAAGCAACACCCCCCTCCTAGCATTTTTGCGGTCTGCCCTCAGTAATACATAACCAGGAGGGACTGCTAAGGTTGCCTCATTGGAGATGGCATTGCTGAGCCAAGAATCTGTAATCGCCAACAGATCATAGCTATTTTGTGTCAAAAGGTCTTCCGCTTCGACCCCATTTAGCATAAGAGACCGTGTGTTCAGGATGGAAGCCATCAATGGAGGATTGGGTAAGCCTCTATTAGAATGCAAATGCTTCGTGAGATTTAAGCAAGTTGCGTCACAAGTGTCAATTAAAGCAGCTTTAGGCCTGGGGCACATTGTAAAGCAGAGACCAGGATAAATGTAGCTCCAGAAAAAAATAAGTGACAGGGCAAAAAGGCTACCTGCGTTAGTAGAGTAGAACTGTAAGCAGACCAGACACAAGCCAGATGAAAATCAGCGATAACTGGCCTGACTAACGCGCCAGCGCTGATGCGCCGCCAAATTCCATTTATTGCTGTGGCAGGCTGGGAAATGTAGTTTGAGCAAACTACAAAAAGCTCTCAATTAGCTAACTTCTCAGACATTACAGCTGAAAGGCACACAGATATACGTGAACTAAACTAGCAAAAATCAGAGTAAAACTGACAGTATAACGGCCCAGAATGGAGTTTGCATGTAAATACAAATTAATCAGCTGTTGTCATTCAATATTAGGGAGGAGGGCGCAGACTGACGCATGCACTCTAATCATGAAAATGAAACACACTACAAATCAGGAACTGACAACAGGCACACAACAGATCAAAAGGGCAATGAAGAAATGCCCACCTTATATCCCTGCTTGCCTGACTAACGCGCCAGCTCTGACTTGCCACCAATGTCAATTTATTACCATTGCAGGCTGGGAAATGTATTTGAGTAAACTACAAAAAGCTCACAATCTCCCATGTTATGGGAGATACGCATCTGATGTACTTATGCAAGCTCAACCAGTATAATGTGGAATGGATGAAAGGCATGGCAGATGAAATGTCCATGCCGTGGCCACAAGGGGATCACTGTCAAAAGAGGTATTGCAACACATGACCACATACTTGCACATTGTGTACACGGGGAAGAAATTAGAGAAAATGTTAGCAATCCTAGAACTCTTGAAAATGTATCAGGAAGAGAGAGAAGATCCGCCACCTGAGGAGTGGATGCTTAGTCGGCGAAAGGAGAAAGGCGTTGAGCTTTCATCTTCCCTTACCTCACCTGAAGTAAAATGTGCTAGTACAGAAGAAATAGGGTTGTATCCTTTAAAGGAGTTGAAAGCAGCGGCGGGTATAGTAATACAATATACGAACCTCCCACTTATAGCAGCGATGGTAGTCCAGAGGAGAATAAGAGAAAAGAAGAGATCTGTAAGATCATGCAACACAAAGAAGAAACGAGTAAGCGGTTGAATGTGTCGACAGAAATAGAAAGGGAAATTAAGAGATGGAAAGGAGAGAAGGATAAAGCTGACGAGATAGCGCTCGTGCAGAACAAATGGATGAGAGGACATATATTACGTATAATTGACGGGAAAAGCATTGAGGATGTTAGGCAAAGAGAAGATAAGGACGAACAAGATAAAAGTGATAAAGAACGAGCAATGAGATTGAAATAAGACGAGCAGAAAAGGAAGTACAGGGAGCGACGAGAGCAGTTGTATCAGGAGGAGCAAGTGAAAAAAAAGAACGGACAGAAGAGAAAAGAAAGTATGGCAATAGAAAGAGAGCGTAGAAGACAGAGATAGAGGATAAAGGAAGAGAGAAGTGGAAGAAGCGCAGAAATAAAGGGACAAAAGAATACAGAGGTGAAGAGAAGAAGAAGAAAAAAGGGAAGGAGCAAGGAGAGAAAGATGAAGACAAGAGGAAGACAGAATTAGAAGGGATGTGTCAAAGCAAAGGGAACTAGATGAAGAACTAGAACGAAGAACGAGACAGCAAGATCTTGATATCAGTCTTATTCATAGGTAACCAGTAGGGCCAAGCCCAGCAATACAATGGGACAGAACAGAAGAGTTCCTTCCGATAAAGGAAGCAATGTCAGGGGCATCTAGAATAGTATTGGAAGAAGAAAGCTTTGATGCCGAGAACATCAGAGACAATATCGATAAGGCCTATCAAGAATTAAAGGAAGGTAGCAAATATGGAAGTCGAGGGAGAAGGGATCAGTCCCTGGCCTTCCAATTACAAAGCGAAGAAGAAATTACGTTCAGTCTGGCTAAGTCCTTAAGCAGATTGAACTTAGACAAGGGTGAAGGGGATGATAGTCACACTTCTTGTGGACAAGACATGTCAGACAAGGAAAGAGACTCCATCCTCGAGATAGGAAGAGGGAGCGGGTGCACCACGAAGGAAGCCTGCAGATAAAGAAGTGAGATGGCCGGATCTGGAAAAACCTTAGGAAAGGACACCATATCCCAGACCATATTCAGAGTGTCCCCAAGGACGATTGTATAGTGTGAAGGGGGAATCGCCACCATATGTGAGCAGGTTAAGGTCGCTACCATTAACGAGAAGGACAGGGATGATCGTCCCTGCCATGGCTAGACCGACGATGGGAGTCAACTGTGGGTTAGGGTTTACGCAGTTTCCCTTATTGGAAAAAGAGTGAGCAAGACCACAGTATATTCCATGGCCGCAGATGGACAAGGATAATTTAAGGTGTAAGCTCCTGAGTTTTACTTCGGTGCTGCGAAATGATTATACCAATTAGAAAAAATGACAGGAGGAAATATGCTGGCTATAGGGCTCATAAAAGGTCTCCTGGCAGCTATTCTTGGGGAGAGAGCTGGAGGAGAGCAGGGTATTCAAGTGTGACAGCGCATGAAGGAGTGCCATTTGATAATTATAGAGCAAGAGGGCTCTTAGGGTACAGTATCCTGACACATCAGGTATGGGTGCAAAATTATGACAGGTAAGAAGATGAAGACCCTATTGCTTACATTCAGGACATTCAAGAGAAATGGCAACTTGAAACTTGATAGCTGTGGAAAAAAATGGTGGCATTATTTTACCACATTTTATGCCAGGGGTTGCCTGAGCCTCTACAGAGGCAGATCAATAAACAATTGGGGATGGAAGCGAAGCTGTGGGCTGAGATACAGCTGACGATAGTTCATCACTGTCGGCTCTTGCAAAAGAAAAATAAGAAGAAAGATGAGACTAGGAAAATCAGGGAAGCCAAGTTAGTTGAGAAAAAATGGACAGAATTTGCCATAGAAGGGCTCGTATTGACAAGTGGAAAAGTATTGGGAATACAGGAAGTATTGGGAATACTCGCAGGCAAGTACACAGCGCCTGATGGACCTAGGTGGATATTGGTTTGTGCCACGAGGCAGAGGTATGGGCTATAGAGGAAGAAGAGGATTCCAAAATATTCAAGGTGGTTTTCAGAATGCACAGAATGAGAATCAGAGTACCCAGGGAGGATTTAACCAAGGTAGACTTATCAGCCGGACACCCCCAGTATGTTGGACTTGTGGGATGACAGGGCACATTGCATGTGTATATGCGAGTCAAGGGAATGTACAGAATGGCCAATTTCCAGGAGGGGGTACAACTTATCCTCCACCATATGGCATATGGCAAACTAGGGAAGGGTATGCCCAAGATCAGACATTGTATCAGACACAAGCGCCGCAAGTATAGAAAGTACAGCAGCATGAGCAAGTGCAAAAGAATCCACTGCAAGAGCAGTCACAACAAGCCCCCATGAAGACACAGCAGTATGCAAACACAGCTCCAGTGCTGACACCCAGAATAGGAGGTGTCACTGTGGTAGGAGGAAATCCTTTCACAGGGACGGGGATGAGTCTGTACCCACAATAGGACAGCTCACAGGGTGACTTGATGTGTTCAGTACTACCTGTAAACACCAGACCCTTAGAGGAACCAAGGGTCAATGTGATGATAGGAGGCAAATCTTTTTCTTTTTTAGTAGACACTGGAGCTACTCGTTCATGTATACGAGAGGGCAAATATCCAATTTCGGGAATTTGTATGAATGCTCAAGGGTTTTCTGGAGCTACAATTTGAGTTCCTTTTACAGACGAATTACTAGTCTCTATAGGAGAGTGTGACATGTGTGTTCCTTTCTTATATTCACAACAGACACCGGTTAACATTTTGGGAAGAGATTTGATGACAAAACTTAACATGACGATTTCATTCACTGATCAAGGGATAGTGTGCTCCACTCCAGTAATACACTATTTAAACACAGGTGAATTTAAATTGACATTCAAAGGGCAAGCTGCTCTGTGAGGCATTCTAGTAGATTCAGAGGTGTTTCTATATAGAGTGAGCACTCTACTGACATGGCTACTTGGCCTAGTGGGAAAGATTGTGAGGATACGTGAGGAGTTTTTGTTTAGACTACAACTACCTATGAATGAAGAGGAGGGACAGACTATCCCTATAAAATCAGAAGCAGCCATTGTATGAAGGGAAATGGCAATGCCCAAAGGAATGGACAATGAGGGTAGACCATGGAGAACAGTAATTGCTCGAGAGGAACGATACAGATTGATTGACATCACTGATGACGACATGTTTAGGGAAGACCGAACAAACGATGAAGTGGTGTTCTTTATGAGCATCACATATTGGATAAGAATATAAAAGAGGTAAAGAGGTAAGTCCCACAGCAAATGCCGAAAATACAGCAGTGTCCTGCATTTTTTCAGGAAGACTTAGAGAAGGTGCCAGGCCCTTGTGATGAAGGTGTATTAAAGGGAATAGGAGAAGTTAAAATAAAGTTGAAGCCAGGAGTGATTTTACCTTGAGCAAAACAGTACCCCATGTCTTGAGAGGCTGATGCAGGTATATTTCAGACTATTTCAGCACTGATGGAACAAGGGAGGTGCCATCAGAATCGTTGTGTAATACCATAGTGTATCAGATCAAAAAATCTAAAGGAGGGTCTTGGAGATTTATACAAGATATGAGACTGATTAACCAGATTGCAGATGCAGAGTTTCCTTTAGTTCCTAACCCGGCAATGATACTATGCAGTATCCCAGCGGAAGCTTTATATTTCACTGTGATCGATTTGAAAAATGTGTTTTTTCTCGATCCTGTTGCACAAAAACTCACACTGCAAACTCCACTGAAACATACTCGTTTTCCCCAGCGGTACTGTGAGTCCCCATCGATCTTTAAAAGAGTCTTACAGATGGATTTAGGCAATATTGATCTTAAAAGTGAGGTGATACAATGCGTAGATTACATTTTAATTTGTTGCACCATGCAAGATGACTGCAGACGAGACTATATTCAGTTGATGACAATTCTAGCAGACAAGGGATACAAGGCAGATAAGGAGAAGTTACAATACTGCCAAGAAGAGTTGTTATATATAGTGTGGGATATATTGACCCACTCTGCTGTGCTTTACCACATCACTAAGCTGCATTTGCACAAGAAACAGGAAAATGGCTGCGCTGGCTCCTGTGCGCACCAGTACCTCAAACTGCATTTTTGCAACAACCAAAAAAAAAGATGGCTGCATCATCCTGCCACACACACTTCAGGCAGGTTGAAACAGGGGACACACTGCAGGAGCGTGCCAGTGTACTCTGAAACATATAAATGGAATTAAGTCAAGAGGCAGCATTGCTTTGATGAAAACCCAATATTTCCCTTCAAAATGAAACCTTTTTCACTCTTTAAAAATGCTGTTTGACGCCAATTCCATCCATTCATCTGAAACCACTGTGATTGAAAAGGCCCTGCCATGCCCATTATGCCTCAGCAAAACCGGGCATAATTCCTGGATGACAGGCCCTGTCAAGTTAGCTCTGAAAATATTTTCAATCACACGGGAATGCACATTTATTTTTTTCACAATGTAGCAAACACCAGTAGTTAAAAGGAACTCCAACTATCTGACCCTGGTCAGTTTCATATATCAGTGTTCAGATAAAACTCCTGTCTTCAAGGAAAATGACTTTAGCTGCAAAGACATAATGGAAATCTAATGAAGCTGCCAAAACCAAATTAAAGAAAGAAATGTCAGCTTGGCACCACGTGTAAAAATAGCCTTTTGCAAAATAAAGAGAAACAAATGCTTGTGTTTTAGAACAGTACACTGGTAAATAAAAGCTTCACAGTCTTCAGCAATATGAAGGTGTTTGTTACTGGTGAGACTTTATCACATGTGTTATTTGATGCAACAGGCTTGTTTAATTCTGGATTGAAGATAAAAGGATGTTAAACCCAGGGTGGCTTAGGGTGCAAAGTTAAAAAACAGGTTTCTGCCAAAAGGGAGGGCTATCTCTCTCAGAAGATCCTGCAACTCCCTGATAATTATAGTGTGGAACAGACTTTCATCTCTGCTGGTACCCAGGACAATGAGAGGCAATACAACTTTAATCTGGCTGAGAAACCCCCCCATCCTGCTTTGAAGGAAATGCCAGTTGGTAGTTTTAACTTTCTGCACGACGTTAATAAGACTGCCGTCAATCCTGAAGCCGGTATACTCCTGGCCCAACTTGATTTGTGCCAGACGTGGGCCAAAAATCATGAGCTCGGTTTTTGTGGTTCAGGCACAGCCAATTGGTGGACATCCACTGTTTTATCAGTTGATAAACCACATTTACTGTGGATTGATCTGTATCATAATCGCCGGTGATGTTGAGGACCAACTGGAAGTTGTCAGCATAGTTACAAAAGAAGGTCTAAAAAAGATCTAATTCGTAGCAGAGTGGATAAATGTAAATATTGAATAACGATGGGGAAAGGCATGCCCCCTGGGGCACTCCACACGTTATAATTTGTGGCCCAGAGGCACTGTCCCCCCAGTGCACCTGTGACCGACGACCCTCCAAAAAGGCTCTCAACCAAACTATAGCATGATCAGAGAGGCCCCCAACAGTCTGCATTCTTTCAAGTAGAATTTTATGATCTAGCAAGTCAAAGGCTGCTGATAAATCCAACAACATCAGCAGCCCTGACTTGCTACCGTCCAGCCTGGAGAGCATATAGGTCTGTAGGTCCAGAAGAGCACTCTCTGTGCCATGGTAACTTCTGAACCCCGACTGCTTGGCATGCAAAATGCCTGCCATCTGATCATGGACCTGAAGCTGGATAGTTGCTATTTTATCTATAAGCTTAAGGAAGAACAAGGTGTTGGTGATTGGTCTAAGGTTTGCTGCATCAGTGGGATCAAGGCCCATTTTTTTTAGTAGCGGTGAAACTGCTACGTTCTTTATAGATTGAGGAATGACACCTGTTCGAAAGGAAGCATTGGCAAATCTTCAAAGAAAAGGCGCAAAGAGTTCCTTATGTTCCAAAATAAGTTTGGATGGAAGCAGTTCGCCCAGACAATTGGTAGGATGCATAGACTTGAGAATTTTCAAGATGTCAGCAGTAGTAGATGCTTGGAAGGTAAAACCTGCTACAGAACCTGGCAGAGTATCACTACTTGGTGTGACAGTTGACTGAGTTTGTAGCGTCTTTATACAAGTATGATGTATCTCCAAGGGTACCGAGATAGGTGTTGGTATCGGCGACTGGGCCACTAGTGCTTCTAATTTGATTTTATCTTGGGCTTTTGATAGTTTATCTGCGAAGGCCTTCTGTACCCGATCGCAATCATCATCTGTCGGTTTTATAGGAAGACAACAAGCAGTAGGTTTCTCCCAAGATCTAAAAAGGCAAAAAAGTTCCTTGGTCTCATCTCCAGCTGAACTAATTTGATTGTTGTAAAAGGTTTTCTTGGCCTCAACAATTTCTGCTTTATACTGTTTCTCTTTGCATTTCCAAGCTGACAAATTAGCATTAGATCTATCCCTCTGCCAGGTATGTTCGGCCTGCCTTTTGCTAACTCTAAGTTCTGCCAGGGAAGAGGAGAACCATTTGTGGCGATTTGGTAGATCTCTAACTAGTTTATCCTTCATTGGTGCATATTTATCAAGCATTTCAGTAATCTCCTGATTATAATTATTTATTAACATCTCCGGATCATCGGAGTCAGTTGTTTTAGTCATCAAGGTTTGCATATACATAACCAAGATGGGCAAGGTGATATTTATAAAATTACGGGCTTTGACTGTGTGTGTGGGTACATGCACTCTACGTGCTATAGCGGGAAGCAGCAAGGTACATGAAATAAAAAAGTGATCAGACCAAATACATGGTCTGGTGACAATGTCTCTAACTTGTATGTTATTACTGCTGATTCAATCCAATATATGGCCCTTATTGTGTGTAGGGTCCACATTGTTGATTATGACTTGGTGGTTGCTTAACATTTTTTCTAAAGCCAAAGCTTTTTTATCCCTTTTGTCCCCTTTCCAACGATTAAAATCTCCCACGATGTCCAAACCGTATTGGTGGTCATCATGGGTGCAATAATGTTAACAATGTCTTCATTAAAACTATCGGAACCTTCAGGAGGTCTATAGAGAAGGACTAAGTTCAAAGTAAAAATAGGATCAGAGGTCATCTTTACGTGTATAATATCACTACCAATGCATTCAATATTAGCCTCGTAAAAGCCTAATGATTTTTTGCATACAATAGCAACTCCGCCCCCAACAGTCCCTTCTCGATGTTTACCTAAGAAAACGTAGCCTGGTGGTGTTATCTGCTCTATAGTGGGCCCATGCGAGTCAGTAAGCCAGGTCTCATCTAGATTGTGTTCCTGAATGTAATCATGTATATCCAGTACATGTTTTACCACTGAGCGAGAATTCAACAAAGTAATAGTAATTGGGGAGGGTGCAAGAGACTGAATATCAGTCGTCTGAATAGATGAGGCATGATTATTATTTATATAAGGTACATGGCCCTGTGAAAAGCTAAAGGCCTTACTTGAGCTTTCCATAGCGCTTATGGAACTGGGGAAGTCAGAGAAGCGGTATGGCACGTCAGCACGTCTTTGTACGGACCCGCACAGACTCGCAGTTGTGTTCGCGCAGGTGCGTTCGCGCCAGACGACGGAATAAGTGGCGAGCACGGGAACTACAATCCAGCTGGGATTTGTAGTTCCGTGCCTCGTTTAGCTTGTGTGTAGTCTCGGGACCTAGCGCACACGTCTTAGGGCAAAAGCAATAAGTTCCAAGCAATTTCCAAAGCAAGTCAATTAGCAGCAATCCAAAATAGGTTAAAAACGTATTAAATGCAGTCAGATTTAAAATGTAGCTTTTTTTTTAAAAAACAACTTTCCTTTAGCCTATATTTAAACAATGAATCAGTAGAATCAAATAGGATCAAGTAAAAACCCCCAGCGTGCAATAGCTGCACTTATACTATCTCTGCTGATACTGTATTGCTGATCCTGCTTCAGCTAGGCCTCAATTCTAAAATAATCCCAATAACCTAGGGAAACGCTGTGGTGTTTTGGGAAGCATCCTGAATTAACCTGGCTTGCTGCTCACTAATTGCATGCCTACTGCAAACCTACCATCCAGCTGCTCTGTAGTATCCAGTGACCAAATGTGCCAGCAGTACCAATCCAGTGCCAGTCCAGGGCCAGTCCTGTGCCATCCAGTGACCAGAACTGCCCAGCTGTCTTGCCAGGTGCCTTGTCATGTAGTGACCAGAACCCTTGATGGTCCAATATCCTAAACTAGAGTGGACTGTAAGTATCACCCCAACCCCATAGAAATCCATAGTTTACTTGTCTTGTCTTTGATCCCTATCCCATCTCTATACCATCCTATTCTGACCACAAGATCCTGGTAAAATTGTCAGACGTATTTGTACAACTCTGCTTTGATTCTTAGTGGTAGTGCAGATTTTCTCTTCATTTTTGTCTTGCCTAGAACCTAAACCATTAGTGATTTTGATTATATAAAGTCATTTCCATAAAGGAAACGGGGTATACACTACATGAAGGGTTACAACTGCAGAGTAACTGTAGAGATTCATGGGTGGCATTCTCTTTTTCTTAGCCATTAAATCTAGTTTAAGTAAAATGCACATGTCATTTTAAAGCCGCTTTTCTGTTTTTCACTACCCGCTTTTTCCAAAAATGCACCTCATTCTATCTTGCCTATCTCCCTCGGTTTAATAGCTAGAGAATCAATTTCACTTCCAGATTTGTACCTAAGATCTATAGCTACACCCTAGCACACTCCAAATCACCCGTTTAAATCAAAAAGTGTTTGGTTAATTCCAGGCGGGAATCGAAATACTTGAAAAAGTTCCCACGTGTCATTTTGATTACAAACTGTTGTAAATCTTCCATTCAATTTCGAATTGTATGCTTTTGCTCAATCCATTTCTTGTGATTGTTAGTATCTTTCCAGTGTTGCTCCAATAAAGAATTGTTTTTGTTTCAAGATTTTTATACACATTCATTGTTTTATTCAGCCATTCCCGAGTGTCATTTTAACATTGCAAGTGTTTCAAATCCGTTTTCACTCTCATTTGAGGAGGGAAAGTTAGATTTGAATTCCGTTTCCAGATTCATGTTCCTAACTGCGTGCTGCTTCCTTATATCCATTCAGAAGTGATTATTTGTGGGTTGAGGCAACATTTCAGGGGGAAATCCTAACTTGAGTGCTATGTTTCTGAAAATCTGTGTTACTAAAGTATTGAATTAAGTTCATTGCCTACATTCCTATTGATATTATCATCACATTGGTGATTGCTGCTCCATTTATTAAAACGTGTATGATTTCTTTTGAATTTTTAAATAAATAAATAAATATTACCTTTACCCATCAGCCTGGTTCCTGGTCCATCGTGACCCAGTGTATTTGCAAAGGGGGTGTGATATGAGTGGTGTATCTCTCAAATATTGAATCTATGTATAAATAAATAAGCATTTCAGTCATGCGATGCATACTAGGCTGAGACCATGGTGTTTCGCCTGATTGAAATCCTTAACAATAGGGCATTTGATTTAACATGAAGGAAGGAAGGGACACCTGAAAAAGCTGAGGCGATTATGATTACCTCAATACACAATACAGTGAAACCGATGCAACAGTTTTTGGGGCTATGCAACTATATTAGAGTTTGGGGGTTTGATTACAGTTCATACACAAGACCCCTTTTGCAAGCTTGAAAGAAAGCATAAGTGGATAACATAAAAATAGAATGGACTGATGAAATGGAGGAAGGATTTGAGGAGTTGAAAAAAGCGATTTGTACAGCCCCTGTTTTGGGAATTCCCAATTATGCTGAGGAATTTTATTTGCTTTCACACACAAATAGCACAATCATGACAGTAGAGATTATGCAGAGAATTACTTTGGGGTACAAGTCTTTAGCATATTACAGTGGGCTTTTAGATCCAGTTATTAGAGGACACTTTCTTTGAGAACAGTCATTGGCAGCTGCCATGTTCGCAATTGAGAAGTCTACAAGTATTGTTATGGCCTGTTCTATGACTCTCATCGTGGAGCATGCTCTGTTTGCAATTTTAGAGAAACCTAAAGGTACATTGACATCCTAAAGAGCTTCAGCTGATGAGGTGATGATTTCCAATACGACGATTTTGATTGTAAAATGTGAAATAGTTAATCCTTCCACGTTTATAGCTGAGCCAGTAGCAGAAGGCATCATGTGCATGACTGTGCAAATTATGATAAATTGTATGATGATATACCATGTGTGAAAGAACATTTAGCAGGAGGGGAAATCCTCTTTATTGATGGTTCTTTTAAAATGTTTCAGACTACTGTGGAAAGGCATTCAGGTGCAGCAGAAGTGAGACACAGATTAAATGGAGAATTACAAGTTGTAGAAAGTGCAAGGCTACCATCTCACTCTTCAGCGCAAGCAGCATAAATAGTAGTACTTATGGTTGCGCTCAAGGAACATGAAGGGCAAGCAGTGACAGTGTACAGTGACTCCACCTATGTGACATCAACAGCCCTGTCTCTGAGCCCCTCCATTCCCCACTCCTGGACTTCGGAGGCACTGGGCCTCTCATCACTGCTGGAGCAGTCCTACTCATCAGGTGAGGCCAGGGATGCATTCCCACTATACTAAGGCCGCCGCACCTTCATGGACACTTTTCGTCCTGAGCAGATTTGAAATCTGCATTGCCCTCCAGAATTCGCTGCACGCTGCATGAAGACAGCGTTTTACAAAATATTCATCCGATGCCTGTGAAATCTGCTTTTGGCATCCTGACTCCACCAGCCTCCACGAGGCACTTCCCTTTCCATGATGGCCGCCCGTAACTTCGTGTGTGTAATTACAGCCTTCGGTAGGCTGCTTTTCCAGTGATTGGCTCTCTGCATCTACTTTAGCCAATCACATTCGCCGGCAGGCGAACGCCGGCCCGCCTACTAAGGCTGCCTAACAAGGCTGCCCTGTCCCTGAGCCTGTCCCAGCCGAATCCCTGCCGCCTGCCAGAAATGCTGCATCTCCAAACAGAGGATCACACTTCTCGGCTGCACCAACTTCAAAGGTACTGTCACGGAAAACCCTGCACCTTTACCTTATGTAATTGACACCCTGTCTATAGTGGCTACCGACTCTCAGACTGGCTCCCATATATTACCACGAGGCCAGTACAAACATTGCTTGACTGGCATTGCCAATTGTGATCTCATGTTACATGCCCAACCACTATACCACCATTGCCTATTATCTACTGAATGTGGGCATCCCCCAGCTCGCTACTGACTCACCTCTGCTCGTCTCTTACAGCATGTGCCGACATTGCACTTGTCGCCTCTCGATTTGTATACAAACAGTCCATTGTTGCCTACGCTTTTGTTGATGCTGCCTGTAACCTGCCTTAGAGCTTTTGATACACCCGTATATTGTCACACGCCCCATTAGCTAAAGGTAAACCCATGTCTAACGTGATTCACTCTAGAGCTTTATGTACACTGTGACTACTCGCCCGAAGCCAAACTTGCCTCGAGCACTTTGCCTTCCTTCTCTGCACCTCCTTCCGATATTTTAGCTTACGCAAGTAAAGATAAACACTGCCTATTGTGATTCTACACCTCGGCATTTGGTGCTTTCAGGTTTACTTAGCTAAAGCCATATCTACCCACTACGATCTGCATTAGTATATCTTGCTCACCTGTATACTGTGCCTCTGGGCATTTCAGCCAAGTCAAATCTACCCACTACGAATTGCAGCAGTATATTTTGCATACTTGTGTATACTGTGTTCCTAGGCTTATTCAGCCAAGTCGAATTGGCCCATTGTGATTTGCACTAGAGCATGCTGTAATTTCTGTGATGTGCATTAGAGCATTCGGTACAAGTTTTTTATTGTACTACAATCCATTCTAGCTAAAAGCTTAACCTGTTCATTGCGACATATCCCTGACCACTAACGTGCCCACATGATCCTAGCCAGTGCTTGTAGCCTAACTGCGTTATTTTAATTCTAGATGCCCTTTTGCACTGTGCCCATTTAATCCTTAGGACTGTTGATGATAGCCTAACTGCACTATTGTAAATCTAGATGCATCTCTGCACTGCACCCAAATGATCTGGTAGAACTGGTGATTGTAGCCTAACTGCATTATTGTGAATCTAGATTCCCCATTTGCACTGTGCCCAAATGATTTGGTAGAACTGGTGATTGTAGCCCAACTGCATTACTGCGAACAGAGCTGCTACCACCACTGCCTTGTTGCCAACAGTGTATAGTACACAGACATTGCCACATTAACTGTAACCCTTTCACCTGGCACCACACCTCAACCTTCTCAAGAACTAACAAGCCACGACATGCAGTCGACGCACACGGCTTGCTTCTACCTCACACACAGTCATCTTGGGTTCTCTACCCCTCACTGCAGGTAGTTTCCCTGCCAGCTTCCTTAAAATACACCACGACCCTCAACTCACTCGTCCTTCCACCATGCTCCACTGCTCAGACTCTGCATCGAATCCCTACCTCAACGACCCAACTCTATGGCTCAAGCACTTTGCAACTAAACCTACACCAAATCGCCCTTGTACACTACAACATAGGAATATCAGACTTAGATCTAGACTGCCCAGACCACCTTGTACTCAGCACAGTCATAACGCCCATCCACAGTCCAACCTACCCGTATCATCTAGCCCCCCCCCTGTCTACCCCACCTACCTCAGCGCTTAAGGGAGCACTTATTAATGCCAGATCCCTCACGGCCCATGCCCTTGAAATCGCAGACCTCATCACTGTCCACAACCTCGACTTCCTAGCCATCACCAAAACCTGGCTACATGATGCCTCTGGTCCACTCCTCGCCCTATCCCTACCCAAGGGTTATAACATTATCAGAAATGACCGTCATTCCAACCTGTCTAAAGGAGGAGTCGCTGCTTTCATACATAGCGACAAGATCACTATGAGAACCGCTGCCAACACACAATTCAGCTCTGCAGAATCTCTATCAGTGAAACTATCCCTCTCTCTCACCAACACGCCAACACTCCACCTTGCATACAGACCCCCAGGTCCACTGGGCTCATTTATTAATGATGTTGCTTCCACCTTGTCGACTAACACCAAGCCTAATTCCCAGATATTGCTATTAAGCGACCTCAACCTCGGCCTTTCCGACCCCAAGGACCACATGGCCTCTGAAGTTGACGCCACCCTTTCCAACCTAGGCTTCCAGCAGCGCATTCGTGATCCTACACATAACAAAGGCAGAACGCTCGACTGGTTAGCTGATCTAAACTGCAATATCAATGTAATCTCTAACGACGCCTGCGCATGGTCTGACCACCATGTTATTACCTTCCTCTTGCCAGCCACCAAACCCCAGCCCACAGCTACCATAGCCCCCGCTATACCCACCAGAAATAAAAAGGATATCACTAGAGAGAAACTACTCCCTCTCATCCTCCCTTGTTTGAACACTCTCGCTTCGCAGCATAAGGACAAAGACCGTACCGTCTTAGTAGACGCCTTCAACAGCTTAATGAGCAAAGCCATTGAGAGCATAGCCCCACTAAAAATCCGCAAAGCCAAACAACAGTCCCACCTGAACTCTTGGTTCACCCCGCAGCTTAACACTCTGCGCAAAGAAAAGCGCAAGGCCGAAGCCCTTTGGAAAAGCCATCCTAACTCAGCTAACAAAGCCTCCCTCCTAATCACCTCTCTCAACTATAAGGAAGCCATCCTTCAAGCTAAAAAAGAGACATATAACTCACGCATATCCCAAGCAGAATCCAATACAAGAGAATTATTTAAAATCCTCAAAGAATTAGAATCCCCCGCACCTGCCCCTGACGTGTGCTCCAAAGATAGCACTTGGTGCAATAATATACAAAACGCTCTGCTCAACAAAATAACCACCCTGCAATCTAAAATCAACGCCAAACAAAACTCACTCCACACTCCTTCATTTAGCAATACCCTGCCACCCAAAACAACCACCCCACATTCCCCGGTGCCATTCAGCTTCACACCGCTCACCGTTCTGGAGGTTGAAAAAATCATCTGCAACTTAAAACCCTCCAGTTGCCAAGGGGACGCATGCCCAGCCCCGATCATTAAGGAATCGGCTCATGACCTCGCTCCTTTTATTACCACTTTTATTAATGCCTCTTTTCAATCAGGAGTGGTCCCCAACAACCTGAAGGATGCTTGGGTCATCCCTCTACTAAAAAAACCTACTTTAGATCCGGAGGTCACAACCAACTACAGGCCCATCACGATGGTCCCTTTTTTGCTAAAAATCCTGGATAGAGCAGCGTATCTTCAGATACAGAACTACCTGGAAACTAATAATCTACTAGGCACGAGAAAATCCGGCTTCAGAACCAAGCACGGTACGGAGACAGCCCTCCTTGATCTTAAAACCCAATCGAGGACCTTAAAGATAAAGGTAAACTAGCCCTGCTATTACTATTAGACTTATCTGCTGCCTTCGATTTGGTCAACCACCAAATCCTCTGTCACCACCTGAAAACGGCAGCCCACTTCTCTGACAAGGCCACTAACTGGATTCAATCCTTCCTGGATAACAGACCGATGAGGGTATTCTCCCCAACCTCCTCTGCTGACCCGGCGCCAGTCCTTTGTGGGGTCCCTCAAGGATCGTGCGTATCCCCCACCCTCTACAATGTTTTCACTAAACCCCTGTTCGATGTGTTGGACTATCTGGGTGTCACCTACACTAATTATGCTGATGACACCCAGATACTCATCCCCATCACGGGCGATTACACGGTAGGCTCGAAATCTCTAAATGACATATACCTTGTCATTCAAACATGGATGGCCCAACATGAGCTCTGTCTCAATGACGATAAGACAGAGCTCCTCATCCTAGGCTCTCAGCAAAGACTTAACAAGCTGAACCCCATGTTCAGCTCCTTTAATATCGACGGAAACTCCATAAAAGTCTCTAAAGATACAAAAACTCTCGGAATCTACCTTGACACCAAACTTTCCCTCCATAGACAAACAAATGCAGTTGCTGCCGCCGCTGCTTACACCTAAAAGCTGATCACAGCATGCCGCCCTTTTCTTTCCACTCAGAACTGTACTATCCTTGCTAGGACCCTGGTCATGTCCAAACTGGACTATTGCAATTCACTATACCAAGGTACTAACCAAAGCAACCTTGACAAACTCCAGGTCATACAAAACAACGCCATCAGGGCAGCCCTCAATATCCCTAGATCAGCCCACATCTCGGAAACCAGGAAGAACCTTCATTGGTTGTCAGTCACCCAAAGGATCTCACTAAAATCGCTTGCCCTGACCTACAAATGCTTGAACAACCTGGCCCCCATCTATCTTTCCTCGCACTTCACACAGTATACCCCATCTCGATCGCTAAGATCTTCCCTCAACCAGAGCCTACTGATCCCCAGATACAAGCTCCAAACTGCCGGCGGGTCCAGCTTCCCAGTTCTGGCAGCCAAACTGTGGAATTCCATCCCCTTTACTATCAGAAACCTTCCCTCCCTGAATCTTTTCAAACACAAAGCCAAACTCTGGTTAGTCACATCAGATGACCAAGCTGCATTCTGAAAACTTGATGACCCATGTATTTCTGTATTATTACCAATGTGTCTGATTACTATGTCATTCTAAATGTTATCTGAAATGCCGTAATATTATGTAACCACTGCTTCCAAGATATGCGCCCGGTAGCCTCCGGGCCTGGTTTGCGCTATATAAATAATTAAAATACAAATACAAATACATGCAGAATTATCATGTTGAAAAAGGAGGGGCTACCATCGTACAGACAGCACTGCAGTGCAGCATGCATCCTTATTGGTCAGGCTTATTAAGGCACTACGATTCCCAGTGACCATAGCTGTCGTTAAATGTGCAGCGCACACTAAGAAAACAGATTTTATCTCTTGCGGGAACGAAGCCTCAGATGAAGAAGCCAAAAGGGTTGCATATTCCCCAGATATTCCAGATCCGCCTACGTGGCGTCAACCATACACGCAGGATTATCACGTTGGAAAAGGAGGGGCTTCCTCAGTGTGGAGGGCACGCCAGTGCAGCACACATCTTTATTGGACAGGCTTATTAAGGGTTGCATATTCTCTAGATGTGTCGAGCTTTGATACTGAGAGTATTAAAGAAAAAGTAGTTATAGCCATGTTAGTGCAAGAAGGGTTTAATAAGTTACTGATGACCCAATTAATGGAGATTCAAGGGAATGCACCGCAGGAAGAGAAGGAATAGTCTCGGGAGGATATCTCAAGGGCAACATGCTTGCCTTGGATGCAAGACGACGATAAATAAAAGATTGTCAAGACTAAATTGACGTTGAAGCAGGGATGGCTATATTGCCTACCCTGAGCTTTTTATGCCCTTCAGAATAAGCCAGGTTCAGACCATCACCTCACTCCTCATGAGTTAGTTACAGGGCAGTGCATGAGAATGCCTCTTATACCTTCATCGAGAAGTAGAACTGAGGCCCAGAGTGTATCTAAAACATTAGGTGATTGTTAGGAAAGATTCCCATTTATGTGTAATTTTCCCTCCACTTGTGTACCCCCCAACGTTTTGCTGATGTTAAACACCATAGTCGGACTTTACCAGAGGAGCCCAGCCTTCTGCTGCACTCCTCTGGGATTATTACTCACTTTTTATGGGGAAACTGACATGCCCTTAATACGTGGAGACTTTGTTTCCCTTAGTCCTTAACCATGTTGCAACTTTTCTACAACATGTAACACGTGCACAATATACCTTCTAGTACAGTGCACTGGGGTCTGTTAGTCATTTCCAAAGGCCCTAGATACTCTCAAAGGATTTTTTAGGAGAAGTGCAGGTGTGCCTTGCCATTTTGCATATTTTTAACCCTTTCCTGCCAGGTAAACCATGATTACCGTGTTTGGAAAAAACAGGTGGCATGGCTCCGAAAAGGCCATGCCACAAGGTTATTTGCCCTGTCCTTTGGCCATCTTGCCCCTTCACCTTCCCCAGGTCGAGCTGACCCGGCTGAGTCCTTAGTTGGGCATGTATTTTCCCTCAAAGCGCCAAGCTTTCGCAGGCTTCAGCATTCCTTGTATTTGTGCCTCCAGGATGTGGGCTGCAACGTCTGGTTCCAATATACATCCTAGGTGCCAGAGACTCTGAAGTGCTGTGAATGCCTGGACCACCATGGTCCGTGATTGCTCCACATATGGTATGCCTGTATGTGAGCAGATCTCCCATTGGGTCCTCTTCATTTTGGTGCAAAGGAGATTCTGGACAAGAGAAGGCCCCAAACACCCATACAATGTCGATCTCTGGAGTTCTCACTGACTGAAGGATAGGATCCAAGTATCCGGAAACTAAGAAGCTGATTCGAGGAACCGCTGGTGACCCGCTGGAAGGTTTGGCACCCTGAGCCCGCTGTCATCCTGTGGGACCCCTCTGCATTTGGTCATCCTAGAAGGTCTGCGAAGACGCTTCAACCATTGGAATAGTGGGACCAACTATTCTCGGCACCTTCATCAAACCCTGCAAGTAAGCTCTCTCGGAAGTGTTGCTGTGCCAACCAGTGGGCTGACTAGCTTACACAGACTCTTTGCCCTGATACTGTTGCCTTTTTGAGGAGGTCCTCGAAACTTGGTAAATCGCTAGCTCTCTGTTCACGGCAACCTTACACCAAATTTCATACACTTGGCCTTCTGTCAGTCCCCAGCCATCCAAGATGTCAGGCTGGAGCCAGGCCACTGTCGGGGGGAAATTCTGCCGGGGTCGGCCGGGCCGTCCGCAGACCTCCGGGCAGGGAGGCCCCAACTCCTCCCGTGTATATCTCGGATCGAGACAGAGTATGAGGCACACACAAGGAGCAAGGCAACTTCTGCTGTTTATTATGCAAACGGCAGGGATGGGTCAAGGAGCGTACGCGTTCGTCCTGACACACACACAATCGTGGGGCTCGCAGGCCCTTTTTACTGTAATATGACGCGCTACTTGCGTCACTTCAGAAAGTTAACAAAAAACCTATCGCCACTCTTAATTGGTTGCTCGAGTGGTAGGGTTAGTATAGTACACATATAGAGAATGATATTAGTGGTCAAGGTGTAGTCAGGTGGTATATCTGGGTTGTCCCTATAATTAGATACATAAGAATTGTTACATGAAGACTCCTGAGGATTGGCTAATGTTACTGACGTCTGAGATAAGAGCCCCATGTTCTGATTGGTGCATCCGTGAGCTCCCCAGCCTGGGACCACCGTTGTTCCCAGCTCTCGGTGTACCTGTGTTTGCAACAATGTTTCAATAAGGGTATGTGCAGACAATGTGAGGATTTATTCATAGGTGGAAGGCTGACCGCTCCCACTGTAGCAGGTGTCTATTGAGCCTTTCAAGTGTATCGGCCTATGTCTCGTAGCGAGGGACCCAGACGCCTTTTTTTCTCCTGGGCTTTGGCATCTCGTCAGGTTCGGCTTGGTCACGTGAGGAGGGACCGTGAAAGAGGCAGAATTCTGCACAATTAATATTGCTTTTCCACTGTGTGTCTGGTTTAATTTGTAGATATGACTTTAACGTTGGTACGCGGAGTGCGAGGTTGCAACATCGTGCCTTTGATGATTTGTTCTTGGATGTGGGTTTGCAACATTGCGACCTTGGCTGGTTGCTCCACCAGGCTCATTCTGCGGGATCAGCAACCTGACTTTTGCTTTGTTAATGTCCACGGGAACTCTTGCCTGAGGCCTACTTGGGCCTGGTGTATAAGTGATCCATTTCGGGCATGGGTGCTTTAGGTTATAGTGGCATATATTTCCATGACCAGTATCGTGTTTCTATTATACCTCTCATGGTGGTAACGGGTTTCAAGAGAAGCGTGAGCAAGCGGCGTTATAGATGAGTTCATGATGCATCTTGCGTTTCTGCATTCTGAAAGCCTATGTAAAAATAATAAAGATGCACGTCCGTGAATATGCCTGTCGCCTACGTCAGAGCACTGAGTATGTTCTTCGTGTAGATTGGTGTGGAAATGTTAAGTGTGTATATTTGTACAGATGTGCTTCCCGTTGTCTAGGTCGTCATGGCATCTCTAACGACGTGTGGTTTTTAGTCTAGCTGATCCGAGCCGCAGGTGTCGGCATGGCCAGTGCGGGCTGCTGGGCAGGCAGGTGGACACATCCGTATGTTCCTGTACCAGGGTACCTGGGCGTCTGGTAACTGGACAAACTCTTCTCGCGGCGGGTGTCTGGGCCGTGACCCTCTAGGCCAAGCGCGAGAGGTGAAGGACGGGAGCCTGGTCTTCCATTCTCCCACTTCAGTCCCCCCTCTGGTCGACTTGTCGACCACAAACATATCCTTCTCGTTATCTCCTCTTACCCTCCATATCTTAGTTATCCCTCCGAGATGTCCATAATGGTTTACATGATCTTCAAATGACCAATACATGTATTCACATGTTCCTCCAGGAGTACAGTATACCCATCTTCCTATGTAGCTCCTGGGGTTCCTTGGGTTCTCGATCTTCACTGATGGTGGATCTAGATGGTTGGTGATGATTTGTGTGCGCAGCTTCTCCCTCTCTTGTATTATCACCCCTGTATGCTGACCATCATCTGCTGGCATCAAGGGGTGCATTCCCACCATTTCCAGCAACTCGTCAGCCGTGCGTGCCTTTCGGGCTTTCCAAAATTTAATTATGATCAGAGTAGCTCCAGCCAAAATAGTACACCCCACTATTATTTTCAGTCCATCCGACAGCCAAGATGGCATCCATGACCATAATAGTGAGAACCAGCTCTTATCCTTGTTTACACCGTTACTCTCGTCCATCATTTTAGAGTGCATCTGGGCCAATTGTGAAACTGCTTCTGTCAGTGTACCATTGTCAGCATCGTTGGCAGGTATGAACGTGCAGCAAGATTGTCCTATCTTTGCACAAACTCCTCCTTCCATTGCTGTGAGAAGGTCCAGTACATATCTGTTCTGTAGTGCTACCATCCTTACAGCTCGCAGCTCCTCTTTAATTGCGTTGAACCCATTTACTGTTGAATTGATGGTCATCATTAGTTCCCATCTTGTTATTTGGAGCCATTTTGCGTTTGCGTATGCCTGCAGTCCCGGATGTATTATTGAGGAGAAAAACATTGCTGCTCTGCTCAATAGTCTGTGTTCTGGCGGTATTGACGTTAGTTCCGTTTCCGACCTTCCCCACAGGTAATTTCCTGTCAGTGGCTCTCCTTGTCGTTTTCTCCTATTTAGGACAGTATCCTCGCTGTTGGTCTTGTTCTCTTGCTCCTTCTGGAGTGGTGCAGATCTCTTTCGTCTCTTATCCCCTTCATCCATTTTAGGAAATTTCGCCACATTGACATGCTTCTTAGGTACCACTAGTGATGGTACATTGACGTGTACCATTGTGCACACGCCATTCCACAGGGGAGGCAGTGTATGATATGCCTTTTCTCCACAGGCCCAATAATGGTCCATTATTACTGCTGTTCCCGCACCCCCCTCAGGTAACTCCATCACACTTGCACAATTGGTGTTATATCCTACGTCCACCTCTCCTTTATGCTGGTAGCATACTTTGGGCGCAGTCAATGGTAATATTGTTATTGGGTCTTCATCTTCTTCTACCCACGTGAGCATTGGTACGTACTTGATCCACGTCGTCCAACATCGATGATTGTGTGTCTCGATGGTTGAGATAGTTTCTTTTGTTACCATGTTGCTGCCAATTACTCCTATCTCCCAGCTGTTGTCCAGATACACCTTTCCTGTTATCGTCAGTAGCGGCCTTTCCCAGCATCCTTGTTTACCCGGAACTTCAGTGGCGTACCAATCACATGGTAGATACTGCAGTGTTACCTTCTTTGTTTCTCCTTTTGCAGGGCCACTTGTTATGTACCTGAATGCTTCAGCATGTAAACTGGTCTTGTGATAACTCAGATAGGTCTTGAGGAAGTTGTTTTCATATGGGTATGAGTCTCGCGTTTTCCATGTCATGTGCACTACTGTTCCTTGAAATCTTCCTTTCGTTTGGAACAGGGCCAAATATATTATGCACTGTGCTGTTTTTTCATCTATTTCTGTGGCGACAAATGTTCGTGAAGCGCTCATGGCGTATGGTATTAATGAGCAAACGTAACAGCTATCCTCAGTTGTCTGCTTACCAATGCGGGTCATGTGCTGGTACCATATGTTGTTTGTGACGTGTGCTGAATCTTGTACATAATTATCAATACCTTTATTGTCTGAGTATGTGCTGCGTTTAACTCTATTTTGCTTGGGTGCAATGTTACTATTACCACCTGACGTAACACCTGTTGCAGCAGAGGGCGGGGGTATATTAAGTTTGGGTGCAGCAATAAAATCGATAGCATAGCTGTACTGCCAGACAGAGGCAGCCAAGAACCCGGTGATCATAAAAATCCCTATTATTTTTATTACATATGCTAATTTCACCGGCATTTTGCTCTTACCTTGCTGCAGTCCTGGCAGCTTATTCTTGCGACGTTACAGTTGCCCGCCTAAAAATTCTCAAAAGTGCTCGTTATTAAATGTTAGTTTTAAGCTCTCCCTATCAAGTAGTCATTCAGTGCCCAGGCGAAGAGCTGCTCCCACGCTACTCTAAGTGATGGGTCTCTTAAGACCGGCAAGTATGGGTGGAGGTGGGGCATGTGATATTCTATGGCCAGGAGGAAGGCTGTGTAGTAGACACGTACCCTTCTCCTTTTTAAGTATGTTGGCCTCTTTATTTCGTATACGAACTGGTGTGACAATTCTTCTGGGTAGTTATCGTCTGGCAGCACCATCTACACCTGCACACTGAATTTGTTAATTAGCTTTCTTAACAATACAATATTACGCAGTTCCTGTATGTGCGAGAGAAAAAAAGAGAACATTCACGTGTTTACATGTGTATTAGTGCAAGCATGTCCTTCAGTTTTAGTTACAACTGTACTTAGCAGTCAATGGGGGGGTTTGTGCTCAAATGGCGGAAGTATTTTTACTCTTTGAGCGAGTGATCATGGGGTGGGCAGTATGGGGATCACTCCCTTCTTCGTTAGTTATTGTCTCCGAGGGAACAATTGGGTCGTTGTCTGTGGTTGAACTTTCTTCCGCTGTAGGGGATGTGGTTGCTGTTCTTCCAATGGATCTGTCGTTGGCGCTGGGGCGGGTCTGCAGTTTGTAGATCTTTACGTCATGTTGGTGGTTCCAGGCACGCTTATCCTTTAGTTTTACTGCTCTTGTTGATACGTCCTCTACCAGATGGGGGCCAGTGAACCTCTTCTGGTTCCACTTCCTATTGAAATTGCGAAGTAATACGTGGTCACCTTTGGCAAGTTTGCACAAGTTCTCCTTTCCCAATTCTGTATTTTCGTCTTTTTCTTGGTTGCTGGTAGACCCGCCCCGTGTGCGCTCGAGCTGTTGAGACACAAACACGACACTAGTAATCAAAGAAGACACATATTGATACATTTCATCACCTAACACATTCGCTGAACTTTCGTGGTCGGTGAATGCCCTTGACGTTGGTGTTAGGGGAAGGCGCATTTGGCGTCCAGTAACCACTTCGTGTGGGGTGAGGTGGTGGTCGGACCCTGGCCTGTTTCTAAGTTCAAACAATGCTAACGGAAGGCAATACAACCAACTTTTCTTTGTTGTTTGTTGTATTTTAGCAATTGCCTCCTTCAATAAGCCATTCAGGCGTTCACATACACCATTAGCCTGTGGGTGGTATGCACATGCAAATTTGTGTTTAATGTTCAGCAGGGATGTGATATGCTGGAACATTTCGTTTGCGAAATGGGGCCCGTTGTCTGATCTTAACACCTCGCACACTCCCCACCTGGGGAAGACCTCCCTTACTATGAATTTGGCTGCTCTAAACGCATCAGGGTGTGAACAGGGC
Organism: Ambystoma mexicanum; assembly: GCF_040938575.1. Taxonomy (NCBI): domain Eukaryota; kingdom Metazoa; phylum Chordata; class Amphibia; order Caudata; family Ambystomatidae; genus Ambystoma; species Ambystoma mexicanum. The sequence continues at coordinate 426,805,082 of NC_090935.1, forward strand.
CCTGCTTCAATCCACCTAGAAAATGGGCATACTACTACAATCATATACCTATTACCTTGACATATGTTGATCATATCAACATAGTCAATGTGAAGGTGCCGAAAAGGTCCTTCTGGCCGGGGTATGATACCTCTTATCACTTTTAAAGTATGACCGGCCGTAAACTGTTGACATGTGAGGCAATTGCTGATAAAATTTGACACATGAGAGGTTAACTCGGGACAAAACCAATCTTCTCTAATTCGTGCTGCAATTATTTCCTTGCCTGTATGGGCAGGGTGATGTAATTGGCTCAGGGCGGTATTTAACAGTGCCAACGGTATTACAACTTTCCCAGTGCCACCCTGGCGCCATAGTGCGTCAGTTGGTGACATTGTGCATCCTCTTTTCACCCATACTTCTTTTTCGGCCATTGGTGCAGCCGCTTGTAGTTCCATAATCTGTGTGGCTGGGAGATGGGTGTACCCTTCTCTTATTAACATCTCCCTAGCTATTCCCCTCCCTCTCCCTCTCTGTGAGTCTGTGGGGTTCCATATCTCACCAAAATATGCAGCATATTTCGCATGTGCGTCTGCTGCTGCATTACCTTTTGATACGTAGTCTTCTCCATTTGTGTGTGCGGTGCATTTTACCAGGGCTAGTTCTTGGGGGTCGTTTATTACTTCAATTAGTTCAGCCAACAAGAGGGCATGTTGTACTGGAGTGCCATCAGCTCTCCTAAACCCTCTTCTTCTCCATTTTGATAGCCCTGAGTGGACAGTTGATGTAACATATGCACTGTCAGAATATATAGTTATTCTTTTATTAAAACTTTCCTTTAATGCCAATATTAGTGCAACGAGTTCCGCGGCTTGAGCAGAGTAATGCTGTGGTAATTGTACACACTTCATAGCCACACACACCGGCGCCTCCATCATTTTTACTACTGCTGCCCCAGTCCTTCGTATCCCATCTCCTTGATCAATAGTTGATGACCCATCAATAAACAAAAGCTCACCTCCCTCTAGTGCGTTTTCTTCAACTTTCCTAGTACATGAGTACATTTCAGTTACTTGGGTGCAGTCGTGGGCGTAATCTCCCTCTTCAATTACTTCTGCTAGGAACCTTGCAGGGTTAACCGTGCTACATCTAACAATTGCTAGTTCAGCTTTAGACAAAATAATCTCATAACCTGATGCCCTCTGTGTTGTTAGTGTGGACTTAGGTTTATTCAATATCGCAAATAATGCATGTTCCACAAATAGTGTAGTTGGACACCCCATAGTTACTGCTGATGCTTTTTCTACTGCAAAAGCAGCTGCAGCGAGACCTTGTTCACAAGAGAAGTGGCCTAACATTATAGGGTCTAAGTGACCGCTGTAAAATGCTACTGGTTTATAGCCCATGCTAGTTTTTTGGGCCAACACTGCTTTCATCACTGCTGAGTCGCAATGTGAAAATATAAAGAAGCGCCGCTCATAGTCTGGGGATGCCAGTACTGGAGCAGTTGATATCGCGTCCTTTAATTCGTCAAATGCCTCCCTCATTTCCATAGTCCATCCCAACTTTTTCTCCCCTTTATTTGCTTCCTTCAAACCCTCAAGCAGGGGTCCTATGTATGAGCTATAATCAAATACCCATGCTCTACAGTAGTTGCACAGCCCCAGAAATTGCTGCAGTTCTCTCACAGTCTGTGGCACGGGAGTGCTTGAGATGGCCTGTGCTCTTTGTGGTGCAATCCTTCTTCCATGTTGAGATATCAGTTGGCCAATGTAAAGTACCTGTTCCTGACAGTATTGTATCTTTTCCATGTCTACCTTATACCCCTTTTCAGCCAATATTGTCAACATTTTTAAGGAGTCCTCTCTACATTTACTTTCGTTTGTACTGCAAATTATTATGTCATCCACATACTGTAACACTGTGCTTTCCATCTCAACGTTACCCAAATCCATCTGTATTACTCTATTGAAAATTGAGGGTGATTCACAATACCCCTGTGGTAATCTGGTATGTTTCCACTTTGTATTTCGGTAAGTGAAGCTTGTCAAATCTTGTGAGTCTGGGTGTAATGGTATTGAGAAAAAAGCATTTTTAAGGTCAATCACTGTAAATCGTGATGCTTCTGCTGGAATGCCACACAATATTGTGGCCGGGTTTGCTGTTACTGGATACTCTGCTTCTACTATGTTGTTCAAGGGTCTGAGGTCCTGTATGAAGCGCCAAGACCCCCCTTTAGCCTTGCGCACCGGGTACACAGCTGTGTTACATGGTGATTCTGAGGGGACCAATATGCCATTGTTTATAAGGGCCGTTATGGTTTCATATATGCCCTCATCTGCCTCTTTTGACAATGGGTACTGTTTCACTCTTGGTAATATGGCACCTTTTTTCAATTTTATCCTTACACCCCCTATGCTTTTTATGCATCCCACGTCATAAGGGCTAATAGTCCATAATGATTTGGGCACCTTTGACATATCCTCCTTAAAAAATGGGACTGGGGTGCCTGCGGGTGCCTCAAGTGCCATTGCAATTTTCTGTGCTACTTGTTTGTGAGCCACTCTTAGCCATATTTCTACACTCATCATGAACACCATTTCATTTTCTTCCTTTTCTTCTGAGAACAGCTCTTCATCTGACACCTGGGTCAGCCTACACCCTTCTGCTAGTGCTATCACCGCCCTCCAGGCTCTCCCTTCTTTATCTTGGGCGTGCACAGCAACATAATCAGCTGTTGCAATAATGCTCTCAATGTCCACTGCAAACACCTTCCCTTCCAGTTCATTAGCTGGTGTTTCTGGTCGGAATAGATAGGCTGCTGGCCTCCTCCATATTTTCCCTTCTATCCCTGGCATCCATGCAAATGCCATGTCTGTGCCATATTGGAATATCTCGCCATCCAGTGGCTCCGCCCTAATCGCTGTCTGTCCACAGTATGCTTGCAAAATCTGTCGTGCTGCGAGCATGTTAATCCCTGGAGTAGAGCAAATTATGCCATCCTCTGTAAAGGAGATCGTCATATTCAACCTGTTCATTATGTCTCTCCCCAGTATATTTACTGGCGAGGCACTATAATACAAAAGTGGGACTGACAGATCATAATCTCCAATAGATAAGGGAACGTTATCAGTAAATGGAACCAACCCTTTAGCCCCAGAAAATCCTTGGGTGTTCATGGCTTCGCCTGACATCTTAAATTTACCTTCCCTTATGCAAGACCGGGTTGCCCCGGTGTCAACAAGAAATGATAATTTTTTGTCACCTATCGTTACCTCTATGCGTGGCTCCTCCGCACTATTAGGTGTTACTGACAGGATGGGACACACCAAGGCCGTCTGTGGGCTGGCCTATTGGGGGTACAATGATTGGCCATTCCCTGTATAAGGGTTGTGTCCCAACACCGACACCCCACCCAATTGTGTTCGTTCATTTTGGGGTGGTGGTTGTATTAACGCCACTTGTTGTTGTGGCGGCGTCAGTTGCTGTGTTATTTGTTGTTGTGGCAGTGAATAGGTTTGTTGCTGTCGTGTTTGTTGTGGTTGGTCACTCCCTTGTTGTGACATCTGCTGTTGTTGCATGCCCTGCTGTTCTTGTGAGGTCCTAGGTTGTGCTTGTTCATTCCATGCTGGTGTTCCTGGCCTGACCCTACATGTACGTGACATGTGTCCTAATAGTCCGCAGCTCCAACACACGGGTGGTTCCCTGTTTTGCCATGGGAAGCTCCCTGTGTTGTCCTGGTATACGGGTTGCCCTGTGGGGTAGTAATTTCTGAGTCCCCCCCCCTGTTGCTGGGTATTATATCCATATCCTCTCCCCCTCATAACCCCTCCTCTTCCTCTGTTATAACTATAATACCCAGTTCCTTGCATTGGGTACCCTCCTCCCATGTTCGGTGTGTGTAATTGCAGAGGCGGCACTTGCTGTATTACACCTTGTGGGGGCGCTATTTGAGCTGGATCTTGTGCAGCCACTACTTGCGTTGGGCTTTGGGCCATTGGTGTGGGCGTAGTTATTAGTGCCCCTTCCATTGTATATTTAGTAAGTTTTTTCTGTACTAATTTGGCCTCTTCTGTTTTCCTGTCCTCCTCCTTTTGTTTCATCTTTCCTTGCCATGTCCTGCAGTGATGTACTATAGTCAGTTGTATTTCTGGCCATGGTTTTGCTTCCATTCCTACTACTTTCTTTAGCTGTTTCTGAACTCCTTCTGGGAGCCCTTGTACTAGTATATGATAAAATATGGCTGGTGTTTTGTCCCATTGTTCTCTAGTTTCCATGCGCCACTTCTCTTGAATGTCCTGGATATAATCAACAGGATCCTCATTTTCACCCATCTTACGGGAAGTAATGGCTCCTATGTCTGAGGTGTCTGGGTATTGCACTCTCAGTGCCTGCCATAGCGCATGTCTGCAGTTTGCAAATGGTGCCCCATCATGCGATGTGTTTGTTATTGTTACCCCATGGAATCCCGCTCTTTTCCAAATGTCATCCGCTCTATCCCCTAATATTGATATTAACAGGCCCTTCACATCTCCTACTGCTAGTTTCTGTCCTGCGGTGTGTTTTTCCATTTCATATATCCACTTACCCGCACCTCCACTTAGTGATGGGAGCCTACATTTTATATTTTCCTTATCCGTATGTTTCCAAGGTACATACTGTGGTCTAACCCCTCCTCTCTCCAACAGTGGCATTAAATTCTGTCTTTTGTCACCCTTTACGCTCCATGATATTGAGTCTTCACACCCCTCCTCTTCCCCCATTTCTTTTACTACTTCAAATTCTTCCTTACTACCTCTGCCCCTACCTCCCTCTTCTTCCTTTCCCCTTCTTTCATCATTTCCTGTGTTCAATATGGGTATGTTTATTTGTCTGTCTTGCCTGCGACTAGGGAGGTCCCTAAGCCGACATGCATACGGTGTAAGTTCGTTCATGAAGGGCGCGAGCTTTATTCTGTGCAGAGAGCGTGCGGTGGTTGAACATGTAGGTAGTGACGTGGGAGGGCGGCGTGATGGAGATGTGGGTGGCGTGGTTTCATTGGTTTGTGTTTCCCCTATTCTTTTCGTTTCCTCCTTACTTCTCTCCAGCTCCTCCCCTCTTCTACTTATCCAGGGCGAATCTATGTTTGTTCTAGTGAGGTACAGTTTATCTAAGCTTTCCCTTTCACTCTCTCTTCCATCCTTCTCCACTCCTTCTTCCTCCTCACTGCAAAAATCATTTATAAATGACACCCCCCACTCTGCCTTTTTTCCTTTTATTGTTACTGTTTTTAAATCTATTAGGTCTCTTTCTCCCCTTTCGTTGTTACCAACTGTCCCCCCTAGTGCTGATGTCGTTGCTACCTCCCTACTTTTATATACATCTCCCCATCTTTCACTCTCCCTACCCCTCCCCCTCCCTTCTCTTCCTTCTTCCCTTCTCTCCTCCATTTACCTACTATTTTCCTCTCTTTTCCTTTTTAATTCCTCCATTACTTCGTTGCTCATCTGTTCCAATATCCTTTCATCCTCCCTCTTCCTTTCCCATTTCACCCTTTCTCTTTCTACTATACTCTCTATTACCTTCCCCTCTTCATATTTTTTAGCTGTCTCAGATATTATCCTCCTCCTCCATATTTCCATTTCTTTTTCCTTTTCTTCTTCTTCCTTCTTCTTCTCTCTCAGCACTACTCTTGATACCCTATCTGCTGCTGCTTTTACCCTTTCAGCTTCTCTCTTTTGTTCCTAGCTTCGTTCCCTTAATCTTTCCAATTCGTCCTTACCTTCTTTCCTTTTCCTCACTCTCTCTCTTTCCTCCCTCTCAAGTTGTTTGATCAGTTCATTCTGCTCATCCCTTAGTTTTGCTAATCTTTCCTCCAAAATCTCTTCCTTCTGCCGTAGTAGCTCCTCTCCCCTCATTTCACTCTCTCTGGCACTATCCTCGTTTGTTCTCCTTACCGCCTCCCTTTCTTCTCCAGTTAGTGAGCCTCGTAATTTCAACAATATCTGTGCAGCTACCCACTCATCGTCTCCTATCTCTACAGTCTGCTCTTCTCTAATCCTCCCTTCCCCCATTGGTATCTTCCCATGAGCCACATATGGTGGAGGGCTGTATGCCGGGTTTGAGTATCCTTCAGCCGCCCTTAACTGTCCTTCTATTTCTCCTAATTCTCTTAAAGGGTACAACCCTCCTCCCTCTGTTTTCACTCCCGGTGTTATGGGTATCTCATTGCTCGGTTCCTTTTTTATGTCGTCTGATTTATCAACCTTTTCTCCTCCCTTTCTTTCGTTCCCCGTATTTTTTGTGCTTTCGCTCTCCTTTTCCCCACCCGTTCCTTCTTTCTTAATCTCCTTTTCTTCCGGTGTTTCCCCCATAGTGAACATTCCATTTGGTCCTGGTCGAGACCCCTGGAACATCCTCCATAAGTTAAACACCTCCACGTGGTTTGCCAACTTCTTCCCTTTGTATGTATTGTGCAGATGGTTCAGTAGTGAGTGTTGGGCATATGGATCGAAACTACCATTAGGCGGCCATGGTTTTAACATTTTGTTGTCTGTCCCCTGGGTCCACTCTATGCTGTACTTAATTAACTTCTCCCTGTGTGGTGGCAGTGTGGTGCATATGTGCTGTAGTGGGGTAGTGAGGGTGTTCCCCCACCCTCCCGACCCTCTCCCGTATGACATGGTTGCACTCCCCTTGTTACCCTTCCCCTTACTAGCAGTTTACAATATACAACCTTGTATTGCTTACCTCGCCCCGCAAGTGTGGGGACTTACGACAATCCTTTGACAAATTATGCAATAATAATAAATATGATGTTATATTATATTCCTTCCCCTACGGCCCCCTGCGGCCGAAGCGCACGCAGCCCCCTGCGGCTGCGTACCCCTTACGACGATCTTATACAGTTGTCCTGTTTCTCCGTTCTCCTCCCCCTTTTACACTTGCCGTGGCCGGCGTTCTCCGTGCGCAGCCACGCCCCTTTCCCCTTCTTCTTTCGATCCACTGGTTTATAGTTTATCTCCGTATCAGCTCCTTTATCATGCTTCTCCTCCCCACCACTCTCAAACCCAATGTTCCTTGTGCTCGCGATATCCTATTAAATCCCTACTGGTGACGTCACCGATTTCTTCGAGCTACTGGTATATTCGTGTTATGTTCTTTAAATTCAAAATACACTTGCAATCTACCCCGCTAACCCTACAGCTGTCTTCCTGTCTCTCCTGGAACAAGGTAATCTCATCAATACTATAACCGGACTGCGCACGCTGCGTCGCCTCGCGTGTGATACGCCCCTCAACAGGAGGGCTTAACCAGCCAATTATCTTCCGTTTTGGGCAACTACGTAACTAGCCACCGCCCACAGGGAAACGTCATCTACCTATCGAGTTTCTTGCTCGAACAATAGGGAACCTCATCTACTCATTGAATAATAAATGTCAAATCGTAGGAAACCACACACCCACCCTCACACGTAGTCGCGATTTAGGCCAATCAGTGTCTTACGAGCGGCTGCACGTGATGTTTTCGTGCCCCGCCCCCCTCTTTCGCGTAACGTTAGCTCACTGTTACGAGCGGCTGCACGTGATGTTTTCGTGCCCCGCCCCCCTCTTTCGCGTAACGTTAGCCGCCTGCTCTCGCACTCGTTTCGCTACCATTCATTCCATTAGCAACACTCAGTTAAACCTTCGCCGCTTTACAATACCTCCCTCCTCCCTTATTTACTTCCTCCCCCTCCCTCACAATTTCGCATTGCTTGTTGTGCGTGTCATGCTCACCAAGTTCTCTCGATGCAGGGCCGCTCGACTGCGTGCACCCCTCCAAGCGGCTCGCCACCTCCCCTCGTCTGGACCACGTCTGGACACTCGCCGACCGCGGGCGGGATACTTCTCAACCGGCTCCCGAGGGCCAATATCCGGATTGCGCTGTCCGGTCCTCTCGCAGCTCCGCGATGGTCCTGTAGTCCTCAGAAGGGGGCAACGGCAGAGGGGGCCGCGCCGCCGGGCCTCCTCGCAACGGGAGTGCCTGGAAAAATTAAAAATAAAAGTCGATCTTAAACAGATCTCAGCAGTGCCTCCAACTTGTCGGGGGGAAATTCTGCCGGGGTCGGCCGGGCCGTCCGCAGACCTCCGGGCAGGGAGGCCCCAACTCCTCCCGTGTATATCTCGGATCGAGACAGAGTATGAGGCACACACAAGGAGCAAGGCAACTTCTGCTGTTTATTATGCAAACGGCAGGGATGGGTCAAGGAGCGTACGCGTTCGTCCTGACACACACACAATCGTGGGGCTCGCAGGCCCTTTTTACTGTAATATGACGCGCTACTTGCGTCACTTCAGAAAGTTAACAAAAAACCTATCGCCACTCTTAATTGGTTGCTCGAGTGGTAGGGTTAGTATAGTACACATATAGAGAATGATATTAGTGGTCAAGGTGTAGTCAGGTGGTATATCTGGGTTGTCCCTATAATTAGATACATAAGAATTGTTACATGAAGACTCCTGAGGATTGGCTAATGTTACTGACGTCTGAGATAAGAGCCCCATGTTCTGATTGGTGCATCCGTGAGCTCCCCAGCCTGGGACCACCGTTGTTCCCAGCTCTCGGTGTACCTGTGTTTGCAACAATGTTTCAATAAGGGTATGTGCAGACAATGTGAGGATTTATTCATAGGTGGAAGGCTGACCGCTCCCACTGTAGCAGGTGTCTATTGAGCCTTTCAAGTGTATCGGCCTATGTCTCGTAGCGAGGGACCCAGACGCCTTTTTTTCTCCTGGGCTTTGGCATCTCGTCAGGTTCGGCTTGGTCACGTGAGGAGGGACCGTGAAAGAGGCAGAATTCTGCACAATTAATATTGCTTTTCCACTGTGTGTCTGGTTTAATTTGTAGATATGACTTTAACGTTGGTACGCGGAGTGCGAGGTTGCAACATCGTGCCTTTGATGATTTGTTCTTGGATGTGGGTTTGCAACATTGCGACCTTGGCTGGTTGCTCCACCAGGCTCATTCTGCGGGATCAGCAACCTGACTTTTGCTTTGTTAATGTCCACGGGAACTCTTGCCTGAGGTCTACTTGGGCCTGGTGTATAAGTGATCCATTTCGGGCATGGGTGCTTTAGGTTATAGTGGCATATATTTCCATGACCAGTATCGTGTTTCTATTATACCTCTCATGGTGGTAACGGGTTTCAAGAGAAGCGTGAGCAAGCGGCGTTATAGATGAGTTCATGATGCATCTTGCGTTTCTGCATTCTGAAAGCCTATGTAAAAATAATAAAGATGCACGTCCGTGAATATGCCTGTCGCCTACGTCAGAGCACTGAGTATGTTCTTCGTGTAGATTGGTGTGGAAATGTTAAGTGTGTATATTTGTACAGATGTGCTTCCCGTTGTCTAGGTCGTCATGGCATCTCTAACGACGTGTGGTTTTTAGTCTAGCTGATCCGAGCCGCAGGTGTCGGCATGGCCAGTGCGGGCTGCTGGGCAGGCAGGTGGACACATCCGTATGTTCCTGTACCAGGGTACCTGGTCGTCTGGTAACTGGACAAACTCTTCTCGCGGCGGGTGTCTGGGCCGTGACCCTCTAGGCCAAGCGCGAGAGGTGAAGGACGGGAGCCTGGTCTTCCATTCTCCCACTTCACCACGATCACCTACATGGCCCTCTCCATTCCTCCAAAGACCCACTTGGAGTCAGACTTGGCGCTTGTGGCACCAGACTCACTCACTCCCATAGGATAACATTGGGGATTGGACTGGTAGTGCATTGATGGGGAAAAGATGGATGCCCCCACATATTTTGGTTCCCAGAACTGCATGTGCGGTCTAGTCTTTGGGTGTGGTTCAGCCCAGAGACATCTGGGATACCCAGAGACTATTTAAGCAACACCCAGGCTGAGAAACATGCTTTGCATTTTCTGCACCTGCAGCGTGACACTCACTGTGTTGGGATCGGTCTCCAGTAGGCCTGCATCTTTCTTCTGCGCTCAGCTCCTGCAAGAACAAGACACTGTTAGGAACAGCCTTACCTTGCGGCACTTCTGCCGATCATTCATCGCTCCTTCTGTTCTGTGGGCATCTTCGGCGGTGTCATTCCCATCCTGGCACACCGCTTCCTAAGAAAAAGGGAAAAGAACAGAAAAAAGGCATTAGTAAGCATTCCGCAAATCTTTCCTTATTTTTAAATACTGTACGAGCTTCAAACGCTTACCTGAATCCCAGCCGCTCTGGGGGAACTCTGTCTCTGGAACTTCTCATCCAATTCCAAGAGGGAAAAGACCCTCCAGGTTAGCGTGGAAACATCCAGAGGCGCCGCATACCGCGCTTACCCACCACATTTGTTCTTCATAACCTGCATCCACGCTGAAAACGTCGCGCCACCTAAAAGACACGGAAAACGAACTCAGTTCAATGCAAATACGAAAGGGGTGCATCGCGCATCGCGCTCTCACTCACCTTCAGCGCTACTCATCTCAGCAGCATGCCGCCCTCCCCGGACGCCGGCCATCATCTAAGGAAGGAAAGGAACGAAGTTAGAGAACTGTTCAAAAGACTCATTATACTTACCTATCGGACTCTTGCCAGTGAAGTAACTAGGCAGCAACGAGCCCACATCAATCAACGCGCCCTTGCGCTGAAAGCAGGACGGAGAGCACACTATCCAAGAAAACAAGGTGAGCTGTGGATCAAAGGGAAGGGTTGGACCTCGGGGAAGAAGGGGTTCAAGCACACATAGACAATAGGGAGTTAAACTCTACCAATCCTGTGTTTCAGGCCCAGTCTCCAGTCGAATAGCCTCCAGGGAAGGGTTCAAGGTCGTGAGAGGTCAGAACAGGCTGAGTGACGTCCCTGTGGGTACCAGGTGAGCGTTACACATTCCCATGTCTGAAGTGAAGTGAGTGTGCCAGAACCGGAGTATATGCAGTTACCGTGTCCCGCAACCATGGTGACGAACCTTGCAGGTGCACTACATGTGTGCCCCCCTTGCCCCTGAAGTCTGCTACAGTGAAACTGGCCTGATGCATCCACAAGGAGAAGAGAAATTGCCACTATCCCATTTGGGAATCATTGCTGTATCTTCGCTGCTGAAAGCTGCAGAGCCGTCAAATTGCCGCACTTGAACCTGCAAACGAAGTGGACATGACTGCCGAAGTTTGGTCCGGAGTGCACCGGGCTCAATGAGTAATTGCAATCCTAACCGGTGGCCACTAGTGCCTACATCCATTTTTACACATGTGTGGGCCCTGAGGGCTTCTCTCCTTTCCACTGCTAGTGCGAACTAGTAAACTATTCCCAACTCTTGGAATCGACTCTGCCCTCAAGTGGAGGCCCTCCTCGAATAGTGGGTACCTTTCCTTCATCGCCTCACCCACCTTCCTGAGCTTCGACAGCCCCATGAAGAGACCTCGTTTTTCCTATTTGAACTACCGCGTGCGCCAGCAGTGCAAGTACATTTGAGCAATAGGCTCCACTCTTCTTAGGGATTGGACTGCATCGTAGTTAGGAGTGTGTTGGATGCAGAAGGGGCTAAAAACTAGTTGCACTGCCAGTTTCCTACCTCTTTTAGGTTGTGGACCCATTTCGTGTATTAACCCTTTCGACCCCATTGGTCTTGTATAGATGTATTTTGAACGGATTGTGTTGGCTTAATAGTATTGCTGTGATTTGATTTGTGTGTTGAAACTCAAAGGTCTTTAAATAAATGTATTTGTATTTTTAATTTATATACACCTGACTGGGAGTGTTTTGTAAATGTCCTTTGCCATGTGTGCTCATTGAGGTCTTTCAGTCACTCTCCCCCCTCCTGAGAACAAATCTTGACCGCTGCCAAGCTCCCCTGATTGGTCTGGCTTGTCCAGAAGGTTACCCTGCTCCAAAAAACTAGGCTGGCCTTCTGAACCTCTGCCCACCAGGTCAGAGTTCAGAAATCCATCTTAACAGTGATGAATTGCATGACTATTTGACACGTATGACCACTAGCATCTCTCTCATTTCAGATCAGTTCAAGCACCAGCGGTTCAGTCTCAGAAGACAGATAAAGGCAATTCAACAACCAGTCCAACTGAACTTTTATCCCACCCAAGTTGTATGTTGGTGATCTAGTGCTTAAGAAATTTACTAGAAAGTGGAATGAGCCAAGTTTTAATGGCCCCTTTTGCGTTGGAAATATAATCCCTTCAGCTGTGAAGGTCCAAGGGAGATGAGCTTGGCTTCACGTAGGAGATGTAAAAGTCTACAAAGGTGAAACCCTCCCTCCCACTGTTGTCGATCCAGAAGCCAGACAAGAAGTAGAATTTCTGTGTGTGATGAAGAAGAAGAACGATAAAGCAGCTACCAGTGAATGAGACATCTTTAGTTTGGACTACAATTCAGCAAATACTCCTTATAGATATTTTAGGAGGAGTACAAAGTCTTGCAGCAAATTTAAGTAGGCCAAAAATGGACTTTAGAAATACATACACGTATCAAAGTTATGCCTAATCATCACTTCTTGATTGGAAATTGGAAACGAGATCAGTGTCCAGATTCATTTCTAGGTGCATACCTGTTCTAAACAGTTAAACATATGTCACTTACTGACAGTGATGTGCATCAGCTTTTACTTGCTTTTTTTGTATTTATACTTCAAGCTTATTCTGCTCCTGTCAGTAGAGATGGTGATATTCAAACTTTTTCACAGGATCCTAAAAATGGCCCTATGATATGAAGGCTCCGCATTGCAATAATCAAGCACATTTTACAATGACAGGTGTAAAAGAAATTTGATAAGTGTATTCAAAATCAGAAATTTAAACACAGGCATGGTTCTAGAGAATGAATAAGTGCAACAAGTACCAGGTTGGCACAAAAGGTGGAAGCCAATTTGTTGGTGCATAATATATGCCTGCACGATTGTCTTTCTACTCCTCTTGTTTCACAGTCTCTATCATACTAGTACTCCCACAGTGGCAGAGACCACAGTGGTTCCCCTCACTACGAGAACCTCTTTTGATTTGTTTACTTCCACTGACACAGATGCCCCTAAGGTTCCTGCCATTAGGAGAAATGCTTTTGATTTGCTTCAAGAGTATTACATAACTTTCACATTTGGGAGACATAAGAGAAATGCAGAGGAAGATAATGAGGGGATAAATACATATCTAGACAATGCAGCACACATGGGTAATAACATGTGGTATCAGCACATGAGAAAGGTGGGAGAGAGAACATCTAAGGAGAGTTGCTACGTCTCTGCTCTCATCCCCTATGCCTTGAATACAATACAAACTTTAATCTCTAGAGAAGTTCCAGAACATGATGACAGGTGCCTCGTTCAGCTTGCAGCATGCATGACCAGAGGACAATTCCAAGGAAGTTGGGCTACTTTGCGATGGAGATCGAAATAGTCATTTCCGTTTCAGGATAATTATATCAAGACTTCACAGATGGAAAAGCAACCTGGATGGGAGAGTATGATGCTTGTGTATCCTGCAGACGGACAGGAAGACGTGGTCATGAAAGACATGAAGAGAATGGAATGCCCTGTAAAACAGAGATAGCTAGATCACTGGGATGTTGGGAACAAACTTAAGTCTTAGTCTATGGACAAGTGAAGTCCAAGAAGGTATGGGTAGGAGGACTGATGTCCTATGCAGCTCATCTACTGAAGTCAGAATATGTGAAAGAGGTACAGAGAGTAAGCCAGGGCTAAGTATGCCAACCTGCTGACATGGGTTAAAGATGAATCAGGTCCAATGGGTTGTGATTCCATTGGCAAATGCAACACTGGGCTTGCGAAGAGAAGGAAAGAAGCATGTGGGAGATAACAAAACAACAGTTGACATTAACAGAATGGGAGAAGGGAAAGCCGTCCTGATGGATCAATATTGGGATTGTGGGCCTAGGGCCTACATGAAGCTGCCAAAGGATTGGGGAGGAACGTGTTCCTTGGTGCTCATCCATGTTCCAGCATTAGTGATTCCTCAGAGTAGGTAGATGCCCATTTAAGAAGGAGAAGATTGCTTGAATTTCTCAATCGAACCAAGAGAGGGAATTACTTCTTAGCCAAATCAATAGAAGCATATGATGCTATTCCTTATGAACACAGGTTGTTCAGCACGACTGCTTCAGCATTCATGACTATCTTCATGCCTGGGATCCAGACAATGGCAAATGCCAAATGGTTGCAGATTACCAGATGGGAGCTCCTGCAGATAATCAGCACAACCATAGAGGGATTCAATACTGAGAGCCATATGACTAATGACCATGCAGAACAGATATTACTTTGACATGATCACAGCGAAGGAAGGAGGAGTTCATGCCAAAATCGGGCCATCATGTTGCACATTCACACCTTCTCATGATGGCGAGAATGGGACCTTGACAAGGCCAAGGAAACGTTGCTGACGAACCTGCATAACCAGATGGAAGACGAGACGGAGTCATTATAGATGGCAGTTGGTTTGCGTCCATATTCTCATGGATTTCACAGTGGATGGCAAACATCTTCAAGTTTCTTGGAGCAGTCTTAGTGATGGTGCTGTTTGGATTCTGTGTGATCAAGATAACAATTGCCCAATGTAAGAAGACAGCAAAGAAAGCAGTAGGAATGAAGATCATGATCAATGTCGAATCTGGGTTTGTACCCAAGGAATTGACTGATGAAGATGTCAGAAAATGCATAGAGACCAGCATTGTAGCACCTGAGAGAACAAAGTTCCTGTAGCCGAAGAATCATAAGAAGTACGTGGGACGATGGGTCTATTGTAATCTAAATTGACAGTGCAGCTACATGACATGGAGTGTGGACAAACATGTTAAATCAGCCGGCACCCTAAGGGGGTCATGAATATTTGGACTCCAAAGAAGCACTTCTTCAAGAGGAAATATCAAGATGTGGAAGCGGTGAAGAGGTGGTTGATAAATTGACCAGAGGGGGGAGTGTAGAGGAGCAGCTGTATACCTCTGTGGGAAATCCCTCCCCGCTACCGCCTGTATGTTGGAAGCCTGAGATTGTGCCATGCTTGACACCCGCAGTTTTGAACATACCACAGCGAATATTCGAAAGAAGATACCCGCTGAGAAAACCCTATCAGATGTAATCCCGAAGACATGTCAATTTGAGGGAGGAACTCCCCGAAGGAATATGAAAAGAAGCGAAAGAGGAGGTGGTGATGTCATGAAAGACGAGCGTGACGCCCTGATCATACTGGCTGAAGAGAATGCAAGGACCTTATAGAAACTAATGATGAAGTAAAGAACCAAGTAAACTTTCATATGCGAAAAGAAGATTGCACATGTGAGGAGCACTGCAGAAAATGCAAGCCGTTCAATAACTGTACAGATGCTGTAACACAAGTAGATTATGTAATCTTAGAAGCTGGCTATAAGTAGTGAATAGACTGCAGGCAAAGCCATTGTATAGAAACTGGAAATGGATGTCATGAATTAATAAAGGCTGGACCCATGGAGAGGAAAGACTGAGAACTGTGTTGCAGCAAGAATTAGCTGAGATAATGGACATGAATGGCGAGGCTGTTTGGCCTGGTATCAAAGCTGAAGCAGCCAAGACTGGTTATCTATTCTTGAAGGTGATGAATGTGAGAAGCTGGATCATCCCTTGTAAAGGTGCAAAGAAAGTACCCGAGGCATGCCTAAGTTTTATTTTTTTAAGACATTTAAATGTTGCAAAATGGATGAAATCGTGGTTTCCTGTCCCGTGAGCCAAGGATGGAAATAGAGTTGAGTTTGAAGTTCGAAAACAATGATAGGGCATGCTCACATGCCTTTACATTTCCAGAGACAAGAATACTCTGCAATGCCAAGTTCAAAGACAATCTTCATGACAGAAGGCATGGGTGATGAGAGATGATGGGCTAACTGGGTGGGGAGGTAAAGTCAAGTCAACCTCCTGGCACCTGAGTCTGAGCGTACTTGCTGCTAAGTGAACCGAATGTTCCAGACATGGCATGAGCGTGACAGCCAATTGTAGAGGGCCACATAACAGAGGGCCTTATGGTTTGAGAGCCAATGATATACTGTGTACTTAATAATGTTGAAGATGACATGTTTTAGAGGTAGGCATAAGTTGTCCACCTGACAGTAGACATCCAATCACAATCCCAGCCCTTATAGAAAGTATACTTAGATGTTCCCCTTGAGCCTATCACAATCTCTCGTAAGTTTTTCTCATTTGCCACGTAGTTTGACATCATGTATGACAAATATATAGTATATAAATGTGTTTTTATGTGAAATGTACTGAGAGCGCAAGTAAACGTCAGTTGATGTCCCCTGTAACTCCCTGTTTTAAAAAATTGATATTAATACAGAAAACCTTGCCATCTTCCTGAGTCGGTTTCATTAGTTGGTGTCAGAGTTATTCTGCATCCCCATCCATTGCAGGCATGTTATCCAAAGGGGTCTAAGCTCAATATCATTGCGTGCCCAATGTATAAGGCTGCATCATTTAGGATGTGAATTACTAGGATATCATTCTCATTGCATGAACAATCAATAAGGGAGCATCAGTTAAGATGTAACTCATCAGTTTATCATATTCATTGCGTGCACAATAAATAAGGCAGCATCAGGTAGGATGTGATGTATTAGGTTCTCATAATCATTTCGTGCACAATGAACAAGGGTGCATCAACTCGGATTTGACTTGTTATGTTATCATGCTCATTACATGCTCTGCACAGTGAATAAGGGTGCATCAGTAAGAATATATCTTATTAGGTTATCATACGGATTGCATGCTCAATAAAGTTAGAATGCGACTTATTAGGTTATCATAACTATTGGATGCGCAATTAATACAGTTGTATCATGTATGATGATAGGCTACCATCCTTTTTAATGCACAGTGAATACGGGTGCATCAGTTATAACGTATCTTATTAGATTATTATATGGATTGCATGCTCAATAAAGTTAGAATGCGACTTATTAGGTTATCATAACTATTGGATGCCCAATTAATACAGTTGTATCATGTATGATGATAGGCTATCATCCTTTTTAATGCACAGTGAATACGGGTGGATCAGTTATAACGTATCTTATTAGATTATTATATGGATTGCATGCTCAATAAATAACGGTACATTCGTTAGAATGTGATTTATTAGGTTATCATACTCATTGCATGCTCAATAAGGGTGCATCAGTTAGGATTTCACTTGTTAGGTTATCATACTCATTGCATGCGCAAAGATGTTACCCATGCCGGTGAAGTTATGTAGTCTTGCAGTTCGCATAGACTTCTAGATTCAGAAGTGCTTGAGTACACTTGAGCAACACAACACCAAAAACGATACTGCTTCTAAGTAAAATACAGTTTTTCGTAGTGTTTAGTAGTGTTCAAAATGTGCTTAGGTGAGGGAGTCGAGGCAACGGATAACATTAAACATTTATTTTCGTAGTTTTGTAATGAATACATTGCAGATACAATGCATCAATGCACAAGAAAGAGGTACAGAGAGTCAATGCAGCTTGTAAAAACAGAGTCTTTACATTTCATTCTAAGTCAGTGGGAGAAGGATTCTGTTAGTTCCTTAACCGAATCACGTAAGAGTGATGTCTCCAGGTGAAGAACAGCTTTAAATGCAATTAGTACATAGTGGTGATTGGATGTAACCTAGGCTGGTGAGGTGGCTTCTGGACCATGGCAATGTGACTGATGACCTCAGTAGAACCTAATGTGAAAGGAGGTAAGCACTTCAGTCCATGAAGGCTTGTATAAACAGAAGTAACGTGAACTACCAGTCGGATTGGATTGTCATTTTGGTGTCGGGCCAAGCCTGATTGCCATATCGTGACTAATTACAATGTTTGTGGTAGCCCGCTGGTGAATATGATGGGATACAACCAAAACTATAACAGCGTTACCGGCCTGCGATTTACCAGCAAATTCCAAGTACTGGCAACGGTGGTAATTCCCTATTCCATGGTGTCCCATATGACGACTCCCTGGGGGGAATTGACAGTAATACTGGCGCTGGTAATACTGGCCTTTTTTGGTGGTGGAGTGCCCCAACACCAATCTTGTAGTTTGACTGTACAGGAAATGTGGTGGCAACGGAATTACCGCCACTTTTTTCCTCACTGCCACACTTGTAATGTGTCTGATAGTCTTTCGCGTTCTGTAATAACATGACAGGATGAATAACAATACTATGTAGTGTCGCCGAGAGCTTTTCCAATGCTTTTTGACTAAAGCACACCTCTCGGCCATTACTCTTCAGTGGTGCAGCTTGTTTAAACAGCCAGGTGGTCAGATGCTTTATGAGTTTGTAATGGTCGATTTCTGTCCTGAATTCTGACAATAACTTATTCCAGTATTTCCATCTTGTCTTTGCTAGGGTTCTTTTCTTGTGCCTCTGTCTTTTGAAAGGTGCGGTAGATAGGGGAATGTCAGTTTCAAATCTTAGAAAACATTGAAAGGCACAATTGAAAATGCAAGATCAAGGTATGTTGGTCCCACTTGCGCGAGTCTTGAATGAATGGTGCAATTGTTGAATTGGTAACTAGGGTGGAGTGTTTAAGGCTGGAACTACGGACTCATGCAGGCTCACGGCCAGAGAAAGTCTGTCTTCTCAGTTGGTTGGAGTTGATGAATAAGGTTTTTGTTCGATCCATGACAGATTCCTAGTCTTGAGAAGACTAGAATTTTTTCACTTTGATTTTTTGGGATATCTTGATATATTAAGTAATTTTCTTGATAATGTAGCCTTGGTGATATATTATTTTGAGATGCTTGTTTGACTTGCTTTGTGAATGATTACTGTTCATCAAAGATAATTGCCAGTAGTTTTTGCTTTGGTTAACAAAAGGGCCAAATTCTGAGTGTAGGGTTTTCCAAAACCATGATTTCAGTTTTCTCAGTGTTCAAACATAAACCATTATCAATTGCCTATCTCTGACCGATCTGTAGGAATTAGGCAATTTGCGTATTTTCCTAAGAGTTGGGATTTAACTCAAGTAGAAATGTACATGCAAGATGTTTAATTTTCCAATGTCGTTAACAATGAACAGCCCTATAATCTATAATGAAAAAATAATATCTTAGAACAAGTCTGACTATGAAGAAAATTGAGCTGGATATATTATGCTGTATTAGTACCCTTGGCGAGTGTGTCAGCCAATCAGGTTGCTCCAAACCCGTTCTGAATCTAGCAATCCAAGCCTAGGTTCTGGCAAGCCCGAGTGCTCAATGCATCCACCCTCCAGCCAACCATAGCGCTGATTGACTGTCCCCGCCTATTCTGACTAGTTCCAATTTCAAACCCTTCAGCACCCCTCTTTTCCTCTCCTTAACTTAATGTGTCTCCCCTCGGCTGCCAGGAATGTATCTCTCCAGCTTCCTGAATCAGCCATAGACATGGAAGGGGGGCTCAGAGCATAGTCCCACCTTCCATTTTCATGGCAACCAAACACTACCTCATCGAGCCCCATGGCAAGCAAAACTGTGTGGCCATGTTTATTGTATAAACACTTGCTATTAACATCCCCCAAGTTTGCCACTGGTTACTAAAAACAATACATACCATTTACTGGGTTTCATCCGCCCGGTAACAGCGCTGGGGCCCGGTTTTAAGGCCCTCACTTCCCCAGGGCCTTTAAATAGGGCCCTTAGCCATTATCAGCAAGTGAAGCCCAGCAAATGGGTACGTGTCATTATAGTTTGGAATAATTGTTTATGAGTTAGAAAAGAAACAAATTGACAACCCCCATACAGTCAATCACATGTACATTGACATGACCAACAAGTGTGGGAAGGTAGACTTTTCTAAGTACTACCTCTCCAAACTCTGAACAAGATCTGTCACCAGGCTAGTCTGGCTCTCCTATGAATCATGAAGGTGAGCAAAAGATTCCACTTACTGGATGCCAGCACCAAAAAGACCTCCAAAGGGTCAACATTATTTTCTATTCCTGCCTTTATTCATTGGCTCTTCCAATATAATTTTGAGTGCTTGTCCTTCTCCATGTGGTTGGCTTTTACTTTTGACACTTCTGCCCCAGTGTTGTTTCTGGACATGCTAACGTGTGCTAATTGAGTTAATTGTGCACCAGCTGTGAACACCATCAGAACATCAGATAATTTCATATGTACATGGTACAAATAAATATTTGGTGTCAGACTGAAAGTAGTGGACAATTACATCTTACACACATTCACATTATATGTGCAACAGTGGCACGGCATGCTTCCTCGCGGCACCCTTCCAACATACCTCAATTGAGTCTGAAGGAAATAAATATAAAATATTAAAAGTCAGTTCATATTTCATAATAATTAAGTAATTGAACCTCCTACCAATAAGTGTTCCAGGTCTATGTCAAATCACAGTCACCACATTCTGTTGCTATTCTACACGTTAATGAAATATGCACAATGTGTATGCCAGTCCTGGAAATCCCTGAACTGCTGGTTCTGCTGCCCTTGCTAGCCCACTAGCCCCCCAACCCATGATTTTGGTACCCAGTGCATTTCCACACTCCTCCTAACAACAATCAAGCATCCTCAAAATAAACTAGCAATCTACATTAGGCAATCTGATGCTTCTCTCCCTCTGCCATTGGTGTAAATATGTATGGAATATTGTTCCTTTTTAGGACACATGTCATATTCACAGATTTACTCACTAACCCCTCTTCTTCCAGACAATAAACACCAGCCAACACACTCTCAAACACATCTAGAATATCAATACCTCACTCAGCTAATCCCATGAACTCCCTTAAAAATTCAGCAAATTCTTTCCCTATGAGTCAATGACCCCATAGCCCAGATCAACTGCACCTGCTTCTGGAATGGGTGATTATCTGGCAATCGTCACCATTGACTGATTCAGAAACTTCCCTTCAGACTGCCTACGACTATGTTATTCCTAGTTAAAAAGCAATATTGTACTGACCTCCTATTTCATTTTTTTCTTATTGTCAACGTCTGGTGCAGGTATTGAACTGTATTCAGTCTACCTCTATCTCTAATTCTCCTGCATCTTCTTGGCACTCTGATTCTGACTTTGCTAGCTATTTCTTTACCAAAAAGACACTTCTTTGCTCCTCCTTCACTTCTTCACGTGACACTTGCCTAACTCTTCTTCAAAACCTCTTTCTTCTTCCATCAAAAACCCACTTCCACCCAAACTGTATTCATCTCAATGATGCTGAGATATCTTCCTTTCCTTCTAAGGCTCATACTACAACTGTAATTTATAAACCTCTGCATTATTCTCTGATGCCTAAAGTCTATCCCGCTTCTTCTACACCTCACAATGCTTTGTAATTGATCCTTGAGTATTTCAACCTTAAAGCTGCCTGTTTCCTATTCTATAGAAACCCTCACTTGACTCCTTCTTTCCTTTGAAATACCAACCAATTTCACTGCTTCACTTTCTTTCCAAACATCTTGAGCATGTTGTTTACACTCAGTTTTCTGCCCATCTAAATAACTGCCATTCTCCCTCAATCAATATAGTTTCCACCCCTTCCATTCGATAGACATTGCTCTCCTCTTTATCTCCAATATTCTACTTTCTGCTCGATTTTCCAAGCAACCTTCCAAGCTTGTTCTTCTTGACTTGTAAATTGCATTTGATACTGGTTAACAGTCTATTCTCCTGTCTTCTCTTTCTAATCTTGGCTTTAGGGACTCTGTACTTGATTGGTTCCATTATTATCTCTCAAATCACGCCTATTCTGTCTCTTGGGTGGGACAATCCTTACCTGTCCTTCCTCTTCAATATGTTTTTTTTATTAGGGCTCACTGTTGGATCTTTTAATCTGTCTCTTGGGTGGGACAATCCCTACCTGTCCTTCCTCTTCAATATGTTTTTTTATTAGGGCTCAGTGTTGGATCTTCTTCTCTTCTCACTTTACCTCGTTCATCTGTTTTAGCTCTTCATTTTGTCTTTCTCACCACTTCAATGCAGACAATGCTCAATTTACTCTCTCGTCCTATCCTTTACCTTTTATGATTCACTCTTCCTTCTGCCTACTTGCTTGCTATCCAATCTTGGCTGTCTGATCACCATTTAGATCTTAATCCATCCAAGACTGAGGTCCTTTTTCCCTGCTTCAACCATGGCTCTGTCTCTACCTCCTTCCTTTATCGCGTTTTCCCTTTCTTCTCTTCAAATCTCTTGTGCCCATAATCTTGGAGTCATTTTTGACTCTACTCTTTCATTTACCTCTCACATTTCCAACTCAGCAAGCTCATATCATGTTCACCATTTTACTTTTTGGAAGCTTGCTTGTTTCTTTTTTTTCATGCTATCAAACCCTGGCCTCTTCCCTGGTCTTTGTTTTTCTATTCTTCCACTCTCCTTCTTCTTTGTCCTGATATCAGATTGCACCTTTGTGTACTGTCTATAATTCCTTTGTTCATCTTCTTGTCTCTCTACCCACCATGATTCTATTTGATGTGCGTCATTGTCTCTTTGCTGGCTCTCCTTTGAATCTTGTTAACTGTTCAATGTTCTTTGTCTTGTGTTTAAATGCCTTCAAGGAATGGCTCCGTCCTATCTTCCTTATTTGATTTCTTTCTATTCCCCTCTAAGATCTCTTTGCTCACAGTCTCAATTCCTTCTACCCGTTCCCTGTCCTCCAAATGCTCAATCTTGTTTCTGCTTTTTCAGTCTCCATGCACCTACATATTGGAAGACACTTCCTCTCCTCTGCCGAAGAGCTCTCTCCCCTCCTCAAAATGTTGTTTGTCTTATAAATGTACAACTTGTCATTCAATACATACTTGATATGCAGTATTCATCCCCACCCTCATTGGCAGCCACCTGTTTACATGCTAATAGTTACATATGGCCACTTTTCCAATTAGTCACATTGTCTTCTCCTCAATCTTCACCACACCTGGGTAACAGCCTCTTCCATCTTGAAACGCTGCATAGAAATTGGTTGGTCTTGAATGGCACCACACAATCTTTACTCCTAGCCACGTGATGTGCACCTGGTCATCAACATGATATCGGCAGATCATTTTGAGTTCAGACTGGTCCTTGCAAACAATGCAACTCTTTTCTCATCCCAAAAATGCAGGCACCCCCATCATGCCTCCCCACTGTATTGGCATCACCCTTTGCTCTCCCTTGTACAAATCGCGGACCTTGTTCTTCCCGACTCCCCCTTTATCAGTTACCCCTCCCAAGAGGTATGCCTTGTGCCCCACTAATCCTTTGACTTCATGAAGGTTTTAAGGGTATTATTCCTTTGCATCTGTCAGTTCAAATGGAACAGCCATCATTCTTTGGGGCGCTAGTGTCCTAAATGTCCATTCATGTTTTACCAACCAAAGACCCCTTCCCGACTCCCATGAGTGTGACCTTCGTACTGGGCTGGAGACCTTCTCCAATTAGCTGATCACATTCCCCCGTAATTTTTCAAATATCTGACTTGATACATTTATATGTGGGTGTACGTGTGTGTTCCTTGCCATGCCTGGGAATTGGAATGTTCTAATCAGGCAAGAGATGAGGCCTTGGTGTTCTGTGTCTCCAACGCGACCTGCAAGGATTCAGGCCTACTCTTAAATACAGCATTAGGTCATGTTATAACTACTATGTGCATGCAATGTTTTCTACATGACAGTATTGCACTCAAAAGGTTAGTTGTCCCCTGTATAACCTCCCAAAATGCATATGTATCTCATCAGTCACTTCCACACATAGCGGTCCCCTCGTCCCCCTACACCACGCTTTGAGCATTCTCCATGTTTAATATATTTTCTGCCATCTAAATTGTTTGGGAGGGGCGGTAATCTGAATGTGCATCCCAACATGCCCCTCTTTAGTCAATACTCCATTAACTAACCTCTCCCCTTCTCTCTCGCTATCTGCTTCATCCTTAGGGATCCATGCCATACACACATGACACAAACTGCCCCCATCACATGCATATTTCTCTGGGGTGCATGTAAGGTATATGCAATCCCCATCCCCCGCTAAAACCACCCAGTACTCAGTGTAGTTTTCTGGATGGGGTGGGGGTGTGGTTAATGTCCCTGGGTGGTAGATAGGCTTTTTCAATTCAAACCAATGTGGTGTTTTTGGGTCGTACATTTGAGCCTGTCAATCCTACGTACCTGGGAGAGCCATTCCTGCCCCAATAGTAACCATCATCATTGCACTTTTCTGAATAGTCTTGGCACAACATCAAAGCATCATCTGGCATGTGCAGAAAAACAGCAGCAGGAGCACCACGATCAGAACTAGTATCTTCACCAGTGCCCCAAGTCAGGATGGCGCCCTTTAAAAAATGTATTGCACCAGTCTTTGGCCTGCACACCTGCTTCACTTTTCATACCAGTCTTAAGCTTGTGTAGGGCCCCTATGATATGCGTCAAGGACCAATTCTCTGAGTCATTTTGTGGTTTGCACGTGCAGCAAGACAACCCTATCTTCTTGCACACCCCCTTCCACCACTGTCAGGAGATCCTGGAGGTACCGGTTTTGAAGCATCACTAACCGGATTACCCTCAGCTCGCTCTTTATAGTGTTTAGGCCTTGTTCGGTCCCAACTGGATTACTTCCCACTGAACAATTTGCAACCTCTTTGTGTTTGCTGGAGCCTGGATCCCTGGCATTTAGAGAGACATTAAGAACCCCTCTATCTTGTTGTACTGTCGATATTTGGCTGGTATCACTTTGAGCAGCTTGGATGAATCTTCAGACAAATAATTTGATCTTCTTTTTCTCAACTTCACTGACCGCTTCTTCTTCCTCATCCCGGGAGGGGGGGTTGGATCGAGGCTGGGATAGATTGTGACACTCCATGCTTGGATGTCACTAGAAGAGTAGCTTCAGGAACCACTAGGATAGAAGAGTGCAATGTTATTAATGTACACATGCCTCGCCAAGAAGATGGGAGATGCAGATATGCTTGTTGGCCGCCTTCCCAGTACAGGTCCATCAGTGCTGATGTTCCTTTTGCAAGATCTGGAATGAAAATGGTCTTATTGCACTTAGTGTTAGCGCCTACAGGAACAGTCCCATGCCCTTGAAAGCAAAATGGTTATTCAAGCAGTACATATTGTGAAACAGTTCTTATTAATGTTCCATATAACTTCTTCTCCAAACCCTACCAACCCCCCCTGCTGTACAGCTCACCACTGCCTTCTCCCATTTGTTTGAGACAAACAACACTCCATCCAATTTTAACATGCTGTGGATTGCATTGTGGGGCACTGTCATCTTTGGCACACTTCTTTCCGTCTTTGTCCATCAATACACCTTGTACCTTCTGCCCCTTGAACAGACTGCAAACCTGTCACATCTCTAAATGCACCAAACACTGAGCATCCAAAGGCATTATCTCCTGGGGTGCTAACATTTTGGGTGCTCCAGACACATGGGGGCTGAGTGAGCCGACAAAACAACTCCTGTTATACTTCTGTTTCCCTGCCGAGTTCATATGACTGTACCACTTGTTACACAATTCTGGGTGGTGCAATTCAGACATTGTATCAAATACTACACCTTTATACTAATTGTAGTCCTTTTCTTCATGTAAACCCCTTTGGACTCGTAACTTTAAATGCCATATTATTGTATCTTGTATTTTCATCCATTTAGAATTCACTACCATGGTCATATACCCTTCACTTGGTGTTGTAGCATCAATAAATTGATAGTTGTCAGAAATGGATTGTCTGTATCACATCCCTTTGTATTACACCCCCACCTCTCCTTTATATGACCTGTTCATATAACTTCACAAGTTTAAAAATAAACCAAGAAAAAATACACATGAAAGAGGAAAAACTATTCTCCTACGAAAATTCTTAAACCATATAACGTGTTCCAACCAAAAACGCTAAAACATAAAAATTCATGGTAGAAAACATAATTTACAAAGTAAACCCTTCAACCAGTAAAACGTAAATATTTGTGAAAAGAAAATACAGCAAATATTGTTTATACCTAAAGAAAAATCACCTTGCAAAAATCACTCAGATAAAATGCTTGTGGTTGGTGGCAATGGGCCTTCCTAACCTCAGACAAATGCACCCAATACCATAGTCCCTTAACTTTGGCCGCTAGCAGAGTAGCATGCAACACAGTATAAGGTCTGTTGAGTCGAGGCTCGCTCCACTGGTGGACACAATTCTTAATATACATTTTATCACCAGGAAACAATTGCAATGGTGGCGAGCTCGCAGATTCTGGTGCTGCACTGTTTTCACCTTCTTCCGACCACCATGGAGCAATCTGTTGAGAAAAGTATTTAATACACTGACACGAAACAGTAAGAGGCTCAGCTCCGACTGGTCACTTCACCCTAGTTGCAGTTCCAGACATGCCTGATTTGGGAAAATGCCTCTTCTTAAATACAGGCTTTCTTAATTTGCCCGCATCGACCTTGCATGTCAAGTTGCAATTCTGAAATGTCCTTTCTCAGATGTTTCCTCATGCCTGAAACGGCCGAGCCTCTTTCTGTTTCGTGCCAGTACCCGAAGAGGTGCTGAGGCCCTGAAGAAAGTGGTGTAACAAAATAAATCTCTGAAACGGGTAGGCCCATTTAGACCTCTTAGCAATAAAGGACCATACTAAAGTTCCGGAGGCGATACAAGTGGAGAAAACACCACTTGTCATTTGGAACCATCATACCGGAATTACCATATGTGGAGTTCTGAAGGATGGATGACAAACTTCAATACGTTTCTTCATTTTTAAATCATGTTATAGATGCCAATCCGGGGAATGAGAATGAAGAAAAATATTCAACCTGGAAGGCCCTGAGCACACTGCTTGGGATTAGAGTTGGTAGAGGCACTGAGAGTGGTGTAGATAACTGGCCCACCAGCGCTGTCTAGGGCCAGGAACCACACAAGGGATTAGATAGTATGGTTGGAGGGCAAGTAACTGAGTTTTACAAAAGAAAAACCACTGACCTGTCGTAATTTGTGAGAAGTGATCTTGTCCTTGTTGTCCCAGGTGCAATGAACTTTTGTCGTAGAGACCTTAAGACCGCAAACAACAGCACACATGTCCTGCAGCAGATGTCAATAGTACGCGGGGCAAACCTATGCTGATAAGCAGGAGCAAGGGACGCTCCCCTGCCCGTTATTCTGGCCTTGACTCCAGAGAAGCCAACACCCAAGCGGTTCATCACTGTCGGGGAGTCGAGGGGAGAACCGATAAGAACCGGGCTGTGATGAGTGAGAATCGCAAAGTGGCAAGTTTTGAACCAAAGCTGATGAACATTGAATGAACTGTTAAAAGTGTGAAGGAGAGACCAGCTGAAGGGGGAAGGCAGCGCCACGTGGGTATTAACTCGAGGGACTTTGGTCAAGCCCCGTATGAGTGAAACTTCAAGTACCAGAAGGTCATAGGAGGGCCGGCCAAATAAGTCAAAGTGATCATACAGAGGGTCAAGTAAAAATCCATGTACAATAAAAATACTTTGTTCTACAAGCAGTGTGAGAAAAAGGGAAGTGAATCCCACAGCAAAAGTGAACATTGAGAAAACAAGGGAAAAGAAATTCTGCAAAAGACAAGAGGGGTCTGTGCCCGACCGTGGAAGATCCAGGGGTGAAGCTGTCACCCAAAGATGATTGATAAAGAAACTGGTATATCATTTGAAATCCGATTGAGAAGGCTCAGAACCCAGAAGAGGGGGGCTCAGGGGTGAACCCATCACCCAGAAAACATTGCAAAAGATCTTTCATTTGTTAAAGGAACTTTTGGTTTGTTCTTTGAACACATCAGGTCCTCGAAGGCAAGAGACTTTGAAGTGAAACGAGACTTGGCCATCAACAGCCCTAACAACCAAAAGCTTGAGGGTTAAAAGCTGAACTATCATCTAGTGCTAGAAAAGCCAGAGTGTGTGTCCTGAGAGCTGCCATCTTAATTGTCATCTCGTGCTGGAGAAGCCCGAGACTGTACTGCGCTATAAGCTCCCATTTTATCCCGTTTCCAAAACGTGGGGAAGGGAGACCTAGGTAACTGCATCCTGGCCTATTATATGAGAACACTTCTTTCTTTTCTTGAGAAATATCGCACACCCCTTTTTTTGTATTAGTTGTGAGGTTTGGCAATAACTTTCTTAGTATAGGCACTTTTATCTTGACACAACTCCACTAGGAATGCCTTATATTCATTTGATGCTGACACTTGCGCCCATCTTAGATTCAGGTTTAGATTAGGCATTTCTGCAACCTGTATACATCATTTAATTGTTCAATAAATACCCTTGAACTGTGATCACATGTGCCTGTCTTACTTGTTGTCACCATGAGTTCCTCACAGCTGCCTCATGTGCTTCAATAAGAGCAATTAATTCTGCTGCCCGTGCCCAATAATGACCTTATAGTGTCTGCTGCACGAAAACCTTGTATTCCCCATCAACTAGTCGCACTACTGCTGCCCCAGTTGCTGGCATGTCTCCTAGACAGTGGTTGAGGACCCATCAACAAAGAATACATATCCATCATCCAACGCATAGTCACGTTCTTTTGGGATACATCCTCATGACCCTCATATGTAACACAGTCATGCACTTAGTCATCATCAGTATTGGGTTCAGTCAGGAAAGTAACTGGATTCATTGTTTACAGCAAACAATGTGAAGAGATGGGCTTGAAAGGATCACTTCATAGGCAGATATCCTTTGTGTAGTCAAATGTGCCACCCTCTTCTTAGGGGATCTAAATTACTGATGACAAAGAGGCCATTGACTTGGACCTGGCCCTCAGATTCATAAACCACCAAGTTCACAATAGTGAGCCTACCACTGCCAAAAACAACGTGTAGATTGAGTTCTGACTAGAAATTCCATCTTATAGCACCTCCTTGTGTATCTGGTCTGACCAGTATGCTGTTGATTTTCATCTCCAGCTGCAGGTTTCTCCGCCGAAAACTTAAAACAACATTATAAAAAAATGAGTTGTATTTTCAATAAGGTTCTCCCTCCCAACATCCAAGTCTGCCTGGAATCACTTATGTCATGTACAGCTGACAATGACACAGAAGAGATCCTGGTGAACTCCTTTTCCACCATCTTTGGCGACATGTTAGACAGGGTAATACTGCTCTGTCTGAAGTCGTTTAGAGCCAACATTGGCACCAAAAATGTTTCAAGCCAGAGCCCAGCTCTCTAAAATGGGAAAAAAGGAAATTAGAAGCTCAGTGGCTAAAATACCCATCAGCTGAGAATAAAAATGTTTGGAAAGTGCAGAAAAAACTATATAAACTCAATATAGTGGAATCTCTCTTACCCATATCTTAGTATTTTGCATGCTGCCTTCGAAGCAAAAATAACAAAAGCCAGGGATACAATTAAAATCACATGGCCTCCGCTACTCTGATGGGAAACCGACTGGTAACAACAGCTACGAACCAAGAACACCTAAAATTTGCACTGACCCATATTTCTATCACTGATATGGTGAGTATGCTTTCCTCTATGCAACTCACCACATGCCCAGAAAACATCCTTCTGCCCAAATTGATTCTCAAGCATAAAGTGCTATTTGCTCCTTTCCTTAACTGCCTGGTTAATTCATAGTTTTGGGACAACCACGTCTCAGACTCAATCAAGGTGGTTACGGTTACCTACTTGGTCAAGAAACCCAGAACTGACCCCAAAAACCCAAGCAACCTTAGACCCATCACAAATCACAACTTCCTCCTTGACATTCTTGACAAAATGGCTACCTCTCAGCTTCAAGCTTTTGTGGAAGTGAATGGTGTCCTTCACAACAGGCAATCAGGCTTCAGAGCAGCACACAACACAGAGATGGCTCTCATCGATCTCAAAATGTACATGCTGAGTACCATAGACAATGGAAAGGCTGGACTTCAGGTCTTACTTGATCTGTCGTGGCATTCGACCTACTTGATCACCATTGCCTCCATCACACACTGGGTCACTGGGGCAATTGCTCAAAGAAATCTATCACATAGATCCAGTCCTTCCTGTCCCATCGTGTGTCCAGAATTTATAGGGGAGAGGCTTTTTCATCTTCAGCCCCCATTCAGTGTGGTGGGCCCCGGGGTGCCTGCATGTCTCCAGTATTGTTTAAGCTGTACATAAGACCTCTCTGTTCTCTTCTTGAAGAATCAGGAATACTTTTTACCAACTACGCAGACGACATGCCGTTTGTCCCGGAAATCAGTGGTGATTATGCAATGGACACATCCAATCTTTTCCGCACCTGTAACCTAATCTAGTCATGCATGACCAGTAATGGGATGTGCCTCAAAGGTAGCAAAACTGAACTTTTGATATTCGGCTTCTCACAGGCACGATCCAAACTGAATCTTAACTACAAAGTTACAACATTGAGAACAGTACAATCCCTGTGCTGAGTAAAGTAAAAATGATGGGTACTCTTTTGGTATCCTCCTGGTGTCAGGAATGGCACTCTGTCAAGAGTGGCACAGGGTAGCCAGGTAGATTTTGGGTGGCTGTGCCGAAGTAAGGTAGCAGATAAGCACACACAGCAGGGAGTTAAACAAGAAAGAAGAGTAGGAAACTGTAGCTGTGAGCCAAAAGGGGCAAAAGATACAAAGGTACAAACAAACTGGATTCCCTCTTGGGGTGTATGCTGAAATGGGAAAGAGTGTTCCACGAACCATAGGAAACTCCAGCCTTCTGCACAGATTGCTATAACAGAGGCCCACGCTGAATGCTCAGGGGCAGAGGTTGCCTGCCGGAAACCAACAGGCAAGCTCTGTACAAAGGGATTACATAAGACACATGAGAAGACAAGAACAGATATATCAAGCGAAAAGGAAGTCAATGAGCAATCTAGCAGAAGGAAATGAAGGAAAGGCAGTTAACCTAAGGTGGAGTACAGAGGACTCAAGGAAGAGAACAAGGGAGCAGCAGTCAGGAAAACAGAAGGGCTGCAAAGTAGGAAGCAGTTCTGCAATCAAGAGTGGGACTAGGTGCAGGCAAACTGTAGTGGACTGCGGAGGACTGAAGTAGGCTTCAAGGCAGGGAGTCCAGAAGAACAGGACAGAGAGAGATTAGTAGGAGGCGACAGACAGAGAGCCCAAAAGAATAGGGCCGCGAGGTAGGGAGCCTAGAGGAGCAGGGCTGTAGGCAGCAAAGTGTAAAACAGGCTGCATTGCGTAGGAGTGTAGCAAGCCGCAAGGCAGGGAGTCCAGAGGACACGGGCTGTAGGCAGCGGAGGGAGCAGGCTGCAAGGAAGGAGCCCAGAGGACAAGGGCTTGGAGACAGCAGAGGGTTGCAGGCTGTAGGGCAGGGAGCCCAGAGGACAAGGACTGTAGGCAGCCGGAGTGAGGCAGGCTGCAGGGCAGGAAGCCCAGAAGACAAGGACTGTAGGCAGTCGGAGTGAGGCAGGCTGCAAGGCCAGGAGCCCAGAGGACAAGGACTGTAGGCAGCCGGAGTGAGGCAGGCTGCAAGGCAAGGAGCCCAGAGGACAAGGACTGTAGGCAGCCGGAGTGAGGCAGGCTGCAAGGCAAGGAGCCCAGAAGAGCAGGGCAGCAAGGAGTGAGCCCAGAGGAGCAGGGCGCTGGCTGTAGAGGGCTGCAGAGGACTGTAGTAGGCTGCAAGGCAGGAAGCCCAGAGGACAAGGGCTGTAGGTAGAAGGCAGCGGAGCGTGATCGGCTGCAAGGCAGGGAGCCCGGAAAGGGCACTGGATCAAAACAGGATAATGCAGCAACAGGAACAGCATACAAAGTAGCGGGTCAAGGCAAACAGGAGCGGGGAGATCTCAAGATGCAAGACACTGTGCTCCTGCAGGCAGCTGCTTATATACAGCCCTGCCCTGTTCTGAGGCAGGCTAATTGACAGCACCTGGGGCAGCACACCTGATGACAATCTGCCTCCTCCCTCTCTGGTCCTGAGCACGTGGAAGCAGCACTGGCTGCTAGGGCTTCTGGGGATTGTGGTCCAAATAACGATGAATGAGAATAGCCAGGAATTGAGGACTGTAGCCAGGTGCATTATGATAAATGTAGTTAATTGAATAAAATAAGAAAGAACCAAAGTTGAGCAAATGGAAATAAACGACCAAGGCGTGAAAAGGAGTTCTTCAAGGAGTATTAGGAGGATAAATGAGTACCAAGTAGTCCATGATGGTTGCCGATGCGTTTGCCAGCGGCACGTGCATGACAGTGGCACGTGCATGACAGTATGCCCCTCTCCATGCCCCTCTCCAGGCCCCCTGAAGACTGACCAACAAGAAGAGCACGTCCAAGGCCTGTCACACCGCGAGAGAGTCTTATACCGAAAAGGCACATCACGAAGCACCAAAAACTGTTTAATGCTGCAAGGTGAGTCTTGAAGGGAGGAGACATTACCAATGTTTCGAACCTTTGAGGTGAAATTCAGAAAAGATAACTTCTTAGGGACCCAAAATCCAACAGTGCGTTCATGAACTGAGGAACTGTGGAGATGTGCTGCAGGCTCCATGGCATATATTGCTTTGAAAGAAGTGGTCTTCCTTAGGACTGGCAATGGTACAGTGCTGAAAGGTGGAACCAGAGATTCAGCTGAATTGGTTGCTCTAGGACGGTCGTCCAAATTGTCAGAAGCAGCAATGGCAACATGAAGATTTGCGACAGACTTCAGGAGTAACAAAAGTTGCAGGAACACCATGAGTTGCAGGAGGATCAGGAATGGCAGTAGGAAGTTCAGATGCTGTAACAACTGGAAGTATAGCTGTCACAGGAGCACCAGCTGACAGGGATGCAACTGAGACTGATGGCGTCGTGACTGGTAGTTTAGGTGCTGCAGAGGCACCAACAGGATCTACCGGAGCTGTTGCCTTAATAGGAGAACTTTTAACTGGCTTTGCAACAGGTACTGTCCTTGCAGGCAGAGAGGAAGGGGGTGCTTCGACTGCAGTGGGAGTGATCTGAGATGAGGCATCAGTAGCAGATTCAGGAGTACTAGCAGGGGGAGCAGCAGAGATTGGGCTAGCAGATCTTGTAACAAGTAGCATGGTGGATGTAGGACCAGGAAAGGGTAAGCCTTCCGAAGGCTGGCCTGCAAAGTCTTGTGTGCCCAAGTTGATACATGGATCTGGGGTATTGACAGTAGGCAAAGTTGGATTCCAGACAGGTACTGGGTATGTTTCAGGATCTGACTCATGGTCAGGAGTGCCAATGTTCATAGAAGCAGAGTACATCTCAGCTCTGGTCACTTCAGTAGAGGCTGTAAGTGGAGTAAAGGACTGACATCAAGGGCAAGAATGGAACAATCCTTTGAGTCAGCGGAATGTCCAGTCAGATGATTACACTTGATCTTTGGTGTAATGGCCGTGTGAGCGATCTGGCCCACTGGAGGAGTCCATTCTTCACTATCTGAACGACAGCCTGTGTTACTGTGGCTAGTAAGTGAATGAGCGGTGTCAAGCTTTAACTTGTATGTATATGCCAAGTTCAGGTCTTCCAACTGCTCTGTATAAGTCTGTATCCTCTTCTGTGTTACCAGTACAAGCCTTAATCTGTTAAACTCTAAAGACAGAATGTCGGGTGTTGGACATAGTGTCAGATGGTCTGGTAGATTGTGTCCCTTAGCTAGATTCTTATAATACAGATAGACAAATTCATCATAGAGGTCTTCGGTTTGTCTTTTAAGGCTTAAGAGTTGTTCTTGTAACAGGTATGTTCCATTAGCCTGTTCTACAGCTTCAGAATCTGGTGTAACAGAAAATTCGGGTGTTGCAATAGGCAGACTGACCTTAGAGTTATCATGGTTAGTAGTTACTGGGGCAGCATTAAGACAACCGAGGGTCAGTATTGCTCCTTTGTACCCAGGACCAGCTGCTCTAACTTCAGGATACTGAATGTCTTGTCCTATTAAATGAGTGGTATCGGTAGTCTGGGGAGGTTGTGTAGCTTGCCAAGCTGATCTTGAGGATGTCACTTTGGCAATAACGTACTCTGGTTGAGAGTTTGCCACAATGAGTGCAACATCTTTGGTTGAAGCAGTGTCAAAAGTAATGCCAGAAAGCGCATGAGTGTTATCCACTGGTTGGGCTAACAAAATCTGCAAGAATTCGTCATCTTGCTGTAGTTCTTCTACAGATAGAGACTGTGGATCATAGTTGCAAATGTCATAGTAGTTATACATAGAAGGGTCAGAGAGCCAGTGAGTGTAGTACTGTGCTTGTAAACCTTTGTTTACTAGGGCGAGTCTGTCCTTTAAACTAGGGGTTTTGTTTGCTGTCCTTGGGAAAACTTTAGATTTTTGTAGAGGTTTCTTGAACCGAAAAGAAGGCATCTTTGGTCTGTATGTGCCTTTCCTGCCTATGGAACAAGAATCTTTTTGGTCTTGCATTCTGTCAGGAATGGCACTCTGTCAAGAGTGGCACAGGGTAGCCAGGTAGATTTTGGGTGGCTGTGCTGAAGTAAGGTAGCAGATAAGCACACACAGCAGGGAGTTAAACAATAAAGAAGAGTAGGAAACTGTAGCTGTGAGCCAAAAGGGGCAAAAGATACAAAGGTACAAACAAACTGGATTCCCTCTTGGGGTGTATGCTGAAATGGGAAAGAGTGTTCCACGAACCTTAGGAAACTCCAGCCTTCTGCACAGATTGCTATAACAGAGGCCCACGCTGTATGCTTATGGCTGGGAACAACAGCAGTGGGTGTCTGTAACACTGAAAACGCGACAATGGAAGGGGCAGAGGTTGCCTGCCGGAAACCAACAGGCAAGCTCTGTACAAAGGGATTACATAAGACACATGAGAAGACAAGAACAGATATATCCAGCGAAAAGGAAGTCAATGAGCAATCTAGCAGAAGGAAATGAAGGAAAGCCAGTTAACCTAAGGTGGAGTACAGAGGACTCAAGGAAGAGAACAAGGGAGCAGCAGTCAGGAAAACAGAAGGGCTGCAAAGTAGGAAGCAGGTGTGCAGTCAAGAGTGGGACTAGGTGCAGGCAAACTGTAGTGGACTGCGGAGGACTGAAGTAGGCTGCAAGGCAGGGAGTCCAGAAGAACAGGACAGAGAGAGATTAGTAGGAGGCGACAGACAGAGAGCCCAAAAGAATAGGGCCGTGAGGTAGGGAGCCCAGAGGAGCAGGGCTGTAGGCAGCAGAGAGAGCAGGCTGCAAGGAAGGAGCCCAGAGGACAAGGGCTGTAGGCAGCGAAGAGGTGCAGGCTGCAAGGTAGGGAGCCCAGAGGACAAGGGCGTGGAGACAGCAGAGGGTTGCAGGCTGTAGGGCAGGGAGCCCAGAGGACAAGGACTGTAGGCAGCCGGAGTGAGGCAGGCTGCAGGGCAGGAAGCCCAGAGGACAAGGACTGTAGGCAGCCGGAGTGAGGCAGGCTGGAAGGCAAGGAGCCCAGAGGACAAGGACTGTAGGCAGCCGGAGTGAGGCAGGCTGCAAGGCAAGGAGCCCAGAAGAGCAGGGCAGCAAGGAGTGAGCCTAGAGGAGCAGGGCCGCTGGCTGTAGAGGGCTGCAGAGGACTGTAGTAGGCTGCAAGGCAGGAAGCCCAGAGGACAAGGACTGTAGGCAGCCAGAGTGAGGCAGGCTGTAGGGCAGGGAGCCCAGAGGACAAGGACTGTAGGCAGCCGGAGTGAGGCAGGCTGCAAGGCAAGGAGCCCAGAAGAGCAGGGCAGCAAGGAGTGAGCCCAGAGGAGCAGGGCCGCTGGCTGTAGAGGGCTGCAGAGGACTGTAGTAGGCTGCAAGGCAGGAAGCCCAGAGGATAAGGGCTGTAGGTAGAAGGCAGCGGAGCGTGATCGGCTGCAAGGCAGGGAGCCCGGAAAGGGCACTGGATCAAAACAGGATAATGCAGAAACAGGAACAGCATACAAAGTAGCGTGTCAAGGCAAACAGGAGCGGGGAGATCTCAAGATGCAAGACACTGTGCTCCTGCAGGCAGCTGCTTATATACAGCCCTGCCCTGTTCTGAGGCAGGCTAATTGACAGCAATTGGGGCAGCACACCTGATGACAATCTGCCTCCTCCCTCTATGGTCCTGAGCAGGTGGAAGCAGCACTGGCCGCTAGGGCTTCTGGGGATTGTGGTCCCAATAACGATGAATGAGAATAGCCAGGAATTGAGGACTGTAGCCGGGTGCATTATGGTAAATGTAGTTAATTGAATAAAATAAGAAAGAACCAAAGTTGAGCAAATGGAAATAAAAGACCAAGGCGTGAAAAGGAGTCCTTCAAGGAGTATTAGGAGGATAAATGAGTACCAAGTAGTCCATGATGGTTGCCGATGCGTGTGCCAGCGGCGCGGGCATGACACCTGGAGTGCTGATGCCTATGTCAACTAGTTCAGCAAGAATTGCAACTACTACCTCTGCCTGCTAAAACACGCCCGGCCCTTCCTCACTGAAAAGAAGTGCCACTATTGCCTGAGGTACTATATTGTGGAGGCTAGATTATTGTAATGGCCTGCTGACTAGTGCAAACAACACTGCTTGCAGAAATGCCAAATCATCCAGAATGATGCGGTATGCCTCGTTAAGTGAAACCCAAGGAGAGATTGCATCTCCAATTACAGGCAGACCTCCACTGGTTTACGGTGCAGGACTGTATCATCTTTAAAGTAGGCACTCTCGTACATCACTGCCTCTTTGGCAATGTCCCACCCTACTTAATGTCCTCCTGCTACACACCTATAAGATCATTATGCTCCTACGACCTGGTGCAAGTTAACTGCCCTGGATATAAATGCTCCAATGGTCTAGGAACATCTTTTCCAGTTTGTGCTGCTAAATTGTGGAATGACCTCCCACTAAAACTAAGGCATGAAGAGAATAAAAGGGCATTCCCCAGTGCATTAACAACCTTTCTTTTCAATTAATTGATCGCCCAATAGATTTATTGGGTCACCATAGGATCTTGATTGGCCTGTTTTTGTGTTCGTTCAACTCATGTAACTGTTCACCCTGATGCCTGTGGGCTGTCGGCGCATTATAAATAAAAGAAAACATAAAATTAATAAAATCTTTCCAGTATTGCAAATACAGAATGTTCGATGTACAACGTCAATGAACACCCCATAGCAATGGTCGCAGAATTCTCAATGG
Source organism: Ambystoma mexicanum (assembly GCF_040938575.1). Lineage (NCBI taxonomy): Eukaryota > Metazoa > Chordata > Amphibia > Caudata > Ambystomatidae > Ambystoma > Ambystoma mexicanum. Next base: position 426,842,001 of record NC_090935.1, read on the forward strand.
TGAAAGCTGCAGCATCCATCTTCTGTTCACACAGAAACTGTCCCTGCATAACGGAGTCCAGAATGTCACTCTAGTATGCTAGGGGCTTGTGACCCGTAGTACTGTACTGTGTCAAAATTGCAGTCATCATTTTGACATTAGAATATGAAAAAAGATGGTACTCTTTAGTTTAATCAGGGGTTGCCAGTGTTGGGTAGAAAATTAATCTTTACTACCCCCCTAGGCACTTTAGAGTAAGGCAGATCCCATAACGACACTTGCGATATACCAGGGGGAGGGGCCGTGATAAGAAACTCTGAATGGACACAATATGAGATATACATTCGTAGATTGAGTGCGCACGTATAAGGAGAAGCCATTTTCTGTAGTTATGGTACATACATTCGGCCCTGCATGGCTGTGTGGTAAACACAGGATCAGCCAATAAACCTGAACCGGCCCAAGCCCTGATGGTAGAAATACCTGTGCTGCTAATTCCCATGGAAAGTTTTCTTTTTTCCTTAACTGTTGCGAATACTTGGTATCCCAAAGAGGAATGCACCCTGCAAGGCCGTCAGACAGCACCAGGCGCCTCACTGTGCGCAGTCATCAGAGCCAGTCCAAAAGCAGACCACCAATCCCCACCCGGCCCAGCAAGAGTTATGGCACCCAAAACATCTGCAGGACAAAACCCCAGAATTCAGTGATAGCAGGTGACCTCAGACCACCGTCCATAAACCTAGTGAAAGAACACAACCATTTCACCTTATTTCATAATGACACTCTTTGTAATACAAGGTACAGGGTGGACTAAATTGTAGTCCAAAACAAGGGTGGAAACCTTGGGTAAAGAGAGTGCAATATGAACTGAGTGAAGTGTGTGTGGGTCAGCATGATCTTGAGCTTCCCCCTGTGCCCATCTCCGAGTTTCCCGGGGACACGCCATAATGATAGAATAGCATTTCCTTACAATAGTAACTAATGAGGAACGTGACCTTCAGTGCCTGGAGAGATGAGCCGAGCTGACCCCATGTGATGGAAGACAGATAGATGGGCTGGGCCCAATTGCAGCCTGGCATCCCCTATGGAGCAGGCCACCCATGTTTATGGTCTCACCAACCAGCAACAAAGATTTTTACTGTATGTATGACATAGTAATGATGATGCGTTGCCTTATAACCGTATGCCTGTACCATTTTACGGCAGAACATTCTTGCACAGCCGAGTTCTTTGCAGGCTTCCCTATTTTTGAGTGATTAAAAACGTGTTATCCTTGCAAAAATCTCTTGGCCTTTTTTCCCTAGCAGGTTGTATTTTTTCGGCTGTGAGAATACAGGGGCGTGCCTTCACCAGTACAGGAACAATGGAGAAAACATTTTTCAGTTCCTGGAAACTGGTAACCATTTCATCAGTCCAAACGATAATGTTTTTCATTCATTGTGCTTCTTTGAGGGCCTAGAGTAAGGGTTGAGTATATGACGTGTAGTCAAAGTTCCATGCCCGGCAGTAATTACACAGACCAAGACATTTTTGCATGGCTTTAACCGTCACTGGCTGGGGGGTACTACATACTGCTACTGCACACTCTGGAGTCACTCTCTTACTATTTATGTGAATGAACTGACCCAAGTACAGCACCTCCTGCTGGCACTACTGCTCTGTCCACCTTGTATCCTCTGTGAGCTAACAATTGTAACAAGCAAATGAATCTTCTCTGCACTGTTGTTCTGTAGTGCTACATACCATCAAATCATCCACATATTGAATAATGTTGCTGTGGGCATTGACATCTCCTAAGTCTTCATGTAAGACCCTATTAGAAATACTCAGGGATTCACAGTACCTGTGAGGAAGCCTAGTATCTTGAAATTGGCTCCCGGCAAACGCAAACACTGTAAGATATTGTGCGTCTAGACGCAGGGGCACAGAGAAAAAGGCATTCTCAAATCCACCACAGTAAAATGGGTTTATTCAACAGGTATATTACACAGTATTGTAGCAGGGTTTGGAACCACTGGAAACTCTGCCAGTACCACATCATTGACTTGGCGCAAATCCTGAATCATCCTCCAAAAATCCCCCTTTGATTTCTTCATGGGGTAGATAACTATATTACACAGTGAAATAGATCGTAAATAATGGTATCATAAATCCCCTCCTCCACTGTCTTTGATAAGGGATACTGTTTAACCCGGGGCAAACAGCGGCAGGTTTCAGTCTGATATGTACTGCAGTGTGATATGTACTGGTGCAACACTACGTAAAAGCCCTACATCATGCAGCTTGCTCGTCCACAGTTTAGTAGGTACCTCAGACAAATCTTCCGAAGCAAAAAAGGGGGCATTCCCTGCCATAGGACAGGCTAAATGCCTATATTGTATCATTATCTCACAAAGGACACACACTTCCAATACAATCTCCCCCTCTGTTCTTAAAGAAGTCTTCATCTGACAAATATTTCATTGGTATGGTAGGGTCAATGCACAAAAGTGTGCAACACTCCCCATTATCAGAGACAACCGCTGTCAACACAATCCTGTCCTTCTATGTTGAGCTTGATGATTGTTCCTGCAATTACTTCCTGGACTTGGGCTGGTCTGAACAAAACTTCAGAAGGTTCTCACCAGTATTTGCTACCCACATTTGGTACTGCACTGAGCGTTACCCCATATATGAACAAATCAGGGGCCACTGATATTCCTCTCGCTACAGATTCAATGACCATTGCATGTAAAGTCAACATTATCCTCATCGCATACATACCGGGTGTCGAACACACCACACCCCTTTCAGTGAACCCGATGGTCATGTTGAGCTTACTCAGAATGCCTCTTCTCAACAGATTGATCGGGGTAGAAATAGAATAGAACAAAGGGGCCCACACCTCTCTGCCTCCTACTTTAATGGATACTTTCTTTGTAAAAGGAACCGCTTGAATTGTCTCAGAGAAGCCCTGCCTATCCATGATCTCACCTGACAAAGGGAATCCTCCCTCACTAATGCATGATCTGGTCACACCTATGTCCAGCGTAAAGATAAATAGTTTATTGTCTATCTCTACGCCTGCCAAGGGTTCCTCTTCCAGGTCGGCAGTGACCGATAGAACTGGGCATGCTACGGCTCTCTGTGGGTTGTCCTAATCTGGATATGTGTTTGTCCCTGGACAGACAAATGGATTTACTCTGACCACTGTGGCCCCTTGGTAATGCGTCACTGTGCCGTTCAGCAAATGCGTTACTGTTCGGTATCTGAGGGCCCTGCTGTTTTCCTTGATGCACTGCATACAGTGGCATGTTACTTGAGCCTGGAACTGGCAACTGCGGAAATGGTGGTGGGGGAGCAGGCGGGGCAACGGGCACTGGCGTGCCATAAGGACCTACTAGCAGTAGTTGGCCATATGACTGCGGGTATGGGGCGGACCGTCCTGGAGATGAGGATACATTTGTAGCTGGGGGTATGCAACCGCTTGCCTACTTCTGCACTCTCTTGAAAAATTACCCATTCGCCCACATGTCCAACACTGACCAGCTCCTCCACCCAGATGTCCCATTTCTCCAAAACCTCCTCGCCCTCTCTGGGCCCCAGAAAACCCTGTTCTTCCTCACTGGAACCCCTCCCCCCCGGTCCCTCACTTGATACTGAGGTTGATAACTACCTGTCCAATTGTTTTCACCGCCCCACACAGGTGCCGCTTGCACGTTAGCCTGAATGACCCTAAGCTCTGTCGATCCTTCTGTCTGCACTGCCACTAGGACCCCATCCAACACAACTTTTGCCAACGTCTTTTGAACCATTTTTGCTTCTTCCACTTGTGCCCACTGGGCTGCTTCCTTTTCCTTTTCTTTGAACCATTTACAGTGGTAGATAATATAAGACTGAATTCCCACCCAGGCTTTTACCCCGCTCCGCATTATCTTGTCGAGAGCTTTACTGTATTTCCTTCAGAAGCCCACTTTACAAAACAGCATACAATAATGCAATTGCTCCATCCCAAGAGTCTCCTGTTTGTGCCCTCCACATTTCTTGTATGTGTAAAATCTATTCTGCATGATCAAATTGATATCAGGCATATGTGGATATGTGCGCTGTAACGCTGCCCACACTTGAGGCCTTATATCATTCAAATGCGCAACATCATGACTATTGTCACCTAACTTCACACTTGGGTACCCAGCTTTAACCCATATGTTGTCAACCTGGTCACCCAGTATCGAGACAACAAACTGTTCAAATCCCCCATTGTGGGATGTATTGACCCACTCTGCTATACTATGCAGCATCACTCTGCTATTTATGGTGCAAAACTCATGTGCGTGCCAAAACCTCCAAAACCGCATTTTTAACACACACGATGGATGCACAACCTGCCACCCATGGTGCATGTTCGGTGGAATAGAGCATACATTGCAGAAAAAAATGCCAGTGGGCTCCATGACAAGCAAACATGGAGTACAGAGGAAGAAGCAGCCCTTTGCAAAATTAAACCCAAAAATGTGCCTGTATATGACATTACTTTGCTGCTACAACTCCAAAAGGCCTGTACATAATACTGTTTCAGCACTCAAAATCTTGCTTGGCACTAAAATTAATTAAATCTAATGAAGCACTGTGAATGTACAAAGTCCTAAAATGTGAGGAGCAAAACATTTCCTCAGAAAAACTGGATTTCCTGTGAATGACAGCCCCTGTCAAAATCTGTTTGCAGCACACTGGGCTACCTGTGAATGACAGCCCTGTCAGGTGGACTCTCCTGATGAAACATCAAAGTTATCTAAACTAAAAGTCTGCCGGACTAGTAAACATTGGTGCTAAAAGCAATACAGATCTCAGTTGTTTTTGATTCCACAGGTTTAAAGCTAAGAAAGTAATGTCATTTGATGCAACAAGTGTGGTTTATGCTGGATTTTAAGTCAAGAAATTAAGAATTTAATAATAAATTAGCCTGGCTGGGCCTGCAAGAAGTGGAAAAACAGGTTTCCCCAAGGGGAGGGAAATCCTCTCAGCAGAAACTCATTGAGATATGATAATTGTGGGTTAGGCCAGACTTTTAGATACAACCAAGGAATGAAGAATGGCAGATCCTCCAGGCCAGGAAATGGACGTGTGAAAAGGTCGTAAACTGCTCCTTGTAGGAATTCCCCAAAGGAGAGGCGTACTCCTTGAGCTCCAGGGAGAGACAAAAGGCGGACGGTTTGCTGCTAAGAATAAATAATGAACAATTTTTAGAGACTCATAACTTGCTATCCAAAGTGGTGAAAAATATAGAAAGGACAGATTTGTTAGTCTAATTTTTGGGTTTATGTTTCAAGAGGCAGTGGAACTGTGTAACATATTCTTGACAGGAATGGCAATATATGTGGTTTTATGTGAACTGTATTAATGCTAGAATTGTTAAACCTTACACACACATCCCTATGGTAAACATACATATGTGTCGACATTTGCAGAAAGGTTGGAAATTGTGTTCATGGTGAAATGGACCACATTCTGCAGAAAGGTGAAACAAGGTCTCACAGCTGCAGGATTTTGATGAACAGATACTACATAAAATATGGAATCTTTTGTGTGATTTGTGTAGAGGTTACCAATGTATAAATATGTATTTAGGACAACATTCAATGTGGGTAGGGGAGGTTTCTAAGGACTTTAAAAGCCAAACCATAAATGTGACATCATCCATCCTTGATCCAATCACTCAGATGCAAGGTGGAGATGAGACTCTGATCCAATCCCAGTTCACAGGTGCAAGTTTAGTAAAGCCAGCCCATACACCCATTTTTGTGATGTCATTTGAAAGGATAAATAGAGACAGCTGACAACACATAGGGACTCACTCCATCTTCCGATCCCAGCGAAGCACTTTGTTCTAGCATTCAACATCCAGCCTTTAACATCCTTCCAGATCCAGATGCCAATAATCTTGCCAAGCAGTAGCTGAACCATTTTCAGCAAGGCCTCAATCCTCAAACTTATTCTCACAACCCAATGTAGCGCTGTGGTTTGGGAAAGCATCCTGAAACTATCTGGTTTGCGACCATAAGGCTGGCCTGATGAACTCGTCATCGCGCTGATTTGAATACCCAGAACAAGACGGCAGATCCTGTGCAGCTCCGTTGACCGGCCTAGCTGATCCAGTCCCACACCTGATGTGCTGTCCTTCCTTGATAGAGCCAATCCATTGACCAGACACGTGACTGTCCAGAAATCTTAAATCCCAGTGGATTGTGAGTATTAATAGGATGCTAGAGAACTATTGTATACCTTGCTTATCTTGTTCCACTCTAATCTTTGAACTATCCCTACTTTCATAACCAGTAACAGTGTCAAAATCTTTAGTGCTATCTTCTTCTGTCTAGTTGCTAAAGTGCCAGTTACATAGTCATCTTTATTTGTGCAACTCTGATCCAAAAATCCCACTTTGAGTGTTTGGACCAGTGCCTCCGGCGAAGGTGATGGGGATCTGTTACTGAAGTCATGAATCAGTCTCAGAGCTTACATTGTCCCGACTTGGTTGCCTAGCCCAAATGCTCTAGCCTTGAGTAAAAGCATAAGTCATATTTCCTGATTCTAAACTGAAGTCCTTGTTCAAATTCCTGTCTTTATTTTCGAAAAACACCTCTCACTAAAACCTCTATAACTCACTAAATTTTTAAGATAGAAGCGAAACTTCAACTCCCACTTGTACCTAACATCCTTATCTATCTCTACGACCCAAAATCACAGTTATGAACAGTGCGATTGACCCGTTATATCAAAAACTGCATAAGCACAAGTTTGCCCCGAATTTCCCTGTTGAAAAAGTTTACACGTGTGAATTGCCTTTAAATAACTTCCCACTTGGCCTTTGAGATTTCAAATGTGTTCTTTAGATTAAATCATTGCTTGTGTTTTCTTGCATCTGTTCAAAGCAGCTCCCGTAGAAATGTATAATAATTTAAGCATGTTTTACCACATTTGGTGTTTTTGCTCAGTCAATTTCAAAGCCATTCTGACAGTTGAAAAGTGAATTCCGTTTTTCTCTTATGTTTAAAGGCAGAAGGTGGGAATGATTTTCTTTTTGATCTGTGTTATTCCTGAGTACTAGCTCTCTTCTCATATGTATTTAAATTGCTATTAGTGGGTTGAGGGGTTGCAGGGAGAACCCTTAACCATAGTGCTATCTGTTCCAAACCAACCCAAACGTATTATTGTCTGTGCTGCATTCTTTGTGTTCATTTCTTGATTCCTAGTGCATTAAAGATATCATTCAGTGTTCTGTCACCACGTTGGTGATGGTTATTACCTATTAAAAATATATTGTGATTTAAATTCTAAATAATTAAATACGTATTTACCTTTGCAAACTAGCCTGATTCCTGGTTCAGTGTGACCGGGGACGGACTCAGGAGAAGGGTGTGATATGAGTGGTATATCATTCAGAATATTGAACTTATAGATAAAAATAAATAAGGGTTTCATTTGTGCACTACATGCTGGGGAGACTTGGGTGTGTGCCAGTTTGAAACCCCTTACAGCTTGGGGGCTCGTGTCCGTGATCCTGAATTTGACTTAACCACTCGTGACAGTCTAACACAGCGTGCTAGCCGGCGAGGTACATACACCTTGTTGGATTGACATACTGTGCTACACTGTAAAAGCACCCCTCAAAAGAAATACTCAAAAGAATTGGGCCTGTTTGAAAAAGTAAGATAACCCTGAGATAAGTCAGAAGGAAATGGCGACCCCAGTAGAAATTAATATTGCTAGGGAAAACTATCTGCACAAATTCTTTGTCAGGGGTGAATGGCCAGAATAGGATGAACAGGTATGACTGCAGGGAATAAAACAAAAATATCACTGCAATCGACTTTGATACTTGGCAGGACAAGGGTCCATTACATCAAGCACTTAGCGAGCTGTAGATGGCCCCAAAAATAAAAGAGGAGCAGTGTAAAATTGCCAAAATAGCAGCCTATCTGTACCTCCACATAGGAATTATACAGGAAAAGACCATATGCAGACCATATAGATTTGACACAGAGGCAACGGGAAGCACTGAAAATCCAGACTAATCTGGACTCTGCAGAGTGAAGGCTCCAGGATAGCCAAGAATCTGAAACAGAGGCAAGGCAGTATGTCACCAAACTAAAAGAAGATCTGGCTCTCTTGCAGCAAAATAATGTAGAACAAGATATCAAATTACAGATAATGCAAGAGGAATATCAGGAAAGAGTTAACTCTCTACAACAGAGTCAACAGAAACTGGAGCATCAATTGAATTATAATAGAGTCTGTGCAGAACAGATAGTCACATTACAAAACCACCTAGAATCCTTGAAAGAGGAAAATAATAAATTAATTATTAAAGACATCCACTCTGAAGAGGAGTTTGATGAGGAGCACTATACATCTAGTGCATTTAAAAAACAGAGGGATGACCTGGCTGCACAGAGGGACACTCTAACTCAGGAGAGGGCTGCCTTAGTTGTCATGATCTCTGCTTCCAAAAGATCAGGACTTGCCCGACTCCCTTGGAAGCAGACCATAACCCCGGTTCCGAGTGCCAGCCAGTCACAATTGGGACCTTTTGGACCCTGTCCTGGCGCCAGTGGCACCAGGCTCATAAAGATGCCCAGTCCCAGCGCTGGAAGCGCCGGGCTCATAATGCTTGGGTGGACTTACCTGCAGCAGACCATGCTGCTTACTTACCTGCCAGTTGAGCCCCTGATCCTCTTCTGTTTGGGACTACTTTTCCTGTTGGGTGGGGCAGGAGCCACTCCCTAGGTTCAGAACACTGGAACTCTTCTGGAAAGCAGGAACTCTTTTCTCACCTAGGCGAGGCTGTGGAAGGAGACACCTAAGCACTACAGGAGGCTATTTAAACCACACCCGATGGATGAATCTTGCTTTGCGTTATTCTGCATTCTCTGCAGCAGAACGCTCATCATGTCTTCTGCTTCTGATCCTGGGCCTAAGGGAACAAAGGCTTACCATCCTGGAATCCAGTCTTCAGCAGCACCTGTAAAGACAAAGAAAGAACAGGTTAGCACTACGGTCTTCAGTGGAAGCACATCTCTTACCTGGTCCATCGGCTGTCACCAACGCCTCACGCTGCATTCCGGCATCTGAAAGACAAAAGCTTACCAGCTCTTTGCACGCTCCGGAGGCCTTCGGCGCTGCATCCCGCATCTGAAAGACAAAAGAAGGTGCGTTTAAAGACATTGGGCAACTTTATTACTCACGTGCCATTACTCCTTCCCACGCCAAAACCAGTGGGTATTCCAGCACCCTTCAGCTTCTCTAAAGCTCCGAACTTGTACCTGCAAGATAAAAGGGACAGTTAGTGCGCATCGTGAAGCAGGCTACAAGCGCTTACTTACGTGCTTCCAGGCGCTTCTATTCCTCACGCGGGTTCGATCCTCAACTCTCATCTGCCCGCCATCCGCCATCGCCGGAACCCTGCAAAACAAGAGATATCATTACAAAAGACTTTTAAGACATTTGAAGTGCCCAGAACTTACCGTTCGTGCAGTTAACGACGGACAGCAGTCCTCTGAGGTCAAGAGGCCTGCACCCTTATCCAGTGAAGAAACTGGTTATGGCACACTGCCCCGAGGCAGATGGAGAGCTCGGCGTTCACTTACCTAAGACATCTTACTCTTCGAGTCTGACATACAGTGCACAGAGGTCCAGCCCAAAGAGCCAACCGGGTGTTACACATCACCTTTGAAGATACGGCATTCACCCAGTCAAGACCGGCGCCTCTGCGGGAATCAGGTGAGCCTACAGAACGCAAAGCCCACCGCAAAACTCCAACCCAGGCGCTATGGAAACCTCGGATACCGACCAGCTAGCCCAGTTACTTGGGGAACTAAGAGCAGAAGTGCATGCAGCCCGTCAGGAAACAAATGCTCTAAGAAGGGAACTGATTATTTCCAAGGAGCGAACAGACAATCTCGCTAGACAATTGCTACAGTCACAAGCCGGACAAACTGTTACCCGCATCAGGGGCAAATCTTCCTTCAACATCCTCTACGAACCCAGTGCAGATCAACCTACCTGGGAATGTACCTCTGGCTCCGCCCAAACGATTTTCTGGTGACCCAAAGAGGTTTGCAGTATTTATTAATCAGTGCCGGTTGCACTTCTTATGCCGGACAGCAGCCTTTCCAACTGATCAAGCTAAGGTAGCTTTCGTGCTTTCGTACCTTAGTGGCAATGCGGCAGACTGGTCGATCCCTCTAGTTAATCAAGATGATCCGGTTCTCCATGATTTTCAAGCTTTTCAGCTCAGTATGGAAAAACTGTTTGCAAGACATTCACAGGGGCAGGCCTTGGACAATGAGCTCCTTTCATTGCGACAGGGTAATCAAGACCGCTTAGCTTATATTGCGTCTTTCAACAGACTGATAGTGGAAACTCGATGGCCTGAGGACAAAAGGATTACGCTGTTTTATAGAGGTCTACGTGGAGAGCTCAAAGATGTGTTAGCCCAAGTAGTGAATCCCCCGCAAGACTGTTCGGACTATATTGACTTAGTCGTTCAAATTGACCACAGACTGCAGAACAGGAAGGCCGATCGTTCCAAGTTTGATGCTCGAGTATTTTCCAAACCACCAACTCCTACCAAAGGAGTAGACTCCGGGGAACCCATGCAAATAGGGGGCCTGAAAGGACCACTAACACAAAAGGAGCGGGAAAGGAGAAAACAGCTGCAATTATGCCTCTATTGCGGAAACTCGGGGCACTTTCTTCGAGACTGTCCAGTGAAACCAGCCAAGAAGGCAGTAGGAGCTGCAGTTACCAGGGTCACAAACTCTGAGCAGGGAAACGACCTTGCCCGACAAGAATAGAGGTCCTCTTGCCGAGCGTTAAAACCAGTTCCGTGACCTCGCATTTCGTGATACCTATGGTCCTCATTAGCCCTGAACATCCAGATCGATTACATGCGATTGAAGCTTACGTCGACAGCGGTGCCATCGGCAATTATGTGGATCATGAAATGGTTTTGAGGATGAATCTGACTCTTTGTCCAAAGGCTGTAAAGGACATCATTACTACGGTGGATGGTACGGAGATAGCCTCCGGACCAGTAACGCATACCACCCAAGAAGTGACGCTAGTAAGTCAAGATGGACACCATGAGAAGATCGTGTTCGATGTGATCAAGGCCCCTCAGTTCCAGATTATTCTAGGAATTCCTTGGTTAGAGAAGCACAATCCTCAGATCGATTGGCGAGCAAGAACGGTTCAGTTTCCAGAATGTGTCTCTACTTGTCACCCTCGACCTGGTGTTGCACTGGCAGCAATTTCCCCAGAGGCTCCCCAGTTACCTCCTGAATACCTAGAATTCCAAGATGTTTTCCGGAAGGATCAGGCTAACTCTCTACCTCCCCATAGGTCTTATGACTGCCAGATAGACCTGATACCTGGATCTACTCCTCCTTGTAGTAGAATTTATGCCCTCACCGAGCCTGAGAATCTTCACCTCCGACAATACCTGGATCAATACCTAGCGAATGGGTTTATTCGTCCTTCCAAGTCCCCTGCTTCCTCAGCTTTGTTCTTCGTTCCAAAAAAAGAAGGGGACCTTAGAACTTGTATAGATTATCGCGCCCTGAACCAGATCACCATTAAGAATAGATATCCGTTACCTTTGATCCCTGAACTCCTGGACCAAGTCAGAAAAGCATGCATATATACAAAGCTAGATCTTAGAGGAGCCCACCACTTGGTACGAGTAAAAGAGGGCGATGAATGGAAGACGGCCTTCCGCACCAAGTATGGGCTATTTGAATATCAGGTCATGCCCTTCGGACTTTGCAATGCCCCGGCCGCCTTTCAATATTTTATGAACGATGTCCTCAGAGAACTCATAGATGTGTGTGTTGTTGTTTACATTGACGACATCCTCGTTTATTCTTCATCGGAAACTGAACATCGGAAACACGTGAAAATGGTCCTCGAGAGATTGCGTCAACACAAACTTTTCGCGAAGTTGGAAAAATGTGTTTTCAACGTGACTGAAGTTGAATTCTTGGGATTCATATTATCACCTAGCAGAGTGCGTATGGATTCAAAGAAGGTCGATGCAATTCTCAAATGGCCATCGCCATCCTCCGTAAAAGGTGTTCAAAGCATGTTAGGCTTCGCTAACTTTTACCGCAGGTTTATCCCCGAATTCTCTCGAATAGTCCAGCCCATCACCGCCTTGTTAAAGAAAAACAAACGTTTTGAATGGTCTACCGAGGCGGAACAAGCTTTCCAGAATTTGAAGACTAGATTTATCTCTGCACCGATCTTAAAACAACCTCGCCCAGAACTCCCCTACATCGTTGAAACTGATGCTTCGAGCCTTGCCATGGGGGCAGTTCTATCACAAAAGGACCCAGTAACCAATCAGTTGCATCCCGTGGCATTGATTCTCACCTCCTGAAATCAATTACACTATTACTGATAAGGAACTTCTAGCTATCAAGTCCGCCTTCAAGGCTTGGCGGCATTATCTTCTGGGGGCCCGACACACCGTTACTGTGATTACGGATCACCGAAACCTGCAATATTTGAAAACCGCAAAAGCTCAATCCTCTAGGCAACTCCGTTGGGCACTATTCTTTGCCGAGTTTGACTTCATAATTACCTATCGACCTGGTACAAAAAACGGTAAAGCTGATGCCCTTTCTCGGATGGGAGTGGAAGAACATTTGATCAATCCTAAACCTGTACCTATCATCCCCGAACAAAGAATTCTAGGTGTAATCGCCACACAATCCGTAGAGGAAGTTAAGGATAAAGCCAGGCTACTGGTAACTCCAGCAGACATACAGAATTGGCATCTGCAGGGAAAGGACTTTACGGTGAAGGACAACCTATTATATTTCCAAGAACGGTTATACCTGCCCAGCACAGATTTACAGAAAAAGGTAATCTCTTGTTATCACGATTCTTTAATGGAAGGACATCCCGGTATGACCAAGACCTCGGAAAAGATCAAGCGCTACTTCTGGTGGCCGTCTTGGAAAAAAGATATCAGAGACTTTATAATGTCCTGTGGAGTATGCGCCCAAAACAAGAGTCAAAAGGAAAAACCAGCCAGCCTCTTACGCCCTATTGACATCCCACCTCGCCCTTGGCATACGCTTTCTATGGACTTCATCACCGATCTACCTCCATGCTCCGGATACAATACGATCCTAGTAATCGTGGACCTATTCTCCAAGATGGCGCATTTCATTCCACTCAAAGGCTTACCAACAGCAGCAACTCTGGCCCGAGAATTTCTCGAAAACATCGTCCGACTGCACGGTTTCCCTTCAGTTCTAATTTCGGATCGAGGTAGTCAATTTATTTCTCATTTTTGGCGAAGTTGCTGTCGGTCGGCTCAAATTGATGTGAGACTTTCGACCAGCCACCACCCTCAAACCGACGGACAAACCGAGAGGACCAATCAAACTCTGGAACAGTATTTGCACTGCATGCTACAACAAACTGAAAAAACTTGGAAAGATATCCTTTGGATAGCCGAATATGCCTACAATAACTCTGTCCACTCGGAAACTGGGAAGACCCCGTTTTTTCTTTTATACGGTAGTCACCCTCGAACCTCGGAGTTGGATCCACTCCAAGATCTTGGAACACCAGCAGTAGACCACCTGCATTCTACAATCACCCAAGCCTTTAAGGAAGCCGTTTCTCACCTTCAAAGGGCTAAAGAACAATACAAGAAAGGAGCAGACCAACATCGGAAGGAAGCCCCCCAATATCAAGTAGGAGATCAAGTCTGGTTATCCACCAAATATCTACCTCTAAAAGGACCACACACATTCAACCCAAGATACCTTGGTCCCTATTCCATCACTACCATAGTAAATCCAGTAGCGGTCAAGTTGGACTTGCCCCCTCACATGAAGATACATCCGGTCTTCCACGTCTCTCTATTAAAACCCGTGCAACCTCAAACCCGACTAAATCTCCAAAACCTATTCTAGTTGATGGAGAACTCGAGTTTGAAGTCAAAAGCATCCTGGATTCCAAGATCTCCAAATCTAAACTATTTTACCTGATTGACTGGAAAGGCTACGGTCCCCAAGAAAGATCCTGGGAACTTGCAGAATATGTCCACGCGCCTCGTCTAATCAAAAGATTTCATCGCACATTTCCTAACAAGCCCAAACCCCCAGAGAAGCCCGGTTTGGGAGGGGCCTTGAGGGGGGGTGCTGTCATGATCTCTGCTTCCAAAAGAGCAGGACTTGCCCGACTCCCTTGGAAGCAGACCCATAACCCCGGTTCCGAGTGCCAGCCAGTCCCAATTGGGACCTTTTGGACCCTGTCCTGGTGCCAGTGGCACCAGGCTCATAAAGATGCCCAGTCCCAGCGCTGGAAGCGCCGGGCTCATAATGCTTGGGTGGACTTACCTGCAGCAGACCATGCTGCTTACTTACCTGCCAGTTGAGCCCCTGATCCTCTTCTGTTTGGGACTACTTTTCCTGTTGGGTGGGGCAGGAGCCACTCCCTAGGTTCAGAACACTGGAACTCTTCTGGAAAGCAGGAACTCTTTTCTCACCTAGGCGAGGCTGTGGAAGGAGACACCTAAGCACTACAGGAGGCTATTTAAACCACACCTGATGGATGAATCTTGCTTTGCGTTATTCTGCATTCTCTGCAGCAAAACGCTCATCGTGTCTTCTGCTTCTGATCCTGGGCCTAAGGGAACAAAGGCTTACCATCCTGGAATCCAGTCTTCAGCAGCACCTGTAAAGACAAAGAAAGAACAGGTTAGCACTACGGTCTTCAGTGGCAGCACATCTCTTACCTGGTCCATCGGCTGTCACCAACACCTCGCGCTGCATTCCGGCATCTGAAAGACAAAGGCTTACCTACTCTTCGCATGCTCCGGAGGTCTTCGCACTGCATTACGGCATCTGGAAGACAAAAGGTTACCAGCTCTTTGCACGCTCCGGAGACCTTCGGCGCTGCATCCCGCATCTGAAAGACAAAAGAAGGTGCGTTTAAAGACATTGGGCAACTTTATTACTCACGTGCCATTAACTCCTTCCCACGCCGAATCCAGTGGGTATTCCAGCACCCTTCAGCTTCTCTAAAGCTCCGAACTTGTACCTGCAAGATAAAAGGGACAGTTAGTGCGCATCGTGAAGCAGGCTACAAGCGCTTACTTGCGTGCTTCCAGGCGCTTCTATTCCTCACGCGGGTTCGATCCTCAACTCTCATCTGCCCGCCATCCGCCATCGCCGGAACCCTGCAAAACAAGAGATATCATTACAAAAGACTTTTAAGACATTTGAAGTGCCCAGAACTTACCGTTCGTGCAGTTAACGACGGACAGCAGTCCTCAGAAGTCAAGAGGCCTGCACCCTTATCCAGTGAAGAAACTGGTTACGGCACCCTGCCCCGAGGCAGATGGAGAGCTCGGCGTTCACTTACCTAAGACATCTTACTCTTCGAGTCAGACATACAGTGCACAGAGGTCCAGCCCAAAGAGCCAACCGGGTGTTACACATCACCTTTGAAGATACGGCATTCACCCAGTCAAGACCGGCGCCTCTGCGGGAATCAGGTGAGCGTTACATTAGTCCAGGAAGTCAGCCAATTAAAAACAAAGTTAGAGGAAAGACATCTGGCCCTTTAGGAGTTTAGTGAACTCAAAACTGATTATGAAAAGCTACTAGAGCACACCAGTTGGGTGGAGGATGCTCTGGCAAAGAACAATCAGGCCAATAAGGACCAAACTCAAGAGGTGAGTCTCCTGCAACAGAAATTGGCCCGGTATTCCCTATCTAGACAGGAAGCACAGAGAGAAAATGAGTATCTCTGTGAAAAGAATGACAGGCTTCACAAGCAGATAGCTGTGCAGGAACAAATCATAGAGACCAGCAAGGCCTTAATAGAGGAGCAAAAGGGTCAGATTTTGGCATGTCATCAGGGAATAGGGGCTGAAAGAGATGAGGTAAGATGGGAAAGAGAAACCCCTGAGCATAACCTCAGGAACCCTATCATCAGGGACTTTAATCCCTTCAGTTCCATGGAATCGGATACCCCCATGTCCACTGGCTCATATGAGCCAAGGGCCACGGGGATGGTAGACTTCAGCACAATGGGAAATATGGGACTGACAGATCAGCGCCTCCCAGAAATGGATGGGCGGGCATCTATGTGCAGATTCCCAAATATTAGGGCTAGCCTCTCTGATCAGGAAGGCTCCAGTGAGGCGAAAATCAGAGAATTGGATCCTTCAAAATAGCACTTACCAAGGGATCAGTCAGTCAAATTTGGTTGGGAATTCCATGAAACTAGGCCCACAAAGAGCATTTTAAAAACCTCTTCCCAGCTAGGGCAGTGGGGCTGGGGGTGCTCAGTCAATCCTGGGAGCAAGAGAAAGTCAGAAGACTCTTCTGAACGCCACAGGTCTCAAGAGACTAGGCCTCCACATTCTGCAAGCCATTCCCAAGCTCACAGAATCAGGGAGAGCCTACAGGATCAGACAGCCACCTCCGGTAGCAGTGCCTCTGAGTCAGAGGATTAGTGGACAAGGGTGACCAAAACCAAAAAGGCCAACAAAATTAAGAGGGCCCTACTGAAAGAACCCCTGAAGCAAATCAAGGCCATTAGGAACATCATAACTCCCTATCATAAAAATGCCGAATATTTAGTGTGGGAGCACCTCGAGTTGTAGGAGCAAATGATGGATACTTTCCACCTGAAGGATAGCCAAAGTTGCATTCAATATGTCAAGTGGACATTTTCCCCTGAATACTCCAGCTTCTTTGTGGGGCTGGAGGATCAGACCACTCAAGACGGTCCACCAATAGGGCGGCCATCTTAAAGCATTTCTCTATACATAGAAAACCTCAGGAGGCCCGCAAGGCGGCCTACAATCTGCAATGTGGGGAAGACCTGGCCCTTCAAGAATGTATACAAGAGTTGAAATGTGCCTTTGCACAGACCACCAGGTAGATGCACACAGACAGTAGGGAGTTCATTAATACCTTCTTTCATGCACTCCCTAAATACATAATGACCCAGCTGGTGAGGGACTTCCATGAGAAGAGATCACTAGACTGGGTCATTGAACAGACAACTCGCATTTATGAAGTACAGAAACCGGTAGAAAATAAAAGTACCAATAAAAACCCCACCCCAACCAACACCCCTGCTGCCGCCAAGGTGGCGGAGGTGAAGGTTACCCCCGTTTTAGATCTGGAGATGGGGAGCCTAAAAGCATTCCTGTGCAAAATCCTCCTAACCAAAGACCCAGAAGGCCCTCTGGCCAATTCCAAACAGGTATCAGGGAGGTAACCCCACAAATGGGACACCTAACTCTCCTGACTACATCAGCCCATGGTACAAGGGCAGCAGACCCATCCTGGGCTATGTGTAGACTCCCCCAGCCTAAGGGGGGGTGATCCAACCAGGTAGCTACCAACCCAGGAAACTTCCCCTAGGAGGGCAGTAATCCCCCAAATGCCGGGTTGAGTTCTTTTCCCCGGGACCCGCCAAACATTAACCCCCAAAACAACCCTTCTTTCTTTCCCCACTTTCCTGAGCCCAGACAGCCCAATCCGGGAGATGGGAGGCCAAGGGTGGCAGGGTACCAAAGCTATCCAAACCAAGGGTATTATGGGAGAAGGGACAGTTACCCTTCCCGTGATCAACCAAGGATGGACCAAAGAACCCCGTACCAACCCGAGCGGGTGTCTCAACTGGAGCGCCAGGTCCAGAACTTTGCACAGGATCTTTGTCGCATGTTGAGGGCTCAGCAGAACCCTCAGATGAACATGGTATCCCAGAAAACCTCAAATCAAGGGTCTAGTACTCCAGAATAATGACGGGGAGAGAACCCCAACAACCCACCGGTTCCCAGGGAGGAGGCACAGGGGGAAGGTGGGTGTCAAGCCTTAGAGGAAGCTTCCTTCCCCACTTGTGAAAATCCCCTGGAAACCCAGGAACCAGAACCAAAATTTCCTGCCCGCGAAAGCTGCAACCTATTGAACAGAGGGCGGGTAGGAGAAATAAAGGGCCTTAAAAGACCCAGTTTGTGGAGGAGGTTAGAATCTTCCAATTTGGAGGAGAGGGGGTCCTCAGAGGATTCTGGGAAAACGATTTTTCTCCTTCAGGGATGGGGGAACTCCTCCCAAAGAAAAACGGGTCACGAGAGATCCTGATCAAGACTGGGCAGATGTGGGGATCGAGTTAAAACTGCCCATCATTGAACGCCAGAATGACCAGCAAGAAAATCACCTGGCCCAAACCAATTCTGGTGACT